>NC_143568.1:47864166-49192083 GCF_054136105.1 Typopeltis vanoorti
TCTGGTTCAATACCAATAGCATTAAATACCTGAAATGAGCAGATAAGTTTGTTTGTTGGTTGGTTTTTCTAAAGTTGAAATTTTAAACAATGCAATTAAATAAAAATAGTCATTCCCACCCTATATATGAAACATTATGAAGCATACAGAAGGAGAATTCATTTACACTGGTGAAGAAAAATAAAAGTTATTCATAATGTAAATATAGAAAAGTTAAAAAATAGAAATAATTGTTGCATGCATAATAAGAGAAAATTTACTAAAATAATTTATTCAAACTTCTGTATCAGTTATATTTGGATACTTCATCAATGAAATATCTATATACAAAGCGGTACACCAACAACAGACCTATTAACTGTTGTAAAAATGAAACACAATAAATAACATCAACAGCACTATAAATATAATTGGGTTGCAAAATAATCTTAAAAGTAACTTCAAATAGCTGCAGCAAATAAGCTTGGTAATTTATTCAAACTTCTGTATCAGTTATATTTGGATACTTCATCAATGAAATATCTATATACAAAGCGGTACACCAACAACAGACCTATTAACTGTTGTAAAAATGAAACACAATAAATAACATCAACAGCACTATAAATATAATTGGGTTGCAAAATAATCTTAAAAGTAACTTCAAATAGCTGCAGCAAATAAGCTTGGTCTTTGGATCAGATTCTATGGATGGTATTAACTGAGTATGCAGCAATTCATATTCCTTGAGAAAATAAATTTAGTTCCCATGCTGAAAGAAGTATCTTCACTGTCTTCTTTTTCTTTACTCAAAGTAATGCTTTTTATATAAATATGGCACATCAAATTCACAGGTGCTAGTAGAAGTAGGTAGCCATTAAAAGATGGAGGGAAAGTGGGAATATTTCTCAACAGTGGTGTAATGTAACTGTAAATTATATGTATT
The DNA here is from genome assembly GCF_054136105.1 of Typopeltis vanoorti. Classification (NCBI taxonomy): domain Eukaryota; kingdom Metazoa; phylum Arthropoda; class Arachnida; order Uropygi; family Thelyphonidae; genus Typopeltis; species Typopeltis vanoorti. Next base: position 47,865,092 of record NC_143568.1, read on the forward strand.
TAGAGTTCTTGCAATATTGTCTGGGTTGGGTCAATTCTAATGGTGTCAAGATGATCAGACTTAGATATGCTCTGCTTTTTAGATACATCTCTCAATCAAGGACTACATTTCATTCTAGCCAGGGTGCACTTGATGGACAAGTTCTTGCAAGCAGCAGAACTTGCCATAAGCTCTGTGAGATTTTTATTATCTCATGTTTATGGGATAATGGGACTCACTCTCTGCGAGCATGCAGTAATCCCTCAATTATCCAACACAGAAGGAGAACAATTTGCCAGTCAGATAATCAAAAGGTTGGATATGGTCTGTGAGAAAGAATTTTTAGTATCCAAAGTTAAAAAATATTTAGTATACCATGTTACATAAACTTTACAAAGTTTATGTAACATGGGAGAGACTCGTTATGAGATGAGTGTATGTGTTGTAATCTCTCAATTATTTAGCCACAGCAGAAGAACGACTTGCCAGCCAGATAATTGAAAGGTTGCATAACTGAAGGAACAAAATCCAGTTCAACCTTAAAAACAAAACCTGAACAATTCAATGGTTTATGGGTAGCAGTATAAAGAACATTTGCTTTCCAGCAATGTAGGTGAAGAGATCGGTAAGATTATGGAGATGCTTTCTATTTGTTTGCAGAGTGGGGATTAACAGATGAAGTGATATTGGAAGATATGGTATATACTCTAAAGCAAAATGAAATACTGGTAGTGCATTATTTATTTATACCAATATTTTGTTAGCCATATCAACTAACATCATTATCAGAGTACTAATAAGAAAATCAATACTGGAACCAATTAAAGAGAGGACATGATATAACATGCATTGAATCACACAGCTAAAGAGCTCTAGTATATTTTGTATAGAGAGCAACGACATTATATCAAAGCCTACCATAATTCTGTCATTGTTTAAAAGCAAATCTTAACTCTGAAAATGAAATCAGATGTGTGTGTTTTTAATAAATCAGAGATAATTATAGCTATTGACAATATTTTGGAAAGATATTTAGCTACTAAGGAATGCATAATGTGTTATGTATTTACAGGTTATCCCATTTTAAGCAGACAGGATGAGCTGTTGACTTCCATCTTGAAGAGCATAAGAAATACATATGCTATCATCATTTCAATGAGACTAGATTAGCAAACCCCTTTCTAAAATTACTAAAGTGTAAAAGTTATTTTTCATAGCAGAATTTTCAGTCTAGTTTCTTGGCTATCCTCTGTGCTAATAGAAAACAAAATTACAATAATGTTTAATTTTTCTCTTTTTTGCATGTTTCAATGCAGGATGTGAATATGGTTAGAAACTACAATAATCAACCCCTACCAACACCAAAAATAATAAATAAACCAGAGTAGTTACATTCAAATAAAAAATATAATAAATGAAATAAGTAAAATTGCAACAGCTGTGTGAAGCATTCAACAAAATTACCTACCAGGTGAGAAAGTTTATGATAAACCAAACCTAAATAAGAATGACTATTGAGTAGACTCGGAGCTTTCTTTGTAGATTCTTTCTAATGAATAACAGCTTTTATGAAGCACTTCAATTTTGTTCCTATTCAACTTTCTCTCTGTGCTCCCATTGCTTAAGATTATGTTATTCCTATAACATGACGGCTGAAAGGCAACTTCAACAAGTAAATGATCATATAAGTCATACCAAGCATTCTTAGTAATGAGCTCAGGTTTAGAGAAACAAAACGTTTCTGTACATTTTTTCCAAAAACACCATCTTCACTCAGACCTAGATTAGGGATGGGATAAACTGTTATCTAAGTAGCATGATAAGCTAAGTTTTTAGGACTTGTTTTTGACAAAAAAAATCATTACATTAAATTCCTTGCATATATTTGTTGACAAAGTGAAACATGCATGAGACTATTAAATATCACCCATCTCTTCTGAAGAATGGAGTGCTGTGCTTCTGCATGAGAAAAATATTCAGAGCCTTTATATCAAATCAATCAAAACTGATTGCTCACTTCAGCAGAGGTAGTTGTCAGTTTACTATGCTCTAAAAAAATAAATAAATCTTAGCCTAACCCAGATGCACTAGTATTTTTTCCCTATATGAAGTTCAATATGATAACATTAGGCTGCCATTTGGTCCTTTGGTGCATGTGTGTGTGTGTGTGTGTGTGTGTGTGTGTGTCAGAGGGGGAGAGAGAGAGAGAGAGAGAGATTATACAAGCTTTTAGCTTGAATGTAAACAACATTATCTGCACTGAACATGATACGCTTCCATCATGCATCCACTTCCCTCTCCTATTCTGCTAAGGACAGGACCAACTAATTAGGGAAGTCATTTACTCCATCATGATGCCTACCTGTAGCTGTTTGGTGCTGCAAAGTGGAGTACTCTGATTTCTTACCTAATATCAATGGTTTGAGATCTGAGTCCTCTGTTGGTTGCAGTAACTAAGCTGAGCTGCATGCCACATAGCCTGCACTTGAAAACGTTACCAAAAATGCTTGATATATACAAACTCACTGAATTTTTTAGAGGCTACCTGTTCTCTTCTATGCAATACACATCCAGTACTCTATGATATTCTACTATTATTGTATCAATATACATCATCAATTTTGATGTATATTGATGCTGGATTCTGAGCCACACTGGAATCAAGAGACACATGTATTTGCTAGATTTGCTCAGACTTTCTGCATGTACTGTTTGCTCCACACCGACAGACTAGGGTTTCTTTTCCTATGCAGTATGCAGCTCTCATCCTGGGAAATCCTGAAAATGGTGATATATTAAAAAAATGGCTTTTTTTTTTTAATGTTTGATAACATACCCATTTAGAATTGGGATAATTAAATATTTATGTCTAGACAACCATTCACACAATGTAATACTTGAATTGTTGATGACCAGCATAAATTTTATCATGTTAGTCATCAACAAAGGATGAATAAAAGGCAAAAATATTATATTTCTTAAATTAAGTACATTTTTAAATTAAAAAATACAAATAAACAAAAACAAAATTCACCAGAAAAAATAATTTTATTATTTTTATCTAAAATATATTTTAAAATATTTATCTTGAAATATTTCAAGAATCAATCAAAAATTTTAGAATAGTTTCTTAAAAAACAATAACACAATTGATACTTCTATCACTAAGATGAAGTCTCAACCTGCTTATAAATAAACCAACTGCAGAAAAGGTGCTTTCTGATTCAACAGAAGTTGGAAAAATTGTTTTCAGTGCATTAAATAAATTCATAATGTTTGAAACTTTGTGCCTAATTATCTCAAATGATGGAAGTTCTTGTTTCAAATGCTTGTTTAAACTTTAAGCCTGACCAGCTGGCAAATGTGGAACCACATTTGCCAGCTGGTCAGGTTTTATTTTACATTTTGCACTTTCTCCTTCAGAGTTCTTAATAAAATATTGCTAAATCAAATTAAATTATTCTGGATCAAACAAATGAGGGGATTAAAATAAAATAAATTAATTAATAATAATAAGGCAATAAATATATCTCATAATACAGATAGTCAATAGCAAATGAGAACCGAATCTGTAGGCAGGGTCTAGAATATCAAAACTTAAATATTCCACTATGAGAGTAAAAATTATTATTCATTATTCAAAAATATTGTACTCAGGAAATGAGTATATGTAAAACAATTAATTTGTACATATGCATTCCGATCTGATCATAAATGTCTTTTATATGTATATACTGCACCATTCAGCTTTCAAAAATTTGTTTTCTTGTACATAAGATGTTAACACTTATTTAGCTATTTATTTTACACACTGATTACTGTGACCTTTGTTACAACAGTAATCAGTGTGTAAAATAGTACAGTATGACATCAGATGTTCTTGCACCACTAAACTGCAAAACAATTAACCACTCTGCTTGCTGGCAAAGTAGTCAGCAATTACGCATTCTGCATTTGAATCCAAATGACTCCACAAATGTTCTTTTATGTGTTGGTGGTGGTGGGGGGGATGAAATAGCAATATTTTAGTCTTACTGCATTTTCTTACTGCGGAAAAAAGAGCAGGCCCAGATTCCTTTACAACGGTCTTCCTCAGGGCTCTGTGTTATCCCCTATACTTTTTAACATCTATGTATATGAAATACCTCATACCAGATCAAGCAAGTATATGTATGCTGATGACCTAACGATCTTACATCAATCCACCTCCTTTACCAACCTAGAATCAACCTTGAATACAGACCTGAACACCCTGGAAGAGTACTTTAAGCAGTAGTACTTGAAGCCAAATCCAACGAAAACAGTGTCCTCCATATTCCACCTGTACAATGCAGAAGCAAATCGACAACTCAACCTTTCTTTCTTTCTGTGGAAAAATGGTAGAACATGACCCTCACCCAAAATACCTTGGGGTGAACCTGGACAGAAACCTAACCTATAAAAGGCACATTATCAACCTCTCCAATAAAATTAAAACCAGAAATAATATCATTTCAAGGCTTTCTGGAACAACCTGGGGTTGTGGTGCAGAAGTCCTAAGATCGTCTGCACTAGCCCTCGCATTCTCTGCAGCAGAATATTGTGTCCCTGTCTGGGAAAGAAGTACACACACACTAACATTATAGACACCCAGCTAAACTCTACCATGCGCACAATTAGTGGGACAGTGCAAAGCACCCCTCTCTCCTGGCTGTTTGTTTTATCTAACATTGCTCCACCACACATACGGAGAAGACAAGCCTCGATTAAGGAATTTAATAAAGCAGTGAGCAACTTACTCCTGCCCCTACATCAAACTCTCATAAACCCACCTAGTCTAACACCTCAAATCTAGAAAGCCTCTCTGGTCCATGGACGAACTCTCTTCAGCTGTGCTGCCATCAATATCTGACATATGGAGAGAACACTGGTCCAACAATCTACCAACAAATGGCTTCCTGGTAGAAGATCCCTGTGCTCCGTAGCACAGGTTTTGATCTTCCTAGGAAGATTTGGTCATCAATAAACAGGATCAGAACAAGTCAGGGCAGATGTGGCTACCTTCTACATAAATGGGGGCTTTCAGATCACCCGTATTGTGATTGTTCTCCTGTGGCTCAGATGATTACTCATATTGTGTATGACTGCCCAAGGCGCCAATTTCAAGGTGGTGGTCTACAGGACATCCACAAAGTGATGGATGAGGCCTTGAATTGGCTTTCCAGCCTGGACCTTGACCTGTAGGTAGTGTGGCGGTGGTTATGGAGGAAACAGAAGATCACAGTCCCATCTCACCACGAAGACATTATTCTCGTAGTCACTCTCATAGTCCTCGTCATGATATCAACAGAATTCCTCCTCATGTTAGAAGATGATGATGTAATGTGAAATGGGCCCCCTCTAATGGATCAAGTTTTCTCACACAAGACACAACTGCTCTCTAATTAAACCTAGAATACAGCTACATTTATGTTGTGAAGTGTTGTGAGAACATGCAGCCTTGTCATACTTGTTACAGTAGGAAGATAATTGTCCCTGGCTTGATTATGACAAGTTACTTTTGCTTTATTTAAAAAAAAAGAAAAAAAAAAGGAAAGACTTAGAAAGATGGTTGTGCCTTTTATGTAATGAACTTTTATATGTTAAGATTTTCATCATTTGTTGCTGGAAATTGTGATTGTATTTTTCACTTACCAGTGTCATGTAGCCATAAGCATAAATAAATAAACAAACTGCATTTTCTCAGTATTTTCTTAGGCAAAGTTTTCATTGAGAGCCAAACGCTGAATTTTATTTGAGTTCTTTTAAATTCCAGGCAGCAGAAAGATATAAACTATTTTTTTTTTTCATTTCTCTCTTCCTTCTGTCTCAGATCTAAATCTGTTATAAACCAAAAAGCTTTATCTAAAATTTTCCTAAATGTAAAAATGATCAGCTTATGGCACCAACAAACTCTTAGGTTTTACATATATAACAGCTTCAAGTCATTCTCTTTTATGTTTTTTCTTATGTTCTAGGGTACAATAAAACAGCTGAGAATAAAAAGTTTCTTTCATTTACAAGAAAGAATGTTCCAACTATACTGCTGAGCTACATGTAATACAGAATGAATTAAATTACATAAAACTGAAATGATGCCAAAGGTGAATTATTTATACCAATTCAAGCTCTTTTAGGCACTTAGAAGTCTGGTATATTGACCACATTTGGTGCTCTCCCAGGTCTAATATTTGCTCTATCAAATAAGAGAGCTCAATTTGGACTGCTATCTGTGTTGGATCCAAAACTACACTAGGATCAAGGGAAATGAGGGTGTAGATACTGCATCTAGGTCAGCTCCCATCATCTGCCTGTTCTCCTCTACGTGCATTACAGGCAGATTATAAGATAAAACTTCATATCTCAGTGACAAACATCATTTAACAGTGAAAATAACAAGCTATACCAGATTAAGCCTAAAATTAAACTGTTGTAATCTAGTCTGCATGGGTTTTGCAGACAGAAAGTTGTTCTTGCTCAGTCTGTGGCATAGGCTATAGTCATCTTACACCCTCCTGTGGCTTTGTGCCAATTACCATAAATTGTTTAGTTGGCCACACTCATTTTGTCATTGAATGAGATCATCATTTCAGCACTTTCAATAATCTCTCTGGGTCCTATACACTCAAGCAGAATTTATCTGAGTGCTGTGATATACAATGCATTTTTAAATTTTTGCAAAAGGCTAACCTTTAAAATTATATATAGAATTATACACATTACTTTTAATAATAAGTAGTTTTATTTTAAAATTTTAAAATAAAACTATTTATTATTAAAAGTAATGTGTATAATTCTATATATACACATTTTAAAATTTTTGGAAGTGAAATCTGGACAATAAAACAAAAAGGCAAACAAAGATTAACAATAGCAGAAATGAAGTTTATGAGAAAAACTGCAAAGTATACCCTATTTGATCACAAAAGAAACGAAGCCATTATGAAAGAATTAAACCAAGAACCAGTAATAGAAAAAATTAAAAAATATAAACATAAATGGATGGAACACGTTCAAAGAATGAAAACAGAAAGATTACCAAAAGAAGCCTTAAAGTACAAGTCATTAGAAAAAAGAAAACCAGGACGTCCTCTTAAACGATTCAACAATGACTTCTAAGGCCGGAACAGGCCATGCTAGGCCTAAATCCTTGATATGCATGATGATGATGATGATGATGATGATGTTGATTTTAAAATTTTCATTATCCATTTGATTTTACATATTCCTTGTATGTAGTTTCATCTTGACTTATAAACTTATACCATGATTTAATATAATTTTTTAAACTGTTGTCATGACTCATCACAGCCTGAGTGCTGATGTGAGTAAATATCAAACAACAATTGCTTCTAAGCTAGCTGAATGTAAAAGGTTGTCTTTGCATTCTTTGCATACAAGATAAGTTGTAGTTTCAAAGTACAATGTTTAGGGAAGGTAGAATTCTTGCTATCTAATTTTAAAAATTCTTCTATTAACAGTCTTTTTGGCAAAAGAAAAAGATGATTCTTGTAGTGTTTTTAGTATAGTAGGAAATGACTGTTCCAGATAATCTATGCAGAAGTGAAGGAGAAGAATGATGCCAGGTCAGATGTAAACAAATAAGAGCAGAAGTTGCATATAATGACTTACTTTAGTAAGACAGCTCCAAAAAACTGGCATCATTGATCTGCACAGGAAGCAATTTTTTTTTTTTTGGGGGGGGGGGGGGACTCTTGGTAACAAGATATGAATTTATTGATTTTTGAGGGAGGGGAAAAAACTGGCATTTTTATTTCAAGCCACTTATGAAGCATATTTTTCTTGGACTGCCTTGGTACATTTGTTGGTAAACTGAGGATTGGATAGATGATAGTAATGTCAGATAACACGGGAGGATGAAGTCCTTTATTTCAGCAAGAATTATTTCATATAATTCCATCATAAGAATTGGCTGGATCAGGAGAGCAGGTACAATCATCTGACCAAAGGGAAGAAAAGTCATTCCACTTGGTATTACTAGTAGTGCTACACCATGCTGCTTAAGGCCGGAGGATCATTTCAAAGAAAACTTGGAGACTAAGATTTGGATTATTAATAGGTAGCTGACAGGTATCAAGATTGCTGAGAAAGTGGTCAGGTTTATCATTTATCAAGTATTCTAGTAAATAAGGGCTTTTCAACTTACTGGCAGTAGCAGGAGAGATCCCTCTCTTGAAAACTTTTTTTTTTTTTTTTTATAGCCAAATATGTATACAGAAGATTTGAAAGGTTTGAAAATTTGACCAGAGAGCTTTTGAGAATACAATACTCAACACTGGAGTTGTCTTAGCTTGTACTACTTAAAAGGACATGAGCGTGCTGACCGGGCATCTGTATATTCACCTTTTATTAGCATTTTTGATTAAGGTTTCACTGGCCTGACAGTTGTTTCAAACTGTAGATCCTAATCACAGATTAAGGGCAAAAACCTTAAGAGGGCAAAAACTCTCATTGACTACCAAAGCAATCCTATGTCAGAGAGCTATATTTTTCATAAGTCAACTCTCAGTCAATGCATAATTGATAGTTCAAAACCTCTAATGGGCCAGTGAAACCTTAATCAAAAGCATTAATAAAAGATGAATATCCAGATGCCTGGGAAACACTCATGTCTTTTAAGTGGCACAACTAAGGCAAATTCAACATCGAGGATTGTATTCTCATAAACTCTCCAGTGAATTTTCGAAACTTTTGAAGTTTCTATATACATACTGAGCTACTAAATAAGGATGGCTCTTTAATATCCTCTATAACATTTATTTTACATTCTTTGATAATTACAATTATGCACAGATTGAGTATGAAAAATACATTGCTTTAGTATTGAACAAGGATTTTTGTCTCTTAACATTTTCGGTTGATCTCTGATAAGAGCAAACAGTTCAAAACAATTGTCAGGCCAGTTATACTTTAATCAAAAGTGCTAATAAAAAGTAAATATATGAATGCCTGGGAAGTCTTTTAAGAAGTGCAAGCTAAGGCAACCCTGATGCCAAGGATTGTATTCTCATAAGCCCACTGGTCAATTTTTGAAACTCTCAAAGTTTCTATCTACATATTCAGTTATGAACTAAGGATGGATCTTTTATTTCCCCTATTTATTTATTTTATATTACAGAAATGAAGCCTTGTAGATAATTTTTTTTTTTTTCTGTTCCTCCAAAACATATAAATCACCCTGAGAATACATGCAATTAAGAGACATAGCAGACTGTGCAATTAGGATTAACCACCAAGATAATGAATGCGTTTAGGTATTATGTCAAAATCGAGGCCTTTAGCTAATGCACTACTTTCAGTGTTAGATAAATGGCGACCAGAAATATTAACAATCCATTTATGCGTAGGTGTGTTGTCAGAGGTAACGTTTTTCTTTTGCTTATAGTATAACGATTCATATTTTTGCATAAGTTTGCAAGAATTTTTTTCATAGGAAAAAGATTGTTTAGAGACACCCAAAGAACGATATCCAGTAATTCGTCATCAAGAACAGCTGAAATTTTTCTTTCCAGATCCAAAATACAATTAATGTTAGATGCTACATCTTTTTTAGTCGCCTGAATTTGGTTCCGTATCAAGGAAAAACTTGCACAAACGCAAATTGCGTGAGCTCCAGGAGACTGAATTGTTTCTCTAAATCTAGCACGCGTAGGAATGACTTTCGTATCACGCCATTTTTTTGAGAAAGGCAATCCGTGAGCAAAGCTTACCTTGTAAAACCAATAACTTTCCTAATTTTCCTGTTTGTTTAGTGAGTTCTTCCGCATGAAGGATAATAAGTCTAATCTTAAGAGGTACTTGTGGCATCTTCTTCTTCTTCTACAGCTTCTCCCACTTAAGTGGGGTCACTGTTTGTAATGAGTCTCCTCCACACCTTCCTGTCTTGGGCTGTCACCACATCTAAGTTATTCATCTTCAAGTCCTCTTCTACCAGCTCCCTCCATCTCTTCTTTGGCCGCCCACGCTTCCGCCTTCCTTGCACATCCATCTGCATGACCCTTCTTCCCACATATTCATCCTCCTTCCTCATCACATGACCAAACCATCTCAACCTTGCCTCCTGTATTTTTGCTCCTAAGTTTGTAACTTTCACTGTTTTCCTGACATAGTCATTTCTCAGACGATCCTTTCTGGTCACACCGCACATTCACCTAAGCATTCTCATCTCTGCTACTTCCATCCTGCTGATGTTATTTTTCCTCAGGGCCACAGTTTCTATAGCATATGTCATAGCCAACCTCACTACTGTCCTATAAATTTTGCCTTTCAGATTGATCGGCACCCTCTTATCGCATAACACTCCAGCCATCTCCCTCCAGTTCCTCCAACCCGCTTGTATCCTGCATCCCACTTCCTTCTCAGCTCCTCCATCTTCTTCCACTGTTGAACCTAAGTATCTAAAGTCTCTCACCTTCCTGATGACATTTCCTTCCAGCTCCAGATCTGTCTCCTGGCCGCCACCGCGCAACACATATACTCTATCTTACTTCTGCTCAGTCTCATACCTCTCTCTCCCAGTACTTTTCTCCATCTTTCCAGTTTAGTTCCCACTTCTTCTCTTGAATCTACACACAGCAAGATGTCATCTGCATACAACATTGTCCAAGGTGCATCTTCTCTCACCTCCTCTGTTACCACCTCCATCACAATATTAAACAGAAACGGACTTAATGCTGACCCTTGATGCAAGCCAACTGTTACTTGAAAACTTTCTGTCTGTCCCAAACAGGTCCAAACACTTGTCTTCACATTTCTGTACATTTCCCGCACCAACCTGACATATTTCTCCGGCACCTTCTTCTCCCTCGGACACCTCCAGACTTCTTGCCTTGGCACTCTATCGTACGCTTTCTCCAGATCAATAAATACCAGATGTAGCTCCCTTTGTTTCTCTCGATATTTTTCCATCATCTGTCGTAACCCAAAGATAGCATCTGTTGTTGATCTACCAGGCATGAAGCCAAATTGTTCCTTTGCAATCTCCACCTCCTTCCTCAATCTACCATCAAGAACCCTTTCTAGGATCTTCATTGTGTGGGACATCAACTTTATTCCTCTGTAATTTTTACAGTCTTGTGCATCCCCTTTACCCTTGTAGATGGGAACAAGAGTACTCTCCCTCCATTTCTCGGGTATATTTTCCTGTTGGCAAACTTTCATGAACAGGTCTCACAGCAGGTCAATTCTCCCAGTGCCTTCCATGCCTCCACTGGAATGCTGTCGGGGCCCAACGATTTTCCATTCCTCATCCTCTTCATGGCCTCCGTCACTTCCATTCTACTGATGTTCTGCACCATCCCCTCAGAAGGCTGCCCATCTCCTCTGTGAGTCCTTGCATTTTCCTCATTCAAAAGTCCCTCAAAGTATATTTTCCATCTGTTTCTTAGTAAATTAATAATAGAACATTGTAATTAATAATAGAACTAAGTAAATTGGCATAGTAAATTAATAATAGAACACGTATAGACCACAGTAATAACATTAATTAAATAAAAGAACAAATATTTTGTACTGAAAGTAACAGTACATCCTCAGTGTAGAACAAACATTTAAACGGAATGGAATACAATGTACAGAACAGTCGGTGGATCACCAAATAAATTGTTGCCACGTGCCAGAAGATGAAGATATCAGTTGGGATCAAAACTTCGTGGATAAACTGCGCACTCATTTTGGAAGAACTCCTCGCTTATATGGCCTCCCAAAAATCCATAAAGAAGTTATCCAGTAAGACCTATTGTTTATTGCATTGACTCTCCCACACTTATCGAATTGCTAAATTTTTGTCACGTTCATTAACTGCCCTTACTGGATATTCTAGATCTTACATCAAAAATTCGACACATTTTCTTGAAAAAATCAAGGATGTTAAAATCAAAGAGTCTGACTTATTAGTCAGTTTTGATATTGTTTCCCTTTTTACCAATATTCCATTAGCTGACACAGTCAACTTACTATATGATGATTACCCTGCGGATTTTGCAAAGATTTTGGAATTTGTTATACATTCAGGTTATTTCAGCTGGAAAAAACAAGATCTACAAACAAGTTGAAGGTACTGCCATAAGTAGCCCTCTGTCTCCACCTTTGGCAAACTATTTTTTCAAACATCTAGAAGACAATTTGTTCTCATCCATTCATCCCCAACCCTCTCTTTGGTTTCGTTATGTCGATGATATTTTTTCTATTTGGCCACATGCTGAAGAGGAACTTACCACATTTCTACAACAGATAAATAGCATTCACCCACACATTCAGTTCACCATGGAAAAAGAAAAGTCTGGTAGTTTACCATTCTTAGACATCCTCCTTACACGCACATTCTCTGGTACTTTGTCTACAAGTGTCTATCGAAAACCTACTTTTACTGGAAGATACATTCATCACACCTCTCAAAAAATTGGCATTATCAAATCTTTAATTAATAGAGCACATAAAGTCTGCTCCTCTCCATTCAGCTTACAATAAGAACTTTTCACTGTAAAAAAGTTAATAGAATCTAATGGTTACAACCCCAATCAAATCCAGCAGATAATTGACTCCTATGTTCCAACACCTCAGGATTCTTCAATAAGTCGCAGAGTTACAATCCCTTACATTTCAGGCATCTCAGAACCTATAGGCAGAATTTTGAAGAAGTATCATCTTATTCCCATATATTTTCCTATCAACAAAATTTCTCACTTGTTGCCATCTACAAAAGACAAACTGTCACCTCTATCACTAGCTGGTGTTTACCAGATACCATGTGAATGCAATGTATCTTATTTTGGACAAATATGCCGTTCTGTGGAAAAAAGAATGAAGGAACATCAATGTTATATGGAATACATGAAACCTCATAAGTCTGGTCTAGCACAACATAGCATTGACACTAATCATTATATTCAGTGGGATAAAACTTATCTTCTCCACAGATGTAGGTATAAATATGAATGCCTTTTTAAAGAAAGTTGCGAAGCTCTCTTACATCAGCCGAATTTAAATCGAAATGACTGTATATCTCTCTCCCAAAAGATGGTTGCATAAAATAAGAGTTTTGAGAAACTCTTATTTTATGCAACCATCAATGAAATTATTACTTTTAAAGAATTATTTAATAATATTTTAGTAATTAATCTTCTGGCAAGCAGCAACAATTTATTTGGTGATCTACCAACTGTTCTGTACTTTGTATTCCATTCCTTTTAAGTGTTTGTTCTACACTGAGGATGTACTGTTACTTTCAGTACGAAATATTTGTACTTTTATTTAATTAAAGTTATTACTGTGGTCTATACATGTTCTACTATTATTAATCAGACTAAGTCATAAAACTTTATTTTTCAATTATATATAACAAATTGTAATATATGTAATGTGAGTGTATGTTTTGCACTTGAAATCAATGCTGTGAAATACAATTCGTTTTGCTTTAAGAATAATGTTTACAGTAACTATGCCAAATTTTCAAATTCTGAACTATAGCTTATGTCTGACATAATTTTTCTTCTTTAGTGTCAGATAAAGAAATTTTCAGGTGGAACAATCAATTTCACCTACTGTTGTGATCACTGTCAGAGACAAGACTCTGTTTTGCAGTTCTGGTTGTGACATGAAGGTTGCCAGGATGGTTATGCGTGCACTGTCAGTAAATGAGTTTAAGGAGAAATATGACAGATATTGTGTGAATAATGAGTAGGTGAGGCCATTTAGTTCCAACTTATGTTTTGAAGACTAGTGAGCAGCTAGCCTCCATCCTTAGCCAATCACAGAACAGCTAGCTCAAAACTATCAGTGATATTACTTGGCACCCAGGAGGAGAGGGAAGTACGAGATGGTGACAACAACTTCTGCCATCTCGTGGTCAATAATACTGTATATTAATCTTTCATGCACTCAGACAGAACCCCAATCACCACTTGAACTTCTTTTAGGCACATTCCAAAAGGGTAATTAAAGTGAATTATAAGCTATATGGTTGGTTGGTCGAGACACTTCAAAATGTGTTACATTCAGGTTGATGTTCAGGCTTAAATAGTGCCGAGTTCTGCAGTCAATTTTCTTGAATTCGTGGGATAAAAAAACCCAGTTTCTGAGAGAATAAATCCTGCTTTCTCTGTGCCAGAGATTAATTAACTCAAGAATTGATCGAAAAAATGGCTTATCTTCTTGAATATTTTTGCCACTGTTCTGTTATTTACTGATTTTCTAATTTAATCAATTTCAAAACTATAAGTCCTAACATTCACCTAAAAAAAGGTTTGCAATATGAGTATTTTTTTGGTTTCTTTCCAGTTTCTAATATTATTTACATGAAAATAATATTAGTTTCACCCCAAATCTAAAAATAAATCGCATTTATTTATCTTAGTCTCATAAATAAGACAAGAGAATAAATCACCATAAATAGCTTAGCTTTTTCTTTCCTACTTTAAGACAAGGGAATTTTAATACAAAAAAAAAAAAACTGTTTAATTAATATAAAAATATGCAAACATAATTATTCACATAAAATTTGTTTAAAAGAATTTCATAAGAGATATACTTTCTCTCTTAAGTTTAAGAAATAAAATGGAGCCAGTTCACTCTGATTCAAAGTTAACATTCTTACCAAATAATTCCCTTTCCTTAAAATGAAAGAAAGAAATATTCTTGTGCTACCCTAGACTTCAGTGTAACCATCTTATCAGAAAATTACCCTGCTTCAGAAAATTATCCATTAGTAGAAAATACTAGGAATAAACTCTGCTGTCTTGGCAGTTCTCTAAACAATCCCTTCTTATCAATGAAATCAGTTCCTTTTTTTGTCTGAATACACTTTCCTTCTTGTCTGCAGTATTCTACAATATACACTTTCATGAAGAATAATATTAAGAAGAAAATACAACTTGTCTTGAACAAATAATGTTCTGTATTCAATCTCATCTACTGAATTGAAGAAACTCAGGATGAAGAAAACCATTAGTAGACCAAATTACTAAAGGAATTTGCCTTTTTCCCGACTGTACTACTGTTTATCCTTTTAAAACCAAATTACAGGCCATTTTCTAGAACTTTATCTTCTGGTGGTGATTCACCATTTCGGGAAAAAAATCTCTTGTATTCCTGAAACATTCTGAAAATATCACAACCCACAATAGCATATAATCGATTTCACTTTTATATTTTATATTCTCATAATCATCAAATTCCTGATTGTATATATACCCTCAGGAGTGTACAATGTATTGTGATAGCACTAGATTATAAGTTTACATCATACTGACAATTTTCAACCAAATTAATCAGTCATTTCTCAGGACTCCAATACTGACAGATCTTATATTTCAGTCCCCTAAGAAAGTTTATCTTAATATTTCTCTGTTGTTCTTTGCCATCCTGACACAACATTTGTTTTGCTAACCATTCCTCTCCCATTCTGTTGTGCCCATACTGGCTGAGTTTAGTTCTGCTCACAAGCTGCTGAATGCTAACAATATCAAATTCCTTCCTACATCCTCATTTTTAATATGATTCTACTACTGATGATATATGCTCATTCCCTCACTCTTTCTCAGAACACTTGTTATCTATAGTCTCCAGTCTTTGGTCAAGTGTTTTATTTCAAGCCCAGTTCTCAGATCCTTAAGTTAAACTGGTTTGAACATTGTTTTGTACACAGTTAGTTTGATGTTTTGAATAATTTCTCTCTTATTCTGTATAAATTTATTCAGCTGACTTTCTACCATACCAGTTTTGCTAATTCTATTGTATATTTCCATATTCACTAAAAACTGTGTCCAAACAGCTGAGATGTTTTACTTGTACTAGACAAATTCTCCATTCAGGATGCAATGGATATTTTTACAGTCTATGGCTTTTTATTATTGTTTTTCATATCAAATTACAGCAGTTATTCAATTTAGTTAGAGAATCTGAAGAATCGTACTGGATTTATTTAGAAATATAACATCTGCATAAAGTAAAGTGCAGAGATTAACGCCTCCAATTTTGATATCATATCTAATGTCATGGGGTGTTTAAGAGTCAAAGCTATATAATTGAGAGGAGACCTCCAAATAGCCTTTAAAGGAATGTAGAGAACCGATCAGGACTTCTGACCTAATGTCAAATCCACACCTTCTCATGGTGCACCCAGTTAGGTATCTACCTGGATACGAAACGAATGAGGATGGGCTGGTAATTTGGGATTTAGCTGACCAAATTGTATTCTTATTGGCTTAAACCAAAATAAAAAATGATGGTACAACATGACAGAATTTCATGCTAGCTGGAGCGTCACCAGTTAAACAAGGCCCGCATTGTTTTCACCAGGGAACCAGGGAAAACAGCAAAAAGTTGGCTACTTGCACAAATCCTAAAACCCACCCCAACTCAACATCACCAGAGTTAAAGATCAGTACTATCAACATAAGAAGCCTGAATGGCAAAGAAAGGAAGCTAGCCAAAGAAGTACAATAGGGAATGATTGAAACAAAAAAGGCAAAAACTAGTGAGACCTTTCTGAGCAATAAATACAAAATGTTACATTCAGGCAATGAAAATCAAGGAAAAGAAGGAATAGCCATAGTATTCAACACAAAATACGAGGCTAATCTTCTTGAATGACAGTCAGTCTCAAGTAGAGTGATGTGGGCAAATATGAGAATGGGGGGAACTGGACAATGAGATTAATTTGTGCCTATCGTCCCACAGAAGGTTCTACTAAGGTAGAAGTGGAGGAATACTTTTAGGCTTTAGAGAAAGCAACTGACACAATGAGAAAGGAAAAGTTGGTCCTTGTTGGGATCTAAATAGCAGAGTAGGAAATGATTGTCAGACATACAAAAATATATTGGGAAAAATTGGAGAAAAGAACAAAGCTAATAATAATGGCAAATACCTGTTGAATTTCTGGATATTGACTGTCTGGATGTTGAAGTGCTCAGGATATTGACTGGTTATTACTAACACCATGTTCCAACATAAAAATGTGCACAAATTCACATGGAGAGAAGAGGCAAGGAATAAGAGAAGTCTCATTGACTATGTTATTGTTGATAGTGATGTTTTCTCCCTGGCGCAGGACATCATAGTGTGAAGAGGATTTGAAATTGGAAGTGATAACCATTTAGTCTTGAGCAGGATAAAATTGAATTTCATATTGAAAAGAATAACATGTAAGAAAGTTTTAAAGCGAATAAAAGTTGAGCAGCTCTCAGATGTGAACTGTAGACTAAAATACACAAAGATTATTGAAGAAAAAATGAAAGAGTTTGAGGACAGGAACCAAACCTTGCAGATTCAGTGGCAAGTGAATCTCCAAGAAGAAAACACTAATTGATTCAGCCAGAGAGGCATATGGTGAGGTCTGTAAGAATAGAAAACTCAGAACTCCATGGTGGACACAGGAAGTTAAAGAGGCAGTGAAAGAAAAGAAGAAAGCATATCAAAATTTCCTGGCAAATAAGTCAGATTGTGCTCTTAGAGAATACAGAGACAAATGTAAGAAAGCTAAACACTGTGTAAAACTAGGTAAACAAAAGTCATTGGAGGACTTTGGTTAGAACATAAATATCAAGAAGGTGGCAAGATATTCTGGAGGTTGTTGAAGAAGCTCAGAAATGGAGGAAAGAGTCTATAAAAGGAATTAGAGATGATAAAGGTGACATGAAAACAGAAGAAAAAATGTATCCTTGAGGCATGAGTAATTACTTCAAAAAATTGTTAATGAAACAAGCAGTGATGACAGCAGTTGTAAAAAACACTGACCAGGAGAATTTGATAGAAATATAAGATCTCGTACTAGACAAATTCTCCTGAATGGAGAATTTGTCTAGTATAAGTAAAACATCTCAGCTGTTTGGGCAAGCAGTCAGGAATACATATACTTGTAGTAGAAAAAGCCATGAAAAACCTGAAATGTGGAAAGGCAACAGGAGTAGATGATATTCGACCAGAAATCCTGAAGTATGGTGGTATAAAAGTCTTACAGTGGCTGCACTGCATAGTTCAGAAGGAGTGGACAGAGGGATGAATTGCAGATGATTGGAGTAGAGCTCTCATAGCACCCATATATAAAAAACAAACATAGAACCCAAAGGAAATTAAACTGAATGTGAGAATTACAGAGGTATTTCCCTACTGAATGTTCCTGGTAAGATATATGCAAGTATACTTGAGAAACGGTTGAGAAGGATTGTGAAAGAGAAGCTTGGTGAAGAACAAGCTGGTTTCAGGCCAAATAGAGGCTGTCAGGATCAGATTTTCACTTTACAACAGATAGTTGAGAAATCATGGGAACATAACAAAAAGAAGTGTTTCGAATAGCTTCTCTCTAGGCATATGACAAGTGCCAAGAGAGAAGCTATTTGATACTCTACGATTATATGGTGTCAGTGGGGCATTAGAATTGAAGGAAGATTAGGAAGGTGGTTTCATGTTAAATTTGGTGTCAGACAAGGATGTCCATTATACCCTCTGTTATTCATTATCTATATGGATCACATTATGAAGGAAAATGGTATTAAACCTGATATCAAAATTAGAGATGCTAATCTCAGCTCTTTGCTTTATGCAGATGATGTTATACTTCTTAATAAATCTGCTACAAGTCTACAAGATTCCCTGACTAAAGTGAATAAATGTAACAGATATGATATGAAGGTCAGCATTAAAAAAACAAAGACAATGAAAACAGGCAGAAACATTGAAAATATCAACTGCATTATGAATGGCAAACCTATTGAACAAGTAAAACATTTCAGCTACTTAGGCACAATTTTTAGTGAAGATGGTAAATTAAATATGGAAATAGACAACAGAATCAACCAAGTTGGTATGGTATGAAGTCAACTGAATAAATTTATATGGAATAAGAGAGAAATTAGTCAAAACACTAAATTAGCTGTATACAAGACGTTATTCAAGCCAATTTGAATTTTGGATGTGAGAGCAGGGTCAGAAGTAAAACACTTGACCAAAGACTAGAGACTGTAGATATGAGAGTCCTGAGAAAGATTAGGGGCATGAACAGATGGCATCAATGGCTATGTCATATTAAAAATAAGGATATTAGGAAAGAACTTGACATTGTCAGCATCCAGGAATGCATTAACAGAGCTAATCTCAGGTGGTATGGTCACTTATACAGAATGGGAGAGGAAAGATTAGTAAAATAAGTGTTCTCTGCCAGGCTGGCAGATATAGGTGGATTGATGATACAGTAAAAAGTGACTTAGAAGATAGAAATATAAGATCTGATAACGTTGGAATCTTCACAGATTGATTTGGAGGAAAATTATAGATAGGAAGTTAGTAATGGTATTTTTCATGTAGTACTATCATATTGTGTACACCCAAAGAGGGTATATATCAGGAATTTGATGATGATGATGATTTAATATTACTTTACTTTCTTTCTTTCATAATGCAATCCCTAAAATGATGAATAACAGTGGAGATAATGTGCACCTTTGTCTTACACCTGATTTAACATTAAACCATCTTTTATAATTCCTCCAATTCATCATGCATCATATAACTGTAGCATATTGAACAGCATTTCTGTTGGAACCTTTACTTGCCTTTTCCAGATCTACAAAATTAAACACAGATCAATGTTATAATCCCATGATTCCTTAATTATCTGTCTTAAAATGAAAATCTGATCTTGACTACTTCTATATGTCTTTAAACAGAGCTTAATCTTCTCCAAGTTTCTCTTGCACTATTTAACCTTGAATGAATCTTACCTGGAATATTCAGTATAGAAATTTCTCTGTAATTCTCAGTCAGTTTTATTTTCCTTTATACAGATAGGTACTAGGAAGCTCTACTCCAATCATTTGGAATTTGAACTTCTCAGGCCTTCTAAATTATGCAGTGTATACACAGTAACACTTTCATACCTTTATATTCAAGCATTTCTGGTCAAATATCATCTACTCTAACAGCCGATGGCTTTTTTCTACCTGATTGCATTCCACTTGAGTGTGTCCTACATGTAGATTCTCACTGTTTGTTTAATTTAGTAATTCTTTCAAAGTATTTACTTCACACTTCTAGAATATTTTATCATCAATATTCACGTTACATTTATCATTTTTGATTTTTTTTTTACAGTACTCTTTCCTCCATTTCTAAGCTTTTTCAATATCCTACAGAATATTTTGTTTCCTTACTAATATTTATTTTCTATGTTTTTACCAAAGTCTTCCATGACATTTGTATAGCTAGTTTTACACATTGCTTCACTTTCTTAAATTTTTCTCTGTATTCTCTCAGAGCAAATGCTGACTTACCTGCCCAGAATTTCTGATATGCTTTTTTCTTTTCCTTGACTGCCTCTTTAGCTTCATGAGTCAACCATGGAGTTCTGATTTTTCTATTCCAACAGAGAACCTCACCACATGCCCTCTAGTTGAATTAACATTTCCTTTGGGTTTGCCACTGAATCTCCAGGTATGGTTCTTGCTTTCAAACTGGTTTTTTTTTTCCTTGAGTAATATTTGTGTATTTTATTTGTGTAGTCTACTCTTCACCTCTCAAAATTACTCAATTTTGATTAGTTTTAAAACTTTCTTGCACACTTTTCTTTTCAATGTGATATTCAATTTTATCCTGCTCAAAACTAAATGACAATAATTTCCTATTTCAAGTCCTCTGTATACTCACGTCTCAACATGACAATATCACTATCAACAATAACATAGTCAATGAGACTTTTATTTCTTTGTATTCTCTCAATGTGAATTTGTGGCTTTTATGTTAGAATATTGTGTCAGTCACGACTAGTCCATGTTCTGTTCAGGACAGGTACTTACTAGCATGTACTTGCATTATTCTCTTGATCTTGTACATTCTCGATGTGAATTCATGGACATAAATTTTATGTCCATAAATGAATGAAATGAATGAAAATGAATTTTATGTTGAAACAGTGCCAAAAATGATTAGTCCATATCTTGAGCAGAAATCCAGCAGTACCATTATCAGTCCTACGTTTTTCTGATTTTTTTTTTTCAGCTGCTCCCTTGAATGAATAAAAGAATACACCACTAGCATTTTTCCTGAAACACACACACATAAGTTGCATTTCGAATTTCTCTTTTTGAAATCTGCATTGTTTAGTGTTAAATACTATAGCTATTCCTTCATTTCTTTGGTAACTGTTAGTGGAATATATCATTCTGCACTTATTATTTAGAAGAATCCCATCTGTTTTGTCCTCTTTGTCTCAGTAACCCCAATTATGGCCACATGGCATAATTCTCCTATTGGTTTTACAACATTCCCATTGGTACTGGATATGCCGATGATGCCTATCTTCAACTCTGTTGAGGTTGTTCCTTAATTATCGCATCTTCCCGGTTCATGGACAATTCATCGCATGAAAATTGATCAAGAGGAAAATTTATCACAGGGAAATCTCATTATGAGCAAAATTCATTGCAGGAAAAATCATTACAGAAAAAATTCACTGAAAGCGTTATTCGCTAGAAAATTGAAGTCAGTTTGGTTTAACAAGTGTTATGCACAGGTGTGTGATATTTGATAATAAATTGTATCTGAAAGATACTGCGAACTCCAATGACAGTATAGTATTGGTTTAGTTCTTTTTTAATTTGTTTCTTTTTTTCAATAATTTCTAGATTGTATCTGAAAATAAACAAACTATCATGTATTCAATTTGTAGTGTTTTTTTTTTTTTTTAAGTTTTATCGCATTTCAGCACATACTAGTAATGAATATATCTTTCGGATACATGCGACCTAAGCTGCAATTTTCTTCGATCGCAAAAAAATTGGTACCATTGGTACCGTCTTTAACTGCAGGATTAAAGAAGGAACCAATGTACTTATCCATAGTTGAAATACCATACTTACTCGAATGTAACTCGCACTATGCCTGATTTTACTTTTCGAAAAAAGAAAATAAAAAATTTCGCATATACCTCACACATGAAAAAAAGCGTAAACACGTGCAAGTTGGGGCGACGGTAACTGTTCCTGTGGTAATCAACACGCCTTCCCCAATAGCCACTATATTGCAGAGGCAAGAAAAACAATTACTTTTATTATGTCAGTGAATAAGGTATGAGCAGTCTGTGTAATATATTTCTCAACAAATAGTGTAATTAGAGACAACTTCGATAAAAACGACACTAATGAATGAATCACATGTTCCCTCATACAGAAACTATGCTGTATAGACTCAAGCAAAACCATATGGCAAACACAGTATCTAACTAAAAACTATTGTTATTAATTAGATGTGTGTGAGTTCGCAAAGCAGTAATGAAATTCAACCGAACGTATTAAAACTAAGAAATATATATACAGTGAATGTTGTTATGGCAGTTTCACATATGGAATTCGGTTGAAGAGAGTTAGCATTTCAACTCAACTAGCGGCTTGCTTTTATCTTTCGATCCATGATCTTTTGTTAATACCCCACCAATCATATGCACTTCTTAATAACTTGTCATTGCTGTCTGTTTCACGTTAGGCTTAATTACCGTAAAGGAAGAAAAGTCACAAAACAGAAAAATGTTCCGGGACCTGGAGAGCCCCGGCTGAATTTAACTGCTGGTTCCCAGAGTATAAAAGCTGCTGTTTCACTACTATGTTGGAGCTGCTACTATGAATATATTCCTGCATAGATATTTGAAAGTGAAGTTCTGCACTGGAAATTTCAAATTAAACAGTTTTACGTCACGTGTTCTCATATAGCTGGCGACAACATTATCAAACGAATTAACCAACATAATCATGCTGGTAACATGGCACGGGTTGAAGCAGCAAAGCTACTTAATGAGATTAAAGATCGAGCCCATACAACTAATGATAGGATTCATCGAATTATCACGGAAGCATACACAAAAATATCTCCTGCCATCATTGGCCAAATGCTGAGCAATGCCTCAAGAAGTCTATTCAAAGAACCCAAAATCAAGCAGGACAGGTACCAACAAATCCAAATTCGTGAAGTAATTTAATTATTTCGCCTATATATAAAATCACCTATGGAAATGAAGAGCTCCTTTTGCATGACAGCAACGATAGCCACAACAGATTACTGATATTTTCTACTAAACGAAATCTACAGTTATTGTCGCAATCGACAACATGGTATGCAGATGGCACTTTTAAAACTACTCCACCTCTTTTTGAGCAGCTGTACACAATTCATGGCATTATAAACAATAACGTGATTCCGAATTTGCAATAAAAATGTGCATGATATCAGCAATTGTTTTTGTGTTTACAAATGTTGTACATGCTTTTGAAGTGTTATGTGAAAATAATGACTATCCTGCTGAAGCTCATCAATTTTTCTGTTCTGCACTACGTAGAAGACACATGGATTGGCAAACCTGATTGTTGATCACTTCATCATCCATCTCGCTTTCCCCATGCCTTATGGAATTGTTACTATGCTGTTCTGGAAGGGTTATCAAAGACAAACAACTCATGTGAAGGATGGCATCTTGCTTTCAGCGAACTAATTGGTGCTTTGAACTAAAAACTTTGAAGGATGAGCAACATTTCAATGAGGGAAAAATAGAGCAATATATAGCTGGCACCCAACCTCTTCCTGGTAAGAAACGCTATCGAGATACTGCAAAAAGACTTCAGCTCATCGTTAGTGATTATGAAAATTGTGAAACTCTTGATTACTCAAGAGGAGTTGCCCATAATTTTTTATTTTGAAAACTTTGTGGCTGTGCATTCATCTATTTTGTTTCATATTTTTTTTTACTACTCAATTTTGAATAGTATGAAATAAAAAGTGTTCCTTTTCATGATCATCAAAACAGTCCTTTTCAAGAATACAAATATTGATAGAGAGATGCCTCATTGTACTGATTCTAGTTCCTCTTGAAGATAAATTTTTAAGCTGTTTTAATAACAACAGAATAATAATTGCTCCTTCGAAGTGGCCTACTAGTACAAATTTGAAGGAATAAAATAAAAACAGAACATCACGGCATTCATGCCTTCTAGGTGCACGACACTTGTATTAACGTGTTTTAGCAGATAACAAACAGTTCAAATAATTTTAATTTTCACTAATAGATTTCATGGATATCTTTTCATTTATAACATCGTTTACGGTGTTCTTTTACCCCCTAAAAATAAGTCTCAATTATTACAACTGCTGATTGTTGTCAGAAATCTGACCAATCAGCAGTTAGTTGGATATAACTATTCTCCCTAAATATTCTTAAATATGGTGCTCTTTCTCCCTCACCATCCTATCCCAGTTCTGTAACAATTAATATTCCATCAACAGAGCCTATAGTAAGAAAGAATATGAACAACTTTATTCGTAAATTTTTTTTAAAATATTTTTTTTCCATATAACTGTGATGAATTTTCCCCACGATTAAATTTCCAGCGATGAATAGCCTCCACAATGAATTTTTCCTCGCGAGGAAAAGTCTCCACGATGAATAGTCTTCGCAATGAATTGTCGCCGATGAACTGTCCGGACATGCATCTTCCCTAGTTCCCTGACAAAAGCAGTCAAGGACTTCTACATATGGTTTAAATGCATACAGAATACAATTTGATTGCCAAAGTCCCAACTTGACAGCGTATTTTAATTCACTCAGTATAAAAGTAGATATCTACTAAAAGAGTGCACCATAAAAAGGAGAGGAATGAACACTAAATAAAGAACCATGGTCAGTTCTCTGCATTCTGCAAGTTAGATAACTAAAAATGCTGGTCTGGTTGGCCAAGTGGTTAGCGTATCTGCTCTCCAGCCAAAAGTGACTCTCTGTGAAAATACTAGTGGTGGTGTTCGGCAGTAGATGGTGTTGGTGTAGATGATGAAAATAGTTGCAGTTGGTGTCCTCCCTGGAGGTGTTATGTAATTATAATAATAATAATAAAAATTTACTCCCAATTATTTTGGTTTGACCCTTAAGTAACCCATCATTAAGTCACATAATCCTGATTAAATAGAATCCTTAAGTGTTTTTTTTTAAACATGAATCCCACTCATTAAAGATTGTAAATCTATAGTATATATTAGTAATGAACTGACTAAATATGTAAATTATGTAATTACACTAATCAGCCAACCTCAGCAATGATCCCTGTGTACATTGCAAATATGATTATTAATACTAATGAAATTAATAGTCATAATGACTTATGTGTAATTCTGTGACTTAATTACATCAGTATTAATAATTCAATTCATATCCTTTATGAGGAACATTTCCAGAGATTGATTAATTGCTGTGATGAGTTAGTTATATTTGAACAAACTTACAAACTTAAGTTTTTCCACTTGGTTATACTATAAATGAAAAATGCCAAGAAATTACATTCTTGGTTTAATCCTTTATCCAAGTATAAGCAAACAAAAGACTTTCCCATATTTGCACCCATGAAAGATTGTAAAACCTACAGTATATATTAGTAATGAACTGATTAAATATGTAAATTACATAATTATACTAATTAACCAACCTCTGGAATGATCCTTGTATACATTGCAAATATGATTATTAATAATGATGAAATTAATAGTCATAATAACGTATGTGTAATTCTGTGAATTAATTACATTAGTATTAATAATTCAATTCACATCCTATATGAGGATGTGAACTGAATTAATTGAACTATCCAAACCAGTCATATTTCTGCATGTCCGTAAAGATATGTGCTTTGCATTACGAAATACCGATACAAATACCTGAGAAGAGTTAAGGAAAAAAAAAGTATTATCATTGAACATGTAAATTGAATGGCCAACATCCTAAACAAATACTAAAATATAAGTCAATTGGAAAGAGAAGGCAGGGTGTAGACTTGAGGTCTACCCTGCCTTCTCTTTCCAAAAAAAGATATTGGATGGATAATGAGACTGGAACAGATCAATATGGTCTATACCTGTATTTAGTGTTATGATGATGATGATGATGATGAAGTATTATCATCATCATGTATAGTTTGTAGAATATTTGATTGCTAAATATTTAAACATTTAAAATATAGAATATATATGAAAAATGGGAAAAAATTCTATTGATTTTTTTTTTCTTTAGTGTAGAATAAATGTGAATAACATATTTATATTTCAAAAATCAACAGTGAATAACTCTTTCTCATAATTTAGTACTACTATAACTTCAGAAGAAATTAAAAATTATTACTTTTATCACATTTTGATCTTTGCTATGGAAGACTTTATACCAAGAATTCACTTTTTGTTTTAATTTTTCATGCCATATCTTATAGGGCATCACTGGCTTTTGCTCCATTCTATCAAAAGAAGCAGACCTTTAGCAAAAAAAAGTTCATATTTACAGTAAAAAAAATGTATGTTAATTTATGTAAAAAATTCAAATGCTATTCAAATATTAAAAAAATACTGCAATTACAATACTCCAAAAATACTGCCAGCCTGAATGATCAAGTGGTTAGCATATCCACATACCAACCAACAGGCTGTAGGTTTGAATATAGTAACATGCATGGATGCTTGCAACTGCCTTTGGATAGGAAATGAATTTCATCTCCTGGTGCAAAACAACTGCCCCACTTATAGGAGGACTGAAGACTGAAGTCTATTGAGAATTTTTCAGTACACTGAAGTGTATTGAAAAATTCTCTGTATCTGATCTCTAGAGAAGGTTTCTGGATTATGTAAAAAACAAATAAAAACACACAAAAAAATGTTATTTTATTTAAAATTAATAAACATAGAAAAAAATCCCTAGTGCACCAATGATACTATGTACTATGGGTTTACAGATTTTTGTGTATGGATGTCACACAAAAAATTTGCTATAGTATTTTTTGTAACATGAGAAATAACCCTTAAAAATGTGTGCTTGCTTATCTCTTGACACCAGAGACACTGCTGGTACTAGCATAGCATGTGAATAAGGTTTAATCATAACTCTCCTTCTAAGCTCTTTTTATAACCATTTTAGGTTATAGACCCCCTCCCATCTGCCTCCTTTCTTTGTTGAAGCCTCCTGATGTCAATATTCTCTAACCATCTCCTCTATGCCATACTTCCATCTTCTAATCATAATTCATCAAACATTATTATTATAACAGAAACTCCAGAGAGTTAAGGACTCAGAGGGAGGCTACCTTTCACCCACACCAGCTATCATACCTTTTCTTGAATTCATTCATAATAGTATGCAACAGAAGTAAAAAAAACAGGACAGAAAGCACACTGTGAAAGAGCAAAAGCACGAATAAGATAAGATCATCATTGATAAGAAAAGTGCTTGAGGAGAGTGTGACAAAATCAAGTTTTTCTAATGCTAAGATTAAGGATGTGTTAGTGATGCTGTAAGAAGTGAGACTTGGTTGACCCGAGGATGATATGGTCATGGGAATAGAATGCAAGTGATATAGTAGCTTCAGAGAGAAAAGAAGCAACAGGAGAAGGGGGTTGTTAATGATAACAGACGAATTGAAGTCGAAAAGAACAGAAGTACATCAGGAGAACACAGATGCAGAGGGCATTTCACTTGAGACTATCTGGTGTAAGATAGAGGTCAACAGGACAAAACATGTAACTGGTTGCTGCTATAATCCAGGAGACACAAGGGAGAATGCAGATAATATGCACTGCCCAATTAGCATGATGAGTGCAGGCTGAGTAATTATTATAGGGGATTTCAACTATTGGGAAAGAGAAATGGTCAAAAGGAGGGAATGTAAATGGCATTTATACAGCAGCTGAGAGATAATTACCTGGGCAGTATGAAATGGAGGGATATAAAGTTTCAGAGTGCTAGATCCGATTATAACATCAGAGAACTTAACCAAACAAGCTATGCTGCTGATTTCCACCTGGGGAAAGTCAGTATGTAGTCTTGGGCTGGGATATTGACAGACATGCAGAATTTTCTGTTAAGAAGTGATATATTTGGAATTATGAAGCAGGTGATTGTGACAATCTGAGGATTCAGCTTTTGGTGGTGCCATGGCATAAAAATTTGAAAGGGAGAGATGTTGGTGGTGTGGGAGGTGGTTAATGGATGTTTGAAGAAAGAATCAGAATGTGTACCCAGAGTTGGAAGGTTAATTGAGGTAGGAGTGGATGGATGAATAGCATCATTAAGCAATGGTTGCAGACAAAGAAAAAGTTGTGAAGGGAATATAAAGAAAAGGTGATCAATATGCCCATGAGCAGTACAACATACAGGAAAGACGGGTGGCCTGTATGGTAAGTAAGGCCATAGCTATTTGAGAGAAAGCTAGCTGATGAGGCCAAAAGAAATCAAAAAGAATTCTTTCTATGTGGAAAATAAAAAAAGGAATGATTAGGAAAGGATGACTTTAAAAAGTGCTGATGGTGGGGAGATAAAACAGAAGCAAACCAAATAGTTGAATTAATGAGTGAGCATTTCACAGGGGTGTAACATCTAGGTGGTGACTTTTCAATATTAGATGTGACATTGACTGATAGGAGAATAAAGGTTGAAGAAATGGAGGTGCTTAAAATATTGCAGAACCTCAATACAAACACAGCCATGGATTAGATGGCACATTGGCCCATGTATTTCGAGGATGTGTGAAGGAATTATCAGCTCCTCTGACCAAGCTGTTTAATTTAAGTCTCCATACTGGGAAGGTTCCAATGGAGTTAAAAGAGGACAATATAGTCCCACTACATAAATCCCACTCCAAGACAGAAGTAGCAAATTATAGGCCAATCAGCATCTCATGTGTGGTGATTAAGGTATTAGAGAAATTGGTGAAAGACAGAATTCAGGACTCAGTGGATACGAATATGATACTCTATGAGGGACAACATAGTTTTGTGAAAGATACTCTTGCCTTAGTAATTTGGAACCCTATGGAAGGTCTATGAAACTGGAACAACAGGAACGGATATGAATCCGGTGATTTGGATTAGAGGGTGGCTGATGGACAGACCTCAAAGAGAGCTTATTGAGGAGTTGAGTCCAGGAGAAGGCATGTGACCAGGTGTACTGCAGATTCAATACTGGTCCTCTATTTGTATATCATGATATAGGAAATGATTTGAATGAAAATATTCAGTTGTTACGAGAACAGGAATGGTAAATGAAGGTTATGCAGAGATCCTGCAGAGTGACTTAAATAGACTAGCAATATGGGCAAAGGTAAATGGCTGTTTAACGTGGCCAAATGTAAGGTGATGCACTTTGGGAAGAAGAGATTACAAGCTATACTATATTTATGGAAGTGAACTTCAGGAAACTGATGATGATGCCAGGGACTTGGGGGGTGATTGTGGACAGGGAGTTGAAGTTTAGAAGGCATATTGCAAAGATAACCAAAAAACAGCACATCAGATTACTCATCTATGGATATTCTGGTGAAAAGGATCTAGAGGTGAGTGGCAAAGATTGTGGTAGGTCTGTAGAATGCTCCCTATGAGAATAGATTGATGGTCTATGAGCTTCAAAAACTAGTTGATACGCAATAAAAGATGAGACATGATAGAAGCATATAAGTCATTAAAGAGGTTTTAATAGGATTGACATTGAAGACTTTTTTTCAGTACAATGGCACGAAGGGATTGAATAAGGGGTCACCCAGGAAATTGTGTAAGGGAGTGTCGTTAGCAAGGATGTTAGGACTAGATTTTTTGCTTGGAGTGTGGTGAATGAGTAGAATCAATTACCAGAGGTGGTTGTGGATGCTTCATCAGTGAATGAGTTTAAAGAGAGATATGATAGGTATTGTGTTAATAGTGGCTAGTGTATGAATAATGAATCTCCTGGAATGAGTCCTCTGACTCCATGGAGATACCTGTATAATATTAATAATAATGAAACAATGAAATTATGACATTGTTAAATGATGTCACACTTTTTCACGTTTCCATTTTTTGAAATCATACAATAAATCATAATTACACTAACAATTTGAAGTTTGCTTATACTGACTTCAGAAAAAGAAACGAGACTTGTCTCACCTCTCAAAAAAGTGCAGCAACATGTAAGGATGAAAAGATACAAAATATATAAGGAAGTCAAAAAAAAATTCGAGTCAAGCTATGCACAATTAAATATGAATCTTAGAACTTCAGCATTTCTAAAATGACCAAATGTCTTGGTATAAACCTGCTACAGATTACTAACTCCATGAAGAGTCATCCTTTCAGTATCTACTAACTGACAATCAAAATTCAAGTGTTTTCAATACTTTTTTCCCCCTCCAAAACAGATTTTTTTTTATTTAATTAAAAATACAGTACATATTATATTCCACTTATATGAATGAATCAAAAACAAAACTAAGCTAATATGTTAGTATGTATGGAATTCATTTATTACACTTGTTTTTGTAATTTAAAACTATATTTTAGTGAGTGAAGTACTTCAAAATTCTATACATCTTGAATACAAAATTGATGTGTGTATGTGTGTGTGAATATAACAGAGAGAGATCCTTTTTTCACACCTTAATAAGCTTATGGTAACTCTCTGCAAATTACCCATTAACTTCAATTCAACCTTCATTTTGAGTTTATTTCACCATGGCATGGATGCTTGTGAGAATGATATCATTACCTTACTTATTGGATATATGAATCTTAAAATGCCCACTGTTAAGATCACCATTCCTCCTTACTGGGAGATCTGAAGAAGTTCCATGTTTGATCTTAAGTTTTTCTATTCTCCAATATTCCAATATCCAGAATTATGAAATATGTTAATAAAGAGAGCATTATTTTTTTTATCTTACTGCTTGTCAAGGGTTAAAAAAAAAGAGGGGGGAGAATATCCAGTTATATATTATTACTATATAACTATATATATTATTACTATATAACATGTCCACTACATTATTCTTGCAAATAATGTTGTGAACATGTTATGATGAAACAAAGCTCTAAGCAATATAACTTAAATGAAGAAATTAACAATTTTGTGAGTGAAAAAATAGTCTTTAATTACTATTACAAGTAGATTTTCAGAAAAGCAAATAAGCAGTTATATATATGTATATACTATCAAGATCTACACTGAGTGCTCTTTTGGAACCTTGGGCAAGAATCAAACAGTAAGCTTCTCAAAATAGTGGCTATTTCGTGGATTAGATGAAAACCTTTTTTCTAGTTTTTCTTCTTCATCCATAATCTATGTAGACTATTCGAGCACTATAAAAGTAATGATCCTGACACAGTCTTTTTTTCCAGGTGTCTTGGGATCTCTTTAACAAGTGGAAAACAAAGAATTAGTCCATTTTCTAATATTATATATCCAGGTGATTCTAGATCACCCCAATATTTTTTTTTAGCCCTCTTGTGCTATTTTATGTAAAATATCAGAACTAGCTACATTGTCCAGCCACTGGAGCTATTTTTGAAGTATTTTAAAATGATTTTTTTTTCTCCCTTACTGAGTGGGAAATTAATATGAATGAGCCGAGATAACTGTCTGAATTGCGTGTTGATCCAATAAATTCTAACAATGCTCACCAAAGGGATATTGTAGAGGGATCTTATAAAAGTTTTTCTCAGAAGCTTATTATGAATGCACCTAATTTCTTTTTAGATGGTTTCAGTAAATATATTCATTAGGTCAGCATTTGTCAAACTTTTCCTATGATGGAACACTTCACAAATCCTGAAATTTTAATGGAACACCTTGATTAGAGTCGAGTATCATCAGTCTCGTATTCAATGTAAAGTTAAGCACACACTATCGCATTGCAAAAATGCAACAGCGCACACTACAGGTGTGCCAGGCCGCAGCGCATTGCATTGACCTTGCTTGTGACTGCACGTTTCCTAGAATAGATACCTCCATACTTCACTCGTGCTTGGAGGTGTGGACAACTGTGGGCAGCTGAGTCAAGGCCAGCACGCGCTGGCCTTAATAGCACGCTCCAAACGCAAAATGAGGAGAATCTGATTTTCAAACATGTTTGAACTTGTCGCAGCATTTAAAACCATTCTAGGCTCATATTAATTTTGATAATTTTTCACGGAACAATAGTTTGGGAAATACTGCATTGGGTAATTCGTAGATACTAATTATGATACACTTGAAAATATAATGGAAAGAACAAGTGCCTTTGAATGATAATTAACTGAATAATTAAATAATTAACTCCCTTTTTTTCTCTTTTACATCAAATGCACATGCACGCACACACAAAGGTTGCAAAACTTATTACACATTGTTATCATCTGTGGGCAAGAAGTTAAAGCAAACAAATCTCTTGAAGTGCAGAAGGTTTTTTCTTTATGTTGGGCCCATATACGAGAGGTTGGCTAATCAACCTATAGTATGTTAATACTGTATATGGGTAGTGGGTTGGGAAAGGAGAAACTTGTTTACATTTGATTTAAAAGCCTGTATATTATATTCCTTGGGAAATATGTCAGGGGAAAGACTGTTCCACAGTACAGCAGCAGTAGGGTTGAAGGAGGGGGAGGAAAAGAAACTTGTTCTGTGGGTTTCAAGGTGTACTGTGAAAGGATGTTGGGGGGCAGCATCCTTTTACAGTACACCTTGAAACGTGTTCCAATGGGCTTAGCACAGAGTGGGGGGATTATTGATACTGTTTCAGATAAACATTTCCCATGGAAATATTTATAGCATATACAAATTGCAGAGACCAAACGTCTATCTGAAAGTGAGGGAAGCAAGTTGGTAAGAGATGAGTCATTTATCAGTCTAATTGCTCTCCTCTGTATTGAGTCAAGCATTTTGAGGGAGCTTTTAGGAGCTTCACTCCAAATGTGAGAACAGTATTCGATAGCTGGGCAGATTTGTGAATTGTATTAGGTTAACAGCTTAAGTAACGTCTTGAGCGAAAGAGAAATCCTAGTTTTTTAGAAACTGAGGATGCAATGGTTGTGATGTGCTTATGCCAGGAGAGGCCTGATGTCAGGGTAATTCCAAGAAGAGAAATCTCATCTTGTCTGGAAATTTGAGTGTTATCAAAAATAACACTGGGGGAAAATGGCTCTTTTTTGTGAGAAATAAGACAGAACTGGGTTTTACTAGCATTGAAGTTGATGAAATTATCTGAGCCCCATTGGAGGATGGCTTGGAGGTCAGAATTATGGGCAGTGGTGGTGATGTTCTGTGAGTTGAAGTGAGTTGTGTAGAGTAGAGTTTGTCAAATGAAAGGGAGGAATGTAATGTGCTGTCATCTGCAAAACTGTGTATTGGACTGTAGGTCAACTGAAGTAGGTCATTGATATACAGAAGGAAGAGGGTCAGTGAGAAAACTGAACCTTGTGGGATCTCCAGCATCAGTTGGATGGTGAGAGGATAGGGAGCTGTCTACCATCACACACATAGTGTGTGTCCAGACAGAAAAAAGGTTGTAACCTGGTTGTGGACAGAGTGAGGGAGGCTGTTCCAATGAAGAGTGGTTCAGTAAGTTTGAAGCTGGATGGTAAATGGATACTGACCAGAAGGTGCTTATATTCTTATTCTTTGAAAAAAGTTGAGTAATGATGGAACTAGTCAGCAGACTGGCCTTAAAGAATCCATTAAAGCCTGTATTTTAGTGATGATATGTTTTCACTACTGAGCTGGAAATAAATAAGAAGAAACCCCAGATAACTGTACAGAAAAGACATAACATGTTCTGTTTTTGCCTTTATCTTTTCTTCTATGGAAAAAGACACAAGGCAACATCTATCATCTCAGAGAGTTATTCAATCTATGTATGAGCAACATTCCACGGCTGTATAGACTGGGACAGACAGATGGACACACATATATATGTATATCCCAATGCTAATCAATCTTTGTGCATTGTTGGTAAACAGAATAACACAGGTGCAGCTGCCCTTATTTATGATAAATAAATGACTAATTATATAAGTTGCAAAAAGGAATAATAATTTTGTAATGTATACTTTTGATTTGTTATAGCTCATGTTATATGAATAACATGAAACTTTAGCTCTATTTTATATAGTTGATATAGACCAGTGGTTTTCAAACTGTGGGGGGCGCAAATAGCTTGAAAGGGGCGCACGGCATACTTTCCTACAGATAAAAATTAAAACTGTCCTAAATCAGTTTTAAAAATAACAACAAATAAAAATACAGAAAGAAAAACTTTTGATGATACAGGTTTTAATTATCATGAATTTCAAAATAACTAATAATTATTTTCTTCACTCGCACTTATAAAACGCGTGTGCCAGAGGCAGTGTTGATAGTTTGGCAGCAGCCGCATCCTCTTCCAGGCAGCACTATACATGTGCAGCTGAAAGCAGCGACTTAATGACATCTCATTGGTGCTTGTTTCAGTGCAATTGTGCTGATTTGTTTACCTCTTAAAGTTGCTTTGATTGTGAACAACTGATCATGAAGCGCTTCCTGAATAGTGATAGAAATGAAGATACCAGTGCTCCTTCAACTAGTGGTGGGAAAGAAGCTACTCGGAGTGTGAAAACAAGAAGGTATGATGAGAACTATTTATCACTAAGCTTTACGAAAACTGTAATCAATGATGAAGAACATAGAAGGTATGATGAGAACTATTTATCACTAAGCTTTACGAAAACTGTAATCAATGATGAAGAACATCTGCAACGTGTAATCTGTTTAAGTATTTTAGCTGCAGATGGTATGAAACCTAACAATTTAAAGAGACATTTAAAACCAAACATCCTGAGTTTACAAATAAACCAAAAGATTTTTTTGTTAGAAAGCTTGGTGGCTTGAAGTCCACCCAACAGAACTTTGCTAAAACTACAAATGTGACTTCCAAGGCCCTTTTAGCCTCTTATCAGGTTTCTCATAGAATTGCTAAATGTAAGAAACCACACACAACTGCAGAAACACTGATTTTACCAGCAACGACTGACATGGTATCAACAATGTTTCATTTCAAATAGTGTTTCATTTCAATACATATTTTGGTTAATTGCAAGTGTTAAAACTAATTTTTATTGTAGGCCTAATATTGTGATACTTTAATTATTTTGTGTCAAAAACTGTTAAATAGTATGTAGAAAACACAAAATAAACTGAACAAAACGTCAAACTTAGTATGACTTCTATTTTGATAAATAAAACCGGTAGTGGTGGGGGAGGGGACAGACAATGTTTTCTCTTGTCAGGTGAGGATCAGAGGTAAAAAGTTTGAGAACCACTGATATAGACCATTAGTTGCTATCACCTAAGAGAACACCAGATGTTATCATCAAATTTCTGATATGCACACTCAGGGGTATACATACAAGATACTGTGACACTACTAAAAAGGGAGGGCTGACAGTGTTTTCTCTTGTCAGGTGGAGATCAGAGGTAAAATGTTTGAGAACCACTAATATTAGACCATTAGTTCCTATCATCTAAGAGAACACCAGATGTTATCATAAAATTTCTGATATGCACACTCAGGGGTATATATACAAGATACTGTGACACTGCTAAAAAATTTTTACATTATTACTAACTTCCTATCAACAATTTTCCTTCAAATTAGTCTGTTATCTGTCAGGACTTCAATACTGTCAGAAAATAAATAACTGATTGATGCAGTAAGAAGTGCCTTAGAAGACTGATATATAAGGTCTTCCAAGGCACTTCTTAATGCATCAATCTAGCTAGATTTTGGTCTTCCTCTATGTCTTCTTCCTGCCATTCAGGCAACAAACAACATCTAGCAAAACCTTTATTTTGACATTCTGTTTAAGAGAACATACCACTGAGATTAGCTCTGCTCACACATTCCTGAATGCTAAAAATGTAAACAAGCTCCTTCCTAATATATGTGTTTTTAATATGATTATGCAATCGATGGCCATGTGTTCAATCTCTAATTTTACTTATATACATAAATTGTGTATATAAACTTATATATATATTTATTCAAATAACTTCATACCATATCTGATTTGCTTATTCTGCTTTCTATTTACATATTTAATTTGTCAAATTCACCAAAAATAGTGACTAAATGGGCAAAATATTTTACTTGTTCAAATATAGACTATGTATTGCTCGATATAAAGTCCTGTTTACACCATATAATGGAAGTGTTTTGAACAGTTTTCTCTTGGCAACTTATCATTATTTTTCAATTTATAATTATATTCCCATAATTTCTCAACTGTCTTAAAATAAAGACATGATCCTGACAAATAACCTCTATTGGGCAAGTACCCAATGAGCTCTTTTCCTAGTTTCTGTTGCATAATTTTTTCAGCCTCTTTTAAAGTATGTATGCATAAATATTACATGGAGCAGTCAGCAGGAAATTTCTCTGTAATTTCTACATTCAGTTTTATTTCTTTTTTTATATATGGGTTCTAGAACTCTTCTCTAATCATATATAATTTGATCCTCTGATCAGGTTTCTGGATTATACAGTTACAGTGCAACAACTGCACAACTTTTATACTTCCATTTGGTCATTTCTAGTCATATATCATTTGCTAAGCTGCCTTTCACATTCCAAGTTTTTCATGTGCTTTTTCTACCTTAAGTATTGACATGCATTCCTGGTTTCATTTCTCTTACATATTTTCTATCGCTGTTCTCTCACTCCTTGTTTCACTTAGCAATTTTTTTTTTTTTTAAAGTACACATCTAGAATAGGGGTGCTTAAGGGTCAAAGCTGTATAACTGAGAGGAGACCTCCACATAGCCTTTAAAGGAATGTGGAGAACCGACCAGGGCTTCTGACCTAATGTCCAATCCTCACCTTCTTGTGGTGCACCCTGTTGGGTATCTACTTGGATACTGAACAGACGAGGATGGGCTGGCAATTTGAGATTTAGCCGACCAAATTGTATTCTTATTGGTTAAACCAAAATATTGAATGATGGTACAACATGACAAAATTTCATGCCGGCTGGGGCGTCGCCCGGTTAAACAAGGCCCCCGTTGTTTTCGCCAGGGAACCAGGGCAAACAGCGAAAAGTCAGCTACTGGAACAAATCTGAAAACAAACCCCAACTCAACATCACCAGAGTTAAAGATCGGTACTATCAACGTAAGAAGCCTGAATGGCAAAGAAATGGAGCTAGCTGAGGAATTAGATAAGTACCAGATCGACATAATAGGGGTGACTGAAACAAAAAAGACCAAAACTGGTGAGATCTTTCTGAGCAATAAATACAAAATGTTATATTCAGGCAATGACAATCAAGGAAAAGAAGGAGTAGCCATAGTATTCAACACAAAATACGAGGCTAATCTTCTTGAATGGCAGTCAGTCTCAAGTAGAGTAATGTGGGCAAATATGAGAATGGGGACCTGGACAATGAGACTTATTTGTGCCTATGGTCCCACAGAAGGTTCTACTAAAATAGAAGTGGAGGAATTTTTT
The DNA here is from genome assembly GCF_054136105.1 of Typopeltis vanoorti. Classification (NCBI taxonomy): domain Eukaryota; kingdom Metazoa; phylum Arthropoda; class Arachnida; order Uropygi; family Thelyphonidae; genus Typopeltis; species Typopeltis vanoorti. The sequence goes on from NC_143568.1 coordinate 47,902,369, forward strand.
GAGGGTTTAGAAAAAGCAACTGACACAATGAAAAATGAAAAGTTGGTCCTTGTTGGGGATCTAAATAGCAGAGTAGGAAATGATTGTGAGACATACAAAAATATTTTGGGAAAATTTGGAGAAAAGAGCAAAGCTAATAATAATGGCAAATATCTGTTGGATTTCTGCTCAGGACATGGACTGGTTATTACTAACACCATGTTCCAACATAAAAATGTGCACAAATTCACATGGAGAGAAGAGGCTAGGAATAAGAAAAGTCTCATTGACTATGTTATTGTTGATAGTGATGTTTTCTCCCTGGTGCAGGACACCAGAGTGTACAGAGGATTTGAAATTGGAAGTGATCACTATTTAGTCTTGAGCAGGATAAAATTGAATTTCATATTGAAAAGAACAACATGTAAGAAAATTTTAAAGCGAATAAAAGTTGTGCAGCTCTCAGATGTGAGCTGTAGACTAAAATACACAAAGATTATTGAAGAAAAAATGAAACAGTTTGAGAACATGAATCAAACCTTGGAGATTCAGTGGCAAACTCTGAAGAAAACATTGATTGATTCTGCCAGAGAGGCATGTGGTGAGGTTGTCTGTAAGGATAAAAAAATCAGAACTCCCTGGTGGACACAGGAAGTTAAAGAGGCAGTGAAGGAAAAGAAGAAAGCATACCAAAAGTTCCTGTCAAATAAGTCAGCTTGTGCTCTTAGAGAATATAGAGACAAATGCAAGAATGCTAAGCACTGTGTAAAACTAGCTAAACAAAAGTCATGGGAGGACTTTGGCAAGAATATAGAAAATAAATATCAAGAAGGTGGCAAAATATTCTGGAGTTTGTTGAAGAAGCTTAAGAATGGAGGAAAGAGTACTATAAAAGGAATTAGAGATGATAAAGGTTACATGAAATTGGGAGAAAAAGATATCCTTGAAGTATGGAGTAATTACTTTGAAAAACTACTAAATGAAACAAGCAGCGATGACAGCACAGTGGTAAAAAACACTGACCAGGCATGCAGTCAGGAATACATATCCATACTTGAAGTAGAAAAAGCCATCAAAAGCTTAAAATGTGGAAAGGCAGCAGGAGTAGATGATATTCGACCAGAAATGCTGAAGTATGGTGGTATGAGAGTCTTACAGTGGCTGCACTGCATAGTTCAGAAAGCCTGGACAGAGGGACGAATTCCCGATGATTGGAGTAGAGCTCTCACAGTACCCATATATAAAAAGGGAAATAAAACTGCATGTGAGAATTACAGAGGTATTTCCCTACTGAGTGTTCCTGGCAAGATCTATGCAAGTATACTTGAGAAACGGTTGAGAAGAATTGTGGAAGAAAAGCTTGGTGAAGAACAAGCTGGATTCAGGCCAAATAGAGGCTGTCAGGATCAGATCTTCACTTTACGACAAATAGTCGAGAAAGCATGGGAATATAACAAAGATCTGTATTTAAGTTTTGTCGATTTGGAAAAGGCATATGACAAGGTGCCACGAGAGAAGCTATTCAATACGCTGCAGTTATATGGTGTCAATGGGGCATTATATCAAGCAATACTTAGTCTTTATTTGAGTTGTAAGTCAGCAGTTAGAATTGAAGGAAGTACAGGAAAATGGTTTAATGTTAAATCTGGTGTGAGACAAGGATGTACATTATCCCCTCTGTTATTCATAATCTATATGGATCACATTATGAAGGAAAGTGGTATTAAACATGATATCAAAAATTGGAGATGTTAATGTCAGCTCTTTGCTTTATGCGGATGATGTTATACTTCTAAATAAATCTGCTACAAGTCTGCAAGATTCTCTGACTAAATTGAATAGCTGTTGTAATAGATATGGTATGAAGGTCAGCAATAAAAAGACAAAGACAATGAAAATAGGCAGAATCATTGAAAATGTCAACTGTATTGTGAATGGAGAACCTGTGGAACAAGTAAAACATTTCAGCTATTTAGGCACGATTTTTACTGAAGATGGTAAATTAAATATAGAAATAGACAACAGAATCAGCAAAGCTGGTATGGTGGGAAGTCAATTGAATAAATTCATATGGAATAAGAGAGAAATTAGTCGAAAAACTAAATTAGCTGTATACAAGAAAGTGTTCAAACCAGTTTTAACTTATGGATCTGAGAGCTGGGTCAGAAGTAAAACACTTGACCAAAGACTAGAGACCGCAGATATGAGAGTCCTGAGAAAGATTAGAGGCGTGAACAGATGCCATCAATGGCAATATCATATTAAAAACGAGGATATTAGGAAAGAATTTGACATTGTCAGCATCCAGGAATGCGTTAGCAGAGCTAATCTCAGGTGGTATGGTCACTTAATCAGAATGGGCGAGGAAAGATTAGCAAAACAAGTGTTCTCTGCCAGGTTGGCAGCAAAACGACCCAGAGGAAGACCAAGATATAGGTGGATTGATACGGTACAAAGTGCTTTAGACGATAGAAATGTAAGATCTGATAATGTTGGAGTGTTGAGAAGTAACAGACTGATTTGGAGAAAAATTGTAGATAGGAAGTTAGTAATGATGTAATTTTTTTTTCATGTAGTACTATCATATCCTGTACACCCCTTGAGGGTACATGGCAGGAATTTGATGATGATGATGACATCTAGAATATATTTATTGTCAGTTTCATGTGAGCTTTATCATCTCCGATTCTTTTACAGTATACTCTCCTCCATTTCTAAGCTTTTTCATTAGTGATGAGAACATAGTTTTATGAAACATCAGAAAGAAAGCCACGTTTTGCCTATTACAGGCTCCCAAAGTCTATCATATCCCTACAAGATCTGATTGTACACATATGAACTGAATGAAATTTATCACACAGTTCATATGAAATTAATCATAACATCTATGAAATAGGTTATTCTATTGAAAGTTTATTTTTCACTTGGTTAGACTATAATAAATTTAGTTTAATCCTTTATCCAAGTGTGAGCAAACAAAGTTTGCACCTGAAAGTATCTTCAGGACTGGGGTAAGGTAGTATAACACCTGGCAACTCACTGCAAAGGTGGAGCAAGCTAACATCACTCCTATCTCAGTATCTCCCATAATGCAAAAGTCAAAAGGTACTGTAAAAACTTGTGTCAATTCAAATCATATGTAACTTCAATCATTGTTCAATTACTGAACAGTTGAAGGGATGAATGAGAATTATACTAGGACTTTAGTACATGTCAGCCTAGAATGAAAATGAGCTTGTTACTATACATTAATAAGTATTCTTGTGCCTAGAGATTTATGCATGTACATTGTATATTTTATTTAAGAGAGTTTTAAAGGTCAAAGTGTGTATTAGCTCAGCAAAAGGATAAATTTAATCCATATTGTCTTAGTAAGAAAATCAGAGTAACTGAATATATATGTCCTAGAAAATACAGAATTATAGCGTGATCAGATCAGTAAGGGGTTAGACAAAAAAGGTCAACTAGTTCTAGAATTATACATGTTTGTATGTATAGAATCTGTTATGGCAATATGATCACAATTCTCATACAGGATTTTAACCTAATACTTGTGTTTAGCTAGTATTAATTTGTATTATATATTCTTAGTATCGAATTGAGTTTTATTTGATAAAGAATGAATTGTATCATGTTTAAGAGTTCAATAAACTTTTGTTCCTTGAAAATACAATTGTCTGAGATTGTTGCTCAATGCACCACTTGTAACAACGTACGAACCTAATCACGCGGGGGGGGGGGGGGATTTTGTTAAGTTACGAAATAAAGGTCACGACTGCATATTAGTTTCACACTCAGACATATTTTGGGGGACATGGACTGGTTATTACTAACACCATGTTCCAACATAAAAATGTGCACAAATTCACATGGAGAGAAGAGGCTAGGAATAAGAAAAGTCTCATTGACTATGTTATTGTTGATAGTGATGTTTTCTCCCTGGTGCAGGACACCAGAGTGTACAGAGGATTTGAAATTGGAAGTGATCACTATTTAGTCTTGAGCAGGATAAAATTGAATTTCATATTGAAAAGAATAACATGTAAGAAAGTTTTAAAGCGAATAAAAGTTGAGCAGCTCTCAGATGTAAACTGTAGACTAAAATACAGAAATATTATTGAAAAGAAAATGAAAGAGTTTGAGAACAGGAATCAAACCTTGGAGATTCAGTGGCAAACTCTGAAGGAAACATTGATTGATTCTGCCAGAGAGGCATGTGGTGAGGATGTGTGCAAAGATAAAAAAATCAGAACTCCCTGGTGGACACAGGAAGTTAAAGAGGCAGTGAAGGAAAAGAAGAAAGCATATCAAAAGTTCCTGGCAAATAAGTCAGCTTTTACTCTTACAGAATACAGAGACAAATGTAAGAAAGCTAAACAGTGTGTAAAACTAGCTAAACAAAAGTCATGGGAGGACTTTGGCAAGAATATAGAAAATAAATATCAAGAAGGTGGCAAAATATTCTGGAGGTTGTTGAAGAAGCTTAGGAATGGAGGAAAGAGTGCTGTAAAAGGAATTAGAGATGATAAAGGTGAAATGAAAACAGGAGAAAAAGATATCCTTGAAGTATGGAGTAATTACTTTGAAAAACTGCTAAATGAAACAAGCAGTGATGACAGCACAGTGATAAAAAACACTGACCAGGCATGCAGTCAGGAATACATATCCATACTTGAAGTAGAAAAAGCCATCAAAGGCTTGAAATGTGGAAAGGCAGCAGGAGTAGATGATATTCGACCAGAAATGCTGAAGTATGGTGGTATAAGAGTCTTACAGTGGCTGCACTGCATAGTTATGAAAGCCTGGACAGAGGGACGAATTCCCGATGATTGGAGTAGAGCTCTCATAGTACCCATATATAAAAAGGGAAATAAAACTGAATGTGAGAATTACAGAGGTATTTCCCTACTGAGTGTTCCTGGTAAGATCTATGCAAGTATACTTGAGAAACGGTTGAGAAGAATTGTGGAAGAAAAGCTTGGTGAAGAACAAGCTGGATTCAGGCCAAATAGAGGCTGTCAGGATCAGATCTTCACTTTACGACAAATAGTCGAGAAAGCATGGGAATATAACAAAGATCTGTATTTAAGTTTTGTCGATTTGGAAAAGGCATATGACAAGGTGCCAAGAGAGAAGCTATTCAATACGCTGCAGTTATATGGTGTCAATGGGGCATTATATCAAGCAATACTTAGTCTTTATTTGAGTTGTGAGTCAGCAGTTAGAATTGAAGGAAGTACAGGAAGATGGTTTAATGTTAAATCTGGTGTGAGACAAGGATGTACATTATCCCCTCTGTTATTCATTATCTATATGGATCACATTATGAAGGAATGTGGTATTAAACCTGATATCAAAATTGGAGATGTTAATGTCAGCTCTTTGCTTTATGCGGATGATGTTATACTTCTAAATAAATCCGCTACAAGTCTGCAAGATTCTCTGACTAAATTGAATAGCTGTTGTAATAGATATGGTATGAAGGTCAGCAATAAAAAGACAAAGACAATGAAAATAGGCAGAATCATTGAAAATGTCAACTGTGTTGTGAATGGAGAACCTGTGGAACAAGTAAAACATTTCAGCTACTTAGGCACAATTTTTACTGAAGATGGTAAACTAAATATAGAAATAGACAACAGAATCAGCAAAGCTGGTATCGTGGGAAGTCAATTGAATAAATTCATATGGAATAAGAAAGAAATTAGTCAGAACACTAAATTAGCTGTATACAAGACTGTGTTCAAACCAATTTTAACTTATGGATGTGAGAGCTGGGTCAGAAGTAAAACACTTGACCAAAGACTAGAGACCGCAGATATGAGAGTCCTGAGAAAGATTAGAGGCGTGAACAGATGGCATCAATGGCAATATCATATTAAAAATGAGGATATTAGGAAAGAACTTGACATTGTCAGCATCCAGGAATGTGTTAGCAGAGCTAATCTCAGATGGTATGGTCACTTAAATAGAATGGGAGAGGAAAGATTAGCAAAACAAGTGTTCTCTGCCAGGTTGGCAGGAAAACGACCCAGAGGAAGACCAAGATATAGGTGGATTGATACGGTACAAAGTGCCTTAGACGATAGAAATATAAGATCTGATAATGTTGGAGTCTTGACAAGTAACAGACTGATTTGGAGGAAAATTGTTGATAGGAAGTTAGTAATGATGTAATTTTTTCATGTAGTACTGTCATATCCTGTACACCCCTTGAGGGTACATGGCAGGAATTTGATGATGATGATGATGATGACATATTTTGGTAATTGCTCCTTGTTTTTGAATTTTATATCTTAAACTAAATGTCCTGAAAGGCACAGTATAAAATAAATATTTAGGGACACTAAGGGGAGAAGAAGCTTGAATATTTGTATTTGGGTGATATCTCGTATATAGATAAGATTTGGATAAAGACAAGTAGAGTTTCACATGTAAGGATAGTTGAAAGCTTAATAATCGTAAATTGGGACACAACAATATGGAGGGAAAGTAAGGAATGCTGGATACTACCTTCATTGTTATTTAGCATCTACAATGTTCACATTAGTAAGGAAATTAGATATTAAAACTGATATCAAAATCAGAGATATTAATTCAGTTATTCACTCAATACAGATGATGTCATTCTTCTGATGTTATCCACAACAAGTCTTCAAGACTCTTTCACTAACTCTGGTAACCAAATGGTATACAAACCTACCATAAAAAAATGAAAACAGGGAGAAAATTGAAAAGACCTGCAATCCCAGTTGAGTGCCTAAGTATCTCAAATATTTTATGGAACAAATAAAGTACTTATATATTTAAGCACAGCATGCAAATATTCACAACAGTAATGGTCAAATTCAATTGTCCTCCCGTGGTTCCCTCACATTATGCACCTGAAGAAGTCTTCTAAGATGAAACTAGTTGTGAAGTTTATTTAAATTAAAATAGTGTTTCTATTTTTTATCTCTTGGCTTATAGTCATTTAATCTGTTTCAACAATATGTCTCTCAGCCAAGTAAATCAATTATATCTCTCTCTCTCTCTCTCTCTCTCTCTCTCACACACACACACACACACACACACACACACACACACACACACACACAAATTCAAATACAGCAATGTGGACAAATTTCAAAGTGAAAATTGGACAACAAGACTTATTTGTGCCTATAGTCCGACAGAAGGCTCTACTGAGTAAGAAGTTGAGGAATTTTTTAAATAATGGGAGAAGGCAACTAACATAAAGAATAAGGAAAAGCTAATCCTCCTTGTTGAAGATCCAAACAGCAGAGTAAGAAATGAATACCACACATGTAGAAATGTTCTAGAAAAGTTTAAAGAAAAGAGCAAAGCCAATAATAATAATGGAAGCAACTACTGGATTTCTGCTCAGAATACAGACTAGTCATTACTAATACCATATTCCAACTTACAGATGTGAACAAATTCACATGGAGAGAAGATCAGAAATAAGAAAAATCTAATTGACCACATAACTGTTGATGTCTTCAAGTTAGTTCACAATGCTAGAGTATACAGGAAATTGAAATAGGAAGTGATCACTATTTAGTTTTAAGAAGGATATATAATTATTATCTCTGAGTTTTCATTTAATTAAGTCTGGCATTGTAGCCTTCTTTTCCAGGCTGATGTCTTATAGTCTCCTATCGACCTTCTGTGGTTGTTCACTGTGTGAATGGCCAGAGAGGATTTTCATTTCATTACATGTTGCATTACCTAATGCTAGAAGCATGAGGAATAAGAGGGAAGAGATTCTGGCATTGGTTAGTGCAACCTCACCAAAAGTTATAGGCATTAGTGAGATTTGGCTAACAACAGATAATGTACAGGGATAGAATGTGATGGATTTAGTATTTTCAGGGAGGATAGAGTAGACAAGACGGGAGTGAGGACACTGCTGATGATAGCAGATGAATTGCAGCCAACAAAAGTAGGAGTCAGTTGGGCAGATGCCAGTTCTTTTGAGTCGATATGATGTGAGATTGAGGCCAATAGAACAAAACATAAAACTAAAGGCTGGGGATACCAGAGATGATGTGGAAGATATACATTAATAGATTAGCACAATGAGACAAGTCGAGTAACTATTATGGGAAACTTTAACTTCAGAGACAAAGATTGGAAGGAGGAATGCAGAAAGGAAATGGAATTTATACGCTTTCTGAGAGATAATTCACAGCTTGAAGCAGAATGTAATGTAGAGGACTCAGGATACAAGAGTGTTGGTTTGTCAGAAGACCTGTCCATAACTAATATGGCTACATTGCCTCCAAATGGGAAAAGTAATCACGTGGCCTGTACTTGGGAGGTAGCAAAACATGTGATTATGATACATCGCTTAGTTGGAAGCTTGAAGCAGTACTTGGGAATAAAGATCTGCAAGAAGGCTGTTCATAGTGCATGGGGGATAGTCAAGGGGTATCCTGGGGGCAGTAATATCACATTGTATACCCAAGGTCAGGAGAGTAAAGTGGGTAGGAGTTAGATGAATGAGTAGAATGATTAATATTTAGCTGCAAAAAAGGAAAATGAAGGATATTGGTTAAAATAAGGCCCCTGCTGTTTTTGTCAGAGAACCTGGCAAACTGAAAAGTCAGTTACTGGAACAAGCTACATTGCAACATCTAGAAGTAGGAGAATAAACCAAACATCAGAAGAACTGAAGAGAGGAATATAAATCAACAATAAGAATAATAATCAACACAAGGAATATTAATAGAAAAGAAATGAAATTTCTAGAAGAAGAACTGGAAAAGTACCATGTTGACATAACTGGCAATACTGAGACAAAGCAGACAAAAGCAGATGATCTTAAATAACAAGTATCGATACCATTCAACACTAAACATAAAGAAAACTTCTTGATTGGAAGGTGGTTTCAAGAAGAGTTATGTGGGCAAACCTCAAAATGGACAATGAAACTTATTTGTGCCTATGGTCCTACAGAAGGTTCTTCAAAGGAAGAGGTGAAGGAATTTTTCGAGTCCTAATGACCCAAACAGGTAGGACATAAAGAAAATAGAAAAAGTGGTTCTTGTTGAAGATCAGAACTGAAGAGTAGGAAATAAACCCCACCAGTCATATTGAAACATTTTGGGAAAATTTCGAGAAAAGGGCAAAGCTAATAAATGGTAACTCTTTCTTTTAAGGTTACACGGTGATCAGCATTCATATTTATGAATTTAGGGACACAAAACACATGTGTTGAAAAGATTATTTTACTGATTAATAATAAAATAATAATTTTATGTTTCGACCCCTGTATTGAGGTCATCTTCAGAAGGATACATGTGTATAAGAACAAGCTACATGCTGTTGCACTCTATACAAGTAAATTACATCTACATTGATAACTAATCTTTTTTCTTAGCCTGATCTCTAGTGAAAAAAAAAAAAAAATTAAATAAATAAATAAAATAAAATAAAAAACTACAATAAACTCTGCTAAAGTTCTCACGTACTAGGATTCTTCTAGAATTATACAGTTTATATTGTTATATTATGATTATCTTCTGGATTTGTACAGTACAGGTTGCTATTGAATGTTCAGGAGAAAAAAAAAAAAAAAAAAAAAAAAAAAAAAAAACACTTTGCCAAGTCTTTTTGTATTGAGATTTTTCTTCGTGGTTGCTATGAAGGTTGTAGATGGGTCCTCCACATTCTTGGAATTGTTAGACCATCATTTTTATTCAGATTATGTTTGAGCATTTCACATGCTTCCTTGAATTTCTGCTTGAACCAGGTTTTGGTACGGTGTAGGGACTTGGTACCTTGCCAGTCAATTCTGTGGTATGTTTGGAGTGCGTGGTGAGAAAGGCCGGTTTTTCCAAAATGGAGGCATTTCATGTGACGTTTGTGTTCATCCTTTCTGATTGGGATGGTTCGCCCTGTTTCTCCTATGTATGGTATGTTACATGTGCAATCTATTTTGGAAACCTCTGGGTGGGCTAAGTGTGGCAGGAGATCCTTGGAAGAACTGAGTAGGTGTCTTAATTTTGTTGGGAGTTTAAAGGTGGTTTTGATGTTGTATTTGTGTAGTGTTCTGTCTATTTTTTCTGAAATGCCTCTAACATATGGTATAGCAATAGCATTTTTGAAATCTTTTTTTGTTATTAGTGGTATCTTTGTGGAGGATCTTGTGAATGGTTTTTATACTGTATCCATTTTTATAAAGGTATGTTTGATGGTCTCATATTCATGGTTAAGAGCTTGTTCATTTGAACAAATGGTTTGAGCTCTGTGTTTAAGGGTGCTTATGACCCCTAGTTTTTGTGTTGGGTGGTGATAAGAAGTTTTGTGGATGTACTGTCCTGTGTGTGTAGGTTTGCGGTAAACTGAGAAGGAGAGACAGCCTGAAGGAAGACGTGTGACAAGTGTGTCTAGGAACGGAAGAGAGTTGTTTTTTTTCAATTTCAATGGTGAATTGGATGTGTTTGTGTTGTTTGTTCAGGTGGCTAAGGAATGTATCCAGTGCTTGGCGGCCGTGGGGCCAAATGGCGAAAATATCGCTGACGTATCTGTGCCAAATTTTGGGCTTTAGGCATGCCGATTCTAGAGCTTGTTGCTCAAAATCTTCCATATAAAAGTTCGCTATTGGGGAAGGGGGGAAGTGGTGAGCCCAAGGTGGTACCCTGTTTTTGAAGGTAAAAATTGTTTTGCCACACGAAATATCCGGAGCGAAGTACGTCGGCAAAGATGGCCTTGATGTTGTGTGGAAATATGTAAGAGTAGGATAGTATCATTGATTGGGACATTGGTGAAAAGGGAAGTTATGTCAAAGCTGACTAATAGATCTTGGTCGTTGAGTGTAATATTTTTAATTTTGTTTATGAATTGTTGTGTATTTTTTATGTAGGAAGGGGAATGACCAACCAATTCCTTGAGTGTGGCCGCTAATTTTTTGGCTAAGTAGTAATTCGGACTGTCAATTCCTTCCACAATTGGACGTAATGGGGTGTCTGTTTTGTGTACTTTTGGCAGGCCATAAATTCTGGGCGCGTGGGGCATACTGCAGTATTAATTTTTTAATTGTTTCTTCCGGCCATGTGTTAACTGATTTAAGTAGTTCAGTAGTTTTCTTTTTGTTACGTTGCATGGGGTTGTAATTTACCATTTGGTAGGTGTTGTGGTCCGATACCAAATGGTTCATTTTTTCAATGTAGGTTGTCCGATTTAAAACAACAGTGGCGTTCCCTTTATCGGCTTTTGTGATAATAATGTCATGGTTATTTTTTAGGGATTTGAGGGCCAGTTTATCTGCTTTGTTTAGGTTGCTGCTTAATTTTTTGGTTGAATTTAGTAAACAGGCAGTTGTTTCCATCCGTATTTTGTCAGCTAAATTGGCAGGGAGGGATCTTAAACCTCTCTCGATATGATATATTATATCTAGTTTATTTACTGACCTCGGAGCAATGCCGTAATTTAAACCTTTCTCCAGTAGCGAGAGTTCACCTTGTGTGAGGTTGTAATCCGATTGGTTGATAACCAGACAGTGGTCCGATGGTGGTTGGTTGCTCCTAACTGCGTTGTCGGGTGAATGGCTGCTCCTCCATTATGGCATTGTAATTGTCTTGTGCTTTCCTGTAGTTTTAATGTTTGAAACTTTGTTATTATCTTTTGTAATAATCTTTTCAACACTTGAAACTTTGTTATTATCTTTTGTAATAATCTTTTCAACACTTGAAACTTTGTTATTATCTTTTGTAATAATCTTTTCAACACTTGAAACTTTGTTATTATCTTTTGTAATAATCTTTTCAACACTTGAAACTTTGTTATTATCTTTTGTAATAATCTTTTCAACACGCATGTTTTCAACATGTAAGTTGTGTCCCTAAATTCATAAATATGAATAATAAATGGTAAATATCAGCTGGATTTCTGCTCAGGACATGGACTAGTCATTACTAACAACACTATGTTCCAACATAAAGATGTGCATAAGTTCACATGGAGAGAAGACACAAGAAATAAGAAAAGCCTCATTGACCACATCATTGTTGATAGTGATATCTCCATGCTGATTCAGGATACAAGAGTGTACACAGGATTTGAAATTAGAAGTGACCATTACTTAGTGCTAATCAGGATAAAAATGAATATCACATTGAAAAGAACAGTATGCAAAGAGAGCTTTAAAAAGAATTAAAGTTGAGCAGCTTTTACAGGCAAACTGTAGACTCAACTACTCAAACAATTCAAAAGTTGTCTGCAAGCAGAGAAAAATAAGAACACCATGGTGGACACAAGAAGTTCAAGAAGCATTCCTGGAAAAGAAGAAAGCAGACTGAAAGTTCCTAGCAAAGAAGTTGGCAGATGCCCTAAAAGAATACAGAGAAAAATGTAAGACAGCTAAGCTATGTGTAAAAGTAGCTAAACATAAGTTGTGAGTAAACTTCAGTAAGAATACAGAAAATAAATATCGAGGTGGTAAAATGTTCTGGAGGCCATCGAAAAGCTCAGAAATGGAGGAAAGAGTAATGTAAAAGGAATCAAAGATCATAAAGGTGACATAAAAACTGAAGATAAGAATATCCTTGATCTCTAGAGTAATTACTTTCAAAGACTGTTTAACAAGACAAGCAGTGACAGAACCATACTAGAAAATTTTCAACAGGTGCAGAGAGGAGAACATATCAATACTTGAGGTAGAAAAAGCCATCAAAAACTTGAAATGTGGAAAGGCAGCTGGAGTATGTGATGTTCAACCAGAAATGCTTAGGTACGGAGGTATAAAAGTTTTGCAGTGGTTATAATTCAGAGGGCCTGGTCTGGAAGTCAAATTCCAGATGATTGGAGAAGAGTACTCATAGTTCCCACCTATAAAAAAGGGAATAAAGCTGAATGTGACAATTACAGAGGAATTTCTACACTAAGTGTTCCAGGCAAGATTTATGCAAGCATACTTGAAAAGAGGTTGAGAATAATTATAGAAAACAAACTTGAAGAACAAGCTTGGTGTTCAAGCCATATGGAGGCTATCAAGATCAGAATTTTACAGTATGACAAATAATTGAAAAATCATGGGAATATGACAAGGATCTGTACTTTAGTTTTGTAGATCTAGAAAAGGCACATGACCAGATACTAGAAAATCTTTTATCTTGGCACCAAGATAAAAGATTTTCAAAACACTACAGCTATATGGGATAAATGAAACATTATAAAGAGCAATACACAGTCTATATGTAAACATATAAGCTGTCAGTCAGCAGTTAGAATTGAAGGAAATAGAGAAAGATGGTCTGATGTCAAATCAGGGGTAAAACAAGAATGCACATTATCTCCACTCTTATTCATCATCTATATTATTGTTATTATTATGGCTATTATAGCCTGTTTTTGGTTAGGAGTGTCCCTTATTTTAAATATATTGGCTATTTTTACTCAAAAAAATTTATATATATATATATATATATATATATTTTAGGGCATTATGGGTGAGTATTGAAGGCAATTATAGCAGAATAATAGAGGAGCAAAAATTTTTTGTACATACCTTGTTTTGATACTAGGATGTCTTCAAATTCCATGTTCCTGTTGAAGGTTGTTTATAACAAGGGGGAGGAGGTTGACATGGGAAGAATAAATTGGAAACCGGGGTTTATTTTAATAATATATATATTATTGTGTTTAAGGGCGCTTTTTTTTCTGGGGGGGGGGGGGTTACTTATGGGAAAACTGGGGCAGGGGAGAACGTTAACGGGGTGTGAACCATTTCGGTCGACTGACCATCATAGGAACATTTTCAGAAACACTCGGGTTCGAATCCTACCGTGGGCATGGATGTTTGTGACACCTCCAGGGAGTCCAAAGACTCATCGAGGGAGGGCATCTACTCTACAGCTCTGTCTCTGTCACTCAATCCACCAACGAACTGCAACTATACCAACGCCATCTATCGCCCACCAGCACCACCACTAGTATTTTCACAGACAATCACAAACATCCATGCCCACAGTGGGATTTAAACCCGCAGCCTTTTGTCTGGAGAGCGGATACACTAACCACTTGACCAGTCAGGCTGGCTGGTCGAGTGGTTATCTATATGGATCACATTATGAAAGAAAGGGGTATTAGGCCTGATATTAGAATTGGACATGTCAAACTTAGGTCTTTGTTTTATGCAGATGTACTTCTAAACACATCTAGTGCAGGTCTTCAAGATTCTCTAACTAAACTGAACAGCTGTAACAAATTTGGCATGAAAATCAGCATTAAAAGAACAAAAGTATGAAAATAAGCACGATCATAGAAAACTTCAGTTGCATTCTGAATGAAGATCCCAGAACAAGTAAAATATTTCAGCTATTTAGGCATAGTTTTTAGTAAAGATGGCAAGTTAAATCTGGAAATAGACAACAGAATTAGTAAAGATGATATGGTGGGGGGGTAACAAGCTGAATAACTTTATATGGAATAAGACAGAAATTTGCCAAAACACAAAACTAGCAGTACATAAGACAGTATTCAAACCAGTTTTAAGTTATGGATCTGAGAGTTGGATTAGAAATGAAGAACTTGATGAAAGACTAGAGACCACAGATATGATGGATCTGAGAAAAATTAGGAGAGCAAACCAATGGCATCAATGGCAGAATCATATTAAAAATGAAGATATTAAAAAGGAACTTGACATTGTTAGCATTCAAGAATGTGTCGACAGAGGTAATGTAAGGTAGTATATGGGCACTTAAATAAAATGGGTGAGGAAAGGTTAGCAAAACATGTTTCATGCCAAGAGATGGCAAGAAAGAGACCCAGATGCCACTAAAGAGACTTCAATGCTACCAAAACTCAGCCTGTCTGATCCCTTGCAAGAAAGAGTTCGCATCCCTCCCCCCCCTTACCTTTTTACCTTCAGTAATACTGAGATATCCAAACACGATCAGATTTCTCTTCTTGAACTGACCACTGTTGTACTAGGAAAGATCACTGCATCTGTGATCTTTCCTAGTACAACCACATTTCAACTATAGCTTCTGCAGCTGCCAATAAACTTGTACTTTTTCACAAAATACACTAACTTCACACCTGCTAATTCTATACAAAGTCCAGATCTACCCAGCCATGGAATATTGTTCCCATGTTTGGGTTGATGCACCAAAATCCTTTCCAAGTGTAAGCAAACAAAGTTTGCACCTGAAGTATTTTCAGAACTGGTAAAACTCATATAAGGAAGCTAAGACCTCACATCACTTGCCATAGTATCCCATAATGCAAAGCACATCTCCTAGAGGACATGTATAACGCTATGCATTATGGGAAGGGTCATTACCCAGACCGGTTTCGACCTTTATTGAGGTCTCGTCAGTGGGAGCCAGACCCAGAGGTGATAATAAGATTGAAGTAATGCAGAAGTCATATTTTCATATACGAGTAGCCAAAAGTTGTCACACCTTATTATTAAATTGCTCTGGATTAGAGAAAGTTGTTGGAAAGTTTTTTCACTTGGTTATACTATAAATTAACACTACCAAGAAATTATATACTTGGTTTAATCCTTTATCCAAGTGTAAGCAAACAAAGTTTGCATCTGAAGCATTTTCAGAACTGCAGCAACTCGTACAAGGAAGCTAAGACTTCACATCACTTGCCTTAGTATGCCATAATGGGTCTGGCTCCCACTGAAGAGATCTCAATAAAGGTCGAAACCAGTCTGGGTAGTGACTCTTCCCATAATGCATATATACATACCTGTAAGCAGTGGTGAGCTATGGAAATTTTAACAAAGGGCTCGCATCGTCGAGCAAAAAAAAGCCGTATTTCACACAAAAACTTTTATTAATACAGCTTGTGTACAAATGCCAATCAAAAAGCATGAGGGGACAATCAACCTGTAAAGGCTATCATTTTTAAACAAATCTTTCATAATCTAAACATGAAATATTTGCACACAATCATCTGTGTTAATTTATCTTACATAAGAAAAACATTTTTTAACTATCAAAATATAATAAGAATAAAATCTTTTATAATCACACATATGAAATAGTCTGCATTTTTCATAAACAAAATAAATTTCTTTTGTTGCGATAGACGTTTTTATGACAAAAAATCTATTAAATAATAAATAAATATTATCTAAACACAATAATATTGAAGTACGTTATTATTATTATTATTATTATTATTACTATTATTACGGGCAACTCCAGGGAGTCATTAGACTCATCGAGGGAGGCCCCAAATCATATTCATCACAACTATCTGACATTCATACAGTATCTATCATACCTCGCCTTAAACTCATTCACTGTCACAGCATCCACTACAGACTCAGGGAGCGCATTCCACTCATTCACTACTCTAAAAGTAAAGAACCCAGCTCTAACACTTTTACTAACCACACTTTTGCCCAGTTTCCATGGATGTCCCCTAGTCCTCCCACAACCAGCCCTGTTTTCAAAAATATCTTCTGAATTAATTTTATAGAAACCCTTCAGTAATTTGAATGTCTCAATCATATCTCCCCTCCTCCGCCTATCAACCAATTTGCAACCCACAAATCCTCAACCTGTTATATTTCTCTTTTGTTTTTATACTTAAAGTGATAATCAACGGTACCAATCAAGGGGCATTATTTTATAGTCCAATTTATTTATATGCGATTACAAAAAGTGAATTCTTATTTGTAAAATGGTAGTAACAGCAACTATAATATTTTATTTAATAAACTCACTTTGTTAGGTTACCGTATGAGTTTTTCGCTTAATATATTTCAAAAAATTATGTTTTTTTTTTTTTGAAAAAATAAAAAGGTAAACAAGAGACTCACAAATATGAAAAAAATTTAACAAAGGCAAATTTAACAAAGAGCCCCCGCGAGCCCCTTATAGCTCACCACTGCCTGTAAGGATATATCCTTTGCATTATGGGATACTAAGGCAAGTGATGTGAAGTCAGCTTCTTTATACGAGTTGCCCCAGTCTTGAAAATAGTTCAGGCTCAAACTTTGATAAAGGATTAAAGGAAACTTAGATAAAGGATTAAACCAAGTATATAATTTCTTGGTATCTTTAATTTATAGTATAACCAGGTGAACAAAATTTCCATAAGTAATAGCCTAATTTGGAGGAAAATTGTTGATTAATAATAACATAAACTTAATCATACAGTGCTGTCATGATAACCTGAACAACTCCTAAGGGTACATATCATGTACCCTTAGGAGTTGTTCAGGTTAATTGATGGTAATGATGACATAGGAAATTGATGATAATGATGGTGGGAAATTGATGATAATGATGACATAGGAAATAATTTGAAGGAAATATTCAGTTGTTTGCTGATGATTGCAAACTTGAGTAAGGTAATAGTTAATCAAGGTGATGCAGAGAGCTTGTAGGATGATTTGAATAAGCTGACAGTATGGGCAAAACATAATAGATGTCAATTTAATATGAAAAAGTGTGTGAACTTATACGTTTTGACACACAAAGATTACAAGTGTGCACCACATTGAGGGAACTGTACTCCAGGGAAAGTATTTTACCTTGGGTATCATAAATGTTAAAGATACCAAGCTATTTTAAACCTGGTTTTACTCCATTTCCCAAGTAAGCAAACAGACAAACAGGTCAAGTTTACGCCTGCAAGTGTTGCAAGTCTAGCTGACCCTACACGAAGTGCAAGACCAAGGCAACTCATGGTAAAAGTAAACTAAGCTCTGATCACTAATCTTAATATTTACCCTTAATGCAAAGCACATCTCCTGGAGGAGATGTTTCGACCTTTATTGAGGTCTCATCAGTGGGAGCCAGGCTAGAAATTAGCTTGGTATCTTTAACATTTATGATAACCAAGGTAAAATACTTTCTACATTTATATCCCCTCCTGAGATTTTTATTTAATAAGGTTAAAACACCTTATGGTAACTTGTTCTGGTAAAATACTTATAAGCTCTGCATCACTAAAATCTTGGTATTTCTAGCCTGGCTCCCACTGATGAGACCTCAATAAAGGTCGAAACCGGTCTGGGTAGTGGCCCCTTGCCTTTAATACAAAGCATCATACATCTCCTCCAGGAGATGTGCTTTGCATTAAGGATAAATATTAAGATTAGTGATCAGAGCTTAGTTTACTTTTACCATGAGTTGCCTTGGTCTTGTACTTCGTCTAGGGGTCAGCTAGACTCGCAACACTTGCAGGCGCAAACTTGACTTGTTTGTCTGTTTGCTTACTTGGGAAATGGAGTAAAACAAGGTTTAAAATAGCTTGGTATCTTTAACATGTACTCCAAGGAATTGACGAAGCCTGGGATTTGGGGATAGTAGTAGATAGAGAGTTCAAATTTAGGGGACATATTGCTAAAGTAGCCAAGTTAACTCACAGGATTACTTGTGATGACTTCAGGATTACTGAAGAACACTAGCAAGCAGAGATAAAGGAGTTATCATTCCTTTTTATTATTATTATTATTGCATATTTACCTCCATGGAGTCCTAAGATTCATCGTGAGAGACCCAAAACTATCACCACATCTATTGTACCTCTCCTTGAAACCGTTAACAGACAACGCACTTGAAACTGTCTCAGACAATCCATTCCATCCATTCACCACTCATCAAGTGAAAAATCTAGTCTGCAAACACTTGCTAAGTACACTCTTACACAACTTCCAGTAATGGCCTCCTGTGCCAATACTGAAACAATTACTTCACATCAATCCTATAAAACCCTTTAAATAACTTAAATTTTTCTATCATATCATCCCTGCATCGCCTATCAACCAACTTTTGCAGGGAATTAAGAATCTATCCTGATTAGGAGAATTCCACAGACTACTCACCATCTTGGGTGCTCGTGTCTGGATCCTCTCCATCGCTTCGTAAGCCCCAAGAAATCCAGGTGACCAGAGCCGAGCACAGTAATCCAGATGTGGTCATATTGAGGCTTTATAAAGAGGAAGATAACTTCCTTATCTCTGCTTGTTGTGTTCTTCAATAACCAAGTAATTCTGTGAGCTACCCTGGCTACTTCAGCAATATGCCCTCTAAACTTCAACTCTCTATATCCTGGAGTACACAATGTGATACATGGCTTGTAATCTTTGTATCCCAAAATGCATAACTTTACACTTTTCCATATTAAATTGAAATCCATTATGTTTTGCCCATACAGCCAGCCCATTCAAATCATCCTGCAAGCTCTGGATTACCTTGATTAACTCTTACCCTACCCAATTTTGCATCATCATCAAACAACTAAATATTATAGTCTTGATACAACTACATCTGGAGAGGATCCAGAGGCTAGCGAACAAGAGGATGAGTGGTTGTGGGATGCTTCCTATGAGGAAAGATTGAGAGTTTGTGGATTGCAAAAGTTGGTTGATAGACAAAAAAAAAAAACGGTGGATATGACAAACATTTAAGTTACTTAAAAGATTTTATAGGACTGATACAAGGGAAATGTTTTAGCACTTGGCTAGAATAGGCAGAATAAGAGATCATCCATGGAAATTGGGTAAGTGTGTGTTAAGCAAGGGCATGAAGACTAGATATTTCATTTGGAGAGTGGTGAATGAATGGAATGGGTTGCCTGAGTCAGTTTGTGAGTGCTTTGTCTGTCAATGGTCTCAAAGAGAGGTACAACAGATACCGTGTTGATAGTTTGGGTCTCCCACAACGAGTCTTAGGAATCCATGGAGGTAACCGTGCAATAATAATAATAATAATAATGTTCAGGGGATAGGTGTGGAGTAATTAATTTCAAAGAGTGCTGAATGAAACAAGTAACAGACCAGACCAGTGGTAGAAAATAATCAAGAGGAGTGCAGTCAGGAGTATATTGTGCTGAGGTCAAAAAAAAAAAAATGCAAAAAAAAGGCAACCTGGTTGAGTAGGTGATATTCAACTAGATATGGATCAAATACAGAGGTAAAAAGTTTAATAGTCGCTGCCGTGCAAAATTCGGAGGGCCCAGTACCTTCAATTTGTTTGTAGAGTTTTTTTCCAACTGAAATAACCTGAGTGGATGACATATTCGAATATCCTTGCGATATCTGGAGGGTAATCTTCATATAAAGAATTGATTGTGTTGGTTAATGGGATATTGGTGAACAGAGAAATGATGTCAAAACTTACTAATATTTCAGAATCTGTAATTTTGATATCCTTGATTTTTTTCAAGAAAATATGTTGAGTTTTTTATATAGGATCTAAAATGATCAGTGAGTGCACTTAAGGAACATGATGATACTTTTGCAATCCGATAAGTTAGAGAATCAATGCAATTTACGATAGGTCGTCCAGGACAACATTCTTTATGGATTTTTGAGAGTCCATAAAGACGAGGAGTTTTTCCAAAGTAGGTGCAGATTTTATTCACGTAGTTAGAATCCCAACTTATAACCTCATCAAGTAATTTATTTAGTTGTTTATTTTGTGAATTAGTAGGATTACGTGTGATCTCTTGATAGGTCGTGGTGTCATCTAATAGGCTGGATACTTTTGTCTCATAGTCAGTCTTATTCATGATTACAATAGCTTTTCCTTTATCGGCCTTAGAAATGGATATTGCATTATCTTTTCTTAAAAAAGTTAGACCTTTAATTTCAGCATTTGATAAATTGCATGGAGGAAATTTGCTTTTGAATAACGAAGTCGCAACTTCAAAACGTAGTTTGTTGGCATCTTCGCTAGGAAGTCCTGATAGATTGCGTTCTATATTATGTAAGAAATCAAGATAAGGAATGCGTGAAGGAATAACAGCAAAATCAAGACCTTTTGCTAAAGCACTGGTTTCAGCGGTGGATAATGGGCAATCGGAAATGTTTACAATCCATTTATTTGTAGACGTACTGTCAGAGGTAAGGTTTTGTCTATTGCTTGTTATATAAAGAGTTGTATTTTTGCATAAGATTTTGAAAATTTTTCTCATAAGACCGGGATAAGGATTGTTTTGATAAGCGAAGAACAATATCCAATAATTCTTCATTAAGAACAGCTGAAATGTCATCTTCGAGAACTGATATAGAATTGATATTAGAAGCTAATTCTTTTTTGGCAGTACGAAGTTGATTACGAATTAAGGAAAAACTTGCGCGTATATAAATAGAGTGGGCTCCAGGAGACCGAATTGTTTCTTTAAATGTAGCGAAAGTGGGAATAACTTTAGTATCACGGCACTTTTTGAGGAAGGCAATCCATGCTCGAAGCTTACCTTGTAGAACCGATAATTTTCCTAATTTTCCTGTTAGTTTAGTAAACTCTTCCCCGTGAAGGATGATGATTCTGATTTTTAATGGAACCTGTGGCATAGTAATTAAATAATAAAGCAACATGTAAAAACCACAGTGATATCTTTAATTAGTAAAAGGACAGATATAAGTTCGAGCACCGATTGCCTTCCTCAACGTACTGCCATGGGTAGCCCTCTGTCTCCACCTTAGGCAAACTACTATTTGAAACAATTTGAAGATACTATATTCTCATCCATTCATCCTCAACCATCTCTTTGGTACCGTTACTACGTCGATGATGTTTTTGCTGTTTGGCCACACACACACTGAAGATGAACTTTCCGCTTTTCTACAACAGATAAATAACCTTCACCCACGGATCCAATTCACTATGGAAAAAGAAAACTTTGGTACTTTACCATTTTTGGACATCCTCCTTACTAGAACGTCTTCTGGTACCTTATCTACAAGCGTCTTTCAAAAACCCACATTTACGCAGATACATTCACAAAAAGTCTGCGCACCACACGTCTCAAAAATTTGGCCTTCTTAAATCTCTAATTCATAGAGCACATAAAGTTTGCTCTTCCCCAATAATCTTACAACAAGAACTTTCCATCATTAAAAAGTTAATGGAATCAAATGATTACAACTCCAGTCAAATCCAACAGATACTTGATTCTTATGTTCCAACACCTACAGTTTCTTCAACAGTCTGCAGAGTTCCTATTCCATACATTCCAGGAATCTCAGAACCTATAGGTAGAATTCTGAAAAAGTATCAATTGATTCCAACATATATTCCTATCAACAAAATTTCTTCTTTATTACCTTCTACAAAGGATAAACTGTCTTCTCTATCTTTGGCTGGCGTTTACCAAATACCTTGCGAATGCGATATCTCTTATTTTGGACAAACTGGCCATTCTTTGGAAAAAAGAATAAAAAAACATCAATATTATATTGATTATAACAAACCTCTGAAGTCTGATCTGGCGCAGCACAGTATTGACTCTACTCATAGTGTCCAGAGGGATAAAGCAGCTCTCCTCCATAAATGCAGAGTCAAATATGAATGCTTATTCAAAGAAAGTTGTGAAACTATCTTACACTGACTGAATTTAAATAGAAATGACTGTATGTCTCTCTCAAAGATCTGGGAGACTTATCTTATGTAAAAAACCATTTATCTTAATAGATTAAATTTGTCATTTCTATTATTTCCTAGCATGCAGTAACAATTGTATTTTAATAGGTGATCCACCGAATGTTTTTGCTTGTATTCCATTCCTATTACTGTTACAGGCACTGAAGATGTACTATTAATTTTAGTACGAAATATCTGTCCTTTACTAATTAAAGATATCACTGTGGTTTTTAAGTGTTGCTTTATTATTTAATTACTATGCCACAGGTTCCACTAAAAATCAGAATCTATGGGTTAGTACTTTTCAGTAACTTATCAAAATGGTTGTTACAGTGAGATGGCAAAATATTTATTATAAAAAGTTGAAAACGTTTTGTACATTAGCTTTGTAGATGAGTTAATAATTAGAAAATCCCCAAAATCCTGCTTTACAAACCAAATATGGTACTTTTACATTCTACTTAAGGGCCTCTAGAATACATAGCAGTGGCTTCACACTGGAATGAAATTCATCTACCTCTACGAGGCATTAACACATATCCATATCATAGCAGGATTTAAACTCAGTGACAATGAAGTTATTTAAAAAGTGCATGAAGGAATTATTTTAATTATTTAATTTTTACTTGTTTGGGTAATTTGCTATTGATTACTAATTTATGGTAATTATAATCTATGCAGATTACATTATTAAAGAAAGTGATTAAATTTTAATATGAGATATTAATCACTCTTGACATACTTATGCTATGCACAAGATGATCCTTTTAAACACATCTACTACAAAGCCAGTCAACAAAACTAATTAAAGTGCTATAAATTAAAGATGCCAAGAAATTATACTCTTGGTTTAATCCTTTATCCAAGTGTAAGCGAACAAAGGTTGCATGTGAAGTAACTTCAAGACTGGGCAACTCGTATAGAGGCTAATGACTTCACATCACTTGCCTTAGTATCCCATAATGCAAAGCACATATCCTTAAGGACATTAATGCTATGTATTATGGGAAGGATCTTTGCAAAGTTAACACTTTGTTTGACACCATGTGTTAACACCATGTGTAAGCAAACAAAGTTTGCTTACACATGGATAAAAGATTAAACCAAGAGTATAATTTCCTGGCATCTTTAATTTATAGTATAATCAAGTGGAAAAGCTTTCAACATTGAAGAATTAAAGTGCTGTAATCAATTTTGTGAAAATTAGCAATAAAAAGAATTGAAATTAAGAAAATGGAAAGAAAAATGTATTGTATTTTGATTTTTGATGAAGAGGACATTAAATTAAATTCATGAAATTAAATATGGAAATAAATAACAGAATAAACAAGGCTAGTAAGGTAATAAGAAACTTGAATAATTTTATTTGAAATAAATGAGAAATCCAATTTTCTGATATAGATTGTAAAGAATGGATTAGGAATAAAACACTTGATCAAAGACTTGAAGCAGCAGACATGAGGCAGTTTTCCTTAGTTTTCTAAGGGAAACTGGGGTTTGATGGTGAAGGGGGGGGGATACAAAGGTGGTATCCATGACAATGAAGTTATTTAAGAAGGTAACTGCCTTTATTAATATTCAGGAATGTGTATGTAGAACAATCTAAGTATCATAAAAAAAAAGACAGGTTAAAGACTGAAAAAACAAAACATTTCAAGAAAAAAAATTCAGAGAAAGATTCAAATGAACTGATGCTTCAGGCCTGTACTTCTTTGTATCTTGATCAAATCAGGGCCCTAATAAATAATAAAACAACTTTGAAAGAAAAAAAAAACAAAAAAAAACAGTATTGCACTCCTTAAGGGTGCATTCCAGTAAACAATGATGATAAGTAAATACATTAACGCTTAATTTGTGATAGTAAAATATTTAGATTTTATGAATATCTTTCAAATTGATCTGGTAATGGTTTCTCTGAAATGTAACCAATAAGTATAATTAGTAGGATAAAAACACTTTCAGCATACTTTTGCAGTGAAATGTTTCACTGAAATTTCACAGAAACAAAACATGAAGTACATTTCAGTTATATAGTAAATAAAAAAAAAGTAAGAAAAGGCCATTTTTAGTTCAACTAACTTCAAAACTATTTATATGATTTTAATTGTTTGTTAAATAAACAATTAACTCAGTAATAACTTACACCATGCGCTGATTGGGAGTACTTAAAAGTGAAGTCATTATCACAGATAGTAAAACGCTCTCCTCTGGCATGGAAAATACACGCTCAAGTGCAAACTGGGATATATGTGGCAGTTTTAAGACATTCTGAACCAAAAAGAAAAAGTGTCCAATCTGAGGTAACTGAAACAAAATATTAAAATACTGTTATCATTTAAAATATTTAAAAAATAATCAATATTTGTAAATTTAATCTCTCATTTTAAAAAAGAAAAACGGATAAACAGGCATTTAATTTAATAATTACATATAATCTGTTTTCAGCTGCAGAAACTTGAACATCTTTATATTAAAAGTAGCCAACCAGTCACTGAACTGCCTTGGTAGTTCAGTAAAAGTCGCTACTTGTTTACTACAAAGCTCTTATAGTTGCAAGTATTATCTTTATAAAAATAAATAAAATAAATAAATAGCTAACCTCCCACATGGCTTTTATTTTTGTTATATCGTCACCAAGCAATTTCTTTTCCCAGTCAAGAATTTCTTGATGTTCTGCTTCTTTCTCTGCTTTTTTTTCTTCCAAAAGACGCCGTTTGGCTTCTCGCTCTCTCTGTGCCTTTTCGTGTTTTACATAACTAAGAATACGTGATGTCTCACCAGTAGATCTAGGTACTCTTTGTCTTCCAGAGTCTTTAGATAAAAACAAATAAAATGCTTATACAGAAGAATGCATAAACAGACAATATATATATATATAAATCCAGCATATAAATACAATCCATATATAAATACAGCAAAATAAATACAAGCCATAAATAGTGACTAGACAAGACTACCTTATATAGCTTTTATTTAAACCATCAGCTAGTCTCTTTAAATGGAAAAAAAAATGGAAAAATGTCCTATAATATATCAAACTCTTCAATTAGAGCAACCATATAACATATAATTGTTGGAAATAGAAGTTTTTTTCACTTGGTTATGTTATAAATTAAAAATACCAAGAAATTATATACTTGGTTTGATCCTTGATCCAAGTGTAAGCAAACAAAGTTTGTGCCTGAACTATTTTCAGGACTGGGCCAACTCATATAAAGAAGTTGACTTCACATCACTTGCCTTAGTATCCCATAATGCAAAGCATATATCCTTACAGGTATGTATATATGCATTATGGGAAGGGTCACTACTCAGGTTGGTTTCGACCTTGTTGAGGTCTCTTCAGTGGGAGCCAGACCCAGAGGTGATAACCTCTGGGTCATCACCTCTTGGTGTGGATAACCTCTGAGTCATCACTTCTGGGTCTGGCTCCCACTGAAGAGACCTCTATAAAGGTCAAAATCGGCCTGGGTAGTGACCCTTCCCATAATGTATAGCATTATACATGTCTGCAAGGAGAAGTGCTTTGCATTATGGGATACTAAGGCAAGTGATGTAAAGACCGCTTCCTTATACGAGTTGCCTAGTCCTGAAAATACTTCAGGTGCAAACTTTGTTTGCTTACACTTGTATAAAGGATTAAATCAAGTAAATAATTTTTTTAGTATCTTTAATTTTTAACACATAACATATAAATACAAACAATTAGAACAGCATATCATAAAGCAAACAATAGTTAATATGAAAAGTGATGCAGACTGAAGGATAAAGAACAAATTTCAACTCAGAATCTCTAAATAAGGTGAGAATGTTAACAATATAGTGTGACAATATTCATTCTGTGGAGTATTGTTGCAACTATTTAGGCAAAAACTTAATTCAGTGGTATAGTATCATATAAAAGTACTAAATAGACACATGAACCACATGTAAATGTGTCTAGCTGGAAGAGGAGGTAAATAGAAGTAACCTATCTATACCATTAATTGGAATATAACTTAGATACAGGATTCTGCAACTGCAGTCTGGTTATAACTCAAGTGGCATGCCAAAGACTGGATTCTAATAATATTAGTACCATTCAATTTATCAAGAGTACCAAGATAAGACCTGACCTGATCATGATTCTAGTGGTAAGACTTATACGTTGGTTAGACATAACTGGTAATTAATTTACGGAATTAACAACGCATATAAAGTAAATTAATTAAAGATAACTTTAATGAATAACTTCTATATTTCGACAATGTCACATTGTCATCTTCAGGAACATAAAGATATGGTATGTGCACTACAGGAACTAACAAAGCAAATGAGGAAGAAATTAAGACACTAATTTTGTTCCTAAAGTCCTAATGGTGCCCTCTTGCGGGCTAATTTGGTAGTCTAGGCCGTTGGGCTGAAGTTCTCATAATGAAAGTCTCCCAAATTTGGGGCAGTTTCATGCACCCAAATTTGTTGAGGTTAGGAACGTTTTTTAGAGCTGCTGAAGATTCTTTGAATAATCTTTCGTATTTAAACTTGCTGCGATGGATTATTTTTGTCTTCTTCCAACGAATTTTATGGTGGGTATCTAAGGCATGGTCTGCCAGCCCAGAGCGGCTGTACTGGTGAAACCGGATGTAGTCTTGGTGTTCTGAAATCCTGATATTTGTTGTTCTGCCTGTTTGGCCAAAGTAGGACAATTTGCAGCTGCAAGGGACCTGGTATACACCAGGTAGGTCTAGGGGAAGTGGTTGGTCTTTGGTAGAGCGGATAAGGGATGCCAACTTTTTATATGGTCTGTAACAGGAAGTAAGGTCATATTTCTTGAGGATATTAGTTATTTTTTCAGAGGTGCCCTGGATGTAGGGGATAGTGATGACTTGGTGTAGTCTTTATTGTTGAGGGGGGGAGGGGGGTTGTGGTTTTCAGGTTTTAGTATTTTTTGGATTTTTTTGGGGTTATAGCCATTGGCTAAGAAAGTGTTGAGGATGTGGTTTAGTTCCATAGTCAGGGCCTTGTCATCTGAGCAGATTAATTTTGCCCTGTTATATAGTGTTTTTATCACCTCATATTGTTGTGAGGGGGGGGGGGATTGCTGGTGAATGTATCTGCCAGTGTGGGTGGGTTTTCTGTAAACAGAGAAAACCAAAGATCCATCAAGCTGGCGGGTGATTAAAGTGTCTAGGAAGGGGAGGGTGTTGTTTTCCTCTTTTTCTAAGGTGAACTGGACTCTGGGATGTTGGTTGTTTAAGTGTGTTAGGAAGGAGTGGAGTGAGTCTGAGCCATGTGGCCAAATAGCAAACACATCATCCACATAACGAAGCCAAATAGTGGGTTTTTGTGGGGCGGAGTTTAAGGCTTTTTCTTCAAATGTCTCCATAAAGAAATTGGCCAAGGGTGGGGAAAGTGGTGAACCCATGGCTGTCCCCTCTATCTGTTTGTAAAACTTTCCTTGCCAAACGAAATAGCCTGAGTTCATTGTGAACTGAAATAGGGCTGAGATATCGGGAGGAAACTTGGCTTGGATGAGCTCAAGGGTTTCTTTGAGTGGGACATTAGTGAATAGGGAGGAGACGTCAAAACTGACCATTATGTCAGTGTGTTGGAGTGTGAGGTTTTCTATACTGGCTTTAAAGTGGGCCGAGTTTTTTATGTGTGATGGTGTGTTGCCAGTGTAGTGTGTGAGCGTTTTGGCTAAATGTTTGGCTAATTCATATGTGGGGGAATCAATGCCATCCACTATGGGACGTAATGGCACATTTTGTTTATGTATTTTTGGGAGTCCATATAATCGGGGGGGTCTAGAGTTATAAGGTTTAAGCTTGTTGGTGACGCACTCACCGCACTTTCACGTGGTCACAATTTCGCCCTAGCTCCAAAAAGGATTCCTGCTGAAGAAATCATGATTCAAATAGAGCGTGGAATTCGCAACCTGCCTATCCATATCGCCAACAACGTGAGACTGGATGTAGTCGGTGTTCTCACTAAAGCCAAACCTCCAAAATCCAACTTATCCAAAAACGAATATACAGCCCTACAAGAATTAAAAAACAACAAAAAAATAGTAATCACCAAAGCTGATAAGGGAAGCGCCACTGTGGTACTCAATCAAAAAGACTACAAAGGTAAGCTAAATTCCTTAATACGAGACCGTACTACTTACCTCCCCATTGAATATAATCCGACCAGCTCTCAGATTAGAACTATCCACAGACTCCTTAAGAAAGTCACTTCTTGGCCTGTGGAAGTCACCAACAAGCTTAAACCTTATAACTCTAGACCCCCCCGATTATATGGACTCCCAAAAATACATAAACAAAATGTGCCACTACGTCCCATAGTGGATGGCATTGATTCCCCCACATATAAATTAGCCAAACATTTAGCCAAAACGCTCACACACTACACTGGCAACACACCATCACACATAAAAAACTCGGCCCACTTTAAAGCCAGTATAGAAAACCTCACACTCCAACACACTGACATAATGGTCAGTTTTGACGTCTCCTCCCTATTCACTAATGTCCCACTCAAAGAAACCCTTGAGCTCATCCAAGCCAAGTTTCCTCCCGATATCTCAGCCCCATTTCAGTTCACAATGAACTCAGGCTATTTCGTTTGGCAAGGAAAGTTCTACAAACAGATAGAGGGGACAGCCATGGGTTCACCACTTTCCCCACCCTTGGCCAATTTCTTTATGGAGACATTTGAAGAAAAAGCCTTAAACTCCGCCCCACAAAAACCCACTATTTGGCTTCGTTATGTGGATGATGTGTTTGCTATTTGGCCACATGGCTCAGACTCACTCCACTCCTTCCTAACACACTTAAACAACCAACATCCCAGAGTCCAGTTCACCTTAGAAAAAGAGGAAAACAACACCCTCCCCTTCCTAGACACTTTAATCACCCGCCAGCTTGATGGATCTTTGGTTTTCTCTGTTTACAGAAAACCCACCCACACTGGCAGATACATTCACCAGCAATCCCACCACCCCCCCCTCACAACAATATGGGGTGATAAAAACACTATATAACAGGGCAAAATTAATCTGCTCAGATGACAAGGCCCTGACTATGGAACTAAACCACATCCACAACACTTTCTTAGCCAATGGCTATAACCCCAAAAAAATCCAAAAAATACTAAAACCTGAAAACCACAACCCCCCTCCCCCCCTCAACAATAAAGACTACACCAAGTCTATCACTATCCCCTACATCCAGGGCACCTCTGAAAAAATAACTAATATCCTCAAGAAATATGACCTTACTTCCTGTTACAGACCATATAAAAAGTTGGCATCCCTTATCCGCTCTACCAAAGACCAACCACTTCCCCTAGACCTACCTGGTGTATACCATCTCCCTTGCAGCTGCAAATTGTCCTACTTTGGCCAAACAGGCAGAACAACAAATATCAGGATTTCAGAACACCAAGACTACATCCGGTTTCACCAGTACAGCCGCTCTGGGCTGACAGACCATGCCTTAGATACCCACCATAAAATTCGTTGGAAGAAGACAAAAATAATCCATCGCAGCAAGTTTAAATACGAAAGATTATTCAAAGAATCTTCAGTAGCTCTAAAAAACGTTCCTAACCTCAACAAATTTGGGTGCATGAAACTGCCCCAAATTTGGGAGACTTTCATTATGAGAACTTCAGCCCAACGGCCAAGACTACCAAATTAGCCCGCAAGAGGGCACCATTAGGACTTTAGGAACAAAATAAGTGTGGCTTAATTTCTTCCTCATTTGCTTTGTTAGTTCCTGTAGTGCACATACCATATCTTTATGTTCCTGAAGACAATGTGATATTGTCGAAATATAGAAGTGATTCATTAAAGTTATCTTTAATTAATTTACTTTATACGCGTTGTTAATTCCGTAAATTAATTACCAGTTATGACCTGATCATATCCATATGTAAAAATTTTGCTTTTCCTTAAAACTGATAGTTTTCAAATGCATTTATAATAAACTAAATATCACCGTCAACCTGATCTTCATATTATTCAGGTATGAGTGATTTATTATTCTTTCAAATTTAAATTTAATTAATAACAACTTATTAATACAATGCCTACTAGCTGGTAAAAAAAAGGGAGTAGCTTCTTGAACAATCAAGCTTAGCATTTATTCCCATACAGTTTAACTACAAATTTAACTTGCTTCTGAAATTATCCATATGGAAACAAACCTTGGTAGAATTCTGACTTGAGAGATTGTATAAAATAATTTTTGCACTTGATGAACTGTTCCTAAGTTCTGTTGTCAGAATACTATTTTATTCTAGAGCAGGGGTTCTCAAACTTTTTAAATTTTGTACCACATAAATAAGAATCAAAAAATATATGTACCACCATTTGCTTTGCTTTATATTTTCGATTAGTGTTTGTTTTACTTGAGCTGCCATTTTGTTAATTCGTCGCGAAACAGTGTCATCTGACAAAGAAACAACATTCAACTTGGCTGCTGCTGTAGGGCCAAGAATAGACATCACAATGTCTTTGGCTGCAGGTAATATTAAAGTTTCTCCAATAGTATGTGGTTTTGCAGTTTGAGTTATATGTACTTTGTTTATTATAATTTTTTTACATACAAAAATACTGTTTCAAAATAAATATTAAATATGAAAACCCTTATGACACGCTAATGAGACATCACATCCGAAAATTCACATAAAACTGCAATAAAATGTATTTGTTCGTTTTATTCGATTCGCCAAGCTAAATTCTTGGAATAGTCTACTCGTTACAATATTAAAATACATTTTTCTGAACATTTATTTAAATATTTTGTGTAAACATTGTACCACCAAAAATAACGTAATGTACCACAGTTTGAGAAACGATGCTGTAGAGAATCTTAAACTGTGCAAATCCATATGAAAAATCACTACACAGAAGATCAGGGGAATTTTTCTACTATGTGGCAAGCAAGAGGAAAAATAATTATGGCAGGTTAAAACTGGTGGATATTTATGGTAGCAGAGTAACCATAGCAAATAATATAGTGGAATAATTTAACAGACACTTCATCAGTGTATATCATAGTGGTGTGAATGGTACTGTGCAACATATAGAAGGGAGGCAAGAATTAGGAGAATTTAACGTTAAAGAATCAGAGGTGTATTGAGTATTGTTTGGGTTAGATGTTAACGAGGCTGTGGGAATGGATAACATATCACAAAGTGTATTTTTAAATAATCTGCACAAGAGTTAGTTATGCCCTTGACCTGATTATTTAATGAAAGTCTTGCAGTGGGGAAGGTTCCTAATGGAAAGAAGGCAAAATAATACCTCTCCACAAGCATGGTTTGAGAAGAGAAGTTTCCAATTTAAAAAAAAAAAAAGTAGCTAATGCTTTTTATTCCCATATAGAGAGTAGGTGAGGGTGTTTTTTTAGCCCTATCTAGCAGTGGAGATTGAACTGACTACTCAGTCTCCAAAAGCAATCAAGAGATAGCTGGCCCAAGGCTATCACTTTAATTTAAGCAGCCTGCAGTGAAGATATGGCTCAACAAGTGTTGCCATGGTTGAAAAAAAAAAGGCTCAGAAAAAGTTCCTCTAGTCAACGATTAGACTTGAACTATCTTTGGGCAGTTTAGTGCTGAGGACTGCATAGACCTCAAGGAACCTTCCCCTAAGCTACACAGGCTCCCCACTTTCCAATTATAGACCAGTCTATATAACTGCAGATGTGATCAAAGTGTTGGAAAAAGTGGGTAGAAATAGAATACAGGATTGGGCTGATGGACATAAGATCTCTATGATGGTCAGCATGAGTTTGTGAAAGGCATGGCTTGTTTTAAAATCTACTTTATGATAAAGTGACAAATGTGCTGGATAAGGATTATTATTATTTTTTTATATTGGGCCCATATACGAGAAGTTCGCTGATCAACCAATAGTACTTTCGTACCGTATATGGGTAGTGGGATGGGAAAGGAGGAACTTGTTAACATTTGATTTAAAAGCCTGTATATTGTATTCCCTGGGAAATACATCAGGGGGAAAGACTGTTCCAGAGTACAGCAGTAGCAGGGATGAAGGAGGAGGAAGAGAAACTTGTTCTGTGGGTTTCGAGGTATACTGTGAAAGGATGTTAAGAGGTGGCTGTACATGTTCCAATCAGTTTAGTAAAGAGTGGGGGAATTATTGATGTTGTTTCAGATGAGCATTTTCCATGAAAATATTTGTAGAATATACAAACTGCAGAGACTAAACGTCTATGTGAAAGTGGGTAGAGTTAGTCGGTAAGAGATGGATCATTTATCAGTCTAATTGCTCTCCTCTGTATTGAGTCAAGCATTTTGAGGGAGCTTTTAGGAGTCCCACTCCAAATGTGAGAACAGTATTCGATAGCTGGGCAGATCTGCGATTTGTATAAGGTTAACAGCTGTTTTGAAGTGAAGTAACGTCTTGAGCACAAGAGAAAGCCTAGTTTATTGGAAGCTGAGGATGCAATGGTTGTGATGTGTTTATGCCAAGAGAGGCCTGATGTCATGGTAATTCCGAGAAGAGAAATTTCATCTTGTCTGGGAATTTGAGTGTTATCAAAATAATACTGAGGGAAAATGGTTCTTTTTTGTGGGAAATAAGACAGAACTGGGTTTTACTAGAATTGAAGTTGACGAGGTTATCTGAGCTCCATCAGAGGATGTTCTGGAGGTCTGCATTAAGGGAAGTTGTGGTTGATGTTCTGTGGGTTGAAGTGAGTTGTGTGGGGTAAGGTTTATCAAATGAAAGGGAGGAGTGCAATGTGCTGTCATCTGCAAAACTGTGTATTGGGGTTGGAGGTTAACTGAAGTTGGTCATTGATATATAGAAGGAAGAGGGTCGGTGAGAGAACTGAACCTTGTGGAATCCCAGCATTAGTTGGATGGTGAGAGGATAGGGAGCCATCTACCATAACACATAGTGTGCGTCCTGACAGGAAGCTGGCAATCCATCTGCAGAAGTCCTGAGACAGTCCAAATGATGGAAATTTGCTTAGTAAGCCTTTGTGTCAGACTGGTCAAAGGCTTTAGAGATATCAAGTGCAACTACTTGGGATTCGCCAAATTTTTCCATGGTATATGTCTAGAGATGGGTGATATATGAGAGCAGGCACCTGTTGATTGGCATCAGTGAAATCCGTACTGGTGGTCGCTTAATAGCTGGGTACCTTCAAGGTAGAATAGTAGTTGAGAATTGATGGTTTTTCTCCATCACTTTAGATAGGATTGAGGTGAGTGAGACAGGGCGGTAGTTAGATGGCAGCGATTTGTCTCCCTTTTTGGGAATGGGTTGAATATAGGCCAATTTCCCAGCTTTGGGATATATACCAGTGGGGTAAGATAGTGTGTACAGATGGCATAGGATAGGGGTCAGTTCTGCTGCACCGACCTTCGGGACAATTGGAGGAATGCCTTCAGGGCCAGGGACTTTTTTTGTGTCTAATTTTGACAACAGGTTTATGATCTCTTTCTGGCAAAAGGATACAGGGGGCATTGTATGTTGGGCAGTTGGAATGAGGGGGGCATTTGCCATTATCAGTTATGTGTGCATTGCAGGCAAAGTGTGAAGCCAGGAGATTAGCTTTTTCTGTGGGTGATGAGCAAGGATCCTATGAAGAAGAAGAGAGGCTGTGTCTTTGGATAAAGGGCCTTAACAGAGAAAGAAACTGGCTATGAACATTTTGCAATTGAGCCATCTGGGTATGATAGGGGTGGGAGTAGTGTAGGGCAAAAGTTGTGACCAACTGCTTTGGCAAGAGACCAAAAGTGGCTGCCACTAAGCTTTTTGCAACAACAGGCTGCAAATTTCCTGCTTTTTGCCTGTTCCAATTCTGTTTTGGAATCATTGATAATTTTTTTGCATTTGTTTCAGGCTTCAGTATAGGCACTGAAGGAGGATGGTGTTCTTAATTTGAGCCAGTTGTGGTACGCCTGATTTTTCATTAGTACAGCCTTGGTACATCTTTTGGAGAACCAGGGTTTGGATAGGGGACGTCAGTTCAGAGTGGTGTGGGGAATGATGTTATCATGCCAGTGAGGATTACTTTGGTGATGTGTTCGGTGCATATGTTTGGATTGGAAGACTGCAAACAATAGTCAAATCATGGGAATGAAGCATAGTAGTCTCGGAGGCTGTCCCATTTGGCACTATTATAATGCCAAACTACTCTTGTGCAGGTGTGACTGTGTAAGTGTTGTTGCATGTGGCAGAAGATGAGCACTAGGTTGGGTCAGAATTACCCAGGGGGCTCACTACATTCACTGTATATTTGGAAGAGTCATTGGCAAGGAAGAGATCTAGAGTATTTGGGTTATCTGGTATTCTGGTCGGCTTATGAACAATTTGTGTGAGGTCGTTGGTGATGGCAAATATTTCAGCGTCTCTGGCTGCAGGATCTGTACAACTGGAAGAGGAAAGCCAGTTGGTGTTATGAACATTAAAATCACCTAGGAGGATGATTTCACTATTAGGATAGTGGGACTGGAGCAAATCAACTTTTGAGGAGAGGAAATTAAAGAGCTTGGAGTGGTTGGTGGTATTGGGAGAGCGATAGAGACAGCAGATGAATTTTACTGAGTGTGTGTGTGGGGGGGGGGGGGTATTTTTAGCCAAAGGAGGTCAAAGCTGGGCGATTCTAGGTTAGGTGCTCTTTGGCAGGGTATGTCAGAGCGAATATATGATCACACACCACCCTTGGGTCATATCATATATTCATAGTAGGATAATCATATACAGTGATATTCTTAGAGTTTGCAAATTTGATAGATTACCACATGATTAAGTTGGTGTACAAGCTGCAGAAGATAGGAATAGATAGTATATTGGTTAGATGGATTTGGAAATTGGCTCTCTGATCAATACCAGCAAGTTGTGTATGATGGAGCAGTGTCTCAGAAAAGGAAGGAGACCGGTGGCATGCCTCAGAGTTCTGTTTTTGGGCCACTACTGTTTAACTTATTTGTTAATGATATTTCATGTGGATGATCTACAGATGATGCAAAGTTAGGTAGCATTATCAGGAGTAGTGCTGATGTTAATTCTCTATAGGAAGATTTGAATAGACTTTTAAGCTTGGACAAATGAGTGGGGTTGCAGTTTTAATGTTAATAAATGCAAGGTGTTACACTTTGGAATACAGAGATATAAGGCCATGTACTGTATTGGTGGAGCTGTACTTCAGTAAGTGAATGAGATGTGGGATCTTGGAGTGATGGTAAACAGTGGGCTGAAGTCTGAAGGCATATAGCAAGTGTTGCAAAGACTGCACATCACACTGCTGCTATGATAAAAAAATACATTGACTTGTAGGGATAAGGAAGAGGTGGTGCATCTATATAAGGCATTGGTCAGACCACATATGAACTGTTGGGCTCAGATTTGGTCACCTAGTTTTCAGTGAAATGGAAAACACTAGAGAGGGTCCAAAGATGAATAACCAAAGTGATATCAGGACTCTGGACTGTTGGCTACGAAGAGCGTTTGAGAGAATGTGGATTACAGAGGTTAGTCGATAGGAGGAAGAAAGGAGATATGATAGAGACCGTCAAGTTAGTTAATGGATTCTATCAGATTAATACAGAAGAAATCATTAAATGAATGGATGTTAAGATGGGAAGAATGAGGGGTCATCCCTGGAAATTATATAAAGATGTGGTGAAGAATGGTGTGAGGAGTAGATTTTTTATGTGGAGAGTTGTTAGTGGGCGGAATGTGTAAAAATAATCATAATTTAAAATTCTGAATATTTTTACGTATTGTTTATGTTAGTATGTTTATTAGTTTTAGTTTCATAACACACATTATCAGCACTTGCGATGTGCTCGTTATTGGAATTAATTTGTCAAGGTGATATGTAAAGCATTTAAAAAATTTATGTACTTACCGGATTTGAATAGTTGTATTACTTTAAAAAATTTTATAGTAGTTTAAAATATTAAGTTGTGTTTTTTTGAAGACATTCTCTTGTTACTAATGGAGACAACGTGTCAGCCATCATATTTAGTTTCTCACTTGCCACTTACATGGAGTGTGCATGCTCGCCGAGAAGTTTGATCTGTGATTGACAGCTGACAAGAACAGCGTTTGGTATCAGAGTAACGGGTATAAACAAGATAGCGTTCGAAAAGAAATAAGAACACAAGCCGGCAGATATTTAGATTCAAAGGAAATTGAGTTTTTTATGTGACAGTCAGAGGAAAATTAATAGTATATTCCGAAAAAGGAATCATGGAACTATGAAGTTTCAAAGTGAAATAAGTATTGATAAATAAAAAAGAAAATATTGTTATAGATGTTTTAAAAGGAATATTCGAGGAAACGCTAATTGGAAGATTAGTAGTAGATTCCAAAAAGGGAATTGTAGAACTGTGAATTTTTAAAAGTGGAAGAGTTAAGACTGTCAATAAGCATTAGTGAATAAAAGAAAAAATTGCTATTTATGTTCTAAAGGAATGTTCGAGAAAACTCTGATTAGGAAGTTTCATCTGTCTTAAGGACGCCGGATCTAAATATTATTTCTACTGAAAAAGGAGACAGAATTGAGTCAGGAAGAATTAATGTGTGCTACATGAATGATGAGCAAGGATCCTATGAAGAAGAAGAGAGTCTGTGTCTTCGGAAAAAGGGCCTTAACAGAGAAAGAAACTGGCTATGAACATTTTGTCATTGTGAAAACAAAGTGTTTAGTCTAGTCTTAAGTGTAAGTTTATTTTTAAAAAGGCCTTGAATCCAATTAATTCTGTAGTTATAGTTATGTAAAATTGTTTGAAGTGTATATATAAATGTGTTTTTGTTTTATTAAATGTGTTTATTTTGTATTTTGGTCTTGAGTCAGTGATTTTTGGATTCTGAAAGCAATAGTAAAAAAGAAGTCATTGCACTAATCGGAGTGAACCCTTGTGCATATAATATATAGGTACACTCGGAAATAAAAAAAATAATTGTTGAACAGAGATCATCTCTATACACAGGATTAAATAAATAAAAATCCTATATTTAAACAATGGCACAGCCAGTAGGATTAATATTATGATAATATCCTCTATATAAAAATCTCAAATTATTACAAGAAAATTTGAATTAGTGGGTGGAATGCATTGCCTGAGTGCATTGCGAATGCAAGTGGTGTAAATAACTTCAAAGCTGATTATGATAGACATGTTTCTGGTTGTGTGGGCTTCCCATGATGAGTCTATTGACTCGATTGAGGTTACCAAAATAATAATAATAACAATAGAATTTTATAAAATGATTTCATTACCATAATTTTTATTCTCTTTGTGGAGACAGAGATAAGTGAATTTAATTACAATGATAATTGCTTTCGCCATGTTAGTAATAAAAAAAAACTGCATTCCATTACTGTAAATGGAGGAATAATTAATAATTTAATTATATCTCTGTCTTTCCATTTTTTTTATTGTTATTGCTTAACATATGTAAGTCAGCTAATTTATTAAATGTCTGAATGAAATTCAAATGCCCTACAATATGATGGCAAATGATTTGATGTGCAGGCTGAGTAGAAGGAATGGTTGTGCATTCTTGTATGTGTGGAGTGGGTATGGGGAAGAATAGATTTATATTAAGAGTGATATCCTGCACTTAAATACATCTGGTATCATAAGTCTGGCAAAATTATTTATTGGTTTTAGACCTGGTACAAAGAGTCAAAACTAGATCATGGTGAGAGGAACAGTGAACTAGATTATGCAACTGTTAAGAATGTGCATAATCACAGAGGTAACTGCATGTTTGCCCAGTTCAGACTTATATGCAAGGATACCTGCATAAGTGAGGCATCAGATACAAACAGAGATTTGAAAGTTGTCCCACTGGGACACGCAGATTACATAAGTGAGTATACAAAAAAAAAAGCCAGGAGGTAACTTATTGTGTCTGTACACAAATGCCAGAGCCAGGAACAAAGGAATAGAGTTTGCTACCTTGGTGAATATGCTGTGGCATCAGATTGTAAGCATTAGTGAGACCTGTCTTTCAGAGAAAGATATTCTAACTGATATTGAGTGTAAACAGTACAGTATCTTCAGGAAGGACAGACAAGATCGCAGAGAAAGGGTGCACTGCTAATGGTAGTGGATGATTTCAGTTCAGTTAGAGTAGATGATTAATTACAATATTACTAACATTTACCATTATCAGTGAGTGTGGAGTCTAACAAAACCATACACATGGTAGAGTATTTTGTTACAGACCAGATCTAGTGGATTACTTGCTAATGAAAATGAAATGCATTGCTAAATCAACATGATGGATGCTAAATGAGGAATCACCATGGGTGACTTGAATAATCTCAATAATGATTGGGTAGAAGTAAAATCTCATGGGAAGGATGAAGCTGATTTATTGAGCTGTTTTAAGAGAACATCCACAGGCAACATGCAACTAGAAAGAACTCAAGGTGAAAGATTGTTGGACCTGATTATAGTGTAAGAGGGAGTTTCAATTTAACACTACTGTGGTTTCATGCCGAACTACATTGCAGGAAATTATGAACAACTGAGGAGAACGCTAGATTTGTCCCATGATATCAATTACTTGATATGAATAATATCGGATGTGTACTGGAAGCATTATAAAAACTTAAATTATGCAATATCAGAATGTGTTCCTAGGGATTGAAGAATATACAGGATAGGAGTAAAATTAATGCACAATCTTATTATGTAAGATATTCTTAAGAAAAAGATACAATACCATTTCTATTATTGTGCATCAGGATGATGTCAGTTATTAATATTATAAGGTGCAGGACAGAATTGTTAGAAGTACTGTAGAGAAAGCTAAGCATCTGAATATAAAAATGGATTCTGCAAGCTAAAGACAACACAATTCCATCATTATGCTGAAAGTAAAAGAAATAATGAATGTTAAAGAACAACTCTACTAAACGCAGTTGCAGAAGAGATTGCTCAACTAATAAGTGCCCATTTTGTTAAGAGCTGTCAACCTGGTGTAGGCAAAATGGAATTCAATGCTACCTCTACCCCAGATTAAAAAAAAAAAAAATCAAGTATATGAGGAGGAAGTACTAGAGCGTCGCATAAACAGAATAAGAATCTGGCAAAAGGAGTTGGATATCAGCATAGATATTAAAATTGTGTTCACTTAGTTGTATATTTGGATCTCAGAACAAGAAAGATTTCACAGGAGTGGAAAGAATGTATCCTATTGCACAAGCATTGCAAAGATACTGAAAAAGTTAGATTACAGAAATAGGTTGACTGCCATAGGATCTATACTTGGCAATGAATAATATGGATTTACTAAAAGAATGTTGTATTTAAGAGTTTTAGAGACAGATCATGGAGTTTAAAGACAGAAAATTGAAGTTTCAGGACCATATACAGTAAAGAATGCAAATAAAATTCGAGGATAATAGCAAAAATGAAATGAACATTAACATGAAAGGATAAGAAAGTCATTCTGTCACTTTAATGAAGCTTTGATACAACAACAACAACATCTGGACTATTATGTGCAGATTTGGTTTAGTGGTTTCCAAGGTGATGCAGATATGATGAACAAAGAAGGATGTAAAGATACTAGGATTGAGGAATGTAGCTTATTAGGCTAAGAATGTGTAGACTTCAGACATTAGCAAACAGGAGAAAGGGGGATAGCATAACAGTACTACAAACTCTGAAAGGGTCAAGGAAACTGATAGATGGATTTTTCATTATACAAAGGATGGGAAGAGGATGAGAGGACATTCATGGAAGTTGAGAATGAATGTAGTCAAGAAAGGGATGAGAGCTAGATTTTCATAGAACGATGCATGATTGAAATGGCTTGCCCCTTTTGAGGTGGTGAGTTCAGATAGTGCAATTAAACTGAAGAAAAGGTCTAACAGTTGGTGTGGATATGTGGTCTTCCTTGATGAGGTCCTGATGCCCTGGAGGTCTCTGATGATGATAATAATAAATAATAATAATATAAAACAGAAATTATTATTAATTAAATTTTTTTCATACCCTATGTTTGGCATAGATGGCATTACTATACTTGATGCAGTAAATAGTTGTGATTTATTTCTTTTGTGAAGTTAATTTGGAAAACATGTACAGGAAACGTTGAATTCTAAAGTACTTTGATTTTCTGGTGCAGTGTTTTATATTTCATGATTGACCTCTAATTATTAATCAAATACAAGAATGGCAAGTCTGCATATGCAGGACAAATGGTAAACACTTATTAAATGACTACTGAAAAGTTTTATATCATACAGTTTTATTATTGTCAGCTAATGTTTATACAATATATATAATTTATTTATTTATTTATTTTTATTCCAAGCATAAATTTGTCTTATGGAAAATATAAATATACTTGACAAGAATATGATCTCTTGTCAAGTATAATATACTTTGTAACCAAGTGGAAAAACTTTCCATAAAGTATCTCTCATCCAGAGTATTTAATAATAAGGTGATGCATCTTTTTCTACTTGTATATGGAATATATATGATTACATTAAATTAACCTTCAAGGTCAAATAATGATCCTTTAAAGGTTGAAGGATCATTATTAGTGGTGATCCTTCCAATAAAGTTTTTGCATTATAGGAAACTAAGGCTATTGATGTGAAGTCAAAAGCCACTACATACAAGTAGACTAGTCATGAAGTTACTCAATGTATATGCTTACACTTATGTTCTGCTCACACAGAATGGTTATGTGGTGTATTTTGAATAAGCAACTAAGATTATGGAGGTTACATCATAACATATATGAGGGCATATCCTGATTAGCATATTGTTTCTGGTTAAAACGTTACAATATTATTCTATCAAAAGCATCAATAAACATTAATAAGGCTAAACTAATACATGGGCATCTACGTGGAGTTCACAGACGGGAGGTCTATGAAAAAACCACCTCAATCGTTCATCACTCTCAAAAAAAAAAAAAAAAAAAAAAAAAAAAAAAAAAAAAAAAAAAAAAAACTTCATGCCCTTGCTAACTCTTACACAATTTCCAGGAATGATCCCTTCTCTCCATTTCTGTCACATATGGAAAAAGTTCTTCAACATACATTCTATTATTATTATAAGCACCTTTGGTAATTTTTGTTTTTGTCATATCCTCCATTTTTTTGCCTATCAACCAAACTCTGTAACACACAAATCACACTTTATCCTCACCTCACAGACTAGTCATCATTTTGATCACTTGCTTCTGGTTCCTTTCCAACCACTTCCTCCTCTGAAATATGGAATTTCCTTATTTTAACCATCCTTAGTCACCGCATTCATGCAATTATGAATATGGTAAATCCACAGACATATGCAATGTTATTAACAATATATTAATTTTTAATGACATAAAATTATTTAATCAAATCCAAAACACCCCAAATCACCCACAACATTTAATTCATTCTTAAAACTATCTATGACAGCACCACTATCTTTATTATTATTAACATCTGACCTCCATGGAGTCAGAGACTCATCGTGGGATGTACACACTATTGCACACAATGCTCATCCAATGGTGCTTTAAACTGATTCAATTCACAACACACTCAGGCAATGCATTCCACTCACCAACCACTTTCCATGCAAAGAACCTGCTCCTCACTCCTCTGCTCACATCCTCTTTATATATCTGACCTTGCACTCCACATTCCAAAGACCACTGAACACCTTTGTGAATTTCTCTGGACCCTTTCCAACAAATCCTCACCACCCCGAAAACCCAACAATCAAATCTGTGCTCAATAATCCATATAGGCCTGATCAAGGCCTTATATAATGGCATTATAACCTTTATTTCTGCATCACTGCCATTATCCAATGTGATGTCTTCACAACTTGCACAGTGTTGCCCCCTGAATTTCAGGGCCTTGTCCACCTAGATCTCTCATCTTCTCTACTTCCTTTAAAGGTTCTCCAAAGTGTATACTTTGCATCCCATGATTGCTTACTAAATCTCAAAACCTTAAACTTGGCAACATTGAACTAACAGTTCCACTTACCTGCACATTCATGCAATCTATTCAAGTCCTCTTATGAGGCCATAACATCCACTTGACCACCTTGTCCACCTAGATCTCTTATCTTCTCTACTTCCTTTAAAGGTTCTCCAAAGTGTATACTTTGCATCCCATGATTGCTTACTAAATCTCAAAACCTTAAACTTGGCAACATTGAACTAACAGTTCCACTTACCTGCACATTCATGCAATCTATTCAAGTCCTCTTATGAGGCCATAACATCCACTTGACTCTGCATTGCTCTCCCCCAGTTTTGAATCATGTGCAAACAGCTGCATGCCACTAGTTAAACCCATCCCAATATCATTAACATACAAACTGAACAAACAATGGTTCCAAAACTGGACCACTAGTGACCTTCCTCTTTTGGGATACTGCACCCCATATAAACTTTCTGATATCTATCTGACAGCCAGTTACTGATCCAGCACAGAAGTCTGTTATCCAATCCCATCTGTTTCAATTTATTTAAGAGCTTGTCGTGTGGCAGTCTATTAAAAGCTTTTGCAAAATCCAAGCACACCACTCTATATGAATCTCCCCTGTCCAAGGTATTTGTCACCTTGTTATAGTATATAGGTAAGTTAGTGAAAGATGATCTCCCCTTAACAAACCCATGCTGATAACCACAGAGAATATTGCTGTTATCAATCCATATTTGTATCCTACCTCTCACCAACCTCTCCAGCATGCACCTTCGCCACAACTCCAGATATACAGACCAGCCTATAATTTGAAGCTACAGCCTTATCACCACCTTTATGCCAATGCTACTACCAATTCCCTGGAACATTTCCTGAAGATG
Source organism: Typopeltis vanoorti (assembly GCF_054136105.1). Lineage (NCBI taxonomy): Eukaryota > Metazoa > Arthropoda > Arachnida > Uropygi > Thelyphonidae > Typopeltis > Typopeltis vanoorti. Next base: position 47,945,509 of record NC_143568.1, read on the forward strand.
CATGGTGATATGTCATCAAAGCCTATTGCCTTATTGGAATCAAGTTTATTTCCTCAAATACCTCCTGCTCACTCACAATTAAGCCATCCTCTCCGATGTCCTCTACATTTAAGTTCCTCATGATTCCACTGTGTGACAATCATGATGAAAACTCTTATAAATTGATCACTGAATACCTCAATGCCTTCTGCAGCAGTTACTATTCTACCACTTTCATTCATTAACATCATTTTCCCATGATCATTCTTCCTTATACTTGCCACATATCTAAAAAACTCTCTAGGGTTTTTCTTTGCCTGATTTGTCAATTTCTACTCATGCTCTACTTTTGTTTTCCTTACTAACCGAGTCACACTCCTGGCTTGTTCTTTATACTCTTCATGTAACTGATTATTACCATTATTCCTCTTGTACTTCCTCCAAAGTACCTTCTATTTCCAGATTTCATGCTTAAGCTCCACATTCATCCATTTTACACCTACCCTATTAAATAGTGAAACCTCTGTTTGCTCACACTTGGATAAAGGATTAAACTAAATTTATTATAGTCTAACCAAGTGAAAAATAAACTTTCAACAACTTTCTCTAAATCCAGAGTAATTTAATAAAAAGGTGGCACACCTTTTGGCAACTCCTATAGGTAAAGATGACCTTGCTATTGCTTCTGCCTGGTATCTCCACATCTGGGCCTGGCTCCCACTGAAGAGACCTCAATAAAGGTCGAAACTAGTCTGGGTAGTGGCCCTTCCCTTAATGCATAACATTATACATATCCGCAAGGAGTTTTGCATTATGGGAGATACTGAGATAGGAGTGTTGGTAGCTTGGTCCACCTTTGCTATGAGTGCCCAGTATTGTACTACCTTACCCCAGTCCTGAAGATACTTTCAGGCACAAACTTTGTTTGCTCACACTTGGATAAAGGATTAAACTAAATTTATTATAGTCTAAGTGAAAAATAAACTTTCGATGCCTACCTTTTCTGTTTTAGCAGCAAATTCTAGAGGTAGTTTCCTAGAAGTTATGATTTATTGGAGTAGATGTAAAAAATTATGAAATAAAATAAATAGCAAATGAATATGATGTTGATGATAGTGAATGAGAATGACATGGAAGAAATAAATAAATCAGTAATGAATGAGTATGATATTGATGGTAAGTAAAGAGCAAGAAAAAAAAAAACGGAGAAAAATATAAAAATAGACCGGACATAAAATGGCACAATAAAATTGAAGTATAAGAAAGAAAAATTTAAAAAAAACCTAAGAAATCTAGATTCCTGCTTATGTGAACATGACTGCAGTTGCCATGTACCTATCCCTGATATTTTCCACAAAAAAAAAAATAAATAAATAATAAAAATAAAAAATAAACTAACCAAATTTCTAAACCCACAACTACAGAAGCATCATGCAGTTGAAAATAATCATATCCCCCACAAATAGAAAAAAAGAAAAAGCACGAAAAGAGTAATCATAATGGGAGACTAATTATCCAAATATTGAGTGTGTAGCAGTGGAATCTCATGAAAAGAATGAAAATCAATTTATTGAGCTGTTATGGGATAACTTCCTCAAGCAGCATGTGACATAAGGAACTCAAGGTCAAAGAATGTTAGATTTCATTATAATGTCAGAGGTCATTTAGTTAAAGACATAACTATTCTATCTCCAGTTGGTGACAGTGATCATGCGGTACTCACTTGGAAGTGACTAAGTTTATGAATGTTCCATTCAGAAAAGGTTAGATGCTGAACTACAAAGCAGGAAATTATGACCAACTGAAGAGTATACTGAGTTCAGTGAAATAGGATCAATTGCTGGATGGGAAGAATATCGACAGTGAATGGGAAGCATTTAAACAATACCATCAGAATGTGTCCCGAGAGTTAGAAGAATAAACAGGGTAGGAGTCAAATGGATATGTAATTTTATTAAACAAGAGATTCATAAGAAAAGGATGATGATGTGGAAAGAATACTATGTGCATAAGAATGATGTTCATTATGAAAATTATAAGAAGGAGGCTAGAATAGTCACAACTGTTGTATGGAAGGCAAAGTCTGAGTATAAAAAGAAACTGGCTCTGCATGTAAAGACAGTCCATAAGAATTCTATCAATACGCTGCAAGTAAAAGAAAGAATGACTATGAAAGAATAACTCTTCTAAATGCAGATGGCGTGAGGGTTACAGATGCATGCAGAAGAGGTTGTTCAACTAATGAGTGCCCATGTTGTTAAAAGCTATCAACCTGGTGTACACAACATTAAGTTCATGCTACCTCTTCACTGGATGAAAAAACTCAGGTGTATGAGGACGAGGTATTAGAGCTGTTGAACAAACTGAATAAGAATTCAGCAATAGGGACTGATGGGATATCAGCAAGTGTGCTGAAAGAGTGTTCAGCTGAACTGAGTATTCCTTTGACCAGGCTGTTTAATTTACTTTGCAATGAGCAACATGAGTTTACTTAGGAAAGGTCATGTTTTAGCAACTTGCTCACATTCTATAACAATGTTACCATTAAACTAGACAAGGGGAATGGATACACCATGATACTCTGGATTTTGCTAAGGCTTTTGATAGAATACAGCATGGTAGACTGTTGCATAAATTGGAGAATATGGGTTTGAATTATAGAATATTAGCAAGATAATAGTTGACTCACAAACATCAAAAAGTGGTCTATGGGGATAGTGAGTCTGCAAGATTTAATCTGCTCTCCTTCGAGTGCTGTCTATTGCTGGATGTCCAGAACACTTTTTTCCCTATGTTATGGAGCTATACTTGGGTAGCTCCATCACTATCACTACGTGCGAGTTCTATTTCCGAAGTGCAGTGTGTTCGCCAAGGTGATCCTCTATCTCCCCTTTTCTTTAACTGTGTCATAGATGAGTTTCTTCACTCTCTTCCTAGGCGCTACTCTCTAGGCGTCCTTTAACTGCGGACGATCTTATTCTTGTAGCCACTACTAAAGTAGGCTTGCGGAACTCCTTGACTGGGCAGTTGACTTTTTCTCTATTCGAGACCTTTCTATTAATGTAGAGAAGGCTTTCTCTTTAGCTCTTGTCCACTCTGGTCGTGACAAGAAGCTTAAAGTCGAGACATAGAGTTTTCCCTGAATGGAAGACTGTTGCATGCTTTGACCATCCTGGAAGAGTAGAGATACCTTGGTATCATGTTCACCCCAAAGGGAAGGTCTTCTGTCCCTTCTATCCTAGAAGCTGGGATTGCTTCTTTGAGGAAAGCTCCTCTCGAGTCCCAGCAAAGACAGTTTCTCCTTTCCCACTATCTCCTACCTCGCTTTTACCACAAGTTGGTGCTTGGTAGGACATATATCTCGGTACTGTCCCAAATGGACAGGGCTATCCATTCAGCATTGAGATCATGGCTCCGACTGCCGCCTCTACTGCATATTTCCATGCGAGGGTGAACACGGCGGGCTCGGGGTTCCATCACTTAGATGGGTGATATCTAATTCCCCTATCTTCTTCCCCTATCTGCAGAGAGGCTTTCTATAGTCCATTAATACAAGAAGACTATAGGCTGGCTAGAGGCTGGTCCCATTATCAAGGTACCTTAATTGAGTCAGCACCTGCAGAACACAAGAGATGGGCATCTCTGCTGCACTGTTCTGTAGATGGTGCTCTTTTAAAAGAGTCATATCTGGTGCCTCCCTAGCATGATTGGGTAAGGGATGGCACCAGACTCCTCCCTGAGTTCGAGTATATTGACCTTATCAGGATGAGAATCAATGCCCTGTCCACTCAAGCCTGCACAACTCAATGGGGTAGTGACGACTCAAACTGTAGGGCAGGCTGCCACTACAGTGAGACATTGTCTCATATAGTCCAGTGATGCTTCCGCACCCATGGGGTCTGTGTGCTAAGGCATGACGCCGTGGTCTCCATTCTGAATAACTGCTTTAAGAACAAAGGTTGGGAGACTGCGATGGAACCACATTATAGGACCTCCATGGGTTTGCGTAAGCCAGACTTAGTGATTAAAAGAGATGGTGACATTTGGGTAGTTGATGCCCAGGTGGTGGGAACAGGATGCACTCTAGCCTATAGCCATAATAATGAGGTAAACTACTATAAGAATAACCAATATCTAGTTAGTAAGATACGGGAGAAGCATGGGGGAGGACTCCGAAGTTTACCAGCACCACCATCTCTTTACATGGCGTATGAAGCACAGATAGCTATAAGGACGTAAAACAGTTTGGGATTATGCAGAAGGATATAAAAGTTCTTTCCTTGAGGGCCCTACAAGGCACACCAGAGAATGACTACAATGATAACTAGAACAGGCATAGGGTAAAACACTTGTAAAGGCTTAGGCCTATATCAAGTTTGGACGAGATATCTAGACGTGATGTAAGGGTAGTACTGCCCATAACCAGTACAAAGATTAATTTAAAAAAAAAAATTTAACCAGTGGTGTACCACAAGGATTGGTGCATGGTCCACTGTTATTCAATCTTTAAATTAATGATGTTGGAAAGGATTTGACAAGCGACATATAGCTATTTGCTGATGATGCAAAGATAGGTAGAGTAATCAGGAATGCTGCTGATATGCAGTACTTGTATAATGATTTGAATAGGCTGGAATTGTGGGCATTGGAAAATGGATGTCAGTAAATGTAAAGTCATTCAATTTGGTGTGATAAGATATCCAATGTCGTATTATATTGGCGGGATGCTAGAAGAAACTGATGAGGCTAGGTTTCTTGGAGTGTTAGTAGATAGGAAGTTGAAGTTCAGTGGCCATGTAGCAAAGATTGCAAATACAACTCAAAAGATAACTGTAATGCTGAAACAAATATTCACATGTAAAGATAAGGATAATTTTGTCTCTTTACAAGGCCTTGATAAGACCTCACTTGGAATATTGTGTGCAGGTCTGATCTCCTGGTTTCCGTTGTAATTCTGATATAGTGGAGAGTGTTAAAAATGATATCGGGATTGTGGAATACTGATTATGAAGACAGATTGAGAATTTGTACACTGCAGACACTAGCAAACAGGAGAAACAGGAGTGATATGATTGACTTACAAACTTCTGAAAGGGTCATACAGGATTTCAGTTGATGGAATTTTTCAATTTATGGAGGGAGAAAGGACAAGAGGGCATTCTTGGAAGCCGAGAATGAATGCCACTATTAAAGGGGTGAGGGCTAGATTTTTCTCATAGGGTGATGAGTGATTGGAATGGATTACCATTGGATGTTGTGAGTGCAAGCAATGTGAATGAATTCAAGAATAAGTATGATGGCTGGTGTGTGTAGTATGTGGCCTCCCTCGATGAGTCCCTGACTCCCTAGAGGTCTCTCTTAATGATACTAATAATATGACTTGCTCCATATTTTACTATAGTATTGAACTGTTTGAAAGACATAATTCCAATGGACATAATTTTGCATTTCATCATGATTCTTTAGGATTTCACTGAAAACTCAGTTTTGGAGTAATCATTCAATGAAAGTATATAAAAAAAGCACTAAGTAGGAATATTTATATTCTAGGAACATCTGTGAAGACAGGTAAAGTACTAAATAAATATAACCTACATATCACATTCAAACACACTTCAACTGTCTCCTCACCAAAGGACAAACTGCATCCTCTATCAAATCTGGGAGTGTATGAAGTTCTTGCAACTTGGCCATTATGGACAGAGAAGAAGATCTATTAACATTTATATCAGAGAACACAAGTATATTTGCTATCATCATTATGGCAAGTCACAACTAGCTGACTACATTTTGGATCCCTCACCTTAGATATTGGAAGTGTATTAAAATTTATTTTAAAGTATATCCTAGTATACGTTGTAATTTCCTTAAGCTATTTAGTAAAAATGCATAACCAACGTCTAAGCCTTTCTACGAGAATTCCACGAGAAGTATCAAGATATCTGAATTCAAATAGCTCTATCCAACAGTCATACTTTTATAAAAATCTGATAAGTGCACTAAAATTTGATGCAGTTTATGAAAATTTAACCTGCCTTTGGCTTATGTACTGTAAAGAGAATACTGTTTTGTCCAATTTTTCCATTACAAAAATCCAATTGAAACTAAAATTCAAATGACTCAACAAATTTTAACAGCAATCCAAAATATCATATTTTTTAAATTCCATCCAGCGAGTGTGATATAATTATCAGTTTGGACCATTTTGCCAATAAAAATGATCCAAGTAAACCAAAACACTGCCAAAATACCAAATTTTATTAACTTTCATCTAAATATAAAACTGAATTATAATGATATCAAATTTTGAAAGATTCTGCCTATTTGTCTCTGCAAACGAAAGAAATCAATATTGAGAGACTTGTAATTAAATGTAATGATTCCAAATTTCAATAAAATATGCACACAATCCAAGAATACCTTGTCAATGGAAGAGCAGAGAAAGTAACTAACAGGTGCTCATGCCTAAAATGCTTCATCCTGTAAAATGTTATTAAGCATTATATAAATTAAGGGGAATATTAGATCCCACATTCCTAGGAAATGTGTTTTTACATTATGGAAAATACCAAGAATAGCGATCAAACTTTCCCCACTTTTGCAACGAGTTGCCCGTGTTTGTACTATGTTCTAGGACTACTTGCATTAGCTCACGCCAGTATTCGCCGATACTTTTATAGTTTTTTATACTATATTCGGCATGGAACTCTCTCATTCCAATCTTTGAGTTTCTTATTCGGTTTTAAAACAATGTGGGATCTAATATTCCCCTTAATTTAAATAATGTTTATTTATATCGCCGAAATGAAGAATGTTGGCTCTTTATATTTAAGTAACTTAATGGGTGTACCTTTTGGAAAACTCGTATAGCAGAGTATATAAGTTCTTTTCACTATACCTTTGGAATTAATTTGGTCTAGCTACTCACTGATGAAGCCTCAAAAAAGGCTGAAACCGGTCTGGGTAGTGACCTCCCACCATAATGTAATAACAGCATACATTTCCTAGGAAATATGTTTTTACATTATGGAAAATACCAAGAATAGCGATCAGTACTTTCCCCACCTTTGCAACAAGTTGCCCATGTTTGTACTACATTCTAGGACTACTTGCATTAGCTCACGTTAGTATTCGCCGATACTTTTATAGTTTTTTATACTATATTCGGCATGGAACTCTCTAATTCCAATATTTGAGTTTCTTATTCAGTTTTAAAAGAATGTGGGATCTAATATTCCCCTTAATTTAAATAATGTTTATTTATATCGCCGAAATGAAGCCTGTTGGCTCTTTATATTTAAGTAAATGTTATTAAGCAGTTACTTAAGAAAAAAATTTTTTTTTAATATAAAAAATCCTTATTTCATAAAACTGGAAAATGAAAATGAACGTTTTCACTAATGAATAAATAGTTGCCATTTCTAGGAGCATCTCTTTTTAACATGTTACCTGCTCTGTTTTCACTGTGATATTGAAAAGAAAAAAAAAGATTTCATTTAATTAATTTGGGAGACAGTCTTGGAGTGAATATTCAATTAGCATAAATGCATAAAAAGCAAAATGTAATGGTGAAAAAGGAATAGTCAGAATCATATATTTTGAGTCCAGACAACCTCTTTACTTATTGAACTGATTTATGAATGATTGTAAGAATGCACGTCAATCATAAGTTGAAACCTTATTTCTGATAGGTTCAATATTACAAATGGGAGAAGGTGGAAACCCATTTAACATGATAAAGCTACCAAAAACTAACCAACAACAGAAAAGAAAAAATATATATAAAATAAAATAAATAAATGATTTTACAAACAATTTATTAAAAAATAAGCACTTAATATTGTTAACAGTAAAGTATGTAAATTAAACCTGAAAAAAAAAAAAAAAAAAAAAAAAAAGATATATACATATATATATATATATCATGTTTCGTTTCAAAATGATGGAAAACTATCTTGATGACTTTGTTAAGTTGATATTCTGTGCAGCACATTTCCTCATTTCATTCATACATAATTAATCTCTCATTAGGAGAGAGGAAAGGGGGGAACCCATAGAAAATAAATAAAAAATTTTAATCATAATGAAGGATAAAATTTCACCCTTCATCATGACTTTGAAAATTTGGGTGATTACTATGTTTGTTTTATTACTATAATAATGACTGAAAGCTGACCCATCATAAGTCAAAGGAGAATGTTGTCTTTTAAAGTTAATTTTTCATTTGGTTAGACTATAATAAATTTAGTTTAATCCTTTATCCAAGTGTGAGCAAACAAAGTTTGCGCCTGAAAATATCTTCAGGACTGAGGTAAGGTAGTACAACACCGGGACATTCGCAGCAAAGGTGGATCAAGCTCTCAACTTCTTGTCTCAATATCTCCCATAATGCACAGCACATCTCCTTGCAGACATGTATGCTGCTATGCATTAAGGGAAGGGCCACTACCCATACTGGTTTTGACCTTTATTGAGGTCTCGTTAGTGGGAGTTGGGCAACTCCTATACGTAAGGATGACCTCTCCTATTGCTTCTGCCTTAGTCTGGGCCTGACTCCCACTGACGAGACCTCAATAAAGGTCAGAACCGGTATGAGTAGTGGCCCTTCCCTTAATGCATAGCAGCATACATGTCCACAAGGAGATGTGCTGTGCATTATGGGAGATACTGAGACAAGGAGTTGAGAGCTTGATCCACCTTTGTTGCAAGTTGCCCGGTGTTGTACTACCTTACCTCAGTCCTGAAGATCTTTTCAGGTGCAAACTTTGTTTGCTCACACTTGGATAAAGGATTAAACTAAATTTATTAGAGAATGTTGTCTGTAGTATAATACAGTACCAAAGAGCAGTCAACAGAGAAGAAGTGAAACAATTATTATTATTTGTCACCTCCAGGGAGTCCATAGATTCCTCGAGGGAGGGCACCTGCTCTACAACTCTGTCTCCATCAATTGACTGCAATTACACCAACACCATCTACCACCAACCACCACTACTGGTATTCCACAGACAATCACAAACATCCATGCCCAAGGTGGGATTCGAACCCACAGCCTTCTGGCTGGAGAGTGGATAAGCTAACCACTCGGCCAGCCTGGCTTTTTTCATCATCATCATCATCAAATTCCTGCCATGTATCCTCAAGGGGTGTACAGGATATGACAGTACTACATGAAAAAATTACATCATTACTAACTTCCTATCTACAATTTTCCTCCAAATCAGTCTGTTACTTGTTAAGACTCCAACATTATCAGATCTTATATTTCTATCGTCTAAGGCACTTTGTACCATATCAATCCACCAATTTCTTGGCCTTCCTCTGGGTCGTTTTCCTGCCAACCTGGCAGAGAACACTTGTTTTGCTAATCTTTCCTCTCCCATTCTATTTAAGTGACCATACCACCTGAGATTAGCTCTGCTAACGCATTCCTGGATGCTGGCAATGTCAAGTTCTTTCCTAATATCCTCATTTTTAATATGATATTGCCATTGATGCCATCTGTTCATGCCTCTAATCTTTCTCAGGACTCTCATATCTGCAGTCTCTAGTCTTTGGTCAAGTGTTTTACTTCTGACCCAGCTCTCGGATCCATAAGTTAAAACTGGCTTGAACACTGTCTTGTATACAGCTAATTTAGTGTTCCGACTAATTTCTTTCTTATTCCATATGAATTTATTCAATTGACTTCCCACCATACCAGCTTTGCTGATTCTGTTGTCTATTTCTATATTTAATTTACCATTTTCAGTAAAAATTGTGCCTAAGTAGCTAAAATGTTTTACTTGATCCACGGGTTCTCCATTCACAACACAGTTGACATTTTCAATGATTCTGCCTATTTTCATTGTCTTTGTCTTTTTATTGCTGACCTTCATACCAAATCTATTACAACAGCTATTCAATTTAGTCAGAGAATCTTGCAGACTGATAGCGGATTTATTTAGAAGTATAACATCATCTGCATAAAGCAAAGAGCTCACATTAACATCTCCAATTTTGATATCAGGTTTAATACCACATTCCTTCATAATGTGATCCATATAGATAATGAAAAACAGAGGGGATAATGTACATCCTTGTCTCACACCAGATTTAACATTAAACCATCTTCCTGTACTTGCTTCAATTCTAACTGCTGACTTACAACTCAAATAAAGACTAAGTATTGCTTGATATAATGCCCCATTGACACCATATAACTGCAGCGTATTGAATAGCTTCTCTCTTGGCACCTTGTCATATGCCTTTTCCAAATTGACAAAACTTAAATACAGATCTTTGTTATATTCCCATGCTTTCTCGACTATTTGTCGTAAAGTGAAGATCTGATCCTGACAGCCTCTATTTGGCCTGAATCCAGCTTGTTCTTCACAAAGCTTTTCTTCCACAATTCTTCTCAACCGTTTCTCAATTATACTTGCATAGATCTTGCCAGGAACACTCAGTAGGGAAATACCTCTGTAATTCTATATTTTCCTTTTTATATATGGGTACTATGAGAGCTCTACTCCAATCATCGGGAATTCGTCCCTCTGTCCAGGCTTTCTGAACTATGAAGTGCAGCCACTGTGAGACTCTTATACCACCATACTTCAGCATTTCTGGTCGAATATCATCTACTCCTGCTGCCTTTCCACATTTCAAGCCTTTGATGGCTTTTTCTACTTCAAGTATGGATATGTAATCCTGACTGCATGCCTGGTCAGTGTTTTTTATCACTGTGCTGTCATCACTGCTTGTTTCATTTAGCAGTTTTTCAAAGTAATTACTCCATACTTCAAGGATATCTTTTTCTTCTGTTTTCATGTCACCTTTATCATCTCTAATTCCTTTTACAGCACTCTTTCCTCCATTCCTAAGCTTCTTCAACAATCTCCAGAATATTTTGCCACCTTCTTGATTTTATTTTCTATATTCTTGCCAAAGTCCTCCCATGACTTTTGTTTAGCTAGTTTTACACACTGTTTAGCTTTCTTACATTTGTCTCTGTATTCTGTAAGAGTAAAAGCTGACTTATTTGCCAGGAACTTTTGATATGCTTTCTTCTTTTCCTTCACTGCCTCTTTAACTTCCCGTGTACACCAGGGAGTTCTGATTTTTTTATCCTTGCACACAACCTCACCACATGCCTCTCTGGCAGAATCAATCAATGTTTTCTTCAGAGTTTGCCACTGAATCTCCAAGATTTGATTCCTGTTCTCAAACTCTTTCATTTTCTTTTCAATAATCTTTCTGTATTTTAGTCTACAGTTCACATCTGAGAGTTGCTCAACTTTTATTCGCTTTAAAACTTTCTTACATGTTATTCTTTTCAATATGAAATTCAATTTTATCCTGCTCAAGACTAAATAGTGATCACTTCCAATTTCAAATCCTCTGTACACTCTGGTGTCCTGCACCAGGAAGAAAACATCACTATCAACAATAACATAGTCAATGAGACTTTTCTTATTCCTAGCCTCTTCTCTCCATGTGAATTTGTGTACATTTTTATGTTGGAACATGGTGTTAGTAATAACCAGTCCATGTCCTGAGCAGAAATCCAACAGATATTTGCCATATTATTAGCTTTGCTCTTTTCTCCAAATTTTCCCAAAATATTTTTGTATGTCTCACAATCATTTCCTACTCTGCTATTTAGATCCCCAACAAGGACCAACTTTTCCTTTTTCATTGTGTCAGTTGCTTTTTCTAAAGCCTCAAAAAATTCCTCCACTTCTACCTTAGTAGAACCTTCTGTGGGACCATAGACACAAATAAGTCTCATTGTCCAGTTCCCCATTCTCATATTTGCCCACATTACTCTACTTGAGACTGACTGCCATTCAAGAAGATTAACCTCGTATTTTGTGTTGAATACTATGGCTACTCCTTCTTTTCCTTGGCTTTTTTCTTATATTACTTTTTTTTTAATAACTTTAAAATTTCAAAATGAGAGCTTAAGAATATTAGTAACAAGACATCAGAAACTTTTCTAGACAGCAGTTACCTCTTTAAATATTCTAAATGGAAACAAATATCTATATAATTTAAGTATTGCAAAAAAATTGCTATCTTACTTCTTGCATCCAATATTTCAGCCTCAACTAATTTGGCAGATGTGACTTCTAAAGTAGTCTTTTCACGAAGTTCTCTAATACAAAAGAATAAAAGCAAAATTACTGAATAGTATAATTTTTTTTTAATTTAAAAATAGTATAAATGATTACTGCTACTATTCTCACTATCAAATATTACCATTAATTACCTTGGTAAGAGAAGTAACTTTTGTTCCAACATAGTCTCCAATTTTAGAGCCTTTTTGCTCACTGAATGTTTAGGTCCATAATAGCGATAACAGTTCTCCAAAATAAGACGAATATCACCAATAATTTCAGTTATGTTTAAGTACTCTCCCTTCAAAAGTTTTGATTTCACTGAAAGAGAAAATGCAGAAATAAACACAAGAAAATTTCTTGACATAGTGTTGTATGTCAATTTTTTTTTTTTCCAAACATTTTACTGCATAAGAAACATTAAACAGTAAAGATCATGGTCATTATTTAATTTATTTAATATTAAATTTAACATTTATTTAATAATAAATTTACTTTGCCACTTCAAGTGCTGAACACACATCTAAAAATAATAATTAACTATATAAATTTATTTAGCTAATTAGATTATAAGCCAATATTTTGCCTTGGTCACCAAGGTATCTTTACAGACAAAGAAATACTACGCACATTCATGTAGGCACATCAACAGTAAGACAGATACTGACTATATAAAAAGGATGGCTTCTACAGTCCTAACTGGTGTCCACTATAGATGCAGTGGTGGAATCATGCTGACCATTTTACAGATTTTTGGCAATGTCATTTAGGTTGGGAGAATTGTATAGTACTGTGGCAGATTCCAGGAACCTGGAATATTCCTGTTCCTGGAATCCATCACAGTACTGCAAAAATATTTGAATCTAAACAAAATTCAGCTCATCACAATGCAAAACGTCTGAGAGACCATCACGGTGAGAATGTCAGCAAGATTCCACCAACACACATAGGACAACAGTTAAGACTGTAGGAGCTTGCCTTTTGAAATCAATCTGTGATTTCCTCTCTGGGGTATGTCTGTGTGCATTGTGCTTAGTATTTCTTTTTGCCTATAAAGATGCCTTGGTAACCAAAGTGAAATATTAGCTTAAAAATCTAATCAGGTATATACATTTAGTTAGTTAATTATTATTCTGAAATTATTTTAAATTATTATTTTCTATTAAAATGATGAAATAAAATGTAACAAGTTGAAGAAATTTTCATAAATCTGCTTGCCCACATACTACCTTCTAAGCATCTCAATTCTTGGTATGCATTCTAAACAAAAATATCTCTCTATACTATATTTTTAAATATAAATATTACTGTTCGTGTGATTATTACTGACACCTTCAAGTGGTCCAAGGACTCATTATGGGAGGACACTGCATTTCACACAATCCACCGTAACTTAATCCTCTATCTACCCACAAATAGTATTTTCTGTTTGTAAACTGTATGTGTTTTCTGGCCAATTTACCTGTATGCAAGATTAAAAAAATAATAATTTAATAAAAAATAATGCTATCTCCATATGAAACCAACTAACGCCCCTTCAATCAGAAAAAATTCACATAAAGATTTCTCTCACTATTACAGTTTACTTAAAAATATTATTATAGTGATTAAATATTTTTCTATGTTATGTTCAATTATTCAAAAAATACTATTCAGAAGATCAAATTCTGGTAACCAGAAAAGAGGTCTCATAATAACCATCTTTAAAAAGGAACAAAACTAAATGTGGAAATTACATTTGTGGAATATTCCTATTGAATATTATTATTGGACCAGGGAGTTAAAGATTCATCAAAGGAGGCCATACATCATCCACGCCAACTAACATACTTTTCTTAAATTCATTTGCCTTAGATGCACTCACTACTTCAACAAGCAAGCAGTTCTACTCACTCACAGCTCTATGAGAGAAAAATATAGCTCTCACCCTTTTCTTAACTGCATACAAACTTAACCACAAATGTCCCTTGTTCAGTCACCCACCTTTCTTCTGTCTAACAGTGTCTGCAGTTTTATCCACCATAACTCCAAGATCTCAAGTCTTATTAGCTACTTCAAGCATAATCCCACCAATATATTATTATTATTATTATTATTGTTCCGGGAAACTCCAAGGAGTCGACAGACTCAACGAGGGATGCCCTAACATCATGTCAAGAACAACTATTCAACATTCACACAGTATCTATCATACCTTGCCCTGAACTCATTCACGGTCGTAGCACCCACAACAGACTCTGGAAGCTTATTCCACTCATTCACCACTCTCCAAGTAAAAAACCAAGCTCTAACACCCTTGTCAACCACGCTCTTGCCCAGCTTCCATGCATGGCCCCTAGTCCTCCCACCACCAGTCATATTTTCAAAAATATCTTCTGGATCAATCTTATAAAAACCCTTCAGTAATTTGAATGTCTCAATCATATCACCCCTCCTTCGCCTATCGTCCAATTTCTGCAACCCACAAATCTTCAACCTATTCTCATAAGGTTCATTCCACAGACATGCTATCATCTTGGTCACTCGTCTCTGGACCCTCTCCACTTCCTCCCCATCACGAAGAAACCCTGGTGCCCATATCTGGGCACAGAAGTCCAGATGGGGTCTTATCAAGGCTCGATACAGAGGAACAACAACTTGTTTGTCTCTGCATGTTAAAGTATTTTTCAGAAGCTAAGTGATTTGGTGAGCTGTTTTAGTCACTTTTGCAATGTGCCCCCTAAACTTCAACTCCCTATCCACCAACACTCCTAAATCCCTGGCCTCATCAATCTCCTGGAGTACGGTTCCACCAATGCGATATACTGCTGCTATTCTTTTCACCCCAAAGTGCATAACCTTACACTTTGCCACATTAAATTGACATCCATTTTTCCTAGCCCAGTCCTCCAAACTATCCAAATCATCCTGTAAAATTTTGACATCCTGTGCACTCACAATTGCTCTACCCAACTTTGCATCATCAGCAAACGAGTTAAAGCTTCCTCTCAAATCCTTTCCAATATCATTGATGAACAAATTGAAAAGCAGTGGTCCAAGAACAGAGCCCTGTGGCACTCCACTAGTCACAAGACGTCTTTTAGACTCCACTCCTGAATACACCACTCTCTGGTATCTCTCCTTCAACCACCCTCCTATCCATCTCACCAACCCTATATCTATCCCCATCTGTTCCAGTTTACTGATTAGGGTTCCATGTGATATACTGTCAAAGGCCTTGGCAAGGTCCAGTCGTATCACTGTAAACCCATTACCCCTATCCAGTTCAGCCGTCACCGTGTTATAAAACATGAGCAAGTTACTGAGGCACTTCACAAAACCATGTTGTCCCCAATACAATATCCCATTTTCATCTATCCAATCCTGTATTCTTTTCTTGACTAATTTCTCTAAGACCTTGACAATGATTCCTGATATGCTAATCAGTCGGTAATTTACAACAGCAGTCTTGGAACCACCTTTATGCAGTGGAACTATTTTCCCCTCTTTCCACCCGCTCGGGACTAACCCAGACCCGAGACCCAAATTAAACAAAATGGTCGAGGGTACTGACAATTCTTTAGCTGCTTCTCGTACAACACGAGCTGGTATACCATCCAATCCCACAGATGTATTGACATTGAGGTTATGCAATAGACTACTCACCTCCACTTCATTCACCACAATTCCCGTATAATCTACTGGTTTATTCTTTTCTGCAATGTCACCACCTGGATGATATATTCTTGCAAAGTGCTCACTCAGTAACTCAACTATCTCAACTGATTCAGTTACCTCCCTACCATCGGCATTCTTTAAAATCATTCTGCCATGTACATTTTTTCTTTTACTTGCTACATATCTAAAAAACTGTTTAAGATTCTTTTTAGCCTGCATGGCCAATGTTCTTTCATAATCCTTTTTTGCTTTTCTTACCACACTCGTCACCCTTCTGGCCTGCGCTTTATACCGTTCATGTGCTTGCCGGTCACCTTTCTCCTTAAATTCCTTCCATAGTTGTTTCTTTTTTTGCAGCTCAAGCTTAATGGTGTTATTCATCCATTTAACCCCTACTTGATTTATTATTCGGACTCTAGGTATACAGTCAGCCATTGCTTCATGCAAGCACTTCTTAACTACCTCCCATGCACTATCAACTTCTAGTCCTTGCAGTTGTACATGCCATGGCACTGAACCAATCAAACTCCTAAGCTTGTCATACTTTCCAGCCCGATAATTCCACATGTACCCTGTCTTAATTGAAAATTCTACACCTTTAGCCACCTCCCAAGTCAAAACCCTATGATCACTCTCACCGATTGGTGGCAATGTGATCATATTTGTTACAGCCAAATCCTCAGATGTTATTATTAGGTCAAGCACTCTCTGACCCCTAGTATTTTCCATTATATGCTGTCACAGATAGTTATCCCTTAATAACCGCATAAAATCCAATTCCTTCCTCCCGTGTGGCCTCTCCTCACTCCAATCAATGCGACCATAGTTGAAATCTCCCATAATAATCACCCTCCTTCCACTCATTTCTTCTATTTGCTTGTGTATACTGTCACCACCATCTTTTCCATCACCTAGTCTATAGCAGCACCCAATTGTATATTTAGTTCTGCTAGCCACAATCTCACACCAAATGGCCTCAAATGTGCTCTTTTCTCTATCCTGCAATTCAACCTCTATTCTCCTTGGCTGCAGCTCATCAGCTATCATCAACATTACTCCTCCCCCCATTTTATTCTCTGTCATTCCTGAACACACTATACCCATCACATTCAATCCCACTAGCTATATCATCTACAGTCAGCCATGTTTCACTAATACCAATAACCTGTGGTCTGGAAGTGCCAACCATGGCCAAAAGCTCTTCCTTCTTGTTCCTAATACTCCTAGTATTAGTGTACATGAATTTAAGACCCCCATTAGTCCCAACCCTACCTTGATGCCTTATATTAACTATCCCACTCTGATTTGTTGTCCTTATTTGCTCTGGCATATTATATTCATTCTTACATTCAACTGCCTCCCTAAGGAGGCAGTTGAATGTAAGAATGAATATCTACTTCCCCCCCCTTAACAAATCTAGTTTCCCTGAATTTGCACATCCACTACATTCTGCAACACTTTCTCAAGTCTTCTTACACCGTAACCATTCAAATGCAAGCCATCCATCTTAATAATATGCTGTTGGATATCGCATCACGTCAAAGTGCATAACTTACACCTACTAGCATTCAATTGACAGCCATTTTTATTTGCCCACATTTCCAGCCTATTCAAATCACCTTGTAAATGCTATATATAAGTAGCATCTCTGATTGCTTTGCCTATCTTTGCATCATCAGCAAACAAATGAAGATATCCTGTCAGTCCTTTTCCAATATCGTTAATGTAAAAATTAAAGAACAATGATCCAAGGTCTGATCTCTGGAGCACACCACTAGTGACTTTAAATCTGGCAGATTCACATCCCTCATATACCACTTTCAGATAGGCTGTCCATCAGCCTACCACTTAACTGAATCAATAGTTCATATTCCAATCCCATATTTTCTAGTTTATCATATGCAAAGTTGAAATCAGTCTGTGTAGTAATCCTTTAATCAATGTGCAAGCAAAAGCCTCTATATAGAAACTGACTAGTTGTGAAGATACTGCATGCAAGATTGTAATGGATGTTAAAGGATTAAAACAAGAATATAATTTCTTGTCAAGTATAACATACTTTGTAATCGAAGGGAACTGTTCTTCATTAATTTATGCATCTTATTTTAAATTTCATTATTATGATTTTTATTGGAAGAGGTGGTGCTTAAGGGTAAAAACTGGATAACTTTCCACCATACTATCAAAAACACGATGATTAACTTAAATCTCTTAGAACCTTGTCCAAAAAGGATTCACAGAATGAAAATAAAAATAAGGACTTGACACTATACATCACCTAAATAATCTAAACCAGTGTTTCCCAAACTGTGGTCCACGGACCCCTGGGGGTCTGTGAGATAGTTTATTTTCATTAAACTTTATCTTATCATGTTGCTCACACCTGGCCTAATTGATATGTCCATATTCTTCCGAATATCTCCATTTATAACAGTATTGCATTGTCATAAATGACACATTTAGTGTTGTAAAATTGTAATTTATTACTTCATCTTTATGATATGTAAAATATAAAAAATTTCCATTTTGGATTTTATGAGGGCTGCGGTGAATTGACATTCGCTACAGGGGGTCCACGACATCAAAAAGGTTGGGAAACACTGATCTGAACCATGTCATTGCATACACTGATGAAGCACTCAACCAAGAAGGATCAGGGGTTTTACTAACTCTACCTGGAGGCGAGGAAACTCTACCTCTACCTGAAATGCAAACAAAACCACAGCTGGCAAAATAGCTTCAAACTTCACTTTGAATTAACAGTCATACAAGAAGCTCACAAGTTCTATCTCTCTAATCCAGTAATAAACATTACAGAAGAAATAACCATCTACAGTGACTCAAAATCTGCATGTGAGGCATTAAAAAATGGAAAAACAAAATACACACAGGAAATTCATGAACTACTAACAAATTTGAAAAATAAGAACTTTACACTACAATGGATACCAGCTCAGGTAAATATTGAAGGCAATGAGAGAGAAGACAGACTAGCCAAAGAAGCAAAATACTTACCTTAAAAATTACACCCATTATCACTAACTGATAATAACTCTGTCGCAAAAATAAGATTGATAAAACAAACTATCAAGAAGAGAATGAAATCAGTGAAATTAATGAAAATAGAGAAATAATCACAATCATCACCAGACTAAGGACAGAACATTTTAAAGGCATGAAAATTCAGCTGGATGGTACTAGAAGCTATGAAATATGCAAGAACTGTCCAGGAGTCAAAAACTAACACCTGTCCATATCTATTCTTGTCCAGCAATTGCCACTGCTATACAGAAAATTGGCAATAACCCTATAGAAAAGCTTTACTCCATCGAAGTTCAACAGACCTACAGTCATATCTAGAAGCTCTTCAATGGACTTGACAACAACAACCACCATGCTAAAACTAATCTCCTTTCAGAAAAAAAAAAAAAAAAAAAAAAAAAAAAAACAGTTCCATTCTTGAATGAAAAATCAATGACTTCCAAGTTTTGGAATTTGCTGCTGCAATTATTGCAACTTTAGCACCTCCTTTTAACTTCTTCAGATAAATTTTGACCATAAGTTATAGATAATTAATAGATAAGCATTCATTTACTATGAAAAATGCATTTTTTCACATTCGCGGTTTAGCATGGTAGCAACAATATGAGAAAAAGTTAAATAAAATTGTGGAAGGAAAGATGGAAAAGAATAAGCTGAGTTTTAGGCAAAATAGAGGTTGCATGATCAGATTTTTACTTCAAGACAAACAGATGAGAAACCTTGGGAACATAACAAGAATCTGTATTTAAGTTTTGTAGATCTCGAAATGACATATGACAAGGAGAAAAGTTGTTCAAAACACTATAGTTACATGATATGGATGTTATATTGGACAATATATAGTCTATATTTGAGGCGTAAGACAGCACTTAGAATTGAAGGGGATACAGGAAGATGGTTTGATGTTAAATCTGGTGTAAGACAAGGGTGCACATTATCCTTACTGTTATTCATCAGCTGTATGGATTGCATTGTGTAGGAAAGTGGTGTAAACCTAACATCAAATTGCTGATGTCATTCTTAGTTCTTTACATAAGATCAATTTGATGTTAGGTTTAACACCACTTTCCTACACAATGCGATCCATACAGCTAAATGAATAACAGTAGGGATAATGTATGCCAGATTGATGATATATCAAGTGCAACATATGCAAGGACTCCCTGACTGAACTGAATAACTACTGTAATAAATTTGGCATTAAAATCAGCAATAAAAACACAATGAAGATAGGCAGAACCATCAAAAATATCAACTGCATCCTCAATTATTTAGACAATTTAGTGAAGATGGCAAATTAAATATTGCAATAGAGAGCAAAATTAGCAAAGCTGGTAAGGTAAGGAGTGAACAGAATAAACGTATATGGAATACAAGAGAAATTAATCAATATACTAAAGTAGCTGTGTATATTTCATGATGTACTATCTTCATAACCTGTTGTACAGGTTATGAAGATAGTACATCATGAAATTAATTTTTAATTAAAAAAATTTTTAATTAAAAAGAAATCTTTTTAAATTTTTAAAATGCTTTCATTTTTTTTGGCTTATCTGCTTCTTGTTTGGAGTATTGCAAGTTATGGAAGTGAGTCATGGACACTAAGAAAGAGAGATATGGAAAGAATTAATGCATTGGAAATGTGGTGTTATAGAAAGATGGAAAAGATTAGCTATACAGAAAGAATATCAAATCAAGAAGTTTTAAGACAAGTTGGGATGGAAAGAACACTGTTCAAGAATATTATGCAAAGAAAGACTAGATTTGCAGGACATCTTCTGAGAGGTTCTTCGGGACACCTGACAAGAACTATATTACAAGGGAAAGTTGAGGGGAAGAGAAGATGTGGAAGACCAACTAGAGAGTGGTTTAATGACATCGTGGAATGGACTGGTTTAAGAATGATGGAAGTGACAGACAGAGAGAAATGGAGAAGAGCTGCTCATCTGCTGCAACCCTCTTGCTAGAGGATGCTACCAGACGACGACGACGAGCTATATACAAGAAAGTGTTCAAACCATTTTTAACCTATGGATCTGAGAGCTGGGTTAGAAATAAAACACAGATATGGGAGTTCTGAGAAAGATGGCATCAGCGGCAGTATCATTTTAAAAACATTATCAGAGCTAATCTCAGGTGGTATGATCACTTAAACAGAATGGGACAGGAAAAGGAAAGCAAAAGGAATGTTTTTGCCAGTGGTAGGAAAAAGAGATAGATGAAAACTATGGTCTGTGCCTTATAAATATGGAGTCTTAAAATACATAACAGATTAATTTAGAGGAAATTTATTGATAGGAAGTTAGTAATGATGTAAAGTTTTCATGATGTACTATCTTCATAACCTGTACACCTGTTGTACAGGTTATGAAGATAGTACATCATGAAATTTCTTTTTAATTAAAAAAAATTTTAATTAAAAAGAAATCTTTTTAAATTTTTAAAATGCTTTCATTTTGTTTGGCTTATCTGCTTCTTTAACTCATTTATTCCAAGAATGTGTTTTTTTACCTTCTACCTTTTATTTCATAGACTTCTTGAAAAATCTTCCATATTAATTTATATTATGTTCGACCTGATCAGAGACTAAAATCAAATTCTTGCATTACTTCAGCAACTGAACTTTTTTAATTGTGCTTTCTATTTCTTTACTAGGCTGTTTTGACCATTATTTTAGAGATCAGTTAAGTTAAGATGAGGATAAACTGGAGTGAATATATAGACATAAAAGGTTGGAGGATATGGAAATAGATCTGTAGACTGTAGAAATAAACTGCAGAAGCATTAAGAAAGATGAAAAATGGAAAATTCCCTGAAATAGATGACTAGTCTCTTAAATTGATAAGGGCTTCTGATAGTTAAGAAGTGAAATGGCTGAGGAGAAAACTTTAGACAGGAGCTGGAGAAAGATAATATCTAATGAGTGGACAAAGGGTTAAGAGTATTGATATAAAAAGAAGTCTCAAGGAAGGAATATAGTAACTACAAAGGAATACAGATTAGTGTGAAAGATTTATGAAAGAATAATGACAAAAAGAAAAAAAAAGGGCAAAGGTGGAGAAAATTCTTAGAGATGAGCAGTTTGATCTTTGAAAAGCAGGGATCAACTATCAGTTCGATTTTTGCTGTAAGCGAAAGGATGAAGAGAAACTGTGATTTTGGAAAATGTTTATTCATGGAATGAATATAAAAAAGCCACCAACCAAGTTCAATAGGAAAAAGTCTGATAAAGTTTGGAAAAGAAGACATGCTTATAATCAGAAATGTGCTTTTAAGTATGCAAGCTGTATGAAAACTAGATTTAGTAATTTGAAGTGGGATTGCAAAAAAAGAAACATTATCTCCACTGCTCTTCACTGTGGTGATGAATAATGTCCTTCATCACTACAATGTTTAATGACCAGAAAGGAGAAAAAGTTGCATTTGAAGATGATCTACTGATTGGGAAACATTCAGAGGAGCTACAGAATAAATTGGACATTTGCTATTAAACTTCATAGTCATGTCCTGAGGAGAGTTGAAAATTTCAAAAAAAAACAAAACAAAACAAAAAAAAATATATATATATATATGAGCTTCCATAGCTCAGTCAGTATAGACGAAGTCTTTGGTCGGAAAAACCTAGGTTTGATTTCATATCGGTGACATGAGGAACCTTTATCTAGTTGCTTTTCGTCTTTAGTCAAAAGCAACCTTTATTATTATTATTCAGACCTCCATGGAGTCAAAAGACTCATCGTGGGCAGTCCTTCCTAAGAAACACAAAGTCTATCACGACTCATCGAGAGGAGGTCCCCCCCCCAAAGAAACACAAAGTCTATCATACCACTCCTCAAACTCATTGAGCGTTCTAGCTCTCACCACTCCATCAGGCAATGCATTCCATGGTTCAACTACACTCCATGCAAAGAAACCACTCCTCACCCTCTTGCTCACAGATTCCTTTCATAACTTTCACAGATGGCCTCTTGTCATCACTCCTTCTTGCTGTTCAACCAAGCGAAAGAACTCCCCAGTGTCAACCCTGTAACCACCTCTCAACAGTTTAAAAGTCTCAATCATATCACCTCTCCTTCTTCTATCCACCAAACTCTGCAGCCCACATTCCCTAAGCCGATCCTCATAACTATCATTGTACAGTCCTGAAACCATCTTTGTTATCTCCATTTGTACCCTTTCCACAGTTAATTTATCCCCCTTCAAATCCTGGGGACCAAATCTGAGAACAATAGTCTAAGTGTGGTCTGATCAGGGTCTTATACAATGGAATGATAACTGTTTTATCTCTGCAGGTCAGCGTCCTTCTCATTACTGCAGCAATCCTCTGTGTTACCTTCACCACCTTTGCAATATGTCTCCTAAATTTCAGGTTTCTATCAATCAACCCCAGATTTCGTCTACCCTACTTCCTCCAGTATAACCCCTCCCATAGAGTATGCAATGTCCCATCGATGTTTCCCAAACCTCAAGACCTTACATTTTGCTGCATTAAACCGACACTCCCATTCATTTACCCATCTATCTAGCTTATTCAAATCCTCTTGCAGGGCTGCCGAATCTGCACAATTACTAATAATCCTTCCCAGCTTCGCATCATCCGCAAACAACTGAATATCCCTTGCAATCCACTGACAATGTCATTGATATAAAGGTTAAACAATATAGGTCCCAGCACTGAGTCCTGTGGGACCCCACTTGTAACCCTCTGCTTCCTTGATATTGCTCCACCATACACAACTCTCTGATACCTATCGGACAGCCAATCCTGAATCCAGCTGACCAATCTGACATCCAAACCCATGTGCTGAAACTTGAATATCAGCTTATCATGTAGCACCCTGTCAAATGCCTTCGCTAAGTCTAAGAAAATGGCAGTATATGCCTTTCCCTCATCTAATGCTCTTGTAACTTTATCATAAAAGACTAGCATATTGCTAAAACAAGAGCGCTCCTTCACAAATCCATGTTGACTCTCACAGATAACATTACCCTCATCTGCCCAATGCTGTATATAGTCCTTCACTACTTTCTCCGAGATCTTACTAACTACTAATGACACACAAACTGGTCTATAATTAGACACTTCCAGTCTGCTACCGCCCTTACAATGGCACTATCTTACCTTCCTTCCATTCCATGGGGGCACGTTTCCCGCAGCCAGACTTTCATTGAAAAGCCAGGTCAAAGGCACTGTCAGTTCCCTAGCACATTCTCTCAAAACTCATGGTGAAATACCATCCAGTCCCACAGCTTTACTGACATCCAGTGTACTCAGTATTTGAAACACACTCTCCTCCTGTACCTCTAGACCTCGAACTTGTCCAATCCCTCTAGCATTAAAACTGACTCCTCCAAGATGAAATACTCCAATAAAGTGTTCATTGAACAATTCCACTATGTCTTCTGCATCAGTCACTCTATTCCCATTTTTATCCCAATTATCATTCTTCCACAGTCATTTCTCCTCCTACTGGCCACATATCTAAAAAAGATTCCCTAGAATTTTCTTTGGATCTTAGGGCCAATCTCCTCTCATATTCCAGTTTCGTCTTCCTTACTAGTCACTCTTCTGGCCTGTGTCATATACTCTTCATGCATCTTCTCTTCACCTGTCTCCTTATATCTCTTCCATAGCCTCTTTTTCACATGCAATTCCTGTTTAATATTGTTTGTCATCCACTTTACTCCAAATTGTGTCCTCTTGTTCACTCGTGGTATACAACTTACCATTGCTGCTAACAAATATTCTTTCATAATTTCCCATGCACTAATGATATCCCGGCCTTCCAATTCCTCCCTCCATGAAATTCCCCAAGTTGACGTCTTTGATATTATAATCAACTCTCTTATAATTCCACATACGTTCCCTTCTCTTTGACACTCCTGCATGTCTCTTCATTTTCCAAGTCAAAACCATATGGTCACTCTCTCCAACTGGTGGGAGAGATGTCATCTCAGTTATTATCAACTCTTCTGATGCAATGACCAAATCTAAAACTCTTGTTCCCTCTATTACATGTTGCCTAAGACATTTGTCCCTCAAGAATTCTAGAAATTCCAATCCCTTATTGCTACATGCATCTTCCTCTCCCCAGTTTATACTACTGTAGTTAAAATCTCCCATAACAATCATTCTTCTTGCACTTGAAACTCAACTGTCTAAACATTTCCTGGTCCCCACCCTCTGTGCTCCTGGGTCTGTAGCAACACCCCACTAAATATCCTGTCTTGCCTACCTCTACCTCACACCAAATGCTTTCAAAATCATTAGTGCCACTGCCTTCCAAAGTCTCCACTCTTAGAGGACATAGGTCGTCACTTATCATAAGCAGTACTCCACCACCATGCTTTCCCTTCCTATCCTGCCGAAAAATGCTGTACCCAGCGACTTCTATTCCTGTCATTATATCCTCTTCTGTCAACCACATCTCAGTGATCCCAATAATTTTTGGCCAGTCTGATGCTATCTGCACCACCAATTCCTCTCCTTTATTACAGATACTCCTGGCATTAGTATAAAGCATATAAATGCTGTTGTTTCTATTCCCAGCATTATCCCCTCGAGACTCTACTGGGCTCAGTGTTAGCTGATGTCGTCCCCCTTCTCCCAAGTACCCATTCCCACAAGAGGCCACCCCTGCTACCATCCTCCCCTAGACACACTGACTTTTTTAGAAAAGCAATCTCTCCAGATGCTTACGTCCTTCCTCATTCAAATGTAAATGGTCTCTCACATACAATTCCTTTCTGTCCTCAAACCACTCCAAGCATCCACATATTCTAGTCCTCTCTTGTCAAACATTCTAGCTATTATGTCATTCAATATTACCGCTCTTCTGCTCAGCTCTTCGTTATCATACCTAGGCAACACACACACTATTTTTCCTCTCTGTGTCTTCGTTTGTATCACCTCAAGCAAGAATCTCATATCTCTCGCTGCCCTATTTACACCACCACTCAAGTCATTTGTTCCCACCATCACAATCATCTCATCCACCCTTTCACCTCTCTTAACTGCCAAAGCCACACTTTCTGTCGTTCCTCCTGACAAACACTCCTCAGCATCCTATCTTGAACACCACGGATCATTGAGTCCCCCCATACATTATACCTCTTACCATTCCATCTCTCCTCTTCTTTCATTTCCAGACCTCTCTCTCATTCCCACTGTTTCCATTTTCTCCTCTTCTAGCACTCCCAGACCCCTCTCTCATTCCATCTCTCCTACTGTTTCCATTCTCTCCTCTTCTAGCACTCCCATGCCTCTCTCCTACTGTTTCCATTCTCTCCTCTTCTAGCACTCCCATACCTCTCTCTCATTCCGTCTCTCCTACTGTTTCCATTCTCTCCTCTTCTAACACTCCAATGCCTCTCTCTCATTCCATCTCTCCTACTGTTTCCATTTTCTCCTCTTCTAGCACTCCCATACTGTCTCTCCTACTGTTTCCATTCTCTCCTCTTCTAGCATTCCCATACCTCTCTCTCATTCCCTCTCTCTCTTCTACTGTCTTTTATCTGGTTGCTTTTGACTAAAGGTGAGTTAGCTGGTCTCATACGGAGGTGGAGGGGGGGGGATTTTTCGCCTGGAAACTCAGGTTTTTTGTCCCCCAGAACAGGCAAACCAGCCCGTGAAATGACATTCACTTACAGACATTGGACCAACCACCTTATCCTCAATAAAGTAGCAATTAAGTGAATGGAAATCCTCAAGGTAAAAGAGAAGGGAAGGAATAATAATAATAAGAAGAAGATATCCCTCAAGTAATGTGTTCTTTAAAACAGGCATATTAATCGAAAATGCACTAATCAAATATAATAACCTATGGGGAAAAGTATAATTTAGTTCACAAATTTCTTTTATGACCCATAATTTTTTTTATAAAAGAATTAGGAGATGTCGCAGCGCCTAGTTAAAGGAAAATCATGAAGCTGAAAGACAATAAAACCTATTCAGAATATAAATTTATTATTCTATTTATTAACAAAGAATAGAGCTAACGTGGGCATTCTGTTTTTTTTTTTTTTATCCATACAACTGACAGTATGGCCCTATTGCCTCTTTTACTTTTCTGCAAATTTTACTGCTTCTCTCTTCATAACAGTGTCAGCCTCTTAGCATTGATGTTTAAAAACTTTAAGTGTACAAAAAATATTTTCAAATTGCGTCTGTGAAATCTCTTTTGGCTGAATGTCAGTGGTTAAACTTTCTTCATATTCTTCAGGATCTTCCTGCTGTGCATCTAAATTTAGCAGGTCAGAATCACTCAATTCCTCAATGAGATTTAATTAACTATTGGACGTTATCATTGTCAATTTCATTAAAATCCATTTCACACCCGATGTTGGCAATTTCCTCAACAATATTATCTATTTCATTTGAAAAATTCTAAAATCATTTGCACAACGTTGAAGAATGTGCTTCCAAATCACTTGCATATTGCTAGCAGTAATTTTATTCGACTTTGCGACTTTATAACCAGGCTGAGATTTCTCTAATTTGGCCAGAAAAATCTTGGAAGGAATTTGCTTTCAAAAAAGGCCAGTTTCATCGACTTCATTAACTGTGGATAATTTGTGGCCACCTCCCTATCTGCACCTCAAGCTTCGCCTGTGATTCAAACATTATGTTGAATATTTCTCTTTTTGAAACGCTCAAAACCACACAGCACCAGGGTGGAATTCTTCTTCTTTCCCATCATTGATAATCCTTTCTTTCAAGGTTGCAAAGGATGCTTTGATTTAATACGTTCAGTGCTTAACAGGATCCGTTTTAGGGTACAATCTTCAATACATGTAGAAAGAAGTCTCTCTAATTCAATAATTATAATACTTTGATTTTGAGTGGTCTGCATAGATGATGAACTTGAAGCAGCCTTACCTTTCTCTTTGTATTCAGCAATTTTGCTTAAAATTGCTCTTATGGTTGATTCACCCATTTTGTGTTCTTGTCCTATCTTTGCTCTGGACTCGCCTTGTTCATTTTTCTTTATTTCAAGTTTTTCTTCCAAAGAGAATACTTTTCGAATCTTGTTTTACACTTTCACTTTTTTGCTCACTAATTCTTTTACTCAGGATTAAAGGTTGGGGAAATACTTTAAAATAAAAGAGTAAGGAAAACCACTCCAAAGGAGGCACAAGATATCAATCAGCAAAATGCTATGCAATTAGCAGACGATATAAATTTTGGCAGTAAATTTAGAACATAGTGTACATGGAAATAGTGTAGTATGCCATTAAAAAATAATTGTAAAATGTTTTAAATCGGTAACTAAATAATTTCATCCTGGTGAGTGATTTTTTAAAATAGTTAGCCATAAAAAAAAATGTATAGATAAATAAATGTTACAGATTTTTTTAAATCTGTAACATTTATTTTTAAGATGTATATAGGCACACTAATCAAATTTTAGAGACACATTAATTGCTTTTGGGTATAGAAAAAAATGATGAACTAATCGAGGGATTGCTGTGTGTGTGTGTGTGTGTGTGTGTGTGTGTGTGTGTGTGTGTGTGTGTGTGTGTGTGTGTGTGTGTGTGTGTGTGTGTGTGTGTGTGTTGGCATAAAAGAAGAAAATAAGAAATATGGACATTAGGAATGTAGTAGGTCTAGAAAGTGGATGCTGAAGATATGCTTGTAAATTCCTACTATGTGGTTTGGACATGTAAAAAGAATGGACTGAAAGAATACCAATGAAGATTCAGAGTCTGAGACATGGAAAAATTAAAGACCATATAAGAGAACATTTAGTAAAAAAAAAAGAAACTTAACCAAGCAAAAGAGTTCATGAAATGGATATGAGAGAATGGAAAAAGATAGACAGTTTTGATCTGCCTAACCAGAAATATTTTCTTATTGAAGAGCTGTAGCTACTGAGGAGTGATCTGATTTATGTTTTATTTAAAAATAAATAAATGAACAAATAAAAAATGGGAAAAACTAGTTTTTCTGCGAAAAAGAAAATCACACCTAAAATACTTTAAAATGTCTCAAGTGTTTTAAATATAACATGATCACCTATTATATTTGGCTATCACTGATGGCTTTGGTCCAATGATAATTTATACAGAACACATCTTACTATCATTTCCAAAGCTCGTCCATCAGCCTTTAAAAAGACAAATAACTGTTTCCTTATGATTATTATTATTTTTTAGAGAGAGATCTCCTAGGGAGTCAGGGACTCATCCCAAACTTCTGCATGTCAGGGCCCCCTTTGCAAAAATTAAAATATTTCACGGCCCCCCTCGAAACAAAATCGTAGAGGGAGGCCACATACTGTAAAAACTCGATGTAGCTTAAAAATACCAAAGTGCTTTTCATCGGTTTTTACATAAGTCAAGTCTCATGAGAACTGTAAATAATCTTGTTTGTTTCTATGTATATTTGGCTAAATATTAATGCAGTTAACCCTATGGGAAGTGAATGTATTTACTGTTTAACGTCGAAAACAAAGGCAATGCTTTGCCAACGGAACTTTGTATATAGCTATGTGTAAGAGCAAGTTGTTTACCAGTTTTGTGTATGAGAAAGTTGCTTACAAGCTCTGCACATAATACCTTTAAAGTTAGTATCTAAGAGTGCCACTAAGTTTAGAGAAGTTTCCGTGGTCCGAAAGGACAAGCAAAGTATCAAAGATGTCTGCTAGTTTTAGAGACATTTCCGCTGCCCGACAAAATACGATCAAAAGAATGCATGGAGGAGAACAAAGAGCGGGTCAAACTTAAAAGAAGATGAAAGAGTCATGCCAAATTCTTCGGGGTTTACTACCCTTAGTGCAAGGTCCCAAGATCGCAAAATAAAAGGGGACTGAGCCGAGCATAAGCCGAGCAGTCGTCAGCAGAAGTCAGAACCAGAGTGGAGGCGAGCTGCAGACCATAAGCGGAGTCCGAACCAGGGCAGTGGCAGCAGAGAACGAGGAGAGGCAAGATCCCAGTTACAAAGAGGAGAGTCCAGGTCCAGTTGCCGACAGCGGACAGCCGAGATCCAAGCCAAGGCAGAAAAGGCGAAGCACTGTTACCGAAAAGAGCCAGAGCCAGTCAGCGACAGTTACAGTCATCAGCGGCTGGCAGTTAGAGGCACAGTCATCGGCAATTGTAGCAGAAGTGGCAGCAATTAGAAGCAGAAGTTCCCGAAATAAGGATCCAGAGGAGAATTTGCCCGTTACACTGAAACCTCTTATATGTGCTATTCGAGTACCGCAGATTGCAGTCCAAAAGCCAGCTAATATCCCGACGTGATACCGCTGAAGCAAGACATTCCTGAAGGAAGCCTAAAACTCGAGATTAAAGAAAAGCCATAAAGACTGTAGTAAAAGACTCTTGGCTGAATGTGTGATACAGAGCCTCTGTAATTTACATCCTTTTGTATATTTTCTCTTATAATTTAGCAGATATGTTGTATATGAACTGTTAAGAATTAGTTTAATAGTAATAAGAAGTGTCCATAAGAGTCAATTGGCATGTTAGAAGTTGATATCAAATTTGTAAAAATAACTTAGCAGAGAGTTAGCTAATCTCTTTGCGAGTAAACTAGAAGTTTAATAAGTTGAATTTGTAAACAGAGAGTAAATAAGTTTTTGAGTTAAAATAATCTCTTTAATTATTTAGTGTTGAAGTGAAAGGATTCTAATTTTATGCTAAAGATTTTATAGATGGGTAGAGAAAGCAATCTCCCTGTCGTTTGATTCATGTATATTTCATATTAATGTAAATAAATATGTTTAAATTATTAGTTAAAAGAGTGCTGCCTGATCCTTTATTTTTCAACTGCACTGTTCCTAAATAAATCGGACTTCTGAACGGAAACGACTAAGGCATTAAAAGCACAGTTCAATTACTTAAGAACCACGACTGGTTATGTAAACTTTGTTGAAGGAATTTACGCTAGTAAGAGAGAGAGAGAGAGATATCTATCGGAAATTTTATTGAGTCTTATGTCGAATATTTGATATACTGATGGCACAGTCTTGCAAATAAATTTTTCAGTGTTCAAAGGCATACGACTAATAAATACGGAAGGTGGATAAACATAATATGCAGTAGTGTAAGTGAATAAGGTTACGAGAGAGAAAGAGCGCACAGCTAATTAGTATAAAGAAAAGAATAAAGATATTACACAATACAAGTATAGGAAAAAAACATATATTATTACAATACTACACACACACCAGCTGACATAATTGTTCTTGAATTCATTCACACTGACTGCACACATAACATCCAATAGCAATCCATTTCAATCACGCACCACTCTATAAGACACAAATCTAAATCTCATCCCCTTCTTAGCAGCATTCATTCTCAGCTTCCAAATATGCCCTCTAGTCCTTTCTCCACCCTCCATACAGGGCTGGATTAACCATTAAGCAAAATAAGCAAGTGCTTAGGGCATCATGGAAGGGGGGTCCCATAGAATTTCTGCTTTAGTTAGATGACAAATTTAATTTAAATTAACTTTTAATTAGTTTATCATTGTTTTTATCTTTTCTTACTGTTACCTACTTTGTTTCAATAAATAATGACGTGTAGAAGGCCTAATAAAACTCTAACCACGTGCATGACAGTTTGTTTACACCGTATTATCGCTCACAACGCTTTCTGGCACTACCATTGCGTCAAATGAGGTAATATTTTATAATTAACGTAACCATTTTATTTTTTATTTTCTTGCCTGTTTTAGGTCTTATTTTAATAAATTATATCTTATAAAAGGCTCCAGAAGCAAATATAAAACAAATCATGTGGAAGTGCAACTCCGGTAAAATAAGAGTTAATTAAAGCACAAAAGCACAAGATTCAGCTATAAGCCAAAAATTAAATTGTTCGTATGATTTTGCCTGATATGTGTAACTGTGTTGATTGCCACCTAATATTCAACAAAATAATCTTTTTATTTCTGTATTTCACAGATCCCAAGAACCAAGATGAAATGTGTTCAGTTAAGTGGTGCACAAAAGTGAAAACTATCAAAAAAGAAACAAGAGGAGACTTTGGAATTAGATTCCAAGACTGCAAAGCTGACTGATTTCTTCACATAAGTTCCACAACATTATATACCAATTCCTGATCAGAGCCAATCTCCGTCATCAGAAGTGGACACAAATACCACTTTGATCACTTCAAAATCAAAATATGATGATGCTGGAATCATCAAGGTATCACAAGCAGATTCATCTAGCACATGTCTCACTACTGACCTCACTTTGTCTGTAAATTCTCTTGATATCTCTACTGCAAATTGATGCAAGTTGCTTTACAAAACTTTCTGAGGTTGAAATAATTGCTGAAAATGAAAGTTTAGTGGGCCATGATTCAGTCTGCAAAAGATGAAGTAAATATAGCAAAAGATCTAGGGTTGTGGCTTGATTTCTCTGCTGATGACGTGGCTTATTGGACTGCTTGTGGACCCAGTGACTGTCAACACCACATGGGCCATTTGACAAGTCTTACTGACATTTCAGTAGTGGCAAACCAGTAAGATACTGTTCGCAGAAACTTTTTGTTGGGACAAAAGCTAATGGTGAGAAATACAAGAGAGAGTGGTTATTGTATTCACCATCAACGGGATCAGTTTACTGTTTTGTTTGTAAACTGTTTGCTCCTAAAAATTTCTCACATTTTGTTACAAGAGAAGGGTTCAGTGACTGGCGAAATACTATTGTAATTGATAAACATGAAAAAAGCACTACTCACCGAGACTCTATGCTAACATACTTAACTCGAAGGTGTAGGGTTGGGACAACAGTTGGAAAAACAAATTCAGGAAGAGTGTGATTACTGGGAACATGTCCTGAGGCGTGTCATAGCTGTTATTCGTACGTTAGCTGAACGCTGCTTGGCTTTTCGAGGAACAGAAGAAAGATTTGGATCATTGTAAAATGGGAACTTTTTAAGGCTGCTTGAGCTCATAAGTCAGTTTGATCCATTTTTAGCAGGTCACATTGCAAAATATGGAAATTGTGGCAAAGGAAATCCTTCTTATCTGTCCAAAGCCACCTGTGAGGAACTCATTCAACTGATGGCTCAAAAGGTCCACGTGCTTATTGTTGATGAAGTAAAATCTTCTGGTTATTTTAGTTTGTCAGTTGATTCAACACCAGATCTGTCACATATCAACCAGTTACGTGTTGTTATATCAACCAGGTACTTAAAAGATGGACAGCCTATTGAACTTTTTAACTTTTCTTGAAATGAAAAGCCATACTGGTGAGGAAATGGCAAATCAGGTGTTGCAGTACTTACATAAAGTTTGTCAGCTAAACTTTTCAAAATGTAGGGTCAATCTTATGACAACGGTGCCATCATGTCAGGTGTTATAAGGGGATGCAGCAAAAAATTTTAGAAACAAACAAGTTTGCTATATATGTGTGCCCTGTGCAGCTCATTCACTAAATTCGGTAGGCCGAAGTGCTGTTGACTGCTGTCAAGAGGCAGTTAATTT
Organism: Typopeltis vanoorti; assembly: GCF_054136105.1. Taxonomy (NCBI): domain Eukaryota; kingdom Metazoa; phylum Arthropoda; class Arachnida; order Uropygi; family Thelyphonidae; genus Typopeltis; species Typopeltis vanoorti. The sequence goes on from NC_143568.1 coordinate 47,978,725, forward strand.
CTTCTCTACAGTGTGGTTACTCTATACCTTTTTTTCAGCCTCAACCAGCCAGTGGACAATTCTTAAAGGTTGTATTGGAAATGAAAATGCCTTAAAATCCCTCTCTGATACCAGATGGGAGGAACATGCCATGGCAACAGCAGCAATTTTGAAATCTTTCCTTCAAATTTTAGAAGTTAAGACTGTATAGCCGAAGACCAGTCACAAAAGGGAGACACTAGAAGAAAAACAGACAATATTGTAAATAAGATGCAAGAGCTAGAATTCGTTTTTATGTTGAATTTCTGGGATGAGATTTTGCAAAATTTTCATAGAGTAAGCCAAGTTCTACAGAATGAGGATGTCAATTTAAAAACATGGGCAGATCTGTATGGATTGTTAGCTGACCAATTGTGCACTTTCACGAAATGAATTTGAAAGATATGAAGCAGCTACAAAGGAAGTGCCACCAGATGATGATTACAAGGCAGCTCAAACTCGCAAACGTATCAGAAAGAAGGTAACCAATGACGGAGATGCTCGAGAAGTATATCTGAATGCCGAAGATAAATTTCGTATCACCACCTTTTACACAATTGTTGACAAACTTGAAACTGAGATGAGAAGAAGAGGAGAGATATACAGAGAAATATCAGAGATTTTCTTTTCTAAGTGATGTGCCACATAATGCTACTTCAGTGACTTCATCATCTACTGAAATTGAAAGGTATTCTCAGTGTTGTCAAAAGCTGATTGATGCTTACCTAGAGGACTTAACACTAATTTCTCAGCTGAGCTTCAGCAGTTTCACTCATATGTGCGCCATAAGTTCAGTGCAACAAAAAATGTAAAAACAAGATTCAGTCATGCTGAACTTTATAAAATAATTGTAGAAAGCAATATTGAGTGTGCCTTTCCAAATGTAGACATTGCCTTTCGTATATTTTTAACATTAATGGTCACAAATTGCTCAGCTGGGCATTCATTTTCTCAGTTGAAGTATATTAAAAATCCCATCAGAACAACAATGCAACGAGACAGGTTGAATGCCTTATCTCTACTAAGTATAGAAGCAGATGTGTTATGTAAGATTAATTTTGAGGATCTGATTTTGCAATTAAAAAAAGTAGGAGAAAACCTTTCAAATCTAAATAAAGTTGAAGTATACAAAAATAAACATTATTTTCCATCTTACTATAAGTTAAGTTTTGTTTCATTTTGAAAAATAAAAATTTATTTTATGATTTATTATTGTTTATATTTTGAATTACATATATATGGGGCACCAAAATCTTTTAAGTGTTTAGGGCCTCTATGGGTCTTAATCCGGCCCTGCCTCTATAAAATAAAAAAATTCCATCAACTGATATATCCTGCATGAATTCAGAAGTTTGTAAGTCTCAATCATATCATCCCTCTTTCTCCTGTTTGCTAGTGTCTGCCGTCTACAAATTCTAAATCTGTCTTCATAATCAGTACTCCACAATCCTGATATAATTTTTAACACTCTTCTTTGCACTCTCTCCACTATATCAGAATCACAATGGAAACTAGGAGACCAGACCTGCATACAATAGTCCAAATGAGGTCTTATCGAGGCCTTGTAAACAGGCAAAATGACATCCTTATCTTTATATGTCAAAGTTCATTTCAGCATTGAAATTATCTTTTAAGATGTATTTGTAATCTTTGCTACATGACCCCTGGACTTCATATCTACTAACACTCCAAGATCCCTAAGTCTGATCAGCTTCTTATAGCATATATCAGACAAATATAATATGACACTGGATATCAACTCATTGCCAAAGTACATAACTTTACATTGAAATGACAACTCCTTTTTCCATGCCCACAATTCCAGCCAATTCAAATCACTCTGCAAGTACTGCATATGAGCCACATTCTGATTACCCCACCTATCTTTGCATTACCAGCAAATAGCTGTACATCACCTAATAAATCCTTCACAATGCCATTAATGTACACACTGAATAACAGTGGACCAAGGACTGATCCTTGTGGCATACCACTGGTTATCTTAAATCTTGCAGACTCACATCCCTGACATACCACTTTTTGATATCTTTCAGTCGGCCATCCTCTTATCCACGCTAATATTTTACAATCAAAACCTATATTCTCAAATTTATGCAAAAATTTTTCATGCTATATTCTATCAAAAGTCTTAATAAAATCCAAAAGTATCAAGTTGTATCCATTCCCCTTGTCTTGCTCAATGGTAACATTATTACAGAATGTGAGCAAGTTGCTATAACATGTCCTTCCCTTAGTAAACCCATGTTGTTCATTGCAAAGTAGAAACACTCTGTCAACCCATTTCTGAATGCAAGCCCAAACCAACTTTTATAAAATCTTCAGAATCACTATGGAAACTAGGAGACCAGACCTGCATACAATAGTCCAAATGAGGTCTTACAACTCCTGAGATACTGATTGGTTGATAGTTGAATACACTGGTCTTTGCTATGGGATTACCATACATTCTTTCCATTCCTGCAGAATCTTCCCTGTTCTGAAACTCAAATTATATAGCCTGGTCAAAAGAATAGCCAGTTCAGCTGAACACGCTTTTAGCACTTGTGCTGATATCCCATCAGTCCTTATTGCTGAATTCTTATTCAATTTATGCAAAAGCTGTAACACCTGTTCCTCATCCACCTGAATTTCTTCATCCAGTGAAGAGGAAGTAGTGAACTCAATGTTGTATACACCAAGTTGATAGCTTTTAACAAAATGAGCACTCATTTGTTGAACAGCCTCTTCTGCATTCTGTTGCCATCACACATCTACATTCAGCAGTGTTATTCTTTCATATTCATTGTTTCTTTTACTTTCAGCATATCGATAGAATTCTTGTGGGCTCTCTTTAGCTTGCAGAGCCAGTTTCTTTTCATACTCAGACTTAGCATTCTGTACAACAATTGTTACTCTTCCAACCTCTTCTGCTGCTTATAATTTTCATAATGGACATCATCCTTATTCTCACAGTATTCCTTCCCCATCATTCTTTTCTTATAAATCTCTTGCTTGTTAAGATTACACATCCATTCGACACCTACTGTATTTATTCTTCAAACTCTCAGGACACATTCTAATATCACATCATTTGAGTGTTGTTTAAATGTTTCCAATGCACTGTCGATATTCTTCTCATCCAGCAACCGATCCCATTCCACTGAACTCAGTATACTACTCAGGTGGTCATAATTTCCTGCTTTGTAGTTCAATATGCAACCTTTTTTGAATGGAACATGTAGACTCCAAAATGGAATAAATAGAAGAGTTCAACTTGCCTGGGGTGCATTCAGAAAAATGAAAAGCATTTTTCAAAACAATGATATCCCACTCTGTTTAAAAAGGAAGATATTTAACCAGTGTGGTTGTGAAACTTGGTCGCTAAAAAAAGTACTGGCAAATAAACTAACAACAACTCAAAGAAAAATGGAGAGGTTGATGCCAGGCATCACATTAAAAGATACGAAGTGAAACACCTGGATAAGAAGCCAGACTCATGACATTATTCTTCACCATAAGTGACTAAAATGGAAATGGGCCGGACATCTATCCAGGAGAAAAGATGAGCGATGGACCACTATACTAACAAATTGGATTCCAAAAGAAAGGAAATGAAGTCAAGGACATCCTAAAAGAAGGTGGAGTGATGAGCTGTCAAAATTTGTTGGGAAAAATTGGTCAACCATTGCCAAGAACAGAGAAAGGTGGAAAGAACTGGAGGAGGCCTTTGCCCAGCAGTGGACAGAAAATGGCTGAAAAGAAGAAGTTCAACATGTAACCTTTTCTGAATGGAACATTCATAAACTTAGCCACTTGCTCATGCAAAGTACGAGATTCTCTGTCACCCATTTCTGAATGCTCATTTCTAAAGTGTTTTACAATGCAAGTAATCACTACATGATTACTGTCACCAACTGGAGGCAGAATAGTTTCGTCTTTAAATGAAACACCCTCTGACACTCTTTGACCTTCAATTCCTTATCACAAGCTACCTGCATGTTCTTTTGTATTCTCTTATCTGTAGTCTACATGACACCTTTGGATAACTTGCAGATCTCTGTTCTTCTGTAGTGCTTTGTATATGCAGACATCTTTAGCACACATTTGATAGGATGCTGTAATAGACCAGGGAATGTGGAGAGTTTTGACTGTGAAATGTTTGGACAAATTAGTTGGGCATATAAAAAATAAATAAAAATTTACAAAAAAAAAATTGACAAAAATGAGAGAAAAAAAAAAATCCTTAGCTCACCCACAGTACATATGTACTATAGGTTTAGTAATAACCTTTCTTGGGTGGTAACCATGTGGAAAAAAAAAAAAAAAAAAGGAAGATGATTCTAATGAGAGATTTTAATTATAGCAATATGGATTGGAAAGAAGGGACAGTGCATAATAACAAGGAGTGAATTTCTTGATTTCATGCAAGATGAATACCTAAAGCAACGTGTGATGGAAGAACAACAAGGTTTATTGGTCTTAGATTTGGTGATATCCTCATAGGATGTGGTTGTGAATTAAATATCAACATTGCCACCTGTTGGTGAAAGTGATCATGAGGTACTAGTTTGGAAGGTAGTCGAACAAGAAAAATTATCATCAAGAAGGTCTATATCTAGAACTATAAGGTAGGTGATTATCAGAAGCTCTGTATTAACTGGCATCAGTACATTGGGTTGATGAATTGCACAGAAAAGATGGACAGTGCAAGGGAAATTATAAGGCAGTATCTAACAAGCAATGCATAATTGCATACTAAGAGTTAAACAAATAAATAAAGTAGGAGTGAGATGGATGAATAGTGAAATCAACAAGCACCATAGCAAAAGAAGTTGTTATGGAGGAAGTACAAGATAGTTTGCAGTGCACAGATGCTAGGCATCATTTATATGAAGAATATAAAATACAGGCCAGAAATATGACAAGCATGGTTAAAAAATAAAAGTAGAAAATGAGAGGAGACTGGCCAGTCACATCAAAACAAATCCAAGGGAATTTAATTTTTCTGCTATGTGGCAAGGTAGAGGAAAAATAATTATGGAAAGTTGATACTGGCAAATAGTTATGGTAACAGAATAACCATAGCAAATAATATAGTGGAATTATTTAACAAACACTTCATCAGTGTATATCATAGTGAGTGATGTGAATGATGCTGTGCAACATGTAGAAGGGAGGCAAGAATTAGAAGAATTAAAGGTGAAAGAATCAGAGGTGCATTAAATGTGGCTTGGGTTAGATGTTTATAAGGCTGTGGGAATGGATGACATATCACAACGTATTTTTAAAAAAAAAGTGCAAAAGAGTTAGTCATGCCTTGTCCATATTATTTAATGAAAGTCTCGCAGAGGGGAAGGTTCCTAAGGAATGGAAAGAAGGAAAAATAATACCTCTTCACAAGCATGGCTGGAAAACAGAAGTTTCTGATTATAGACTGGTCTGTATATCTTCAGCTGTGATCAAGTGTTGGAAAAATTGGGTAGAAATAGAATACAGGATTGGGTTGATTGACATAACATTCTCTATGATGGTCAGCATGGGTCTGTGAAGGGCACATCTTGGTTTAGCAATCTGCTTATGTTTTATAATAAGGTGACAAATGTGTTGGATAAGGGAGTATCATATACAGTGATATTCTTACAGTTTGCAAAAACATTTGATAGATTACATGATAAGTTGGTGTACAAGCTGCAGTGGATGGGAATAGATAGTATAAGATGGATTTGAGATTGGCTCTCTGAACAATACCAGCAAGTTGTGTATGATGGAACTGTGTCTCAGAAAAGGAAAGTGACCAGTGGCATGCCTCAGGGTTCTGTTCTTGGGCCCCTACTGCTTAACTTATTTGTTAATAACATTCCATGAAGATTGATTAGGGATCTTCAAACGTTTGCTGATGATCCAAAGTTAGGTAAAATTATCAGAAGTAGTACCGATGTTAATTTCTACTGGAAGATCTGAATAGATTTTTAGCTTGAACAAATGATAATGTTGCAGTTTTAATATTAATAAATGTCCAAGTTGGTTAAGGGATTCTATCATATTAAGTAAGGCATTATATTTTGGAATACAGAGATATAAGGATGCATACTGTATTGGTGTGCTGTATTTCAGGAAGTGTATGAGATTCGAAATCTTGGAGAGTAATGAAAGACAGTGGACTGATGTTCCAAGGGCACATAGCAAATGTTGCAAAGATTGCACATCATATTGCTGCTATGATAAAAAGTACATTGACATGTACTGTTGTGCTCAGATTCTGTCACCTAGTTTTCATTGTGATGTGGAAATACTAGAGAGGGTCCAAAGACAAATGACCAAAGTGATATCAGAAGAGTGTTTGAGCGAATGTGGATTACAGAGGATGGTAGAGATATGATAGAGACCTTCAAGTTGGTTAAGGGATTCTATCATATTAATACAGAAGAAATCATAAAAAGAGAGGATGTTATGATGGGAAGAACAAGAGACCATCCCTGAAGTTGTATAAAGATGTGGGGAAGAAGGGTTGAGGAGTAGATTTTTTATGTGGAGAGTATAGTGAATGGAATGTATTGCCTGAGTGTGTTGTGAGTGCAGGCAGTGTAAGTAACTTCAAAGCTCATTATGATAAACATGTTGCTATTTGAGTGAGTCTCCCACGATGAGTCTGTTGACTCCACGGAGGTTACCAAATAACAATAAGCTAGTAAACTCCAGTACTTTTATCTGGATTCTTTTTTTTCTGGTAAATAGTAATAAATTTAAATTGGCACTAATTTTATATCAGTATGATTGGAGCTATGAAATAGCAGGATGAAAAATTTAGCTCAAATTAAATCAGTAGTTACTCATTCTATGACCCATAAGGAGAGAACATTCACAATTATCTCTTCTGTTTTGGTGGGAGCAAGAAAACTTTTGTATCATACAGCTTTTTTATTACTGTTGTTGTTTAACCCATTGGTTGAGAAAACTATGATTATGTTCTGTTTTGTTGTAGAAAAATGCAGCTTCATTAGTAGCTATTTCTTTCTCAGTCTCCATACGCTTTTATGTGAAATAATTAGTTTTTTGCTTGAACTTTTGCCTGCTGAAGCTGTTTACAGTTCTTTGCTTTGATATGTAGTATTCCAATGTCATTATTATGTTCATGACTCTTTCCGTAATAATAATAATAATAATAAATAATAACATAAAGTGTGCATTGCATTAGTGCACTGAACCATTCCAATGTCATTATTATGTTCATGACTCTTTTACTTTTGGATTGCAGAGATTGGTTGATAGGCGAAGAAGAGGGGATATGATAGAAACATTCAAATTACTAAAAGGTTTTTATAGGATTGATGCAGGGGAAATGTTTCAGCTGTGTGATAGTGATGGAAGAACAAGAGGTCATCTCTGGAAATTAAAGAAGAGTGTGGTTAACAAAGGTGTCAGAACAAGGTTTTTTGCCTGGAGGGTGGTGAATGAGTGGAATTCATTGCCTGACTTAGTTGTGAGCTCTTCGTCTGTAAATGAATTCAAGAAGAGATATGACAGATATTGTTTTGCTAGTTTGGGTCTCCCGCGATGAGTCTACTGACTCCATGGAGATACCCGTAATAATAATAATAAAATAAAGTGTGCATTGCATTAGTGCACTGAACCATTCCAATGTCATTATTATGTTCATGACTCTTTTACAATAAAAGTAAATTCTCCTTTCACTTTTTCACTAAATTTACATCTTTAGAACATGGTTTTTGATTTTAAGGGTGAATTTAAATCTTATTATAACTAGCCAGCAAAGGTTGGTCAATTAGTAGAGCCTCTGCTACTAATGGCTTGCAAAATGTTAAGCACGTTTGAGCGTGGTTAGTAGTTGGAAGGGGTTTCAATCATTTGATGCTGTTGACACACTCTCCCTCGATGAGTCTTTGGACTCCCTGGAGGTATCATTATTATTATTAATAATAATAACAACAACAACAACAATAAATGTAACTCAAAAATATATAAAGTATAACATATAACTTTATAAGTTAGATTACTGACACTGTTAATAACCCATTCAATTATCTATGCATTAATGTAAGCGTATTCCATTCAAACATGGTTGATAAACAGTTGACAAGTTCATGCTGCATATTATAGATTATAGGCAGTACACTGCACACTGTTTTTGTGATATGCAGTAGCAATATCATTGTTGGCTCTTATATTTAAATAAAAGAAGAAGGCCCAACATTCTGATAATAGAAATAACTCCATATATGACTTCCAAGTTATCAAAATATGATAATACTCTTTATTTCTGCAATAGTTGTTGTTGTTGTGTTATGAAAGTTACATAAAAACCATATTGCATCTTGGAAATTGGATAATTAAAAATGGGACATAATGGCATCCCGAAAGAATGTCTGTAAATGCATGGATAAATTTGGTGAAAATAGTACTGTCCCATTCAAAACAGGATGGAAGGGCACCCTAGTATGGTATCACAGCTGTTTCACTCCACAGTGTAGTCTATAAATAAGACATAAGTCATTAAAATCTGACATCTCATCATATATGAATGATAACACTACAATGTTCACCTTCTTTCATAATTTCTTCCAGTCTGAACAATGCAAAGCTTTTCAAGGAACAATAAATTTTATAAACACCCAAATATTTCTGGAAGAAAAGAAAAGAAAAGGCAGTTTAATTGCTAATGTCTCATCCACAAACCAAAACATGGAGTGTAACAGAGCTACAATGATATACTTGAAAGAAAATTTCTTATCACATTGTTCTAAGGAATCAAGTGAGGTTATTTGCTCACTAGGAACTAGGTCTTCACTCTGCTTGGAGTATGGATGCAGCTTATCAGATCTTGTAATGCTTCAGACCTTAGTTATTCTAGCAATCAATGCAAAGCATTGTAAGTAAGCTGATAAACACAATAATTAAAATGCCTAACTTGAATTTTCTATAGTATCTTTATATGGACTTTTTCAAATGAAGGTGAGCCGATTTCATACGGAGGTAGCAAGGTTTTTTCTCACGGAAACTGAGGTTTTTCACTCCGCATACAGACAAATTTGGCCCTTCAGAACATATGCACTTTACAGACAAAAAATACTAGATGTGGGCAGTAGATGGCATTAATGTAGATGATTAGTATTAGAGGTTTTTGGTGTAGTAGTGGAAATGGAGAGTTTTACAGTAAGTGTCCTCCCTCGATGAGTCTTCGGACTCCTTGGAGGTGTCACGAATAATAAATAATATAGTATATATATTCTTAAAGGTTTTTTTAATGTATTATTGTACAGTTATCTTCATTAAATGCTATATTAATAGTATTTTATGCAACCAACAAAACTTGGAGATACCAGATATTTGTTGTAGTGCAACTAGTGGTTACATTTCATTAGTTTGTGTTTATTATGACAATAAACTCAGCTTATAATAAATTTAGTTTAATCCTTTATCCAAGTGTGAGCAAACAAAGTTTGCGCCTGAAAGTATCTTCAGGACTGGGGTAAGGTGGTACAACACCAGGGCACTCCTTGCAAAGGTGGAGCAAGCTACCAACACTCCTATCTCAGTATCTCCCATAATGCAAAACACATCTCCTTGTGGATATGTCTAATGTTATGCATTACGGGAAGGGCCACAACCCAGACTAGTTTCGACCTTTATTGAGGTCTCTTCAGTGGGAGCCAGGCCCAAGTGGAGATACCAGGCAGAAGCATTAGCAAGTCATCTCTATCCATAGGAGTTGCCAAATGGTGTGCCACCCTTTTTTAATAAATTACTCTGGATTTAGAGAAAGATGTTGAAAGTTTATTTTTCACTTGGTTAGAGTATAATAAATTTAGTTTAATCCTTTATCCAAGTGTGAACAAATAAAGTTTGTGCCTGAAAGTATCTTCAGGACTGGGGTAAGGTGGTACAACACCATTACACATATCCGCAAGGAGATGTGTTTTGCATTATGGGAGATACTGAGATAGGAGTGTTGGTAGCTTGCTCCACCTTTGCAAGGCGTGCCCTGGTGTTGTACCACCTTACCCCAGTCCTGAAGATACTTTCAGGCGCAAACTTTGTTTGCTCCAAGTGTGAGCAAACAAAGTTTGCTCACACTTGGATAAAGGATTAAACTAAATTTATTATACTCTAACCAAGTGAAAAATAAACTTTCAACATCTTTCTCTAAATCCAGAGTAATTTATTAAAAAAGGGTGGCACACCATTTGACAACTCCTATGAGTAGAGATGACCTGCTAATGCTTCTGCCTGGTATCTCCACTTGGGCCTGGCTCCTGCTGAAGAGACCTCAATAAAGGTCGAAACTAGTCTGGGTTGTGGCCCTTCCTGTAATGCATAACATTAGACATATCCGCAAGGAGAAATGTGCTTTGCATTATGGGAGATACTGAGATAGGAGTGTTGGTAGCTTGCTCCAACTTTGCAAGGAGTGTCCTGGTGTTGTACCACCTTACCCCAATCCTGAAGATACTTTCAGGAGCAAACTTTGTTTGCTTACACTTGGATAAAGGATTAAACTAAATTTATTATACTCTAACGAAGTGAAAAATAAACTTTCAGTAAACTCAGCAATTTTCAGAACAATTTCAGTTCTGTCAATAAATCGATAAAGAACAAATTATGTTTTTTTAATATAATATATATATATATATATATATACAGGCAGGCCTCGTGTTACAGACAAGATATGTTTCTGAGAACATCTTTACGTCAGATTTGTATGTAACTCGGATCCCTGATGAACAGCACATATATGGTAATAATAATAATAACAATACTATAATGGCTCATGTGTGGTAATAATAATAATTTATTATTAGAGTACAGGGATATTATTATTATTATTATTATTATATAAGGTGCCTCCATGGAGTCAAAAGACTCATCGCAGGAGACCCAACATTGACATACTAACCGTTATTCACAAAATACCTGTTATACTTCCCCTTAAACTCATTCACAGATAAAGCATTCACAACCACCTCTGGCAATGCATTCCACCCATTTACAACCCTCCAAGCAAAAAATCTAGTCCTAACACCCTTGTTAACCACACTCTTACACAATCTCCAGGGATGACCCCCCCCTCGTTCTCTCCCTTCCTGCACTGGTCTTAAAACGTTATCGGTATCAATCCTATAAAACCCTTTTAATAATTTATATGCCGCTATCATAACTCCTCTCCTACGTCTATCAACTAGTTTTTGAAGCCCACAGACCTTCATTCTATCCTCGTAGGAGACATCCCACAGGCCTGCAACAATTTTCGTAACCTGCCTGAATCCTCTCCACCATTTCCACATCACCAAGTAATCCAGGTGACCAGATCTGTGCACAATAGTCCAAATGAAGTCTTATTAATGCTTTATAAAGTGGGACAATCACTTCCTTATCCCTGCTTGTCGGTGTGTTCTTCAATAACCATGTAATCTGATGTGAAGTTTTGGCAACCTTTGCAATATGCCCTCAAAACTTAAGTTCTCTGTCCACAATAACTCCCAAGTCCCTAGCCTCATCAGCTTCTTGCAGTTCAGTTCCATTAATATAGTAAACAGCATGTGATCTCATCCTTCCGAAGTGCATCACCTTACACTTGGCCACATTAAACTGGCAGCCATTTAGTTTAGCCCAAACTGTCAGCTTATTTAAGTCATCCTGCAAGATATCTACATCATCTGAATTAACTGTCGCTCTTCCCAGTTTTGCATCATCAACAACTAAGTGGATATCTCATTTCAAAGTATTCCCAATATCATTGATGTACAAATTAAATAATAGAGGACCAAGCATCGAGCCCTGAGGCACACCACTAGTCACCTGCCTTCTACTGGACTCTGCTCCACCATAAACCACTCTATGATATCTATCCACTAGCCACCCTCTAATCCAAATCACTAGCCTCAGATCCATACCCATTTGCTCCCATTTATGCAACAGAGTTCTAAGCGGAATCTTGTCAAATGCCTTTGCAAAGTCCAACAGGATCACTGAAAAAGGATTTCCTTTATCCAACTCCATTGTTACTTCATTATAGAAAGTGAGTAAATTGCTAAGGCAAGATCTACTCTTCACAAAACCATGTTGCCCCTTATAAAGTATCATATTGCTGTCCACCCAGTCTGAATTCTAATTTTTATCAATTTCTCCAGAACCTTAACCACCACACCCGATATACTGATTGGTCTATAATTTGCTACCTCAGTCCTGGAGCCCCCCCCCCTTATGTAGTGGAATAATTTTCCCCTCTTTCCACTCAATTGGGACTTTACCAGAACTGAGGCTTAAATTAAACAGCCAAGTTAGAGGAAGTGCTAATTCTCTTGCACATTCCCTTAAAACATGGGCCGATATGCCATCTAACCCAATGGCAGTGTTAGCATTAAGGTTCTGTAATATACTAAGCACCTCAAATTCTTCTATCCCTATACTCTCATCAGTCAATGACACGTCCGGCACTGCAAATCACAATCCAGATGGTACACTTTTGCAAAATGATCACTAAGCAACTCAACAATTTGATTAGCTTCTATAATATCCTTACCATCAACACATTTTAAAGTCATCCTTCCAAAGTTATTCCTTCTTTTACTTGCCACATAGCGAAAGACCTCCTTAGGATTTTTTTTGGACTCATCAGCTAGCTTCCTCTCATAATTAACTTTGGCCTTCCTTACTATGCAGGTTACCCTTCTTGCCTGTATCTTGTACTGCTCATGGGAATGCTCATCACCTTTTTTCTTTATACTTATACCACAACTTTTTCTTTATCTGCAACTCTCGCTTAATAATATTATTCATCCATCTTACTCCTACCTGATTCCTCCTCCTGATTCTGGGAATACAGTCAGATACAACTTTCATTAAATACTCCTTGATAATCTCCCATGCACCATCAACATCTTTCCCCTTAAAATTCTCATGCCATAGCACTTTTGAAAGCTGACTTCTCAGCTTGTCATAATCAACAGCCTTGTAATTCCAAATTACAGAAACTATTGTGCTCTTTCTTTTAATTCAAACAAACAGAACATAAAAATAGTCATCCTTCCAAAGTCAAAGATGCAAACATGCAAATTTTAAAAATTCCAAACTCATACACGCAGGTTTGTTTACATGCACAGAAGAAACTAATTAGTTATTAATTTAATTATTTAATTCAGTGGTTCCCAAACTTTTTTGGTTCATGGTGCCCAAAGTCAGAACATAGGCCAACCTAACAGTTGCAGTGCACAATTAGTATGGTTATTTCAGTGAAAATATTGGAATATTTCATGGCGCACAGTTTAATAACCACTGATTTAATTATTAATTATCCTTATGGGGATCCTCGAGCCCATTTGAAGAAAGGAACGCCATAAGTCAGGTCATCCGTAACCCAGGAACCGCATGTATATACATATATTTATCTCACACATGAAAGATTACAAAATCTATAACAGAACAAGTGATCTGGGAGAAAGAAAGAATCTGCTGACGTGTTTCTTGAGGTGATGAAGGTAGTAATCATATGAGAGAACAGCATAGAGAAATTTGTTCCAAAAAAACTGAAGTAGATAAAATGAGAGAATGAGAAATTAGTTTGATAAATTTGGAGCTGAAAAGAGCATAGGCATTCTTATATGTAGGAAAAAAGAATTTTATTGTATACTTCAACTATAATGGATAAACTACTTAGAACCAAATTGGAAATAATTCAACAAATATCAACAGATATCCTAAATACCAAATTTTATAATATTTCATCCTCCTCCTCCTTCTCCTTATACATATATTAGGCCCTAGTGGCCTGTTTTGTTCATATTAGGCATGGCCTATTATGATTTGAAACTGCGAACACCTTGAGGATAACGTGGTTAGTTAGCCCTATGCCTTCCAGTGTGTCCTATGTCTGTAGATGTATGTGTTCGTGGAGATGGTTTGCCTTGGGGGTGAAAAACCTAAGTTTTTGGGTGAAAAAATCCCCTACCTCCATATGAAACGGCTAACTCACCTTTAGTGAAAAGAGACCAGATAAAGGTTCCTCTTGTCTTGGACGGGAATCGAACCCAGGTCTTTCCAACCAAAGGGCTTCGTCTATACCAACCGAGCTAGCTACAGAGGCTCAATATTTCTTCCAGTCAGTGCAAAATTATTAATTAGTTTAAACATTTCTGACAATAAAAACAGAGTGATTGAAACCAAAATCAAATATCACAGTAATATCTTCCAATGTATATCTGAAATCCCACATATTATTTAAATTCAATCCAGCCAAAGCAGAATTATTAGAAAATATACTTTTGAAACATTTCATGGAATTACTAAAATAAAAAGCCAAAAGGCTCCAGTTTGGCGATGCAAAATTAAATAAGCAAAGTGGATATTAGATCCAGCATTATTTCAAAGCCGAATGTAGAAACTATAAAAGTTTCATAAGTAAGTTAACCAGAGTTGGAGGGAATCCATTCCTCAGCATTCATTATGTCTTTTAAGTAATCCACACTAAGGCAACTCGTGAATGCCAAGGAATGTATTCCTGAGTTTCTACATTCAGCTTTGAAATAATGCTGGATCCAATATCTACTTTGCTTATGTAATTTCATGGAATGATGCTTAGGAGTCAAAGATGGATAACAGGGAGGAGACCTCCAGACAGCACTGAAGGACTGTGGAGAACTAACCAGGGCTTCTGCCCTAACGCCCAATCCATGCCTTCTCAAGGTGAACCCTCATGTTACACTTTAATGGAATAATTACAGCACAAAGAGAAATAATTAAACAGCAGATTTAATCATTTCAATGTTTTGTCTCAATCACACAGACATCTTCAGGAATACAATATTAAAATTGTAATAACGCACACAAAAACAGAAGAAACAAAATTAGATTAAAAGGAGACTGAAGTCCTATGGGAGGGGCACCCTCTGTGGGTGCTGTTTATTTTCATTTCGTTTTCTTCCACTTATCGGATCTTGTGTATTTTTGTGTCTGTTATTATAATTTTAACATTGTATTCCTGAAGATGTCTCTGTGACTGAGACAAAATATTGAAACAATTAAACCTGCTATTTAATTATTTCTCTTTGTGCTGTAATTATTCCATTAAAGTGTAACATGAGTGTAAACTAGCAACTACGCCTAAAAATATATTCTACCAATAACATACCTGGATACTGAAAGAATGAGGATGGGCAGGCAATTTGATTCAGTCAACCAAATTCTATTATTATTGCCTTAATAATGGTACAAAATGAAGAACTTCATTTAAGCTGGGGCACTGCCTGGTAACAAGCCCCCTTCACTCATTGTTTTCATCAAGGAACCAGGGCAAACTGTAAAAAAAGTCAGCTAATGGAACTTGTGACCATCAGCACAAGAAACATCATTATTATTATTATTTGACACCTCCAGGGAGTCCAAAGATTCATCGAGGGAGAGTGTGCCAACAGCATCGAACGATTGGCCCCCTTCCAACTACTAACCACGTTCCAACTTACTTAATTGAGCCATTAGTAGCAGAGGCTCTACCAATCGACCAAGATCTACATAATATGTGTTACCAAAACAAAGAAGACAAAAACAAGCAAGATATTTTTAAGCAACAACTACAAATTGTATATTCTACCAATAACAATCAGGGAAAAGGAGTAGCATACAACACTAAATATGAGAATAATCTTTTTGAATGGTATGCAATGTCAAATAGAGTGATTTGGGCAAATATCAAAGTGTGAAACTGGACTATGAGACTTATTTGTACCTATGGTCTAAAGAAGGTTCTACTAAGTAAGTAGAGGAATTTTTCAAGCAGAAGAGAAAGCAGCTGACACAACGAAAAAGGAAAAGTTGGTCCCTGTTGGAGATCTAAACAGCATGGTACAAAAATGATTATGAGACATATGGACATGTTTTCAGAAAATC
This sequence comes from Typopeltis vanoorti, assembly GCF_054136105.1. Taxonomy (NCBI): domain Eukaryota; kingdom Metazoa; phylum Arthropoda; class Arachnida; order Uropygi; family Thelyphonidae; genus Typopeltis; species Typopeltis vanoorti. The sequence continues at coordinate 47,994,640 of NC_143568.1, forward strand.
TGGAATAAAGAGGAACAGAGCACAGATAATAATAATAATCATAAGTACCTATTAGATTTCTGTTCAGGACATCAACTAGTTATTATTAACATCATGTTCCAACATAAAGATATGCAAATTTACATGGAAAGAAGATGCAATAAAAAAGAAAAGTCTCTTTGACTATGTCATTGTTGACAGCAATGTTTTCCCACAGGTTCAGGACAAGAGCAGGAGGACATGAAATTGAAAGTGATCATCAAATAAAACTGAATGTGAGCATTACAGAGGAATTTCCCAACTGTGTTTCTGGTAAGATTTTTGCAAGTATAATTGAGAAGAATTATACAAGGTAAGCTTGGAGAAGAACAAGCTGAATTCAGGCTAAATAGAGGTTATCAGGATCAGATTGTGACTGTAAAATAAAGAGTTCAGAAATCATGGGAAGATAATGTGGATCTGTATTTAAGTTTTGTAGATCAAGAAAAGACATGAAAAAGTGCCAAGAGAAAAGCTCTTTGAAATGCGACAATTATATGATGTAAATGGGACATTATGTCAAGCAATATGTAGTCTATATTTGAGTTGTAAGTCAGATGTTAGAACTGAGAAGTACATGAAGATAGTTTGAGGTTAAATCTAGAGTGAGACAAGTGAGCACATTTTCTCTACTGTTATTCATCATCTATACGGATAGCAATCATTAGGTAGGAAAGTGGTATTAAACCTGAGATGAAATTGATTATGCTAATCTCAACACTTTACTTTTTGCATGATATACTCTAACATAAATTCAGTGCACATCTGCAAGATTCTCTGACTAAACTGAATAACTGCTGCATTAAATTTTGTAAGAAAATTAGCAATATAAACACAAAGATAATGAAGATAGGCAGAAACATCAAAAGCATCCTGAATGGAGAACCTATAAGACAAAACATTTCAGCTATTTATACCATTTTACTGAAGATAGCAAATTAAATATGAAAAAAGGGAGCAGAATTAGCAAATCTGGTAAGGTAGGAAATCATCATCATCATCAAATTCCTGATGTATACCCTCAAGGGAAGGGGGGGGGAAGGTCTACTGGATCTTATGCTAGTATGAAGAGCTACATCATTACTATCTTCATATCAACAATTTTCCTCCAGATTAGCCTGTTCTGTCAACATTCCAATATTATCAGATCTTATATTTTTGTCTTCTAAGGCACTCTTTAATGTATCAATCCACCTATATCTTGGGCTTCCTCTGGATATTTTTCCTACCATCCTGGTAAAGAATACTTGTTTAGCTAATCTCTCCTTTCATATTCTTTTTTAAGTGCCCATACCACCTAAGATTAGCTATGCTAACACATTCCAAGTTATTATATAATATCCTCATTTTTAATGTGATACTGCCATTGATGACATCTATTCAGTCCCCTAATCTTTCTCAGGACTCTCATATCGGTGGTCCCCAGTCTTTGATCAAGAGTTCTTTTTCTGACCCAGTTCTCAAATCCATAAGTTAAAATTGGTTTGAACAATGTCTTCTATACAGCTAGTTTAGTGTTTTGACTAATCTCTCTCTTATTCCATATAAATTTATTGACTTCCTACCATACCAGCTTTGCTAATTCTGCTGTCAATTTCCAAATTTAATTTTCCATCTTCACTAAAAATTGTCTAAATATCTGAAATGTTTTATTGTTCTATAGGTTCTCCATTCAGGATGCAGCTGATGTTTTCATTATGTCTTTTTAATGCTGATTTTCATAGCGAATTTATTACAGCAGATATTCAATTTGGTCAAGGTATCCTGCAGACTTGTCTTGGATTTATTTGGGCGTATCACATCATCTGCATAAAGAAAAGAGATGAGATTGACTTCTCCAATTTTGATATCAGATTCAATACTGTTTTCATTCATAATGTGATCCACATAAATGAATAACAGTGGAAATAATGTACAATCTTGTTGCATCCTGACATAACATCAAACTATCTTCCTGTACCTCCTTCAAATTCTAACTGCTGATTAACAACTCAAATAGACTATGTATAGCTTGATTATAATGTCCCATTTACACCATATAACTGGAGAATTTGGAACAGCTTTCCTCTTAGCACCTTGTCATATGCCTTTTCCAGATCTACAAATCTTAAATATAGTTCCTTGTTATATTCCCATGATTTCTCAACTATCTGTCTAAGTGAAAATCTGATCCTGACAACCTCTGTTTGGCCTGAACCCAGCTATATTTAGCTCAGCACTAAATGGTGATCACTTCCTATTTCAAATCCTCTGTAAATTCTTGTGTCCTGAACCAGTGGGAAAACATCACTGCTGACAATAACATAGTTAATGAGACTTTTCTTAGCTCTTTACTTTATACAGATGATGTTATACATTTGAATAAATCCAGTACAAGTGTACAAGATTCCATAACTAAACTGAATTACTGTTGTAATAAATTTAGTATGAAAATCAGCAATAAAAAGACAAAGACAATGAAAATAGTCAGAAACACTGAAAATATCAATTGTACCCTGATGAACCTTTAGGACAAATAAAAGATTTCAGGTATTAAGCACAATTAAACAAAATTAGTAAAGCTGGTTATGGTAGGAAGTCAAATAAATTTATAAGGAATAAGAGAAAAATTAGTCATCATCAATTTCCTGATATGTACCCCGAAGGGGTGTTCGGGTTACTATGACAACACTACATAATTAAGTTTATAGTATTATTAATCTCCTAATGAACAATTTTCTTCCAAATCAATCTATTACTTGTGAGCACCCTAATATTGTCATATCTAACATTTCGTGCTTCTAAGGTACTTCTGACTGAATCAATCCACCTAGACCTTAGTTTTCCTCTAGGTCTCTTTCCTTATTATTATGGGTATCTCCATGGAGTCAGTAGACTCATTGCGGAAGACCCAAACTAGCAAAACAATATCTGTCATATCTCTTCTTGAATTCATTTACAGACGAAGAGCTCACAACTAAGTCAGGCAATGAATTCCACTCATTCAACCTCCAGGCAAAAAACCTTGTTCTGACACCCTTGTTAACCACACTCTTCTTTAATTTCCAGGGATGACCTCTTGTTCTTCCATCATTATCACACAGCTGAAACATTTCCCCTGCATCAATGCTATAAAAACCTTTCAGTAATTTAAATGTTTCTATCATATCCCCTCTTCTCCGCCTATCAACAAACCTCTGCAATTCACAAGCTCTCAATCTATCAATGTAGGGAGCATTTTTTACATCACTCACCAACTTGGTCACTCTTCTCTGAACTCTCTCCACAGCCTCCTCATCTATAAGGAATCCAGGTGACCAGACCTGAGCACAGTAATCCAAATGTGGAAGTATCAATGCTTTATAAAGGGGAATAATAAACTCTTTATCTCTGGATGTCAGTGTGTTCCTCAACAACCAAGTAATCCTATGTGCAATCTTGGACACCTTAGCAATGTATCCTCTGAACTTCATCTCCCTATCTACCAACACCCCTAAGTCCCTAGCATCGTCAATCTCTTGGAGTACTGTTCCATCAATGTAGTACACAGCTGGTAATCTTTTAATCCCAAAATGCATGACTTTACACTTTTCCACATTGAACTGACATCCATTATCTTTTGACCATTCTACCAGCTTATTTAAATCATCCTGCAAACTTTCAACATCTGCTTGATTTTTTATTGCGCTACTCAACTTTGCATCATCTGCAAACAACTGAATATCTCCCTGTAAGCCATTTCCTATATCATTTATATACAAACTAAACAACAATGGCCCAAGCACACCACTGGTCACCTGCCTCATCCTGGATTCGGTTCCTCCATACACCACCTTCTGGTATCTCTCCCTGAGCCCTTCTCCTATCCATATCACAAATTTAGTATCCATTCCTATCTGCTCCAATTTGCGTAACAGTGTTCCATGGGGTATCCTGTCAAAAGCCTTAGCAAAATCCAGAAGTACCACTGTGTAGCCAGTTCCTTTGTCCAACTCAGATTACATTCTATTATGAAAAGTTAATAGATTGCTAAGGCAGGATCTACCTTTAACAAAACCATGCTGGCCTCTATAGAGTATCATATCCTGATCCACCTATTCTTGAATTTTGTCTTTAACCAACTTTTCCAATATTTTCCTGCCATCAAACAGCTGTTTTGCTAACCTTTCTTTACCCATTCTATTTAAGTGGCCATGCCACCTTAGATTATCTCTGCTACACATTCTTGAATGCTAATAATGTCAAGTTCTTTTCTCATACCTTTATTTTTAATATGATTCTGCCATTGATGCCATCGGTTCACTCCACTAATTCTTCTCAGAACCCTCATATCTTGGTCCATAGTGCTTTATTTTATTTAAGTGGCCATACCACCTTAGATTATCTCTGCTACACATTCTTGAATGCTAATAACATCAAGTTCTTTTCTAATATCTTCATTTTTAATATGATTCTGTCATTGATGCCATCGGTTCACTCCACTAATTCTTCTCAGAACCCTCATATCTGTGATCCGTAGTGCTTTATTTTATTTCTAACCCAATGCTCAGATCCATAACTTAAAATGTTTTGAACACTGTCCTGTATACTGTAAGTTTGGTTTTGGCTAATTTCTCTCTTATTCCATATAAATTTATTCAGCTGGCTACCCACCATACCAGTATGCTTATTCTGTTGTCTATTTCCAGATCATCTGCAGGAAGCAAACAGCTAAGTTTGACATTTCCAATTCTAATATCAGGCTTGATGCCACTATCTTTCATAATTTGATCCATATAGATGATAAATAAGAATGGAGATAATGTGCTTCCTTGTCATATCCTGGATTTTACATCAAACCATCTTCCTGTATTTCCTTCAATTCTGACTGCTGATTGACAACTTATAATATAAACTCTGTATAGACTTTTAATGGGATTATATTGATCGAGTGCATATAATAAACAACTATGTTATACCAACTAGTTTCACCAACTAAGGGGCTGTTGGCATCTTCAGGGTACATAACTGATGTAAGGCACTAAAAAGTAAAAAGCTGTTATAAACTATAATCAACTAATTCCAATTATATTAAACAAAGAACAGAGCACGTACAACACATTCATAGAGCGTGGATGATATCACTTGTTGTTATTTAGGAACGTTCTATAGTTGGCACTATAATTCAGTTCTATAGTGCCAACTATAGAACGTTCCTAAATAACAACAAGTGATATCACCCACGCTCTATGAATGTATTGTACGCGCTCTGTTCTTTGTTTAATATAATTGGAATCGGTTGATTATAGTTCTCAGTTGTTTATTATATGCACTTGATCAATATAATCCCATTAAAAGTCTTTCCAGAGCTTTTTGGTCAAGAAAATTAAACGTTTTTTAACATAAACTCTGTATATTGTTCCATTCACCTCATATAAATGTAGTGTTCTGAAACTCTGGGCACCTTGTTGTATGCCTTTTCCAGATCTACAAAACTTAAATACAGATCCTTGTCATATTCCCACTTCCCACAATTTCTCAACCATAATAAATTTAGTTTAATCCTTTATCCAAGTGTGAGCAAACAAAGTTTGCACCTGAAAGTATCTTCAGGACTGGGGTAAGGTGATACAACACCAGGCAACTCGTTGCAAAGGTGTAGCAAGCTACTAACACTCCTGTCTCAGTATCTCCTTTAATGCAAAACACATCTCCTTGCGGATATGTCTAATGTTATGCATAGAGGGAAGGGCCACTACCCAGACTAGTTTCGATCTTTATTGAGGTCTCTTCAGTGGGAGCCAGGCCCAAGCTGAGATACCAGGCAGAAGCATTCGCAGGTCATCTCTACCTATAGGAGTTGCCAAATGGTGTGCCACCCTTTTTTAATAAATTACTCTGGATTTAGAGAAAATTTCTCAACCATTTGTCTTAAAGTGAAAATCTGATCTTGAAAGCCTCTATTTGGCCTGAACCCAGCTTGTTCTTCTCCAAGTTTCTCTTCCACAATCTTGCTCAACCTTTTTTCAAGTATGCTTGCATAAATCTTAGCTGGAACACTCAGTAGAGAAATTCCTCTGTAATTCTCACATTCAGTTTTATTCTCTTTTTTATAGATGGGTACTATGAGAGCTCAACTCCAATCACTGGTAATTCGACCTTCTGACCAGGTACTCTGAATTATGCAGTTTAGCCACTGCAAAACTTTTATACCTCCATACTTAAGCATTTTTAGTCGAATATCATCTACTCCAGCTGCCTTTCTGCATTTCAAGTTTTTGACAGCTTTTTCCACCTTATCTATATGTACTCCTTTTTCCTTTCCTTTTGAAAATTTTTTAATATGGGTATGTCATTGTTTGGTTTGTTTAACAGTCAATCAGAGTAATTACTCTAGACATCGATGATATCCTTATCTTCAGTTTTCATGTCACCTTTTTCATTTCTGATTCCTTTTACTTTCCTCCATTTCTAAGCTTCTTTAATAGCCTACAGAACATTTTGCCCTTCCTGATTTTTATTTTCTATATTCTTACCAGAGTCTTCCCATGACTTTTGTTTAGCTACTTTTACACATAGTTTAGCTCTGTTACATTTTTATTTGTATTCTTTTAGGTCATCTGCCGACTTATTTGCTAGTAGCTTTTGGTGTGCTTTCTTCTTTTTCCCTACTGCTTCTTTAACTTCTTGTGTCCACCATGATGTTCTTATTTTTCTATCCTTGCAGACAACTCCATCATGTATCTCTGTAGGTGAATCAATGTCTTCTTCAGAATTAGCCATTGAGACTCCAAGGTTTGGTTCTTGTTTTCAATTTGTTTCATTTTTTATTCAATAATGTTCATATAGTCAAATCTACAATTTACTAATTAAAGCTGCTCAACTTTAATTCTTTTTAAAACTTTCTTATATATTGTTCTTTTCAATGTGATATCCATTTTTATCCTTAGCACTAAGTAATGGTCACTTCCAATTTCAAATCCTTTGTACACTCATATCCTGAACAGGTATGAATATATCACTCTCCACAATGATGTAGTCAATGAGGCTTTTCTTGTCTCTTGTGATTCTCTCCATGTGAACTTGTGCACATCTTTATGTTGAAACATGCTGTTAGTAATGACTAGTCCGTGTCCTGAGCAGAAGTCCAGTAAATACTTATCATTATTATTATTAGCTTTGCCCTTGACTCCAAATTTTCCCAAAATGTCCCTATATGCCTGTTATGATTCATTTCTCACTCTGCTTTTCAAATGTTAGTAATGAAACATAGTGTTAGTAATGACTAGTCTGCGTCCTGAGCAGAAGTCCAGTAAATACTTACCATTATTACTAGCTTTGCCCTTGACTCCAAATTTTCCCAAAATATTCCTATATGCCTGGTGGGATTCATTTCTCATTCTGCTTTTCAGATCTCCAACAAGGACCACTTTTTCCATTTTCTTTATGTAAGCTGCCTGTTCTAATGACTCAAAAAATTCCTCCACTTTTCCTTGGAAGAATTTTCTGTGGTTCCATAGGCACAAATAAGTTTAATTATTCATTTCTCCATTTTGAAGTTTGCCTACATAACTCTACTTGAAACTGATTTCCAATCAAAAACTTTAGCTTCGTGTTTGGTGTTGAATGCTATTGCTACTCCTTACTTTCATTGATCATTATTACCTAAAGATAACATCCTATAGTTATTAGCTGGCATGGTTGGCCGAGTGGTTACATATCCGCTCTCCAGCCAAAAGGCTGCAGGTTCGAATCCCAACGTGGGCATGGATGTTTGTGATTGTGGAAGTGGAGGTGGTTGGCGGCAGCAGATGGCGTTGGTGTAGTTGCAGTTGGTTGGTGGATTGAGTGGTGGAGACAGAGAGTTGTAAAGTAGGTGCCATCCCACGATGAGTCTTTGGACTCCCTGGAGGTGTCAAATAATAATAATTATTATTATTTAGTAAGATCTCACCTATTTTTGTCTTCTTTATCTCAACAATGCCAATTATGTCCACGTGGCACTTTTCCAACTCTTCTGCAAGTATAGGTTCTTTTAGGTCAATAACTGAGATTTAGAGTGATTTTGTAGAACAATCAGTGTATTTGGAAAAGTATACACCCCGCACCTTAACAGAACCTAAAGGTCGAAAGCAGTCTTTACCATAATGCATAGCACTATACACATCCGAAAGAGTATTTGTATTATGTGATATTAAGGCAATTAACGTGAAGTCACTAGCCTCTACATACAAGTAGCCTAGTCAGGAAGATACTTCATGCATAACCTTGCTTTGCTTATACTTGGATAAAGGATTGAAGCAGAATAAAATTTTAAAAATTAGTTTTAATCCTTTCCCAATGCTGAAAATAATCCATTAGACCTCCAACATGACATCTTTAATTTAATTTATAACCAAGTGAAAAAACTTTTAACAATTAGCTAATCTAGAGTATTCTAATAATAAGGTGTGACACTTTTTCACTACTTTTATATGGAAAATAGATGACTTCTGCATTACTTCAACCTTGTTATCTGTTCGGGGTGTGGTTCCCACTGTTTCCACGGATGTGGGACAGCTGAACTGGTCTCGATCACAGCATTCCATTAGATGCTTGCCTATGGTATAGTTTTTAGTGACGTAGCCATTATTGGGACCCTCTGGTGGATGATTTTTCATAGATGAGCAGTTCTCGGTGATAGGGTTTGCCTCTCACCTATTAGAACCACCGCTGAGAGTGATTAAGAGTTAATGAGTTAAAATATTCTTCAGGTCACTCACTAAGGTTAGAGTGATCTGAGGGATTGCCTAATTTTTGAAGAAGATCCTTTACTTATACAAAGGTCAAAATTCATCTGCTGGTGGCCCTTCCAATAATGCATATTATTATTGTTATTATACACACCCGGAAGGATGTGTGCTTTGGGATACTAAGACAATGAATGTGAAGTTGCTAGCCTCTATATATGAGTAACCTTGTCGTGAAGATACCTCATGGGCAAACTCTCTTTGCTTATGCTTGGATAAAGGATTAAACAAAAATATAATTTCTCTGCATCTTTATTCTTGTTGAGAGGCTCATATGCTGGTTAAACGCAATAACTAATATTTAAGGAATTGACAGCGTATACTAGAAATATAAATTAAATAAACTTTAATATATACTTTCTGATATTTCGGCAAACGTCACGTTGCCATCTTCTTGGGAACTTAATACAAAGACACGTGCACACAAGTACTACATAACAGCAAATGAGAACTGAAGCTAGGACGCTAACGTTTTCCTAAAGTCCTGGTGGTGCCCCCTGGCGGGCTATATTGGTGGTTCTTGGCCTCTGGGCTGAAGTTCTTCTGATAATTGTTTCCCAAATTTGGGGCAGTCTCATGCATCCAAATTTGTTGAGGTTTGGCATGTTCCTAAGGGCTGAGGCTGATTCCATGAATAGTCTTTCATACTTGAACTTGCTGCGGTGTATGACTGTGGCTTTCTTCCATCTTATTCTGTGGCGAGTATCCAGAGCGTGGTCTGCAAGCCCAGAGTGGCTGTACTGGTGAAATCGGATGTAATCCTTGTGTTCTGAGATTCTGATATTTGCTGTCCTGCCTGTTTGGCCAAAGTAAGACAATTTACAGCTGCAAGGGACCTGGTACACACCAGGTAGGTCTAGGGGAAGTGGTTGGTCTTTAGTGGAGCGGATAAGGGATGCCAATTTTCTATGTGGTCTATAACAAATGGTAAAGTCATGTTTTCTTAAGATTTTGTTGATTTTTTCCGAGGTGCCTCGGATGTAGGGAATGGTGATGGATTTAGAATAATCTTTTTTGTGAAGAGGAGGGGGTGGTGGGTTGTGGATAACTGGGTTAAGTATTCTCTGGATTTTTTGTCTGGAAAGTGTCACATCCATTGAAAGTGTCATGGATGTGACACTTTCAATGGCTAGAAAGTGTCACATCCATGACACTTTCTAGCCATTGGCTGAGAAAGTGTCATGGATGTGATTTAGTTCAGTGGTTAGGGCTTGATCATTTGAACAGATTATTTTTGCCCTGTTGAATAGTGTCTTAATAACTCCATATTGTTGTGAGGGGGGGTGATGGGATTGTTGGTGAATGTATCTGCCTGTATGGGTGGGTTTTCTATAAACTGAGAAAACCAAGGTTCCATCAGGTTGACGGGTGACTAGTGTGTCTAGGAAGGGGAGGTTATTGTTTTCCTCTTTTTCCAGGGTGAACTTGATTCTAGGGTGTTGGTTGTTTAAGTGTGTTAGGAAGGAGAGGAGTGAATCCAGGCCATGTGGCCAAATAGCAAACACATCATCAACGTAGCGAAGCCATATGGTAGGTTTTTGTGGGGTTGAGTTTAAGGCTTTCTCTTCAAAGGTCTCCATAAAAAAGTTGGCCAAGGGTGGGGAAAGCGGTGATGAAATCCCAAAGGATAAGGGGAATACCACTGTGGTATTCAACCTTAATGACTACACAGGTAAGCTCAAGGCTTTGCTGTTAGATCGATCCACTTACCTCCCCATTAATTACAATCCTACCAACTCACAAATTAGAAAACTCCATAGGCTCCTTAAGAAGGTTACTTCTTGGCCTGTGGAGGTTACCAACAGACTAAAACCCTATAACTCTAGACCCCCCCCCGCATATATGGGCTCCCTAAAATACATAAAGAAAATGTGCCATTATGTCCCATAGTGGATGGCATTGATTCCCCCACTTACAAACTAGCCAAGCATTTAGCCAAAGCGCTCTCACACTATACTGGCAACACACCATCACACATAAAAAACTCAGCCCACTTCAAAGCCAGTATAGAAAACCTTACACTGCAACATAATGACATAATGGTCAGTTTTGATGTCTCCTCCCTATTCACGAATGTACCCCTCAAAGAAACCCTAGAGCTAATCCAAGCTAAATTTCCTCCCGATATCTCAGCCCTATTTCAGTTTACAATAAACTCAGGCTATTTCGTTTGGCAGGAAAAATTCTACAAACAGATAGAGGGGACAGCCATGGGTTCACCACTTTCCCCACCCTTGGCCAACTTCTTTATGGAGACCTTTGAAGAGAAAGCCTTAAACTCAGCCCCACAAAAACCTACCATATGGCTTCGCTACGTTGATGATGTGTTTGCTATTTGGCCACATGGCCCGGATTCACTCCTCTCCTTCCTAACACACTTAAACAACCAACACCCTAGAATCAAGTTCACCCTGGAAAAAGAGGAAAACAATAACCTCCCCTTCCTAGACACACTAGTCACCTGCCAACCTGATGGAACCTTGGTTTTCTCAGTTTATAGAAAACACACCCATACAGGCAGATACATTCACCAACAATCCCATCACCCCCCCCCCACAACAATATGGAGTTATTAAGACACTATTCAACAGGGCAAAAATAATCTGTTCAAATGATCAAGCCCTAACCACTGAACTAAATCACATCCATGACACTTTCTCAGTCAATGGCTACCCCCCCCCAAAAAAAATCCAGAGAATACTTAACCCAGTTATCCACAACCCCCCCCCCCCTCACAAAAAAGATTACTCTAAACCCATCACCATAATCTAGATCCGAGGCACCTTGGAAAAAATCAACAAAATCTTAAGAAAACATGACTTAACCACTTGTTATAGACCACATAGAAAATTGGCATCCCTTATCTGCTCCACTAAAGACCAACCACTTCCCTTAGACCTACCTGTTGTGTACCAGGTCCCTTGCAGCTGTAAATTGTCTTACTTTGGCCAAACAGGCAGGACAGCAAATATCAGAATCTCAGAACACAAGGATTACATCCGATTTCACCAGTACAGCCACTCTGGGCTTGCAGACCACGCTCTGGATACTCGCCACAGTCATACACCGCAGCAAGTTCAAGTATGAAAGACTATTCATGGAATCAGCCTCAGCCCTTAGGAACATGCCAAACCTCAACAAATTTGGATGCATGAGACTGCCCCAAATTTGGGAAACAATTATCAAAAGAACTTCAGCCCAAAGGCCAAGAACCACCAATATAGCCCACCAGGGGGCACCACCAGGGCTTTAGGAAAACGTTAGCGTCCTAGCTTCAGTTCTCATTTGCTGTTATGTAGTACTTGTGTGCACGTGTCTTTGTATTAAGTACCCAAGAAGATGGCAACGTGACGTTTGCCAAAATATCAGAAAGTATATATTAAAGTTTATTTAATTTATATTTCTAGTATACGCTGTCAATTCCTTAAATATTAGTTATCTGCATCTTTAATTTAAGAAATTTAATGATGATGAGGTTACATGTCCTCCCCCAGTCAATCAAAATCAATAACTGCATGATCACTCCCCAGATGAGAAGAGATCAGACAATTATCAAAAAATTCTTTGATGATATTACTAGATCCAATACCCTCAAAGTGTGGATGCCTTCCATCACATGCACTTTATTTTTTGATCATTTGCATAACTATGGAAACAATTATTATTATTATTATTATTACATGGGCAACTCGGTGGTGTTGGTATTCATTGAGGGAGTCCCTAAACATTATACACTATCCAATATTCGAGCAGAATCAATCCTACCTTGCTTTGAACTCATTTACAATCACAGCACCCATGACAGACTAGCAACCTATTCCACTCATTCACCACTCTTCAAGTACAAAATCTAGTCCCCACACCCCCTGCTTAAATTTCAAGGATGGCCTCTAGTTCTCCAACCATCAGACCTGTTGTGAAAATTTTTCTCTGTATTGATCCTGCAAAATCCTTTCAGTAATTTTTGTCTCAATCATATCAACCCTTTCCTGCCAATTAACACGTTCGCTGCCAACTACGAGTATACTCGTAGTGGGTAAACCTGCTTCACAAGCCAGCTACGAGTATACTCGTATGACGCTTACCGCCAGGAACGAGATTATTGTAGTGACCTTGAAGAAGTGAAAATGCTTGGCTTGTGGGGCTAGCATCAAAACTGTGTATTCTCATAGACCGTATATGCTCTGTACAAGCCAACTACGAGTATACTCGGACGTTTACCTCCGGTAACGAGATTATCGTACTCACCTTGAAGAGGTAAAACTGCTCGGCATAGGGGAACAGACTGTGCCAAAGTAGCGTGGCAGCGAACGTGTTAACCAATTTCTGCAATGCACAAATCTTCAACTTACCCTCATAAGATGCATTCCATAGACCTTCCACCATCTTGGCTACTAATCTCTGGATCCTCTCCACCACCACCTCCTCCTCATCCCCAAGAAACCGAGGGTAACCAGATCTGTGTGATGATGTCTTATGAAGGCCTTACAAAGAGGTATAATAACTTGGAAGTTTATTTTGCACTTGGTTAGACTATAATAAATTTAGTTTAATCCTTTATCCAAGTGTGAGCAAACAAAGTTTGCGCCTGAAAATATCTTCAGGACTGAGGCATGGTGGAGCATCTGTTGGCAACTCGTAGCAAAGGTGGACCAAGTTCTCATCACTCCTTGTCTCATTATCTCCCACCATGCAAAGCACATCTCCTTGCGGACATGTATAATGCTATGCATTAAGGGAGGGGCCACTACCCAGACTGGTTTCGACCTTTATTGAGGTCTCGTCGGTGGGAGGCAGACCCAGAAGTGGTGACACTAAGGCAGAAGCAATGGAGAGGTCATATTTACCCATAAGAGTCGCCAACCGGTGTACCACCTTATTATTGAATTACTCTGGATTTAGAGAAAGATGTTGGAAGTTTATTTTGCCTCAGTCCTGAAGATATTTTCAGGCGCAAACTTTTTGCTCACACTTGGATAAAGGATTAAACTAAATTTATTATAGTCTAACCAAGTGCAAAATAAACTTCCAACATCTTTCTCTAAATCCAGAGTAATTTAATAATAAGGTGGTATACCGGTTGGCAACTCGTATAGGTAAATATGACCTCTCCATTGCTTCTGCCTTAGTGTCACCACTTCTGGGTCTGCCTCCCACTGATGAGGCTTCAATAAAAGTCTCAGGTGCAAACTTTGTTTGCTGACATTTGGATAAAGGATTAAACTAAATTTATTATAGGTATAATAACCTGTTGATCCCTGCTCATCAGGGTATTCTTCAATAACCAAGTAATCTGATGAGCTGTTTTAGCCACTTTTGCAATATGCTCTAACTTCAATTCCCTATCCACTAACACTAATCACTTATTCCCACAATACTGAAAGCATAAACAAGAACACGCAAATATTTGGATTAAGAATTTTAGATATGTGTGGAATATGTTGCCAGAGTACACAATAAATAACTGACAATGAAAAAGTACAACATGAGATATGATGGATACTAGTAGTGTGGAAAATGGAAGGACCACCATAGAAGTCCATGGAACAAAAAATACAAACCAGCAGACAGATGCATAATATCATGTGTTGCTAATTTATACCATATAAGAAACTTATAAACAACACAGTAATTAACATGTACTTTAAAATTTCTGAACTAAAGTATGATGCTACTTTTGACCAACAATCCAAATCAGTCCTGTCATCAAATTCCAGTAATCCATTATAAAGTAAACTTAAATTTTACAATTAATCAATTAGTTGTATATGTTCAAATTACAAATCTGAATGCAGCCAAAATGTAATTAGTTACAAAATTATATTATTTTTTATTATTACAATTTGCCTCCTCCATGAGTCAGGTGACTCTGTAGGATGATTATTTACCTCTCTCTCTACTCATTAAGTGCATCCACTGCCTTACACTCATTAAACGTAATTGTGTATGTTAACTGTATGTGCTCTCCAGTTAGTTTGTAGAATGAAAAACCCAATAGAAAAAAAAATTATTCTGCTGCCATATAAGACCAGCTAACTCATTTTCAATTGAATAAACCCTTATGAAGTTTCCTGGCATTATGGAAAGATTCAAATCCAAGTCAAACCAGGATTTTAAATAAAAGGTACATCCCATAATTCTTCCAAACTGTGCTACAGAGATTATAAGATTTTCTAAATTTACTACTATATTGGGTATACATAAGAAAGAAATCATATAATTAAAACTAAATTTATAGGTAGAGAAATGAAAATATGAATTTGTTTTGATATGCATTTATAATCTATCCTTTTAAACTTATCAACTGTATAAAACTGAAATCGAAATGGCAAAGTCTCTTAAACAGCATTAAAAATATCCAACTTATATACATATTAATAAAAAAATATGTATAATACTAACTGATTTCATAATTGTTTAAATACTAGTTTACCTTTTGTTAACCACATTGGCTTTTTAATTACTTCATAATAATCTTCATAATCGGAATTGTCTTCATCAACTGCTTCCATAAAACTCTGATTCCATGCTTTATTTGCACCTGACATTAGATAATCTAATATCTTATATCCAATTTGCACGTCATAACTCATCCCAGGAGGAATATCTTCCAGTTCAGGTATACGTTTTGTCCTTTTATATCTTTTCGTTGGCGATGAATTTACTTTGTTACCATTACTGTCGTTTGTGGTAAAATTCGCGACTTTTGCAAATGAAATGTAAGCTTTTCTAGCTGGGGCTTCCCTGTTAAATGCATTATATACCAAACCCTGATAATTATCATCTTCGTCATCCTCGTCTTCGCTCTCTTCTGTTAACTGAGTCGTCTCAACATCAACAACAGCATCGGTTTCGATACCACAAGTATCCCAGTGACTACTTGAAATGAAATCAGTTTCACCATTAACTAGAGAATCACCAGGAAGAGAAATATTGCTGCCTTGAGTTTCCTCAATGGCAGTAAACTGTGCCCATTTGTCTTCTACGGGACTAATATGTGAAAAACGAATGTTATGACTGCTTCTCTGATCCAAAGAAAGCATGGTGGGAGATGCAAATGCCATGCCGCAATATTTCAAACGATAATAGTTTTCATTTAATAATATATTACCTACTTAGGCCTAGCAAACAAATTCAAGTTTTGACCAAGTTTTTTTTTCTCGCTTATGTTATAAACAGCATAAACATTTTAAGAAGAGATTACAACAACTTGGAATATTTGATGAAGATGCTCATAATGTCATTATTTTCCACTTGTTAGCTATACCACAAAAATAGTTTATGGAACAGTCATTATAGAAAGTCATCATTGCTGCCAGTAAAGAGATACAATTTACCGTATTCGGTTTTTCTAATATAGATATAACGTATTAATTGCCGGTACGTTAAATTAAGTTATTAAACATAAAGTACATAACTTTTGTGACCGAAAAAAAAATAATAATAACTATCCTTAACTAAACTTTAATACAATTCACTATACAGACGACCATTCGTAGCTTACGGTGAATGTAATATATCGACCTTCAGAATTCTTCACAAATTTTCACTGACGAAAATGGTTCTGTTAGTTTTTCCCCAAATGGATTAACCTTAACATATTTATGTAAGTTGATTTAGCAAGTTTAAAAAAAAAAAAAAATTAAATTTCAGTTTCTAAAAGCCGAAGCGTTTGCAAACGCTTATACCAACACTTATTTATTTCATGTATTGTCTAACTTTGCACTATACATATATATATATAATATAGATATAAAAATTCGTTTGAATTTTATTAGAATCATGCTTCTGTCTGTTATTTTTAATTCTCTTTAACATTAGTTCTACTTTTTTTTTTTTATTGTAAATAGAAGCACAAATACGAAAATACGCATTGTACACGCATTCCTGTAAGAAAACTAATTGTGTAGTATCGCTATCTAGTTGGTTTGTCTATGATTAGTTGATTCGTGTTTTTTTTTTTGCATGGTTTGTGTTTTACTACTGTAATGTGGATTGACAATAAATATTTTCTTATTTCAGTATACGTTGGTGTAATTTTTTATCAGAGTTTAGCAATGCAAGGTACTTTCGATACTGCTGAAACGGAACTCACTGTTTCCGTCGAAGCAGGTGGTCAAGAATGTTTTTATCAACCAGCTAAGCTGGGGCAAAATTTGGAAATTGAATATCAGGTAAATTATGCAATTAATATATGTTAAATTATGAAATGACTAATTAATTTAATACACAAAGTATTAAAACTGAATTCATATTGCATGAACCATATTGTTATAATTGAATTCCTGTATACATTTGTAGTTTGTCGCCAATTTCTTTGGATATTATTCATCTTATTAATCTGAATTATTCACCTTATCCTGCATCTGTATGTTTAGGTTAAGCAAAGATTGTATACAAAATAATCTGACATCGCACCAACAATTGGACTCTGATAAATTACAGTAACATATCTACCATTGGTAGATTATCTTCCCAAAAATAACTGAATGGCTCATTTGTGATACACTGAATATAAGTAATATATGAATTTAAAATAATGGTATCATGTATCTTTGTCTTCATCCTTTATTGCTATGTGTTTAACTCTTACAGAATTCAACTTCTCATGGAAGGGAGCGAGAAGAGTCAGATGGAATCTTCTAGATGTACTGGACATTTAATCCTTTAGGAAGTTTCATTAGGATCTAATGCTCTGCCCCCATGTTTGCCTTTTTCCAAAAAGAGGGGAATCCTGGTAGTGTTGTATTACTTTGGTCTCTCCTTTGACGATATGATCAGCCCTGGATGTTCTGGCCAGGATCAATCAGCTAGTGGGCTTGACTTCAAGAGTCATTCATGCTGTATTAATTCTTCCGCTCCCATGGTTTGGGGATCAAGGCTTGCTGTGTTGCCTGCCAGTGGTAGCCCTGATGTTCCTGGGTGTGGTCACTGCTTGCCAGTTAGTGGACATCGTGTGTTTCTATGGTGGATGAGGAGCACTGGTGTTGAAGACTGTCCCTTGAGCATGAATTTTTCATCCTTAAGATTTTTAAAAGGCCCTCACAAGGATCAAACCAAGTACTGACCTAAAGCACAAGCTTAAGCCCAAATTGAACATCGTCAAAGACAGGAATGGAGCATTACTAACAGAAGAATTGGAAATCAAAAATAGACGGTAAGAATACTGTGAGGAACTGTACAATACAGTGGATAAAGAAAATTTGGAGGAGCTCTCTCACTAGGAAAATTCTGATTTGGAACCTCCTCCACTTAGGCATGAAGTTGAAAGAGCAGTTAAGCACTTAACAGCAACAAAGCCCAGGTGCAGATGGAATCCCAGCAGAGTTAATTAAGGCCACAGGGATTGAGGGATAAGAGTGTTTCATAGATTGATTACAAGGATTGGGAGACAGAATCATGGCCTAGAGATTGGAAGAAGTCTGTTTTCATACCACTACATAAGAAGATATGAAGGCTTGCAAGAACTAGTGAACTACTAGTTTAATATCTCATGCAAGCAAAATTTTATTTAAGATCTTGCTAAATAGGATTGAGGCAGAGATGCCTGAGGAAAAAGCAGGTTTTAAGAAAGGTAAGGGCACCAGAAATCAGATCCTTTGCCTTAGATAGATCATAGAAAAATATAAACAATTTAGACTCCCTCTGGTAATGTGTTTCTTAGATTACTCTAAAGCTTTTGACTGTGTTCAGTATGTGAAACTGTGGGAAGTACAGGGAGTCCCCGGGTTACAGACGAGATACATCCCAGAGAACATCTTTGGGTCGGATTTGTATGTAACTCGGAACCCTGATGAACAGCACATACATGGTAATAATAATAATAACAATACTATAATGACTCATATGTGGCAATAAAAAAACAGTGTAATACTGATAATAATAATACCCCTGTTCTGTAATAATAAGTTACAGAAACTACAGTGCTCTTTCTTGTAATTCAACAAAGAATATAAACAGAAGGTAGGCTAACATTAATTGGAAGAGGATGGAGTGGTTGCTGGAGAATTAGGATTTGAATCAGGATTTGATTCTGTTGCTGGAGGAGGGGAGCTTATCACTGAAGTCAGTTTCTTGAAAAAGGTATCTAGGGTTGTTTTCACAGCCATTTTCTTTTTTTCATCATAAATGACCTTGTAGCAGCATATCTGCTCCCCAGCCATAAGGCTGCAGGTTTGAATCCTGCCATGGGCATTGATGTTTGGAATTGTCTGTGGAATCTACCTCCCACCACCATACTGGTGGTGGTGGTTTGGTGGATTGAGTTCATGGAGACAAAGTTGTAGAGTAGCTGCCCTCGATGAGTCTTTGGACTCCCTGGAGGTGTCACGTAATAGTAATAATAACCTTTGTAAACCGCTCAATGTTAGGATCCTGCTCCTCAAGCTTAGCAAATCCTGCTTCAACGAGGTGAA
The DNA here is from genome assembly GCF_054136105.1 of Typopeltis vanoorti. Taxonomy (NCBI): domain Eukaryota; kingdom Metazoa; phylum Arthropoda; class Arachnida; order Uropygi; family Thelyphonidae; genus Typopeltis; species Typopeltis vanoorti. The sequence continues at coordinate 48,013,820 of NC_143568.1, forward strand.
AGGCTTCAGCTTATTCTTTTGTTGTAAACTTTCTTGGCTCTGGATCTTATAATTTGTGTTCTTGTGTTTCTATCAGCTACTTCTCTATCTCCATAAGGTCTTCATTGGTTAATTCTTGTGAATGGGATTCTAGTAAGTCAGTGATATCCTTTTCATTGAAGTCCACTTGCAGTGCATTGCCACCCTACACTACAACTTTTCTGGCTTCGGTATTATCTTCTTCTGTGAAGCCAAAAATCATCACAGAATTGAGGATACAATTTGCTCCATGCCCTTTCATTGCTGATTACTTCACATCCTCCCAAGAATCAGCAATGTTTTTGATGGCATCCTTTATAATTGTTCCAATAGTCAAATGACTGAAGCCTAATGCTTTCCCAATAATGATGACATCTGGCCTCTCCGAATGCTTAATTATTTATACTTTCGTTTTTTCACTGTAATCACCTTTCTCTTCGCTGCAGGCTCACCTGGACATGCAGTGGACTTTTGCTTTGGAGGTATGGACATAAGGGTAATACAGACTCACAAAATCAAATTATTAATCATCATCATCAAATTCCTGATATAAGATATTTAGTTTAATCCTTTATCCAAGTGTAAGCAAACAAAGTTAGCACCTTCAGGACTGAGGCAACTTGTGGTAAAGGTGGACCAAGCTGTCATCATTCCTTGTTTTGGTATTTCCCCATAATGCAAAGCACATCTCCTTGCAGACATGTATAATGCTATGCATTAAGGGAAGGGCTACCACCCAGACTGGTTTCAACTTTTATTGAGGTCTTGTCAGTGGGAGCCAAACCCAGAGGTGGTGATACTAAGGTGGGAGCAATAGAGAAGTCATATTTATCTATACGAGTTGCCAAAAGATGTCTCACCTTATTACTCTGGATTTAGAGAAAGATGATGGAAGTTTTTTTACCACTTGGTTAGACTATAATATATTTATATTTAGTTTAATCCTTTATCCAAGTGTAAGCAAACAAAGTTTGCATCTGACATATCTTCAGGACTGAGGCAACTCGTGGTAAAGGTGAACAAGGACATGATATAGGTAAATATGACTTCTCCATTGCTTCTGCCTTATTATCACCACTCTGGGTTGTCTCCCACTGATGAGACCTCAGTAAAGGTCGAAACTGGTCTGGGTAGTGGCCCTTCCTTTAATATCTACCAGTATTCATGTCTGCAAGGAGATGTGCTTTGCATTATGAGAGATACTGAGACAAGGAGTGATGAGAGCTTGGTCCACCTTTGCTCCGAGTTACCAGAGGATGTACCACCTTACCTCAGTCCTGAAGATATTTTCAGGCGCAAACTTTGTTTGCTTACACTTCAATAAAGGATTAAACTAAATTTATTATAGTCTAACCAAGTGTAAAATAAACTTCAACCAAAATATTTCAGTTATAAGTCAGCAGTTTGAATTGAAGGAAGTAGAGGAAGATGGGTTTATGTTAAATCTGGTTGTCAGACAAGGATGTACATTATCCCCTCTGTTATTTATTATCTATATGGATCACATTATGAAGGTAAGGGGTATTATAACTGATATCAAAATTGGAGATGTTAATCTCAGCTCTTCACTTTATGCAGATGATGTTATAGTTCTAAATAAATCCAGTACAAGTCTGCAAGATTCCCTGACTAAATTGAATAACTGTTGTAATAGATTTGGTATGAAGGTCATCAATAACAACAAAGACATTGAAAATAGGCAAAAGCATTGAAAATATCAACTGCATTGTGAATGGAGAACCAATAGAACAAGTAAAACCTTTCAGCTACTTAGGCATGATTTTTAGTGAAGATGTTAAATTAAATATGGAAATAGACGATAAACAAAAAAAAAATCAACAGAGCCGGTATGATAGGAAATCAATTGAATAAATTTATATGGAATAAGAGAGAAATTATTTAAAACACTAAATTAGTTGTATACAAGACAGTGTTCAAACCAATTTTTACTTATGGATCTGAGAGCCGGGTTAGAAATAAAACACTTGACCAAAGACTAGAGACCACAGATATGAGAGTCCTGAGAAATATAGAGGTGTGAACAGATGGCATCAGTGGCAATATCATATTAAAAATGAGGATATTAGGAAAGGACTTAACATTGTTAGCATCCAGGAATGTGTTAGCAGAGCTAATCTCAGGTGGTCGGTCACTTAAACAGAATGGGAGAAGAAAGATTTGCAAATGAAATGTTCTTTGCCATGTTGGCAGGAAAAAGACACAGAGGAAGACCAAGATATAGGTGGGTTGATACAGTAAAAGTGTCTTAGAAGATAGAAATATAAGATCTGATAACGTTGGAGTCTTCACAGATTGATTTGGAGGAAAATTATAGATAGGAAGTTAGTAATGGTATTTTTCATGTAGTACTATCGTATCCTGTACATATCAGGAATTTGATGATGATGATTTCACCACACTTTATTATTCTTCTTCTTATTATTCAGGCCTCAATGGAGTCAAAAGACTCATCGTGGGAGGTCCTTCCTAAGAAACACAAAGTCTATCAAGACTCATCGAGGGGAGGTCCCCCCCCCCCCCCCTAAGAAACACAAAGTCTATCATACCACTCGTTGAACTCATTGACCGTTCTCGCTCTCACCACTCCATCAGGCAATGCATTTCATGGTTCAACCACCCTCCATGCAAAGAAGGCACTCCTCACCCTCTTTCTCACAGTTTCCTTTCGTAACTTCCAGGGATGGCCTCTTGTCATCACTCCTTCCTGCTGTTCAACCAAGCGAAAGAATTCCCCGGTGTCAACCCTGTAACCACCTCTCAACAGTTTAAAAGTCTCAATCATATCACTTCTCCTTCTTCTATCCACCAAAACTCTGCAGTCCACATTCCCTGAGCCGATCCACATAACTATGTACAATCCTGAAACCATCTTTGTTATCCACTTTTGTACCCTTTCCACAGTTAATTTATCCCCTTCAAATCCTGGGGACCAAATCTGAGAACAATAGTCTAAGTGTGGTCTGATCAGGGTCTTATACAATGGAATGATAACTGTTTTATCTCTGCAGGTCAGCGTCCTTCTCATTACTGCAGCAATCCTCTGTGTTACCTTCACCACCTTTGCAATATGTCCCCTAAATTTCAGGTTTCTATCAATCAACCCCAGATCTCGTCTACCCTACTTCCTCCAGTATAACTCCTCCCATAGAGTATGCAATGTCCCATCGATGTTTCCCAAACCTCAAGACCTTACATTTTGCTGCATTAAACTGACACTCCCATTCATTTGCCCATCTATCTAGCTTATTCAAATCCTCTTGCAGGGCTGCTGCATCTGCACTATTACTAATAATTCTTCCCAGCTTCGCATCATCTGCAAACAACTGAACATCCCCTTGCATTCCACTGACAATGTCATTGATATAAAGGTTAAACAATATAGGTCCCAGTACTGAGCCCTGTGGGACCCCACTTGTAACCCTCTGCTTCCTTGAAATTGCTCCACCATACACAACTCTCTGATACCTATCGGACAGCCAATCCTGAATCCAGCTGACCAATCTGCCATCCAGACCCATGTGCTGCAGCTTAAATATCAGCTTATCATGTGGCACCCTGTCAAATGCCTTTGCTAAGTCTAAGAAAATGGCTGTATATACCTTTTCCTCAATCTTCATGGATCACAAAACAAAGATATGTGCATGCAGGCACTTGCACTAAGCAAATGAAACTGAAGAAAGGCAACTGAAGTCAATTCTAGAGTCCTGCAAGGCTCCTAGCAAGATAAAATGGGTTGTCTTGGCCATTGAGCTGATGTTCTTAGAATGTATGCTTCCCAAATTTGGGTTAATCTCATCACCCAAATTTGTTTAGCTTTGGGAAGTTTTTTTTTTTTTTTAACAGCTGAGGCTGATCGAAGTAATAATCTTTCATACTTGTACTTGCTGCAGTCTATTAAAGTGGTCTTCATCTGGTGTATTTTGTGATGGGTGTTCAATCATGATCAGCAAGTCCTGAGTGGCTGTATTGGTGGAACTGGATGTAGTCATTCGGATATTGTGATATTGGCTGTCCTGTCTGTTTGGCCTTAGTAGGATAGTTTGGGACTGCAAGGGACCTGGTATACTCCAGGTAGGCATAGGGGAAGTGGCTGGTCTTTGGTGGAGTGGATAAGAAATGACAGTTTCGTATGTGGTTTATAACTAGTTGTGAGGTCATATTTTCTTAGAATTTTTGTTAATTTTGATTCCGTTTCCACCAATACAGCCACTCAGGACTTGCTGATCATGCATTGGACATCCACCACCGAATAAACTGGAAGAAGGCCACTTTATTACACTTCAGCAAGTACAAGTATGAAAGATTCCTTGAACCAGCCTCAGCCCCAAAAAAATCTTACCAAACCTCAACAAATTTGGGAAGCATGCATTCTATGATCATCAATCCAATATAGCCTGCTAGTGAGCATCTTTTAGAACTCTAGGAGGTTGAACCTTTCTTCAACCTCATTTGCTTAGTGCGAGTGCCTGCGTGCACATATCATTGTTTTGTGATCCCTGAAGATGGCAATTTAACATGCCAAAATATATATGTAATTATTAATTAAAGTTTGTATAATTAATAATTTAGTTTATGTTGTCATTTTCTCAAACATGAGAAGTAGAGGAAGCAATATTAACTTGCTTGCCTAAGGTAAGGAGTGTTAATAGGAGTTAGATGGATGAGTAATATCATTAAGCATGAGCTGCAGAAGGAGAAAATGCTGTGGAGGGTATATAAATAGAAAGGTGATCAGCATCGCAAGGAAGGAAAACTCCGATTATGAGAAGAACTTAGCAAGCAGGCCAAAGGAAATCCCAAAGAGTTCTTTCATTATGTAGCAAGTAAGAAAAAATAACTATGGAAGATTAACTATAATGAGTGATGATGGTCACAAGGAGACAGAAGCAGATAAAATTGTTGAGTTACTAAGTGACCACTTTGCAAGGGTATATCATCCTAGTGAGGTTACTGCTTTAACATATGTGACAGACACTGATGTGGGATGAATTGAGTGGTTCTTAGGATATTGCAGAATCTCAGTGTAAATACAGCTGTAGGATTTGATGGGATATCAGATAGGGTTTTGTGAGAATGTGGAAGGGAACTGGCAATGCCTCTGACTAGGCTGTTTAATTTAAGCCTCAGCTCTGGTAGAGTTCCAAAAGAGTGGAAAGAGGGCAGAATAATTCCCTTGCATAAGAGAGGTTTTAAGACTGCAGTAGCAAATTATAGACCAATTATTATCTCAGGCATGGTGGTAAGAGTACTAGAAAAATTGGTCAAAAAGAGAATTCAAGAATGGGTGAATAAAAATATGATACTGTATGAGTGTTAACATGGATTTGTGAAGGGTCGACATGCCTTAGTAATTTACTAACTTCTTAAATAAATAGAGTAACAGTTGAGTTGGATAAAGGAAATGGCTACGAGATGATTTTGCAAAGGCATTTGACAGAATACCACATGGAACTCTGTTATGCAAATTAGAACAAATGGGGATGGGCATGACACTGGTTAAGTGGATAAGAGGTTGGCTGATGGACAGATATTAAAAAGTAGTATATGGAGGCAGTGGCGTATTTAGGTATAGGCTCTGGCCTAGAGTGGCAAATTTTGAGGGGCGGCAGAAATTTCCGGGCTCTCATTTTTGTAATTATATTTATATTATGAATTTATGATATAAATAGGTTATGCATGTAAATCAGCATGTTCATTAAATATGGGGGGGGGGGCAGAACTTTCTGCGGGCCTGGGGGCAGAAAATACCCTAAATATGCCACTGTATGGAAGGGCAGAATCGAGGCAACAACGGGTGACTAGTGGTGTGCTGCAAAATTCAGTGCTGGGACCATTGCTGTTTAATTTGTATCTAAATGACGTAGGAAATAACCCAAAAGGAGATATTCAGTTGTTTTCTGATGATCTGTTGCCTTTTAGGTAGAGTAATAATTAATGAGGGCAATGTGGAGAGCATGCAGAATGATTTAAATAGACTGTCAGTATGGGCAAAAGATAATAGGTGTTATTTTAATGTGGAGAAATGTAAAGTTATGCATTTTGGGAAAAATACTATGTTACAAGCTGTTATCATATTGATTTCACTGTACTCCAGGAAATAGGTGAAGCTAGAGATTTAGGGGTGGTGGTAGACAGAGAGTTAAAGTTTAGAAGACATATTGCTAAGGTAGCACATAAGATTACTCAGCTATTGAAGAACACATTAACATGTTATTCCTCTTCATAAAACCTTGATATGCCCACATCTGGATTACTGTGCTCAAGTCTGGTATCCTGGGCTTTCTTGGGGATGATGAAGCAGTGGAGAGGATTCAGAGGCAAGTGACCAAGATGATGAGTGGCCTGTGGAATGTTCCCTATGTGGATAGATTGAGGGGGTGTGTGGATTGCAGAAGTTGGTTGATATGGGAAAAAGAGGGGACATGGTAAAAACCTTAAAGTTACTTTTAGTGTTTTATAGGATTGATGCAGTGGAAATGTTTCAGCACTTGGTTAGAGGGATCAGAACAAGGGGTTATCCCTGGAAGTTGAATAAAGGTGTGGATAGTAGGAGTGTAAGGACTAGATTTTTTGCTTGGAGAGTTGTGAATGAGTGGAATGGGTTGCCAGAGTCCTTTGTGAGTGCTTTGTTATATAATGGGTTCAGGGAGCGGTATGATAGATTTGGTCTCCCGCGATGAGTCTTCAGCCTCCATGGAGGTCATCATCAACAACCATGGGTCCAATGCCCGTAGGTGTCTGCTGCCATCTTGATATGATTCTTCCATTGCATTCTGTTTTGTGCAAGATGACTCAATTTGTGTATAGAGTTTCCGCACCATTTGACGATGTCATCGCCCCATTCTCTGTTTGTCTTCCTCTTTTGTTCTTTCCTTCAATCATTCCAAACAGCAACGTTTTTAATTTTCTCTCATCATTCATTCTACATATATGGCCAAATAGACATAGTTTCCTTTTGATTATTTTCTGGATCAGGTTTTCTTTTGGTTGTATTAGTCTGTAGATTTCCTCAATGTTCACTTTCTGTATCCAGCTTATTTCTCAAGATCTTTCTATAGCACTTCCTCTCAAATGCCAATATCCTCCTTTCAGATTCTCTCAGGAGTACCCAGGCCTCGCATCCATAGAGCATGCTGCTGAAGATACAGGTTTCTACAATGCGCAGTTTAGTTTGCATCTTTATAGCTCGGCTCTTCCATATTTTGTCCATGGCTTTTAAAATAGTTGTTGCTCTGGCAATTCTTTCTCTCTTTTTTGGGGGGGTCCAAATCATGCATCATGTGGCATCCAAGATATGCGAAGTGTTCCTCATTTTCCAGTTGAAATCTGTCTATTGTAACTCTGTTCAGTAACTCCTGTTGTCCGAATATCATTGTTTTAGTTGTTTCAAAGTTGACATTTAGTCCATATCTTTTTTCTTCTGTGTATGGTGTTTGCAATGTCTGTTCCAGCCTTGCTGCGTCGTCTTCAATCACGACGATGTCGTCTGCAAAGCAGAGGTAGTTTATTCTCATGCCATTTATTGAAATGCCTCCACCTTCTTCTTTAATCTTATCTAGTGTTCTTCCCAGATGTGTGATGAAGATGATTGATGATATTGGGTCCCTTTGTCTTGTGCCTCGACTAGTGGCAAACCAATCTCTAGTCTCACCTGCTATTCTGATTTTTGCTTGTGCTTGGCTGTTTATATCTTTCAGCAGGCGGATCAATTTATTGTCCACACCATAGGATTCCAAGACAGCCCATGTTATATTTTGGTCAATATTATCAAATGCTTTTTGGAAGTCCATGAAACAGCAATATATCATTTTGTTCTTTCTTCGAGCTTTCTCTGCTATTAGTCTTAGTGCGAGTATTTGCTGCACTGTACTTTGATCTTGTCAAAATCCGGCTTGCTCATCCGGAAGATGTGCCTCCATATACCCCTTCAAGTGCTCTGTTAGTATTTTCATCAGCACTTTGCCAAGATGACTCATTAATGCAATAGTTCTGTAATTGGCACATTCTAAAGCACTGCCTTTCTTATGAAGAACAACCAAGACCGAATTTTTCCACTCTTCGGGGGCATACCCTGATCTACATATTTCATTACATAGCTTATGTAATTCTTTTGCAAATGATTCCCCCCCATATTTTAGCATCATGCCTATTATGTTGTCATTTCCAGGACTCTTGTTGTTCTTGAGATGTTTTATAGCCTTATTCACCTCCTCTTCCAAGATGTCATTTTCAAAGATCTCTGCTGGTGGAGAGATTGCTTTTAGTTCTTTGATTACTTCTGTTGCAGTATCATTTAGTTGATTTTTATATAGTTCTCTGCAATATCTTGTCCATCTATGTATGATTTCTGTCTTGTCCATCAATACTTTACCATTTTCATCTTTGACTGCTACTGATCTTGTTTGCCACTTCCTATTGACATTTCTTATAAGTTTGTAGACCTCTCTAGTTTTGTGTTCTCCATGGTACTGTTCAATGTCTTTGCACTGGTCCTCCAACCATTTGGCTTTATCAGATCTTGCTGCTTTCCGTATTTCATTGCATTTTTGACGGTATAACTCATCTGCTGCCTCTGAATTATCTCTTTTAAGTTATATAATAATAATAATTTCACTGGACGATGAAGGTCATCTACCATCCAGTGGTCTTAGTTAGCATATCCTTCAACTAGGAAGGTATCTCTTTATGTCTGTGGTTTTTGTCAGAGCTCCTTTTGTGGAAACCAGGGTGTCAAGTCCACCCAGCTATGGGAAGGCAGGGTGGAACAGGAGAATCTGTATATTGTACATTGCCTGCTCATTAGAGGCCCAATATTAACGCTTCAAGATTTTCCATATGCCTTAAACCAGTGTTGGCGAACCTTTTTACCCATGTGTATCAAACATCTTTTTTTTTTGTAAATATTGACATTGAACTTGCATACATGCATTATAAATTTAACTACATAATCATAGATGGTGGCTTATACATATCATATTAGGCTATTTATTTAATAGGACATTGATATAAAATCTATGAATTCATATTATACAATTAATTTAATAAAGTGAAATTACAAACTTACATTACATTTAATGACTTTTCTGTTGCTGAGTACTAGTAGAAAGTTTCTTTATAGAAGGGCTATAGTGTGCACATTTTAATGCTACACAGGCAGCGCTCAAATCATTGCTCAGTCTATTTCTCCCTTTCGATTTGATATTATTTAAGGCAGAAAATAGAGTTTCACAAAAGTATGTCATCATCATCATCATCATGCGTATCAAGGATTTAGGCCTAGCATGGCCTGTTCCGGCCTTAGAAGTCAACATTGAATCGTTCAAGAGGACATCCTGGTTTTCTTTTTCCTAATGGCTTGTACTTTAAGGCTTGTTTTGGTAATCTTTCTGTTTTCATTCTTTGAACGTATTCCATCCATTTATGTTTATATTTTTTAATTTTTTCTATTATTGGTTCTTGGTTTAATTCTTTCATAATATCTTTGTTTCTTTTGTGATCAAATAGGGTATACTTTGCAGTTTTTCTCATAAACTTCATTTCTACTGTTGTTAATCTTTGTTTGTCTTTTTGTTTTATTGTCCTGAATTTGCTTCCATACATTAAGACTGATACGGCTAATGTATTGTATACTTTTAGCCTGGTTTGTTTTTGAACAAGGTTTGGTTTAAATATAGAGTTAATTACACCTGTTATTTTTAAATATTTTGCAATTTTTAAATTTATATCTTTTTCATTTTCACATGTGATCATACATCCTAGGTAGTTAAATGAATTCACCTGTTCTAAGATTTTGTTATCTGTTACTATTTTAGTTCCTGCTGGATCTTGTCCTTTAAAGGCCATAGTTTTTGATTTTTCCATTGATATTATCATACCATAATCTTTGGATATCTCATTTAGATCTAAAATAGCTTTCTGTAAGTTATCTTCAGAATTTGTAATTATTATTTGGTCGTTGGCAAAGAGGAGAGTGTTTAAGTTAAATGTAGGAGAAAGTTTAATTCCTTGATGTAAATTTTTATTCCATTTTATTATTATTTCATTTAAGTAGATATTAAAAAGAGTTGCTGAGAGGGGACATCCCTGTCGGACCCCTTGGTTTATCTCTCTCGTATATGATAGCTCGTGATTTAATCTTATTTGTATTTGATTATTTTCATATATACTTGTGATAGCTTTTAGGATATTATTTGGCATTTGTTTTTCTTTCATCATCATCATCATCATCAAATTCCTGCCATGTACCCTCAAGGGGTGTACAGGATATGACAGTACTACATGAAAAAATTACATCATTACTAACTTCCTATCTACAATTTTCCTCCAAATCAGTCTGTTACTTGTCAAGACTCCAACATTATCAGATCTTATATTTCTATCGTCTAAGGCACTTTGTACCGTATCAATCCACCTATATCTTGGTCTTCCTCTGGGTCGTTTTCCTGCCAACCTGGCAGAGAACACTTGTTTTGCTAATCTTTCCTCTCCCATTCTATTTAAGTGACCATACCATCTGAGATTAGCTCTGCTAACGCATTCCTGGATGCTGACAATGTCAAGTTCTTTCCTAATATCCTCATTTTTAATATGATATTGCCATTGATGCCATCTGTTCACACCTCTAATTGTCTTTCTTTTAATATGTTAAATAATATGTTTCTTTTAACTTTGTCAAATGCTTGTTCAAAGTCAATAAATGCAATATGTGTTTCTAAATTGTATTCTCTTCTTTTCTCTATTATTAATTTTAGGCAAAAGGCCGGGTCTATACATGATCGTCCTTTTCTAAATCCATTCTGTACTTCTAAAATAAAGTTTTCGGAATATTTCATTAGTTTGTTATTTAAGATTCCGCTATATATTTTGTAACAGGAATTTAGTATACTGATACCTCTATATTTTTTAGGGTCATCTCTATTACCTTTCTTAAAGATAGGAATCACAATTGCTTTTTTCCATTCTATTGGGGGGATACCAGTTGAGTAAATTTTATTTAAAAATAATAAGATTCTTTCTTTGAATCTTGTTCCTGCGTATTTATATAGTTCTGAACCTAGCTTATCTTCTCCAGGTGATTTTCCGTTTCTTGTATCTTTCAGGCTGCTTTCTAATTCTTCTTCAGTTATTTCCTTTTTATTTTCGTTAATTGTTTGCCAGTTGTCTTTTTTAAAATATTTGTCTGTCCACAGTTCTGTGTAGTAATTTAGAAATTCTTCTAATTTCAATTCTGTGTTTAATTTTTTGTTTTCTTTGGTATCTGCATTTAAGTGTTTCAAAATCTTATATACATTGGGTCTTATTTTATATAAATCATGTTCTAAATTAGAAACAAATTTATTCCATGATTCTCTATGTCTTTTTCTGACTTCTCTTTTAGCTATGGCTTTTGTTCTTTTATATTCTATTTCATCTTCTAATCTTTTACTGCTTAACCATTTGTGATAGGCTTCTTTTTTCTTTTTGATTATTTCTTTGATTGTATCATCCCAGATCTTCAGTTTTTTTTCTTTTATTGAATTTTTTGGTCTTTCCTAAGCTTTCATTTGCTGCTGCATTTAGTATCGTTTTTATATTAAACCATTCTATTTATATTTCTTCATTTTATTATTATTATTATTATTATTATTATTATTAAACAAGACCTCATGGAGTCAAAGACTCATCTAGGAGGTCCTTTTATCTCACACATCTCATCATACCGGGTCTTAAACACATTCAAACTCCTTGCAGACACCACACTCTCAGGCAAGACATTCCAATCATTCACAACTCTGCACGAAAAAAACCTGCCTCTCACACCCTCTTTATACAGTTTCCAGGGATGACCTCTGGTTCTCCCCTGATCTCCCACTATTTGCTGTAGAACTTCTCCACCATTGATCCTATAGCAACCCCTTACCAACTTGTAGGTCTAAAACATAAAACATAAAAATTTTGTTTTATTTTATCTAGATATTGGTTAATTCTTTGTTCATATAGCCATTGTACATTTGTGTCATTCAATAGTCTTGTTTTATAAACAAATGTTTCAATTTTTCTTTCTGTTCTTGTTACTTGTAGCCATTTAGGTGGTAATCTTAATTTTATTTTAACAAGGAAGTGGTCACTGCTTATTTCATATCCTCTGTGAACTCTAACATCTAGTGAAAATTTTGATGCCTTTTCATTTAATATGAAGTAATCTAATATCGATTTCCATCCTCTTTCTGCCCAAGTATATTTATGTATGTCTTTATGTTTATAGAAGGAATTCATTATTTTTAGGTTATTATAAACTACAAAGTCAATCAATTTTTTACCATTTTTGTTTAGAGTGTGTTCTCCATGTATTCCTATATTATTAATAATTTTCGTGTTTCCAATTCTTGCATTTAAGTCTCCTGCTAAAATTATGTAATCATTTTTATTTATTTTATTATATATGTTTTGTAACTGATTATAAAAATCAATATTATCCAAAAGTATGTAGAAGAGAAAATTATTAGAAGAGCTTTAGCATAGATTTTAAGAGCATGAAAATTTTCGGGAAGGCTATTCCACATGCTTAGAATATTATAGTCTGAATTTTTACATGCAGTATCATGCAGACGTTCTCGCTGGAGTGCTTCTGATTCGTTTCTAAGAGCAATAAACTTTCTTTTCTAGATAGGATTACACTGGAAGTCAGCTAGTTGCATTTCTAGATCTTTTAAATCCAACCACTCAAAGCCATCTAATTTAAGATCCATGAATTCTGTTTCATCAGGATACTTTATGAATTGGATTGTTTGTTACAACATTCAAAATTGCTCAGATCTAGAAGAAAACTGTTACTGACTTTAGAACTTCGATAGATTGGTTGTTATGTTGTTCATGATTTTTGGCAAGAGTGAAAAAAAATTTTCACTCTTGGGAAATACTTAAAATTGTTACTTTCTAAATCATGTTGAAATATTTTGAGTTTATTCTCAAAGCTCTTGATCATGCCAAACATAACATCGACAGATTATCCGAAACCTTGCAATTGTATATGAAGTTCATTCAGGTGCAATGAAAAATTTGCGAAAAACATCAGCTTACTGAGCCAAACAGAATCGTTCAACTGAGAAAATTCGTGCTCCATTCCCTTCGTATTTAAATATAATTTAATTTCATTTAAACATTCAACAAACCGTTCAAGTACTTGCCCACGACTCAACCATCGAATATTATTGTACATTAATAGACCATTGTACACGATTTAACTTCACTTAAAAAAAGTGAATTAAATTCTCGTTTGTTTAAAGCCCTGGCAGCAATAAAATTAGTTACCTTTGTCACAATTCTCATCACATCATCCAAATCCTTGAAGCCTGATTTCGGACACAGTGTCTCCTGATGTATAATACAATGGAAACAAACCAGGGGATGACCAACATATTCTGTAAATTGTTTGATAAAACCAATATTACGGCCAACCATATTAGGCACACCATCAGTTGTAATCAAATATTTTCGATAAATCTGTTTCTCACGGAACACTTTAACAACATAGTCGCATATGTCTTTACCTGTCGTGTTTTGAGGTAAATTTTCTAACTTTATCAATTTCTCATGCATAGAACCATCATGAACATACCTTGCAATAATAGCTAATTGAGCTGATGACGTAATATCTGTAATTTCGTTGAGACTCTATCTTGTTGTATTTGATTTTCTATACTAGCATTCATTGATATAACTCTGTCTTTAATAGTATTCCTACTTAATGGTAACTCTTTCATGCACTTTACAATAGCTTCCTTATTATGCAAGTCCTGAAATAAAAATGGTGCACACTTTACGAAAGATTCTTTAATATAATCACCATCACTAAGTGGTTTCCCTTGTTCAACAATAGTATGTGAAATACTGTAACTTGCTGCTACTAAATTTGAAGGTCCTGAAACAAATTTAATTAAAGTCCCTGATTGTGATTCTGCCAGTTTTAGATGTTGCGATATGTATTCTTTGCGTTCTTCAAAAGTTTTCGCTAGGAGCCATTTGTGCTTAGTTTCAAAATGCCTTCTTACATTCTAAGTTCTACTCACAGATAGCTCACCACACAATTTACATAAAACTTTATCGCCTCTATCAATAACACCATATTGTTCAGTCCAGGCATCTTGGAAATTTCTTTCTGACAAAGGTGATAATTTTAGTTTTTTATTTGTGCTAGCTGCCATTGTAAAAGGGTCACAAATTAAAAAAGAGCACAATTATATACAGCAGTAATTAAGCAGTAATAATTAATAAGTACTAACAATTACTGGAAATGAATTATACACCAGTAACTCAAATTACTTAAGTGGCAGACCATGCAAGATTACCACTACTTCTTTCAGCAGGGTTGCCAGATTTATTACCGGTACGTTCGTAGCAACCTTGTTATGTTTTACTCTCTATCATGCTACTAAATAGTAGCTATTTAGTAGGTTTTGTTGCAACGTCATCGTAATTACTATTTTCATTATATAACAAAATTTACTGAATTTATTGCAACTATAAAAATATTTTCATTATTTACTCAGATAAATTCAATATTTAATGCTTCAAATTATATTTTCTGTTAAAGTGGTTTTAAATATGTTTAGAACTTGTATTACTTAGTCGAGAGACTTGGAATTCATGCATGAATGAATTTCACACAGAAGTCAAAAGAAAACTTTAAGCACTTATTTATAAGTTTGTATCGTATAATATTGATAATAATTTTTATAAGTTTATATAATATCCTATGACTATGCAGAAATTATAATGATTAAGAAAAAGAACATAAACTTAAAACGCTCGTTGTTTATAGGCTAGTTACAAAATAAAATAGACATAGGCTAACTAAAAAATAAAATAGAAATAGGCTAACTATAAAATATAATTCTTTCAATGAACTGAAACCTACCTTCGCCTTAACTGAGAGCGATCTTACACGATTTATCGCAGTTTTTTCATCAGAATATCAATATCTTTCAACATCCAAGCTGTGTCAGTGCCGACACGCATGTCATAGGCTCGCCATCACTGCCTTAAACAGTGATCCCCTGACCAATCTCAGATTGGGTAAATATAACTAGTGAATTTCAGTACAATCAAAATGCATTCCTGTCTAATTTCCCAGAAGAAAGAACTTGGCATTCTTTTTTATTCAAAATAATACTTCTCTCCTGTTCAAGTCTTAAATCCCAGATCAGTATAGCCTTAGAATATTGTTCTGTCATTTTGGGTAATGCACCCAAACTTCTTAAGAATCATTAAGTAGTATACAAAAAAGGGCAATCCACTTAATAGATTTCCCCATACACACACTTGTCACAGACTCCTAATCACTTGCTCATAGGTGCTTTGTTTCAAAATTATGTCTTTTCTACAGCTACATTCATGGGCACTGCTCCACTGAATGGTCATCACTAGTTCAGTGGAGCAGTGCCCATGAATGTACGGGCATTGGACCCATGGTTGTTGATGATGACCTCCATGGAGTCTGAAGACTCATCGCGGGAGACCAAATCTATCTACACAATCTATCATACCGCTCCCTGAACCCATTATATAACAAAGCACTCACAAAGGACTCTGGCAACCCATTCCACTCATTCACAACTCTCCAAGCAAAAAATCTAGTCCTCACACTCCTACTATCCACACCTTTATTCAACTTCCAGGGATAACCCCTTGTTCTGATCACTCTAACCAAGTGCTGAAACATTTCCACTGCATCAATCCTATAAAACACAAGCAGCTTTTGGTCATTATCATCATCATCTCCCTTTATTGTTTAGAACAGCATTCCCCATACTGTTTTTTCCTGGAACCCCAGCTTTTCAAGGAACATGTTAACAGATTATTTTTTTCTTTCTTAACCATTTTGCCCACAAGGACTCTGGCAACCCATTCCACTCATTCACAACTTTCCAAGCAAAAAATCTAGTCCTCACACTCCTACTATCCACACCTTTATTCAACTTCCAGGGATAACCCCTTGTTCTGATCCCTCTAACCAAGTGCTGAAACATTTCCACTGCATCAATCCTATAAAACGCTAGCAGCTTTTGGTCATTATCATCATCATCTTCCTTCATTTCATCTCCCTTTATTGTTTAGAACAGCATTCCCCATACTGTTTTTTCCTGGAACCCCAGCTTTTCAAGGAACATGTTAACAGATTATTTTTTTCTTTCTTAACCATTTTGCCCACACATGGCACTGTTGTACTGTAGATTTTGTGACTCCCTTGTGTGTATAGTTAATATATATATAAAATGTATAGAGAATTTCACAGATATCTTCTCGTGTTGGTCACCTCTCTCTCTCTCTCTGAATCCTTTCTGCCTTTTTCCTTTACTCCACGAAACCCAAGTGACTAAATCAGTTAGATGTGATTTTTTTTCCACACCTTACAAAGAGGGAACAGTAATTTCCTCTGTTCATATTTTTCAGCATCCTGATTTTTCAGCATTTGTTCATTTGCACAGTATGTGCCACCTACTTCAACTCCCTCGTCTATCATCATGCTTAGATCCCTAGTCCCATCAGTGCACAGGCATCACATTTATATTTTGTGATTTCTGATGTGTAGGGTTGATATAAAAAGAGATGAATAAAGAGTATTTCACAGACCTATCCTTACATTGGTTGCCTACCTCTAAATTCCCCCACCATAACTTGCTTTTCTCCATAAAGCCAGTGACCAAATTGGAGCATAGTAATTCGTATCAAGACCCTGATGTTTTTCAGTATCCAGATGATGATTGGGTATTTTGTTCATTTTCATAATATCTGCCATTTACTTCAATTCCCTGCATACCATTGCCCTCAGATCCCTAGTCTCAGTGTAATACACTATCTATAATCTTCTCAACAGAAATGTCTAATGATTGCTTTGTTGGAAATGAAAGTTCAGGTTGGCATTCATTTATCATCATCTGTTGTTTATCCACAAGCTCTGCACAAGATATTTTCATAATATAACACTTTATGGTAAGTTTCTGACCATTAAATGACCAACTCTCAGTTTTGTTACCAACAGATATCATTTGTCAATGTGATTGTGAGCCAACACAATTTTTCAAGGCCTGTGCGCATGAAGGGTGTTAGAAACATTTGTGGCCTGACTTAGAATCGACCTACATATTAGTTGAAATTCATTATTTTTATTTTTCAACATATCTCTTTTTGGACTAATGCATTTGATCCAACATTGTTGCATTGCAGTTATACCATCCATATAAGCTGATTCATTGAGGTCTGAAAAAAGGAGAAAAAAAATAGCCTGCTGTGGGAGAGGGGGACAATTTGAAGTTTGGAGATGTGTGAATTGGTGCATTGTTATGCTGTATTAGGTTAGTGTAATACTCTCCATTTATAGTTTGGCCCTTTGGAAAATAATTATTATATATTTAAAATCCTAGAAGACTCATGCCGTGACTTTGCTAGCTGATAGAATTGTTTTGTTTTTGCCATCTTTGAAGGTAGAGATCTGTAATGTTTTCATTGTTTTGACTATTCTTTCATCTCTAGTGGTTGATCCAAGAATCCATCAGATTTTCTGAGGAGATTGGTGACTACAGAAGAAACTTGGATCCACCACTACAAAGCAGATATGAAAGAATAGTCAAAACAGTGAAAACATCCCTGATCTCTGTCTCCAAAAAAAGGCAAAAGCAGTTCTGTCAGTCCAAATTATGAACAGAGAGTACTATGCTAATCTTCTGCAACAATCACATGGGGGGAGGGGGTCAGGAACATTCAAGAAAACGTACTATCTTATTATAATATCATAACTGTGCACCAGCTCACACATCCACAATTGTGGTTGCCAAACTTGATGAACCATAGAATATCTGCTCCCCCCACCCACCCACCCATCGGAAGGCTTTTTTTTTTTTCTCTCTCTCACCCAGATCTCGATGAATCATCATATAAGGATAATTTAACCTCATTGAAACACTTTTGGGTCTAAGTGCATTAGTCTAAGAGGATATTTGATGAAAAACAAAAATAATGAATTTCATCTAATCTGTAGTTTATAAGTCAGACCACAACTTTTCTAACACCCCTTCATGCACACACACACACAAGGTGTGAGTGTGTGTGTATACATGGCTTGAAAAATTGTGTTGGCTCAGGCAGAAATGTCTCTAGTCAGGGACATATTTTTACCTTTTTTACCTACCAGTGCTGAAGCCAATATGTCAACTATTTATAAATTAGTTTATCAGTCTGTAAGACACACACACACACACACAAATTATATATTTGTCAATAACACATGACCGTTTATTATTATATGTTTATTAATGATACTTGATTATTTTCACAACACATATGCATACCATGAATAACTACTATGAGAAGGGTAGACAATTTCTTCTGTGTCATTATAAACAAATGTTGAAAGTAAAGCATTTGTAATTAACATAAAACTCAATAAAATCAAATCTTTAGGCCTGCACACATGTTTAACTAAACTATTGGGTTTTCTGAATTCTGATTACCTGCACAATTTCAGCAGATGGACAGGGATACTGATGTTATATAAAGACACAGGCAATGCAGATAAACATTTAAGTTATGTTTATAGAATCAGTATAAAGAAAGTTTATTCAAATAAAATAAATCAAAACATGCTGCTGCTGTGATGCAAGTAGCTGATTACTTGGCATCATCTCTCTCTCTCTATATATATATAGAGAGAGAGAGAGAGAGAGAGAGTTACGGGTAGGCTGATGCAGTTACAAGATTAAAACACATTTAACTAAACTGTTGGATCTTCTGAATTCTGAATGTGTTCAGACCAATCTGTAAAGAGAACCAGTAGATGAAATACTTTCAAACTCAGTAGGTTCCCTAACCAGATCATAGGGAAGAGATTTTGACAATAAAAAAAATGGCTGATAGGAGAAATATGGTGCTCTTGTCTGAAAAGTTCTTGGCCTTAACCATAGATGGCAACACTATTAGCAAGTTTTTTTTTTCTAAGTTTGTTTGTACATCTGTCATAAGCATCCATGTGAATTGCAAGTCATTCTATCAAGTAGTTTGTTTTATACAGCTGTCTGAAGCAAAAGTGTTGTCTGTATCCCTTGAAATGGATAAAATTGAGTATTGTAATGATATAAAATTCTTTGTAAAAGAAGTTTTAATGCCAAAATAAATTCATTCGAAGTTCATAAAAGATTATGATCACTCTTCTCCTTCATTTTCGACAATTAAGAAATGAGCTGATGAGTTTAAACATGGCCGTACCAGCCTCGAAGATGATCCACGTGAAAGACATCCAAAAAGTGTAACAACACCAGAAATCATTGATCAAGTGCACAATATGGTATTGGATGACCGGCGAGTCAAAGTGCATGAAATTGCTGAGGCTATAGGCATTTCAAAAGAACATTAGGATATATTTTGCATGAAGAATTGCAAATGAGAAAGATTTGCGCAAGATGGGTGCTGCACTTGCTCACAGCAGTTCAAAAATGCACTCACATGAAAATCTCTGAACAGTGCTTGGAGCATTTTAACATGAATAAAACTGATTTTGTGCATCAATTTATTACTATGGATGAGACTTGGATTCACCACTCACCAGAATCCAAACAGCAGTTGTTCAGTGCCAAAGAAGACAAAGTCGGTTCCATGCAGGAAACATCATGACATCAGTGTTTTGGGACGCGAAAGGCATTTTGTTTATTAATTATCTGGAAAAGGGTAAAACAATAACTGGGGAATATTATTCTGATCTTTTAACCAGACTAGACAAAAAAAATTCGTGAGAAAAGACCTGGTTTGCAGAAGGGGAAAAAAATCATCTTTCATCAGGACAATGCACCTGCCCACAAAAGTGTTTTGGCAATGGGAAAATTAAGAGATCTGCATTATAAATTGTTGGAACATCCATCCTATTCCCCGGATTTGACTCCCTCTGACTTCTATTTCTTCCCAAAACTAAAACTCTTCCTTGCTGGTCAGCGTTTTTCTTCAAATCAAGAGGAGTATTTTACAGATCTTACTGAGAACCACTACAGGGATGGGATAGGGCACTGGAGCATCGCTGTAATAAATGTATTAGTCTTAGGGAGATTATGTTGAAAAATAAAAATAATTTTGAAATTATAAATTTGTTTTTTCATTGTTAGTCCGAGAACTTTTTAGACCACCCTCGTAATATGAACCAGATGGTATGCGATTGTGAAATGATTCACAGTGAATGACAAATAAGTTTTTCTATGATGTTTATTTCGCTCATTTCATAAAATAATGCGACAAAAAAAAAATTGCACAGAGCTGATACGCTGCAAGGAGATCCTAACTATCAATGGATGTGATGTTCAATCTGTTTTCTAAGCCAACAGATTGAAGAGCCATTGGCCTAATGGTATCAACTGTTGGTCCTGTTTGTGCAGGATCAATAGTTGATACCACCACACAGTAGAACACAGCTTATCTGTTGAAAGGTTTCACATGTGATGTGCAATTTTGTCTTTCAAATCTGCCTGGAAGAATTTTACCTCAATACACTATGCCTTTAAGGTAATCCCAAAGCCAAAAGTCACATGGGTTGAGGTCTGGTGAACGTGGCAGCCATTTCATAGAAAATATTGACACAATAATGGTTGAAGTTCATGTCCTATGATAGGAAGTGTGCCATCTTACATTAACACTGTTGTGTTCAGGCATCCTCTTTGCTGGAGTTGCAGGATGATGAAACTGCTCAACATGTCCCCAATTCACAACTGTGACTGTGTAGATCACAGGTGAGGTTCAGTCGATTTCTTTAAAGAAAAGTGGTGTGATAACAAACTTGAAATGTACTCGTAAATCTTCTCCATATCATTACCTTTAGTGAATGTAAGGGAACTTGTTGAAATGCACAGGGATTCTCTGTAGCCCAAATGCGGCGGTTTGGAGCTTGGGACAATCCACACTTATTGACAGTGCTTAGTTTCCCACAAACATGAAAATGCACTTCATCACTCCATAGGATATTCCAAAGCTGATTCTTCTCTGTCTCTACATGAACCAGAAATGTCAGTGCAAATGTATCTTGGGCAGTGGCATCTCCCATTTGCATTTAACTCCTAAAAAATAAAATAGAATTAAATATCTATCCTGTCATTTATGGTTTAAGAAAGGGTGTAAATTTTTGAATTAACACATATCACTATTGATCTTTCAGTTTTAGGTGAGAGTCATCCCCAGAAGCTGTGTAAAGGTGTAATGAAGACGGGAGTGAGGAGTAAATTTTTTACGCAGAATGAATTTGTGTATGCTAAGAATGTGAATGAATTTCACTTTGTTCAACATGATAGATATGCTTGATGAGTTGAGAGACCTTCCATGATAAGTCTGTTGACTCCTTGGAGATGTGTTATAATAATAAACCCACAACAAATAGAAGTGGATATCAGTATCTACTTACTGAAGAAATCTTTCTTATTGTTTCAATTGTTTTATCTTAGCATATTCAATTTATTTTTAGGTACTGGATTCAAGTGTAGGAGATGTAGATATAAAGCGAAAAATGGAAATCACATTCCACTTGTCTTCTCCTTCTGGCCGTGAGCTCATTACAGATTATAAGAAATCAGAAGCCGTGCACAGGTAGCTTCAAATTTTTTGCATCATCTTTTCATTTTACTTTGTTTTTGTTCCTTTCAGCTAAAATGTAAAATATTAAGAGCTGAAAAATCTGAACTAGCAGAGGTGTTCTGTATGTGATGTGTAATTTCTCAACAATATATTCAAAGATTCTATGTAATCATTGAATTGGCTTTAACATTTATTTGGATAAAGACTGCTGTCATATAAGTCCAAATTTATATCAAAGAATTTTCAAGAAGGCAAATGAAGTAATGATAAATGCTGCCAGTTTTCAGAGAAATTGTTTTATTTATTACAACCTTTTTTTAGGTTATGTCCTAAACTGTGCCTGTCAGGACTAGGGAAAGCACTCTAAAAATGTAATTAAAGGTTTTTTTTTTTTTTTTGAGA
The DNA here is from genome assembly GCF_054136105.1 of Typopeltis vanoorti. Lineage (NCBI taxonomy): Eukaryota > Metazoa > Arthropoda > Arachnida > Uropygi > Thelyphonidae > Typopeltis > Typopeltis vanoorti. The sequence goes on from NC_143568.1 coordinate 48,035,840, forward strand.
GCTCCTAAGTTTAAAATGCAAGCAAAAACATTAACGTTGGTGAGACGTGTGAAGAGAAAAGGTTGCAGTTCGCTTGACATTTGGATACATTTTAAGGATGAATAGAATTGTTTGAAAGTGATAGGTTTCATTTAAATAAATATGAAGTGAGCCTGCTGGAGGGATTTTTTTTTTTTATGGGAGTGTAATGAATTATGTGAACAAGAGGTCAGAGGGTGTAAGAGTTGATGTAAAAGAGCAGATGAGTGGAACTTGAAGTGCTTGTGAATGGAGAGGATAGTAGTGAGAGATGAGGATGAGAGGCAGTAATGCAAGATGGATAGGGGATTTGTAGCAGTCATGAATATACAGCATAAGGAAACAAGATGTTGGAAGCAGTAGTTTGTTTGATGTTGGTCAGTTTAGAAATGGGATCGTTTAGTAGTAGTTGAGTCTAGAGAGATATATGGCATAAAGTAGTGATAAACGTGAGTAGGCAAATGTGGAGAAATCATTGCTGAGAGATGCCATGGTTGGGACCAGTTATAGGCCCAAAAATGAATTACTGTGCTTATTTATAAATGCTTGGCATATTAAAAATACTTACTACTTGCTTATCCTCTTCACTCCCTGCAGAGCATATAGCTTCATTTAATGCTTTCCATTGGACTTTCTGTTTGCTGCCTCCCTATTGAGTTCATTCCAGGATTCCCCTCCCCCCATCTGCTTCATCTCCATCTCAGCTGTCTCCTCCACGTCATCTTGAGGTGACCCCTTTTCCTTTTTCCCTGTGGGTTCTATTCCATGACTGTACTAGCTATGTCTTTATCAGGATTTCTGATAGTACGTCCAATCGATTTCCATTTCCTCTTTTTTATTTCTGTTGCAATACTGATTTGGTTTGTTCTTTCCCATATGCTATATTTGAAATTTTATCTGGCCAGTATATTCCCAATATTTTTCTTAGACATTTATTTATATATACCTGTAGTTTGTTTGTATTTAACCTAGTTCATTTCCAGATTTCTGATCCATATAATAGAACAGTTTTAACATTTCTGTTGAAAAGCCTTATTTTAGTTTTTAAGTTTAATTCTTTTCTTCTCCATATGTTTTTCATTGTATTGATACTTTGAACTTTTTTGTATTCTGTTTTTTTATACTTATTCTGTTCCACCTGTTGTACTTACCACTGATCCCAGGTAGACAAAAGTATCTGTCTGTTCCAGTGGTTCTAGTCAGATTTTGTTTAGGGTTTATCTTCATTATTTTTGTCTTTTGCCTATTTATTTCTAAGCCACATTTAGAGGCTTCCTGATTTAAATTATCTTTTTTTTTTTTTTTTTTTTTTTTTTTTTTTTTTTTCATATGTTGGTGTTTTTGAGCTGGCAGACACATGTTATCAGCAAAATCTAGGTCATTTAATTTATTCGTCCACCCTGATTGTATAAATATATTATCTGTTGTGTTTCTCCTCACAATCTATAACAATCAAAAATATTGTCGAGGGAGAGTAACTCTAGTGGCATTGATTTCTTTGGTTAATTTTCCATTGCATAATACAGCTAATTCTATTTTTACACAGCTCAAATGGTGCTTATTTTTAAATTTTCTGTTTGAATTCAGTTCTGTTAAAACGGGTATTTCCATTATAATTTCCTAGAGTACATATGTACTTAAACTTGAATTTTTGGGGAAATCCCCTGGATGTTTTAAATATCACAACCAAAAAAATCAATTTTTGCAGCAGCAACAAATGAAAGCTTACGAAAGACCAAAAAATTCAATAAAAGGAAAAAAACTGAAGATCTGGGATGATACAGTCAAAGAAATAATCAAAAAGAAAAAAGAAGCCTATCACAAATGGTTAAGCAGTAAAAGATTAGAAGATGAAATAGAATATAAAAGAACAAAAGCCATAGCTAAAAGAGAAGTCAGAAAAAGACATAGAGAATTGTGGAACAATTTTGTTTCTAATTTAGAACATGATTTATATAAAATAAGACCCAATTTGTATAAGATTTTGAAACACTTAAATGCAGATACCAAAGAAAACAAAAAATTAAACACCGAATTGAAATTAGAAAAATTTCTAAATTACTACACAGAATTGTGGACAGACAAATATTTTAAAAAAGACAACTGGCAAACAATTAACCAAAATGAAAAGGAAATAACTAAAGATGAATTAGAAATCAGCCTGAAAGATACAAGAAATGGAAAATCACCTGGAGAAGATAAGCTAGGTTCAGAACTATATAAATATGCAGGAACAATATTCAAACAAAGACTCTTATTATTTTTAAATAAAATTTATTCAACTGGTATCCCCCCAATAGAATGGAAAAAAGCAATTGTGATTCCTATCTTTAAAAAAGGTAATAGAGATGATCCTAAAAACTATAGAGGTATCAGTATACTAAATTCCTGTTACAAAATATATAGCAGAATCTTAAATAGCAAACTAATGAAATATTCCAAAAACTTTATTTTAGAAGTACAGAATGGATTTAGAAAAGGAAGATCATGTATAGACCTGGTCTTTTGCCTAAAATTAATAATAGAGAAAAGAAGAGAATACAATTTAGAAACACATATTGCATTTATTGACTTTGAACAAGCATTTGACAATGTTAAAAGAAACATATTGTTTAACATATTAAAAGAAAGACAAATACCAAATAATATCCTATATCAAAAGTATATATGAAAATAATCAAATACAAATTATTTGATTAAATCACGAGCTATCATATACGAGAGAGATAAACCAAGGGATCCGACAGGGATGTCCCCTCTCAGCAACTCTTTTTAATATTTACTTAAATGAAATAATAATAAAATGGAATAAAAATTTACATCAAGGAATTAAACTTTCTCCTAACTTACATAAAACTATTTTAGATCTAAATGAGATCTAATAGCCAAAGATTATGGTATGACAATATCAACAGAAAAATGAAAAACTATGGCCTTTAACACGTTCGCTGCCATGCTACTTCGGCATGATCTGTTCTCCTACGCCGAGCAATTTCACTTCAAGGTCAGTACGATAATCTCGTTATGGAGGTAAGCGTCCTACGAGTATACTCATAGTTGGCTTGTGCAGAGCATATACGGTCTATGAGAATACACAGTTTTGATGCTAGCAACACAAGCCAAGCATTTTCACTTCTTCAAGGTCAAACAATAATCTCGTTCCTGGCGGTAAGCGTCATACGAGTATACTCGTAGCTGGCTTGTGAAGCAGGTTTACCCACTACGAGTATACTCGTAGTTGGCAGCGAACGTGTTAAGGACAAGATCCAGCAAGAACTAAAATAGTAATAGATAACAAGATCTTAGAACAGGTGAATTCATTTAGCTACCTAGGATATATGATCACATGTGAAAATGAAAAAGATATAAACATAAAAATTACAAAATATTAAAAAATTACAGGTGTAATTAACTCTATATTTAAACCAAACCTAGTTCAAAAACAAACCAGACTAAAAGTATACAATACATTAGCCCTACCAGTCTTAATGTATGGAAGCAAAATCTGGACAATAAAACAAAAAGACAAACAAAGATTAATAACAGCAGAAATGAAGTTTATGAGAAAAACTACAAAGTATACCCTATTTGATCACAAAAGAACACAAAGAAATTATGAAAGAATTAAACCATCATCATCATCATCATCAAATTCCTGCCATGTACCCTCAAGGGGTGTACAGGATATGATAGTACTACATGAAAAAAAATTACATCATTATTATTAATTATTAATTATTAATATATATATTAATTATTAAAATATAGAATGGTGGTACAACATGAGAATTAAACCAAGAACCAATAATAGAAAAAATTAAAAAATATAAACATAAAACATAAATGGATGGAAGACGTTCAAAGAATGAAAACAGAAGAATTACCAAAACAAGCCTTAAAGTACAAGCCATTAGGAAAAAGAAAATCAGGACGTCCTCTTAAACGATTCAGTGTGACTTCTAAGGCCGGAACAGGCCATGCTATTCCTAAATCCTTGATACGCATGATGATGATTCCCCGAAGTTAAGCTGACGATGATCCATTATATTCACTTGCCATTGGTTCCTGGAAGCAGAAGGGTGCTATGTTGATTCCTCGAAGGAAGTTAAGTTGGTCCATTACCGGAGACCCACCTATATAAAGCTGCTGGGAAGGAGTTAAGATGTTTGATAAACAATCATTTCTTGTTTACAAATCGAAATGTAAAAACCATTACTCATTAATTGATCCCAAAGATCACGGACAATGAAAGGTATGGATTTTAACACATTACCAGTGCAGTGCACTGGAAGGCAAACAAAAAAGGTTGGGTTACAAAATAAATTTTTAATGATTGGTTCCATCATTGTTTTATCCAGAAGTTAAACACTATTTTGATGGGATGGGGAGAAGGAATCTGGACTTTAATGTTTTATTGATTATAGACAATGCTCCTGGCCATCCTGTTTTAGAACACACGAATGTAGAATTTTGTTTTCTGCCACTTAATACAACCGCTAGACCAGGGTGTGATCGCTACTTTCAAAACTTACTACATAAGAAAAACATTCCAATACATTTTGAATAAATTAGATAAGGATAATTTACTGACAGTTATTGATGTGGAGAAAAAATTTTCTATTTTGGATTGCATCAAACATGCTAAGTTGGCGTTATCAGAATTGAAACTTTAAATGCATGAAAAAGAAAAAACCTGTGCATACAACTGAATATACTAATATCACCAGATTAGCACATGCAGTTGGTGGAGAAGGATTTGATGATTTTTCGTCTGCAGATGTTAAAGAATTGATGATTGGCAAAGCTGTTAGTGATGACGAAATGATAGAAGCTTTCCTTGAGAATCTCAATGAAAAAGAAAAAAGTAATGATGATGAAGAGATTTTACTCATTGCAGGAGTGATTAAAGAAGGGCTTCAAATGGCAAGTAAATTGCAAAGTCATTTTCTTATGCATAATGCAAGTACTGAACAAGTTGAACAGTTTAAATGTGAACTGAAGTCATGTATGGTGCAATATGAAGAATTATACAAAGATCTAGTCAAAACCGGATCTCCGTGATTAATTACAGAGTTCGTGGTAAAAAAAAAAAAAAAAAAAAAAAAATCAATCTTCAGAATTATTGGAAATTAGTGCTAATTTGGTTCTTTTTTTTTTTTTTACTAAAGGAAATGTTTTGGCATTGCAGTATGAACAAGAATGCCAAAGTGTTCCAATTGATGGAAGTGATTTAATTCCAGTCTCACACAAAAGAATGGGATTACTGTCAGAAAGTGACGGCAAATAAAATTTAACTAATAACCATATGTGCTATGTTCATATTTATGAATTTAGGGACATAAAACACATGTGCTGAAAAGATTATTTTACTGATTAATAATAAAATAATAACTTTACGTTTCGACCCCGGTATTGAAGTCATCTTTAGAAGGATACATATGTATAAGAACAAGCTACATGCTGTTGCACTCTATACAAGTAAATTACATCTACGTTGTTAACTAATCTTTTTTCTTAGCCTGCCCTCTAGTGATAAAAAAATAATTAAATAAATAAAATAAAATAAAATAAACAAAAAATAAAATAAAAACTACAATAAACTCTGCTAAAGTCCTCACGTACTAGGATTCTTCTGGAATTATACAGTTTATATTGTTATATTACGATTATCTTCTGGATTTGTACAGTACAGGTTGCTATTGAATGTTCAGGAGGGGAAAAAAAGAGAAAAAACACTTCACCAAGTCTTCTTATATTGAGATTTTTTCCTTCGTGGTTGCTATGAAGGTTGTAGATGGGTCCTCCACATTCTTGGAATTGTTAGACCATTATTCAGATTCGGATCATGTTTGAGCATTTCACATGCTTCCTTGACTTTCCGCTCGAACCAGGTTTTGGTGCGGTGTAGGGACTTGGTACCTTTCCAGTCAATTCTGTGGTATGTTTCGAGTGCGTGGTCAGAAAGGCCGGTTTTTCCAAAATGGAGGTATTTTATGTGACGTTTGTGTTCATTCTTTCTGATTGGGATGGTTCGCCCTGTTTCCCCTATGTATGGTATGTTATATGTGCAATCTATTTTGTAAACCCTTGGGTGGGCTAAGTGTGGCAGGGGATCCTTGGAAGAACTGAGTAGATGTCTTAATTTTGTTGGGGTTTTAAAAGGTGGTTTCGATGTTATATTTTCTACATTGAAAACTCGAATCACAAGATATGAGGTATTTAGGTAGTAGTATTATATAGGTATCTCTGTCGTGTCAGAAGACTCATCACAGAGACCCATTATTTACATGCTAGCCATTATTCATACAGTACTAATCATTCCTCTGAAAGTCATTCACTGACCTCTGGCAATCCATTCACTCTCCAAGCAAAAATATCAATATAATTCAATTAAACCCATTCAGCTGCAAAAAAAAAAAAAAAAAAAAAAAAGAAGAAGAAGAAGAAGAGAGAGATAGTGGGAAAATAACTTCCCAGAACGCTTGGTATGTATCAGAGCAATTATGATTCAGACACCATCATAAAGCTTCACAAGTTTTAAGGTCTAGTGTTGATGGAATGGCAAATAGGCCAGACTTCTCTGATTCTGAAAACGTATTGTAGTCCTAATGTTCCTGGATTCTGATCTTGGCAGAATGGTCAGTCTATCCAAAAGCTTATTTTCCTCAGGGCACCTGTTTAAATTCACCATCAACACAGATTGAAGGAACGGCTATAGGCAGTCCTATCTCACCAACTTTTAGCTAATTATTTTATAGAACATCTAGAAAACCAACTGTTTAGTATCATTTCCCCTCAGAGACCTTGTATCTGGTTTCAATTCGAGAATGATATCCTGTCAGTTTGGTGTTATCCTGAAACAGAATTACTGTAATTTCTGAATAAAATAAATTCCGTGTACTCCTGTATCAAATTCACTATTGAATGTGAATTTGATACAGGAGTTTTCCCTTTCTGGATATGTTAATAATTTACACTGCTACAGGCAGCATTGAATTTTCTGTTTACAGAAAACCTTCCTTTACTGGAGAAAACAGATGAATGCATCTGTTTTCTCATCATCTATCACAGAAGATGACTTTTATTAAAACTCTTATATACAGAGCTGGCACAATCTGCTCTTCTGTTGGAAGAATGAAATAAAATAAAAATTGCTTTGGTAACTAATGGTTATAATGTAACTACCATCCAGATAATTATTGACAGTTATTCCTCAGCTAGACCACAATTTGATGTAAAAAGAATCTTCATACCCCACCTTAAAAGAACATTGGAACAAATAGCACAAATTCTTCACAAATACAATCTATATACCACTTTCAAATCAGTTCAGAAACATTTTTTTTTTTCCCATGTCAGGTATCTATCAAGTGCCCTGTTCTTGTTGACTGTTACTGTGAACAGACCGGCCATTCCACTACGATTAGAATCAGAGACGTTTTTGCCCTATGAAACTTTATAACATTGTTCTTAACCACTCTGATTGCATCTCATTCTCAAAGTTTGGGGAAGTTATTACTATTAACTTTTTTTTTTTTTTTTTTTTTTTTGTAATATTGAGCTGTCCATTTTGTTCTTTTGAACTCTAATAGCATTCTCTGCAACCAAGACAAGAGCTGCTATTCACATACTACATATGCATATCTTGTGATTCATGTTTTGAATATATTTAATAGATATTTTCTTTCCTCTTCCTAACAATATCTATGTAACACTGGATGATATATATTGGAGTTTTAATAAATTATACAGGGTGGCCATAAATTAACTTTCCCTCTTTGGAGGTATCTATAGCTAAAACTAATACACGGAATGAGACCACATTTTATATTGAGACTTTCTAAGGCATGGGGAGATGAATTCCACGGAAAAAAGATTTAGCACCAAAAGTCGCCGATAGGGGAAATTTTGGCGCTGGTAGAGCCGAATGCAATCAGATATTTGCAGCAAACGCAGGTAAAAAGTATTATGCAAATTTTATTATGCGTATGTGACAGCAGCACCACCAATTCCACTTAAAAAGGGATTGGGGACGTTCGGGCAGTTATTCAAATGACTGACGAATTGTGCTCAATATGCGTGCTTTACTTGTTAAGTTGTTTTACCTTAAACAGTGCAATGCTGTAGCGGCCCTTTGGGAATTTAGAAGGCTTCATAACCTGCGTACAGGTCCCATGTCAGCTGTAGCACTGAGAGCTATGATTAAGAAGTTTGAAGAAACTGGATCACTAGGAGTTAGGCCTGGCAGAGGACGGAAAGCAGTGCAAGAAGAGACAGTAACAGACATTTCTACTGTGGTGTTCGACGACACAGGGACCAGTACTGGTCCGAGGCCTCGTGCCATAGCTCGCAAACTTGATATGGCTTCTGGTTGTAAGTTGTTGTTTTAGTTTAATTATTATTATTATTATTATCATCATCATCATTGTAACGCACCACATATCCAGCTGGAATGAGTGACGTGGCTGTCACTTACACCATTGAAATGTTATTATTCCATTTTATCTGACTTTAGTGTAATTATCAGTTTGTTTTCAGTTCTGCCAGTGCCAAAATTTCCCCTATTGGCAACTTTTGGTACTTTTTTTTTTGTGGAAATCATCTCCCAGTGCCTTCAAAAGTCTCAATATAAAATTTAGTCTCGTTCCGTTTATTGGTTTTAGCTACGGATGCCTCCAAAGAGGGAAAGTTATTTTATGGCCACCCTGTATTTTGTATTTTAGCACACTTAAACGTTAAACGGATCTAAAAATTCGTTTCCTGTAAAAGATGTCTTCCTTTCTTAGACAGATTAGTTAGACAACTTCCAAGTGGTTCATTATCCTTTTCTGTGTATAGGATACCTACACATATTGGAATGTACTTATGTAACCAGTCACACCACCACCACCACCAGTATAACAGCCTCAAAACACTTAAAATGCCAGGACTGTTTGTTCTAGTGACACAGCGAATGCTACAGAATCCAGTTATCGTCGAGGTTCTCTTTTTTTTTAGCCAATAGCTACAACCCCTATAAAATAGAAAAAAATCTACATGCCTGCCCAAATCTTCCCACACCTGACATACAAGATCACAACAAAACCATTCTCATTTCCTATATCTGAGGCACATCTGAAATATAGCTAACAATCTTCAGAAATATAGTCTACATGCCAATTTCAAACTACACATCTAGCTAATAATAATAATATTGCACATCCAGGAGTGTACAAGTTGCCTGGTGCCTGCTTTGGACAGACCAGTAATATCTGTCTTGAATAATATAGGAACTTGATTCACAGTCTGCAGTATGGCAAGCCAGGACTGGCAGACCATATTCTATTTATTCCTACTACTTATTCATATTCTATTAATTACATGGCAGAAGAGAGCTGTGATGTATAGAAGTTACTGTAATTCCAAGAGACTATTTTTAGAATCAGCATAAGTTATGCAACTATGACTGCATTAATTCACCTAACATCTGGGAAACTCTCATTCTAAGACCATATTTAGCTTGACCTCTCTAACTTTGTATTTTTATCTGCCATCTAGAAGGTGCTTTGATAGGACATTAGTTCCTTTTCAGTTACAGTTTGATATAGTAACTTAATAAATTACATATTTATTTTGTGCTCCTGGTGTTGCACTGCTGTGCAATACTTCACAATATGAAGATTCCTTCTCTCTTAACCCTTGCCTATACAGCATCAATTGCTGTAGGTTCTAAACTTTCATTGTGTTTGGGGGGGGGGGGGTATACATGTTAAAAATTCTGGACGTATATTTGATAGCATCTTGGATACGTTTCTGATGAGAAAGACATGGATACTGGTCATTTGCTGAAACCAGAAGCCAAACAGGCAGACGGATCTGCCAAACATTCTTGTAATGGAATTGTCATGTGGATGGACAGAAGGAACGTATTCACAATGATTTTTAAAGAGCTGAGGATATGTATTCTTTGGGAAACACATAAGATGTGAGATTGTTCCAGGCAACAATAGAAGGGATGAACAAATAGTGGAGAAATTTGTTATGTAGATTTGGTGTTTAACTATGAAAGAGTATTGAATAATTGTTGCACACATTTCATTGATTTAACAGAGGGTAAAAGCTTTATTGATGTGAGTTCGAATGAACAGTGGCCATTAAATATTCAAAAAAGATATGAGCAGGGAAAAGTGATCATTTGTGTGTGGAATTTTATCCCAAACTTGAGAAGCCCAAAACCTATTGCAAATTGTTTCTGTGTTTGGACAGGAGTCAAGAAGAAAGTAATATGTTAATACTCTTTTGAAGCTGGAGATTATCTGAACCAGTGTAATTGGAATGAAGGATGAATGGGAGCAGAAGATTTGGTGAGTCAATAATTTAACAAAGGTAAAAGGATGTTGAGCAGCTATTACTCATAGTACTGCATGTTTAATAAAAATGATGGACATGATGGATTACAAGTTCTGCTGAACAGTACCCATGGAAATATCTGAAGAAGAGAAAATGCAGAAACTGTCTGTGGGGCAGTGGCTAGAGAGACTCTCTGAGAGAAGGATTGTTAGTTAGCCAGACTGTCTTGTTCTTGGCAGCATCAGGAATTTTAAGGAAGTTTTTGATGCACTATCCCAAATGTGAGGGTAGGGTGGATATGGGAGGAGAGAAAGAGAAGACTGGAGCAAAAGCAAAAAAAAAATTTCTTGGATGCTATGGGAAAAAAATTGTAATGTGAGGTGTGACAAATTCTTAGAGTGGTCTTGTACTGTTGTGTGTGTTCAAGTCAGCAGATCCATGCTGCTGTGCATGTTTAAACATGTCTGTTCTATTCCCTTGAGGTGTATCAAAATGATCAAGGCAGTAGTTGATGATCTGTGATGTAGTTTACATGTGTTTGTTGATTTCAGTTGCTTTCAAAAATGAGAGAACAGAATTTAGAGCAGCGCATTAATATTAAGTTTGGTACAAGGTTAGGCAAAACAGCAAATGATACTTTAGACATGTTAAGAGTAGTTTATGGTAATGGCACCATGAAAAAGTGGCATATTTGAGTGACAAAGAGGTTTATTGAGGGGCAGGAAAACCCGAGAGATGAGGAAACAACTGGGCAGTTACAAACTCATCAAACATGTGAAAGCATGGAAAGTGTGTTCAAATTAGTTCTGTCCGATAAAACTTACAGTGAATCAGCATTGTTATTTAGAAGTGTTGACAAGGTTACATGAAACTGTTTGTAAGAAGAGACCTGAACTTTAGCCAAATGGCTGGATCATCCATTGCATCAATGTCCCTGCAGATGATGTAGTAACTTGCAATACTGCAAGTTTTGGTTAAAAAAAAATTTTTTAAAAATCATTCACAAATTTGACCATCCTCCATATACTCAGACTTAACCTTGCTACCAGCCAAGATGGATGAAATAGCCAGACCACCCCAGCATTTTTTTCATGGATCAAAACTTCATCCGCATTCTACCTTTTATCAAGTATTTACTCTCCTCTGCCGTTAATCCCTTAATAGCGATTTTAGAGCCATTAGCGGATTAACTGTGGTAGAGTGTCACTTGTCTTTAATGTACTATGTTACTTGGAATATTTTACTGTACTAGGATATTTGATTTTTTTTTTTTTTTTTTACAATTTATTTATTGTGTCTCTTTCCACGTCTTCTCTTCCCCTCAACTTTCCCTTGTAATATAGTTCTTGTCAGGTGTCCCGAAGAACCTCTCAGAAGATGTCCTGCAAATCTAGTCTTTCTTTGCATAATATTCTTTAATAGTGTTCTTTCCATCCCAACTCGTCTTAAAACTTCTTGATTTGATATTCTTTCTGTATAGCTAATCTTTTCCATCTTTCTATAACACCACATTTCCAATGCATTAATTCTTTCCATATCTCTCTTTCTGAGTGTCCATGACTCACTTCCATAACTTGCAATACTCCAAACTGTTGCTTTAACTATTCCAATTCTACCGCCTATTTTAGTGTTCTTGTTTATTAAAATTCTCTTCATTTCCATATATGCCGATTTAGCTTTGCCTATTCTATTTCTGATGTCCAACTCTGAAGTTCCTATCTCTGAGATCCAGCTACCTAAATATTGAAATCTTTCCACTTCTAAAATCTTTCCTCTACATCTTATTTTTACATTATCTCCTATTTTTCTACCCATCATCATTATCTTGGTCTTTTTTGTGTTAATTCTTAGTCCATACTCTTTACAAGAGTTTTCAATTCTTTGAATAATTTGTTGTAGCCCATTTTCACTTTCTGCCATCATCACTACATTCCGCATATCTTAAATTATTAATGATTCTTCCGTTTATTTTTATTCCTCCTTCTACATCCTCAAGTGCCTCTCTAAACATTTGTTCACTATAAAGTCGCACTGATTAGATCGTCGGCTTGTCGAGAGCTCCTGAAAAGATTAGTATTATTTTGTGTTAACATTAGATATTTTACTAGAATTTTAAGTAGTATTGTTTGCTTTTTGTTTCTTGGTGTGTCTGCGCAATTTTTGCGTGTTTTCTGTTATTTTAATTATTATTTTTAAGAAAAGATAGCGTACACATGGCACCGATAAAGAAAAAAATGGCGGCCAGGTCGCCATATTTGTTTAAGAGTTTTGATGTAAACGAATTTATGCAATGTGCTGTCTGTGAGATGTATGCCTTGCGAAGAGCGGTGGGAGTCTGGTTAGAAAGTGATAGTGGAATTAATATGTGTAGAAAGTGTAAAGAGAACGAGGACTTCAAGCGTGTGTCGAGACTGATATCGTTAACGATAGTCAGAATGTAGAAAATGGCGGTGTGCTAGAGAATTGCATGGTAGTGCCAGATAGGTGTGAGAACGTCGCTGAAAGTGTAAATGAAGGTAGAAACACAGAAAGAATGGATGATTTGATCGATAATGAAAATGGTGAGATAAATGCGAGTAGCGAAATTGCCCATTTGAATGGCGTGATACACAGAGCCAAAAGACAACTGGAGCGTATGGAAAAATGTGTGTTGAACGTACCGACAAATACCCGGCGGAAGTCTGTGACGGCAAATAATAGAATGTTCGTAAACGTCAATAAAATGAAGGGGCGAGTGCTGTATGGGGATTCGCTATTAAGAGGCATTATAATTGAGAGTTTAACGAAGTCGTACCAGCCGGGTGCGAACATAAAGGACATCAGCGAATCTATTCGACTGCAAAAACAGAGGGTGAAAGAGATGATAATCGTGGCAGGAACGAATGATTTGAAAGAGGACAAAATGGAAATGATAGAGGATGTGAGGGAGTTGTTTGAAGTAGCAAAAGAGAAGAGTGAGAGAGTTGGGATGGTGAGTATCTTACCGCGGTATGACAGCGAAGTGTTTAGAAGGAGGGCCATAATTGCCAATGACTTTATGCGTGGGTTATGCATGGAGAGTGGTGTGGAATTTGTGGAATGAGTTCGATGGGCGAAAGGACTTATATAAGATGGATGGATTACATTTGAATGGAGTTGGTGTACGGAGACTTGAAAGAGTGTTGATGAATGATGTGGAAGTGGATATACAGACTCAGGGAAACTAGATTTATTAAGTGGGGGGGGAGTAGATATGCAGACTTGGGGGGGGTGCAGTTAAGTGTATGAATGAGTATATTATGCCCGGGCGAGTACGACGGACAACAAATCAGAATGGGATAGTTAGTATAAGGCATCAAAGTAGGGATGGGACAAATGGGCTTCTGCGATTCATGTACACTAATGCCAGGAGTATTAGGAACAAGAAAGACGAGTTTTTGGCCATGGTTGGCACTTCCAGGCCACAGGTTGTCGGTATTAGTGAAACATGGCTGACAGAAGATGATAAAGCTAGTGGGATTGAATGCGATGGGTATAGCGTGTTCAGGAGTGACAGGGTGAATAAAAAGGGGGGAGGAGTGTTATTGATGATAGCTGATGAGCTTCAGCCAAGGAGTATAGAAGTTGAACTGCAGGATGGGGAAAAAAGCACATTTGAGGCTGTTTGGTGTGAGATAGAATCTAGCAGAACAAAATATACAATTGGGTGCTGCTACAGACCGGGTGATGGAGTGGATGGTGGGGATAGTATGCATAAGCAAATAGAAGCAATGAGTGGAAGGAGGGTAATTATTATGGGTGATTTCAATTATGGTAACATTGACTGGAAAGAGGAGAGGGCACATGAGAGGAAGGAATTGGATTTTATGCAGTTATTAAGGGACAACTATCTACGGCAACATGTATTGGAAAATACCAGGGGGCAGAGAGTACTGGACCTAGTAATTGCAACTGAGAATGTAGCTGTAACGAACATGACCATGTTGCCACCAATTGGTGAGAGTGACCATAAGGTCATGACTTGGGAGGTGGCTAAAGGAGTCAAATTTACAATTAAGACAGGGTACATGTGGAATTACTGGGCTGGTAAGTATGACAAGCTTAGGTGTGTGCTTGGCTCAATGCCATGGCATGTAAAACTGCAAGGGCTGGATGTTGATAGTGCATGGGAGGTGGTTAAGAACTGTTTGCAGGAGGCAATGGTTGACTGTATACCAAGAGTCCGAATAATAAATCAAGTATGGGTTAAATGGATGAATAACACTATTAAGCTTGAGCTGCAAAAAAAGAAACAATTGTGGAGGGAATTTAAGGAGAAGGGTGACCATCAGGTGCAGGAACAGTATAAAGCTCAGGCCAGGATGGTAACAAGGGTGGTAAGAAAAGCAAAAGCAGATTATGAAAGGAAATTGGCCATGCAGGCTAAAGAGAATCCCAAACAGTTTTTTCAATATGTTGCAAGTAAAAGGAAAAATGCTCATGGTAGAATGATCTTAAAAAATGCTGAGGGTAGGGAGGTAACCGAATCAGTCGATGTTGTGGAATTATTGAGCGAGCACTTTGCAAGAGTATATCATCCAGGTGGTGACTTTGCAGAAATGGAAGAACCAACAGCTTATACTGGAATTGTGATGAATGAAGTAGAGGTAACTGGTCTATTACAGAACCTCAATGTCAATACATCTGTGGGATTGGATGGTATACCAGCTCGTGTCG
Organism: Typopeltis vanoorti; assembly: GCF_054136105.1. Classification (NCBI taxonomy): domain Eukaryota; kingdom Metazoa; phylum Arthropoda; class Arachnida; order Uropygi; family Thelyphonidae; genus Typopeltis; species Typopeltis vanoorti. The sequence goes on from NC_143568.1 coordinate 48,050,882, forward strand.
TACGTGAAGCGGCCAAAGAATTGTCAGTGCCCTTGACCATTTTGTTTAATTTGAGCCTCAGGACTGGGTCAGTCCCAAGGGGGTGGAAAGAGGGGAAAATAGTTCCACTGCACAAAGGTGGTTCCAAGGCTGCTCTTGAAAATTACCGGCCAATCAGCATAACAGGAATCATTATCAAGGTCTTAGAAAAAATAGTCAAGAGGAAAATACAAGATTGGATAGAAAAAAATGGGATACTGTATTGGGGACAGCATGGTTTTGTGAAGGGTAGGTCATGCCTCAGTAACTTGCTCACGTATTATAACACAGTGACGGCTGAACTGGATAAGGGTAATGGGTTTACAGTGATTCTACTGGACCTTGCTAAGGCCTTTGACAGGATACCACATGGAATTCTAATCAGTAAATTGCAGCATATGGGAATGGACATAGGGTTGGTGAGATGGATAGGAGGGTGGTTGACGGAGAGATATCAGAGAGTGGTTTACTCAGGAGTAGAGTCCACAAGACGGCCTGTGACTAGTGGTGTGCCACAAGGATCTGTTCTTGGACCACTGCTGTTTAATTTGTTCATAAATGATATAGGAAAGGATCTTAGAGGAACAGTTCATTTGTTTGCGGATGATGCGAAGTTGGGTAGGGCAATAGTGAATGCCGATGACGTCAAAATTTTGCAGAATGATTTGGATAGATTGGATGTCCATATAATGTGGCAAAATGTAAGGTTATGCATTTTGGGGTGAAAAGATTGGAGACAGTTTACTGCATTGGTGGAACCATGATCCAGGAAATTGATGAGGCACGAGATTTAGGAGTGTTGGTGGATAAGGAATTGAAATTTAGGGGACACATTGCAAAAGTGGCCAAATCAGCTCATCAAATCACTTGGTTGCTGAAGAATACGTTGACAAGCAGGTTATTGTTCCTCTGTATCGAGCCTTGATAAGACCCCATCTTGACTACTGTGCTCAGATTTGGTCACCTAGGTTTCTTCTTGATGGGGAGGAGGTGGAGAGGATCCAGAGGTGAGTGACCAAGATGATAGCAGGTCTGTGGAATGAATCGTATGAGAACAGGTTGAGGATTTGTGGGTTGCAAAAATTGGTTGATAGGCGGAGGAGGGGAGATATGATTGAGACATTCAAATTACTGAAGGGTTTCTATCAAATTAATTCAGAAGATATTTTTGAGAACAGGGCTGGTTGTGGGAGGACTAGGGGACATCCATGGAAACTGGGCAAAAGTGTGGTTAGTAAAGGTGTTAGAGCGTTCTTTACTTTTAGAGTAGTGAATGAGTGGAATGCGCTCCCTAAGTCTGTAGTGGATGCTGTGACAGTGAATGAGTTTAAGGCGAGGTATGATAGATACTGTATGAATGTCGAATAGTTGTGATGAATATGATTTAGGGCCTCCCTCGATGAGTCTAATGACTCCCTGGAGTTGCCCGTAATAGTAATAATAAAAGTTAAACAATAATGGTGATAACTTGCATCCTTGTCTGACTCCTCTCTCCACCGGGAATTCTCCTGTTTCCTCTCCATTTGCACATACTGACGCTATTTGTGACCAATATAATCTCTTTAAAATTTCCAAGTCATAAGAGTCAATATCAGTATTTTCTAGAATGTCAAAAAGCCTTTCATGTTTCACTGTATCGAATGCCTTTTCAAAATCTAGAAATCCCAAAAACAACTTTCCGCCATGGTTTAGTGTTTTCTCCCCAGTAATTCTTAGACAAGTTATAGCCTCTCTAGTTCCTCTGATGGTTCTGAATCCATACTGTTCCTCATTCATTTCTTTTTCTATTTTATTCCTAATTCTCTCTAAAATTGTTTGCACTAGAATTTTTGCTGTGTAAGTTATAAGACTTATCGTTCTAAAATTGTTACAGTCTAAAACTCCCGTCTTTTTTGGAGTGGGGATAAAAATTGATCTTCTAAACTCCTCTGGTAATTCTTGTCCTTCATAAATTCCGTTAATAATTTGCCATAACACTTCCATACCTTTTTCACCCATATTCCTTATAAGTTCTATCTATATACCATCTATTCCTGGCGATTTTCCTTTCAGCTTTTGAATTGCTAGATTCAGTTCCTCCCTCATGATGCACAGTCTCTGCCCAATATGTTCTTTCCTTTGGTTTTCTCCTCTTTCCCTGTCTTCATAAAGTTTACTTACATATTCTTCCCAACTAGAGAGTGGTTTAATGACATCGTGGAATGGACTGGTTTAAGAATGATGGAAGCAACAGACAGAGAGAAATGGAGAAGAGCTGCTCATCTGCTGAAACCTCTTGCTAGAGGATGCTACCGCATGACGACGACGACGTCTCTTTCCAAAAATAAAAACGAGTTTCACATCTGCCAAAATAAGTAATCAATCCTGAAATGACCACAAATCAGCCTTTGCAATGAATATATTTTAGTTGTTGATTAGCAGACATTCTAACACAGAAAAACTGAACATTTCTTTTACAGGTATTTATGCCAAAAATGATTTCTTTATTTATAGTGATCAGTTTCACTTTTATTATCAAAAAATTCTAAATTATTTGATACAATTATCTTGAACAAAAGGTTTGTATTTTTTTAAGAGAAAAGGTGCATAGGTGTTACATAATCATTTATTTTTTGGATTGGGGTGGGGGGGGGGTTATAGACCTATTCAATCTGCAGGCAATTGTTGCAAATGTAAATCACTTCGGGAACATACTCATTCAGTTTAGTCTAAAATAGTAGCAAAAGTTTAACTATTTCAATAATGTCACGTATCTAAACTTGCAGAAAATGGCGTTATATCTGCTGATGTTAGAACTCTTACATAAATATTTTTTCTGGCATGAATTCTCTATCAGCTATAATGTAATCTATTTACAGATTACATTATATGCACTCTTGTATTGACAAAAGAAACATGTGCCGTAATTTCTTTATATTACAAGAAAAAAAAGATAATAATAGAAGAAAAATATTTAGTAATTTCTTTCTCATTGGGGGAATTTACAATGTTCTTTCTTTGTAAATAACTATTTGGGAACATTGATCAAGTGTAAACGGATAAGTATTTTAATACCGACTAGTTTCACCAAACTTAAGCTGTTGGCGTCATCAAGGTACAAGCACTGAGGTTAAACCATATCACAAAATAGATCTTAACTATAAATTCTAAAAATTATAGTTACAAACTAAAATAGCATTGAACGTGAATAATACATGTATCACGTGTACATGATTTACTAGTTGTTGCTAAGGAATGTTCTATAGTTAGCATTAAAGTTCATTTCTTTTATGTTCAGAGATCTAATTGGGGTTTTCCATATCTCTGGAAGTATTAAACCTTGGTTCCTGTTAAGGTTATCTGTAGTGCGTGCGACTGTGGCTGCTTCTTTAAACATTCGAGAGCGGTAGTTTTCCCTCTATGTAAGGGGAACAACTTTTCTCCCACTCAATGATATGGTTTGTTGTGGAGAAATGTGATGACAGGCCTGATATGTCTTGTCTGTTATTTTTAACATAACCAATATGTTCTTTCTGCCTAATCTCGAGGCTTCTCGAAGTCTGTCCGATGTAACTTGAACCACACGAGCATGGGATATTATAGACTCCAGCATACTTATAGAAAGGATGGGTATCTTTTGGAGATCATAGTAGTTTACGAATTGTTTCTAGGTTTGAATGACGATGCCAACAGCTTAAGTTTGGTGAAACTAGTCGGTATTAAAATACTTATCCGGTTACACATGATCAATGTTCCCAAATAGTTATTTACATTAGTTCTGTGATCAAGAAAATACATGCTCATTATGTTCTTTCTTTGTGTTTTGAAATGAAATTGCAAATTGCCAATAGAAAATCTGCTATAATCATATGAGTGACATTTTACCATTTTTCTCCTAGAGGAGAAAAGAAATAATGCAATAATATTGTTCAATCTGTCAAACTTTATTGTAGCGGAAAGTTTTATTATCAAACTTTGCTGTTTTGTAATAAAAAATATATATTATTCGTTTTACTTTGAAAATTTCTAATCTGCGGCACACACTGCTATGAAAATTTAATAGACAAAGTTTCGGCAAACTGTATTCTTATTATTTACAAAAAAAAAAAACAATCCTAAAATAGGCATATTTGAAAAACAGTTGCATTAGGCAAGATTGTGGTACACAGAATGTTTCAAAAATTAAGAAATAAAACAGATTTACCCTACTATTCAGAATTGTTTGGAATGTAATTAAGGTACTATATATATATATATATATATATATATATATATATGTGTGTGTGTATGTTCTCCTCAGGACCTTTTGAATGGGCAAATCGCCCAGCTGGTTTTACTGACCATCCGGCTAATGTTTCATTCCACCTGGCTGGTAAAAATTTCTCGGGAGAACACTGTATATATTTAAAAAGTTATTTAATGACTAGCAAACCGAGAATAATGCCATAACAGCGTTTCGGCTGTTATGGCCTTCATCAGGTATCTAGAAGAAACAATAATAAAAGACTGAAGATATTAAGAAAACTGAGAATCACAGGTTAATTGTATTAGATAATTAAAAATAAAAAACGTTGTATTAAAATTTGAGTTGTTCTATTTACGTGCCATTGTTTATTGTATGCGTGGTAGTAGACTCTCGAGAACGCTAGTATTGAACAACTGCAGTATGGCTCTCAGGGGATGTTATAGCTCAAATTACTATTCAAATGCTCAGGATTAAGGATGATCTCACTGGATTCCACTATCTTTCTTTCAAATTTATCCTTGCAACGGAAAATGTTTTCAGATCTATCCCACGAAACTCGGTGACCTTGAAAATTATCATGACAATCCTCATAATGTATTAGTTTTTTTGTTGTTTCTTCATGCCGTGTGTTAACGGATTTAATAAATTCAGTTGTTTTCTTTTTGATACATTTCATGGAGTTGTAGTTTACCATTTGGTAGGTGTTGTGGTCCAATACCTTCTCTATGTAAGTTGTCCGGTCTAAAACGACATTGGCATTCCCTTTGTCTGCTTTTGTGATTATAATGTCCTGGTTATTTTTTAGGGATTTAAGGACCAGTTTTTCAGTTTTCTTTAGATTGCTGCTTTGTTTTTTGTTTGAATTTAGTATACAGGACGTTTCCATGCATATTTTATCAGCTAGATTGGTGGGAAGGGATCTTAAACCTCTCTTGACATGATAAATGATATCAAGTTTATTTACTGACCTCGGCGCAATGGTGTAGTTTAAACCTTTCTCCAACAGTGAGAGTTCACCTTGGGTGAGATTGTAGTTTGACTGGTTGATAACCAGGCTGTGGTCCGATAGTGGTTGGTTGCTCCTAGCTTCGTTTGTAGGTGATTGGCTGCTCCTAGCATCTACCCAAGCCAAAGTTCTGCAACTTAAATTAGAGCTATCTGACTACGTTAATCCAGCAATTTGGGATATTTTAGACAGAATCACAGACAACTCGGCCAAGCACTTATTAAGGAAAAATTAGTAATGAAGTTCCAAGCACTACAACAACAACATGAAAGCACAAGACAAATTGGATGCCATAACGAAAGGAGCAGCCAATCACAAACCGACATCATAAGGAGCAGCTAATCACCCACAAACAAAGCTAGGAGCAACCAACCACCATCAGACCACAACCTGGTTATCAACCAATCAAACTACAATCTCACCCAAGGTGAACTCTCACTGCTGGAGAAAGGTTTAAACTACACCATTGCGCCGAGGTCAGTAAATAAACTTGATATCATTTATCATATCGAGAGAGGTTTAAGATCCCTCCCCACCAATCTAGCTGATAAAATACGCATGGTAACATCCTGTATACTAAATTCAAACACAAAACAAAACCGAAAACCTGGCCCTTAAATCCCTAAAAAATAACCAGGACATTATAATTACAAATGCAGACAAAGGGAATGCCACTGTCATTTTAGACCGGACAACTTACATAGGGAAAATGAACCATTTGGTATCGGACCACAACACCTACCAAATGGTAAACTACAACCCCACGAAACGTATGAAAAAGAAAACAACTGAATTAATTAAATCCGCTAACACATGGCCTGAAGAAACAACAAAAAAATTAATACATCATTATGCCTGCACACCCAGAATTTATGGCCTTCAAAAAATACACAAATCACCACTATGTCCGATTGTTGAAGGAATTGGTAGGTCAGTCCCCTTTCTACATAAAAAAAAATACACAACATTTCATAAACAAAATTAAAAACATTACACTCAACGACCAAGATTTATTAGTCAGTTTTGACATAACTTCCCTTTTCACCAATGTCTTGATCAATGATACTGTCTTGCTCCTACAGAACATATTTCCACATGACATCACGGCCCTATTTCTGTTTGCCCACGTACTCCGCTCCGGATATTTCATGTGGCAAAACAATTTTTACCTTCAAAAAGAGGGTAGCCATGGACTCACCACTTTCCCCTCCAATCGCTAACTTTTATATGGAAGACTTTGAGCAACGAGCTCTAGAGCCAGCATGCCTAAAGCCCAAAATTTGGCTCATATACGTCAACGATATTTTCGCCATTTGGCCTCATGGCCACGAACACTAAATACATTCCTTAGCCACCTGAACAAACAACACATACGTATCCAATTCACCATTGAAATAGAAAAAATCAACTCTCTTCTGTTCCTAGACACGCTCGTCACATGTCTTTCCTCATGCTGTCTCTCCTTCTCAGTCTACCGTAAACCTACACACACAGGCCAGTACATACACCACCCAACACATAAACTAGGTGTCATAAGCACCCTGAAACACAGAGCTCAAACTATTTGTTCAAATGAACAAGTTCTAAACCAGGAATACAAGATCATTAACCACACATTTATGAAAACTGGATACAGTAAAAAAACTATTCACAAGATCCTCCACAGAGATAATAGTAAAAACAAAAAAGATTTCAAGAATGCCATTGCCATACCTTGTGTTAGAGGCATTTCCGAAAAAATAGACAGAACACTACACAAATACAACCTCAAAACTACCTTTAAACCCCGACAAAATTAAGACACCTACTCAGTTCTTCCAAAGATTGTCTTTCACACCTAGTCTATTAGTCTATCCAGGGGTATACAACATACAATGCACATGTAACCTGTCATACATAGGGGAAATAGGGCAAACCATCCCAATTAGGAAGGACGAACACAAACGACACATTAAATACCTCTATTTTGGAAAAACCGGCACTCCAAACATAACACAAAATGATTGGAAAAAGTCCCTACACCGCACCAAAATCTGGTTGAGAGAAAATTTAAAGAAGCATGTGAAATGCTCAAATATAACCCAAATCTGAACAAAAATGATGGCCTAACCATTCCAAGAATGTGGAGGACCCATTTGCAACCTTTATAGCAACCAGAACAAGCCGAAGAAAAATCCCACTACAAGAAGATTTGGTGAAGTGTTTTTTTTTTTCCCTTAACATTCAATAGCAACTTGAACCGTACAAGTCCTGAAGAAAATCATAGTATAACAATCTGAGCTGTACAAATCCAGAAGAATCTTAGTACATGAGGACTTTAGCAGAGTTTATTGTAGTTTTTTATTTATTTATTTATTTTATTAATTATTATTATTATTTTTTTTTTTTCGGTTTTTATTTTATTTTATTTAATTATCGCTAGAGGTCAGGCTAAGAAAAAGATTAAGTAACAGCATAGATTTTATTTACTGGTATAGAGTGCAAGAGCATGTAGCTTCCCTATACGCATGTATCCTTCTGGTGATGACCTCAATATGGAGGTCAAAACGTCAAGTGTTATTTTATTAATGATTAGTAAAATAATCATCTCAGCACATGTGTTTTGTGTCTCTAAATTCTTAAATATTAATCCTTTGTGAGCTTTGGCTGTTCCCAAAAATGAAAAATACCTTGAATGGATGCAGATTTTCTTACATCCAACATCATGTGGTGATAGATAAAAAGCATTCCAGAAAATGAGTTCTAGAAATGTTTAAACAATGGCAGCATTGTCTAAGTGTATTGTTGCATAATAGAATTATTTGAAGGTGATAATAGCCACTAGCCTACAGGTAAGCAAATATAATGAAGATGAGCAGGTTATAACTTCGAATTTTCCAGGAGCAAAAATTAAAGATATAATGCAAGCTATTCAAAAACAAAAAAGAAAAGTAAACGATCATAACTGTAGTAGATACTAACATGTATAAGACACCAGAGAAGAATAGAGATCTACAAGTTGTCCAGCTGTGTCATACAGACTGCAGAAAAGAGTATACAAAAAAAAAAAAAAAATGCTGGTAGATTATTAGGTCTATACACGAATGCTAGTAGTATCACAAACTAAGGGGTAGAGTTTGTTACCTTGGTCAATATGCTGGGACCTCAGATTGTAGGCATTAGTGAGATCTGGCTATCAGAATCAGGCATACTAACTGGTATTCATTGCAAAAAGTACAGTACTTTTAAGAAGGATAGATAGGAGAGGAGGGGAAATGTGCTGCTAATGATATCGGATGACTTGAATCCAGTTAGAGTTGAAGCCTATGATTGTAGTACTAGTACTAACAGTATTTCATGTGGCAGTGAGTTTGAAGCCATTTGGTGCGAGGTGAAATCTAACAAGATCGATTACATAGTGGTGTTACAGACCTGGTGGATTGGTTGCTAGTGATGAAGAAATACATCACCAAATAGAGACAATGAGTGCAAAAAGAGTAATTACAATGTAAGATTTTAATTATCCAAAAATTTGATTGGATAGCAGTAAAATCCCATGGGAAGAATGAAACTGAATTTATTGAGCTCTTGCTAGACCACTTCCTCAAGCAGTATGTGACAGAAGGAACTGAAGGTCATAGAGTGTTATATTCGATTATAGTGTAAGGAGGGTTTCAGTTAAAGACATAACCATTCTGCCTCCAGTTGGTGACAGTGATCATGCAGTACTCACTTGGAAAGTGACTAAGTTTATGGATGTTACATGCTGAACTACAAAGCAGGAAATTATGACCAACTGAGGAGTATACCAAGTTCATTGGAATGGTATCAGTTGCTGTATGGGAAACATTTAAAAAATACTTAAATGATGCAATATCAGAATGTGTCGATGTTTTGGAATGGTGATTTTCTATGGTAATCCAATGACTTTAGCCAAAGTGCTCACACAGTATACTGGCAACACACCTTCACATATAAAAAACCTAGCCCACTTTTTGATGTCTCCTCCTTCTTCACCAATGTCTCGCTCAAAGATACATTAGACCTCATCCATACCATATTTCCTCCCAATATCTCAGCCCTATTTCAGTTCACCATGAACTCAGGCTATTTCGTTTGACTAGTTATATTCTACAAACAGACAGGACTGCAATCTCACCACCCTTGGCCGACTTCTTTATGGAGACCTTTGAAGAAAAAGCCTTAAACTCTCTCTCACAAAAACCCACTATCTGGCTACACTATGTGGATGTTGTGTTATAAATTTGGCTGCATGGCCTGAATCTCCACAATTTCTTAACACGTCTAAACAATCAACACCCCTGGATTCAGTTTACCTTGGAAAAGGAAAACAACAACTGTCTCCAATTCCTAGATACTCTGATTATATGCCAGCCTGAAGGATCCCTGGCATTCTCCATTTACAGGAAACCTACACATACAGGTAGAAGCATTCACCAGCAGGCTATCTCCCTCTCTCAACAATATGGGATTATAAAAACCCTATACAACAGGGCAAAATAAATCTGTTCGGATAACAGAGCCCTAACTACTGAACTGGACTGCATCCTTAACACTTTCTTAGCAAATGGCTACAATTCCCCCCCTCCCCCCCCCCAAATAATAAAACCATGTAACAGTAACCCTCCTTCAAAGCAAAGATTACTCAAAATCTATCACCATTCCATATGTCCAAGGCACATCTGAAAAATTAACAAAAACCCTAAGGAAATATGACCTTACAACCAGTTACAGACCACATAAGAAATTGGTATCTGCTCCACCAAAGACCAGCCACATCCCCTAGATCTATCAGGAGTATACCAGGTCCCTTGCAGTTGTAAACTGGCTTACTACACCCTCACGTGCAGGACAGCCAATAATAGAATATCCAAACACAAGGACTACATCCAGTACCACCAATACTCTCAGGACTTGCTGACCATGCGTTGGATGGTCACTCTATTACACTACAGCAAATATAAGTATGAAAGACTATCCGTTGAATTTGCCTCAGCTTTAAAAAACTTTCCAAACCTCAACAAATTTGGGTGCATGAGACTTCTCCAAATCTTGGAAGCATACATTTTAGCCCACTAGGGTTACTGTATAGGACTCTAGACCCGATTTCTGTTGCTTTTATTCAGCCTCATTTGCTCAGTATTAGTACTTGCATGCACATTGCTTGAAGATAGCAACGTAACATTGCCAAAATATAGGAAAGATTTTTTATATTTAATATTCTAGTATATGTTGTCAATTCCTGAGAAACTAAAAGCTATGTATAATCAGTAAGCTTATCTACAAGAAAAAGATGTGTAATCTTATTAAGTAAGATATTTGTAGGAAATGGATGATGTTGAAGGAATACCGTAGGCATAAGGATAATGTCGATTATGGAAATTATAAGCAACAGGCTAGAATAGTCACAACTATTGTATGGAAAGCTAAGTCCGAATACGACAAGAAACTGGCTCTGCAAGCTAAAAACAGCCCACAAAAATTCTATCAACGTGCTGCAAATAAAAGGAAGACTGAATATGAAAGAATAACTCTTCTGAATGCAGATGGTGTGAGAGTGACAGATGCAGAAGAGGTTGTTCAACTAATGAACGTCCATTTTGCTAAAAGCTACCTACCTGGTATGCAATATTGAGTTCACTGCTACCTCTTCACTGAATGAAAAAATTCAGGAATGCAGCGTACTGTCAGCAAAACCATAGGTCAAAGTTGCAGTCAGCTGGAGAGCATCAATGAAATATATTTTTATTATTATTATTCAGGTCTCCATGGAATCAAGAGACTCATTGTGGGAGGTCCTTCTTAGGAAACACAAAGTCTATCATACCACTCCTTGAACTCATCGACCGTTCTTGCTCTCACCACTCTCTCAGGTAATGCATTCCATTGTTCAACCACCCTCCACACAAGGAAACCACTCATAGACCTCTTGCTCACAGCTTCTTTTCGGCCCCTTGTCATCGATCCTTCCTTCTGTTCCACCAAGCAAAAGAACTCCCCAGTGTCCACCCTGTAACTGCCTCTCAACAGTTTAAAAGTCTTGATCATATATATCACCTCTCCTTCTTCTATCTACCAAACTCTGCAGTTCACATTCCCTCAGCCAATCCTCCTAACTGATATTGTACAGTCCTGAAACCATCTTTGTTATCTGCCTCTGTACCCTTTCCACAGTTAATTTATCCCTTCAAATCCTGGGTACCAAATTTGAGAATAATAGTCTAAGTGTGGTCTGATCAGAGACTTATACAACGGAATGATAACCCTTTTATCTCTGCAGGTCAGTGTCCTTCTCATAATTGCAGCAATCCTCTGTGTTACCTTCACCACTTTTGCAATATGTCCCCTAAATTTCAGGTTTCTATCAATCATCAACCCCAGATCTCTTGTCTCCCTTACTTCCTCCAGTATAACTCCTCCCATAGAGAATGCGGCATCCCATCCCAAGCCTCAAGACCTTACATTTTGCTTCATTAAACGAACATCCCCATTCATTTGTCCATCTGTCTAGTTTATTCAAATTCTCTTGCAGGGCTGCCACATCTACACTATTACTGATAACCCTTCCCAGCTTCACATCATCTGCAAACAATTGAATATCCCTTTGCAGTCCATTGACAATGCATTAATATAAGGGTTGAATAGTACTGAGCCCTGTGGATCCCCCACTTGTAACCTTGTGCTTCTTTGATACCTATCAGACAGCCAATTGTGAATCCACTTGACTAACCCGACATTTAAACTCATATGTTGCAACTTAAATATCAGCTTATCATATGGCACCCTGTCAAATGCCTTTGCAAAATCCAAACAAATGTCAGTATATGCTTTCCCTCGTCAACTGCTCTTGTCATTTTATTATAAAAGGCAGTCATATTACTAAAACAAGAGCGTCCCTTAACAAATCCATGTTGATTCTCACAGATAACATTACCCTCATCTGCCCAATGCTGTATATAGTCCCTCACCAATTTCTCCAAGACCTTAACAACTAGTGATGACACACAAACTGGCCTATAATTTGACACTTCTAGTCGGCTACAGCCCTTATGCAATGGCACTATCTTACCTTCCTTCCCTCCCTCCATTTCTTGGGTACCTTTCCTGCAACCAGACTCAAGAGCCAGGTCAACAGAGTTGTCAGTTCTTTAACACACTCTCCTCTTGCTCCTCTAAACCCTGAACCTGCTCTATCCTTTTAGTATTAAAACCTTCTCCAGGATGAAATACTCCAATAAAGTACTCATTGAACAACTCCACTATGTCCTCTGCATCAGTCACTCTATTCCCATTTTTATCCTGCAATGTCATTCTTTTACAATCATTTCTCTTCCTGCTGGCAACATAGCTAAAAAAATTCCCTAGGATTTCTTTGGATCTTAGTGCCATTCTCTTCTCATATTCCAGTTTTGCCTTCCTCACCATGCAAGTTGCTCTCCTGGCCTGCGTCTTATATTCTTCGTGCATCTGCTCTCCACCCCTCTCCTTATATCTCTTACATAATCTCTTTTTCACCTGCATTTCCTGTTTGATATTGTTCGTCATCCACTTTACACCAAATTGTGTCCACTTCACTCGTGGTATGCAACTTACTATTGCTGCTAACAAATATTCCTTCACAATTTCCCAAGCACTAATGATATCCTGGCCTTCCAATTCCATCCTCCATGGAACTGCCTCAAGTTGATATCTAAGACTATTATAATCACCTGCTTATAATTCCACATATGTTCCCTTTACTTTGATACTCCTGCATGTCTATTCATCTTCCAAGTCAAAACCACATGGTCACTCTCTCCAACTGTTGGGAGAGAGTGACCATCTCAATTATCAGCTCTTCTGATGCTATGACCAAATCCAAAACTCTTGAACCTCTTGTTCCCTCTATTACATGTTGCCTAAGACATTTGTCCCTCAAGAAATCTAGAAATTCCATTCCCTTATTACTACATGCTTTTTCCTCTTCCCAGCTTTAACTACTGCTGTAGTTAAAATCTCCCATAACAATCATTCTTCTTGCACTTGTCAAGTTCAACTGCCTAAACATCTCCTGCTCCATGGTTTGTAGCAGCGCCCTACTAAATATCCTGTCTTGGCCACTTTTACCTCACACCATATGCTTTCAAAACCATTGGTGTCACTGCCCTCCAGAGCCTCCGCTCTTAGAAGACACAAGTCATCACTTATCATAAGCAGTACCCCCACCACCATGTTTTCCTTTCCTATCCTGCCGAAAAATGCTGTATCCTGCTATTTCTATTCCTGTTATTATATCATCTTATGTCAACCACGTCTCTGAGATCCCAATAATGTTTGGCCAGGCTAATGCTATCAGCGCTACCAATTCATCTCCTTTATTTCGGATACTTCTGGTATTAGTATAAAGCATAAAAATATCACTGCTTCTATACCTATCCTTATCTCCTCCAGACCCCCCACTGGAGTCGGTGTTATCTAATGTCATCTCTCTTCTCCCAAGCACTCATTCCCACAAGAGGCCACCCCTGCTACCATCCACCCTCAGAATTCTAGCTTCCCTGTATTGACGCACTGATTTGTTCCCCCCTCCATGTGGGGCACCTGCTCATGGTGGAGGGGACCTCCCAGTGATGGTACTGGCCCTTTTCCTTCTTCCTCTTTTTCTTTGCTCTATTTCTCCTGAGTCTTTTTCAGTATCCTTTTTCCAGACCACCATCACTGGGATCCAACGCCCTGTCGCCATGTTTGCAGTGCGGTGCGACCCGCGGACATCCGGAAAGGGGGATCCTGGTAGTCTTGCACTACTTTGACCCCTGCATCGGCAAGACAGGTGGTTTTTTTTGACATGGAAAAAGCTTATGACACAGCCTGGAGATATGGCATATTAAAAGACATCTATAACCTAGGTCTCAAAGGACACCTCCCTATATTTATTAAAAACTTTCTGTCCAGGCGAACTTTCCAAGTCAGAGTGGGAAGTACGCTATCTTGACCATATCATCAAGAACAAGGTGTTCCCCAAGGCTCTGTCTTAAGTGTAACTCTTTTTTGCTATTAAAGTTAACTCGATCGTTGAATAGCTTCTTCCCACTGTAGACAATGCTCTATATGTTGATGACTTCACAATTTACTGTCACTCACGTAACATGAGGATAATTGAAAGAAAACTTCAGCAAGCAATTGATCATGTTGCTCTGTGGGCTCTTAATAATGTGTTTAGGTTTTCAACAGAAAAAAGTGTCTGTGTACACTTCTATCGAAAATGCACTCATCACCCAGATCCTGAACTAAGAATGGGACCTACTGTTATTCCAATAGCTACAGAAACCAAGTTCTTGGGACTCATCTTTGACAGAAAACTCACATTTCTAGCACACATTCGTCAACTAAGAGAAAAGTGCAAAAGAACTTTGCACTTTTCTCTTAGTTGACGAATGTAGTAGAGGATAGAGTGCAAAAGAACTTTGAACCTCCTTCGGACTCTATCCTCTACTGAGTGGGGTGCTGATCGAGCTTCATTGCTCCATCTTTATCGTGCACTTATACGTTCAAAGCTGGATTATGGGTCCCAAGTCTATGGTTCGGAAAGACAGAGTAACCTATGATGGTCTGATTCCATCCATCATCAGGGTCCGGGTATACGGATAGCTACTGGTGCCTTTCGCACCTCACTCACTCAAAGTCTCTATGTTGAAGCAAATGAACCGGCTCTATCACTATAACGGAAATAGTTGTCTCTTAATTACACCCTAAAAATAAAATCTCTCCCATATTACCCTACATGGAATAGTATCTTCTCTCTGCATTGGGAAGCTCAATATCACACACATCAAACTGCTATACATCCTTTTGTTATGCATATTAAAGAAACTGTGCAAGTTGTTAGTATAAATGTTGACAACATTAGCTACACTAAACATAACAGCATTCCTCCATGGCAGGTTTGCACACCATCCTGCAACCTCTCACTTTGTCAGCTACAGAAATCTTATACCCATCATCCATTTACCTGCAATTGTTTAATGCCCACAGAGCAGCACACGCTGATTTCTTACCCATCTATACTGATGGTTCAAGAACTAACACCTCTGTTGGCTGTGCTGCTGTGTTTCCTGACATTATTATCTCAAATCAGATCCCACCAGATTGCAGTAATTATACAGAGAGTTACATGCCATTCAGCTTGCACTTGTGCATATAAAAGAAAACTGCTACCAAAAGTGTATAATTTATACAGATTCATTGAGTTCTTTACAGGCTATCTCCTCTCCTATGTATAATCCACATCCAGTACTTTATGAAGTGTTACACCTGCTTCACAAAATGAAAATCCTTAATTTCGATGTTCAGTTCTGCTGGATTCCCAGCCACATCAAAATTAAAGGAAATGAGGCTGCAGATGCAGCTGCTAAATCAGCTCACACCTTCTCCACATACTGTTTGACAGTTCCATATACAAACTACAGACAACTTATACAATCAAAGCTAATTGCTCAGTGGGAGTTAACATGGCAAGAAGCATCAACAAACAAATTATATAACATTAAACCTGAAATTAAACATTGGCATTCTAGTCAATGTACAAAGAGAAAAGAGGAGGTTGTCCTTGCTAGGCTCCCCATAGGTCAGAGTCACCTTACGCATTCTCATTTACTGAGAGCTGATGACTCTCCCATATGTGAAAAATGCAACACACATCTCACTATTCATCATATTCTGTTAGATTGTCAAAAATTTACACGAGGAATGAAATTTTCACCTATCTAACCAAGCCATATACGCTCAGGGAAATGCTAGCAGACTCAGGCAAATTGCATGATGTTTTTAATTTTTTTAGAAAGAATTAATTTGTACAAACACATTTGACTATAAATTTGTTTATATAAATACTTTTTTTTGCTTAACTTAACTTTTATACATACATATTATTCATTAGGTTAAATCTGACCAATTATGTATTACGACAGGCCTGATCTTGTATATTTGTATCACCCTGCTGTAATTTTGTTAATATATAAATACCATAATGCTAAACTTAAATTTTATGCATCAATGCTGTATAATAATTCCATTCTGACTCTTTAAGTATTAGTATAATAATGTTTGTTGTAATCTTACTTGATGTAGACACTGCTTTCCTTGACTTGTTTTGTATATACATATGTTAATCTATAGTTATCTATTTATGTACTGCTGAAATCTCTGCAGTAATTTTGTTTATATGTAGATACCGCATCACTTAACATACATTTTGTGTATGCATCTTATTTACTACTTTGTTTTTCGAATAATCATGTAGCGTAGGACATATTACCTATTTGTGTACTTTCTAGTAATTCTGTTTATATGTATTGCTAAATTCTGTTTATACTGCATTGCTAAATTTAATTTTCATCCATGCATATTGTATAATAATCCCTTTTTGCCTATTTTTGTACTACTTTAAAGGCATGTATTATAATTTTACATATATGTAGATACTGCATTCCTTGGCTTAGTGTTTCATATATTATGTATTAACTTATATTGTTAACTATTTTTGCACTACTGTAATAACCTCTGACCTTGTGTGTTGCTGTGCCCTCTGCAGCAGTTCTGTTTACCTAGAGATGCTGCTTTGTGAAACTATATTCTTGTACAGACATGTTGTTTACAATTTTCTGTAAATTCTAATGTTGTAACCTTTAGTATGGCACAGTATGACCTTTGTAGTTTTTGTGCCAAATAAACTATAAACCAACTGACTCGTTCAGAAAACAGCAATCTCTCCAGATGCCTTCGTCCTTCCTCATTCAAATGCAAGCAGTCTCTCGCATACAGCTCCCTTCTATCCTCAAATGCCATCCAAGCATCCACTTATTCCAATCGTTTCTTCTGACACATTCTGGCTATTATGCTATTCAGTATTACTGCTCTTCTGCTTAGCTCGTCACTATCACACTCAGGCAGCACACACAATCTTTCCTCTCTGTGTTTTCTTTTGTACAACCTCAAGCAAGAATCTCAAATTTCTCGCCACCCGATTTACATTGCCTCTCAAATCATTCTTGCCCACCATCACAATCATTTCATGTATCCTTTCACCCCTCTTAATTGCCATATCCACAATTTCTATCTTCCCTCCAGGTAAACACTCCTCTGGCATCCTATCTTGCACACCACGGATCATCGAGTCTCCATACATCACACCTCTTACCATGCTGTTCCTTGATTGCTCATCTGCATCCCTCACTCTCTCTCTCTCCTCTAACCCCTTTTCTCTGTGTTTCCCCTACTTACCTGCTGTCCTGGCATCACTCTATCCCTGTTTCCAGTGCTCCCTCATATTCTTCTCATTTCCTCCCTCAGACTGTTTCCATTTTCACCCTCTTTTATCATTCCCATAACTCTCTCATTCCCTCTCTTCTACTGCTCCTATGCTCTACTCTTCTATCATTCCTATACCTCTCTCTCTCCTCTTCCCATATCATTCCCATAACTCTCTCTCACTTCTACTCTGATTCGCCTTGCATTCATCTTTTCCATTTGCCTAATCTCATCTTGTTTCTGAGAAATTCCACCTTCTCTTTCAGCTCATCTATCTCTTTCCTCAAGTTAGTCACTCTTACTCACCATTCATTCTCCCAATCAAGACCATCTCCGAAAACTTCACAGTCATTCAAGAATGCCTTCCACACTCCTGACTCTTACTTTATCATTCATATTTTGCTCTTAATTTCTCCTATCACACTGCTCGTCTACCAACATTCATTTCCTGTCCCTGATGCAACTATGTACATTAGTGGCCAAAATTGTGGAAACCTTTTAGAAAAAGTGTATTTTTGAGGTTTGATGGCTCATAACACCACTTTTTTTTGGTGTAATGCAATAACTTTTATGAAGGATTTTTTTATTAGAACAGCAGTTATAAAGAAGAAAAGTGAAACACATAGAAAAAATGAGATATACAAAAATTCTCACAATGTGAGTTAATACTTAGTTGGGTAACCTTTAGCATTAATTACGGCCTTACAACGCCTTCCCATGGAGTGAAACAAGTTTTTTAGTTCTGCAGCTGTTATAATGTGAAACCAAGATTGAATTATTGCTTCTATTAATTTGGGTTTATTGGTGGGTTGCTTCTGACTAACAAGTTTTTTTAGTCGGTTCCATAGATTTTCAATTGAGTTAAGGTCTGGGCTATTCCCAGGCCATTCCAGCAGTGGAATATGATTATCTTGAAACCACTTTTTGCACACAGCAGCAACATAACATGGAGCTGAATTCTGTTGAAATATAAATGCTTCATTATCTTGGAAAAGATCACGTGGGGGAAGGCTTCGGTTTGGGCTCAAGTGTTTCATTTATGTATTTTGGGGCATTTATATTCCCATTTAATCATGCAGATTCTGCCCATACCTTTTGATATCATACAACCCCAGATCATAACACTAAGTGGGTATTTCACGGTAGGTGTAATGCAATCGGGATGCAAATCTTTTCCGATTCTTCTCCTTACGTATTTTATGCCATCACTACCAAACAGGGAGATTTTGGTCTCTCTGTTTGGTAGTGATGAATAATATGAAAAGTAGAGTTTGGTAAAACATAGGTTTTACCCCAGTTTAATCTTTTCAACCTTTGTTTGAGAGATAAAAATTGCTTTTTTCGTGGAATTTTAACATTTAGACCAAATTCCTGCAGTCTGCACCGAACAGTCCTTGCACTCAACTTCACATTGTATTGCGCCATTTCATCTTGTATACACCCAGATGATTTTCTTCTGTCATGTAGGCACAGTCTCTCAATTCTTCTATTGTCACTTGCTGTTGTGCACCTTTTCCTGCCTTTACCAGTCTGGTTTTGTAGTGACTGAGTCTCCTTATACCTCTTCAAAAATTTAGAAATGCCACCTTTGGTTAAGTTTCCACCAATTTTTCTTCTAATTTCTTCATAACTGTAGCCTTGTTCACTTAATAGTACTATTTTACATCGTGCTCTGTGTGACCAGTCAACTCTTTGTGCCATTTCTTTAATTTTATTATGTTTTACAAGCTTGCTAAATGAAAAAACACAAAAAAACCAACCAACTTGATAGCAATCACATAACACACTGAGAAATGTCCTCCTCTCAGCTCCAATACATGACATCAATAGTTGAATCCTATTGGTTTCATGCTCATTGGCTACATTCAAATGAAGGAAAGCTACTTCATATCAACCTAAGGAAGTTGTGCTTCTTTTTTATGGTTATTTGGCTATAACTTTCCATAGAATACAGAAAATTGAACAAACTTTGTTGCATTACATTCTTGATTAAATTATCTTTGCATTGACATATATAATTTTATGGCATTACACCAAAAAAATGTGGTGTTATGCGCCATCAAACCTCAAAAATACACTTTTTCCAAAAGGTTTCTCATTTTTGGCCACTACTGTAGGTTATTGAAATAACTAATTCATTAAATTCCTCCCATTGCCCACATTTTGCACATATATGCACTCCTTTCTCTCACCCAACATTTATGTATATCCAACTCCCGGGACACATACATACCGCAAACACTGCATGCCACAAAATTCTTTATTATGTTATGCAAAGTAGAGCCCTTAAATGGCAGAAGACTTGGTGTCATACCATTTGTAATTGGAGCAGCAGCCGCCATCATTCACTTACTAATCTCATCTTTCATGCTTCTCATCTCGTTCCCGAGACAGGAAGAATAGAGGAGGTGTCTGAATTTAGCCTATTAATACTCTACGATTAGTTTGTTTATTCAAAGAGTGCAACCCATATTTCCTATAAACTGAGATTACATATTGTCATTATAGTTGAATATAGTAATATAAATTGGAAGAACTTGGTTTAAAAAAGTCTTGTAGTAACATCCACAAGCTCTACAGTCACTGTTAATATATTAGATCATCAGAAGAAAGTCCCTAGTCAGATCAATTCTAAATCCGACTAGAGAAACCTTTTTAGTTGGTTCTGGTTACTTGATGTTTAGCACATTTCCCTCCTGGAAACTTGGATTACAACCCCTCAACTGAACACGAAATGCATATTAGAATCCATGAGATGGCAGTAGTTGTCTACAATGTTCTTCTTGCCTGTTGGTGTAGAAATCCTTAATATAAAAACTTCACTACCAGTAACGATCGTTGTGATTCAGCTGAGACCAGCTATCTCTGGCTCCAAAGGCATTAGAGGTAAAAGACTGCTGTGTACTGTCATTGGATAATGAGAAGGTATTAGTGGATTTACTTAATTTTTTTTTTATCGTTATGTTAAGATATTTCTAAAAATTTTCATACATCTAAGAGATGAATTTTATTGCCTTGCATTATTGGAGGTCTGAAGTGGCTAAAAAAACTCCATGTCTGGTTTATAGGGTTCCTGAACTGCATAAAGAATAAATAAAAATACAAAAAATTCTAAAACTAATAAAAATGATTAAAAAAAAAAAAAAACTTAGTCCACTCATGATACAGACATACTATAGGCTTACAACCTTTTATGAGTGGGAGTCACATAAAAAAAGATAACAAAATAATAATAAAATATGAAAAGCCTAGTAAGGATATCACCAAAAGAAATTATGTTCTGAAAAGACATCTTTTCAGAGAAGAAAAAGATATAAAAGTAATTGCTTTTTTTTTTTCAAAACCTACATTTTAGACAGTGTACCTCTTAGGACAAAGTACAGAAAGATGGAGCAGGTCGTGGGTTATTTACATAAAATTCAGTATTTCTTTGATGTGATTCTCTTTATTCTTTTAAATTCAGCCATTGTTCAAAAGCAAAAAATCCTAATATATTTGAATATAAATTTTCTTTAGGCATGAAGTTCGAGAATTTGGAGACTACAAGATCTGTTTTGATAATACCTTTAGCCATTTTTCGACAAAAACTGTATATTTTGAAGTTTTAACAGATCTGGATAACACTGCATATTGGAATGATATGGATGTAGAATTTTCACCAGAACTACAATATAGCAATGATTCAATAAGTCGAATCAAAGTGAGTAGACCATATATTTCAATATTTATACTATAATAATAAATAAACACTGACATTTAGATATAGAACATAGACATGAATCAATGATTAAGCCTACTAGATTGTCAGTGGTTATTGATTTTTCAGCATTGAGAAAGAGATATGCCATCTTTTTAAAAAGAGTGGATCTAAAATCCCTTGAAACTCTTCTGCGCACATTACACTGCTATACAACCTTATACATGATCTCTTGCAAAATAGTCATTCCGTATTATTAGGAGAAAAAAAACAACAGCAGTACAGTATACATTCTTGTGACTGAGACAAGAACGTATACTCATGCTACCATTTATAACAGTTCAGTATTTTGATAAAAACATAACAAAATATCACTGCTTATTGATTTTTCAGCAGTGAGAAAGAGAGGTGTAGTCGTCTTGAAGATAGCGCATCCGAAACCTCTTGGGCAACTGCCGTATGACCTTCTATATATTATTATTATGTGGGCACCTCCATGGAGTCCAAAGACTCATCGCCAGAGACCCAACCTATCACACCTCGCCTTGAACCCATTCTCAAACAAAGCACTCACATTCCGCTCATTCACAACTCTCCAAGCAAAATATCTAGTCCTCGCATCCCCTACTAACCTACTTTATTCAACTTCCAGGGATGACTCATGCTTCTGTTCTTCTCAATCCAAGTGCTGAAACATTACCCCCCCCCCCCAATCTATCCTTTAAAACCCTCTCATCATCATCAAATTCCTGATATGTACCCTCAAGGGATATCAGGATATTATAATAGTACTACATGAAAAAATTACATCAATACTAACTTCCTATCAGCAATCGTCATCGTCTTCCTATCCAAGTTCTAGGCCATGTGGCCTGTTCCGGACTGTCCATCTTCTTTTTGGTCGTCTCCTATTCCTTGTTCCTCTAGGATTATAATCTTTTTTGGTAAACTAGGATTACCAAAATAGATTATCTTTTTGGTAATCTTTCTCTCTGCATTCTTACTATATGGTCTAGCTAATTTTTCCTATATTTAATCATTGAGTCTGTTATGGGGTTGATTTTGAGATTTTTAATTATTTCACTATTTCTTTTTTATCTAATAGTTTTATAATTCAGTTTTATTTCCATTTTTATATAGGGGTACAATGAGAGCTCTACTCCAATCATCTGGACTTTGTTCCTCTGTCCAGGCTTTCTGAACTATGCAGTTCAGCCACTGCAAGACTTATGCCTCCATATTTCAGCATTTCTGGGCGAATATCACTACACCCGCTGTCTTTCCACATTTCATTGACTTTTTCTACTTCAAGTATGGATACTATTCCTGATTGCATGCCTGTTGGGTGTTTTTTACCATTGTGTTGTCACTGCTTGTTTCATTTAGCAATTTTTTGAAGTAATTACTCCATACATCAAGGATATCTTTTTTCTCCAGTTTTCTTGTCACCTTTATCATCTCTAATTCTTTTTACAACACTTTTTCCTCCATATTTCTGAGCTTTTTCAATAGCCTCCAGAATTTTGCCACCTTCCTGATATTTATTTTCTATGTTTTTGCCAAAGTCTTCCTATGACTTTTGTTTAGCTAGTTTTGCACAGTGTTTAGCTTTCTTTCATTTGTCTCTATATTCTCTGAGAGCACAAGCTGACTTAGCCTCGTATTTAGTATTGAATAGTATAGCTATCCCTTCTTTTCCTTGATTGTTATTCTGTATTTATTGCTTAGAAAGATCTCACCAGTTTTTGTTCTTTGTTGTTTCAGTCACCCCTATTATGTCGATTTGGTACTTATCCAATTCTTCTGCTAGTTCCATTTCTTTGCCATTCAGGTTTTTTATGTTGATAGTACCAATCTTAACCCTGGTGATGTTGAGTTGGGTGTGTTTCAGGATTTGTTTCGGTAGCTGACTTTTCACTATTTATCTTGGTTCCCTGGCAAAAACGATGGGGACCTTGTTTAACCAGGCGATGCCCCAGCCAGCATGAAATTCTGTCATGTTGTACCATCATTTTATATTGTGGTTTAAGTCAGTAAGAATATAGTTTGGTTGGTTAATCCCAGATTGCCAGCCCATCCTCGTTCTTTATTTGGTGAAATTATTTTAGGTTTCCAGATAGATACCTAAAAGGTGCACCGTGAGAAAGTGAGGATTGTCAGCATTCCTTTAAAGGCTATGTGAAGTTCTCCTCTCAGTTATACAGCTTTGACTTTTAAGCATCCCCATATATATATATATATATATATATATATATATATAGTCAATAAAAATGGGGGGGGGGTGAATGTACTGTAGATTTACAAATAACCCTTTTACTGGTTATACAAGAGAGGTAAAAAAATTACCCAAACTGCAAAATTATTATCTTTAAACTTTCTCTAGTTTAACAAATCAAGCTGGAAGAAAAGCCAAGTTGCTTTAATTCAACCTGCCAACCAGAATATTATATAATCCTCATCATTTTCCAAACATGTTGGACCTTTTTCTTAACCAACTTCCCTTTGAAATTCTCATAGACAGGCTTATATGTTGGTTATGCATTACTAAATCACTTAAGGAATTGACAACGTAGATACGAATATAAATTAAATTACACTTTAATAAATATTTCCGATATTTTAGCAACGTCACGTTGCCATCTTCAAAAGGAACTTACAAATAAGGCACGTGCACGTAGGCACTACAACACAGTAACTGAGAATGAAGTGAAGAAGCTATTGTTCTCCTAAAAATCTTGATGGTGCCCCCCCCCCCCCCCTAGCGGGCTAAGTAGGTGTTCTTGGCCGTTTGGCTGAAGGTCTGCTGATGTAAGCCTCCCAAATTTGGGGCAGTCTCATACAACCAAATTTGTTGAGGTTTGAAGAGTTTCTTAGGGCTGAGGCTGATTCCATAAATAGTCTTTCGAATTTGTATTTGCTACGGTGTATTACTGTAGCTTTCTTCCACCCTGTTCTGTGGCATGTATCCAGAGCATGGTCTGCAAGACCAGAATGGCTGTACTTGTGAAAACAGATGTAGTCCTTGTGTTCCGAAATTCTGATATTCTCTGTCCTACTTGTTTAGCCAAAGTAAGACAGTTCCCTTTGAAATACACTATTAGTGTTTGCTTTGCTATTGGCAAGTCTCTTGACTTGCATTGTCTCTGAATTGCTCCAAAGACATTTTCTCCAACTTCTATATAGACGACCAAGGCAAATTACCTCCTGCTATACTATGAATTCATTACATAGCATGCTTCCTTTGATTTTCTCAAAAAAATTCTCTGTAGCCATGACTAATGATTATCCTTGACTAATGAATCTGCTGGCTCAGATGATATCCCTCCATTGGTACTCGTTTCACATTCTCATATCAAGTTCACACTGGAAAAGGAATCATCAACAGGTATTTCCTTTCTTGACGTTCACATCCAGTGCAAACAAGATGGATCTATTTCTACTTCCGTCTCCCAAAAACCAACTTTTTCAGGTCATTATATCCATAATACATCAGCTCACGATCCATCTCAAAAATATGGCATCATAAAATCTTTAGTATCCAGAGCACACAAGATTTGTTCTTCTGAAAAATCCTAAAATAAGAATTGGAAATTATCACAAAAACAGCCTTACTAAATGGATATAATCCAATAACAACCCAAAAAATAATTAACCATTTTTCTACAAATCAACCCAGACAAGAAGAAACCCACAGGACTCCCATTCCATATATTAAAGGCATCTCTGAGCATGTTGCAAAAATTATGAGAAAATATCAGTTCATTGCTACTACCTACAATCATCAACCAAATTCACCTACGATGCTACCTGGTGTATACCACATACCATCTTCGTGTAACTTGTCTTACTGTAGACAAACGGGAAGATCTATAAATAAACTTATCTCTGAACATCGAGATCACACCCGTCGCCTCACAAATCTCACCTTGCACAACATGGAATCGAAAATGCTAACCACAGGATTCAATAGCGTTTTGCTATTGGATCCTGTGGTTAGCATTTTCGATTCAGCACTTTCTTTATATAACCATTCATGTTTATATAGATCCACATATAAACATGAACGGTTATATAAAGAAAGTACTGAAGCCTTACTTAGACCTAATCTTAATTGAAATGACTGTCTCACTGTTCCAGAAGTTTGGGAAATTGTTATCCTCAATTGTATTCAATAATTTATCTGCTATATTTTAATTTAAGTAATTTTAATTTCCACCGAATAGTTTTTAATCCATGGACGCACAACTGTATATAGAGGGATTCCAATTTACGCATGTGCACTACTGTTTTTTTTTTTTTAATTCAATTCCTATTGTTGTTCATTAGTTGTACTGATGTCTTATGATACATAAGACAAAATATTTACATAATAAAAAACTTATTTACTGTGGCATATGTATTATTCTTTAGTTATGGATTTAATTTCCACCGAATAGTTTTTAATCCATGGACGCACAACTGTATATAAAGGGATTCCAATTTATGCATGTGCACTACTGTTTTTTTTTTTTTTTTAATTCAATTCCTATTGTTGTTCATTAGTTGTACTGATGTCTTATGATACATAAGACAAAATATTTACATGATAAAAAACTTATTTACTGTGGCATACGTATTATTCTTTAGTTATGGATACCACACAGGTTTCACTATTTAAAAATAATGATATTAATCATCCATCTAACTCTTACCTGATTAATCCTCCTTACCCCAGGTATACAATACTGCTTCCTCTAGATTACCCTTGACTATATCCCATGCACTACTGACATTACTTACCCTGCATTGTGTTATGCCATGGCACAGATTTAAGCTTCTTTCTAAGCTTGTCATAATCACCTGTCTTGGAGTTCCACTTCTTGATGGAATATTCCTCATGTTTTACAATCTCCCAAGTCAAGACCACATGGTCATACTTGTTTCAATAATGAAATACTGTGAGTTGGCATAATCAAAAGAATTCTGAAAACAGGAAAACTCATGTAAAAAATTTTATTATTGTAGAACTTTTGCCCTAAGTATCAGAGGCATCATTAGTACAGAATCAACAATTAAATAATAATAGACAATTCTAAAAAAGCGCCACCTAAGTAGCTAATGTAAGATAATTAAGGTCAATAATTTCCTAACTTATTAAAAAAATTATATAAATATATACATAAATAAAATAAAGTTAGGAATACTTAGCAGATTTAAAAAGTACTATCTTGCACAAGAAGATAGACATAGACAATTGGATCTGTTTAATTCGGACAGTGAAGTAATGTTTCACACATTTCTTTAATAAAGATGTTCTGTGAGGAAATGACTTTTATGAAGGACTCTTGTCTTGTTCCAGCAAACTCTCTTTAATGTCAGTAGCATACTCAAGTCCAGACTTATTTTGAACAAATTGAATGATCTGCTTATATTCATCTAAGAAGAACACAAGTCTTACATTAAATACGATGCGTCTGGATGTGCTGAGCTTGCTATCACGTTTACTGGAACAAGACAAGTCCTTCATAAAGAAAAGCTATTTCCTCATAGAACATCTTTATAAAGAAACATGCCGAACTTTACTTAATAGTCCTAACTTAGACAGATCGAATGGTCTATGTCTATCCCCTTTGTAAGAGACAGTACTTACAGTACTAACTTTTGTGTGTGTGTGTGTGTGTGTGTGTGTGTGTGTGTGTGTGTGTGTGTGTGTGTGTGTGTGTGTGTGTGTGTGTGTGTTAGTAAATTATTGTCATTATTTAGTTATATTACATTGGCTACTCAGGTGATGCTTTTTAGAAGAATTGTCTGCTATTGTTTAACTGCCATTCTGTGATCCTGTACTGATGGTGCTTATGATACTTAGGAGAAAATTCTACAGTAATAATGTTTTTTACATGAGTTTTCCTCCATTTTTAAAATTCTTTTGAATATATTGTCCTCATTTAAAAAATCATCATCAAATTACTGTTATGTATCGTCAGGGTGTGTACATGATATTATGACAGTACTACATGAAAAGTTTACATCATTACCAACTTCCTATCAACAGTTTTGCTCCAAATCAATTTGTTATCTGTAAGGTCTCCAACAGCATCAGATCTTATATTTTGGTTTTCTAAGACACTTACTATATCAATCCATCTATCTCTTGGCAAAAGCAAAACAATTGTTTTGCACTTTTCTGGTCAAATGTCATCTAGTCTAGCTGCCTTTCAACATTTTAGGTTTTTGAAAGTTTATTTTTCACTTGGTTAGACTATAATAATTTTAGTTTAATCCTTTATCCAAGTGTGAGCAAACAAAGTTTGCACCTGAAAATATCTTCAGGACTGGGGTAACCTTATCCCAGTAAATTTAAGGATTAAACTAAATTTATTTTAGTTTTTGTTGGCTTTTTCTACCTCAAATATTGATGTGTTCCCCTTTTTCTGCTGCATTGGGGGGGGGGGGAGGGGGAGACAGTAGTAGAGATTTGGCAAAGCATTTAATTCTGTATGTACCACATATTAAGAATTTTGCTACTTTTTAAGAAGTTGACCAAAACTGGTGGTTTTGGGATAATGAAGCTGGCCTTGTTGACTGAGTGGATAACGTCTCTGCTCTCTGACCAGTAGGTCATTGGTGCAATTCCCACTATACACATAGATGGTTGTGAATTTCATAACTTGTGAGACTATTGCCTGAAGGCTTGAAATGGCTTAAATAAGTTTTGTGTTTGTTTTCTAAATCATGGTTTCCAGTTCATAGATGAAAATAAACAAAAATATACAGGCAAACACTGTATAGCATGGTACATCTACAACATGGTTTCACACTAACGCAGTTAGAGAATTGTGGTAAACCATGCATAACACAGTATTTTTCAGCTTTTGTGGGGGGAAAACCCTGCAGTTATGGTGGATTTAATTTGTCAACATTTCTGTTCTTTTTTGTGAATCTCTGCTGTTGACATGCTAGCTGTTATTTAAAAAAATAAAACATTGGAAATCCTCATATTTTTTATTATTGGAAAATTATTCTGTGCTATTGAACTTGTGATTGTTTGAAACCATTAAAAATTGCAACTTCAAAGAGTACATTTCATGATTTTGATGGCTTTTGTAAGGTTATTTTGTCTTTTATTTGATTGTTTATGAATTACCAAACTTCAAATTTCAGAAAATTATGAAAGAGAAAAATACATTATTATTATTTTTATAAGGGCACCCCATGGAATCTGAAGACTCATTGCAGGAGACCTGATTTATCATACCTCTCCTTGAATGCATTAACAGGCAAAGCACTCAAAACTGACTCTGGCAACCCATTCTACTCATTCTATATACCACTATTTGATATCTGTCCAGCAGCCACCCTCTTATCCATTTAACCAGTGTCATTTTCATTCCCATTTTCTAATTTTTGTAACAGTGTTCGATGTGGTATTCTGTCAAATGCCTTTGCAAAATCTGGGAAAATCGTAGCCTTTTTTTTTTTTATACAACTCAGCTGTTACTCTATTATAAAAAGTTAGTAAATTACTAAGACATAATTAAAAGAAACACACGTATTAACCACAGTGAAAATTATTTAATTGTAAATATTTCATCCTAAGTATCTTAGGACATCATCACTACAGTAGTTTTAAACAGTAATAGGAATAACATGCAGCAGTTAGGATGCATGATTACAATAGAATCTCATTAAAAGTGCATAACGTGCTACAGTAGTACAAAAAAAAAAGGGGGACAAACTCTCACCTTTGATGTTGCCTGGTGTTTATGAGATTCCATGCTCGTGCAAATTATCTTACTTTGGACAGACAGGTAGGTCTGTTCAGAAACGCATCTTATTCCTAATATTAATTTATTCCTAATATTAATACTAATAAATATAAATTTCTCATACTATTCCTAAAGTATGGGAAATTGTTACAAAATTGTGTTAAATAATTTTTTTTTTTTTTAACTACTGTAGCACGTTATGCACGTTTAATGAGACTCTATTGTAATCATGCACCCTAACTGTATGTTATTCCTATTATTGTTTAAAACTACTGTACTGATGATATCCTAAGATACTTAGGATGAAATATTTACAATTAAATAATTTTCACTGTGGTTAATACATGTGTTTCTTTTAATTATGATCGCACCACAGGTTTCGTTATTTAAAAAAGTTTTACTAAGACATGCCTCACTCTTCACAAAACCATGTTGATCCTCATAAAATGGCATATTTTTATCTACCCATTCTTGAATTCTCTTCTTTAACAATTTTTGTAGTACTTTTACCACCATGCCTGATATACTGATTGGTTTATAATTTGCTATTTGTCTATTTGTATAAAATGAAATCCATCAGACCTTTTCTCCCTGATTGACTACTTCACCAGTCTTCTAGGTTCTAAACCCTTTTTATAACCATTTTTGGTTATGGACCTCACCCAGTTGTGTCCATCTTTCTCTTTTTGAAGGGTTCCTGATGCCAACGTTCTCTAGCCATCTCCACTAGGTCATCCCTCAGTCTTCTCTGGTCATCTAGGCATTCATTTTCCTTCATATGGATATCACTGAGTGATTCATCTGTGCAATGTCTGGTCCATCCCAGTTTTTTTAAAATCTCTTCCCTATATCCAACACTTTTGTTTCTTATATCTTCATTCTTATTTTGTCTTGTGGACTAGTGTTTAGCATGGCTTTTTTTCAATTCTGTGAGTAGTTTTTCTTCATTCTGTTTAGTACTTGTTTGGTTATTGGCCATGTTTCTGATCTATATGCCATCTGAGATGACATATACATCAGACATCAACTAGAATGACACACTGGTTGAAAAGTTTGGCTTTTTTTTCTTTTTTTTTTTTAGAGTGTGTGTGGGGGTGCCAAAAGCTGTCCACCCTAGCTAAATTCTTCTTTTTCTTTCTTCATAAATGCTTCCATTTCCTAATGTAAAAGTTCTTCCAAGTTTTATGCATTCTTGTACTACTTACTCTATTTTGTTATTATTTGTTCTTCTGTTATTTGTTTCCTTCAATATTTGCTATTAGTTTAGTTTTTTCATAGATTATAATCCTACTTTATTGGATACTGTATTTAATTCATTCATCATCATCTTGTAATTCTCTGTTGTTGTTGTTTGCTATTACTACATCTTTATATCTTCAGCATACTATAAATGGTCTAGTTTTTTACCATTTATGTTAATCTTTTTTTCTTTTTTTTTTTCATCCCAATCTATTTCACTCAGGCCATATTCTAATACTGCTTTGAATAATTTGGGTTAAATTGTATCGCCTTAGTGTACTCCATTATTTATTTGTAATGGGCCTATTGTGTTCATATATAAAGATACTGTATATGAGGTCCCAACCAAGTACATGATACTGTAGATCATTTAATAACAGAAATAAGAAATAAAAGACATGATACCAGTTATGTTAATAAAGACACATGCATGCAAGTACTACACAACAGCAAATGAGAAACAAAGCGAGGAAGCTACCGTTTCTCAAGTCCTGATGATGTCCCCTAGCGGGCTATATTAGGTGTTCTTGGCCTTTGGGCTGAAGTTCTCCTGATGTATGTTTCCCAAATTTTGGGCAGTCTCGTGCATCCATATTTGTTGAGATTTGGCATGTTCCTAAGGGCTGAGGCTGATTCCATGAATAGTCTTTCATATTTGAACTTGCTTTGGTGTATTACTGTGGTTTTCTTCCACCTTATTCTGTGGCGAGTATCCAGAGCATGGTCTGCAAGCCCAGAGTGGCTGTACTGGTGAAATCGGATGTAGTTGTTGTGTTCTTAGATTCTGATATTTGCTGTCCTGCCTGTTTGGCCAAGATAGGACAATTTACAGCTGCAAGAGACCTGGTATACACCAAGTAGGTATAGGGGAAGTGGTTGGTCTTTAGTGGAGTGGATAAGGGATGCCAATTTTCTATATGGTCTGTAACAAGAGGTTGTCATGTTTTTTTTTAGGATTTTGTTGATTTTTTTCGAGGTGCTTCAGGTGATGGATGTAGAGTAATCTTTTTTGTAAAGGACGAAATAGCTGGAGTTCATTCCCCCATGTACAAACTAGCTAAATATTTAGCCAAAGCGCTCTCACACTATACTGGCAACATACCATCACACATAAAAAAACTCAGCCTGCTTCAAAGCCAGTGTTAAAAACCTTACACTCCAACATAATGACATAATAGTCAGTTTTGACCTCTCCTCCTTATTTACAAATGTCCCCTCAAAGAAACTTAGAGCTAATCCAAGCTAAATTTCCTCCCGATATCTCAGCCCTATTTCAGTTCACAATGAACTCAGGCTATTTCGTTTGGCAGAAAAAATTCTACAAACAGATAGAGGGGACAGACATGGGTTCACCACTTTCCCCACCCTTGGCCAACTTCTTTATGGAGACTTTTGAAGAGAAAGCCTTAAACTCAGCCCCACAAAAATCTACCATATGGCTTCTTAACACACTTAAACAACCAACACCCCAGAATCAAATTCACCCTGGAAAAAGAGAAAAACAATAGCCTCTCCTTCCTAGACACACTAGTCATCCGCCAACCTGATGGAACCTTGGTTTTCTCAGTTTATAGAAAACCCACCTATACATGCAGATACATTCACCAACAATCCCACCCCCCTCTCACAACAATATGGAGTTATGAAGACACTATTCAACAGGGCTAAACTAATTTGTTCAAATGACAAAGCCCTAACCACTGAACTAAATCACATTCTTAATACTTTCTCAGCCAATGGCTCTCTTGTTACAGATCATATAGAAAATTGGCATCCCTTATCTGCTCCACTAAAGACCAACCACTTCCCCTAGACCTATCTGGTGTATACCAGGTCCCTTGCAGCTGTAAATTGTCCTATTTTGGCCAAACAGGCAGGACAGCAAATATCAGAATCTCAGAACACAAGGACTACATTCGATCTCACCAGTACAGCCACTCTGGGCTTGCAGCCCATGCTCTGGATACTCGCCAAAGAATAAGGTGGAAGAAAGCCACAGTAATACACCGCAGCAAGTTCAAATATGAAAGACTGTTCATGAAATCAACCTCAGCCCTTAGGAACATGCCAAACCTCAACAAATTTGGATGTATGAGACTGCCCAAAATTTGGGAAACATACATCAGGAGAACTTCAGCCCAAAGGCCAAGAACACCTAATATAGCCAGCTAGGGGGACACCATCAGCACTTGAGAAACAGTAGCTTCCTCGCTTTGTTTCTCATTTGCTGTTGTGTAGTACTTGCGTGCACGTGTCTTTATCTTAAGTTCCCATGAAGATGGTAACGTGACATTTCCAAAATATTGGAAAGTATATATTAAAGTTTGATTTAATTTTATATTTCTAGTATATATAAAATAATATATAAAATCTAGTATATAAAATAAATAGGATCAGAATTGGGCGACCCCGTGAGAATATTAATTTTTGGTTGTGAAAGCCATGCAGTGTGGAGCCAAAACATGAATGAATTATTTATGGATGGCACATTTTTACTTTCTCCCCATCGCTGTCAATTCCTTAAGTATTTAATAATCATAAACAAAAAAAAAATCTTAGAAAATGGAGCAAAATATAAATAAAACAGAGAAATAAATACACATAACAAATTTACAAGATGATTTACTGCTCCTTCAACCCAATGTTGAAGGAGCAGTAAATGAATTGCCATTAAGTTCATTGGATTAGACCTTCCGTATAGTTATTTACTGAATTTCCAAATCTATATAGTGGCTGTTTATTGGTTATTTATAACCAATAAATGAACAGATCTCTTCCTCTCCTCGTAATTTTTTTTTTTTTTTTTAATTTTAATTGTGCCATCATAAATTCAGTTTTTGATGCCTATTATAGGATCACATGCTTTTCGCTCCACCCAACAACTTACAGGACAAACATAATATATCTTAAATTTTAATTATTAATAATTCATTTGCCAGTAATTATTATTATTATTATTATTTTGGGCAACTCCAAGGAGTCGACAGACTCATCGAGGGAGGCCCTAACATCATGTCAAGAACAACTATTCGATATTCACACAGTATCTATCATACCTCGCCTTGAACTCATTCACAGTCATAGCATCCACAACAGACTCTGGCAGCTTATTCCACTCATCCACCACTCTCCAAGTAATAAACCTAGCTCTAACACCCTTGTCAACCACGCTCTTGCCCAGCTTCCATGCATGGCCCCTAGTCCTCCCACCACCAGTCATATTTTCAAAAATATCTTCTGGATCAATCTTATAAAAACCCTTCAGTAATTTGAATGTCTCAATCATATCACCCCTCCTTCGCCTATCGTCCAATTTTTGCAACCCACAAATCTTCAACCTTTTCTCATAAGGTTCATTCCATAGACCTATCATCTTGGTCATTCGTCTCTGGGTCCTCTCCATCTCCTCCCCATCAAGAAGAAACTCTGGCTCCTGTATCTGGGCACAATAGTCTAGATGGGCCATGGACAACTGGACGATGGAATAAAACATGAAATATGCAATTCTATTCTGTTGATCTGTTACCAGGTAAAAATGAGTTAAAAGAACAGTATTAACAAAAAAAATTGAAAAATCTTGCTTGTAATTAAGTTTATTTTTATTGTGTAGAATTACGAATTGTACTGAAGTTATATTGAAATTTCTCATAGAATTACGGTATAAACATAAAATTTGAAAAATCTCGCTTGTAATTAAGTTTATTTTTATTGTCTGAAGAAGTATTTCTGAGCTGCTTCATTGAGTAAGGTGTCTTGTTTGGCAATTTATCATTTGGGCGTTTTGTGTGCGGTTATTTAGTTTAATACGCATTCGCAAGATATTTTGACTTCTATTAAACAGTAAGACTAGTTGTTTGTTTGTTTATTACATCGTTTCCGCTATTTGTGTCAGTGTTACAGTTACCACGTGCAAAGAACAAGTTTCAGTAAATAAAAGGTATGTATTCAAAATTTATAATCTTAATCGCATACTAAATTGTATACGTGACATCTAAATTAATTGAAATAAATTTCAAACTCTTGATTATCTCTCAAATGAAACAAATTGTTAAGTACAATTATATAGAAGTATAGAAATATTTCACTATTGATATGAATTTTTTCAGTACTATTTTTCAAATAGTACTGAAAAAATTCTGAATTATATCACTAGTGAAAACTTTTTTTTAATTTTATTTTTATATTTATATTTCTTGTTTCTATTCTTCAGAATGGATAATTCAAGAATATTAAGTCAAAGAGACAAGTAAAAATATGCTTGGAATGGGTATCTTTATGTTAAAGACAAGATTGATAAGAAAGGTTCAATTCAATTTTGGCGATGTGAAAATAAAAACAAAGGATGCAAAGGTAGAATCTGGATAAGTGTCAGTGATGGATCACTAATTTCTGAAAAACAGGAATACACATGTAGCAGTTCTGGAAATGCGGCCAGAGTAATAACGCAGGAAGTTAGTACAACATCCAAAAAATTAGCGGATATGACAATGAGCAACCCATCACAAATCAGAACTCAAGTTCTACAAAATGTTTCTTCTGCGGTAGAAGGAATGCTTCCAAATCATAGCAGTCTGTGCAGAATTCAAAGAAGAAGATTAAAAAATTTAAAAGCCCTAATTAATTTTGCTTCTAGGGAAACAATAATTATTCCTGAAGAATACTTAAATTATGAATTCAGTCCATCACAATTTGAACGTTTTTTATGGGCTGATTCTGGATCAGAATAGGTCGACCCCGTGAGAATATTAATTTTTGGTTGTGAAAGCCATGCAGTGTGGAGCCAAAACATGAATGAATTATTTATGGATGGCACATTTTTACTTTCTCCCCATCTTTTTGCTCAAATTTTTGTTATTTTGGCTAGAAAGGATGGAGGTCATGTTTTCTCTGTTTTATATTGTTCATTACCTAATAAAACTCTTGAAACATACACAAAATTATTTTATATGATACATGAAATGTGGCCATTACTAGATCCCGAAAATATAAATGTTGATTTTGAAATTGCCATTCATCAAGCGTTACGTATAGTATTTACACAAGCTAACATAAATGGTTGCTTTTTTCATCTCGTACAAAATCTTCGTAAGCATTTAGCTTCATGCAGTCTTTTAACCAGATATAATTCTGATGCGCAATTCGCTTTAAATTCAAAAATGATCACTTCGCTTGCTTTCATTCCAGAACAAGATATTATTTATGCTATTTCTGAACTTGAGAATCATTTATCCAATGAATTTGAACCAATTTTAGAATGGTTTACGAACACATATATAGGTCGTCTAAAGAATAACAGAACCAGGGCTCCACCGATTTTTCCCTCAAACATTTGGTCTGTGTACCAAAGAACAATAACTGGAAGCAATAGGACAAATAATTTTGCGGAAGCCGTCATCGAAAACTACAATTGAGCTTTGGCAGCAGCGCGTCATCCAAATTTATGGATTTTTATAAATGTACTACAAAAAATTCAAAAAACATATGATGTTGATTATGAAAGAGCAGTAGCAGGTTTTCAACATGAGCACAAAAACGAGAGATTACGATGAAGCTGATCAAAGAATTTGGAAAAAAGTTATTAATTACAGAATATTTACGTGGTATTAATTCATATTATATAACTATAATATGAATTAATAAATTCCAAAAAATTGTCTTGAATTTCATATACTTTTTTGTTTTATTGTATATATGTAAAATATGTTTGTTAATTACAAAATAATATTAATAAATGAATTAAAACAAAACTACATTTTTTCTTTATTTTAATACTGTGCAATCATACCTTTTCATATTTAAATCATTTTTGGACCACTCTTTTTAACCATCTCTTTCTTAAACGATCCTACAAATTTTGATATATGATATAAACGAAAAAATATATATAATATAAATATTTATTAACTAGCTGACTCATTTTTTTGTATGGGAAATTTCAATATAACTTCTATACAATTCGTAATTCTACACAATAAAAATAAACTTAATTATAAGTGACATTTTTCAAATTTTATGTTTATACCGTTCTTTTAACTCATTTCTCGAAAAAATATTATTTAAATTTACCTGGTAATAGATCAACAGAATAGAATTGCATATTTGATCTTTTATTCCGTCGCCCAGTTGTCGTGTACCCGTCTAGATGGGGTCTTATCAAGGCTCGATACAGAGGAACTATAGCTTATCTCTGCTTGTTAAAGTATGTTTCAGCAACCAAGTGATTTGATGAGCTGATTTAGCCACTT
The DNA here is from genome assembly GCF_054136105.1 of Typopeltis vanoorti. Taxonomy (NCBI): domain Eukaryota; kingdom Metazoa; phylum Arthropoda; class Arachnida; order Uropygi; family Thelyphonidae; genus Typopeltis; species Typopeltis vanoorti. The sequence goes on from NC_143568.1 coordinate 48,087,342, forward strand.
TTGCGATGTGCCCCCTAAACTTCAACTCCCTATCCACCAACACTCCCAAATCCCTGGCCTCATCAATCTCCTGGAGTACGGCTCCACCAATGTGATATACTGCTGCTAATCTTTTCACCCCAAAATGTATAACCTTACACTTTGCCACATTAAATCGACATCCATTCTCCTTAGGCCAGTCCTCCAAACTATCCAAATCATCTTGCCAAAATTTTGACATCGTGTGCACTCACTATTGCCCTACCAACTTTGCATCATCAGCAAACAAGTGAACACTTCTTCTCAGATTCTTTCCTATATCGTTAATGAACAAATTGAAAAGTAGTGGTCCAAGAACAGAACCCTGCGGGCCACCACTAGTCACAAGCCGTCTTTTGGACTCTACTCCTGAATAAACCACTGTCTGATATCTCTCTATCAACCACCCTCCTATCCATCTCACCAACCCTATATCCATCCCCATATGTTGCAGTTTACTGATTATAATTCCATGTGGTATCCTGTCAAAAGCCTTAGCAAGGTCCAGTAGAATCACTGTAAACCCATTACCCTTATCCAGTTTAGCCGTCACTGTGTTATAAAACGTGAGCAAGTTACTGAGGTATGATTACCCTTCACAAAACCATGTTGTCCCCCATACAGTATCCCATTTTCATCTATCCAATCCTGTATTCTTTTCTTGACTAATTTCTCCAAGACCTTGACAACGATTCCTGATATGCTAATCGGTCGGTAATTTACAACAGCAGTCTTGGAACCTCCTTTATGCAGTGGAACTATTTTCCCCTCTTTCCACCCCCTTGGGACTAACCCAGACCCGAGACTCAAACAAAATGGTCTAGGGCACTGACAATTCTTTAGATTCAGTTACCTCCCTACCATTGGCATTCTTTATCATTCTGCCATATACATTTTTTCTTTTATTTGAAACATATCAAAAAAACTGTTTGGGATTCTCTTTAGCCCGCATCATTAATGTTCTTTCATAATCCGTTTTTGCTTTTCTTACCACACTCGTTACCCTTCTGGCTTGCGCTTTATACTGTTCATGTGCCTGCCAGTCACCTTTCTCCTTAAATTCCCTCCATAGTTGTTTCTTTTTTATTGCAGCTCAAGCTTAATGGTGTTATTCATCCATTTAACTCCTACTTGATTTATTATTCGGACTCTAGGTATACAGTCAGCCATTGCCTCCTGCAAACAGTTCTTAACCACCTCCCATGCACTATCAACATCTAGCCCTTGCAGTTTTACATGCTATGGCACTGAACCAATCAAACTCCTAAGCTTGTCATACTTACCAGCCCGATAATTCCACATGTACCCTGTCTTAATTGTAAATTCTTCACCTTTAGCCACCTCCCAAGTCAAGACCCTATGATCACTCTCATCAGTTAGTGACAATGTGGTCATATTCGTTACAGCCATATTTTCAGATGCAGTTACTAGGTCAAGCACTCTCTGACCCCTAGTATTTTCCATTACATGCTGTTGCAGTTAGTTATCCCTTAATAATCGCATAAAATCCAATTCCTTCCTCTCATGTGTCCTCTCCTCCTTCCAATCAATGGTTGAAATCACCCATAATAGTTATCCTCCTTGCACTCATTTCTTCTATTTGCTTATGCATACTATCACCACCATCTATTCCATCACCTGGTCTATAGCAGCACCCAACTGTATATTTTGTTCTGCTAGTTTCAATCTCACACCAAATAGCCTCAAATGTGCTCTTTTCTCTATCTTGCAGTTCCACTTCTATTTTCCTTGGCTGTAGCTCATCTGCTATCATCAGTAACACTCCCCCCCCTCCCATTTTGTCCCTGTCACTACTGAACACACCATACCCCTCACATTCAATTCCACTAGCTATATCATCTTCTGTCAGCCATGTTTTACTAATGCCAATAACCTGTGACCTGGAAGTGCCAACCAAGGCCAAAAATTCTTCCTTCTTGTTCCTAATACTTCTGGTATTAGTATACATGAATTGCAGAAGCCCATTTGTCCCATCACTATTTTGATGCCTTATACTAACTATCCCATTCTGATTCATAGTCTTTCATACTCGCTTAGGCATATTACAAACATTCATACACTCAGCTGTCTCCCTAAAATCTGCATAGCTTCCCCCCCACCTTAATAACTCTAGTTTCCTTGATTCTGCACATCAACTTCCAATACATTCACAACACCTTTTCAAGTCTCTGTACACCAAATCCATTCAAATGTAAACCATCCATCTTATATAAATCCTTTCACCCATTGAACTCACTCTACACATCAACAAATTCCACACCACTTGTCCTGCATAATTCACACATAAAGTCATTTGCAATTATGGCCCTCCTTCTATACTCTTCACTGTCATACCATGGCAGAAGACTCACCATCCTAACTCTCTCACTCTTCTCTTTTGCTACCTCAAGCAATTCCTTCACATCCTCACTCATAGTTATTTTGTCTCCTTTCAAATCATTTGTACCTGCTACCACTATCAATTCTTTCACCCGCTGCTTTTGCATTCTAATTGACTTGCTTACATCCTTAACGTTCGCACCAGGTTGGTACGATTTTGTTAAACTCTCAACTAATACACCTCTTACAAGGAATCTCCATACAACGCTCGCTCTTTCATCTTGTTTACACTCACTATCATACTCTTATTTTTTCTATCATACTTTGCCGTTTATCAGTCGCTACACTCCGTAAACATTTTTGCCAACGCTCCAGCTGCCGATTTGCCCTGTGTGTCACTTTGTGTAACCGAGCGATCTCACTCATTGCATCAGTCTCATCATTTTTATTCTCTGATAATTCATTCATTCATTCTGTATGTTTACCTTTAGTCTCACTTTCAACGCCACTCTGACAGCTATCTGGTACTACCTCGCAAATATCACTATTTTCTAGATTCTCACTTTCAACAATGATATCACTCTCACGACCTGAAACACTCTGTAAATCCTCACATTCTTTACACTTTCTGCACACATTCACTCCACTATCGTTGTTTAACCAGACTCCAACTGCTCTCCTCAATGCATACATTTTGCAAATGGTACACTGAATCAAATCCTTTAAATCAGAATTTTTAGATTTTAAATTAAGATTTCTTTGTTGTATTCCTCTTTATGCGGGCCATGTGCACAATAATCGTATCTATCAATTTACTATTTAAAATACTCAGAAAACACCCAAAAATCACCCAGACACGCTAAAATACGAAAAGTAAACAATACTATGCAAATTCACCAATTATTATTCAAAATGACACATCTGTTTAGGAGCTCTCCACAAACACTACACACCATGCTTTCGTCAGCCCTCTAGTGGCTGACGAAAGCATTTCTACTCACACTTGTTCTTTCCTTTACTTTTTCCATTCTCACATGGCTTATTAATGATTGTTTGCATATTTACACCTTTGAATAATTCAAATATAGCATTCTCCTTCATTATATTTGTTTTCTAATATATCCTAGAACAAACACATTGTCCTCCGCTCCCATGCAAATTTGGTTTCAATTAAAGAACCATTACTATACATAGTGTGTCTGACAAAATGCAAGCATGAAATTTCCAAGGGACACAATGCTTCCTCTTTCCCCGTCAGATGGTTAGGGTGATGCCAAGAGAGCTATGAATACTCTGTCATGAATGTTTTAATACTTCTTTGTAAACAGTAGCGATACACCTATCTGTGGGATTTCCTATTACATCATGTTCAATTTATTTACCACTGGATGCTGAATTAAATTGTTCATATCGATAACCTTATCTTGCAATTGCCTGAGCCCATACTTCATTTGGATGAATTTAATGGGCACAACACTGTGTGGGGGTAGCGCCAACACAAAAGGATGAGGTCATATCATTGAATGAATCCATAATAATAATAATGACCTCTCCAAAATATACTAGATATTTTGTTCAATGTACTTACCCATTCATATTCTGTAATAGATCTTACGATCTGCTCCCCTGTCATTTTTCCAGTGCTCGTGCAGGATGTTGAAGAGAAGATGTATGGAAGCAATCATTTTCCTGTTATTTGCATATTGTCTTCACAGGAACCATGTTCTACCACATAGATATCCATGTGGAAATGGACTAGGCCGACTAGAATACCTTTTCCCATCTATTGTAAAATTTACAGATTATATTATTCAGGCTGCAGCAGTCTCAATTCCAAAAACATCATCTTGATTTCCATTCTGTTCAAAGCTTATGTGAAACCCAGAGTGCCAGGCAGCAAACAAACAATCAAGGCAGAACAGCTTTTAAATGTACTCGAGCTAAAGGATTATTGTGACATGTCTGAGTCAAAAACAATCTTGGATACAATTTCCATTCTGTTCAAAGCTTATGTGGAACCCAGAGTGCCAGGCAGCAAACAAACAATCAAGGCAGAACATGGGGTATCTTTTGTAGATACCCTCCCATTGCATTAAACTTTACAGCTTTTAAATGTACTCGAGCTAAAGGATTATTGTGACATGTCTGAATCAAAAACAATCTTGGATACAATTACATAATCAATTAATCAAGCTTGCAATGCAAAAATTGTATGGGATAAAATCTGTCAAATGAAAGGTAGATACAGAACACACTATTTGTCTACCTTGACCATAATTAATGTGTTGTTGCTGACAGGGGGCGCGTGCTAGTAGTGTCCGGCACCTGTGTGCAAAACTTTAGTTGGCGTCCCTATACCCTTTCCCCCAATAAAAAAAACACTATAAGAACGTTATTTTTAATATTTGATGCCAATAAAGTGAGTATTTCATTTTAAATTTTATCTCCTAAATAGGAGGGCATATTTTTAAAGTCAGGATCATTAGCTACACGTAGCGTGTGTTCGGATATAACAGGATTATACTTTTCTAACATCTCAATGCATTTTAAAAAATTGTCATTGTTGCGATCGTAAAGTTTATTACTTTTACCATGAAGAGCTAGATTTTTTTGCCTAAAAACTGTACTACAAAAATTATTCTTTTTATAACTTCATACCAACGTTTCCTTTCATTATCTAAAACTGTTTGCTGCAAATGATCAATACAAGTTTTATTTTTTAAGGATGTAATTAATTCTGTCCATTTTTTGTAATTGTTCAAATGATTTAAATTTTTCTCATGACAATTCAGATACATTGCAAGATGTTGCCTATATTCTACTGTTATCAGCAGAATATAAAATAAAGTTAAAAGCTGCAGCAGATTTTCTTATATATGTTTAGAACAAATGCGAGTGTGAACAAGATTAAACAAATTCAAATGGGCGTCATCCTGTAAACAGTAAACTTATTCAAGTTCAAGTTTTTACTTGTTTACACTAAACTACTTCTTAGAACTAGGATCAGAATAAAATAAGATCTTAAGGAATAATAACAAATAAGTGATTATAAATAATTTGTTTAAGACAAATCTATAAAATATAATTAAAATTTAAACAAATATGTAATTTATTTTGATATAATTAATGAATATTTTTTTTTAAGTATTTCCTCCTCGCCTGAAATCTTTGGCTTCTTTACTATCCTGGTGCCTGTGTGCGTAGCACATATTGCCGGCACGCCCCTGGTTGCTGATACCAAAGCTACTGCAGACACTTTGGGAGAAAATTTTGCCAGAATCTCAGCAACAGCTTCATATCATCCTGAATTTTTAATATTCCAAGAGCAACAAGAGAAACAGCAGCTAAATTTTTTCTGCCAATGGGCTTGAACCATACAGTCAGCTATTTGTTAAGGAGGAATCAAAAAGAGCTCTTTTGTCTCACCCCAGTGCAGTAGGTCCTGATGACATACATTATAAAATTATAAAACACTTGTCATCATCTTCTATGGATCTCCTTCTCTTAATATATAACAGAATACTTACATAGGCGGAGTTTCCAGATTCTTGGCACAAGTCGGTTGTCATTGCTATCCCAAAACCAGGAAAGGATCATACATAAGTAAATAATTATCAACCTGTTGCTCTGACCAGTTGTCTACATAAGATATTAGGAAAAAAATGGTTAATGCCAGACTTCTCTGGTATTTAGAAAGCGATGATCTTCTCTCCAATACACAGTGTGGCTTTTATAGACATTGTTCAACTTTGGACAGTTTGGTCCATTTAGAAACTTATATAAGAGACCAGAAAAGGATCCAACACAAGCAAATAAATCAGATTGGAAAGTATGATATCTCAGTCATATCATCAAAAACAGGGTGTTTTCCAAGACTGTCGTATGTGTGACATTTTTTACTATCGAAGACTGAACAGCTTCTTCTCACTATAAGCAGTCCTCTATATGTTGTTGACTTCACAATTTGCTGTCACTCTTATAACATGAGGAAAACTGAAAGACAACTTCTGCAAGCAATTGATCGTATCTCACTGTGGGATCTTAGTAATGGGCTCAGATTTTCAGCAGAAAAAGGTGTCTGTGTACACTTCTGCTGAAAAAACACTCTTTACCCATATCCTGAGCTAAGAATGGGACAAACTGTTATTCCAGTAGCAGCAGAAACTAAGTACTTGGGACTCATCTTTGATAGAAAACTTACATTCCTAGCATGCATTCATCAACTAAAAGAAAAGTACAAGAGAGCATTGAATCTCCTTCATGCTATCCTCTACTGAATGGGTTCCAGATTGTTCTTCAATACTTCATCCTTATCATGCACGTATACATTCAGAGCTGGATTATGGGTCTGCAATGGTTGGATCCCATCCATCATCAGAGAAACAAATAGCTACTGGTAGCTATTCATTTTTCTTATGATGGAGAGGAACAAATAGCTACTTGTGCCTTTCACACATCGCCCACTGGAAGCCTTTATGTTGAAACAAATGAACTGGCTCTATCACTTAGACAGAAACGTCTCTCTTAATTATGCGATAAAAATAAAATCTCTTTCAGAACATCATACCTTGCCCAGTCTCTTTTCTCTGTGTTGGGAGGCTCAATATCACACATCAGACTGCCATACATCCTTTTGGTATACATGTTAAAGAGATTATGGAAGCTATTGACATGGATGTTGATAACATTACCTGCACCAAACAACAACATTCCTTCATGCAGGTCTGCACTCCCTCCTGCAACTTCTCACTTTGTCAGCTACAGAAGTCTCATACTCCATCATCTGTCTACCTGAAGTTGTTTAATGTACACATAACAGCCCACTCTGATTTCTTGTTTATCTGTAGTGATGGTTCAAGTTCCTAGACCTGTGCTGCTGTGTTTCCTAACATTACCATCTCTAACCAGATCCCACTTGATTGCTGTAATTATACAGCAGAGTTGCATGCCATTCAGCTTGCCCTGATGCATATAAAAGAAAACTGCTATCAAAAGCGTGTAATTCAGTGCTTTGTAGAGTTTTACAATTGATGTACAAAATGAAGAGTTAATTTTGATGTTCAATTGTGCTGGATTCCGCAGCCCAATTGGAATTAAGGGAAATGAGACTGCAGGTGCAACTACTAGAACAGCTCATACTTTTTCAAAATACTGTTTGACAATACCATATATTGACCAGACAGATTTTCAGATCAAAACTAATTGCCCCATGGCAGGAAGCACTGACAAACAAAGTGCATGAAATTAAGCATTGGCAATCTAGTCAACATAGAAACAGAGGAGAGGAGGTGGTTTTTGCTAGGCTCTGCTAATTTATCTCTTTATGACTATTTATAATACATTGTGTGTACTGCTCCAACATTTGATATGGTGCTGTATGATGTTTGCTGTCCTTGCACTAATAAATCGTAAATCGATCAACTATTGTGAACTTTCCTATCCTATATCCAGGAAAAGAATTGTTTCTGCAAAGAGTTAAAAAAGTTGCTTCATCCAACTGTTATTTGAAATGCAACTGAATTTAAAAGAAAGTGATGTTCTCTTTAGCTGGCATGTTTTGGTCTCATATAACATGTGATTTATTTAATTATTTTTTGAAGAATTGACTTCAGAAGGTTGTCAGTTGATATGTACCCTCAAGTGGTGTTCAGGCTATTATGACAGCACCACATGATCAAGTTTACATTAGTATTAATCTCTTATCAACAATTTTCCTCCATATTAGTCTATTACTTATCATCATTCCAATATCATTACATCTAACATTTCATTCTTCTAAGACACTTCTGACTAAATCAATCTAAATAGACCTTGGTCTTCCTCTAGGTCATTTTCCTGCCATCAAACACCTGTTTTACTAACCTTCTCCCATTCTGTTTAAGTAACCATACCATCTTAGATTAGCCCTACTCACATATTCTTGAATGCAAACAACATCAAATTCTGGCAAAGGTTTCTGTGGTTCAGTAGTTCAAGAGATAGATTCTGGTATTGAAACCACGTGTTTATTAAATAGGAACAGGATACGTGAAAACCCGACAAGTTTCGTAAGTCGCATGACTTACATCATCAGGGGCACTGGTGTATAAAAAAGTTAAACACAACTAATGAAGATTAAATTCATAGTCCATTAGATATTTCTAACTGTAACATTGAAAAAATTATTGAAACATTCGTTACGAAATGTTTGTTGGAATGTTGTTCTGTGCTTCATGTGTGTTATGTCCAAGATCTGAGGAAGTTAGATTTTTTATGAATGCCGACTACATTGGTGTAATATCAAACCTTGATTTTTGTTGCACTGTGTAGGAATTCTAAGCATTCTTGCCGCTTCCTTGAATTTCCTTGTGAAACAGTTTTTATCAATATATGACATGATCGTTTTTTACCAAAGCACTTTATGGTCAGTGGAAGTTGTTTGGAAAGCTAGGCCTGATTTGTGTTTTCTTCGTTTTTTTTTTTTTTTTATGTTCTGTCATACGGATCTATTGTTCTTGTCGCATTTGCTATGTAGGCCAGGTGGGAAGGTCAGGAGAAATCCGTATGACAGAACATAAAAAAGAAGAGAACACAAATCAGGCCTAGCTTTTCACACAACTTCCACTGGCCATAAAGTACTTTGGAAAAAAACGATCATGTCATATATTGATAAAAACTGTTTCACAAGGAAATTCAAGGAAGCGGAAGAAATGCTTAGAATTCCTACACAGTGCAACAAAAACCAAGGTTTGATATTACACCAAGCATGGTCGGCATTCATAAAAAATCTAACTTCCTCGGATCTCGGACATAACACACAGGAAGCACAGAACGTGACAACAAATAACAATGTTCCAACAAACATTCAGTAACGAATGTTTCAATAATTTTTTGAAAAAATTAGTTACAGTTAGAAACATCTAGTGGACTATGAATTGAATCTTTGTTAGTTGTGTTTAACTTTTTTAGACACCAATCCCCTTGATGATGTAAGTCATACGACTTACGAAACTTGTCGGGATTTCACGTATCCTCTTCATATTTAATAAACGTAGTCTCAATACCAGAATCTATCTCTCGAACATCAAATTCTTTCCATTTATTAATATATCTTAAGATTATTCAACCATTTTTGTTTTATTATTATTATTTCTGATACCTCCAAGGAGTCCGAAGACTCATCGCAGGAGGACACCTACAACTGTTTCAACCATTACACCGAACCTCTACTACGAATCATCTCCATCAACGCCATCTACCGCACACCTCCACCACCACAACAACTAGTATTTTTTATCTGTAAATTGCATGTGTTCTGTCTGTATGCGGGATGAAAAATGATGTAAGTCATACGACTTACGAAACTTGTCGGGATTTCACGTATCCTCTTCATATTTAATAAACGTAGTCTCAATACCAGAATCTATCTCTCGAACATCAAATTCTTTCCATTTATTAATATATCTTAAGATTATTCAACCATTTTTGTTTTATTATTATTATTATTATTATTTCTGATACCTCCAAGGAGTCCGAAGACTCATCGCGGGAGGACACCTACAACTGTCTCAACCATTACACCGAACCTCTACTACAAATCATCTCCATCAACGCCATCTACCGCACACCTCCACCACCACAACAACTAGTATTTTTTATCTGTAAATTGCATGTGTTCTGTCTGTATGCGGGATGAAAAACCAGAGTTTCCTGGAGAAAACGTACATACAGAAATGTGAAGACTCAGTTTATTTAATTGTTGAAGCAAATATGGATTTTTAAAAAATAGGAGAGAATTGTGATAGCAATACAATATATATATATATATATATATATATATTATATTCTTCTATGCGGTGGTAGCTGATCTTCCTGTCTTCTGTGGTATGACATCCATACCATATTGTGAAGGATTGTAATTGGTTTTTTCAACTTGCAGGAACAGGAAACTATACATACAGAACTGAGAGAGTAAGGAGTTCGTCCTTATGGGAATGGATAATGGTAGCCAGTTTCAAGTGTGACTTGAAGGATGTGTGTAATTTTGCAGCAGTTAATTCTAGCTGTTTTTATAAATGAGCCTCATATATGGGGAATAGTATTACCATCACTATTTTCCCATTAATCTTCTGAAGAGGGGATTGTGGAAGGATTGATTATTTTTGTCATTTTGTAGGTAGGAAGGTGTGGTGTATGTGGTTGAGTTCTGCTGCAAAGAGATACCTCATTAGAACAAAGATTATAGGCTCTTTTGGTGAGAGTTTATGATACCATATTGTTGAGGGGGGGGATGGTGGAGAAAGTTTGTATCTGTCTTGGTTTCCTGTATACCATGAAAGAGAGAGATTACCATTAAGATGTATTACTAAGGTGTCTAGAAATGTGGTTTATATTTTGAACTTGCTTTGTTTATCTACTATATTCAGATACATTTCAATAATTATTTGTTCTTAATTGATTTTTCTTAATTTCCTTCAAGATATTTAAATGGTTATGTAATTTAAATGATGTATAATTAAAGGGAGGATGCATGCATAATTTTATTCGTGGTTAAAGCTAATAAGAATACAGCTTGGTCGGCTAAATCCCAAATTGCCAGCTCCTCTCAGGTATACAGCTTTGACTCTTACCAGACCTTGGAGATTTAATGGCAAGCCCTGAAGAAAACATTGATTGATTCAGCCAGAGACATGTGGTGAGGTTGTCTGCAAGAATAGAAAAATCAGAACTCCATGGTGGACACTGGAAGTTAAAGAGGTAGTGAAGGAAAAGAAGAAAGCATATTGAAAGTTCCTGATAAATAAGTCAGCTTCTGCTCTTAGAGAATGCAGAGACAAATGTAAAAAACTAAGCACTGTGTAAAACTAGCTAAACAAAAGTCATGGGAAGACTTTGGCAGGAACATAGGAAATAAATATCAGGAAGGTTGCAAAATATTCTGGAGGCTATTGAAAAACTCACAAATGGAGGAAAGAGTATTGTAAGAGGTATTTGAGATGATAAAGGTGACATGAAAATGGTAGAAAAAGATATCCTTGAAGTATGGAGTAATTACTTCGTAAAATTGCTAAATGAAACAAGCAGTGATAGCACAGTGGTAAAAAAACACTCAACAGGTATACAGTCAGGAATACATGTCCATACTTGAAGTAGAAAAAGCCATCAAAGGCTTGAAACGTGGAAAGGCAGCAGGAGTAGATGATATTCGACCAGAAATGCTGAAGTATGGGGGTATAAATGTCTTGCAGTGGCTGCTCTGCTTAGGTCAGAAGGCCTGGACAGAGGTACGAATTCCAAATTATTGGAGTAGAGCTCTCATAGTACTCATATACAAAAAGGGAAATAAAACTGAATGTGAGAATTACAGAGGTATTTCCCTACTGAGTTTTGCTGGTAAGATTTATGTAAGTATACTTGAGAAACAGTTGAGAAGAGAAGTTGTTTCTAATCTGAAATCTTCTCAGCACATTTTGGAAAGTTCACTACGTCATTTTCTGTTTTCAAGTCACTATATCATATCATTTGCTGTTTTCAAGTCACTGTTGTTTTTCTTCTAGGCATTTATTTTTTTAATAAGTTCAGCAAGAAAAAAAAATAGAATACTTAAACAGAATAGGAAAGATTAGCAAAACAAGTGTTCTCTGCCAGGTTGGCAGGAAACAGATCCAGAGGAAGACGAAGATATAGGTGGATTGATACAGTAAAAATTGCCTTAGAAGACAGAAATATAAGATCTGATAATGTTGGAGTCTTGACAAATAACAGATTGATATGTAGGAAAATTATTAATAGGAAATTAGCAATGATGTAATTTCTTCATGTATTACTATCATAATATCCTGTACACTCCTAGAGGGTATGTGTCAGAAATTTGATGATGATGATAGCTTGCACAGTACGTAGCATTTTATTTCATTTCATAAATGATAAAATATTAGTATACTGTAGTCAGGTTTTAGATTTTTAATAATTGATTTTTTACAGACTGCAGCTGGTAAAGTTAGAGAACATCTGAATCGGGTAAAGCATTTTCAGGATACTATGCGAGCATTAGAAGCTCGTGATAGAAATATTCAGGAACGTAATTTCACTCGTGTTAATACGTTTTCATCCTTGACTACTGTCATGCTGATGCTGCTGGGATCATTACAGGTATTCATGATAAAGAGTCTCTTTGAGGAAAAGAGTAAACTACGTAAACTTTTCAAACTACTATCTTAATTTGGAAAATGGTTTTATGTTTTGGAGTTTGATATAATTCACACATGGCCTCTTTATGAACATGTCTGTAAACTGTGGATGATTTTAGGAAAAAAATGTTATGTAAATATAAATTGTGCACATGTAAAACATTTCTAACTAATGAACAATCTGAGTCTTTGTAGCTCAGTTGATTGACAGTGCCCTCTGATTGGAAAGATCTGTGTTCAAATCCCATCTAGGATGCAATAAACCTTTATAAGGTTTTTTTTTTATCTAATGGTGAGTAAATTAGTTCATTCTCGTATGGAAGTGGTAGGATTTCATATCTAGAACCTGGGTTTTTTCATCCTCTAGACCAGTGTTTCTCAAAGTATGGTATGTGTATCACCGGGGTACGTGAAAGGTCTTCGTGGGGGGCGTGGCAATTTTCGACTAGTCATTATTAACGCATGGAATCATTTTAAAGAAAAAAATAATTAATTTAAATATATATTTCTTAATAAATGAAAGATAAGAAGAAATTTTATATACTTGGTTTTAATCCTTTTCCATGAAAACTTTGTTTTGCTTACTTGGGAAAAGGATTAAAATCAAGTATATAACATTTTTTTGGTGTCTTTAACGTATATTACACCCAAGGTAAAAAAACTTTCTACTTAATAAATTATATATATATTGAGGAAAAAAAAAATATATATATACACATGTATATTAAAATTATACTATGTATGAATTCTCCTACTCAAATTGCGAGTTACTATCGTCCCAACATGAACATAGGCTGATAGTAGCTCGCGCTCTGAGCAAATAACATGCCCTCCACAATGGCTATTATACTGCAGATGCACAAAAAATAATTAGTTTTATTATGTCTCTGAATAAGATACAGAAACATTTGCAGCCTGTGTAATATACTTCAAAATAAATAGTGCAATTATTAGTACAACTGGGATAACAACGGCACTAACTAATGAATCACATGTCCCATCCCACAAAAGCATATGTTGTACTGGCAACATATGGTTTTGTTTGACCCCCATCCTGAACGTGTTAAACCTAAGAAATATATAGTGAATGCGTTTCAGATATTGTGGAATTCACTTCTCATTAGTCATTTGTGAATGATTGTTCATCATGTATCTCAAGTTTTGTAAATTACTGGTAATTTTTGCTTGAAATAATGGGAAAGAAGATGATGCTATTTGGGTAAATGACTTTGACGATGCACACAAGGAAACCACTCTCGTGGCTGGAAGTAGTGATGGTGAATAGGAGCTTCTTGGTAAGTCATACCCATTTTCAGTTTTTTTCTGAAAACTTTAGCTTCCGAAAATTCCCTATACATATCTCGCACCACAATTTTTTGGCTTTATTTTTTGGTGGGGGGAGGGGGATGCAAATACGAGTTATATTTGAGTAAATGCGGTAATTTTTTTAGCTTTCAAATGCATAAGTATGGATCATTGGTTAAAGACTGAATTTATAAAACGCACAAAAGAGAGCAATATAGCAGATAGAACAAGAAAATGTTGATATTTTTATTTTATCCCTCTCATGATGATAAATTATTTAAATTAAGTAAAATTTATAGCATCTTTATAAATTTTATTCTATTAAAAATAAGTCATTTTTTTTGTTTACATGCACATTTAAATTCATATAAAATAGATATTCACAATGAAATATACTTTTTATTTATTATTATTATTATTATTATTTTGATAAGGGGGTACTTGGTAATAATGAAAATTTAAGAAGGGATACATGGATATCTGAAGTTTGAGAAACACTGCTCTAGACTGAAAAATTGGTCAGAGAATAAGCACAATTAACAGACAGAGCACACTATGCAGATAATAGTAACCGCCCTATCAGAACATTGAGTTTCTGTAAAACCAAGTTACTTGTGGCTACATGCCATTGAGCCTGGGTAAGGAGAATATGGTGGTTAATCTGTTTTTATTGTTATACCTATGGGAAAAAATATATATACTGTATTTGCTGGCGTATAAGACGCACCCACTTTTCTGTACACATTTTTTAGGAAAAAAAAATATTTTTTAAATCCTCTTCCTGATTCTGCCAAGTTCTTATCATTTTCTCAGTTGGGGGGTGGCCCGAAATGCCTCTCTGCAGCCCTGTTTTCATGTTCTTTAGCATATGCAATCACATGTAGCTTGTATGCAATATTGTAGCAATGCTGACGTTTCTCAGCCATAATTTGCCAAGAAATTTAGAGAAAATTTAACAGCAGAAATTTATCACCATTCACAACAACCACGACAACAATTGGAAAGTTTAAATGAATGGGAACACAGCTGTGATCGTCGATGACAGCACATTCACATCCACTGAACTTTACGTAACTGGAATGCTCTCACACACCGCAAGGAAGCAAGAAAGAAATCACGTAACTCGGAACAGAGAAAATTTCCAGAAATGAAAGTAATAAAAATCTGAGTATCAGTGTATAAGACACACCCTGTTTTTCAGACCTATTTTCAAAGAAAAAAAGTGCGCCTTATACGTCGGCAAATATGGTATATATTTATAAAAAGATTGAATGACTAGAACCGAGAGAAATGAAAACAAAGTTTATAAGTACTACACAACTAGTTTCAGTTTGTATCAGCCTTTGTCAGGTGCACATTAAAAAAGAAGAAATAACCAGTAAAAACATGGAGGAAATAACTGTAAACAACACGGAAAATTAGTGTATATATATTTCAATGTTGAAATGTAGAAGTCTGTGCATTCAAAAATGTTCCCTCGTTGGCTTCATTGTTGGGCGTATGTATGCGTATAGCATCTCGTGAATGCTAGTATTTGACCACAGCACAATGACAGTCTGAAAGGTTCAGACCGTCCGTGGCCATGAATCTCCCCTGAACTTCCTTGAACATCTAAATAGTTAACACCAAAACATAAAATTTACGGCCGAGTTTGAAGCTAAAGGTTCTCTTCCTTTTTTTGGACGTCAAACTGACCCGTTCCTCAGAAAAACTTAAAATCTCGATTTACAGAAAACCTACCCACACTAACAGATATCTCCATGGTCATTCCCATTAATATCCTCCAGGACATTGTGCTCACTCTCTTCTTGATGATAAGATAGAACTTAATAAAGAACTCAATTTTCTCAAGTCTACTTTTCAACTAAATGGTTATTCTCAAAAAACTACTGATAAATTCCTATTTAATCCTCCTGGTCACCATAATGAAGAGACCAATAGTGTAAAAGGTAATATTTCTATTCCATACATAAGCTCTGTCTCACCCAAATTAGCCAAGGTTCTTAGAAAATACAACATAAGAACTTTATTTACTCCTCTTCCTAAAATCCGCTCCCTAGTGAGCCATCCGAAACCTAGACATCATAATCTTAAATATCCTGGTGTTTACCAGCTCTGGTGCAACTGTGACATACCTTACTTTGGCCAAACAGAGAAGTCAATCGAGTTACGCATTGGGGAGCACAAGAGAGGTGTCGCTTACAAGAGAACGCAAGCCAGTGCTTTGTCATGTCATGTTATATTAGAATTGACCAATTAATATAACATGACTAGACAAAGCCAGTGCTTTGTCTAGTCATGTTATATTAATCGGTCAATTCTAATGAAGAAAACCCTAGCCATACAGTCTTATGGGACAAGTCTAATAACATTTTCCGTTGCCACGATGAATTAGAAAGGAAGATAATAGAATAGATAATAGATCAAAGGAAATCATTCTCAACCCCCTACAACTCAACAACAACCTTTCAGGCTGTCATTGTGCTGTGGTCAAATACTGGAGTTCACGAGATGCTATATGCATGCCCAACGAGGGAACAGTTTTGAATGCACAGACTTCAACCTTGAAATATATATATATATATATATATATATATACACACACTAATTTTCTGTGTTGTTTACAGTTATTTCCTCCATGTTTTTACTGGTTATTTCTTCTTTTTTAATGTGCACCTGACGAAGGCTGATACAAGCTTAAACTAGTTGTGTTGTACTTATAAACTTTGTTTTCATTTCTCTCGGTTCTAGTCATTCAATCTTTTTATAAAAATGTATAACAACAGAGTAAATTAATCTTCATATATATATATATATATATGAACTTGGTATAACAAAGAACCAGTACTCTGCTATTTTTATCATTATACCCATGGAATAAAAATATTGGTACTATGCAGAAAGCTGATAATGCATATACCTGAATATGGTTTATATGGTTTGGTGTTTCCTTAGTTCTGATTTGGTCTACTTATGCAACTTGATTTAAGAGAGTGGAAACTGTGTGTTTATTTCTACAAGTATATATATCATTTGTCTGAAGTTTTGAACACATACTAGGTAATAGTAACAGGTTTGAATGAAACAAAAGATTCATCAAATCTTCTGGAAGTACATTTATGGAAGGGTAGGGGGATATAAAAACTCACTACAGTTACTCTATATCTCTACCATCTTGTTGTTTCTAATCTGAAATCTTCTCAACACATTTTGGAAAGTTCACCATGCCATTTTCTGTTTTCAAGAGCACTGTTGTTTTTTTTCTAGGCATTTATTTTTTTAACAAGTTCAGCAAGAAAAAAAATCACAAGAAGTAAAGTCCATTTAACTTAGACTCTCTGCTATTGGGCCTGATAACCAATCCATTTTTCTTGGAAAGTTTCATCCACCTATGAACAAAAAAGCAGATCACTGTTCAATATGTTTTTTTCAGCACTTGAAGAAGCTCAGCATAATGTTGTGCAATGGTAGTTCCTTCAAAAAAGGAGAGGTGGGGTCATGTGCTTTTTTTTTTATCTTTTTTTAGCTGAATTATGGAAATATAGTAATTCTTTGCCATTCACAATATGTTTTACAACACTTGGCATAAATTTTTTTTTTAAATAAAAAGGCATTGGATGTGTAAAAAGACAAAAAAAAAAATACAGTATAAACACTTTATACAGAGAAAGGCTTAGGTGTTAAGGTTTCTGCCACCACTTGGTGAAAGCAGTGGTGGGACAAGTTTTCTCCACAAAAGCTGGTTTGGAAATCAAAAAAAAAAAGTTTTAGGCTCCCCAGCATGATGAATCAATTATAGATTTTTTCATGGCTGCAGAAAGTTTTCCAGGTGAATTATGAAAGTTCATCATGGATAAAAGAAAATGTTGACTGTTGAATGAAAATGAAACTAGCTTCTTTCATTAGCATTAAACATTCTGGAAGAGGGTGCCTTCCAAAACTTACCTACCAAAAGGTGCAAATCTACTCCTGGATTCTAAAGATAGGTTTATTCTGTTGATTTGTTTGATCATGATCAAAGGGAAGTCATGTACGAATCACTTAATGTGCATTAATGGATAAGAATAAAAAACATCTAGTTTATTGGAAAGCTAATAAAAAAAAACCTTAGTAAGAGCTTTATTTTTAAGAGAATGGTTCCATAATTGCTTTCTGCACAAAATGGAACTTTACAGTTTCCAAATTTTTTGTGCCATTCACATTTCTTCCAATTGATACTGTAGGATATTCAAAAAATTCTCATGTTTGACCAAACAAATATAAATACATTTGTTTATATGCAACTGCTAGACCAAGGCATGATTGCTGCTTTTAAAACCCATTATGTTGGGTTAACCTTCACTAGCCTGTAAACAAAATGGAAAGGAGTCAAGCTTAACTGTGAGCCTAAAGTGGCATGGCTTGTTAATAATGATCCTATCTATGTAGTTTCCTGTGTCTGTCAGTTACATGTATTTTCTGGCCAGTTTTGTCTCCTGGTATGAAAACTCATGCCACCTCTGTATGAGACCAGCTAATTCACTTTCAGTTGAAAAGCCCTTCTAAAAAAACGTTATTCAAGTCCTAGACATAACTCAGATCCACATCTTTCGAACCAGAAAGCATTGTGTTGACTGACTGAGCTACATGGTTGCTACTGATTTAGTAAAGATAAGTAATTATTATTGAAAAAAATATTAATGCTAAATTTTAGGAAGTCTACATGTGAGAAAACTGGAATGTTTACACAACTCTATAAGGACCAAATAATATCATAACCTCTAGTTTAAAATTGTAAAAAAAAAAAAAAAAAAGATTTAAAGGATGAAAAAGATTCAATGATGATGCATATAGCAATTGTCCAACAACCCACAGAACCGATGAAAATGTTGAAAGGGTAAGAAATATGGTTTATTGAAAGAAATGTCTTGCTATATAATTAATAGCTAGCATTAAATTTAGATAAACAGATCCATTTTAGTGGAAGATTTGAACATGGGCATTGTACCAGCTTATATTACTAAGATAATATAAGACAAAAAAAAGTAACACTGAGCTTTACCACCAACCTTATTCTCAAGTTGATAGTGAATGAGACTTTGCTTCTTAGAACTGAAAAGCATCTTCACATTCAAAAGGAAGAGTTCACTGCATGTTTTTAAAAGTGGCGTGGTAATAAGTATTGTAGTTTATTATAACGAAATTCTTTTTTGAGAGTTTGTTGTAGTGAACAAGTTGACTAATATTTACTATATTCAGAGTTGACTGTGAATTTGAATATGGTGTGTCATTTCTGTGCCTTATTCTATTCTTATGTTCTCTCTGAGTGATGTTCAACATAGTTTCACTAATAAGTAATATTAACTCACATATATGTGTAATTTTTTTATTCATTTTAAAGAAAGCTCACTAATAATAAGTGTATTGGATATATGTTGATTTGAAAACAAAAAAACTAAAAATGTTAATACCAGATTCTGTCATTCTCAGTTATAAAATGATTTTTCTAGTCATAACTTTTTGTTGTACATTATATATAAAATATGTATACATTTATCTGTTGATATATTCTGAATCGTGCCTGTACCTAAAGCTAGAAATATTGTAGCATTAGTTATAATCCTTGTGATTTTATATTTTATATATTGAATAGAATTTGTGTCTATAATATACACTTTTTTTTTTACCTTCCGACACATTATTTGATTAATATTTACATGAACAAATTCAACTCTATAACAACAAAATATATATATCTATATATCTATATAAATAAATAAAAAACTGCCAGTAATAATATAGCTGTGATAATTTTTGTGATAGTCATCTGAAAGATTGCTTAAGAACTTTATGGTAATATTGAAAGCATTATTCCAATGCACTTTTTTGTATTTATATATAATCACCATTTAGTGATTGTGTGTATATAGTAGATTTAAAAAAAAAAAAAATTGCATTGGAATTTGGAGCATGTTAAAATTTTTGCTTAACTTTTTTATTTGTTTTGAAATTCATCCATGTAATAAGGCTTAAGTGCTATGAGTACATCGTGTTGGAGGTTTAATGGAATATTTACAACACTAGGAAAGGATCGAAAACTAATTTTAATGTTTCCAATATTTCGTCTAAGTCACTGAGACATCTTCAGGGAATACAAATAACTTGTAACACACACACACACACACACACACACACACAATACTAAATGAAACACATGGATTATTCTAAAGTCCTATCTAGGTGGTGCACCCTCTATGGGAATTTGTAGGTAGCCTAAAGTGGGACCGATGACAATTATTGTTTCCCAAATTTTGGGAAGTTTTATGCATCTGTATTTATTTAAATTTGGTTGACTTCTTAGTGCTGCTGCAGATTCTAAAAATAGTCTTTCCTTTTTGAATTTACTATGAGGGAGCATGGTCGTTTTCTTCCAGGAGATACTGTGGGTTGTATCCAATACATGGTCGGCAAGACCAGATTGATCATAGTCGTGATTGCAGATGTATGATTTGTGTTCTTCTATACAGATAATTGCTAATCTACCTGTCTGTCCAAAGTAAGCCAGCTTATAGGAACAGGGTATACTTGATATACTCCAGGCACTGAGAAAGGAGGGTGCTGATCTTTGGTAGAACGGATAAGGGTAGCAAGTTTGTGATGGGGCTTAAAAGCTGTGTAGGGGTTGTACTTTTTTAAGTGCAATGGATGTAGAGAATGGTGATGGCCAAGGATTGAGGAGGAACTGATTATTTTTTTTAATTCTATAATCGCTATAGCCATTGGAAAGGAAGTTGTAGTGTATGTGGTTGAGTTAAATTGAAAGAGAGGTTCCACTGTAACAAAGATTATAGGCTCTATTGGTTAGAGTTTTAATAATGCCATATTGTTGAGAGGAGTGGTGGTGGGAAACATTACAAAAAATCTCAAACCCTTTGGTTCTCACCCCCCCCCCCCCCTCCCCAGATATGGTTTACCGAGAATGAATCCACAAACCTAATTCCCTCCCCTAAGATCTAGTAGATGCCACTGATGCTCATGCTACAAATTGTTAAAACAGCTGGCTAACCACCCTCTTATTCCCCCCCCCCCCTCAATGGACTTACCACATCCTATATAAAAAAACTCTACCCATTTTAAAACCTTGATTGAAAATCTAACTTTAAATAATACAGATATATTTGGTAAGCTTTGACATCACCTCACTTTTTATCAATATTTCCCTTAAATGACACTTTAACACTCTCAAAAAACGTTTTTCCTTCTGATACCTTGGGTCTTTTTTCCTTTACCATCAATTCTGGTTATTTTTCTTGGAACAGCAAAATTTACAGATAGAGGGAACTGCTATGCCCCCCCCCCCTCTCATCCCAATTTATATATGGAATATTTTGAAAAATGAGCCATAGACCCAGCCCCTCTCAAACCTTCTATCTAGCTAAGATATGTAGGTGATGTGTTCTCTATTTGGCATCATGGCCCAGACACATTAGATTCCTTCCTCAGTCACCTCAACAGTCTACATCCAAGAATCCAGTTTACATGCTAATGGTAACCTCTCCTTTACTGTATATAGAAAACCCACTCACACATGTAGATATATTTACAAAATTTCCCACCAGCACCCCTCTCAAGAATATGGCATTATTAAAACTCTAACCAATAAGTCTATAATCTTTGTTCCAGTGGAACCTCTCTTTCAATTTAACTCAACCACATACACCACACCTTCCTTTCCAATGGCTACAGTGATTATAGAATTATAAATAATCATCAGTTCCTCCCCAATCCTTGGCCATCACTTCAAAAGGATTTCACAAATGCCATCAGCATTTCCTACATCCATGGCACATAAGAAAAAAATAGCCAAGTCTTTAAAAAAGTACAACCTCTACACAGCTTTTAAGCCCCACCAGAAACTTGTTACCCTTATCTGTTCTACCAAAGATCAGCTCCCTCCTTTCTCAGGGCCTGGAGTATATAAAGTACTCTGTTCCTGCAAGCTGGCTTTCTTTGGACAGACAGATAGATCAGAACTATCCATTTAGAAGAACACAAATCATACATCTGCAATCACGACTATGGTCAATCTGGTCTTGCAGACCATATATTGGATGCAACCCACAGGATCTCCTAGAAGAAAACAACCATTCTCCACCATAGTAAATTCAAAAAGGAGAGACTTTTTAGAATCTGTGGTAGCACTCGGAAATCAACCAAATTTAAATAAATACAGATGCATAAAACTTCCCAAAATTTGGGAAACAATAATTGTCACAGGTCCCACATTACATCATAGGCCACCTACAAATTCCCATAGAGGGTGTGCTACCTAGATAGGACTTCAGAATAATCAGTGTTTCATTTAGTATTATTGTGTCTTTGTGTGTGTGTGTGATAATTTGACATAGTGTGACATCTGACTGATAATTTCTTGTGTTACAATAGTTATTTGTAGTCACTGAATATTTCATCTCAGTGACTCAGATGAAATATTGGAAACATTTAAATTAGTTTTTAATCCTTTCCTAGCACTGTGAATATTCCATTAAACCTCCAACATGATTTTTGAATTCATATATTAGAATAAGAATGTCCATTTAGTTTATTTTTATCCCATATTAGATAAAAGTAGTGAGAATGAGTCTTTTAAAAGAAATATTCCTAGAACATGCAAGTATGTATATATGTCATTCATCTATTACATAAATTCCTCGGTATTTTGAACAGGTCAGATAATTGGAGAATTGTCTCCAAAGACAGTAGTACTGTTCATAGCTGTCCTTCACATTATTGTTAATAATTGTATAAATTGCTATACAGTAACCACATTTGGAAAGTCATTTATTTAGATTATGTGATGAATATTTTTGTGCTGCAAATAGAGTTTATATATAATACTCAACTTTATTAACTGGATGGAGGTGGGCTGTGATGATATACACAATTATTATAGTTGTGTATAGTAAAAGCAAAGAACTGAAGTATGAAATTA
Organism: Typopeltis vanoorti; assembly: GCF_054136105.1. Classification (NCBI taxonomy): domain Eukaryota; kingdom Metazoa; phylum Arthropoda; class Arachnida; order Uropygi; family Thelyphonidae; genus Typopeltis; species Typopeltis vanoorti. The sequence goes on from NC_143568.1 coordinate 48,110,145, forward strand.
TGAAATTTTATATTTCAAAAAGTTATTCACTCAAAGAACTAAGACACTGCAAATAAGTATAGTAAGTTTATTCAGTCAGATATATAGTCATTCAAGTTGTATGGAATAGTTTTAATTAGTCAGAATGATAAGAAGTCCATAACTGATCACCTGAGAATTCACTTTTAACATAGTTTACTTTTTTCTTTTTTTTTTTTTGTGAGGGAGGGGTGCACTTCTACTAGACAGTGAGGCACATGAATATTTTGCAATAAACTGTACTTGATAATTGGTATGTCATTCATTGTTCTTATAATAATTTGCTGAATGTACTGGACTTCTAAAGATAATGAAACAAAGTGGATATTTAAAACGTATTTGCTGTTATGAATACATTCATTATGAATTATTGATTTTGCCAACAGTCAGTGCTTGACAAATTTTGGAGACAGTATTAGAATTCAATTTTATTAAACTATTTAATCTCAGGATTGGAACAGAAACTGTAAACATAATGATATACACTATTATAATGAGAATTGAACTGTAGTTTTCACAATAACTAAATATTTGAATAAAATAGAGTACTCAATTACATTATGAGGATTAAACTGCAAGATTTTTTTTTAATATTATGATATATTAAAATAATATATAATTAAGATTATTGGATGATTTTTTCCCCTATAAATCTTCATCTGACTGTTAATTTTTATGCTGTCTGGTTTTTTTTGCCACTCAGCAAAACTACATAAATTCTAGCCAACTTTAATTTGCATTATTGTCATTTGTCAGCTTGGTTGACCTAGTGGTTAGCATACTTGCTTTCTAACCAGAAGGCTGCCTGCCAATTCTAATCCCACCATGGGCATGGATGTTTATGAATGTTTTTAGGTAGGAAATGAATCTCATTGCCTGCTTTGAGACCACCACCATCCCATTTATTAAATTCCTAGAATGCACATATAAAAATTATATTTGCTTATCTATAGACTAGTGGTTACTATCACCTTCAGAGTAATGCACTTAGACAATACTGCCATTGTTCAAAACATTTCTGGAACTCTTCTTCTGAAATGTTTTTTATTACTGTCAGCACATGACACTGGATGCAGAAATGTCAAAAAAAATCTGTAAACTGTGGAAACAACTACAAAGTAAATATCAAACATAATAGTTAAATGTTTGATAAAAATAGTTAAATGTAATTAAATATTTATATTATAGTTAAAAATGCATATGTGGAAATGGTTATTTTACTGTTAAAAGTAGCCTGACAGCAGTGATTTAGGTAAATTTTTGATCCAGTTTTTATTTATAGGTAGATAATTTTTATTATCCAATGTGAGATTATCCTGCTTAGTAGATCCTGAAGTGGGTTTGAAATGTTCATGTTTTGATTCCTAGAGCAGGATTTCCTAATTATATGCTCTTTAGCCTTCCAAAGTAATACTAAAATGAACTAGGTTACTATTCACATAAGGGGCTGTAACCTTTTAAAAAAACATGCAATTCGTTATTTGCTGATATACAACAAAAAAAAAAAAAAAATCAGCTAACGCCTTTTTATTCCCGTATACGGGAGTAAGCGAGGCCATTTAGCCCTATCTAACTTTTGGAGACTGAGTGGGCAGTTCAATCTCCACTGGTACCCAATCAGAGACAGATGGCCCAAGGCTATCACTAATTAAGCGGTACGCAGTGAAGAGAGACGGCTCAAATGTGCCGCCATCTCGTGGTCCCTAACCCTAACACAAATATATTTTTAATGTCTGAAATAATGTGGGTTCTACGGTCAATTTTCTTGCGTTTACAGGACGAAAAACCCGAGTTTCCGGGAGGAAAAACCTGCTTGCCCGTGCCAGAGATCGACTAACTCGGGAACCGGTCGAAAAAAGGCTTAGAAAAATTTCCTCTAGTCGCCGACTAGACTCGAAACCAAGACTTCCTTCGTGCGGCCAAGCGCGGTGGTGTGCAAACGCCACATCCACTGAGCTACACAGGCTGATATACAAAGCTAAAGAAAAATCAAAAAAGTATTTCAGGATGAAAATATTTTCAAAATTTTATTTTTATTTTTTAATGGAAAGGGCATTTTCATTTTGGAAATTTATTATTTTATCATCTCTAATATAAAATTTAAATGAAGAAACTTGAAAATAATTACATGAATTGTTTCAGTTTAATTGTTTTATAATGTTTGACATAAACTGATGATGAAAAAAAAGTGATTCCATTTATTAAAACTTAAAAATTGTGATATTTTCTTTAGTGCAAAAATTACGATATTTAACTTTGTTAAATTTTAATTATCTTATCTTCTTCTTCTTTGCGTTATTCCCGCTTCCCATGCAGGGTCCGCGTGTTACTTTAGATGCAACTTCTTGTTAGTACTACTCCCAACCGACCGTCGCCTGGTCTGCCGCTGGGGGGATATATTTTTGACTGTAGAGGCGTATGTTCACGGGATGAAAAACGCCAGATAAACTGGCGGAAAAAACCCTACTGACCGCGCCCAAGACCGGCTAACTTGGCTATGCCTGAGGAAGATCCTCAAATTCCTCACGTCTACAACGGGAATCGAGCCTGGGACACTCCTTCCCCAAGCATATGGTTGCGAAGCGCAAAGCCACTAGGCTAACCGCGCGGTCTAAATTTTTTTTTTTTAATTAAAATTAAAAATTTTAATTATCTTATGCATTAAAAAAAAAAATCTTTGTAACAGTACAAAATAACTGGTTAAAATTTCTATAAATTACACCAGAATTGTTTAATGCAAATTATGCAATGAGTAATTCGCTTAAAAAGTTAATATATTTTCATATCTTCCTCTTATCTACCTATTGAGGGTATACGACAACTGGGCGACAGAAACTTACAAATTTTTGCACGCTTATCGGGCATACGATTTGACTTTGGCGGGGTTTTTTTTTATTATAATTGGTTAAATATAAATATGGTTATGAGTTATAAGTTATTTCCACAAAAATAAAAAATCCAGACCTGTGAATTTTCCTCCGATATTCTAATTTTCGTTAAATTAAAAAAAAAAAAATCATTTTTTCGAAGAATTATATCATATATCAAAATTTGTAGGATCATTTAAGAAAGAGATGGTTAAAAAGAGTGGTCCGAAGATGATTTAAAAATGAAAAAGGCATAATTGCACAATATTAAAATAAAGAAAATAGTTTTGTTTTTTAAATTAAGGGGATATTAAATCCCACATTGTTTTAAAACCGAATAAGAAACTCAAAGATTGGAATCAGAGAGTTTCATGCCGAATATATAGTAAACTATAAACGTATCGGCGATTACTAGCGTGAGCTAATGCAAAGTAGTCCTAGTACGTAGTACAATCTCGGGCAACTCGCAGCAAAGGTAGTACAGTTCTGATCGCTATTCTTGGTATGTTCATAATGTAAAAACACATTTCACGGAAATGTATGCCGTTATTACATTATGGTGGGAGGTCACTACCCAGACCGGTTTCAGCCTTTTTTGAGGCTACTCACTGATGAAGCCTCAAAAAAGGCTGGTCTGGGTAGTGACCTCCCACCATAATGTAATAACGGCATACATTTCCTAGGAAATGTGTTTTTACATTATGGAAAATACCAAGCATAGCATCAGAACTTTACCACCTTTGCTGCGAGTTGCCCGAGATTGTACTACGTACTAGGACTACTTGCATTAGCTCACGCTAGTAATCGCCGATACTTTTATAGTTTACTATATATTCGGCATGAAACTCTCTGATTCCAGTCTTTGAGTTTCTTATTCTGTTTTAAAAGAATGTGGGATTTAATATCCCCTTAATTTAAATAATGGTTATATCGCTGAAATGAAGCCTATTGGCTCTTTATATTTAAGTAAAACAAATAGTTTTTTTTAAATTCATTTATTAATATTATTTTGTAATTAACAAACATATTTACACATGTTACATATATACATTGTTAAAACAAAAAAGTATATGAAATTCAAAACAAAATTTTTATTTTAAATTTATTAATTCATACTGAAAACTTTATTAATAAGAGACCATACGATTTAATGAATAAAATACAAATTGCTAACCAGTTTCACTAGCTACTGTCTAGCATTATCAATGCTGTACTGGTGTAAATACATATTCACTAAGTTACATGACTACAGAAGCGTTATAATGCGCATGCGTTAGTCAGAATCCGGTACATGACCACATGTTGTGTGGTTTTTCGCGAATTGTAGCTCTGTTAAGCTGAGAGAATTGATGAGATTTTTTCATATGTCTTTAAGAATAGCACCCTGATTTCTATTTAAATTGCTGCCTGTGCGTAGCACCACTGCTGATTCTTTAAAAGTTCTGTGTCCGTAGTCATCCTCGATGTAAGGCATAGAACTGTTTTTCCAGTCTATAACGTGATTGGATGTCGAAAAATGATGAGCTAAACCTGATGTGATTAGATTCTTCTGTTGTGATTAACTTCTCCCACATGTTCGTTCTGTCTTATTTCAAGACTTCGAGAGGTCTGTCCAACGTACGATAGGCCACACGTGCATGGAATTATATATGCTCCAGGATGTTTGAAGAATGGGACTTCATATTTAGGTGATTTTATGACCTGTGATCGTAGTAGTTAGTTTAAAAACCACTCTGATGTTATGAGCTTTTAACATTCTAGCTAATTTTGTGGATACTGAACTAATATATGGAATCACTGCTGTGGACACATTGGGAATCAGTTACACGTTGTTGAAGGTTGTCTTTGAATAGAAATTTGTTTAAAATGTTGGGGTATCCATTCAAAGATAGAGTCTTAGCTATTTGCGACAGTTCTAACTGTACATCATCTTCTTTTGAAATAAACTTTAAGGCTCTATTGCAGAGCATATGAATGATGCTGTGTTTTTGTGATCAATGATGGTTTGACAAATAATGTAGATATCTTCCTGTATCTGTGGGTTTCTTGTAAATGGACAGTTGGGCATTGTTATATTCTCTCTTCACCAGTATGTCAAGAAATGGTAGTTCATTGTTCTTCTCTAGTTCCATAGTAAATTTGATCTTATTGTGTAGTGTGTTGATTTTATTAAGAAACACTAGGTTTTCCATGGTATCTTTCCATATGATGAACACATCATCGACATATCTCCACCATATCGAAGGTATAGGTGAAATGTTGGAAAAAATATCTTTTTCAAGTTTTTCCATAAATATATACGCATGGTGGTGACTGGGCTACCTTCTGATTGTATACAATTTAATTTACTATGAAGAAATTTGATTTCAGGCAATGATGGAACAAATGGGTGATGTCCTGAGGGAAGAGATCCTTTAGACTGTTGACCATCTCATCGACTGGAACGTTGGTGAATAGGGACAACATCTAGACTTACCATAATGTCAGTTTGTGAAATTGTGAGTCTTAATTTTTTCAACAAATTGTTGAGAATTTTTAATATAGGTCTCTGTTTGTCTGATATGGCCTTTCATTAAATTTGCAAGATGTTTTGCTAGTAGGTAGGTAGGTAGATAAGGATCTTCCATCCACAATTGGACATAGCGGAACGTTTGTTTTGTGAATCCTCGGCGTGCCATAAAGGCGTGGAGTAATGGGGTGTAAGGATTTGAGTTGTCTTTTTTTAGTTCTTCCGACCAACTGGTCATGTTTCGGATAAGAGTGTCTCAAGATGATTACTCATGATGGGATTCTTATCTAAGACTTGGTAAGTGGTACTGTCCGATAGTAACAAGTTGATCTTATTGAAGTAATCTTTCGAGTTTAGAATGACTGTTGAATTGCCTTTATCCGCTTTTGTGATTATAATATCTTTGTTGTTCCGTAAATTGTGAATTGCCTTTTTATCATATGGGTAAATTGCCTTTTTATCATATAGTGTTAGGTACTGGTGGTTTTGCCGAAGCAAGAATAATTGTACTGTTGAGTCTGATAGCATTGGCTGTGGCCTCTGGAAGATGGTAAAGACTTTTTTCTATCCCACATATGAAATTCATTTTTGGAATGTAATTTGGAGTGATAGAAAAGTTGAAACCCTTTTTAAAGATTTCAGATTCATGATTAGAAAGCCTGTAATCAGATAAGTTGAAAATGACTGTTGTTTGGGAGACTGTGTTGTGACTGGTATTATTAAGTACCTTATAAAAAATATAAATTTTTTAATTTGTGTGATTTTACTCTTCCTGAAAGTTTTTTTGTAACTACTCTGTCATAAGCAGTCTGTTATTCCAAGTCATGTAGTCCAAACTGTTAGATATATCATCAAACTGTTCTCGGCACTTGGCGTCAATAATGTTAAGTTCGTACCAGTTGTGTTGTATCCTTTCTCTGAAGTGCTAACGAATTTTGTAGTAAATTCTTTTGGCCGTTGCAGATTTGATATGTCCTTGAATAGCTAAGAAATTCAGGATGATAGAAAAATCTCTTCAGAAATGTAAGGTGATTTAGTAACTTAGCTTTTTTGCATTTGTCCTTTACAAAGCACCGTACTTTATGTTTCATCTATGAAGTTAAATTGTTCATATTTGGTCTAATGTATTAAAACTGAAAACTTTATTAATAAGAGACCATACGATTTAATGAATAAAATACAAATTGCCAACCAGTTTCACTAGCTACTGTCTAGCATTATCAAGGCTGTACTGGTGTAAATACAAATGTACCAAGTTACATGAGTGAAGAGAGAATATAACAATGTCCAACTCCATTTACAAGAAACCCACAGATACAGGAAGATATCTACATTATCTACATTATTCGTCAAACCATCATCGCTCACAAAAACAGTATTCATATGCTCCGCAATAGAGCCTTAAAGTTTATTTCAAAAGAAGATGATGTGCGGTTAGAACTGTCTCAAATATCTAAGACACTATCCCTGAATGGATACTCCACCAACATTTTAAACAAATTTCTATTCAAAGACAACCTTCAACAACGTGTAACTGATTCCCAATATGTGTCCACAGGAGTGATTCCATATATATTAGTTCAGTATCCACAAAATTAGCTAGAATGTTAAAAGCTCATAACATCAGAGTGGCTTTTAAACCAACTACTACGATCAGACAAGTCTTAAGATCACCTTCTACGATCAGACAAGTCTTAAGATGAAGTACCATTCTTCAAACATTCTGGAGTATATGTAATTCCATGCACGTGTGGCCTATCGTACGTTGGACAGACCTCTCGAAGTCTTGAAATAAGACAGAAAGAACATGTGGGAGACGTAAATCGCAACAGAATAATCACATCAGGTTTAGCTCATCATTTTTCGACATCCAACCACATTATAGATTGGAAAAACAGTTTTATGCCTTGCATCGAGGATGACTACAGACACAGAACTTTTAAAGAATCAGCAGTGGTGCTACGCACAGGCAGCAATTTAAATAGAAATCAGGGTGCTTTTCTTAAAGACACGGAAAAATCGCATCAATTCTCTCAGCTTAACAGAGCTACAATTCGCGAAAAACCACATAACACGTGGTCATGTACCGGATTCTGCCTAATAGGTACTAACGCAAGGATGGCCAATCTATGGCAGATGCGTCCAAATTGGCGCATTGGGCCCCAATGATGACGATAATAATAAAAAAAAAGTAAGCCTATTTATGCAAAAAAATATCAACCAGAAACCGATTTGTAGGGGGGGGGGGGGCTAAAACGTAATCATTATTTTTAGCGACTTTGTCTCATGCACATCTTTCGCACATTCACTTCTCTGATCCCGAGGCACCAAGCGTTAGCAACAGGGGTGCGTCGCAGGTTTTTGTCAGTTAGTTTACAATTGATACTCGTGCGCTACGGAGTTGTGCTTTATTCGTCCCTTGTGAACATTTGCAGTTTTGTACTTTTCGAAAAATCAAGCCTTTCTACATTCAGTTACCCATCACAGTGCAAAAGGAAAACAGAAGGTGATAGTAAGCGATTTTTGAATTCGATTTTATTAAACATGTCTATAACAACATATTTTTAAAGATACAAGAGTTGTATGGCGCATCTGAACTCATACGTGAAAATATTGGCGCATGGAAAGTAAAACTTTGGCCACCCCTGTACTAACGCTTCTGTATTCATGTAACTTGGTGCATTTGTATTTACACCAGTACAGCCTTGATAATACTAGACAGTAGCTAGTGAAACTAGTTGGCAATTTGTATTTTATTCATTAAATCGTATGGTCCCTTATTAATAAAGTTTTCGGTTTTAATACATTAGACCAAATAAATATTCTATTATATTTTCCCTATCGTAATTTATAACTTTTTTCGAAATTCTTTGGTTAGCTTCATAACATATATTTTTTGAATTTTTTTGTAGTCCATTTATAAAAATCCATAAATTTGGATGACTTGCTGCTTCTGCCAAAACTCGATTACAATTTTCGATGACAGGCTTTTGCAAAATTATGTCCTATCGCTTCCGTTTATTGGTCTTTGGTACACAGACCAAACGTTTGAGGGGAAAATCGGTGGAACCCTGGTTCTATTATTCCTTAGACGATTTATGTGTTCGTAAACCATTCTAAAATTGGTTCAAATTCATTGGATAAATGATTCTCAAGTTCCGAAATAGCATAAATAATATCTGGTTCTGGAATGAAAGCAAGTGAAGTGATCATTTTTGAATTCAGAGCGAATTGCGCGTCAGAATTGTATCTGATTAAAAGTTTGCATGAAGCTAAATGCTTACGAAGATTTTGTACGAGATGAAAAAAGCAATAAGTTTTAAAAGAGGTATACCGTGAGTAGACATATCGATACAAAATTAATAACGGAAAAAAACTCACGTACAAAGATTATTTAATAGTATTATTTTCGCCTGTGTATCACAGGCATCTTCAGTACATTTAGCTCAAATTAAACAATAACTGACAATTCCAAAAAGCGCCACCTAAGTAGCTGGTGCAAGATAATTAAAAAGGTCAATAACTTCCCCCCCCCAAAAAAAAAATCAATACAATAAAAAGGAAAGATTACCTGATTTGTAAAGTACTATCTCCCATAAAGGGGATAGACGTAAGCCGTCGGATCTGTTTACGTTAGGAGAATGAAGTAGAGTTTCACATGTTTCTTTAAAAAGGCGTTCCATGAGAAATTGACTTTTGTGAAGAACTCTTGTTTTTGTTCTTCAGACGATCTTTTACAGAAAGAACTACAATATATAACTTCTTCCTTTCTATCTAATGGTTGTAAGAATTGCTTCATTGAAAGAACTTTGAGTAGTTTTAATATGTCTTCCTCTTCAAACACAGAAGAAATAACGCGTATTACTACCCCTTATGTACAAGGCATCAGTGAACGTATAGCAAAAGTTTTAAAACCACTGAATATTTTTGTTGCCTTTCGACCGTTTAGAAAAATCTCCACCTTTCTCACTTCTCCAGGTGTCTACCAGATTCCGTGCTCTTGTGGATTATCTTATTTCGGACAAACACGAAGATCTGCCTCTATTCGGCTAGAAGAACACCAATCTTATATTGAATACTTTAAACCTGAAAAGTCTGGACTTGCAGAACATGGCATCTTCACTAGACACATAGTTCATTGGAGAAAGACAAGAGTTTTTCACAAAAGTCAGTTTCTCATGGAACGCCTTTATAAAGAAACATGTGAAACTCTACTTCATTCTCCTAACTTAAACAGATCCGACGGCTTACGTCTATCCCCTTTATGGGAGATAGTACTTTACAAATCAGCTAATCTTTCCTAACTTTTTATTGTATTGATTTTTTTTTTTTTTTTTTTATTGTTTTGAAAGTTATTGACCTTTTTAGTTATCTTACACCAGCTACTTAGGTGGCGCTTTTTTGGAAGTGTCAGTTATTGTTTAATTTGAGCTTAATGTACTGAAGATGCCTGTGACACACAGGCGAAAATTATACTATTAAATGATCTTTGTACGTGAGTTTTTTCCGTTATTAATTTTGTATCGATATGAAAAAAGCAACCATTTATGTTAGCTTGTGTAAATACTATACGTAACGCTTGATGAATGGCAATTTCAAAATCAACATTTAAAATAATTTTGTGTATGTTTCAAGAGTCTTGTTAGGTAATAAACAATATAAAACAGGACCTCCATCCTTTCTAGCCAAAATAAAAATTTGAGCAAAAAGAGGGGGAGAAAGCAAAAATGTGCCATCCACAAATAATTCATTCATGCTTCGGCTCGACATTGCATGACTTTCACGACCAAAAATTAATCTTCTCATTATGATATAAACGAAAATATTTATTAACTAGCTGACTCATTTTTTGCATGGAAAATTTCAATATAACTTCTATACAATTTCGTAATTCTTTCAAATTTTATGTTTATACCGTTCTTTTAACTCTTTTCTCAAAAAAAATATTTAAATTTACCGGGTAGTAGAGCAGTAGAATAGCATTGCATATTTGATCTATTATTTTGTCATCCAGTTGACCGTCCCCCCTATTGAAGCCTTATACTAAGGGTGAAATTATGGCGGTCTTATTAAAAATACAATAGAATAAAACAGTTCTTTGAGGTCTTCCCTGGCATAATATTTAAATATAATTGCATGAAACTCAGAATATCAGTGTAATAAAAAAAATAATAAAGTTTTTGCTTTTTACAATAAATAGAAAGTAAAAAAAAAAAATTCTAATATTACTTTCGTATTTACTCGAATATAACTCGCACTTTTTCCCAAGTTAAAGTTACAAAATCGTGGTGTGAGGGGATTTTCAAAAACTGAACTGGCGTTTATAATTAAATCCTCAGTATTCATTATAATTTCTCACATTATTTATAAAATGAATGCATTTAAATTTTAATTATCAACGTTATTTATGCAATCGGCTGCTCACCTTCATCACACGATATATTTGAATCTTTAGCGACAATGCATCTGTAATTAAATTAAAACAAACAGTTTCATTATTGCTTGCCCTTTTATCACTTCGGAATCATAAGGTCTTTGAGTTTAAAACCAGCACTGTAACTTGAACGTTTTTCCATATTTCAAGCAAAAACTACCAGTAATTTACAAGACTTGAGATACGTTATGAACTAGAAGTTAAAGCAGAGAGCGAAACAGACAGCACTGGTAGGCCAGTAGAAATAGTGCAACTTGAAGACATGCATGTGATTGATGCGGTATTAAAAAAAAAAAAAAAAAAAAAAAAAAAAACGCACAACTCAACGACAAATGCAAGCCAACGATTGTTGAAGTGAAATGCTGATTCTCTTCAACCGAATTCCAGAATATCAAACTGCCATAACAACATTCACTATGTATTAAAGTTTTATTCTTTTTTAGTGTGTGAGGTATATGCGAAACTCTAATTTCTTTTTCTCTAAAGTAAAATCAGGGGTGCATGATATACACAAAGGCGAGTTATATTTGAGTAAATATAGTATATGATAGCTTACTACCTAACAGTAAATAATTTTTTAAAAAATGAACTGTTAACTATTAAAGGTGTATGTACTGGGAGATTTGAATTCTATATAAAGTAATAATTTAGTTTTCCAGATTGCATCAAAATCTATCAATGTAAGAAAAACTACAATTGAAAATGTTCCTATTTGTCATATTTTCAAAAACTATCAATTATTTATAATTATTTAAAAACCCGTTATTTCTGATGGTAGTAGTGATAAGTAAGAGATTGATTACTTGATATAATTCTTAAGAAAATGAAAAAACAACTACAGGCATCCCTCGATTAACGCGGTTAATTGATCCCTCGATGTTACCGCGTTAATCAAATCTAATAATCAATGGTAAAATGTACAATTCATCCCTGATCGATTACTGTACTAATAGTTCGTTTTATATGGTACTCAGGAAAGATAAAAAATGAATGCAAAGTAAATGTTTAATAAATACTTGTACCTACATAAGTTACTGCAATTTTTTTTTAATCAAAAGAAGTTATAAAGAGTCGTTTGAACAGTTTTAGTTTTTAAATTTCTTATCGGCATAAATAACAAGCAAAATGACTTTCTAGACCTCGGCAACCAAGCATTCTTCGATTGTTAACATCTGGATCCATATCCATTACTTGCTGCTTAAGTGATTCTAAACTGCGAAATATTCCATCCAGTTTTCTTTGACTGTTATTTCCTTTGGAACCTGATCTTCACATTCCATTTGTTCGTTGTCTTCATATGTGCTTTGTTCAATTTCAATAAGATCGTTGTCATTGAAATCTTTTGAATTTGAATCCAATAATTCTTTAACATCTGCATCAAAACCTAGGTCTTCACCAATTGCAGCGATTTCTTTGACCACGTTCACAGGATTTTGAAAACAACCTAAGTCATTAGCCCATTCTGGCAAAAGGTTTTTCCAAACTGCTTTCATTCAACTAGAAGACACTTGCTCCCACGGGTCACGAATGTTCTCAATTGCATGTTTAATGTTAATTTTTTTCCAAAATTCGTGGAGTGTAATCGCATTTCCTCCTGTTGTTATTTCTACTGACTTTGAGAATGTCTTTTTAAGAAAATAGGCTTTGAAAGTTGCAATGACTCCCATGTCCATAGGTTGTAACGATGATGTTGTATTTTGTGGGGAAAATAAAACTCGCATTCTCACACAGATCATTAAGAGAATTTGGATGACCACGAGGCTAGCAGCCTCGTGGCGGGAGCATGATTTTGCATGGTAAATTTAAAGGCGCATTTATCAAAACTTGCTGTGTATATCAAGGGATTGCTGTGATAATCAAATTCACATTAAGCAAGGGATACCTGTATATACAAAACTGACATTTTCTTACACATTTTCATGCAGTTTCTTAAAAATGCTCAATTTTTAGTATACTCTATCATTATTTATGTCAGCACATACTTTGTGATTGATATTTGTCATTTGCTAGCATTTTTAATCTTGTAAATGCATTTAATGTAAAATCTTGTCAAATTTTAACACAGTATGTATAGCAACAAAAACCAATACCAGCATAAAATTTTATTGCATGCTGAATATATTGTGATATTTATGTGCTTACACAATTTTTTGAAGGAATTATTTAAATTCTTAGTCAGATTATTATGACTAAAATGTGATGTATATGCAATAAAGCAATTATTTATTGTTCCTTATTTCATTAATTTTTCCATTTATTTAAAAAAAAGTCATGCAGCGATGATGAAATTTACTGAACTGAGAAATCACAGTTCGGCAGCAACTGAAACTTCAGTTAACTTATTAACAAATAACATTTCGACACACACATAAGAATCTCTTAACACCTTTTATTCTCCAAAGGGAGTACGAAGGGGAAGCTGAAAAGTTCTGATAAACACCCAGAACAAAAATTATATTAAAGCAACTGATATAACCACAAGAACATACCTTAAACCCACAAGAACATACCTTAAACCCCTTCTGAACAGCATCAAATTATTACAATTTCATCAAATTGTAATAATTTGTTCTTTTTCTTGTAAGATATATAAAAAGGGTTGCTATAATATCATTGTTCTTTTGAAGACTAATGGGTAGCATAGACTAGTGAAAGGCCCAAAATAGGACTGAATGGAGGACTTCGGGAATGGGCAGCTAGCCTTATCCAATCACAGAATAGTTTACCCAAGACATAGTGAATTGACACCCAGAGAGGAGAGTATTGCAGATAACTGGTGCCATCTTGTGGTACTTTACCATAATACTATATGTTACTGTCTGAAATAGTGCATGCCCTACATTGATTTGCTTGAGTTTCCAGGAGAAACAACCTGCTTGTCCATGCTAGAGATCAACTAACTTTGGAATGTTTGAAGAAAGGCTTAGAAAAGGTTCTAGTCAGCAACTAGAATCAAACTTAGAACAGTCTGTCTTTGGGTGGCCTAGTGCTATGGATGGAAATGCAATTTCCATAGGACTACATCAGCCTCTATACTTACACTCTTTTTGAGGAGCTGGAGACTCGTCTTCAATAAGTTTATGAAGAAGGCTGTTCTGCAGAACAGGTTGATAGAATGAAGTAACTGGTTCAGTGAGTCACTAGTTCAACTAAGTAGATTTGGGGAAGTTCTTACTGTAGGTTTAGCAGAAATGGGAGCCTGATGGATGGATGCTATTTCTGCTGAAAAATATCAATAGGAATATCTGCAGAAGGCCTTCATTCAGTAGTAGATGGAAAATGGCTAAAGGAGTGGGCAGTGGCTGAAGTGTATGAGGGAGCAGGCTTCAATCAAATGAACTCCCCTTCTGAACAGCATCAAGAATTTTAATAAGTATTGGGTCCACCACCCTGAATGTGAGCAGTTTTCCAAGGTTGAGCAAGCCAGACCAATGTAAAACAATGTTTTGAGCAAAAAGGATGCCAATTTTTTGGAAGCTGATAATGAAATAAAAATATGATCATGCTAGGAAAGATTAGGAGCAAGAAAGAAAAAATGTGTTTTGGAAGCATTGAATCTGAACTTGAGTTGCCCTAAATACTACTACATCATCAATAAAATGGTATAGAGAGCAATGTTTAGGATATGATCTTGAAGCTCAGCATGTTTTAGGAACACTGGTTCCTATATGAGTGGAGAGTGTGCTGTCATCAACAAAAATAGATGGAATTTGGAGGCAATGAGAGATTGTCATTTATGAGAAATGTGGGTGAAATAGCCCTGACACACCTGCATTAACAGAATTAAAGAGAATGCTCCACCATTACACAGTGAATGACCCAAGAGAAAACTGGTAATCCAATTATAAAGGGAGGAAGGCTCATAAAAGAAGCCCTCACTGCCAAACCCTATAATTATGTTGGAAATATTAAGTGCAACAGCATGAATTTCTCCAAACCTTTTCTGGCATGGGTAATGCAGGCAAGATCCACTGTGGCTCTTGATTATCAAAATCCATATTGGTAGTCCCTGGTTAATTTGGTAGTTCTCCCAGTACCAAAGAAGTTGATAACTGCAATTAATGCAGACAACTGAGGCAAAAGCAACAGGTTGTAATTTGATGGTAAATGTAACTGGGTGTATTATGAACTTACTCCCATGCTTTTGGATGGATGTCAGTTGAGTGTAATATGGTGTAGAGATAATTAAAAAAAAAAAAGTATCAGTTTAGGAGCACAATTAGTAGAGTTCCATCAGACTGGAAGTCTGGTTCTGGGTTTCTCAAGATTCTTCTGGTGTCTTTCTGGCCTCAGGAAGCTTGTGATGAAATGTTCCAAGTAAAGAAGTTGATTTGCCTTGATCATCTGTGCTGGGGGATGGATGACAAGAATGATGCCATTAGGTCAGCTTTAACTTTAGGTGATGTAATACTATCTGTGACTGAAGGGTGAGAGCACAAATTGACTGCCCAACATATTTTACAAAGGATCACAAGGTATAAATCCCACTGGCATATGAAGTGATGCCTTTTAGGACCATCATTTACAAGGGGGGGGGAATACCTTGTTAATGATGGTGTTGCAGGCTTCACTGTAGGATGTGAATGAATGGAATGTTTGTCTCAAGCCACTGTTTTTCTTTTCTTGCACTGCTAAAATACACTGGAAAACCTTAACTTGGATATTATGAACAGAAAAGAGAATTGAAGGCCTTCATTTCTGTAACATAATCAAGTATATTGATCTAGAGCATGGAGACAGTAGTTTAACCACAAAAAAAGGAGTAAAAGTGATTTTCCAGCTTGGCATTGCATTGCTAAAAGGACAAAGTTGCGAATGGCTGAGGGTAGGGAATTCCACTAGAGATGAAAGTATGATTTGAATTACTAAGAAAAGTAGTTCACTTTCATACTATTCTTGAAAGGAGATCTAGTTAAGAAAGGATTGAGTTTTTGGTGAGTGAAGAAAATTCTCAAGAAATCTGATTGGGAGATGATATACCTCAGCTTCTCTCTTGTTTTGGTCAGTGGAATTGAAAAAAAATGGAGCTAGTTGGAGTTGTGAACCTTAGTCACCAAGGAAGATAACATTATATATGGTAGTTGGATTGCCAGAAATCGAGCTTCAAGGGGAAAAAATACTTCAAAATTTGGTGATTTTAATTTTCAAAATCTTGCAGTGGAGATATGAATGATATATG
Organism: Typopeltis vanoorti; assembly: GCF_054136105.1. Lineage (NCBI taxonomy): Eukaryota > Metazoa > Arthropoda > Arachnida > Uropygi > Thelyphonidae > Typopeltis > Typopeltis vanoorti. Next base: position 48,126,152 of record NC_143568.1, read on the forward strand.
ATGAGACTAGGTAATCTTATACCTGAAGTGAATGTGAAAGAAATATTTTCTAAGGTTTTTGTATTTTAACTGCAGTGACACTACTTAGGTTTACTGTTGTATTAGTATTTCAGAGGTGAAAAGAAAAAGCAGGTGAGCATACTGTGGGAAAATATCTTAGACATGTTACACATGCAGAGAGTATCCAATCCTCATGCCATAACGTAGCTTTTACAGTGTCCCTCATATACCACTACATGGCATTCCTTCAAGCATCATAGTAGCAAAATTATGCTACAGTTGCCCAGCAAGTCACTGAAATGTATTACTATCAGGTTTGATCTTGATAGTATTTGGCAACCAGCTTGTGTAACTGCTCGAAGATGGAGGATGTAGTTCTGGGTCTTCACGGTATGCTTGCATGTTCCTTAAAGGTATCACACACTGGATGTTATAAGAGTGAAGGAAGAGAAACCAAAACCCTCTGGAGAACAAACAGAAATAGCCACTTTAGGCATCCATTGCTGGGAATGTTCCTATTTGTATAAAATAGACACATTGATTGTGTAGCATAATATGTATTCATATTTTATAAAAAAATCAGCGATTTGGGAGCTTCCCAATTTAACCAAATAAAGCTCACAATGCTGAAGGAAAGGAGAATTCATCGTATAGTAAGCCAGTAATGTTAAGAACATATATTCAGGAGGTTGGGTCAAATGCTAGCCCAGATACAAAATTAATAACGGAAAACTCGCGTGAAAAGATTATAATTTTCGCCTGAGTCACAGGCATCTTCAGTACATTTTATGCTCAAATTAAACTAACTTTCAATTCCAAAAAGTGCTACCTAAGTAGCTAGTGTAAGATAACTAAAAAGGTCAAAAAATTTCCTAACAAAAAAAAAATTATATATACAATAAAAACTTAATACTTTATAAATCAGCTAATCTTTCCTTTCTTTATAAAGCTGTTCCATGAGGAATCGACTTTTGTAAAGGACTCTTGTCTTTTTCCAATGAACTCTGTCTAATGATGGCATGTTCTGCAAGTCCACACTGTTCAGGTTCAGGGTATTCAATATAAGATTAGTGTTCTAGCTGAATAGAGGCAGTAAATAAGATAATCCACAATGGATTATCTTGTCCGAAATAAGATAATCCACAAGAGCAAGGAATGTGGTAGACACCTGGATAATTAAGATGTGGAAGCTTGTCCTTAGGAGAAGTGAGAATGGTGGATATTTTTCTGAACGGTCGAAAGGCAACAAAAATATTCAGTGGTTTTAAAACTTTTGCTATACATTCACTAACGCCTTGTACATAAGGGATAGGAATGGGCGTTATTTCTTCTGTATTTGAAGAGGAAGGCATTAAAACTACTCGAAGCTCTTTTGATGAAGGAATTCTTATATCCATTAGATAGAAAGGAAGAAGTAATGTATTGCAGTTCTTTCAGTAATAGATCGTCTGAAGAACAGGAGTCGGCCCGATGAACCAGTGTTTTAATAGTTCCTGCCTTTAGACTGGGATGGTGATGAGATTCAGCATGGATATAATGGCCTGTATGAGTCTTCTTTCTATAGATGGAGAAATATAGGTTACCATCTGGTTGTCAAAGAATTAGATCTTTTAATTCTTTGCCAACCAGATGTAGAATCAAATAGGCTAACTGCTTATTTGATTCTACTTCTAGGGTAAACTGGATCCTTGGATGAAGTGCGTTTAACTTAGTGAGAAACTTGATGTTAATCAGAAGAGCCATTCCATATAGCAAAAATATCATCGACATATCTGAACCAATGAGTAGGTCTGGGAGAAATGTCAAAGATACGTTCAAAATGTTCCATAAAGAAATTGGAGATAGCAGGAGAAAGGATTGTCCATTGCTGTTCCTTCAATTTGTTGATGCAATGTATTTTTAAAGGAATAAGTTTCAGATATGTCGATGACATTTTTGCTATATGGAATGGCTCTTCTGATGAACTTCAACAGTTTCTCACCAGTGGCGAATTCTCCATGCTTGCTGCGCAAGCTCATTAATTGAGAAAGAAGTAATATTTATTTGTTAATAAATGCATGCATTTATAAGCATTCCATTTAGGCTTTTATTTTTGTACACAGAAGACGTTTTAAGCTTGCGCGGCAATAATTGAGCTTTGCGTTGTGTATCGAAGGGCAACGCTAGTCAAGCTTCTTTGGCTTGCTCTGTTGTGGGAGCATCCAGGTCTTCAGCACTCTGATTTCTGCTCCCTCCACGTCATCTCACCCTGTTGCTTAAACACGGGCCATACGCAGTCAAAGTAGCTCTAGCCAGTGAGCTTCAGCTCACTGGCTAGAGCTACTTTGTGTGTTGCTTGGGAAAATTAAGTTACAACCAACTTTTTATGACGATGTTATTGACCAGTTCATAAAGAAGAACTGTAGGGTAAAATTTGTATTCAAGTAGCTAAATTGAAAAAGATAGAATATCATTTGTAAAATAAATGTATTTGTATGATTAAATGTACATACATTTCTAAATACAGGTAACCCCCGTATAACGCGGTCTAAAATTGTAGTAACCCTTTATCTTTTCATATGTTTTTCACCGTGCGACTTAAAAATCAAATTTTATCTTCGTTAAATTTGTGTCTGCCTGTATCCCGCATGTAATTATAAGTAGCGAATTTATATTAGGGGAAATACCCTTTAGCATGCATGTACCTCAATTGTTTACCGTATAAAACGTTTATTGTTGAAAATTGCCCTCGTTTCTGCCAGGAAAGCATTAAAAATCATAAGTGTGTTCATCTCAAGCTGAGCACTTTATTTTCTGGTGAGTGTTACATACAATATGTAATGCTTCCTTTTTTTTGTGTGTGTAAATAATTATTTTTATAGTAATGGCCCTAAACTGCAACCAAAGGGGGGGACCAACATTGAAAATAAAATTAATTTCTCTCGAAGAAAAATATTCAAAATCTTGGATTGGTTGAAAAATGGAGAAAAACCAGAAATTTTTGCAGGGACTTTGAATTTAAATGAATCAACAATTCGAACAATCAAACAAAATGAACATAAAATCCGAGAAAGTGTTTATTGCTGGGTCAACGATAACTGCAAAGCGCGTTGCTCGTGTACGCGATATTCTAATGGAAAAATCTCTAATGATTTCGATAGAAGATTGCACCTAACAAAAAATTCCTATGGATGGAAATCTTATTAAACAAAAAACTCTCAAAGTTTATAAACATTTATAGTGTAGACCAGGTGTTCAATGCGGATGAATCCAGGTTATATTGGAAAAAAGAGCAAAAACGCACCTATATTTCGAAAAATGAAAGATCAGCTCCGGGATTCAAAGTTTACAAAGATAGAATTACTCTGTTTTGTAGTAATGCATTAGGTGATTACATGACAACACCAGTGTTTATTAACAAATCCTCGTGCTATGAAAGATTAAAATATGCATTATTTTATTTTGCCTAAAACATTTATGCATTATGTGCAATGAAGGTTTGAGTACAATTTGTAATTTTTATACTACATATTTGTTTCATAGCTTATATTTTCCTAACTTACATGAATTACCTGAATTAAATAAAAATATATTTTTTTTTTGTTGTTGTTGGATGTCATTGTTGTTTATATAATTTAAAAAAAAAAACGATTTCGGAACATAACCCTACTTTTTCTATGTGATCTGAGACTTGCATAACGCGGCATTTCTGCGGAACCTAACATCTGCGTTATACGAGGGTTACCTGTACAGTTTTAAATGGTCATCAGTAATTCATTATTCCGCTAATCAGACTTCGATCACACCTCTCATTCCCTGAATGATAACAAGAGAAAGCGTGAATTTCAAGACCAGCATTCGTCCCTGTTTCTCACTAAGTTAAACGTACTTCATCCAAGGATCCAGTTTACCCTAGATGTAGAATCAAATAAGTAGTTAGCCTTTTTAGATATTTTTATTCTTCGCCAACCAGATGGTAACCTACATTTCTCAGTCTATAGAAAGAAGACTAATACAGGCCATTATATCCATGCTGAATCTCATCACCATCCCAGTCTAGAGGCAGGAACTATTAAAACACTGGTTCATCGGGCCGACTCCTTTTGTTCTTCAGACGATATATTACTGAAAGAACTGCAATATATTACTTCTTCCTTTCTATCTAATGGATATAAGAATTCCTTCATCAAAAGAGCTTTGAGTAGTTTTGATATGTCTTCCTCTTCAAATACAGAAGAAATAACGCCCATTCCTATCTCTTATGTATAAGGCGTTAGTGAATGTATAGCAAAAGTTTTAAAACCACTGAATATTTTTGTTGCCTTTCGACCGTTCGGAAAAATATCCACCATTCTCACTTCTCCTAAGGACAAGCTTCCACATCTTAATTATCCGGGTGTCTACCACATTCCTTGCTCTTGTGGATTATCTTATTTCGGACAAACAGGAAGATCTGCCTCTATTCGGCTAGAAGAACACTAATCTTATATTGAATACCTTGAACCTGAACAGTCTTGACTTGCCATCATCATTAGACATAGAGTTCATTGGAAAAAGACGAGTCCCTCACAAAAGTCGGTGCCTCATAGAACGGCTTTATAAAGAAACGTGAAACTTTCCTTAACTCTCCTAACTTAAACACATCCCATGGTTTATGTCTATCCCCTTTATGGGAGAAAGGAAAGATTAGCTGATTTATAAAGTACTAACTTTTTATTGTATATATAATTTTTTTTTTTTTTGTTAGGAAATTTTTGACCTTTTTAGTTATCTTACACTAGCTACTTAGGTGGCGCTTTTTGGAATTGACAGTTATTGTTTAATTTGAGCTTAAAATGTACTGAAGATCCCTGTGACACACAGGCGAAAATTATACTATTAAATAATCTTTTTACGTGAGTTTTCCGTTATTAATTTTGTATCTATATGTCTGCTCACGGTATTCCTTTATTAGAATACCCAGAATTCCTCATCCAGATTTTTATCATTTGTTTTATAAATGCTTGGGCTGACAAATATTCTTGAAAATTTTAATGTCTGTTCCATTCCGATTATAAATTTAAAAACTACATTCAGTATTCATTGAGCTTTCCTATCCTCAAACTCTCTGCTTTTAAGCTTGCCTGCCCATATGCTCAATTTCATTTCTCCTAGATTCCTCATTTCTCTCAATGGGAGAAAGAAAAAAAAAAAAAACGCAGGTGAGTTTGTCTCATATGATGGTATCAGCGTTTTTATCCCCAGAAATTTAGAGATTTCACCCTTCCCTACCAGAACATAATTTAGAAATATAATATATTGGCCCCAAAGCCTCAGTTGCTTCTGCAAATCCAAAACAACCAAACTATCCAGAGATGTAATTCCAATTTCACTTAAGTTAATCCGTCAGCGATATCCCGGATTCCAATGAGATAAAGAAGTTGTGGAAAGGGTACAAAGAGAGTTAGAAAAATATCCGGATTATGAGATTTAGATTATGAAAACAGATTGTAATCCACATACTCGCAGACTGGTTAACAGGGGAAAGAGGTGTGATATGATAGATCTATAAACTTTTGAATGGATGTTATAGGATATCGTCGTATGAAATTTTTCGTTATAGGGAAGGAGGGGGAGAGAACACGGGGGCATCCATGGAAGTTAAGTTTGTTCACAGGCAAGAAAGGGTAAGAGCTAGGTTTTTCTCACAGAGCAGTAAGTGGAATAGTTTGCCTTTAAGGGTAGTGAGTGCATCTAGTGTGAATGAATTTAAGGTATAACAGCTGGTTTGAGTGATTTGTAGCCTCCTTCGATGAATCCTTTACTCCCAGATAATAATATACAGACATTTCATCATATTCAGTCCACACATCGCAAACATGCAGGCATTGCTCCTTCTAAACCAACACATGCGTTATTCATTTTCAGTCGTGGCTCTTCTCAGTTCACTCTTCCCATACCTTGGCAATGAAATTACATTTACTATCTCTCTTAACACTTTCATTGCCAAGCTGAAAATTGGAATTTCGTGTGGTGGCCAAATTTTTTTTAATTTTTTTATTTAGTTAGCGAGGTCCACGCGATAACGCGTGATCGGCCGTTTGGTGAGAACTCGCATCGCGTGATTGGCAATGAACGTGTTAAGAAACTTTCATGGATATGAACAATATCTTCACATTAATGTGGCAACCGCATCATATGATTCATGCATTCATACCACAATATTGTCTCCTGTCCAATTTTTTTTTCATTCTCATTACTGCTTTTTCTTATCTCTGTTCTGTTTATCATTCTCATGTTTTGTCCTGTGAAAAACCATAAGTGCACACTTATTCATATTTTGTTCCCCTTCATTGGTTTCCGTGTTTTTCTTTGGACAATTCCATTTTTGCACCTTTTTTCCCCAAACATCAGTATAAACTTTTCTTATGAAGACAGGACTTCTAGTACTCACCATAACAATTCCGGCGCTCCCACCATTCTTGCTTTCCTACTGCAAACTTCTTACCTACCTACAATAGCAAATACAGCTTGTTAACAAGAAGATATTACTGATAGTAAACCAGAAAATGTAAATATCGTTGATAATTCTGAAAGTGTGGTGGCAGAAGTTCAAAAAAATCTGAATAAAGATATAGCGCCTTCACAGGACAAAGCGGAGATTGAAAGGCTGCAGAAACAGCAAGAGATCAGTCGAAAAGGTCGTTGAGGGCCTAAGGAGATGCCATAGTTACTATATGCTAATAGTAGAAACATCAAGAATAAGAGGTAGGACTTTTTGGCATTGGTTAGTATAACCTCGCTAAAAGCTATAGGCGTTAGTGAGAATTGCTAAACAGCAGATAACGTGTTTACTAGAATAGAATGTTATGGATTTAGTATTTTCGGGGAAGATAGAGTAGCCAGGCCAGGGAGGTTGGGGTACTACTCTTGATAACAGATGGCAGGTCTTTTGAATTAGTCTGGTAAGATTGAGGCTGATAACACAAAATATAAAATTGGCAACTGCTATAGGCCAGGGATGATATAAAAGAAGTATCTGCAGATTAGTACAATGAATTCAACTCGAGTAATTATGGGGACCTTCATCTTCGAAGACATCGATTCGGACAAAAGATCACATGGCAGGAAGGAAATGAAATTTATACTTATTGAGAGATAATTACTTGAAGCAGAATGTGATGAATGGGACTCTGGATACGAGAGTGTTCGATGTTATAGAATCAAAGACCTGTCGATAACTATGGTGGCTACATTGGCTCCAATTGCAGAGAGGGATCGTGTGGACTTGACTTGGTAGGTAGCAGAATGTGGAAATTCCAGTTAAGAAGGGGTAAATGTGTCAAGGCAGCTGATTTTGATACATCACTTATGCAACTAGAAGCACTACCATGGCATAAACATCTGAGAATGAAGAATGTTCACAGTGCATGGGGGAATAGTCAAAGGGTATATGAAGGAATATCACTCTATATCCATCGTCAGAAGAGTAAATTGGGTAGGAATTGATAGATGAGTAATAATATTAAGCATGAGTTTCTGAAAAAGGAAATGCAGTGAATGGTATATAAGGTAGAAAGGTAACCAAAATGGTAAGGAAGGCAAAATCAGATTATGAGAAGTTAGCCAAGCAAGCAAAAGGAAATCCCGGAGTTTTTTCGTTATGTTGCGAGTAGGATGAAGAATTGCTATGGGAGGGGATAACAGAGGCAGACGAAATTGATAAGCTATCGAGTGACCACTTTGTAAGGATAAGGATATATCATCCAGGTGAAGATATTATGGCATAGGTGAAATGGACAGGTGAGTACAGAGGTTGATGAATTGGGGTGCTTAAGATATTGCAGAATCTAAATGCAAATACAGCTGTGTGATATCTGCTCCCGTTTTAAGAGAATGTACAAGGGAATTGGTAATGCCTTTGATTAGGCTATTTAATTTGAGTCTCAGCTCTGGCAAAGTTCTAAAAGAGTGGGACGTATCGCAAAATAATTCCTTTGCATAAAGGTGGATCTAAGTATGGTAGCAAATTATAGACCATTCTATCTCAAGAGTGGTGGTAAAAATACTAGAAAAATTGGTCAAAAAGAGAATCCAGGAACGAGGAAATAACGATACTTTATGGGGGGGGGGGGGCGATCATGCCTTAGTAATCCAACTTTTTATAATTGATACTGCTAGATTTTGCAACGGCGTCTGACAGGATAGTACATGGAACTCTGTTATGCAAACTGTAACAAACGGGGGTGAATTTTAAACTGGCGATATGGATAAAAGGGTGGCTGATGGACAGATACCAAAAAAAGTAGTAATATGGAGGAGCATAATCCAAGAGATGGCAGCTGACTAGTGGTGTACTGCAGGTGATTAGACCACAGTTGTTTAATTTGTACATAAATGAGACAGGAAATAACTTGTAGGGAGATATTCAGTTTTTTTCTGATGATGCAAAGCTGGGTAGGGTAAACATTCATCAATGTAAATTAAAGATGCCAAGAAATTATATTCTTGATTTAATCCTTTATCAAAGTGTAAGCAAGCAAAGTTTGCACCTGGAGTATTTTCAGGACTGAGTAACTCGTATACAGAGGCTAATGACTTCTCATCCCTTGCTTTAGTATCCCATAATGCAAAGCACATATCCTTACTGACATGTATAATGCTATGGATTATGGGAAGGGTCACTACCCAGACCGGTTTCGGCCTTTATTGAGGTCTCTTCCGTGAGAGCCAGACCCAGAGGTGATACCAAGGTTGAAGTAATGCAGAAGTCATATTTCTATATATGAGTAGCCACAAGGTGTCACACATTAAATTATTCTGAATTAGAGACAGTTGTTGGGAGGTTTTCCACTTAGTTATACTATAAATTAAAGATGCCAAGAAATTATATTCTTGGTTTAATTCTTAATCCAAGTGTAAGCAAACAAAGTTTGCGCCTGAAGTATTATCAAGACAGGGCAAGTCTTCAGGTGCAAACTTTGTTTGCTTACACTTGGATAAAGAATTAAACCAAGAATATAATTTCTTGGCATCTTTAATTTATAGCATAACCATGGAAAAACTCCCAACTGTTCATCAATGTGATGTTGAATCTTGCATAATGATTTAAATAGGCTGACAATATGGGCAAAACATAATGTCAGTTTAATGTGGAAAGTGTAAAATTATGTTTTTTTGGAATACAAAGATTACAAGCTGTGTACCACATTGAGGGAACTGTACTCCAGGAAACATTAAGACAAGGATCTGGGGGTTAGATAGAGAACAGACGTTTAGAGGATATATTGCTAAAATTGACCAAGGCGGCAAACAGTATTATTTCATTATTGAAGAACCATAACTAGCAGCCTACTCCCTATGTGGGAACAAAATTCTGCTAGTTTTTTTTTTTAGCTAGCAGATATAATGGAGTTTTCAGTTCTCTTCATAAAGCCTTGATACAATCACATCTGAATTACTGTGCTCAGATCGGTCATGAGGGTTTCTTGGAGATCACGTGGAGAGAATCCAGAGGCGATGCTTAAGATGGTGAGTGTCTGAGTAATGCTCCCAATGAGGAGAGAGATTTTAAATTTTAAACTTTTTTCCTGTGCGAACTATATATGCGAACTTTTTTTATTTATTTTTTCGTAGAGTAAAATTGTTCGAGGGTTCGAGGTATACTCGAGTAAATACGGTATCCAAGAACGTGATCATAAAATGGCCCTTTTTTGTTTGTATACAAATTTTCTATTTGAAATCATTACAGAAAGTTTAACACATATGTGAGGCCGTTTGCAATATCAATAAATGCAAACGTTTCAAAATTATATACTCCAATCGCACTTTGGATAGTTCGAACCTAATGATATCTGGGATGCAGAGAAAGAGAAGACTGACCAAATGGCCAATTTTGGTTTCATGAAATTTCTGTCAGAATGCAGAAATGAATAATGCTGTCCTTCCTGGTTGGAATTTAAGATATATGTTATTACACTTTTGATTTCGCACTCCTCCAAAGCTTTGCAAAGAAAGAATAAAAAGGAAAAATAAATAAATAGTTAACATTGACGTTTGAAATTTCGGTGGGCAATCGCTTTCACTCGTAGCCACTTGCAGCTGAACCTAAGGCTTTCAGTGATTATAAAAGGCATGTAATTGTTGCCATATATCGTAAACCCTAATGTGCTTATTATTGTCTGAAATAGAATTCTACGGCCAATTTTTCTTTAGTTGCAGGACTAAAAACCCTATTTTCCCGTGCCAAAGATCGACTAACTCGGGGGGGAAAAAAAAGACCTACAAGAACTGGTTGGTGATCAGAATCGAACCTGTCGATCTCCTGAAAAATTAGAGCTATCGGCTATAGATGTTTTTGCCACAGGGCTGCTTAGAACCCTAAAAACATTAATCTGCTAACGCTTGTTTTTCCTATTTTTGGAGTAGGCGAGTTCGTTTTAGACCTATCTAACTTTTGGTGACATGGAGAATTTCCATTTCCCTGGTAGCCAATTAGAGATAGCTGGCCAAGACTATCAGTCTTGACTAGCTATTATATACACATCATCCGATTAAGATAGGTGGCTGACAAATGTCGCTATCTCGTGGTCCCTAAACCTAACATTGTTTACTTTCTGAAATAGTGTCTTGTACAAGACGACAAAACCCGTTTGCCCGTGTCAGAGACCGACTAACTCGGGAACTGGTCGGGAAAAAAAAAAAAAAAAAAAGGGCTTAGGAAAAGTTCCTGTAATACGCGATTTGTCGTAATATATAAATAAAGCGGTTTGTGTTAAGACATATGATATGCCATAAACATTGCTTGCATAACATAATTAGCATACATTTCTGCTGTTGGCCAAACAGATAGTGTCAGTCAATATTATTTATTTGCTACCGATGGTTTTCTGTCTTAATTATGATTACTGCGTACCAAGGTGTGCTCCAACATGCAATAGCTATTTTAGAAAGAAAAAAAAAATAAGAGAAAATCTGATTTTTTTTTTTTTTTTTTTTTTTTTTTATTTTAATGATCGCTTCACAATTCAACCGCTACCTGACAAGAATTTAACAAAGAATTATTAAAATCCATTACTTCATAGTATCACTAATATCACTATCATAAGGATATCGAAAATACAGTCTATATAATCAGATGCAAATTAACAGAGTTAAAGAGACTATATATATATGGACACTGTGAGATACAGCGTCATTAACACTAGTGTTGTCTTCAAGATATGTTCTACACAAACGTTTGTCATAGAAAAATTGACGATAGAGAATGCACTAAGATGAAGGATTTAAAAACTCCAGGAGAAAAACATTATCTGTCTGGACTAACATTTTATCTGAAAAAATTCCCCTAGTTGGGGGTTATTTCAGATAAAATATCAGTTGAGGAACATGATATGGGGGCATGTCTGCTCTTCTCTTGCCGTCTGCTTGGCAACCCAAAATCGACTATCAGTGACGACTAAATTTAGAAACCACCTACTCTCCTTCCCGAATATTATGGCTAAATGGAATGAAAGGCATTATAGCTTGAATGAAACGTTTACACTTCACACTTTGTATATCATGCACACGTGCCAAAGTAGGAAAAATAGTGACTTGTTAGGCACAGATTCTTGTTGACATATTTGAATACTTATCACTCCTTCCATTACTATTATGATGCACGCCCATTCTGTGTTGTGCCTACTACTACTGATTCTCCATCACTTTAGACAATTATTGTAACAATATTACTTCTATTTACCCCTGTTTTACACGGAAGTGAGCAGGTCAATTAGGTATGTTAACCCCTTAACATACAAAGACGTCTGTGACACGGCTTTTGTTTATTGCACCAAAATTGATTTTGAATTTTGGTTTCACATATAAATAACCGAATATAGATGCTAGACCATCTTGTGCCTATTTCCTTTCAGCCGAGAAAAGTTGCCAACGTAGTGTATCGGCTATTTCGTTTGCGTTTGCATAAATTCATCATTATTTTTCAAATGACGACGACTTTGATCCAGCAAATCACCCTCGCCCAAAAAAGTGGCAGAAAAACGACCGCTTTCTGATTTTTAATTGGTACGTTAAGGGGGTTAAAGGTTGTGCGTGCTCAATCTAATCCCAATCAATCTGTGCCTTACGACTTAACACGTTATCTTGATTATAGAAACTGTCAACATATGCAAAAATGAGCTTAAAGAAATGTGGAGGTATGTTTGTGCTATTCAGATATGATTTCACTGGACTGATATGTACCAAGAAAACACCATCACACCAACCTGTACTGTTGCCAGCTGTCATAAGAGTTCATTAATTTATACTGTTGCTCCCAGAAGCTGGCACGTGCTGTCAGTACAGAACAAATGGAATCGGAATATTAGATATTTTGCATATTTCAAATATCCAGTATCAACATTCTTCTGCCCTTATACATGCTGCTCATTTCTAGCAAACAGAAGTGGAATTCACCTGTGGTCATACTCATGTAAGCAGATTCGACGCATTGAACATTTTGAGATTTCTTAAAACCACCTGCAGAAATGATTTCTAACCGAAACCACAAAAAAATTTAGGTGGATTCTGATTGTAGCCGATGATTCTAACCTGCAAGCTTCTCAACACAATGTGCTACCTCTATCCATAGAACTGATGTTAAATGTTTTCTGATTGTTGGACCATTCTTGGTACATCATATGTTCACATCTGGTGCAAACAGAAGAGGAATTCACCTATGGTCATACTCATGAACTATACCTTGCTAATGAGAAGTATCTAATAAACTACCCATTTAGTGTGTGTGTGTATGCACATCAGACGCCGACATATAGGCTTGTAGAATGAGAAGAGGAATCTATTGATGGCTTCGTGAACAGATGAGGTAGGGTAATAGTTTTTGGAGAATACTTAAATGAGAAAAGCTGTTTCAATGAATAGTGGCTCAATTTCTCCCTTCCCAACTCATTTCAGGTTCTGAGAACCTTTAGAAACAATATCCATTTTGGCCATCATGTCACAACAGAACACTCATAACTTTGACCCAACGTCTGGTCAATAAGGTATATGGGATGCAGAACTGACTAATTTAATCATGTAGGATCTCATCTTATCTAAGACTTTCCAAAGGCACACAACCTTATTCCATCTGAACAAGGTTCAGACCTTAATTCAAGGTCTGAACAGGTTTTAAAATCGGGATTGTTTAAAAATGTGTACATTACATTTCAGAAATCGATCCATGCTTTATATTCGGCTTTGCTGATCGCTTCATTCAATCTGTTTTGTGTGCAATTAATTTTAGATCTAATGCTACAAAAATATCTGTGTGTGTGTGTATATATATATATATATATATATATATATATAGCTGTATTGTGGAACGGTCTTCTCCCTGATGTGTTTTCCAAGGAATACAACATGCAGGCCTCTAAATCAAATGTAAATAAGTTTCTCCCTTCCCAACTCATAGTTTTATCATTATAACAACATACTGTAATAAAAGTTACCTGAATGGAGTCTTAGCACACGTTTATTATTATTTATTTATTATTTTATGAAGTCGAGAACTTGCACCTTTTTCACTTAAAAGGAAACACTTTACGCTTCTCTTTGGCATATCCGAACTGCCAGCATTACTACTTTTGCGCTTTGAGGCCATTATGAAGCAAAATAAGGATTACTTGAAAACAAGCACTGCGATACCGCGACAGTCGAGCTGATACCGACTGTCGCGGTATCGCAGTTATAGCGCAATGTAAAACTTATGAATTGTCTATTACTAAAAGAAAAAGTCATGCGGCTTCATTTCGGCTATTTAAAATTACATCGGCAAAGTGGATATTAGATCCAACATTATTTCAAAGCCGAATGTTTGTAGCAACTATGAAAGTTTCGTAAGTTGACCTGAGAGAGCTTACGAGAATACAATCCACGACATCCCCGAGTTACCTTCGCTTGCACTACTTAAGTAGCTAAGGCAACTCGGAGATGCCGAGGGTTGATCATTGTCCTGCTTTTCTTTACAGAAAGATCGATGATTGATCGATGAAAAGGTTATTGTGAACTTCACGCAGCAGTTCAAGGTGATCGCTGAGACTGAGTGTCTTTAACACAGCAGTTTAGCAGTTCAAGGGAGTTTAGCAGTTCAAGGTCGGAAGTTTAAAGTGTATTGAAGCATTGAAAAATTTGGATGATCGATAGTCAAATAGGATATATAGTATACAGAGTGTGTGAATTAACTCGCATCTACAAGTGGATTAGGATCGTCTGTACGAAGCAGCTAAAGAAGGTGCATGGAAGAGAATCCGGACACCGTAAGTAAATTTTCTATTTACTATTACCCATCCACTACCAACTCACAATAGTATACCGGCAGATCCAAATGGAGGAACTAACGTTAACAAACTTTAGCTATGAACAATTAATAACACTCTTCAGAAAGATAGGTTCAGAACTGGAAACCAGATATCCGGGCACTGTAACACTCATACAATCAGCACCAAACGACGAAGAACCTCATGGCCCCACTGACTTAGAAACTGAACAACCAGAACCCACCCCACAAGAACACTACTCAAACTCAGAAGACAAGACGGAAGACTTCGAAGTAATCAACAGAAACAAACGACGAAAGGTCACGGACACAGGAGAACAGGAAACACCAATGGACGCATCAACCAACACAAAAAAAGAACGCATTCCTCCAGTTATCCTCCGATCGAAGGAAAAATGGACGGAGACAGCAAATATCATGAAACACAGCCAGATCAAGTTCTCTACAGCAAGAAATACAGCGGAGGGAATACGAATACAACCCGAAACAGTAACAGATTTCAGAAACCTCACTAAAAAACTAGACGACTCACTGATCCCTTACCACACATTCGCATTAAAAAGCGAGAAAAACTTGAAAGTTGTAATAAGGGGAGTAGTCGAATCAATAACAACAGAAGAAGTAAAAGCAGACCTCACAAGACAGGGCTTTGCACCCATAAAAGTCTCGAGAATGCATAGAGGAGACAAAACCCCGATGCCGCTAATACTAATCGAGATAGATAAAGACAAACATGAAATATACAATATAAGAACAGTGTGCGACCTCATCATCAAAATGGAACCACTTCGAAGGAGGGCATCAACCGGACAGTGCCACCGATGCCAAAAGTACGGACACGCCCAGAGCCGATGCAAGGCAGAGTTCAGATGCCTGAAGTGTGGAGCCAAACACCCCACAGCTTCCTGTACTAAACCCCGTACAACTCCAGCAAAATGTGCAAACTGCGACGGCCCGCACCCTGCAAACTATAAGGGATGCCCTAAACACCCAACCAATGAAGTGACAACACGGAAAACAAGAGACCCAAGTTCCACAACAGACACAAACAAACACACGCCACCCACATCAAAACCAGCAACCCCCACAACTACCCGAGTAAACGCAACATATGCTGACATAGTAAGAACAAACCAAGAACCCACCACCCACAACCAACCACCCAACTCAGCCAAAATAACAGCCGCCCTAGGCGAAATGTTACTGGCATTCAGTAAGACAAATCCCACCCAAGAATCAACAAAACACTTCATGAAAAACGCACAAGTAATCTTCTCTACCCTCACTCATGAATAACACAACCAACACCAACAATTCACTACAGATAATATATTGGAATGCAAACGGCATACTCAACAAAATGCACGAACTAAGAGAATTCATACAACGCATAGACACAGACATAATACTGATAAACGAAACTCACCTACGCCCATCAGACAACCCAAAACTAATAAACTACCACCTATTCAGAACCGACAGAACAACAGCCAGAGGTGGAGGAACAGCTATCTTCATCAGGAAACAACTTAGATTTAACGAAATAAAACCCCCCCAGCTCACAACCCTAGAAGTCACAGGACTACAAGTTCACCTAGCCAACACAAACAGCCTCAAAATTTATGCCACATACAACTCTCCAAACAAACACATATCTACCACAGACCTGTCACAGCTACTAGACAATAATGAAACCATAATAATGGCTGGTGACTTAAACGCTAAACACCCAGCATGGAATAGCAGGATTGCAAACAAAAACGGCAAAATCCTACACAATTTCATCGCTAACAGGAACATTGTAGTCGCAGGACCGATCGAACCCACACACTACGGCACGTTAGGGCGACCAGACGTACTAGACATAGTTATCATGAGAAACGTGAACCATCAATACCAGCTAATAACAATAAACGATCTAAGCTCAGATCATAACCCAGTACTACTCCAGCTGGGCGCTACACCCGAAGAAACAACTACAAACCCTACCACCACAAACTGGACACAACTACCCACAAAAATCAAGGACACCATAGGACCCATACCTATCATCTCCACGAAACAAGATATCGAAACTGCAGTCTCCAACCTAGAAAAACAAATAACGCTAAGCCTAGCAGCAGTAACCTCGATTACATCCAACACGAAACCAAACCAACTCCCAGAAGACATCAGAAAACTCATTCGACACAAAAATAAAATACGCAGACAATATCACAAAACACTAGCGCCACAAGACCGGCAAGAACTCAACAAAGTTACTCAACTAGTCCGCTATGCAATCAGAGATTTCCGCAACCAACACTGGGAAAACACACTCCGTCCTATACAACCAAACGACCAAGCACTATGGAAACTCCTCAAAAGCCTTCGCAACACGTCAAGCTATGTACCACCAATTCATGGGGAACACGGCACGGTCTACCGCGATGACGAAAAAGCGGAAGCTTTCGCGGACAGCCTAGAACTACAATTCAGCCCCAACTACAAGAACGTAGACCTAACATTTATCACAAAAATACACCGACAGACAAGACATGTACTAAGGCACCACAACCAGCAACCGAATATCCGCCCAACATCCCCAAAAGAAATACGCGAAATAATCAAACACCTTAAAAATAAAAAAGCGCCGGGTCCAGACAAAATCACGAACAAATTAATCAAACACCTACCACACAAAGCACTCATGCACATAGTTGCCATCACAAACGCGATGCTCAGGCTTAGCTATTTTCCAAACCGTTGGAAGACTGCAGACATAATCCTGATCCCCAAAACAGGAAAAGACCCGAAATTCCCACAAAATTACCGACCCATCAGTCTCCTCTCCTGTCTCGGAAAAATATCCGAAAAAGTAATCCTGACCAGACTACAAGAAACAGCCACCAAAAACAACATCATCCCAGACGAACAATTCGGGTTCAGACCACAGCACAACACGGTACAACAGGTACAAAGAATCACAGAATACATCACACACGGTTTCAATTGGAAACAACAAACCGGTGCCATTTTCCTCGACATAGCCAAAGCTTTCGACAAAGTATGGCACATCGGTCTCCTACATAAACTAATAACAGCAAAAGTACCAATACACCTAGTCCTCCTGATCAGCTCATACTTAAAAAACAGAAAATTCCGAGTGAAAATACAAGGAATAATATCCACTGAACGCAAAGTCACAGCTGGAGTTCCACAAGGATCACTACTTTCCCCCCTACTATTTGCCATCTACATGGCTGATATCCCACAGAACAAAACAACGATTTCTGCCTACTACGCAGATGACACAGCCATTTTAACCAGATCACTATGCCCAAAACTGATAACAAAACGACTTCAAACCGCAGCAAATGAACTCGAACTCTGGTTCAAAAACTGGAGGGTCGACGTAAACGGAGATAAAAGCGCAGCAATACTGTTCACAAGGAGGAAAAAATCCCCCCACAACGCAGTACACATATTCAACAAAATAATCCCATGGGTAACAACAACGAAATACCTAGGAATACAACTTGACAAAAAACTACACTTCAATACCCACATTACACACACATGCGCCAAAGCAAACACAGTCATAGCCCAAACATACCCACTAACCAACAGACGCAGCTGCTTAAGCATAGACAACAAACTACTCATCTACAAATCAATCATAAGACCCATAATAACATACGGATCACCCGCGTGGAGTCACACAGCACCTTACAACATCAAAAAACTCCAAACAATACAAAACAAATGTTTAAGAATGTCATTTGACGCCCCATGGTTCATACGAAACACACAACTCCATCGAGAAGCAAATATACCGACAATTCTCAAATACCTCCAACAAACAGCCACAAATTACTTCACACAAGCAGCCACCCACCCAAACCAACTAATAAGGACAGCGACAGATTATAATGAACAGGATAAAATGAAACACAAACGCCCCAAAACAATCCTGCTATTCCAAAGCTAACCACAAACCATACAGCTCGAATAGGGCGAGCACTTGCTCAATAACTACTCCCCCCCTCCCTCAAGAGACACACATACAAGACAAAGGGAGTAAAAGCCAAGGGCTTGGATCTCCATCACACCAGTTTAAGTCACAAGGAGATGCCGAGGATTGTATTCTCGTAAGCTCTCAGATCAACTTACGAAACTTTCATAGTTTCTACAAACATTCGGCTTTGAAATAATGTTGGATCTAATATCCGCTTTGCCGATGTAATTATAAATTGTTTATTTTTGGAATTATCCATTTAATATTTTCGGTCAGGGGTTGACTGCGGATAAGGGGAGACTACGGTACTGTAGCATTTGTTATGCGATATCAAGTCAAATTTTACAGATAATAAAAGTTAACTTTTCAGCTTCAATCCTACTTTAGTTTAGATTTTATATTATGCGCATGCTACTGAGTATTCGTTCGAATTCAGCATATGAGTGTGTGGCAAAATCAGGGCTGTACTTATTCACGGGCGCACAAGGCTCTAGCTGGGGGTGGGGGGGACAAAACATTTCGTCCAATTTAAGGGCCCCAAAGAATAAGGAACCGCGGAGCACTCTAGGAAAAGTGTAAGTACGCCCCTCAGCAAAATTAATTTCTGAAATTTCTTTGATTGGGCTGTATCTTTATATTGCAGGACCTCACTTCAGAAAACTTCAGTATTCGTGTTACATTTCCAATCGCTTGGATGAATTTTTTATACTAATATTCCGAAGCAGACATCACTTTTTCATACGCTCCCATTCCTATCAAATTAACAATTGATTCTTGCAAATTCCTGAACTTTTTTCAGGAATTATTTCAGTCAATTATATGTGGAAACTTCCAAGTTTCGAAACTTTCACCAGAAAACTTATGAGAATGCAATCCTCGGCATCGGAGTTGCCTTAGCTTGCAGTATTTAAAGACACTAGCGCTTATGCGGAGTCGGTATATTCGTCTTTTTTTTAGTGCATTTGATAAAGGTTTCACTGGCCTGACAGCTGTTTCGAACTGGTTGGATCTCTTCAGAGACCAGGAAGAAACCTTATGATACCCAGAACTCTCATTCAATACTAAAGCAATCCTATGTCAGAGTTGTATTTTTCATAGGTGAACTCGCAAATTTCGGAAGTTTCTGCATACATTCAGCTTTAAAATAATGCGGAATCTTTAATACCCACTGTTTCTATATAATTTACGTCGCCGAAATGAAGCCATATGGTTGTTTGATAAAAATGTTTTTTTTTTTTATATAAATATGTAAATTTTCTAGTTGTTTAAATAAAGCCAACATAAAATTTTGCCATTTGTCTTAAGAGTTTCATCATCCTTTGTAATTACCAATCCTTCCTAATTCATTAATTTTTCTTTCAAATTTCTAGCCCATATAAGGCTTTCCACCTAGAAATTCATCAAGATTAGTAAAAGGAACAACTTTAGTGGTTGGAAAAGTTGTTCATAAGAAGGGTAAGAGATTTTATAAGAAAGATGAGAGATCATCTAAAATTTTCACTTGATCGGCAGTAATAGATTCAAAATTTTATCAACCTTTTGAACTTCCCCATTGTTTGGATGCAAAAAGAGTAGAAAGGTTAGGTTATTTTAATCCTTGTCCATTTCATATAAAATTTGGGAATTCAAGCATTTTTTCATCTTTGCTCATAATACCAAAACGGATCTTAAATTCAAGCCATTGTGTTATACTTCCCACGGCAGGTTAAATGTAAAATCATCATTTTAGTCTCTGGGAATTTTTAGAGGGTTTTTCTCCTTCATTTGTGGCTCGATGTAGTCTTTTATAAGAAAATGGTTCTCGCTGTGATAGAGAAAAACAACTCATTAAAATTCTAATTTTCTTGGGATTCCGGATGCACGTGAAGCTGCTAACTGAAGCATGCGAATAGCATATGCATTTAAAATAAAATCAACAGTGGGATTTCTGTCTTAAGATTTTGATAAAGACTATCATTAACACTGAAAATTATCACCGTAATTCAGTACGTCCAATTTCTAAATACTGTAACAAAAAGAATCCATCAAAATTTGCTTGTATATTGTAAATTGGCAGTCCTATTAAAAAAGCAAGGCTGCATATACCGGAGAAATCAATTCAGATAAATTAAAAATAGATCACTCTTCACCATAGTATGGTAGTAATCACTTAATACTGCAGGGAAACAAATAACGGGAGAGGTTGTAATAAGGATGCAGCAAGGCTGGACGCTTAAGAAAGCTGATTCTGAGGGTATGACAAGAGCTAGAAAACATGAATCAAGATGTGAAATTCCGAGAGGTCGATGATTTATTCATTTTTTAAATTTATTCCAATAAGTAAATTTTCAAACGAAAATACTGCCAGTTAGGTAAGTAGTCAAGTGATCAAAAAAATATGCTCTGAAGAGGGCTCTAAATGTGATCTAAACTGAAAAGAAAATTATTATTAGACAATTATCTCCAGAGGCGAAAGACTCATTGCAGGAGCTGATGATTCCCTTTCACATTCTCGTAATACACGGGCCTATCGGTCCGTGTATTACGAGAATACACGCTATATGTTCATATTGAGGTTCTGCAATATTCTAAGCACCTCCCCCCCCCCCTCTCAACCGCTATTTCTCCCATACAGGAAAAAACAGAGGGCAACTTGTACTTTGATGATCATGAGCATGCTGATCATCTTTTTCTTTATACTCCCTCCAAAACTCGTGCTTAATGATGCCATTCATCCAGCTAACTCCTGATTTATCCTTCTGACTCTGGGCATACATTCTGATGTTGCTTTCTTCAAACCTCCCTTGACTCCAATGCACCACCACCATCACCCCCTCCAATTCTTATGCCATGGCATAAGAATTGGAGGGTTGAAAGCTGATTCCTCAGCTTATCATAGTCACATTCTTTGTAAATCCCTTCTTAACAGACAATTCTGCATGTCCTACGTCGATTACGTTATCACTTTCCCCAAACAGAAGCAGCCTAGCTAGATTGGTTAATGTTGTTTTCTGGTGCTGTGGGCAGATCCAACACTTTCTAACCTTTGTCTCCTCCATTACATGCTGTTTCAGGTAATTATCTATCATCAGCAGCATAAGTTCCATTTCCTTCCATCCCCTGTAACATTTCTCATCCCAATGTCTCCATAGTTAAAATTCTCCATAATAATAAAGAGTGTAGATGACGTACATCAACTTGTACTCATCGTGTTAATTTGCCAATATACGTCGTCTACACTCCCTTCTATGCGCTGGATTATAGAAGCAACATTTACATATTTTGTCCCATTGGGTTTCTATCTCACGTCATATAGCCTCAAATGAATTGCCCTCTGTATTCCAGTCCTCATAATTTACTTATACTCTTTTTTTGGCTTCAATTCCGCTGTTATTATCGGCAAAAACCACTCGCCCCCTTCCACCCTGTTCCTTCTGTCCTCTGAAGATACTGTATCCTTTACATTGTATTCCTGTATCATCATCAGTCAACCAAATTTCACTAATGCCTATAACTTTTGGTCAAGTTGAACTAACCAATGTTAAAAACTCCTTCCCTTTATTTTTATTACTTCTGGCATTAGTAAAATTGCAATACCACGTTCATCCCACAACCTTCCTTACATCTTGTGTTGCTTAGTCCACTAAAGTTAATAATTTGGGGTGCTACATTTAGCACCTATGCTCGCCTGCATCTCCCCCACCTAAACATTCTAGTTTCCCTAGCTCTGACCCCAAATCCATTCAAAGACAAGCCATTACCTTATATAAATCCATTCTTCCATCAAACTCACTCCACACCATTCCTTCTGCAAAATCTGTGCACTGACTTATTCGTGATCATACTGTAGCAACAGACTCAACTTTTACTTTCTCACTCTTCCTTTTCACATGTAGCATCTTTCGCTTGTTATACCACCGCAGGCGTTTCTCCAAACATCAAATCTCACGTTTTGTTCTGTGAAGAACTCCACGTAAGTGCGCTATATTTTCCATTACAATCTGGTCATTGTCTTCATTTTCATTCTTACAGTCACTCATATCAAGCTCACCACTGGTGTTTGCATGCATTTCATCTTTCAACTACTATCATTCTTCTTACTCTCTTCACACTTCTGGCATTCACTCACGAAACATATGACAAACACGCTTTCCAGTTTCATTCTCCTTCCGTAAATCTTTCGTTTTACGAAGTGCATGAATTTCGCATACGCTGCATAGGACTTTAAAACTGCCAGTCATTATGTTATGCATAGGTGCAAGGAGACAAAATACAGTATACAATAAAACAAAAATAAAAGCTTACCTCCCCTAAAGACAAGGCCAACTTACTGGCATCACTTTTCTATTCCAATTCCTGCATTGAAGACTGGGGCAAAGTTCCCTCCACTCTACCAAGAATGACTCCCTGCATGTCGCCCAGTCTTCCGACAAAAAGAAATCCGAAGAATCCTAAATAACCTGGACACAAACAAGTCATCTGGTCCTGATGGTATCCTACCTACTGTGTTAAAAAATTGTGCTCCAGAACTAGTATCTATCCTGTATCGTCTCTTCAATCTCTCCTGCATCTACCCTATAACATGGAAACATATCCGCATCCAATCTATCCCAAAGAAAGGTGATAAAAGTTAATCAATGAATTACTATTCTCTCTAAAGCTATAGAGATTCTTAAAGCAACTCATGAATCACCTAGGATCAACCAACTAATCAATGATCAGCAGAATGGATTCCACCACTTATGATCTACAGCTGATCTTCTTGCTTACACCACTCAACCTCTGGACTCAGGCCATGGAGAAATTTGAAGAAACTCACATGGCTGCCCTTGACATTTCAAAGGCATGTGATTGGGTTTGGCCCAGGGGCCTACTTAAAACACTGCCATCATATGATCTACCTCACTCTGCAACTGGATTGCCAACTTTCTCACTGACCACTCACTATGTGTCATGGTGGATTGTTTACTCTCCTCAGATTTTCCCACCAATGCAGGAGTACCCTAGGGTTCTGTTTTCACCCACTCTCTTCCTCTTGTATATAAATGACATGCTCTCAGACTTCCAATCCTATCCATAGCTTTGCTGATGACAGTACACTCCATTCCTCCTTTTCATTCGACAAACCTTGCAGCACTCAAGTATTAGAATCCTCGAAATCTACCATGACCAGCGACCTGAACTCAGATCTCCTAGCTATATCTCAGTGGAAGCAAGGACAACCATGTAAACTTCAATGCCACCAAAACTCATTCCTGTCTGATCTCTTTTGAGAAAGAGCTTGCATGCCTTCCCCTTACCTTCAGTAATAGTGTGATATCTAAGCAAGATCAGATTTCTCTTCTTGGTCTGACATGCACCTCAGATCTTTCCTGGAACAACCACATTTCAACTGTAGCTTCTGCAGCTGCCAAGAAACTTGTACTTTTTTTTGCACAAGATACTACTTCACACCTGCTAACTCTATACAAAGCCCAAATCCACCCAGCCATGGAATATTGCTCCCATATTTGGGAAGATGCACCAAAATCCTCTCTAAGATTGTCCAATTCTGTCCAGAAGAGGGCAGTCTGGCTAATCAATGACCCCTCTCTCACATACCCACTTCAATCATTCTCTCACAGATGTTAAGTTTCTAACTTGTGCCTCTTCTACAGATATTTTTATGGACAGTGCTCTGCTGAATTGGCCACTATTATTCCTCCACTCTCCTCCAAAATAATTAAAACAAGAGCCACTGCTAACCAACCCCCTTTTACAGTCCATCTTGAAACTCAACCCAGACCAACTTCACTGCCTCCTCTTTCATTCCATCTACTTCTGTCCTTTGGAACAGTCTCCCCCAATCTGATTTCCCCAACGATTATAACCCGCAGCTGTTCAAGCAAAATATGAACAGATTCTTCCTTTTGCCCACACATGGCACTAATGTGACCTTTTTTGCATGTCAGATATTAGATATATACAAAACTTCATAAAATAGCTAGAACTTTAAACAAATAATCTCTATACTTCTTTCAAACCCTATAAGAAACAATATGTACCTTATCTGTCTCCTAAAGATTTTCTCCTTCCCCTCAGCTATAGGTGTATATAAGGTTCCTTGTTCTTGCAACCTGTCCTACTATAGTCAAACTGAAAGATCTGAAGAACAAAAGAAATAAAAGTCGGTAGATGGTGCAGTATCAATATGCAGCTATGAAATAGTCTCCCAATTTAAACATATTTTAAGGTGGTTAATTGCAAATTAGGAAGTAAATTTTAGTTGTCATGTACCTTATCAACTACTCTACAAGGTGATATAACTGATAATTGTGTGCCTCTAATAGCGTCCTAACAATGTATGAAAAATATATCGAAACCCGAGGACTGCCAACAGCTGCCATAACCTTCTGACCAAAGTACAAGGTAAGTAGAACAAAGAGCTAAAGGATTAGCTCTTTTGGAGCCTGGTTGGCTGAGTGGTTAGTGTATCTGCTCTTCAGCCAAAAGGCTGTGGGCTTGCATCTTGGCATGGGCATGGATGTCTGCAATTATCTGTGAAAATACTAGTGGTGGTGGCAGGCAGTAGATGGCGTTGGTCTAGATGATTTGTTGCAGTTCATTGTAGTTGGTGGAGACAGAGCTGTAGAGTAGGTGCCTTTCTCGATGAGTCTTTGGACTCCGTGGAGGTATCACATAATAATTAAGGATTGGTTTGTGATTATCTGTGAAAATACTAATGGTGGTGGCAGGCAGTAGATGGCGTTGGTCTAGATGATTTGTTGCGGTTCATTGTAGTTGGTGGAATGAGTGGTGGAGACAGAGTTGTACAGTAGGTGTCCTCCCTCGATGAGTCTTTGGACTCCCTGGAGGTATCACATAATAATAAAGGATTAACATACTGCTAATCTTAGGAAATGGCGATATGCTGCAAAGTATGTCAGGAAATAGTCATTGATAACAAGACTATTATAAAGTGTGTAAACTAACTGTAACAGCAATTATCATTTTTACTGCGCAGGACTGACAAAGTCAGAACAAAAAATTATCACACAGAAAGTAGAACTGGAAATACATTCCATGCAAATTTATGGAGCAACCAAGCTCACAGTGGTCAATTCCTTTGTCCCAAAGTGGTATGCATTCCAGTACTGACCAGTGCTCACAGGCAAACATCAGTGCAGCAGTGTCCCTTGCCAATTTAATGAGTGTAATCTGCGACTTAACCCTCCTACCAGCTGAGGTGAATGAAATAGCCAGACTACCCTAGAATTTTTCATGGATCAAAACTTCATCGGCATTCTATCTTTTATCAAGTATTTACCTTCCTCCGCCGTTAATCCCTTAACGGCGATTTTAGAGCCATTAGCAGATTAACTGTGGTGGAGCAACTTTTGAGTCACTTGTCTTTACATGTACTGTGGTACGTGGAATTTATTTTAATGCACTAGGATATTTGATCGTTTTTTTTTTTTGTTGTTGTTGTTGTTGCGCAATTTATTTTTTGTCTCTTTTTCCAAAAATAGAAGTTTCGCATCTGCCAAAGTAAATAATCAATCCTGAAATGACCACAGATCAGCCTTTTACAATGAATATATTTTAGTAATAGTAAATTTCCTTCACTTTACTGATAATATATATTCTTTTTGTGAATTTTCAAATGTTTGCTTGCATTTAAAATATTTTGTCAAATATTTATATTTTTAAATAACATTTAGCGAAATAAATGACATTTTGCTTTCTTTCTTTGCAAAATATTTTTATATGGATCCTCAACATTTCAATTTTAGGAACTTTTTTTTTTTTTAATGAACAACAAATGATTATAAACTGCATTACTCAGTTTCTGATATTGTGTCTTTTTTAGTATCAAAAATTTATATCCAATGGTATTTTATCAGAGACTCTTCACCTTCTTTTGCATAAAATTGCAACAGATTTTTTTTTTTTTTTGTATGATGCACATTAGTATGATATCCAGTGCTTAACCACTGTAGATATGTTGAAAATATAATATAATAGGAAGGATATCCTTTATGGAATGTTTCAAAATTTATGCTCATTTTTATGATTTTTTACTGCAACTTTCCTTCCCCCCCCTCTCCTGTCCTAGAATTCAGTTACATAACTACTTTAAATTTCTACTGTTTGAAAGCTTTCAGACAGTATTCAAAATCTCTTATTTCAGTTTACAGTTTTGACAAAAGAAATAAAGCAATAATATTTGTATATTGGAAGCTTCTAATTCTGTACTCTTTCTTTGCATCTGAAATCTGCTGAAATTATTTTAAGATTTAGAAATACTATGATATATATTGAAAGTTTATTTTTCACTTGGTTAGAGTATAATAAATTTAGTTTAATCCTTTATCCAAGTGTGAGCAAACAAAGTTTGCACCTGAAAGTATCTTCAGGACTGGGGCAAGGTGATACAACACCAGGGTATAAAAGTATAAAATAAACTTTCAACATCTTTCTCTAAATCCAGAGTAATTTATTAAAAAAGGGTGGCATACCATTTGGCAACACCGATAAGTAGAGATGACCTACAAATGCTTCTGCCTGGTATCTCAGCTTGGGCCTGGCTCCCACTGAAGAGACCTCAATAAAGGTCGAAACTAGTCTGGGTAGTGGCCCTTCCCTTAATGCATAACATTAGACATATCTGCAAGGAGATGTGTTTTGCATTAAAGGAGATACTGAGACAGGAGTGTTGGTAGCTTGCTACACCTTTGCAACGAGTTGCCCTGGTGTTGTATCACCTTGCCCCAGTCCTGAAGATACTTTCAGGCACAAACTTTGTTGGCTCACACTTGGATAAAGGATTAAACTAAATTTATTATACGATATATATTGTCAATATGTAAAACTGTATACAACACAAAAGAAAGTTCAGTTGTGTTATTTTAAAAAATTTTTTTTTTAAATTCTAAATATTACTATATATGCTTCTATTGCTGCTGGTTGCTATTTCTGAAACACATCTTAGAAATGCTGGACAATAATCCTCTTAGCTGGAGGAAAAGCTAACTCTTTTGAGAAACACAAGAGAGAGAAACTTAAGTATAAAGAGCTAATAAGCTTCATTTCGGCAATGAAAACAATATTTAAATTGCTAGGGTCACTTGCATTTGCTCACGCCAGTGTCGCCGATACTTTATAGTTTACTATATTCGGCAAGAAACTCTCTGATTCCAATCTTTGAGTTTCTTATTCGGTTTTAAAACTATGTGGGATTTAATATCCCTTTAATTTAAATACAAGAGAGAAAGTTTTTTCCCAGAAGTCGCACTAAATTGCCTCAAGCAAGAATGTCTTGTTTTGTTTTCAGTTGTTCAGACATCCTAACACATAAAAACTGACATTTCTTTTATAGGCTGATGCAATATTTATGCCAAAATTTATTCCTTTATTTATAGTGATCAGTTTCACTTTTATTATCAAAAAATTCTAAATTATTTGATACAATTATCTTGAAAAAAAGGATTTGAATTTTTTAAGAGAAAAGGCACATATCTGTTACATAATCATTTATTTTTTGGTTGGGGGGGGGGTTAGACATATTCAATCTGCAATTAAACATTCAATCTCCCACATAAACGTAAATCACTTCGGGAACATGCTCATGCAGTTTAGTGTAAAATAGTAGCACAAGTTTAACTACTTCAATAATGTCACTTATCTAAACTAGAAGAAAATGTCGTTATATCTGCTGATGTTAGAACTCTTACATAAATATTTTTTCTGGCATGAATTCTCTATCAGCTATAATGTAATCAATTTACAGACTTTCACTCTTGTATTGACAAAAGAAATATGTGCAGTAATTTCTTTTTCTACTACAAGAAAAAACCAGATAATAACAGAAGAAAAATATGTAGTATTTTCTTTTTCATTGGGTGAATTTACAATGTTCTTTCTTTGTGTTTTGAAATGAAAGTGCAAATGATTATTTTCTTACCATTTTTGCCAATAGAAAATTGCTATAATTATAGGAGTGACATTTTACCGTTTTTCTCCAACAGGAGAAAAGAAATAATGCAATAATATTGTTCAATCTGTCGAACTTTATTTGCTGTTTTGTAATAAAAAAAATATTCGTGCTACTTTGAATATTTCTAATCTGTGTGTAGTAGTGTGTTGGAAAGTGGAAAATGTTAATATTATTATTTATATATTTTAATTATTTTATTTTATTATTTATATTTTTAATTTTTTGATGAAATAATTTACTTGAAAGATGAAATGGAAACAGTACAATCAAGCATCTCTCGATCATGCAACTGGGGGGGGGGGGGGGAGTAAAACTATCAAAATCAAATAATAAATTTAGTTTAATCCTTTATCCAAGTGTGAGCAAACAAAGTTTGCACCTGAAGGTATCTTCAGGACTGGGGTAAGGTGTTGTACCACCTTCCCCCAGTCCTGAAGATACTTTCAGGCGCAAACTTTGTTTGCTCACACTTGGATAAAGGATTAAACTAAATTTATTATACTCTAACCAAGTGAAAAATAAACTTTCAATATCAAAGTCAAAATAAAGTTCATTTCTATTGCAAAAATATGAAATTTCACATTTGATGCATGCACATATACATATTTTGTATCAGAGAATATATGCAAAAGTATCGCTTACTTTAAAATTGTAGAAAAATATATAAACTAGCAGAAAATATATACATATCAGTTTTATACTTAGTGATATGATATGGCAAAATTAGCACAAAAACATTTAACATTAGTTCTTCAAGGTAACGCAATATTTAAGTGAAGAAAGTATGCAAGGATTTATATTTTGTCCTGGAATTATAAACTGTACAATAAAAAGAGAAAATAAAAATTATTTCTATATTTTTAGCCTCTCTAATATAATTAACAGTCAAGTTGCCCAGCATAAAACAAGGAACTGCTTTCCTTGTTATAGAGAACTGAGACTCAGCTTTGCGAGATAATCTGTTTAAGTGTTCTCTACAGCATGAAGGATTATTGCACTTCTAAACGACAGAACAGTCAAATTGCACTTCTTATCCATGTTCTTTCAACAGGTGTATTGAATCATATTCAGATTTAGCTGGATGTATATATATGTCCTGGCCGGTTGGAGGGTTAAAGGAGTGGTAAGTGAACTGAAAACTTCTGCTGAATATACATCTGCCAAAATAGACGTGTTTTTATACATGACAGTTCAGCTAACAGAGGAAATAAAAAAAACTTAAAACTAAAAATACAGAACTGGAAAATTCCAATTTACAGTTATGTCATGATCTTAAATTAATTAATCAAACTGTTGATGATCGAAGTAAACAAGCCATAAACAGAAATTTGGAAATAATAGGAAGTGTTCCTCAAGAGCCCCATGAAAGTGTGTACGAAATAATAAAAAAGATTTCACAAAAAATTCAGGTGGGTTTTTAATGAGAAGGGCATTGAAGCAGCTCACAAACTCCATAATGCACAAAAAAAAAGCCAAAATATATTATTATAAAATTCAGGTCTATGGAGACGAGAGATAGATCTCATCTGGAAGGAAACAAAAATAAAGTACAAAATAAGTACTACAGATGTAATACAGTAGTCCCCCCCCTTATCAGCGGATATTAGAAACCACGGATAGTGCTACAGAACCCTATATATATATATATATATACACACACACACGCACACACACAGTTTTTTTCCTATACATACAGGCCTATGATAAAGTTTAATAAATACTATAAATTTATAACAATATACTATAATAAAAGTTATCTGAATGTGAATGGAATCTTAGCAACCTCAGCATATGTTTTTATTATTATTAATTTATTATTTTATGAAGTCGAGAACTTGCACCTTTTTCACTTAAAAGAAAGCACTTTACACTTCTCTTTGGCATATCTGAATTGCCAGCATCACTACTCTTGCGCTTTGGGGTCATTATCAAGTAAATTATTGATTACTTGAACACAAGCACTGCGATACCACGACAGTCACTCTGATAATTGAGAACTACTCAAAACAGCACACAATTTAAAACTTTGAATTGTCTATTACTAAAAGAAAAAGTCATACGGCTTCATTTCAGCTATTTAAAATTACATCAGCAAAGTGGATATTAGTTCCAAAATTATTTCAAAGCCGAATGTTTGTAGAAACTATGAAAGTTGACCTGAGAGCATACGAGAATACAATCCTCGGCATCCCCGAGTTGCCTTAGCTACTTAAGTCAAGTAGTGCAAGCCAAGGCAACTCAGGGATGTCGGAGATTTGCCGATGTAATTATAAATTGTTTATTTCTGGAATTTTCCATTTCTTATTTTCGGACCGGGGTTGACCACAGATAAGGGGGGGGGGGGAAGCTACAGTAAGTAGCAATTTTAAAGACGGCACAGTATATTTAAATGAACATTTGACTCTGAACATAAAGCATCTATTGTATGCAGCAAAAAAATATAAACAGGATAAAGACTAAGTATCTCTGGATCAAGGATGGTAAACTCTTCATGAGAAAAGATGAGACGTGGCATATGTGGAGGATAAATTGCAAAGATGACTTCCAAAAACTTTAAAAGTAATGAAAGAATCCCTGATTACTTCAAGATGGATAATAAGAAGATGGATATTAGTATAACTGCTTTTGAAAATTGTATAATTTGCAATAACACAACAGAATTAGGAAGATTTTTATATTTCAATAATGAGCCTATTTTAAAAATATTGCATTTAAACATTAGGAGTATAAGAGATAAAATGGAACATCTAGAACTAATATTAAATGACCTAGATTATAATATAGATAAAGGAGCATGAAGCTAGCCTATACTATTTAGAAAGGTTTAAAAAATACTATCACTTTAGGGATTATTACAGATCTGGGAGATTACTGCTCTTTGCTAAAAGGCATTTAACTATTAAATTAAACACATTAGCAGCAGGGCCAGTCAGAGAGTATCTGATGCCACTAGGCAAAGAAAATTTAGGCACCCCTATACATTGTATTTATTATAGAGACAATGTAGGGGTGCCTAAATTTCGATTGTTAGTTTGAGGGATACCTTGGAACTTCTCTGCTCGTCTTGGGACAGATGCCAGAAGGAGGAAAAATCTCTGCACTTGAGGTTAAGTATACAAAGAGCAGGGGAGTGGAAGAAATAGAGAAAGGCAAAACTAATGTAAGATCATCAGGGAGCACCAGGATGGCTTGTTTTTTTATTATTGATCAAGATCCGGCACCCCTAGTCAATTGCCTAGGTTCATCTAATGATAAAACCGGCCCTGATTAGCAGTATAAAAATGCAAACAGCCAAGAATATTAACATTTACTTAGAGAACTACAATTACTATATAATGGCTATTAATAGATCTCATTCCATTACACCCTACGACTTTACACAAGAATTACCTTTCTCTGTTGGCTTAAAAGTGATCTACTTTTAGTGAGGATGTGAGGTGACTAGCCTTGCGATGGATAGTCCAGTGGTAGGGCTGCTACCTTAAAGCTTCTGAACTAGCCTTCTTCCAAATTTAAACCCACAGGAGGAATTAGGGTATACTGAAACAGAAAGAGTAGATTATAGAGGGGGGTATAGATATAGGCCAGAAATGGAAAGATCCCATAGCCCTCGAGTACTCTAATAGCATAAGGATAATAAAATAAGAGTTGGCTGATAAGGCCTTATAGGAAAGATTAAAGTGAGTGAATCTTCCTCAAAGAAGAGGATAGATCCAGCTAGGGGACCATGGGAGTACCACTTCCCTTAATCAAGATGATTGCCTATTATGGCCCTATTGGTCCACAAGTCCTTATTCAATATATTTGAATCACCCCACCATATTTGGTGGGCTCCCCTATCTGCAACCCAGAGGACGTGCTCTCTAGAGGTTACAGTATCCCCCGAAAGAATGAAAACAGAAAGATTACCAAAACAAGCCTTAATATACTAGGATTCACTAGGAAAAAGAAAACCAGGACGGCTCCTTAAGAGATTCAACGATTACTTCTAAGACCAGAACAGGCCACTCTAGGCCTAAATCCTTGACAAGCATGATGATGATGATGACTTTATACAAGAACTGGACCCTGTACTACATGACATTGATTATGATAATGTTATAATTGGTGACATAAATATTGACCTGCTAAGTGACAGCTATTATTCTCTCGATTTCATAGATTTATTAGCCATGTATGGCTTTGAGCAATATGTAAATGTCCCGACGAAGGATTTCAATGGCTGTGCATCGTGTCTGGATCATGTCTTTGTAAGAACACAAAGTTCGACTAAAGACAAGACAATGGTGTTAAAACGTTCATTGCCAAGCTGAAAATTGGAATTTCGTGTGGTGGCCAAATTTTTTTTACTTGATAGCGATGTCCACGCAATAACGCGTGATCGGCCATTTGGTGAGAACTCGCATCATACGATATTGCGTGATTGGCAATGAACGTGTTAAAACAGCCCATAACAGATCACATTCCAATAGCCGTAAGAATCCATCTACAGACACAAAAGATGTCAGAGTCCAGTATCCTAGAATAACAGTGTGCTAAAACATAAATTAAGTACCATATCGTGGGAACAAATACAATCTGAAACCAATGTTAACGATGCTTACTACAAATTCATTAACATATTAGATACTGAAATACAATGCGCCACTCATAGGAAAAGATGCAAACTAGAGAAACCGAGGATAGTGCAAGACAAAGCAACGTATAAAACTCAGAGATAAGATGTATAAAAAACACAAAAATTACCCTCACAATGAATACTATGAGAACATCTTCAGATATTATAGGAATCAAGTAAGTCAAAAATTGAAAGAAGGAAAAAACGAATATTACCGTAATGAATTTTTGAAATGTGAAAGTAGTGCCAAAAAACAATGGAAATTCGCAAATACTGGGCAAAAATATCTGAGAACCAAGACTTAGTAATGAGGACAGCAATCATATAGATTTAAACAGTGAGAGAACATCAGCAGACAAATTTAATAATTACTTCGTAACCGCCAATGAAAAACTTATAAATAGTCATAATAATCCATCCATAAATTGCGGACTTAAATGAGAGTTCAATGTACTTTTTCTTACTTGTGAGAATGAAATCAAAAATATTATAATGAAACTTAAAAAACCTTCTGCTCCAAGTCACGATAGCATTAATGTCAGAATTGTGTGGGAGTGCCAGGAATATCTGATAGCTCCTTTGATTACTATTTTCAATCTATTGCTAATGACTGGTGTGTTTCCAACAGAATTTAAGAAAGCTGGGGTAATACCAATATATAAAAGAGATGCAAAAATGATCTTAAAAACTATAGGCCAATCTACCTACTCCTGGTTTTCTCCAAAATATTGGAGAAATTAGTAAAAAAATAGATTTAGTAACTTTTTTTTTTTTTTTTTTTAGAAAAAAAAAACACTTCTTCTCTAAGAACCACAGTATTGGTTTAGACAGAAACTAAACACTGACCATATACTGCTGAATTTCACAAACTTGATTTATTCATCACAAGCCCAAACAAACGAACTTTAGCAGTCTTTCTAGACCTGCAGAAAGCTTTTGACAGTACCCCATGATATATTATTTAAAAAAAAAAAATGGAGAATATAGGAATTAGAGGCTGTGAATATGACTGGTTTAAGAGTTAGTATCTAGATCACAAGCAGTAAAAATCAACAAAAGTTATAGCAATTTCGTTCAGGTAAAATGTGGTGTTCCCCCCAAGGTTCCATGTTTGGGCCAGTACTATTTATAATTTACATCAACAACTTCTATGACCTACAATTATCAAGTAAAGTAAACACCTTTGCAGATGATACCACACTGATATTCACTGCAAATTCTGTAAATGAAATGCAAAATATGGTGACAAATTGGTTTCATGTGAACTAACTCACTCTCAATGCTGAAAAACAAAATTTATAATTTTTAAACTCAAAAATACACCTAATAGTAAAACCAACTTTTCCACTCATATATTCCTACATAACTGGAACTGTAAAAGTAACCAAGATTGTAACTGTATGAAGATCGAAAATGTGAATACTATAACCTACCTAGGATTAAAAATAGACAGCAATTTCAGCTAGAAATCACATATTACAGAAGTATGCAACAAAGTATGATTTATGCTATCTCTTCTTGAAGAGATTCTTAACTCTGACAATGTTAAGAAAATTATATTTCGCCTGAATACAAACTGTTATACAGTATGGTATACTAAGCTGAGGAGGAACATATCACACCACACTGACACCATTAATCCCTTTAAAAAATAAATTAATATGCATTTTAACCAACACTACAATGAACACTAAATATACCATATTAAATATCCTTCCACTATATATTTACAGGATGCTACTTTTCCTGAAGACTGATAACCAGTACATACTAGGGCTGTTCGAAAAGTCCGTGCAAAGTCTAAGAGATGGCACCACCAGTGTGTATAGAGGTTATTTTTTGTTGCTGGCAACTGTTGGAGGTTCACACTAAGTTTCAGTCAGATATATTACTCTGTGTTAGGCATTCATTTGAATCAATCAAGTACCATGATTGGTGAAAAAAATGGACAAGAAAGAATTTCGTGTAGTGATTAAACAACACAAGGTTTTGTGTTGTCCTGTAAGAACAGCACTTTTTTTCCAATTAACTAGTCCTGACTGTTTCTGGAGTAACATATGCGTCACACACTCAAGTTGCATCGAGTAGATCTCGGCCATAATTGTTTGGCCTGCAGCAAGAAACTCATAGTGGACAATATCGGCGCCAGTCCACCACACACAAAACATAGTCTTCTGGAGATGAAGCAGTGCCTTTGAAGTGTGCAGTACTGGATCGTTCGGTGACAACGAATGATAAGTTTGCTTGCTGTTAGAGTACAAGATCCATTTTTCATCAAAAGTGAGCAAGTAATCCAAAAATGGATCATTTTTATTACATGAAAGAAGTGAAGAACAAATTGATAACCTTTGAAGTTTACTGTCATCGTAATGAACATGGGACCCAATTGCTTAGCTTCCATGATTTTCTCAGTTGATGCAAGTGTAAACAAATTGTTTCACCACTCAGGTTAAACCTTTGTGAAAGTTCTTGACATGTTAATCTTGTATTTTCAACAGTGGCACATAACCAATAGAGTACAAGATAAAATTCCATTGATGATATTTTGCAATTTATGGAGTTATGGAGGATGGGGAAAGGACAAGAGGGCATCCTTGGAAGCTGAGAATGAATGCCGCTAAGAAGGGGTGAACGCTAGATTTTTCTCTCATAGGGGTGGTGCATGATCGGAATGGATTGCCATTGGATGTTGTGAGTGCAAGCAGTGTGAATGAATTCAAGAATAAGTATGATAGCTGGTGCTTGTAGTATGTGGCCTCCCTCAACGAGTCCCCGACTCCCTGGAGGTCTCTCTTAATAATTCTTCATTATCAATAATTGAGGGTTGAACATGTTCAACCTTCACTTGAACAGGGTGTATCTTCAAGTGATTCACCACCAGAAACAAATTTTTTTAAACCATTTTTGCACAATATGTTCTGCTACTGCATTTTTTCCAAATGCCACACATATCTTAAGGGATGCTTCTGAAGCTTCAAACTGAGTTTAAATTCATAAAGCAAACAAGCTTGAATTACATCAGGTTCAACTGACATTTAAAAAGGGTTCAAAGTCACAGAAAAAGAGCACACCAATTGACTGAAGAGTATCTGTGCCTTATGACACAAAAAATTGCGGAATGCAAACCACTACAAATAAAACAAATCATTGTAGCAAACTCTACTGAAAACCACACAAATTTTTTTGGTTACCTGATAAAAGGTAACCAGATTACAAAAACAAGAAAGCCCTTTAACAAATCCATGCTGGCCTCAGTATAAATATTATTTACACTGAGGGCAGCATAAATAACATTGCCCTCATCTACCCAATTCTGTACATGAAATCTTACCAATTCCTCCAAAATCTTAACTACAGAAGAAGTACAAACAGGCTTATAGTTTGATACCTCCATTCTACTGTCACCCTTCTGCAATGGTACTATCTAACCCTCCTTCCACTCTCCAGGACCTTGTCCCATTGAAAGACTTTCATTAACACCATCAGTTCCATGGCACATTTCTGTAAAACACGTGGCGGAATTCCATCTAAGCGCCTTGCCTTATTGACCTTTAGTGTACTCAGCATTCGGAATACATCCTCTTCATTTAGTTCTAATAACTCATGATCCTTCTAGGAGTACTTCCTGCTGTATGAAGATGAAAAATTCTAATAAAGTGATCATTATATAGTTCAACTATGTTATTTGCTTTGGTCACTTGATTCCCTTCTCCATCCAACAAGGTAATCTGTCCCCTATCATTTTTCCTCCTTCTCGCCACATAGCGAAAAAATCCCTTGGGATTCTCCATGGGCTTTTTTTCACTAGTCTCTTCTCATATGCTAATTTTTCTCTCCTTATGATACTTGTCACTTTCCTAGCCTGAGCCCTATATTCCTCATACAATTCTTCTCCATCTCTCTCTTTATGTCTTCCATAATCTCTTTTTCCTCTGAAATTTCCCTTTTATTTCTCGTCATCCATTTGACTCCAAATTGCTTTATATTCTTCACTCAAGGTACATAATTTGCCATTGTTGACGGCATTGGCAGATTATTGACATCAATTAGTAGGGATCATTAGTATATTCCCATGTACTAATGACCCCCCCCTCTTCCTTCAAATTCTTTCATCCACTGAAATGCTGCAAGCTGGTTTCTAAGTCTATGATAGTTGCCTGCCTTATAATTCCACATGAATTTTTTCTGTTTTGATACCTCCACATGCCTATTCATCCTCCCTGTTAGGACTTCATAGTCACTCTCACCAATGGGGAGCAAGTATGACATCTCAGTCACAATCAGATCCTCTAATGCTATGACCAAATCCAAAATTCCTGATTCTTGTGTTCCCTAAGAAAGTTTGTCCCTGAAGAAATCCAAAAATTCAGGAGCTTGCCAAACTAATTTGCTTAAACATTTCTTGCTCATCACCAGTTATATTCCCTGGTCTATAGCAACATCCCATTAAATATCTTGTTGTATAAACATTTATCTCATACCATATACTCTCAGAGCCATTAGTGTTATCTCTACTGCGATTCTCCACCCTGAGAGGGTACAACTCATTTCATCATGAGCAACACTCCACCACCACCACATTTATTCTCCTTATCCTGCCAAAATATGCTGCATCCTTTGGTTTCTATCCCTGTTAGAACATTCTCCTTAGTGGTGAGAGTGACTATGAAGTCCTAACATGAAGGATGAATAGGCATGTGGAGGTATCAAAATAGAAAAAATTCATTGGAATTATAAGGCAGGCAACTCATACCAAGTTGCACTGATACCATGACCCTTTCGAGAGGCTCAGTCAGTCAATGCCATAAACTCATTCCCATTATTCTAATGTTCCTAGCATTTGTATACAGAAAAAGTAGTGCATTGCAAGTATTCTTATAGCCATTATTACTCCCCTAATACTTCACCTGGCTCTGTAATATAGTGTACACCCTCTCATTTCTCAAGCCACTATCCCCAAGATGAGACCAGCCCTGCTATATTCCACCTGTACATCACTTGAATGCTCCCTCGTTCTCCGCATACCTAGTCATGTACTGAAACGTTTCTCATGTATTGATCTTATAAAATCTTTTCAGCAACTTATATGTTTCTATCATATCTCCTCTTTTGCAGCTATTAACTAATACTTCTTCAATCAAGAACTCTCAACCAAAGCACGGTAATTCAGATGTGACCATATTATTATATTATAGGCAACTCCAAGGAGTCCTTGGACTCATTGAGAGAGGCCCTAAACATCATGTCAAGAACTATCCAACATTTGCACAGTATTTATTATACTTTGCTTTGAATTCGTTCACAGTCATGGTACCTACAAGAGACTCTGACAACCTATTCCACCATTCATTACTCTCCAAGCAAAAAACCTAATTCTAACACCCTTACTAATTACATTCTTACTCGGTTTCCATGGATGGTCCCCCTAGTTCTCCCACACCACTCCTGTTCTGAAAAATTTCCTCTGAATTAATCTTGTAAAAAAACCCTCAGTAATTTGTATGTCTCAATTACATCACCCCTATTCCACCTATCAAACTGTTTCTGTAACCCAGAAATCTTCAACCAGTTCTCGTAAGGTACATTTCATAGACCTGTTACCATCTTTGTCACTTGCCTCTGGATCCTCTCCACCTCCTAACTCATCGCCAAGAAATCCTGGTGCCCAGATCTGTGTGCAGTAGTCACGATGGGGTCTTATCAAGGCTCGATAAAGAGGAACAATAACTTGCTTTCTCCTCTCATCAAAGTATTTTTCAGTAACCAAGTGATCTAATAAGCTGCTTTAGCCACTTTTGCCATGTGTCCTCTAAATTTAAACTCACTATCCACTAACACTACCAAGTCTCTGACTTCATCAATTTCCTGGAGTATGGTTCCACCAATCTTTTCACCCTAAAATGCATAACTTTACACTTTGCCACATTATAACGACATCCATTTTCCTTTGCCCAGTCTGCCAATCTATCCAAATCATCCTGCAAAATTTTGATATCATCTGTATTAACTATTGCTCTACCCGACTTTGCATCATTGGCAAATAACTGAACAGTTTCCTCTCATATCTTTTCCTATATCATTAATGAACAAATTAAACAGCAGTACAAGAACAGAGTCCTGGGGCACATCACTAGTCACAGGCCTTCTTTTAGACTCTACTCCTGAATAAACTATTCTCTGATATCTCTCCATCATCCATCCTCCTATAGCATTTCACCAACCTTATATCCATCCCCATGTGCTGCAGTTCACTGATTAGAATTCCATGTGGTATCCTGTCAAAGGCCTTTGCAAAGTCCAGCAGTATCACTATAAGCCCATTACCTTTATCCAACTCAGCTATCACTGTATATAAAATGTGAGCAAGTTACTGAGGCATGACCTGCCCTTCACAAAACTATGCTGCCCCCACCATACATTATTCCATTTCCATCTATCCATTCCTGTATTTTGCTCAACCAACTTCTCCAATACTTTAACAGCAACTCCAGATATACTGATTGATGGGTAATTTGCTATATCAGTCTTGGAACCTCTTTTATGTAACGGAACTATTTTCCCCCTCTTTCCACCCCCTTGGGACTAACCCAGAGCTGAGACTTAGATTAAACAATATGGTCAAGGACACTGACAATTCCCTTGCAGTTCATGTAAAACTAGAGCTGGTATACCATCCAATCCCACAGCTCTATTCACATTAATGAATAGATTAATTAGATTATACACCTGCATTTCATTTACCTCAGTTCCCATATACGTCTTTTATCTCTCATTCCTGCAATATCACCACCTGAATGATATACTCTTGCAAAGTGTTCACTTAGTAATTCTACCATTTCGACCGATTCAGTTACCTCCCTACCATAGGCATTCCTTAAAATCATTCTTCCATATACATTCTTTCTTTTACTTGCAGCATATCGAAACTTTTGGGGATTCTCTTTAGACTGCATTGCTAACTTCCTTTCATAATCTGCTTTTGTCTTTCTTACCACACTAGTTAACCTTCTGGCCTGTGCCTTGTACTGTTCATGTGCCTGCAGGTCACCTTTCTCCTTAAATTCCTTCCATAAATGTTTTTTTTTTTTTGCAGCTCCAGCTTGATGTTATTCGTCCATTTAACTCCCACTTGATTTACTCTCTTGACTCTAGGTATGCCGTCTGCCATTACTTCCATCAAACACTCCTTTACCACTTCCCATGCACTATCAACATCTACCATTGCAGTTTTACATGCTATGGCACTGATCCAAGCAATCTCCTAAGCTTGTTATACTTACCAGCCCTGTAATTCCACATATACACCATCTTAATGAAAATTCCACACATTTGGCCACCTCCCAGATCAAGACCATATGATCACTCTCTCACCAATTGGTGGCAACGTGGTCATATTCGTTATAGACAAATGCAATTACTTGTCCCCAGTCCCCACATGAATAAATAATTAAAACTTATCTTTTTCGGAGCTCCTTACAAATGCTACACATGTTATGGCCTTCGAGTGACAGACCCATTTCAAAGTTATAGGGATGGTGCTAGCGTCATCTTGAGTAGCAGATGCAGCATGCATTTTGCTCAGCTAAGTTATTATTTTTTAGAAGATATTAGTGAAATTGTTATATATATATTTGGTAGCAAAACTGAATAAGAAACTCAAAGATTGGAATCAGAGAGTTTCATGCCGAATATAGTAAAACTATAAAGTATCGGCGACCACTAGTGTGAGCTAATGCAAGTGACTCTAGTACGTAGTACAATACCGGACAACTCGCAGCAAAGGCGGTAAAGTTCTGATCGCTATTCTTAGGTAATTTCCATAATGTAAAAACACATTTCCTAGGAAATGCATGCTGTTATTACATTATGGTGGGAGGTCACTACCCAGACCGGTTTCAGCCTTTTTTGAGGCTTCATCAGTGAGTAGCTAGACCAAATTAATACCAAAGCGTATAGCGAAAAGAACTTATATACTCTGCTATACGAGTTTCCAAACAGGTGCAACCATTAAGTTATTTAAATATAAAGAGCTAATAAGCTTCATTTCGGCGATATAAACATTATTTAAATTAAGGAGATATTAAATCCCACATTGTTTTAAAACCGAATAAGAAACTCAAAGATTGGAATCAGAGAGTTTCATGCTGAATATAGTAAAACTATAAAGTATCGGCGACTACTAGCATGAGCTAATGCAAGTGATCTTAGTACGTAGTACAATACCGGACAACTCGCAGCAAAGGCGGTAAAGTTCTGATCGCTATTCTTAGGTAATTTCCATAATGTAAAAACACATTTCCTAGGAAATGCATGCTGTTATTACATTATGGTGGGAGGTCACTACCCAGACCGGTTTCAGCCTTTTTTGAGGCTTCATCAGTGAGTAGCTAGACCAAATTAATACCAAAGCGTATAGCGAAAAGAACTTATATACTCTGCTATACGAGTTTCCAAACAGGTGCAACCATTAAGTTATTTAAATATAAAGAGCTAATAAGCTTCATTTCGGCGATATAAACATTATTTAAATTAAGGAGATATTAAATCCCACATTGTTTTAAAACCGAATAAGAAACTCAAAGATTGGAATCAGAGAGTTTCATGCTGAATATAGTAAAACTATAAAGTATCGGCGACCACTAGCATGAGCTAATGCAAGTGATCTTAGTACGTAGTACAATACCGGACAACTCGCAGCAAAGGCGGTAAAGTTCTAATCGCTATTCTTAATATCCCCTTAATTTAAATAATGTTTATATTGCCGAAATGAAGCTTATTAGCTCTTTATATTTAAGTATATTTGGTGGTATTTTGTTAATTTTTGACTGTGTGGTTAAGTTATTTTGTTTAGTCATCTATTATTAAATTATATTCTTTTCAGAATCGTTTTTCATTATGGCACCAATAAGCATGACAAAAATGGTGACAAAGAGATCAATGTTGACCGATATCAACGTATATGATTTAGTTCAATGTATCATGTGTTTAATATATTTGTTGCCTTGCCTAGAGTGAATTGTTTGTGGTACAAGAGTGAAAATGGAGAAAATATTTGTTGGAAATGTTTTGTATGTGAATATAAGAAATGTGAGTTGCAAAAGAATGAAGTGACTGATGATAAAGATATAAGGCAGGATTGTCATGGTGTTGTGGAGAATGTAGTGGAAGCAGCAAGTGATAGCGCACAAAATATGAAGGAAGTGATTGAAAGTAATGTGAATGACGAGATGCTAGTGCAGAAAGAAATTGCACACTCCAGCCAATTCCTTCAGAGGACAAAAAGTGAGACTGAGCAAATGGAGAAACGATTGGTGTGTAGTACAGAAGGACAGAGCATGAAAGAGTGAATGGGAAAATCAAGAAAGTGCAAGAGACTGGGAGAAAAGAGATAGTATTGTATGGGGATTATATGATAAGAGGTGTACTTAAGGAGAAAGTGACAAAAGCACGTTTTCCAGGTGCAGAGATAAAGGATGTTAGTGATGCTGTAAGTATGCAGAAGAATGGAGCAAACAAGGTGATTGTATTGGCTGGCACAAATGATTTGAAAGGTGAGAAATATGCAATGAGAGAAGATATGAAAGAGTTGCTAACAGAAGCAAAAATGAAGAGAAAGAAAGTAAAGATTGTGAGTCTGCTGCCTCGGTATGATAGGACAGAACTGAGAAAAAGGGCCATGATTACCAATGAGGTTAATCAGAAGATTGTGCAGGAGGAATGGCGTGCAGTTTATTGATGTACCGAGTGAATTTGATGGATGAAAGGACTTATGTATGCCTGATGTACTACATTTAAATGGCTTTGGAGTTAATGTTTGGAGAAAGAATCATTTACTGAGAGTGTGGAAGTGCAATATCAGGGAATCTAGAGATAATAGGGAGGATGAAATCAAACATGTGTCTGGCCACCCCTATCATAAACAATCATGGGTACAATAATGATTATGTAATGCCGAATGGGATTTCACAGGTCTCCAATTTAAATGGGTTGGTAATGACATTATATAAGGGTAACTATGGGTACAAAGGAATGTTGAAATGCATGTACACAAATGCAAGAATTATCAGGAATAAGGGTGAGGAGTTTATGACATTGGTAAGCTCAACTTGGCCAAAAATTATAGGCATCACTGAGACTTGGTTGACTGAAAATGAACAGGGATAAAATGTAAAAGGGTATTGTATTTTCAGGGAGGACAGTAGGAACAGGACAGGAGATGGGGTATTGCTGATGATAGCTGCAGAATCACAACCAACAAAATTAGAAGTTAAAGAGGATATTAGGTCTGAGGGAGATGGTTCATTTTAAGCTCTTTGGTGTGAGATAGAGACAAATAGGACAAAATACATTGTTGGGTACTGCTATAGACCGGGGGGGGGGGGGGTTCCACAGGAAGATGTAGATGCCATGTATTCAGGTCCGTATTCATGGATGTGTGAACTGTGCGGTGGCACAGGGCCCCTGCAAAGAGCAAAAAATTGAAAAAACAAAATCAATTTTTTTTTTAAATTATTATATAAATTAATATTGTAATTATTATATAGAAAAATATATGTATATAATTTTACAACCAACTATTGTTGTTATAGTAAGTGAAATAAGATCATAGTGCTAGAGCGGTAGTATTTGAAACTATTCTAAGATATATAACAATATCGTACAACATAGTGTTAAATAGGGAAAAGTGCATTATAAAACAGGTGTTTTTAATAATTTTAAGGAGTTTTTTGATTTTAGTTTATGATTTCATGAACAAGTAAGTATACACGTAATTCATAGCAATTTTTTTTTTATGTGACATTACTTGCAAAACATCTTAAAAAATATATTTTGTAAACTGGTTTTAGGTTATCCGACATCAGAATTTTTCTTCAATAGCAGTTTTCAATCTATATTAGATTTGTTTATTTTCTAATAGCAAAAAATTGAAAAAACAAAATCAATTTTTTTTTAAAATTATTATATAAATTAATATTGTAATTATTATATA
The DNA here is from genome assembly GCF_054136105.1 of Typopeltis vanoorti. NCBI lineage: Eukaryota > Metazoa > Arthropoda > Arachnida > Uropygi > Thelyphonidae > Typopeltis > Typopeltis vanoorti. The sequence goes on from NC_143568.1 coordinate 48,169,987, forward strand.
GAAAAATATATGTATATAATTTTACAACCAACTATTGTTGTTATAGTAAGTGAAATAAGATCATAGTGCTAGAGCGGTAGTATTTGAAACTATTCTAAGATATATAACAATATCGTACAACATAGTGTTAAATAGGGAAAAGTGCATTATAAAACAGGTGTTTTTAATAATTTTAAGGAGTTTTTTGATTTTAGTTTATGATTTCATGAACAAGTAAGTATACACGTAATTCATAGCAATTTTTTTTTATGTGACATTACTTGCAAAACATCTTAAAAAATATATTTTGTAAACTGGTTTTAGGTTATCCGACATCAGAATTTTTCTTCAATAGCAGTTTTCAATCTATATTAGATTTGTTTATTTTCTAATATTATCTATTTTAGATATATTTGATTTATCAGGTAAATAATTTTGTTTTAATTTATTAACTTATTTTATAATTAAATCTATCACATTTAATTCTAGAGTACAACCAACATGAGGGAGATTATTATGGAAGAAAATACCCAAGTGGGCATGAAAAACGAAAGCGAAAACAAGAAAAAGAAGCGGCTGAGGAACGTCAAAGAAATTCACTGTTTAATTTATGAAGTTGAACTCATATATTTGTTCAGATATATCAGTTGATAACGGGAGTTCTGAAATAACTACAAACAGTTCTTCGGCTTCAACGTTAATTAATAATGAGAGTTCTGAAATACTCAAAGAAAGTGGAGAACATGATGCATTTGGTCAAATAATGAGTATTGAAGATCCTAAAACTGAGACACCAGAGGAAGTGAACTATTTACTATTGATGATCCAGCAACATGGCCCAAAATTTTGAACAACGTTGTCCGCCGTCTCCTCCGACTGAAAATGATTTTCCAAAAGATGATAACAAGGTGTTTTTCAACAGCTCACTATGTTAGGACAATTGCAAACGGAGAAAAGCAAAACAGAGATGGCTTGTATGTTCAAACTCTTCCAATTCTATTTTTTGTTTTTGTTGCAAATTATTTTCTTCTGATGGTAATTTTTTATCTAATAATGGCTTTTCTGACTGGCGACATGTAAGTGAAAGATTAAAGTCGCACGAACGAATCCAGTGCACATGAAATGTATGTATTCATGGACACAAATGGAATGCAATTTAAAAAATCACAATACAATTGATCAGGCAAATTAAAATGTCATAAAATTTGAAGCAGAACAGTTAAGGAATGTTTTAAGACAAATAGTAGCAGCAATTCTTTATTTATCCGAACATAATTTAACTTTTAGAGGTAATTTGATACTTTATACACAGCCCATAATGGTAATTTTTTTGGAATCATAGAATTAATTGCAGAATTTGATCCACTTTTAAAAGATCATTTAATGCGATGTTCGAAAAAAAAAATTATAGGTAAGAAACAAAATTCATATCTATCACCCATTGTGCAAAATGAATTAATTGTTGATATGGGAACCAAAATTCAACAAAATATTGTAAATATGATAAGACGGCAAAGTACTATTCAATAATTCTCAATTGTACTCCTGATGTTAGTCATCAGGACCAATTTCAGTAATTTTGAGATTTTTATATATATTTGAAGCAGATATTGAAATTCGTGAACACTTTTTGACATTTTTAACAACTAATGACACTACTGGTAAAGGTATATATGAAAATATAAAATCACTTTTGAATAAATTAAATCTTAAATTGTCAGATTGTAGAGAGCAAGGTATGATAACGGAGCAAATATGAAAGAGTATATAAGGGAGTCCGTGCTTACAATTTAAATGAAAACGAAAAGGCATTTTATACTCCTTGCACCTGTCATAATTTAAATTTGATTTTAGGGGATGTCGCAAAATCATCAATTATAGCAATAAATTTTTTTAATGTTATAAAAAACATTAAAAAATTTTTTTTAATGTTATACAAAAAATATATACATTATTCGCTGCCTCAACTTCACGTTGGGACATATTAAAGAAATTTGTTAAACAATTAACTCCAAAACTATAATGTGATACAAGATGGGAATGTAGAATAGAATCAGTTAGAGCTGTACGTTTTCAAATTCCAGAATTTTTAAATGCACTAAAAGAATTATTTAAAACTGCATCAGATAAACTATCAAAGTAGAAGTGGTTTCAATATATGAACAAATAGATTCATTTGAGTTTATACTAAGCCTTGTAATTTGGTATGAGCTTTTGTCAAAAGTTAATTTAGTAAGTAAAGTATTACAAAATGCAAAAATTCCCATAGATGTAGCAACTAAGCATATTAAAGAGTTAGTGCAGTACTTTGAAGAGCAGAGAATGTCAGGATTTGATAGCTGTTTTGAGATTGCTAAAGAACTGTCAAATCTATTAGAAATAAAAAATAAATTTAAAGAAAGTCGAGTACGTCGAAGAAAAGTATTTTTTGATTATGAAATGCCTGATGAATCACACATAGGTGATAACAAAGATAATTTTAGGATAAATTTCTTTTTTAATTTTAGATACTGCTCTACAATCTGTCAAAAAAAGATTTGAATTGTATAAAATTCACGAAAAATCATTTGGATTTCTTTATGATATGAAATTAATAAGAAAAATGTCAGAAAATGAATTAAAATTTTGCTGCAAACAGCTGTATCAAAAATTAAATACAGATATTGATGAATCTGAATTTTACAATGAATTAATTATTTTTAGAAATATTGTTCCAGAAGATGCACCCATTAATATTTTAAAATTCATAATTGCAAATAATTTGTCGGATATTTATCCAAATATTACTACGACATTTAAAATATTATTGACCAGTCCAGTTATGGTCGCATCAGCAGAAAGGTCATTTTCCAAATTAAAATTAATAAAAACCTATTTGCGATCTTCTATGTCTCAAGAACGTTTGTCGTCCCTGGCAATAATATCTATAGAGCATGAAATTGCAAAAAATTTGAATTTTGATAGCATTATAAATGATTTTATTGATAAGCGCATTAGGTTAAATAAAATTTAATATATTAAGATTTCTTTTAAATCTTATAAGTTGTTATACATATATTTCATTCTTTATAGTAAAAATGGATATTTTTTTCATAATTTTATATTATTATTTATATTATTAAATAAATCATTGTTCTGGCATATTTATATGATAATGTGTATTTACATAATAAAATAATATATCATGTACATACAAACACATTTATTTTTTAACTAATTTTTTCCCTTTACTTAAACTGATGCTAAAGAGCATACTTGTTTATTTATGTGCATAAATATTTTTCATATTTGATTTAATTAATTAACAAGATATTCTTCCATTTAAAATTTCCATAAATGTTATTAACTTTCAGGGGCCCTGATTTTCCATTTCGCACAGGGCCCTGCAAAATGTAGAAACGGGCCTTCATGTATTGGCAAATCAGCACGAGTGCGGGCTAAACGATTATTATGGCAGACTTTAACTATAGGGACATCAAGAGGAAATGGGGCATAGCAAGATGGAAGCTATTATCAGATGATCCAACACTATCAAACAAGGAGTTTGACAGTGTTGGATCTGATAATAGCATCGGAAGATGTATCCATAACCAAGGTAAACACTCTGCCTCTAGTTGGAGAGAGAGAGAGAGAGAGAGAGTGACCATGCAGTCTTGTTCTGGGAAGTTGCCAAACACGTGGAGTTCTCTATCAAGAAGAGGTTTATGTTCAAGTAACAAGACTGGTGATTATGAGAAACTAAGGAGTCAACTTGGAACAGTGCCATTGCTTGAGGAAGCTACAAGGAAAGAATGTCAGTAGTGCATGGCAAGTGGTCAGAAATTGCTTGAGAGTAGCAGTATCAGACTGTATACTGAAAGTCAAGAGAATCAACCAAGTTGGAATTAAGTGGATGAGTAGGGATATAAAGCAAGAGCAGCAAAAAAAGAAAACATTGTGGAAGAAATATAAAGAAAAAAAGTGATCAGCATACTCATTAGCAGTACAAAGTGCAAGCAAGAAGGGTGACAAGTATAGTAAGGAAAGCCAAATCAGACTAAGAGAGAGAGAGAATTAGCCAAACAGGCCAAAGTAAACCCAAGAGAATGATTTTAAATAATGCTCATGGCAGGAATTTCATCATCATGCTTTTCAAGGATTTAGGCTTAGAGTTGCTTGTTCTGACCTTAAAGTCATCGTTGAATATCTTTAGAATGGTAAGGTCACTGAACCAAAAAAAATAGTTGAGTTGCTGAATGATCATTTTGCAAAGGTGTATCATCCAGGTGGTGATTTTACAGTTGTTGATGTTACAGAGATACATATCAACATTGAGGTAGATGAACAGGAGGTGATCAGCGTATTAAAAAATTTGAATGTGAACACAGCAGTGGGACTGAATGGCATATCAACCTGTGTACTATGTGAATGTGCAAGAGAATTGGCATTGCCTCTGACGAAGTTGTTTAATCTAAGTATCACCTCTGGCAGGGTTCCAATGGAGTGGAAAGAGGGTAAGATAGTACCATTGCATAAAGGTGACTCAAAGACAGAGGTAGCAAACTACAGACTAATTAATATATTGGGAGTGGTTGTTAGTATTGGAGAAGTTGGTGAAAGGTAAAATACCAGTGGGTGGATAGAGATGCAATACTCTAGGCAGCATGGCTTTGTAAAAGGTAGGTCATGTCTTAGTAACTTATTCACATTTTATAATAAATGTGACAGCAGATTGGATAAAGGTAACGACTACACCATAATATCATATGAAAAACTATTAAAAAATTTAAGAGAGGATGGGAATGGATATGAGGCTAACAACATGGATAAAGGGATGGCTGATGGACAGACATCGCAGAGTATCATATGGTGGAGTGGAGTCTAGGAGGATTATGGTGACTATGGAGTACCTCAAGGTTCGGAACTAGGGCCACTACTCTTTAATTTGTATATCAATGATATAAGGAAAGATTTAAGAGATATTCAGCTGTTTGCCGATGATACAAAACTGGAGAAAGCAATAGTCGAAATAGGTGATACAGATGTCCTGCAGGATGATTTAAATAAATTGCCATTGTGAGCAAAGGATAATGATTTTCAATTTAACAGTGCAAAATGTAAGGTTATGCAATTCAGGTTGAAAAGGTTGCATATGGGGTTTCATATTGATGGTATTGGTTTGCAGGAAATTGATGAGGGTAGGGGCTTGGGGATAAATGGCATATTGCAAAAGTTGGTAAAATAACTCAATGAATTACTTGGATGTTGAAAAACACACTAACAAGTAAAGAAAGGAAAGTTATTGTCCCTCATTTGGCCATATCTTGACTGTGCACAGATTTGGTCAACTGGGTTTCTTGGGGGACTAGGAGGTGGTCAAAAGATACAGAGATGAGTAACCAAGATGATAACAGGTCTGTGGAATACTCCCTATGAGGATAGGTTGAAGGTTTGTGGGTTACAAAGTTTAGTTGAGAGGTGGAAAAGAGGGGACATATAGAAACTTTTAAGATATTAAAGGAGTTTTATAAAATTGATGCAAGTGAAATTTTTCAATATATGACAAATAGTTAGAGATCTAGGGGCCATCCATGAAAGTTGTGTAAGAGTGTGGTTAGTAGGGATGTGTGGACCAGATTTTTTTTGAGTGGTGAGTGAGTCGAATAGATTGCCACAATTGGTTGTGAGGTCTCTGATGGTGAATGAAATCAAAGAGAGATATGATAGGATTGGTGCATATGATGGTTGATTTGGGTCTCCCACGATGAGTCTCCGGACTTCATGGAGATGCCATAAATAATAATAATATAAAAAGGGGAAATAGATGGGATTTCCAAAAAGCAAACCCCAAACAGTTCTTTTGTGATGTGGCAAGCAAAAGGATAATTGGCATATAATTGGAATGACTATGGAAGGAAGACTTGCTGATGGTAGGAAAACAACAGAAGCAAACAAAACAGTTGTATTACTGCAAGAACAGAGGCAGATAAAATGAAGGTGGTTATGATGCTGAAGAACCTTCATGCAAATATGGACATGGGATTAGATAGGATATCAACCTACGTATTATAAGAATATACAAGGGAATTGGCAGCTCCTCTGACTCAGTAATGGAAAGTGCTTAGGGGGTGGAAAAAGGGCATAATAGTTCTATTGCACAAATAAGGAACCAAGACAAAGGAAGTCAATTATAGGCCAAGGAGTATTCTCCGGAGCAATGTTCCCTCAAAGCTGTATTTGTGTGCAAAATGCACACTGTTCAAAAAGAGTGCACATACACAAAATTTTTGCTTTCAGAATTTTTAATTTACAGTCAATTTTTGAACGTTAATAATCCCAATTTCTCCACTCCAATATTACTCTAACTCATTTTAACTTTAATACTCTAATCGGTTACTTTTAGCTTGCACTGTGTGAGTGAACTAACACTGTCATCAGAAAGTTGCAGGCACATATTTGTTTAAACAGTAGTCACTTACTGTTTAGTCTACTGTCTAAACCAGTGTTTCTCAAAGTGTGGTACGTGAAAGGTCTTCAGGGGATATGTGGCAATTTTCGGCTATGCATCATTGATGCATGGAATCATATTTCTCAACAAATAGTGCAATTAGAGACAACTGAGATAAAAATAGCACTAACTAATGAATCGTATCTCCTCTCCAACAGAAATTGCTGTATAGATTCAAGCAAAACCTTATGTTGCCGGTGCAACATATGGTTTTGCTTGACACCACTCCGTCGAGAACGTGTTAAAACTAAGAAATATATACTTATATAGTGAATGTGTTTCAGATATTATGGAATTTGCTTACATATAAATTCAAATAAAATAGACATTTACAATTAAATATACTTCGTTTATTTATTATTTGATAAGGGGATACTTGGTAATAATGAAAATTTAAGAAGGGGTATGCAGATATCTTAAGTTTGAGAAACACTGGTCTAAACAGTAGTCACTTAAACTCAGGTGAATGGCGATAGTTTGTAACTACATATTTAAGCAAACTAAGCACTCACAATTTCACAGGTTATAGCTATATGAAAAAATAAAAGGGCAACATTAATATGAAAAATATTACATTAGTAGTTTTAGTGTGTTAAACATTAAAAATGTCACTGTCGAAATTAAAGTTGAAAAGAACTGCAAATTTGTTTAAATTCAAGTGGCTGGACATAATGTGTTTATAAACTGCATATATACAAGATATTTAAACAGCTGAAGGAGTTAAGTATTCAAGTTGCTCTCATAGATTCATATTAGAAAATCTTGTATATTGCATTCTAAACATGTATGCAACGTACAAGATCTTTTAACAAAGATGTCACGAATTTTAAGCATATCAAATTAAGAGTAAATGGCTTGTGATTTTTTTCCATTGAAAGCACAGGCTACTACACACACACACAGAGTTTGTAAGTGATAAGTAAACAGTGATAATGCTGGTCTTTGTAAAGACCAGCATTATCACTGTTTCTGCTCTCAAACTCACACAAAGTTTGAGAGCAGAAACATGTGCACAAAATGTTTTTCACGCACATATGGTCTGGCAAAATTAGAGAGAATATTGCTCAGGAGTGGTGGTTAAAGTATTGGAGAAGTTGGAAAAGGGCAGAATTCAGGAATAAGTGAACAGGAAGATGATACTCTACGGGGGAATTCAGGAATGAGTGAACAGGAATACAATACTCTACAGGGAACAGCATGGTTTTGTGAAGATAGGTCTTGCACCTTAGTAATTTGTTCACTTCTTATAATAAAATGATGCGTCACTTGGATGAAGGAAATGGCTACACAGTGATAATGCTGGTCTTTACAAAGACATTTAACAAGATACTGCATGGGAGCAAATGAGAATAAATATGAAACTGATGATTTGGATAAGAGGATGGCTAATGGACATACATCAAGGAATAGGCAGACATCATTGTCACCTGCCTTCTCCCTGGTACATCACAGGGCTCAGTACTTGATTCACTGCTGTTTAATCTGTTCTTTGATATAAGAAATGATTTAAGGGGAAATATTAAGTTATTTGACAAAGGCAATAGTATCGTTGTTTATAATAGTACAATGGAAGTAGCGTTGTTGTGTGTAGGTGAAGAATTAAATAGTAGGGGAGACAGATGTGTGTAGTGGAATAGAGTGGCGTGCCCTCCTGCAATGAGTCCTTGGAGGTATCACACAAAAATAATAATAATAAAGATGCAAAGCTAGAAAAAGCAATAGTAAATGAAGATGATGTAGAGATACTGTAGGATAACTCAGATAGACTGGCACAATGAGCTAAGGGTTATGGCTGCCATTTTAACATGACAAAGTACAAGGCTCACCTTGGGATGAAGAGATTACAGGTTATGTATAACTCTGATGGAACCAAACTGCAGGAATTGATAAGGTCAGCTTTTTTTTTATTCTTCATCCCAAAGTGATGAAGTCATCATCCTATGCTCATACTGCAGATCTCTACATGACCTTCATTGACTGACTGTTGTTCTTCTAGCTTGCCACAATCATCAAGCAACTGAATATTTCCCCTTAAATCATTTCCTATATCAAAGATTTAGGAATTACACACAGAGTCCTGTGATACACTACTGTCATCTGCTTTTCTCGTGGATTGATTCCATTCTCCCATATACTACTCTCTGATATCTATCCATCAGCAACACTGCTTCATATTCATTTCCATTTGCTCTTGTTTATGTACGAGTTCGATGTGGTATCCTGTCACGTGTCACACTGTGCAGTCATTTTCTTTATCCATTTTATATTTCTGTTTCTTATCACTGATTAATTTGAATGATTGATGACAAGTGTGATGCAGTATGATATATCAGTAGCTAACGGCATGAGATCTAACGAGCTAAAATGTCACCTTTATATAAAACTTTGAAATGAAAGACAAAACTAATGAATTATTCTACAAAAAATTCAAAGTGCTCAGCAGAATACTTCCAAAACTACCTGCTCTTCTAACCCTGTATGGAGTAGTATTTTGCATACTTCAATTGTAAATTTAATTGTAAAATTAAATAAAATTATTTTAATTTATTCAAATATTAGTTATAATTATAAAATCTTAAATGTAAACTTACTTTTAAAGATATCTCCACTGCTTTATACTTCCCTTCTCCACTATCAATGCACATCCCAGGAGCCCTCATGCAATCCTCTGGTTCACATCGCCTCTTCCTCTCCATGACAGTTGAGGATATACATTAATCTGCCTTCCTGGCAGTGAAGAATTCATTACTCTCATATCATGTTCAATGGATGTCCAGGAGAAATGGTCATCCACAGAACATATCCAGACCAGTGCAAAGATTGATACACTAAGAATGTCTACCATATTTTCTCACAATGATTTCTCCACAATGGTCTTGGTCTGAACTCACTGAGGGAGAGATATAGACATACTGTCATAAACCATCCATCTCTTATATGACTCTTCTGCCTCACATTCAAATTATAGTGATCTGACCTATGGGGACAGATCACTATAATTAGTCTTGACTCCACAGAACACCATTCAAATGTTTAATAATGTTATGGACTGGATTGGTAAGATCATTTACATCTTTTTCAGACATTCCAAATTATAAATATCCCAAAATGATCCACTGCTTTGATTTTACTGGAGACACATTTAAACTAGGAGGTTTAAATCTCTTCCTTCTCTGCCAACCACAAATATCTTCTCTGTAAAATCAATTTATAGGCTGTAAACATCAAAACATCACCAGTGTTCTCATAAAAAATTAACATCATCTTGATCTTGAGCAATTATAAATATATTTATATTTACATATATTTACTTATATGTAAATAATTTATAATCATTAATAGGTGAGAAGAAGCTTGTCAAGTTAGGGAGCGAACAATTGAAAAAGTATGAAAACCTTTGGCTTAAGCTAAGTTTATTTATAAATAAAAATAATTTTATTACATGAAATATGATTTATGTACAATATGCATTAATTATAATAAATAGAGACTAGAAAATATAAAATAAGATATATAGTTATGGGGAAATTAATTTAATGCTTTTTAGAAATCATTTATTTTTGAAAATCTACTCATGAAAGAAGCAAATGTTTAAAAAAATATTCTTAATCTGTTCCTAATTACAAAATAGTAAGTATTTTAAAATATAAAAAATAAAATAAATAAATAATAAAATATTTCTAATGTATTACTTCAGGTCTGAGTGCTACATGGAAGAAATTTGTCATAAGTCTAGTCAAATGTCATTCAAGCTTCACTTCTGAAATGTTTCTTTGGCTTACTCCAAATCTGCTGATGTCTTCAAAACTGTACTGTTTACATATCCCAGGATAATATGTCACAGAATTCTGCAGATTATAGCAACATAGATATATATCATTATAAATTAGACATAAATAAAGCTTTGTAATAATTTAAAAAATAAACACTATATTAAAAATTTGCAAATAGGCATACTCTACTATCCATCAATCTGCACTTTTCCGCCTTTAACAAGTTTTCTGTTCTATTAATGATTTCTTTCAGCTGTTCAGCCATGGTAACAAATATTAGTCACTTTCATATATCACAAGTGCTCATTTCTGTGAGTTGTGACTTTTGTACAGGGTGGCCCATAAGTCATGAAGGGGTTTAAACATTTAATAGCTTTTTTTTTTTATTTATCATTTATTTTTATTATTTTTTGTTATAATGAAATACAGAACCTGGAGATTTTTTTTTATTAGTTATGAAAAACCACATCACATAAATGCCTTCCATTTCCAGCTTCACAAAAATTGGTCCTGTCTGTTTCTGCAGCATGTTCATGCTGCAGAAACAGACAGCATGTGCAAAGGTTGGTCGATTGGTAGAGCCTCTGCTACTAATGGCTCACAAAAAATGCTAAGCAAGTTTGAGCGCGATTGGTAATTGGAAGGGGATCAATCGTTTGATGCTGTTGGCACACTCTCCCTCGATGAGTCTTTGGACTCCCTGAAGGTGTAACATAATAATAATAATAATGTTCATGACACCTGGTAAGTAGCATGACACCTATTCATGTTTCTAGCTGCAGCACCCTAATTTCTGCACAAACATTCTCTTTCAGCTGTTGGATTGTCAGGGGCTTGATCACATATACCTTTTCCTTCAGGTAACCCCATAGAAGACATTCATGAAGAAATTAGGGTACTACAGCCAGAAACATTAACAGTTGTCATGGAATATACTGTAGAAAGGGGCCCATCTTTGTGAAGCCAAAAATGAAAGGCATTTACATGATATGGTTTTTCATAACTAACAAAAAAACAGTTGCCAGATTCTGCATTTCATTATAAAAAAATAATAATAAAAAAATAAAATAAAATAAAATCATTAATAAATAAAAAGTTATTAAATGTTTAAATCCATTCATGACTTGTTGGACACCTTGTATATCACACCAGTGCTGGTGAAGATGTAAAATGCCTTGTGCATGTAGCTGTGCAAAATATATTTTCTTTTTACTATATTCAGATCATCTCATGATCTTGATATCGGTATGTAACTTAATCATGTTTAATAGTTTCAAATATTTTTAAACACTACAGAAAGTTTTCACTTGGTTACAAAAGTAAATTATCTTCTTCTTCAACCTTTTGGTTCTGTCCACTGCTGGACGAAGGTCTCCCCCATGATTTTCCAGATAACTCAGTTTTCTGCCTCTCCCATCCATTTAACTCCTGCAATTTGTTCCAGTTCATTCCTCCACCTTCTTCTCGGTCTTCCTCTTTGTCTTGCTCCATCCACTGTTCTCCACATTGTTGTTTTTCTAGTCCATCTCCCGTCACTGCATCTGGCAATATGGCCAGCCCATCTCCACTTAGCCTGTTTAATGCATTTTACAATATCCATGTTTGAGATCTTATCCAGGTATCTCTTAATGTTATTTTTAGCATACTTCTTTTCATGCAATGTTGTGTTGTTCTCAGCTTTTTGTGTTTAGGGCTTCTGTTAAAGTCCATGTTTCTCCTCCATATGTTAAGACAGGAAGTATGCATTGGTCGAAAGCTTTCCTTTTTGGACTCATAAGGATATCACTTCTGAATTTGTCTCTCATTTTCCCATAAGCCATCCATCCAAGATGAATTCTTTGTTCAATCTCTTTTCTTTGGCACTCCTCAAAGGATAACAATTGTCCCAAATATACATAAGAAGTAACTTGTTCTATCTCATGGTTTTCAACTTTGACAGTTCTATGGTTAATATATTTATTCATCATTATTTTTGTTTTTTCTCTATTTATTTTTAACCCAATTACTCTGGAGGCTTCATTTAACTGATTTAGCCTTTCTTCCAGATCTTCAAGATTATCTGCTATTAGGACAATATCATCTGCAAACTAAATTACACTTGACAAGAAATTATATTCTTGTTTAATCCTTTATCCAAGTGTAGGGAGGTTTTGTCTGCATATGAAGTATCTTCATGATTTTAGTTAAGATAAAAAGCCAAATGGCTAGTTTTCTAGCACCTTAATATAGAAAATAAGGGGATAAACATCCTTTGTTGTTTTATAGCCAGTAAGCGAAACTAAAGATCGATAACTACGATCTATTCTTGATATTTTCTCATAACGTAAAACACAGCTCCTAGGAGATGTAATTTCAAATTGCCTTCGCCGATAGTTTTTTGGTATGAAATTTATAGATCGTAGTTATCGATCTTTAGTTTCGCTTACTGGCTATAAAACAACAAAGGATGTTTATCCCCTTATTTTCTATATTAAGGTGCCAGAAAACTAGCCATTTGGCTTTTTATCTTAACTAAAATATAATTACACCTTTATGGCATTTGTATAGTGAAGGTATGTAAGTTCTTTTCACTACGCTTTGATATCTTCCAAGTCTACCTACTCACTGATGAGACCTCAAAAAAGGTTGAAACTGGTCTGGTTAGTGGCCTCTCCTCATAATATAATGACAGTATTACATCTCCTAGGAGCTGTGTTTTACATTATGAGAAAATATCAAGAATAGTGAGGGAGCTTGCTCCACCTTTACTTCGAATTGCCTTCGCCGATAGTTTTTCGGTATGAAACTTATAGATCGTAGTTATCGATCTTTAGTTTCGCTTACTGGCTATAAAACAACAAAGGATGTTTATCCCCTTATTTTCTATCTTCATGATTATTTTTACATGGAGAATGGTAGGAGCATGGATTGCATTGCCTGAGAAGGTGGTGAACATGCAGACAGTGGATGAGTTTAAGGAATGGTATGATAGACTTTGTGTTGACCTCCCATGATGACCTCTCACAGATCCACTTTAATTCCTCTCCCATAGACTACCTGCTACCTGTTCTACAGATATTTCCACAAACAATGCTCCACTGAATTGGTCACTATCATTCTTCAACATTCTTCAACTAGGGATATATGGGGTGTCGAGGAGAGATAGTACCTCTCCACTTGGACAGTTTCACATAATTGTGGTTCAGCTGGATTGGTTCTCGCTGGACACCCAGCTGTCACTTATGGCTCCAAGAATCTACTGTAAACTGGTAGTGGCCACATGCTGGTAAACTGTGTCAACCCACAGGCTAAACTAAGTGAGAGAAGCCAGATATGGCAATCTGAAGCAGTGACTGTATTCAGTGAATCGGCTACAAACAGCATCTGTACTCCATGTTAAGAGCGGCTGAATTCAGGTCAAGAGTGGTGGTTGACATTTGATGAAACTTAACCATTGAAACTGAATGAACTCTAACCAACCTAAAGATGCATGCCGGCTTGACCGTCACTCAGTCAAACAAGGGTCGCACCCACTATTAGGGAACCAAGACAGTGAAGGCAAAAAATATGTTACTGGAACAAAACATCACCTAGTAGACAGAAAAAACATAACAAGCATAGGAACATGGAACGTAAGAACCCTTCACCAGGAAGGAGCACTGGAAATACTACTGCATGAACTAGACAACTACAGATGGGAAGTGATTGGACTCTGCAAAACCAGATGGTCGGGAAATGGAGAACTTCACCATGGACTACAAAATTTTAACTTCAGACAGGGAAAACAACAAACACCAAGAAGGGAGCACTTATGATTAAAACCAAAGGCTCAAAACTCTCTATTGTCTTACAATCCTCTCTCACCTAGGATAATAAAAGCAAGATTGAAAACATCAATTGGATCACTTACTATTATTCAAGTATACTCACCAACTTCAACATCATCATAAGAAGAAGACATTGAGGAGTTCTATACAGATCTGCAAAAAGCAGTACAGCAGACATCAAATCAAGATGAAACTTAATTGTAATGGGGGACTTAAATGCAAAAGTAGGCAAGGACTGGGATACCTGGCCAAGAGTAATTGGACAGCTTGGATATTGAGAAAGCAATGAACATGGTGAAAGACTGCTCAACTTCTGCTCAAATAATAGACTAACAATAACCAACACTCTCTTTAAACAATAAAAAAACAAAAGAAAATGGACATGGATATCACCAGACAGACAAACCAAGAATATGATCGACTATATTATTGTAAACCAAAGGTGAAAATCAAGTATCCTAAATTGCAGATCCTTTGCTGCAGACTGTGAATCAGACCATAAGCTAGTACTAGAAAACCTAAGAATAAATTTAAAATCTGAAAGGACTTTTATAGTCAAAAGGAGACTGAATGTAAATAAATTACAAGACAATAATATTCTAAGAAAATATCGACTAGAACTAGATAAAAACCTGAAGGAACTACCAAAACAGAATATATCTTCCATGTCCAGTGTGAATCCCGAAATAGACTAATACTTCATGAAGAATACACTTTTTGACTTGTAAACATTGCATCACATTTGTGTTAATAGCCCAGGTGTGCGTTCAAAATACACACACTTTGAGCCCTTTGAAAAAAATGTACAGATAGCGCAGCTGGTCAAATTCCTAGCGTTCTAGTAGTTTTAAACTGCTCAGAAGGCAAGGCAGGGTGAGCTCTGAGACAATAGCACCTAGAGGCCGTGATTAGTTATTGTGTCAACCAATCCAACTGAACGTTGTTGTTTGTCATGAGCTGCTGTTATTTTCTGAGTTTCATCTGTTTTGCATACATGAAGTGTGAACTGATGTAGTAGGCAAGTTTTTATATATAATTTTCAATAAATTTGTAACTTTTTTGCCCAACTTTCATACATCAATAAAACTGCAATCATACAGTCAAACTGATGTGAATTTTGTAGTGTGGATTGCATATGCTGCAACAGCACACCCAACTGAAATGGGCACGTGATGCCAGTGATATATATATATATATATATATATATATATATATTACACACACACACACACACACACACACACACACACACACACACACACACACACACACACACACACACACACACACACACACACACAAGTAGCCGAGTGAAGTGTGAAGATACTTCACCTGCAATCTCATTTCAAGTGTCATAAGTGATTTATTCCAGGTACTGTATGATGACTGATTAAAGTCTTATAAAAATCACACAGGAACAAAACTTGACCTGATATATTATTAAACATTGCTGGTCCATTTTTTACTTTTAATTTTTTACTTTAACAGTTATTCAGCAAGACATTAATGATTTGCAGAATTAAACTGAATGAATTTAAAAAGCACTGAAACACTTTGAAAATAATGAAAAATCATACAAAAAAAAAAGCATTTCTTTTTTTGTATGATTTTCTAGATGATTTCTAGATGCAAGCACTTCTAGAGATTATATATCACTAAATCAATTTTGCCCAAATTTGAAATGTATATCTTACATTAATTATGATCCTTCAAAGAATTTCAGCCAATAAGATCTTAATAAAAGAGAAGATATAAGAGCAAAGGATCACATGTTTTACAGACACACACACATCTTTAAGCTCACACTAGAAACCTGATTTCAATCAAATTTGAAATGTTTCTGATATTGCTCAATATCCTGTGAAAAATTCAACAAAAAGTCTCCTTCCTGACATTTTTACAGACTACATCATTCAGCTGATTTTAACCATAGGAATATTATCTTATGTTATGTCCTCCTCCCCAGGAATTTGCAAGATTATCACCTCTTCTGCAGACACTTATGTAGGCCACATCATTCAACTGTTTTTGATGAAATTTGTATTATAGCTATTTCTTATGCTATTTTATCAGGTGCTTATGGAAATAAAAAAGTGGTTTACTTTTTTATTTCTATAAAAAAAGTAAACCACTCACTATTAGCAAGCAACCAATCAGGTGTAAGTTAAACAATTGAAGTGATAAATTTTAAATACTTAGGGATTCAGATTAACTCAGAAAGAACACAGAAAATGACATAAGAGGTTACAGAAAACAAGATTTCTGGCTGTTCAAACAGAAAAATATGGAAAAATAAAAATCTCAACATTCCAACTAAGTATATATAAAAGTATAATAAAACCAGTTTTAACTTATACATAAACAAAAACAAACAGTTAAGATCAAATATTCAAACACTAATAAAAAAATGAAAAGTATTAGGAAAATTATTGAAAAAAAAAACTTTGACAAGATCAGATATGTGGAAATATACAAAATGTTACTTACAACTTTAAATGAATGGACAGAAAACACGAAAAAGAAAGGGCATATATCCAGAATGCAAAAAAGATACAATAATTATACAAATCAAAAAATAGAAAGTGTCAGAAGACCAATCGGAAGACCATGGAAACTGATCGAAAGAGAGATTGCAATAAACAATAAACATTGTTGCAACATCTCTAAAACTAAAGGTGGAAGATGAAGAATCTAGCAAAAAAACTGCTACATTTGTAATTGCCGCAGACAATACAGTAGTCAAGATATTCATCAAGTGAGCAATTCATTAGGGTGTTCCATCCAGCTAAATTAAGTAAATTGAAGTCAATAAGAAAAAAAAAAAAGATTTGATGGCATATCTTCATGTGTCTAAAGGGAATGTTTTGGGGAGTTAACAACACCTTGCTATACTTGCTTAATAAGTCATGCAACAGAACAAGTTTCAAAGGAGTGGAAAGAGGGCAAAACTGTTCAACGTCAAAAAAAGGGTGATAAGACTAAGGCTTATAACACTCTGCTGTTTGGAGTTGTAGTTAAGTCGTGAAAAAGTTCATGAACACTAAGATACAGAATTTTTTTTTTTTTTTAATGTGGAACCCATTCACGAGAGGGTTCCACATTAAAATTGTGGAACCATGATATTAGTGCTAGCCAATGTATAGCACTAATATCATGGTTAGACAAATTGGGATGAGATAACTGGAGGGATTTGCATGGGTTTGCTGTCAATCACAGAGAACACTAGTGTGTTCTACTGAGTAGCTATTATCAGTGATGATTATATTTTACCAATTTATTTCTGTACTACAATGCAATAAATGTACCGGACAATGGTGATGCATATACAGGGTATACTTAGATTTTGCAAAGGCCTCTGATAGACCTTTGATAAATTGCCACATACAAGTTGATAATCAAATTGGAACAGATGGGATTAGATACCAAATTAGTAAGTTAGATAGGCAATTGCCTGTCAGACAGGCATCAGCAAGTTGTGTATCGGGCAGCATATTCCAAAAAAGAAAAGTCACTAGTAGTGTGTGTGTGTGTGTGTGTGTGTGTGTGTGTGTGTATATATACACTCACACAGTGTATATATTACAGTGTATATATACACCCGATGTGAACATGTTAAAACTAAGAAATATATAGTGAGTGTTGTAATGGCAGTTTCAGTTGTTGTTTGATAATCAACAGTTGTTGATTATCAAATCAACAACTGTTGGCTTGCCTCTGTTGTCGAGTCGCATGATCTTTTGTTAATAATGCACCAATCATATGCACATCTTCATAGCTGCTTTATCTCTACAGGCCTGCCATTGCTGTCCGTTTCACACTCTGCTTTCACTTCTCATTAGTCATTCGTGAAGGATTTTTCATTAATAATAATAAGACAACTTTCAGTTATGAGGACTGGTGCATGGCCATTAAAGGTGTAAGACCTGCTGGTCTTACACTTTTTTTACAGCCCTTGGATGTATCTGTCAACAAACCATTCTAGGACTAGATACAAAAATTCTACATGGAGTGGATGGCAGCTGGCAGCTATGACCTGACTCTAGCAGGGAAGATTAAGAGACATCATCACTGGAACTGTTGTGCAACTTGATTTTAATAGCTTGGGAAGTGATTTTGCCAGAAATAATTGCCAAGAGTTTTTTAAAAAACAGGCATTTCTAATGCCCTGGATGGGAGAGAAGATGATGCTATTTGGATAGATAACTTTGACGATTCACAAGGAAATCACTCTCGAGGCCAGAAGTAGTGATAGCGAATAGGATATTCTTGGTAAGTCATACTCATTTTCCTGAGTATGACTTAGTAAATCATACTCAGGAAAACTTTAGTTTCCAAAAATCCCCACATATATCTTGCACCATGATTTTTTAACTTTACTTTTTGGAAAAAAATTGCAAGTTATATTCAAGTAAATACAGTAATCTGGACAATCTCTACCTGTCTTGAATCAAGCTTCTTCGTTTCTTTCTCTTCTGCAATATTTCTCGACTCTTTTCAAATATGTTGCATACATCTTTGAAAAGCGTATACAAACATATTTGCATACACCTGGAATACTTAGTAGAGAAATTATTTGTAATTCTGACATTCAGCTTTATTCCTATTTTATATATACAGATAGCCCTCGCATAACGCGGTACTTATACAATGCGGTTTCGATATAACGTGGTCTACAATTTGTAGTAACCCTTTATTTATTTATTTTTTCATATTTTTCACCATGGGACTTAAAAATCAAATTTTATCTTCGTTAAATTTGTGTCTGCCCGTATCGTGTAAGTAATTATAAGTATCGAATTTAGTTTTATTGCATCACTGAATAAGGCACTGTACAGAGGCTTTTGCAGTCTGTGTCATTCTCAACAAATAGTGCAATTAGAGACAGATGGAATAAAAACGGCGCTAAGTAATAAATCACATGTCCCCTCTCACAGAAACTGTATAGACTTAAGCAAAACCATATGTTGCCGAAACACAGCATCTAACTAAAAACTATTGTCCAATTTTTCAATTATGAAATAAGTGTTTGTTTTATTGCATTTGAAATTCTCCATCATTATGACAGATCACAAAGGCTAACTTAAAATTCATTCTATGGCATGTTCCAAGAATTGAAACATGCCATAGAATGAATGTGTGAGTTTGCCTGCCACCTCAAATGCAAACAAGAAGCCATAAAATTCAACCAAGGGTTGAAATGTTTGCGTGAGTAGAGCCAGTCAGTAATGAGAAGTAATATCGTTCCATTGGAACGATAAATGACACCCTGTTATGAATGTGTTAAAACTTATAGTGAATGTTGTTATGACAGTTTCAGATGTCATGGAATTCGATTGAAGAGAATTAACATTTCAACTCAACACTTGTTGGTTGCTTTTGTCTTTGGGTCGCGCGATCTTTTGTTAATACTGCACCAATTATATGCACGTCTTTATGGCTGCTGTTCTTGTGTAAAACAAAATTCAGCTTGTATGTATTGTAACAATTAAAAAAAAAAACTTGAATAATTTATAAGTGAATAAAAAGATATTACCTGTAAATCGTTGACATGCCAGCAAAATTCTCAGACGTGCCACCCCTGGCACGGGTGCCATAGGTTCGCCATCTAGGGTTTACTCTATAAAGTGTTTATTGTTGAAAATTGTCTTCGTTTTCTGCCAGGAAAGCACATTTAAAATCATAAGTGTGTTAATCTCAAGCTGAGCAGTTTATTTTCTGGTGAGTTACATACATATGAGAATTATACAAATGATATCCAAGAGATTTCAAGTGATGACGACCTCCGGTCACTTAAAGAACATCTACAAAATGTTATTTCTGAAGACAGTGATGATGATTAAAATATGCGCTTTACTTTATTGTGTCTAAAACATTTATGCATTATGTGCAATGAAATTTATGTATAATTTGTAATTTTTATACTATGTATTTGTCTCATAGTTTATGTTTTCTTAACTTACATGAATTACCTGAATTAAATCAAAATATTGTTTTTGTTGGATATGTCATTGTTGTTTATATAATTTAGAAAAAAAAACGATTTCGGAACATAACCCTACTTTTTCTATGCGATCTAAGGCTCGTATAACATGATTTATATAACGCGGCATTTCTATGGAACTTAACATCCGCGTTATACGAGGGTTACCTGTATATATATATATATAGATAGATAGATAGATATAGATGGAAACTATGAGAACTCTACTTCCATCATCTGGAATTAGCCCTTCTGACTAGGCCCTCTGAATCATGCAGTGTAGCCACTGCAAAGCTTTTAATATCCGTATTTGAGCATTTCTGGTCAAATATCTACTTAAGCTGCCTTTCCACATTTCCAGTTTTTTTGATGGCGCCTTTTTTACTCAAGTACTGATATGTACTCCGGTCTGCATTCCTCTTGAAAATTTTATACTACTATTCTGTCACTGCTTGTTTCATTTGGCAATCTTTCAAAGTAATTATTCCAGACATCTAGAGTATCTTTATCTTCAGTTTTCATGTCACCATTATCATCTCAAATTCCTTTTATAGTACTCTTTCCTCCATTTCTAAGTGTTTTCAATAGCCTTCAGAACATTTTGCCATCTTCTTGTTATTTAACTTCTATATTCTTACTGAACTCTTCCCATGACTTTTGTTTAGAAATATTACTGTTCTTTTCAATGTAATATTCACTTTTATCCTACTTGAAACTAAGTGTGTGTGTCACTTCCAAATTCAAATCCTCTGTATGCTCTTGCATCCTGAACCAGCATGAAGATATCACTATTGACAATGACACAGTCAATAAGACTTTTCATATTTCCCGTGTCTTCTCTTCATATAAACCTCTGCACATCTTTGTGTTAGAACATGATGTTAGTAATGATGAATTCATATCCTTAGCAGATACAATTATTATTAAGTTTGCCCTTTTCTCCAAGTTTTCCCAAAACATTTCTACATGTTACTCCTCAGAGCTCTGATGATTCACCTGCATCCCTCACTCTCTCCCCTCCAACCATCAACAATCTCTTTCCTTGCTATCTTCACCTACCTGCTTTCCCATCATCTCTCTATCCCTTGCTTCTGTATTCTCAACTTCCTCTCTTTCTCTCATAACTTTCTCTTAACTCTACTCTTGTTCACCTCACATCAGTTGGCCTTTCTAGGCTCTAAGCCAGTGATGGCAAACCTATGACAAGTGGGTCAGCACTGACACACTTGAGGGTTTCAGGTGACACACCTTGGATATTGAAAAATACTGGTATTCTGATGAAAAAACTAATTTCAGTAATTTCAGTTTATTAAATTAATTGTATAATATGAATTCATAGATTGTATATCAATGTCCTATTAAATAAATAGCCTAATATGATATGTATAAGCTGCCATCTATGATTAAGTAGGTAAATTTATAATGCATGTATGCAAGTGGCACATCAACAACGTCAATATTTAAAAAAAAAAGATGTTTGACACACCTGGGTAAAAAAGGTTTGCCATCACTGATCTAAGATCTCCCTTCATGCTCCTCAACTCATCTCACATACCCTCCACTTCTTTTCTCTCTCCCACCTCCCTCTACCCCCTTCCCAAAGAATCCTACTCCCATCATAATCAGCCACCAATCAAAACTGCTTCATCTTCAGTCACACCATCTACTAGTATCTTGCTAGTTGTATGTCTCTGTCAGCACTCACTCATTTTAGATAATATACTACTACTACTAATACTGCTTCAATTATAAACCTGAGATGCTGACAATGAAATCACTCAGAGTTCACTTCTTGTTATCTACATTTCATGCATACATGCATTTCCCATGTTGCATTTTCAACTGACAGGAAGTGCACATACCACAAGCACAGAATGCTACAAAATTCTGTATGATACTGTGTAAAATGTAATCTTTACATGGTGGCAAGATGGGTGAAAACATGTTAGTGAATAAACGAGGCCACCATAACTGAAACAAAGAAACAAATACCCAGATGCAACAGAAAAAAACTTCAAGATGCAACAAACTTTCCACACTTAGCAGCAAAAAACAGATATTATTCATTCTCTACATCACATATGGGCAACCCCCGGCCCGGATCCAGCCCTAATCTATTTCAGCAAAGTTTGCCTGATTCTTGGTGGGAGAAAACATGGTGTATTCTACTAACTCACATTAAGCTGACATCATATGACTTGTGCAAAACACACTATGTTTTCTCCAACCAAGGTCTCTTTCTCACTTTGACTAGCAGCATGTGTGAACGTGTTAAAACGTGTCAATTCACTACTTGCATTGGTGTTGTGCTTTGTTCAGTGCCTGCGTTGATGTTGTGTTCGGTGCCTGCGTTGATGTTGTGTTCGGTGCCTGCGTTGATGTTGTGTTCGGTGCCTGCGTTGATGTTGTGTTCGGTGCCTGCGTTGATGTTGTGTTCGGTGCCTGCGTTGATGTTGTGTTCGGTGCCTGCGTTGATGTTGTGTTCGGTGCCTGCGTTGATGTTGTGTTCGGTGCCTGCGTTGATGTTGTGTTCGGTGCCTGCGTTGATGTTGTGTTCGGTGCCTGCGTTGATGTTGTGTTCGGTGCCTGCGTTGATGTTGTGTTCGGTGCCTGCGTTGATGTTGTGTTCGGTGCCTGCGTTGATGTTGTGTTCGGTGCCTGCGTTGATGTTGTGTTCGGTGCCTGCGTTGATGTTGTGTTCGGTGCCTGCGTTGATGTTGTGTTCGGTGCCTGCGTTGATGTTGTGTTCGGTGCCTGCGTTGATGTTGTGTTCGGTGCCTACGTTGATGTTGTGTTCTGCTCAGTGCCTGAGGTGTAGAAGACAGTTTTGTTTGACAGTTCTGAATATCACTTATAAATTTGGGACAATGTCAGGGATTATTGCAAAAAAAAGAAAAGTAGATGCAAAGAATCATCAATTTCAAGACAACTGGATGGAGGATTATTATTTTATTCTGAATAAAAGTTTGCCTGTATGTTTGCCGCGCAACAAATCCATATCCGTCAACAAAGAATACAACTTGAAAACACACTTTACTTCGAGACATGCGGATCACCCAAAAATTGATGGACAACTACGAAAAGATGAAATACAGAAGTTGAAGAAGAATTTGGATACCCAGCAGCAAATGTTCAACAAGCAAAGAACGCAACACCACAGCATTGTCAAAGCCAGCTTTGTGGTAAGCAAAAAAATCGCTAAGCATTCTAAGTCATTTGGTGAAGGAGAATTTATCAAAGAATGTCTGCTGGATGTTGCAAGTATAATGTGTCCTGAAAAGAAAAAAGACTTTGAAAATATTCGTTTGTCGAGACATACTGTTGTCCGACGGATAGAAATTATGGCTTATGATATCAAAAAAAGTTTAAAAGAGAAGATTGCTAGATTGGAAGCATTTTCAATTGCTTCGGATGACAGCACCGATGCCTCCAATACAGCACAACTAGCAATACTTATTCGAGGAGTTGATGTGGATTTCAACATCACAGAAGAATTATTGGCGCTTTGGCCGTTAAAAGGAACAACTACCGGTGAAGATATATTTGAAACAGTCAACACAGTCTTCGAAAGATTTGGGCTTAAACGGAGTTCACTATCTGGCATATGCACTGATGGAGCCCCTGCAATGGTTGGTGCACAGAAGGGATTTATTGGAATAGTTCATGAAAGAGCAATAGAACTACAGATCCATCCGGAAAATTTAACAAATTTTCACTGCATTATCCACCAACAAAATCTGTGTGCAAAATCAATTAAATTCACAAATGTTATGAAGTTGTAGTAGCCAGTATTAACTTTATTAAGTCAAGTGCACTTAATCACCGCCAATTTAAGGAGTATTTGGCAGACCTATTTTCGGATTATGAAGATGTGTCTTATTATTGTGAAGTGAGGTGGTTGAGTAAAGGTAAAATGTTAAAATAATTTTATGATCTGAGACAAGACATTGCAGATTTTATGGACATAAAAGGAAACACAATTAACCAAGTAAAAGATGATGGGTGGGTGTGTGATTTAGCATTCCTTGTAGATGTCACCGGATACCTAAACGAACTGAATTTTAAATTGCAAAAACAAGGACAATTGGTTCATAAACTGCATGGACATGTCAAAGCTTTTTGTAATAAACTAAGATTATTGGAAAGTCAGATAAGAGCTAAAAATTGTTATCATTTTCCTACTCTAGCAACTCATAAAAATATCCCTTATAATTGTTATGGAGATTAACTGAAGGCACTAATAGAGCAATTTGATACAAGGTTTGCTGACTTCAAAAACAAAGACTCTACATTCGCTATATTTGCTCGTCCAATGGATGCTGATGTAAATAATGTGCCAGAAAACTTACAGACAGAACTTATTGAGCTTCAGGTGGATTTAGTGCTAAAATCACAATTTAACAACATTGCTTTGACGGATTTTTATAAATTTTATTTGGTGGAAGAAAAATATACAAATTTACGTGTCTTTTCAAGAAAAATCATTTGTCTTTTCGGCAGCACACACACATATGTGCAGCTGAATTTATTGTATTTCGAGGATGAAATACAATAAATCAAAAATTTGGACAAGAATAACAGACATGACATGACAGGCAGGTCAGGAGATTTATTGTATTTCAAGGATGAAATACAATAAATCAAAAATTCAGACAAGAATAACAGACGAAAACCTCGAAAATTCTATGCGATTATCCTTAAGTAATATTAACATCAATATTGATAGTCTCGTAGTTGAAGTACAAGGCCAATCTTCACATTAAATTGTTATGTTATTCATTATATTATAAAATTTATGTAGAGCTTTATACCAAAGCATTATATTATAAATAAATGAAATATGATGTAGCAACTTGTTTTAATTCATTTAATATTAATTTATTTTATTTAATAATTTGGTTCGGCCCTTGAATCGGAGACAGAATGATAATTTGGCCCCCTGAACTAGGAAAGGTTGCCCATGCCTGCTCTACATGATAGAGCTTACAGAATCTTTTTATCTAATATAGATAAAAAGAAACCAAGAGCTCAACTTCCTCAACACCATCCTACCAAAGAATGGTTATGATACAATATTAGTCAACAAATTCTATATCAACCACAAGGCAGTCAAATGAACATGAAAAACAGGACTTCAGAGGAACACTGATTCTCCTCTATAAAGCCAGTCACAAATAAAATATCAAGGATACTATGTGAACAAAACAAAGGTTGCCTTCTATCCCCTCAACAAGAACTTTAATCTCCTGAAACCTCCAAAACTTCCCCATCCATCTCTCAAAAAACCTGGTGTCTACAAGATTAACTGTACCTGTGGTTTGCAGTATACATGACAGACAGGCAGGTCAGGAGATATATATATACACATACATATATATATATATACACATACATACATACCAGTCTGAGCACATCCAAGATGTAGAAAATGAAATGAAATACAAATCAGGACTGCAGCACATACAACTGAAACCAAACATCAAGTATTATGGAAACAAACCAAAATGCTTCACATAGATTACATATTTTTTTCAAGAGCATACAAGGAATCAGCTGAAATAATCAAACATTCTCAATAGTGCAACAAAAAATAGCAGAAGATTTTACATCGAATTGGGTCTTCTCTAATTCAACATGACATGCACACAGTTGCCAACAGTTCGTAGCTGACCACAAACCAGAAAACAACTTCATAGCAAATGCAAACTTTCCATTGTTATTCCTGTTTTCAAATATTTCATTATGTACATTACCTGTTATAACCGTTTTTAGTTTATTCACTTATTTCTCCTGATGATGTGAAATGCAAGAATTTTCACAAATTAGTACTGAGTGTACTAATTTGTGAAAATTACTACACTCAGTACTAATTTTCACATCTGTCCTATCCTATCTGTTTCTTTCATGTGGAAGAATACCACCAAAAACTTTACTAATCTTCCCTCCATAGAAGCTTATGAAACAATTTCGACAGCCATTTAAATCTAACTCAGGTTAGATTTACTCTAAATTTACAATAGAATTTAGAGTAAATCTTTGCCTCTATCTCTGTAGTAGTTATAACAGCGGAAGAAATGTTCAAAAGAAGTTTTCAACAAGCAATCTCAGAAATATGTGATATTTTTATCAATCAACTATACCGAATTCCATTATTTAAACTCATTACTTTAATAAATTAAACTATTCTTCTGTTATTACTCTGATTATGGATAATTTTGTTTGATGATATTTGTATGGTAGTTCTCTTTTTAAAAAGAAAAAAATATTCAAGTAGGTGCACTATTAAAAACAAATAACCATAGCAGGTAATCAGTAATTTCCAAATATGCATTAACAATAATTGCTTACTTTAATATAATCTAAAAAAAAATTAATGAGTGATCATTTTGCACAGGTGTATCATCAAGGTGCAGATTTCACATGATGCAACAGAGACACATCAAAACTGAGGTAGAGGAACAGGAGGTGTTCAACATATTGAAAAATATCAATGTGAACACAGCAGTAGGACTGGATGGCATGTCAGCCCATGTATAACATTATTGTGCAAGAGAATTCGCATTGTGTCTGATGAAGTTGTTCAATCTAAGTCGCAAGCTCTGGCAGGTTCCAGGAAAGTGGAAGGAGGGTAAGATAGTTCCACTGCATAAAGTTGGCTCCAAGACAGAGGTAGCAAACTACAGACCAATTAATATATCAGGAGTGATTGTTAAAGTATTGGAAAAGTTGGTTAAAGGTAAAATTGAACAGTGGATGGATAGGGATGCTATACTCTATAGTGGGTGGCACAGCTTTATAAATGGTAGATTCTGTCTTAATAATTCATTCACATTTTATAATAAAGTGACAGCAGAACTGAATAGAGGAAATGGATACACAATGATACTACTGGACTTCACAAAGGCATTTGACAGAATACCATATGAAAAACTATTACAAAAGTTGGAGCAAATAGGAATGGATGTGAAGCTAGTAGTGTGGATGGGGAGGTGTGTCTGACAGACAGACAGACACCAGAGAGTATGATGGAGAGTAGAATCTAGAAGTGATTAGTGGAGCACCTCAGGATACTGTACTAGGGCCACTACTCTTTAATTTGTATATCAATGATATAGAGAGAGATTTAAGCAGGATATTCAGTTGTTTCCTGATGATGCAAAACTGGGGAGAGTAATAGTTGATAAAGGTGATGTTTAGATATCCTGCAGGATGGTTTAAATAAATTAGCATTGTGAGCAAAGAATAAAGACTGTCAATTCAATGTTGCAAAATGTAAGGTTGAAAAGGGTACATACTGTGTATCATATTGATGGTACTGGATTGCAGGAAATTGGTGAGGTTATTGAATGGACTTGGGGGATAATGGTGCATGCACAGACAGTTGAAGTTCAGAGGGTATATTGCAAAAGTTGGTAAAACAACTCGAAGGATTACTTGGATTGTGAAAACACACTAACAAGCAAAGACAGGTAAGTTATTATCCCTCTTTATAAAGCTATGATTCAGCTGCATTTTGACTACTGTGCACAGATTTAGTTACGTGGGTTTCTCAGCGATCAGGAGGTGGTAGAGAGGATTTAGATATAAGTGACTAAGCTGGTGATAGGTCTGTGGAATGCTTCCTATGAGGATAGGTTGAAGGTGTGGGTTACAAAGTTTTGACTGATAGGTGGAAAACAAGGGATGTGAGAAAAACTTATAAGATATTTAAGGAATTTTATAAAAGTGATTCAAAGGAAATTTTTCAACATATGAAAAACCTAGGAGTTATCCATGGAAGTTGTGTAAGAGTGCGGTTAGTAATGGTGTGCAGACTAGATTTTTTGTGTTAATGGTGAGCAAGTGGAATGGATTGCCAGAATTAGTTGCGAATCAGTTTAAAGTGAAGTATGATAGGTTTTGAGTGTAAAATATTTAGTTTGGGATTTCCCATGATGAGTCTCCCAACTTCATGGAGACAGCATATGATAATAATAATAAAATCAGAGACACAGTAAGACGTTATGCAATGTAGCATTTATTGATAAATACAATAACAGTGAAATAATATTTGGTAAATATCATGTTACTTATTTTCTTATCCTGCTGAAGAACCTTCACTTTTTTTTTCTATTAATCTTTGATTATTTTAATAATATATCACATAAACTAGTGTATTTTAACAAGTCTACATTTTGCAGTTAATTTCATTCAATTCTGGAATTCACTAATTTTCTATAAATATGGAGGACCTTTCACTAACCTCTGTAAAGGATTCCACAGATATAGAGATTTTTAATTCATCATTTTGCTTTTGGAGTTTTCTTTCTGCTTCAAGTTTTCTAAGCTTTGCTTTAAACCTTTCCATTTGGATAAGATTTTCTTTAAATTCTTCCATTTCAACTATAATTGTTCTCAGGGCATTTAATACTGAAATTATATAAAAAGAAATTATTAAATTTTATGAGTGCTAAAGAAAACATTTATTTCAAAACAATTCCATTAACATATTCATAATTCTTCATTAATAACATAAATGAAAACATTTTCAGTATAACTGACAAAATTTTAAAGGTTTTTATTTTATTTTATATATACAGTGCTTGGAAAGAAGTCAACAGACACCACCATGGTCAAAGTGCATCTTGCCATGTAACAAGTCATGTGTTCCCAAATCAGTGCAACTGTGTCCATGTGAAATGGCTGCAAGAAGGGAAAATGACAGAGTTTGGAAGAGGTGTTGTGATAAAATGCTATGTTGCAGACCTATCTGTTTGGCAAATTGTTGACAAATTGGGCCATCCCAGGTCAACAATCAGTTATACCATACTCAAATAGAAGCGCAGGAAGTCAACTGCAAATACTACCCACAGTGGACGATCCACCACACTCAC
This sequence comes from Typopeltis vanoorti, assembly GCF_054136105.1. Classification (NCBI taxonomy): domain Eukaryota; kingdom Metazoa; phylum Arthropoda; class Arachnida; order Uropygi; family Thelyphonidae; genus Typopeltis; species Typopeltis vanoorti. Next base: position 48,198,885 of record NC_143568.1, read on the forward strand.
TGAATGCGACCATAGTAAAAACTAGCATTTGTCAGCCAACACATTGAATGCAGAGTTCTGGGCATCAACTGGAATATGAATCTGCACAAAAAGCATTCAGAACCAAGGCTCACAACATGTGTTTCAATATGAAAGCCTCACATTACCTGAACCAACAGGCAGCAATATCTTCAGTGGTGCAAAGAATGTGTACAGTTGGATGTGGAAGAATGGAAAGCTGTGTTACAGAGCGACAAATCATGCTACATCCTCTACCAAGCAGATGGACAGGTGTTGGTGTGGCAATTGCCCAGTGAACATTTTTCACCAGAGCGCATAACCCCAACTTTGAAATTCAGAAGTGACAGTGGTATCTGAACATTCTGAACAATGCAATGCTTTCTACTTTGTGGTGTTTCTATGGAACTGATCATTGTCTTCATCAAAACAATGCACTGTGTCATAAGGCTGTAACTGCATGGTTTGTGGACATGAACATCACTATTCTTGACTGGCCACCTAAGAGTCCTGACCTCAACCCCTATGGAACATCTGTGGGATGAACTGGAGCATCAGATGAGGTCAGGGATGTCCACCACACAACAGTCCAGGACCATTACATGCCTACAGGAAGAACAGTCCAAAATTCATACTGATTGCTATCATATGCTTGTGCAAAGTGGGATTGCTGCAGTCATCGCAGTGAAAGGAGGTCCTACATCTTAAGGTGGGCACCATGGCTGTTTGTTCCTCACACTATGGTTTCCACTGACTTCTTTCCACACACACAGTAGATTCCAGCTAATTAGGCCACATCAGGAATAGAATGATTTGGCCAATTAAGTGGCTGTCCAAATTAAACAAAGTTGCATGTTAAGAGGTTAAAAGGTGTATGTACATAACATAAAATACAAATTTTGACAAGTTTTTCATTGCTTAACAAAATTTCTGACTTATAAACAATCAGCTTTAAATAAAATATTTCTCATAAAATAATTTCATTTATATACATTAAACAAACATGCAGTTAATGACATTGTAGGAATTGATTATAGCCTATCATTTTTTTTTTTGAGTGATTGATTGCAATTAAACAAAATCAGCACAGGTATCTAGTGCTGATATAGTATACTGCCTTCATTGCCTTCCTGCATGAAATATTCATAACCCAGTAATAAACTTTCTAGAATCCTGGTTAGTCACTCGTTCAAGCTCGCAAGTGTCATCCTTATCACTTTCTTTCTTGTTTTTCTAATGTCCTCTAATGCTTTATTGCAATTTCTTCCTCAAAATCTTCATTTTCATTAAAATATTAAAAAGCCAACTTTAATGGATGCAAACTTTTCATAGTTTTGGATGTGGTTTACTTTGAATGGAACATATTTTTCGTTGTCAATCTGGCATATTCATGATTCAATGCTTAAAACTACAATGAGCAAAACAGTTTTGAATAGTGTTGTTTCTTATTCCTTGTTAACGATAAACTGTATTTCTTGTAAAAGGCTAAGTTTTGCATCAACCTCCTTAGTAACCATCAAGAATGAGGAAAAGTTTATTGATTTCTGTTGTAATTCTGTATCCCAACTCATAAGCCAATTAAAAAATTCAGATTTTATCTATGCATTTTTGTTTGCATGTAAACTCTCCATTCTGATCCCTTAAAAGCATCAAGGCCGGGCCCATCCTCTAATAAATAATGGTTGTTGTTTAGTAGTTCCCAACATATTTGAACAGCATAACATTGTTATATGATCTATTGCTTTTAATGGTCCAAACAGTGTAGTGTTGTAAAAATAATAATAATTTATAATTCTGAATATTTTTACGTATTGTTTATGTTAGTATGTTTATTAGTTTTAGTTTCATAACACTCATTGTCTGCACTTGTGATGTGCCTGTTATTGAAATTGTTTTGTCAAAATGAATTGTAAAGAAGTCAAAAAAAATTAATGTACTTAACGGATTTGAATAGTTGTGTTACTTTAAAGGAATTTTATTGTGGTTTAGAATTATTAAGTGTTTGTGTTTTTTGAATACATTCTCTTGTCGCTAATGCAATCTGCATGTCAGCCATTATACCTAACTTCTTGCTAGTGTTGCCAAATGAAAATGACTAAAAACAGCTAAATCTTAAAAACAAAAGAGCTAAAAAGGAGTTAAAAATAAAAATTTGAAGTTAAAATTTTAAAAGTAGTAGCTGATACTTTTAAGTTACTTAATTTATTCAAGTTAAAGTGATACTTGCATATAAGTGACTAAATACATCTTCCATGTGGCCTTCTGAGCTTAATTCACCCACATTTTCACTTAGATTTTTCAGCTTTATTATATGTGGCCATCGTTCCAGTGTTACTCGGTGTAGATGCTGGTAAATGATAGTCTGTACAGCACTTGTTGTTATGCCTGAGGCCATACTTGACTGACAAAATAGCTGTCAGCATTGGCAATTCCATCATGTTTCTTAATTTAGTTTTAACTACATTCATGGAACTAAAAATTCGTTCAATTTCCGCATTAGAATTTGGCAGTATTAATAAATGTTTTGCACACTGAGCAATTTCTTTAAATGGATTCATTCCAGATGCATCTTTATGTTCTCGTACTTCAGTCTACAATAGCTCAGTGTTTTCTATATTTGTCCATTTAATTTTTAAGTGGATAGTATTGTACTGGTATTCAGCGACACCAACATCTTTTTCTGTTTTCAGCATTATTTCTAAGATGGGAGTAGCAGGTTCTTTTATATGACTGAAATGTTTTAGGGTATTGTCAACAGAAAAAGAAGACATCATTCTTAAAATATTCAAGTTTCCAGGCAACCTTTGCTTAAGCTGTTTAAAGAGACCAAGAAGAAACTGTTTTGCTCTACTTCTAAGATTTTGCTCATCATTTTGCATTATATTCTTTTGTATCATCAACTCTGAAATTTTTCTTTCAAACCCATAAGAGTTGGAGTGGGATCCAAATAGTCATCAATCTGACTCTGGAGGGCTGACCGTGGATAATGGTAGCACTAACAAATTAGCAAGAGAGCGAATCAAACGAGAAAGGTCTTCAAATAATCTCATCTTATCTGCACCGTTAGATTCGAAAATTTTGTTAACTTGCTGAACTTGAACTAGAACAGGATGCAAAAATAAAGGTACAACAGATTCCTTTCATCTTTGTACATCTCCCACAAAATTTGAGCTTTGTAACATTTCTCAGTCACACTCACGACTTCGAATTGAGTTTTAATTCCAACCACTGGCTGAGAATTCTGTCTACCACAGGTTCAATGGAGAGCCACATTGTTGCACAATTGCTTACAATTTTCAGAGGTGCATCATTTTCATTGATAGTTTGATAGAGCTCTTTGTATGCTGCTTGTCTGGAAGAATGTGAAAACCACTTATATGTTTCAGCAACTTGTGCAGAATCTCTCCCAAGAAAATTAGAATTTTCTTGGGAGAGATTCTGCACAAGTGTGAGACATTGCCAGTTGTAATGAATGGCATACACATCTAATTAAAATTAAGGAGGGAATATATGCCTTCAGTTGTTCATAAACGCCATTATTGACACCAACCATAACACTGGCATTGTCTGTACCAATTGCAATGAGATTTTTAATGTCCAGTTTCTTGGTCAGAGCCATTAGCACTTTTCTAGAATCACCATGCTCAGAAATGTATGCATAATTGTGTTGAATTTCTTGCTATAATAAATGATGGCCATTCCTAAAACTGTGATATCATTCAATTTGTCTATTAGCAAGCTGAAATTTTCATCTACAATGTCCACAATTAGATCTTCTTCAAAAAAACTCATTTAGAATATTCTTTACAAGTGCAGAGCACTTAGTTTGGTGCATTTGTATCTTTGGCATAATTTGACTGTCTGGGCTGATATTTTTGCAGAGATCTACTAGATGATCGCAACTGTTGAATGATGAGCGACAACAAAGAAATAATGTTAACCTACCTTCAAAGTTCACGGTCTCAGACTTTTTCACAAGCATATTTGTAATAGGAACAGCCCTATATGGAACTGCAGCAAGTTGTTTCATATAAGGCTGTATTTATATATTTAGCAGCTATATCACATCTGCAAGACTTACAGTGGCCATTTGTAGCGTCACCAGGAGCTTCATACAACCATTTACTAAACATTCTCATTTGCAACCACTCCCTCCTAAATTTTTGCTTGTAAGCTTTATTTTTCTCTTTGCTCATTTTTGAAGAAGAGTATACAACTCTTTACTGCAACGAATTACGATCAGTCTTTGAAACTTCCCACTTGCTATTGTAACTACCAACCAGAACACTGTGCAAAGACTAACTTGTAATGGTGCTATCAACTTTAAGGCAACAAAATGGAAGACTGTTGGGTCACGTGACTGAATGGCGTCATCATGCATTTGAAACGTGTACGATGCTCACACCAGACGTACAATACAATTCCTTATCAAATGCGAACATCTGGAAAACTTTTAAAACAATTCCTTTAACAATAAGTTACAAAAACAACTAAAAAGAGCTGAAACTAGTTCTGAAGGAGCTAGATTTGGAGCTAGGTGCTAGATTAAAATTTTTGGAGCTAGGGAAGAAAAAAAAGAGCTAGATTTAGCTCCAAAAGAGCTAAATTGGCAACACTGCTTCTTGCTTGCCAGTTTCATGGAGTGCGCATGCTCGTCGAGAAGGTTGATGTGTGATTGACAGCTGACAAGAACAGCGTTTGGTATCAGAGTAACAGGTATTAACAATAGGGTGTTCAGAGAGAAAATTAGAACACAGGCCGACAGACATTTAGATTCGGAGGAAATTGAGTTTTTTTTATGTGACAGTCGGAGGAAAATTAATAGTATATTCAAAAAAAGGAATCTTGGAACTACATAGTTTAAAGTGAAATAAGTATTGATAAATAAAAAAGAAAATATTGCTATAGATGTTTTAAAAGGAATATTCGAGGAAACACTAATTGGAAGATTAGTAGTAGATTCTGAAAAGGGAATCATAGAACTGTGAGTTTTTTTAAAGTGGAAGAGTTAAGACTGTCAATAAGCATTAGTGAATAAAAGAAGAAATTGCTATTTACGTTCTAAAGGAATGTTCGAGAAAACCCTGATTAGGAAGTTTCATCTGTATTAAGGACGCCGGATCTAACTATTATTTCTACTAAAAAGAGACAGAATTGAGTTAGGAAGAATTAATCTGTGCTACATGAGTGATGAGAAAGGATCCTATGAAAATGAAGAATAAAATCATATATCTTCGGAAAAGGGCCTTAACAGACAGAGAAACTGGCAATGAACATTTTGTCATTGCCAGTTTAGTCTAGTCTTAAGTGTAAGTTTATTTTAAAAGGCCTTGGATCCAATTAATTCTGTAGTTAGTTATAGTTTTGTAAAAGTTGTTTGAAGTGTATATATATTGTTTTTGTTTTATTAAATGTGTTTATTTTGTATTTTGGTCTTGAGTCGGTGATTTTTTGGATTCTGAAAGAAATAGTAAAAAAAGGAGGTCATTGCACCAATCGGAGTGAACCCTTGTGCTTATAATATATAGGTATACTCGGAAAATAAAAAAATAACTGTTATAGAGAAATCTCATAAAACAAAGGATTTAAATAAAAAATAAATTCTCTTCAATTAACAGTGTGTTTATAATACAGGAAACCATCCAATGTGGCATGATAAAATAGCCCTGTTTCATCAGCATTAAATTTTGAAGCAAGAAGTGAGTGCACAATTTTTCTAACACCATGTGATAGAGGTCGCTGGCTGGCCCAATTAAATGGCATTGCCTCCCAAATAAATGAAGCAAATTCTTGTTATATTCTCGATTTATTTTTGTTCTTCCAGACTTGTCCCAATAAAATGGCTGTCCTGATTAACTGGTGGACCAATTAATCAAAGTCTACTGTGTGAGTGTGTGTGTGTGAGAGAGAGTCTCCTCAAAAAGCTATAAATCTTTTGTGTATTAATGTACTAATATTGTGAGTGGGCTAAGAATTAGGTAATCCAGCAAGCTTGCTCCAGAGAACAAACATACAATTTTTTAAAGTTAATTCAGACCTTCAATACCTCATGCCAGGAAGAAAAATATCACCTGACAACATTACATTCACAAACAATTATATCCATAGTGGGATTTGAACCCACATACTGCTATTTACTTGGGATCCATTGATGGGAGGCTGTTGGTGGAAATATACTAGAGGCAGTGGAGGCAAGGGACCTTGGGGTGATGATTGATAGAAACTCAAGTTTAGGGGGACATATCACAGAGGTGGTGAAGATAACCCAGATCCTGCTGCAATACCAAGGACACTGATCAGAGATAGAAGAGTGGTGATTCCATTGTAAAAATTCCTGATCAGACCACATCTGGATTACTGTGCTCTAATTTGATCACAGGGATCTGAAAGGGATAAATTAACCTTGGAGAGAGTGCAGAGGTGGATAACAAAAATGATATTGGGATAGTTTAATGTTAGTTATGAGAATAGACTGAGTGCATGTGGACAGCAAAGTTTGGTAGATAGAAAGAAGGAGAAGTAATATGATTGAGGCATTTAAACTGTTGAGAGGATGTTACAAGATTGACAATGGTATGTATGGCAGATAAAAAAGGAAGGAGCAAGGACATGGGGGGCCATTCCTGAAAGGTATGAATAGAAGTCGTGAGCAAGAAGGCTTTTTTTTTTTTTTTGCATGGAATGTGGTTGGATCGTGGAATGCGTTGCCTGACAGGATAATGAGAGCACAAATGGTGAATAAGTTTAAGGAGTGATATGATAGATTGTGTTGTCTAGGATGGGCCTCCCATGATGAATCTTGTGACTCCATTGAAGTCATAAATAATAATAACACTTATGATGGCTCACATATGAGCTGTCTTTATTTTTAAAGAAGAAAGCAGCACACATTTTTAAAAAAATATGGTTTCTGATGAAGCCTATTTTAATTTAGATTGCTATATGAACAAACATAATATCATTTGAAGGCTTCTGTGGTTGTTATTCTTAAGATGATTAAATTAATAGTAGAATTTATTCTACAAGTTTCTTGCATATGCTATAGTGTACTTCATCAGGAAGTTGAAAGGGTATTAATACAAGACCAATTAGATAAAAACTGAAGTAAACTACATAAGGTAAAGACAAAGTTATTATAATCTAACATTAAATTGCAATAATGTAGTGTAATACTGTTAGTTTAAATCAATTATGAACAGTCAAAATGCTCATTACTGGGAATTACAAAATCCAGAAATCAATAATGACTACTCCTTACATTATCTTCTCGTATTTGTCAAATGCACTATCAATTTTCAAAAAAGGTCTAAACTAGTCTGGGTAGTGGCCCTTCCCTTAATGCATAACATTATACATATCCGCAAGGAGATGTGTTTTGCATTATGGGAGATACTGAGATAGGAGTGATGTTAGCTTGCTCCACCTTTGCAACACGTTGTCCGGTGTTGTACCACCTTACCCCAGTCCTGAAGATACTTTCAGGCGCAAACTTTGCTCACACTTGGATAAAGGATTAAACTAAATTTATTATAGTCTAACCAAGTGAAAAATAAACTTTCAACATCTTTCTCTAAATCCAGAGTAATTTAATAAAAAGGTGGCACACCATTTGGCAACTCCTATAGGTGGAGATGACCTTGCTAATGCTTCTGCTTGGTATCTCCACTTGGGCCTGGCTCCCACTGAAGAGACCTCAATAAAGGTCGAAACTAGTCTGGGTAGTGGCCCTTCCCTTAATGCATAACATTAGACATATCTGCAAGGAGATGTGTTTTGCATTATGTTTGCTCACACTTGGATAAAGGATTAAACTAAATTTATTATAGTCTAACCAAGTGAAAAATAAACTTTCAAAAAAAAAATAAAAAATATATATATATATATAGTCTTTCCTTCTATCTACTGAACTTTGCATTGACAATCCCTTCAAAACAATTGCAATATGTCTGCTGAACTTCAAGTTTATCAATCAATCATCACCCCAATGTCTCTTGTCTCCTCTATTTCCACTAGTATATTTCCTCCAACACATTATGCAGCATCCCATCAATGTAACCCAAACTTCAAGACTTTGCATTTACTTGAATTAAACTGATACCTACCTACCTACATTCATTTGCCCATCTGTCCAGCTTATTCAACTCCTCCTGAATGGCTACCATATCTGCACTAATACTAATAACCCTTACCAACTTCACATCATCTGCAAACAACTGAATATCCTCCTGCAATCCATTAACAATTTCACTGATATAAAGGTTAAATACTCCAAGTCCAAGTACTGAGGAAGCATGCCTGTAACCTTCTGCTTCCTTGATACTGTTCCCGCATGCACAACACTGATATCAGACAGCCAATCCACAAACCAATTCATTAACCTGACATCTAAACCCATGTGCTGTAACTTAAATATCAGCTTATCATGTGGCACCCTGCCAAATGCCTTGGTTAAATCCAAAAAAATGGCAGCATATGCCTTTCCCTCATCAACCATTCTTGTTACTTTATAATAAAAGACAATCAGATTATTAAAAGAAAAGTGCCCCTTAACAAATCCATGCTGACTCTCACAAATAACATTACCCTTATCTTCCCAATGCTGTAAATGATCCCTCGTGAATTTCTCCAAAATCTTAACTATTGATGAAATACAAACTGGTCTTTAGTTTGACACTTCCATTCTACTATCACCCTTATGCAATGTCACTATCTTTCCTTCCTTTCTTCCACTCCTTGGGCACCTTTCCTATGGAGCTCTAAGTTCCTTAGTACATCAAGATCTGTGACAAAATTCCATCCAGTTCAATTGCTTTATTGACATCTACAGTACTCATTATTTAAAACACACTCTCCTCTTGCACTTCAAAACCTCAAACCTGCTCTAGTATTAAAACCTACTTCTTCAGGATGAAATACTCCAATAAAGTGTTCTCATTAAACAACTCCACTACGTTCTCTGCATCAGTCACTCTACTCCCATCTTTGTCTAACAATGTCATTCTTCCACAATCATTCCTCATCTTACTTGCCACATAACAAAAGAATTCCTTAGGATTTTTTTTTGGATGTCAGGGCCAATCTTTTTTCATACTCCAATTTTGCCTTCTGTCTCTCTCCTGGCCTGAGTCTTATATTCTTCATGCATCTGCTCTCCACCCCTCTCTAGATCTTTTCCATAACCTCTTTCCACCTACAGTTTGTTTGTCATCCCCTTTACACCAAAATCTGTTCTCTTTTTTCACAACTTGTGAAAAAGTTATACAACTTGCCATTGCTTCTAATAAATATTTCTTCACCAAGTCCAATTCTTCCATTCCATGGAACTGCTCCAAGATGATTTCTAAGATTATTATAATTACCAACCTTATAATTCCACATAAAGTGCTTTCTTCTTGATCCTTCCACATTTCTACTCATCCTCCAAGCCAAAAAAAACATGGTCACTCTTTCCAAGCAGGGGCAGAGATGTCATCGCAATTACAATCAGTTCCATTAATGCAGTGACCAAATCCAAAATTTTTCAACCTTGTGTTTTTTTTGCACTATATGTTGCCTAAGACATCTGTCCCTCAAAAATTCCATTCCCATTAAAAATATTAAAATCTGTTGTACATTGAATATACTGGATGGGTAAAGTTTTATACTGGATGGGTAAAGTTTTAGATAATTCAGGAATCCTGTTCTATAGATTAAGCATGATTCTTTTAAAGAGGAATTTGCACTCTCCACAGATACTATAAGGTGTATCATGGAATTTCATCATTCAGCTTTGATATGCAATCATACAAGAAGGATATCATCAAACATGTTTCACATTGACGACTACTCCCTATATCTTATAACCATTTTAAAATTAGGCTCACATAGATTGTTTTAATTGTATGATAAACTACTATTTATTTAGTAAATAAAAAAGACTAAAAAAATTTTTTTTATAACAGATTCATACATAGTTTTATATTTTGATAAAGATGAGTTATTTGGTTACTTGATCCTTTACACAGAAGAAATTTTATGATTTTGGTGGATTCTCAGAATTTTTACAATTTCGGAGAGCTTAAAAATTAATCATAGATTATTTCAGATTAAAGAGTTAAAATTTCCTTGGCTTGTTGTATCCACGTTTCAATAATTACTGGCAAAAACCACATAAAAAGTAAAACAATTTAATAAATTAATTGCTAATTATTGTATACTTCTTCAGATTGGGACAGAACACAAATAAGAAGAGGTATTTACAAAGAGATTTCTGAATTAATAATTTTTTTTTTTTAATTCATTTAACATGAGATAAATGTGGATCATAGAAACAAGATATCAGATGCGCAGTTTATCATCACGAGATATGCCATGGCTTGTCTCACAGCCTAATTCATTAATACAGTAGACCCCCGGATTTAAGACTTTGGACAGAAAATTTCTGTCCTAAAGGAAAAATTTAGAATCTTTTTTTTTTCTTCAAAAATATAGCATGCTGAAAGGTTGGGTCAATGAGTCAACATTATCTTATCATATATTTGGTATTGAGCTCAGGATATTATGTCATCTAGGTGAGGGAGGGGGGGTAATAAAGGGGGAGTGATTAGTAGTGTGCATCAATACTGCCAGTTTTCCAATGCAGTTCATCCTATTCTATTAAGTTTTGCTTGTTTTTGTATTTCATAAGGAAAAGATATCAATGCAGCTTGGGGGATTTTCAAAAAATATTTAGTGGATGCAATGTCTAAATGTATACCACGGGTGAGAAGGTTAAATAAGTTAGGTGTGAGATGGATGAATAAAGAGATTAAGCATGCAATACAGAGAAAAAGGGCATTGTGGAGGCAGCATAAGAGAAGTGGAAGTAACCAATTTCATGAGTTCTACAAAGACCAGGCAAGGAGAGTGACTTGGTTGGTGAGAGTAGCTAAAGAGAGGTATGAACAGCAGTTAGCTAATGAAGCTAAAAAGAATCCTAGGGAGTTCTTTCGATATGTAGCCAGCAAAAGAAAGAATGATTATGGAAGGATGACATTGATTGGAGGAAATGGTATAAAGACAGCTGTTGCAGAATGTGTGGTGGAGATACTTAATGAGCAGTTCATAAAGATCTTTCAATCTTGTGAATGTGACTTCATGGAGAGATTAAGAGCAGTTGATGATGGGGAGGAGAGACTGACTGTAAGTGAGCAAGAGGTGTTTGGGGAGTTGAGTAAACTAGATGTAAATAAGGCTGTGGGACTTGATAATATATCACCGCGTATTCTGAAGGAATGTGCCAGAGTGTTGACACCTGCCTTGACATATTTTTTTAATATGAGTCTTGCACTTGGTCAAGTCCCTAAAGAGTGGAAGGAGGGCAAGATTGTGCCACTTCATAAAGGAGGTGATCGAACTCAAGCATCAAACTATAGGCCTATCTGTGTGTCAGGTGTTGTGGTTAAGTTGTTGGAGAAGCTTGTGAGAACTAGGATCCAGAGTTGGGTTGACAACAATGGTATAATCTTTGATGGACAGCATGGATTTGCTAAAGGGAGGTCGTGTTTTAGTAATCTACTTACTTATTACAATAAAGTGACTGCTTCCTTGGACAGAGGAGAAGGATACACAGTAATATACTTGGATTTTGCAAAAGCTTTTGATAGAGTACCTCATGATAAGTTGACAGTCAAACTAGAGCAGATGGGGTTGGATATTAGATTAGTGCATTGGATTGGAGACTGGCTATCTGATAGGTATCAACAAGTTGTGTATGGGGGTGCAATATCCAGGAAAAGGAAAGTCACTAGTGGAGTGCCTCAGGGATCTGTTTTAGGGCCATTACTATTTAACTTGTATATTAATGATATTGGCGAAGCTTTGGATGGAGATATTCAGTTGTTTGCAGATGATGCAAAGTTGGGACGAACCATAAAGAGTAGTGAAGATGTTGTGGCCTTGCAAGAAGACTTTAATAAATTGAGTGATTGGGCAAGCAAATGGGGATGAGAGTTCAATGTTGCGAAATGTAAGGTTTTAAAATTTGGAAAACGAAGATGGGATGCAGAATTTATGCTTGGTGAGAATATATTGTTGGAAGTAGAGGAAATAAGAGATCTGGGAGTGATAGTGGATAAGGATCTAAAATTTAGGGGACACATCGCCAAAATTGTGAAGACAACACAAAGACTTCTGGGAATGATGAGGAAGACACTGACGTGTAGAAGTAGGGAGATTCTTGTTCTATTGTATAAGGCTTTGATTAGGCCACACATGGACTATTGTGCCCAGATTTGTTCACCTGGTTTTCAGAAGGATGAAGAGATGTTGGAAAGGGTGCAAAGGCGACTGACTAAGGTAGTTTCTGAACTCTGGAATGTCGAGTATGAGGAAAGATTGAAAAGATGTAATTTGCAGAGTCTAGTGGAGAGAAGGAAGAGGGGAGATATGATAGAGACCTACAAGTTGGTAAGGGGTTGTTATAGGATCAATGGTGGAGAAGTTCTACAGAGAATAGTGGGAGATCAGGGGAGAACCAGAGGTCATACCTGGAAACTGTATAAAGAAGGTGTGAGTAGGGGAGTGAGAGGCAGGTTTTTTTCGTGCAGAGTTGTGAATGATTGGAATGCCTTGCCTGAGAGTGTGGTGTCTGCAAGGAGTTTGAATGTGTTTAAGACCCGGTATGATGAGATGTGTGTGAGATAAAAGGACCTCCTAGATGAGTCTTTGACTCCATGAGGTCTTGTTTTAATAATAATAATAATAATATAATTGTAATTTTTACATATTTTCGATTAAATACGTAATATTTGTCTATCATTATGATCTTGCAAGATAAAGAAGTGAAGCATAAATGTGTTAACTTGAATGTTGCACAAAAATTAGAACTGACTGCGAAGCTTGAAGGTGGTGTAACCATAATATGTATATTCAAGATTTATACAGTCAAAAAGCCATTTCCAGTCTCAGACATTTGCAAAAAAAAAAAAAATTAAGGAGTTTGCATTAAAATACAGTGTCGATGGTTATTCTCAGACTACTTCTACACTTGGTAGTAGAAAACATATGAAAGTGGCTGAAAATAACCCAGAGAAAGCAGTGTACTAGTGATTTGTTCACTAGCACTCAAGTAGTGTTGTTATTAGAGGTACTGAGTTAAAGTCAGTTGCTGAAAGGCTTGCTAACATGAGATATGCCATGGCTTGTCTCACAGCTAAGCATATGGATCTAAAATTTCAGGGGAGTGATGGATTGCTGTGCTGTTTTTGAAAGTGCCAGCATTGTTAATAAAAGAACCTGTGGTGAATTTTTAGGCACAGATGAAGAATTAAGTTGAGCCTTTCTGAAAATATCTAAATGACCTCATTAAAAAATGAGAGACTCATTTTATCACAGCTTCATAATGCTCACAAGACTGGGCTTTTTTTTTATCATGCTGTTCCTGAAAATACCCAGGCTTACAAGCATGAAACAAGCCCCCACCAGTCATAATCTAAATAAGTGAATTTCAGTTTTATTTTGTGCAAATACTGAGGGCTTGCATCGGGCCTATAGTAGTTGTTAAGGCCAAAAAACCTCATGTTTCAACATGTTCACGTCGGGAAGTGTTTTGCACATTTATCCTACCCATAGAATTTCTCATTACGCCTGTGTGCCGCTCCCAAGTCAGGTGAGTGGGCTCAGTGAAACAAAGTTTATATGGAATGTTAGTTGCAACTCTTGGTAGAATTTTATTTGCAGTTAGCATTTGTGATCTGTCTTAATGACATTGAAAATTTCAAATGCAATCGAACAAACACTTATTTCATGTAATTGAAAATTTGGACAAATGTTAGGACAATTGTTTTTAGTTATATACTGTGTTTGGCTGGCAGTTGCTTGAGTCTATGCAGCACAGTTTCTATGGGAGGTGGGGGGGGAGACATGCATTTCATTAAGTAATGCTGTTTTTATCCCAGTTTTCCATAATTGCACTATTTGTTGATATATTACATGGACTGCAGATGTCTCTACCTTAATCAGTGATACAATAAAACTACTTGTTTTTCTTGTCTACAGTAGTGTGCTTGTTCAGGAGGCATGTTGTTCATTATATGGGTCAGCTGCTTTGTCTTCAGATAGTATACATGTACAGCATAAAAATTTATCTATTCTTAACTGAAAATGAATCGTTTAATATTCTATAAGAAGAATGCATCTGATGAAGGCTAACAAACTAGAAACATAGGTGAAAAATCCACACATTTTAGTGACGAGTTTCCTGAGCTGCTGTCAGAAAGGAAAAAAAAAATGCATCTGATGAAGTTTGAATTTTCGAAGATGTAGTGAATAATTCAGATGATCACTTTAATCAGGTATTGTATTTATCTGACTAGAAAGATATTTCACAAAGTAAGGTTTCTGAATTTTCAGTTTCAAATGAATGGAATCTAGTAAGTAAAGTGGCAGTACCGATTCAGGAGTACAGTAGAGAAGATGTGCTAATTTTACCACTTGATGCAGAAAATCCATCTGTAGTGTATTCCTCATTTCTAAGTGATGACTTAATGGAATTTATAGTAAAAGAAACTAACAGATATGCAGATCAGTGATTATCTACAACTCAGGATTGTGAAGCTTCAGGTAGACAAGTGAATTCCAAGAATTAAACTTATTAAGAACAAAATTATTTATTTATAATATATATATATATATATGTTAAAGATACCAAGCTATTTTAAACTCATGGTAAAGGTGGCCAAGCTCTGATCACTATTCTTAATATTTACCCTTAATGCAAAGCACATCTCCTGGAAGAGATGTATGATGCTATGTATTAAAGGCAAGGGGCCACTACCCAGACCAGTTTCGACCTTTACTGAGGTCTCATGAGTGTCTCATACTATGAGTTTACCATGAGTTGCCTTGACTTTTACTATGTGTGGGGTCAGCTAGACTTGCAATTTTTGCAGGCGCAAACTTGACTTACTTGTCTGTTTGCTTACTTGGGAAATGGAGTAAAAACCAGGTTTAAAATAGCTTGGTATCTTTAACATTTATTATACCCAAGGTAAATAAAATACTTTCTACATCTATCTCTCATCCTGAGATTTTTATTTAATAAGGTTAAAACACCTTATGGTAATTTGTTCTGGTAAAATACTTATAAGCTCTGTATTACTAAAATCTTGGTATTTCTAGCCTGGCTCCCACTGATGAGACCTCAATAAAGGTCTAAACTGGTCTGGGTATTGGCCCCTTGCCTTTAATACATAGCATCATACATCTCTTCCAGAAGATGTGCTTTTCATTAAGGGTAAACATTAAGAATAGTGATCAGAGTTTAGCCACCTTTACTATGAGTTGCCTTGACTTGTACTACATGTGGGGGTCAGCTAGACTTGCAATTTTTGCAGGTGCAAACTTGACTTACTTGTCTGTTTGCTTACTTGGGAAATGGAGTAAAAACCAGGTTTAAAATAGCTTGGTATCTTTAACATTTATTATACCCAAGGTAAAATACTTTCTACATATATATTATACTACTATGTATTAAAAAAAAAAAACTGATCATTAGTAAATAAAAGAATTATCAGAAAATAAAACGAAATATAAAAAAAAAAAAAAAAAAGAAAAAAGAAATACACATAACACAATAAATCGTACAAGATGATTTGCTCCTTCCTGTCACACCCACACGGATCACCTGATCAGCAAAGCCCCTCCCTATAGTTACTTACTGAGCTAGCAATGTATACAGTTGCTGTTTATTGGTTAGTGATTTATATTTTGCAAACAAATCCCTTTCCATCTATTCATAAGTTGTTTTTTTTTTAATTATGTCCATCATAAATGCAAATATGAAAGTCTAGAGCAAGGGTTCCCAACCTTTTTGTTTCCTAGAGCACATTCTAAAATACCGGTAGGGCGACGGGCACCATCTATTTTTTCAAGCAAATTTTTTGAATTCTCTTGTTAAATGAATGCACATCTACTTTACATTGTATGCATTTAATACTAGTCATGTGTCATTAACGCATGCATCATATAGCATGTCATGAATTGTTGCATGATGTGCATGTGATTATTTCAAACTATACGGCACACAGTTGAACAGCAGTGGGCACACGCAAATTGGTTGATGGGCGCCATGGTGCCCACGGGCATAGGGTTGGGAATGCCTGGTCTAGAGTTTACAGGATCACGTATTCTTCACTTTACAAGCACACATATAATATCACAGATGTAAGTTATTCATAATCCATTTTACAGTAATGAAAATATTTTATTCATTCTTTTTCTTCCTATTTGCTATTCTTTACATCTTTTAGTAAATCAAGTAAATTAACTAATAATCAAGTATTATCATTCTCTTTAATTATTGTTTTTTAATATATGTTTTTTCTATCTCTGATATGTTCTTTTTGATGGATTTCTTCAGACTTTCCTGTCTGTCAAATGGCACAATTACAAAAGATTTTGTATACTCCTGGTCTCTTTATAGGTGGATGAGGCTGTTTTTGCAATCTTAACATCATGGATAATACTTTTCATAGCAGTCAGAAGGCAACTTTTTAGTTATATCATTGTAAGATTTTTGGTTATTTTGTTTATAAAGTTTTTGATGTCAGGTAAATAAACCACATTTTTCTAGTAGTCTGGTTACTGTCTTGGGACATGAGATGGTTCATTCAAGATGCTATTAATAGTTTTAATATGTTGGAGACAGGAGCATATACTCAGGGTATGCTAGGTGCAGTGTACACCCAAGGAATAGCAATATCACCGATATTATATTTTTGCGTTTATTCTTGTTAAAGACTCCCCTAATTGTTTCCTGGCTGTGTGTGAATCCTAAAATTAAACACAATATACTAATGCTTCATGAAGAGAACACTTTTTGACATGTACACATTTGCATTAATAGCCTGAGTGTGCAGTCACAAATACAGAACACATTTGAACCATTTGAAGAGATGCATAAATGGCAGAGAGGGTCAAATTCTTAGCATTCAGTGGTTTTAAACCACCCAGAAGATGAGGCAGGGTATGCACTGAGACAATAGCACCCAGAAATCAGTGGCTGTGATTGGTTATTATCAACCAATCCAACTGAAAGTTGCCATTTGTCATGAGTTGTTTTTGTTTTCAGAGTTTCATCTGTTTTGCTTGCATAAAATGTGAACTGACAAATTTAGGCCACCAATATAGACAACTTTTTAATATATAATTTTCTATAAATAATTTACATCTTTTTTGTTCCATATTTACAATGTGAAACAGTGTTAACGATCTACTGAATGTCCTGTTTTCTGCCAGTTTTTGCAGATTGTATGATACTCAAAGGAGGTTGGAACTTTTGTATAAATAAGTATAATCATCATCAAATTCCTGCCATGTACCCTCAAGGGGTGTACAGGATATGATAGTACTACATGACAAAAATTACATCATTACTAACTTCCTATCTACAATTTTCCTTCAAATCAGTCTGTTACTTGTCAAGACTCCAACATTATCAGATCTTATATTTCTATCATCTAAGGCACTTTGTACCGCATCAATCCACCTATATCTTGGTCTTCCTCTGGGTCGTTTTGCTACCAACCTGGCAGAGAACACTTGTTTTGCTAATCTTTCCTCGCCCATTCTGTTTAAGTGACCATACCACCTGAGATTAGCTCTGCTAACGCATTCCTAGATGCTGACAATGTCAAGTTCTTTCCTAATATCCTCGTTTTTAATATGATATTGCCATTGATGCAATCTGTTCATGCCTATAATCTTTCTCAGGACTCTCATATCTGCGGTCTGTCTTTGGTCAAGTGTTTACTTCTGACCCAGCTCTCAGATCCATAAGTTAAAACTGGTTTGAACACTGTCTTGTATACAGCTAATTTAGTGTTCCGACTAATTTCTCTCTTATTCCATATGAATTTATTCAATTGACTTCCCACATACCAGCTTTGCTGATTCTGTTGTTTATTTCTATATTGAATTTACCATCTTCACTAAAAATCGTGCCTAAGTAGCTGAAATGTTTTACTTGATCCACAGGTTCTCCATTCAAAACACAGTTCACATTTTCAATGATTCTGCCTATTTTCATTGTCTTTGTCTTTTTATTGTTGACCTTCATACCATATCTATTACAACAGCTATTCAATTTAGTCAGAGAATCTTGCAGACTTGTAGCGGATTTATTTAAAAGTATAACATCATCAACATAAAGCAAAGAGCTGACATTAACATCTCCAATTTTGATATCATGTTTAATACCACTTTCCATCATAATGAGATCCATATAGATAATGAATAACAGAGGGGATAATGTACATCCTTGTCTCACACCAGATTTAACATTAAACCATCTCCCTGTACTTCCTTCAATTCTAACTGCTGACTTACAACTCAAATAAAGACTAAGTATTGCTTGATATAATGCCCCATTGACACCATATAACTGCAGCGTATTGAATAGCTTCTTTCTTGGCACCTTGTCATATGCCTTTTCCAGATCGACAAAACTTAAATACAGATCTTTGTTATATTCCCATGCTTTCTCAACTATTTGTCGTAAAGTGAAGATCTGATCCCGACAGCCTCTATTTGGCCTGAATCCAGCTTGTTCTTCACCAAGCTTTTCTTCCACAATCCTTCTCAACCGTTTCTCAAGTATACTTGCATATATCTTACCAGGAACACTCAGTAGGGAAATAACTCTAATTTTCACATTCAGTTTTATTTCCCTTTTTATATATGGGTACTATGAGAGCTCTACTCCAATCATCGGGAATTCGTCCCTCTGTCCAGGCTTTTTGAACTATGCAGTGCAGCCACTGTAAGACTCTTATACCACCATACTTCAGCATTTCTGGTGGAATATCATCTACTCCTGCTGCCTTTCCACATTTCAAGCCTTTGATGGCTTTTTCTACTTCCAGTATGGATATGTATTCCTGCCTGTATGCCTGGTCAGTGTTTTTTTTACCAATGTGCTGTCATCACTGCTTGTTTCATTTAGCAGTTTTTCAAAATAATTACTCCGTACTTCAAGGATATCTTTTTCTCCAGTTTTCATGTCACCTTTATCATCTCTAACTCCTTTTACAGCACTCTTTCCTCCATTCCTAAGCTTCTTCAACAACCTCCAGAATATTTTGCCACCTTCTTGATATTTATTTTCTATATTCTTGCCAAAGTCCTCCCATGACTTTTGTTTAGCTAGTTTTACACAGTGTTTAGCATTCTTGCATTTGTGTCTATATTCTCTAAGAGCACAGGCTGACTTATTTGACAGAAACTTTTGATATGCTTTCTTCTTTTCCTTCACTGCCTCTTTAACTTCCCGTGTACACCAGGCAGTTCTGATTTTTTTATCCTTGCAGATAACCTCACCACATGCCTCTCTGGCTGAATTAACGTTTTCTTCAGAGTTTGCCACTGAATCTCCAAGGTTTGATTCCTGTTCTCAAACTCTTTCATTTTTTCTTCAATAATCTTTGTGTATTTTAGTCTACAGTTCACATCTGAGAGCTGCTCAACTTTTATTTGCTTTAAAACTTTCTTACATGTCATTCTTTTCAATATGAAATTCAATTTTATCCTGTTCAAGACTAAATAGTGATCACTTCCTTTGTACACTCTGGTGTCCTACACTAGGGAGAAAACATCACTATCAACAATAACATAGTCAATGAGACTTTTCTTATTCCTTGCCTCTTCTCTCCATGTGAATTTGTGCACATTTTTATGTTGGAACATGGTGTTAGTAATAACCAGTCCATGTCCTGAGCAGAAATCCAACAGATATTTGCCATTATTATTAGCTTTGCTCTTTTCTCAAAATTTTCTCAAAATATTTTTGTATGTCTCACAATCATTTCCTACTCTGCTATTTAGATCCCCAACAAGGACCAACGTTTCCTTTTTTCATTGTGTCAGTTGCTTTTTCTAAAGCCTCAAAAAATTCCTCCACTTCTACCTTAGTAGAACCTTCTGTGGGACCATAGGCACAAATAAGTCTCATTGTCCAGTTCCCCATTCTCATATTTGCCCACATTACTCTACTTGAGACTGACTGCCATTCAAGAAGATTAGCCTCGTATTTTGTGTTGAATACTATGGCTACTCCTTCTTTAACTTGATTGTCATTGCCTGAATATAACATTTTGTATTTATTGCTCAGAAAGATCTCACCAGTTTTGGTCTTTTTTGTTTCAGTCACCCCTATTATGTCGATCTGGTACTTATCTAATTCATCAGCTAGCTCCATTTCTTTGCCATTCAGACTTCTTACGTTGATAGTACCGATCTTTAACTCTGGTGATGTTGAGTTGGGATTTGGTTTCAGATTTGTTCCAGTAGCTGACTTTTCGCTGTTCGTCCTGGTTCCCTGGCAAAAACAACGGGGGCCTTGTTTAACTGGGCGACGCCCCAGCCGGCATGAAATTTTGTCATGTTGTACCATTATTTTTTTATTTTGGTTTAACCAATAAGAATACAATTTGGTCAGCTAAATCCCAAATTGCCAGCCCATCCTCGTTCGTTCAGTATCCAAGTAGATACCCAACAGGGTGCACCACGAGAAGGTGAGGATTGGACATTAGATCAGAAGCCCTGGTCGGTTCTCCGCATTCCTTTGAAGGCTATGTGGAGGTCTCCTCTCAGTTATACAGCTTTTCAGCCTTTCTTTGGTTCAATACAGAAAAATAATAATTTCCCAACTGATTACTTTTTTCGATTTCTGTGTGTAGTATATGGCTGTATTTAAAAATTGTATCAAAATTCAAATCATCCATGTCTTACTGTAATATTTGCCAATGATAATCTAATCTCACCATGAAGTGTAAACCCTTTGCTTCTCACATAAATGTCATTTGACCTTTATGCTTTCCATATTTAAAATTATATTAGTTGATAAATTTAAATATTCAAAGTTATCCTACAATTAATTGCATTGAACCAAAAATTTCATGCATCAATAAAAATGCAATCATACAGTCAAATTGATGTGAATTCTGTAGCGCATGTTGCATAAGGCACACAACAGCCTGCCCAACCTCAATGGGCATGTGTCGCCACTGGCTGGAGAATGAGTACTTAAGGGCCAAAGCTGTATAACTGGGAGGAGACCTCCACAGAGTATTTTAAGGAATGCAGAGAACTGACTGGAGCTTTTGACTTAATGTCCAATCCTGACCTTCTTGTGGTGCAACCTGTCAATTATCTACCTGGATACTGAATGAATGAGAATGGGCTGGCAATTTGGGATTTAGCCAACCAAATTGTATTCTTAGCTTAAACCATAATGCAAAACGATGGTACAACATGACAGAATTTCATGCCAGCTGGGGCATAACCCGATTAAACAACACCCCTGTTGTTTTTGTAAGGGAACCAGGATGAACAGCAAAAAGTTAACTAGAACTGGAACAAATCCCAACTCAACATCAACAGAGTTGAAGATTGGTACTATCAACATAAGAAGCATCAATGGAAAAAAAAAATGGAACTAGCAAACGAATTTGATGAGTACCAGATCAACATAATAGATGTGACTGAAGCAAAGAAAAGCAAAAACAGGTGAGATCTTTCTAAGTGATAAATACAAAATGTTACATTCCAGAAATAACAATCAGGCAAAAGAGGGTGTAGCCATAGTATTCAACACTAAATATGAGGATAATCTTCTTGAATGGCAGGCAGTATCAAGTAGAGTGATGTGGGCAAATATCAGAATGGGGAACTGGACTATGAGACTTATTTGTGCTTATGGTCCCACAGAAGGTTCTACCAAGGAAGAAATGGAGGAAGTTTGTGAGACATTAGAGAAGGCAACTGGCTCAATGAAAAAGGCAAAGTTGTTTCTTGTTGGATATCTAAACAGCAGAGTAGGAAATGATTACCAGTCATATAGAAATTGGGAAAATTTGGAGAAAAGTGCAAAGCAAATAATAATGGTAAATACCTGCTAGATTTCTGTTCAGGACAAGAATTAGTTATTACTAACACCATGTTCCAACATAAAAATGTGCACAAATTCACATTTGTGCGAGATTGGAGAGAAGATGCATGGAATAAGAAAAGTCTCATTGACTATGCTATATTTGATAGCAATGTTTTACCACTGGTTCAGGAGACAAGCACATGCAGAGGATTTGAAATAGGAAGTGATCACTATTTAGTTTAGAGAATGATAAAACTGAATTTCATATTGAAAAGAAGAGAGCATAAGAAAGTTTTAAAATGAATCAAGGTAGAGAGGCTTTCAGAGATGAACTGTAGACTGAAATACACAAACATCATTGAAGAAAAATGAAAGAGTTTGAAAAAACCAAACCTTGGAGAATAAAATAAGAGTTGTCCTAGCCGAACCTAATAGGAAAAGCACTAATGGTAAAAGCGCCTGTATATTGCCTGCCTTCTATTGGTCTATTTTGATAGGTTTCACTAGTCTAACAGCTGTTTCAAACTCATTGATTTTCATCAGAGACTAGGCAGAAACCTAAGAGAGCAAAAACTCTTTTTGCTCTCTTCAAGTTCCCTAGTAATCTTAGAAAGATTACTAGGGAACTTGAAGCGTCAGAGAGGTGTATTTTCCGTAAGCAAACTCTCGGTTGGTGCCTAAAGTATTTACTAAAATAAAGAGCCAAAAGCTTCATTTCAGCAATGTAAAATTATATAATTAAGTGGATATTAAATCCAACATCATTTGAAAGCCGAATACAGAAACCATAAAAGTTTCGTGCAAAAATTAACCAGAGAGATGTTATACTTTTAAATAAATTCAGTACAAATCTGCAAGATTCCCTGACTAAATTGAATAACTGTTGTGATAAATTTGGTATGAAAATCAGCAATAAAAAGACAGAACATCAACTGTATCCTGAATGGCGAGCCTATAAAACAAGTAAAATATTTCAGCTATTCAAGCACAATTTTTTGTGAAGAGGGTAAATTAAATATGAAAATAGACAACAGAATTAGTAAATCTGGGATTGCAGGAACCAACTGAATAAATTTATATGGAATAAGAAAGAAACTAGTCAAAACACTAAATTAGCTATATACAAGACAATTATCAAACCAATTTTAACTTATGGATCTGAGAGCTGGGTGGATTAGAAATAAAACACTTGTTCAAAGAATGGATATCTCTGATATGAGAGTTCTGAGAAAGATTAGTGGATCGAAGATAGCATCAATGGCAGTATCACATTAAAAATAACAATATTAGGAAAGAATTTTCCATTGTTAACAATCAAGAATGTGTTAGTAGAGCTAATCTCAGGTGGTGTGGTCATTTAAACAGAATGGGAGAGAAAAGCACGGCTGGCTTTAGCAGACGATGTGTCACACTGGGGCACCTGCTTCAAGGTGTGCTGAAGTGAGTAGAAAAAATAAAAGAAAAACACATTTTAATATTAGCATTTATTAAATGTGGATATGCACTAAATATATTGTAATAAATACTGTCACTTTTAATAACATTTAGCAAAAATTGCAAGTTGTTTTTCGCTATGTGTATGGTATAGATCTGGTGGAAGCACTAAACGAGCCGGGTGCTCATCTGGGACGTTATGTTATAGGAGGCACCTAACGCTACTGACTTTCTTTATTACATGCAGCACGCATTCGTCAGTTAGGATGTGAGGAGTGCACGTGTATCCCGTTAACCTCTATTACGAAGTGACATTTGGGCATTTTTTGTGAAACAGACCTCGTGCATTTTACAAAAATGCATGAGGTCCTCAAACTGTTGATTGCTAAACACACAATGAATGTGTAATTAATTCATACTGAGGTAAGTAGATTCAAAATTTAACCTAAACCTTTACAAATCAGTGAAAAATGTATGCATTTCTTTAAGTATTTATTTTCATTTTTTTATTTATTTTTTTTTTGTCTTACTGAATTTTTTGTTTAACAAATTTTTTACTTCAGAATAAATCTGGGCATAAAAAAGAAAAGTGACAAAAGAACTTTAAAAAAGAGAAGCTAACTAAATTTCTCAAAAAGTCTGAAGGTATACTACATTATGATAATATTCAAATTGACAACAGTTCAAAATAGGAAGCAAAAACATTAGCTTTGAAAATTGAAGATTATGGATTTTTGTGTTCACTTATAATCTGGTATTAATTTTGTGCAGGATCAATGTAGTGAGTAAAATGCTTCAAAATCCGAACACATATTTAAGTGAATCTATAAACGCATTAAATAATGTAATTGACTTTACTGAAGAATTTAGATTGGATGAAAATTTTAATGCTTGAATCGGCAAAAGAGTTGGCATTAGATTTAGAAATTTCTCCTGAGTTCAGAAGCAGTATATTACAAAGATGTAAGAAAAGATTGTTCTGTTATGATTGTTCAAACAAAGCACCAGTTGATCTGCAATATAACTTTTGAAGTTACATTTTTTCCTTCCAATTGTAGTCACCATTATTTATTCTTTTGCTGAAAGGTTTGATCTCTTGACATGTCGCTTTAACACATTTCAGTTTTTATCCAATTTTAATATGGGTGAGGACACTTTAAGAAAATACTGTGATGATTTAGAAATTGTGCCAGCTGATAGTAAAGAAAATGATATTTTTGCCTCTGAATTATATAATGAAATACAAATTCTAAAGTACATCATACAGGATAGTGACAGTTTAGACCCACTGAAAATATTGCAATATACATATATATGCAAATGATTCAGAAAGCATCTTTATTGATTTAACAATTTCTCTTCGAATATTTTTGACACTTCCAGTTTCAGTAGCAAATGGTGAACAATCATTTTCAAGACTGTAACAAATTAAAACATATCTAAAATCTAGTATTTCACAGGAAAGACTTGTAGGACTGTCAATGATCGTTGCGATCCAAATTCATCCAAAATTTCACTTGTGTCTAGTTTCTTACAGATATCACCTTCTGCAACAGAAGGTGATATCTGTGAGAAACTAGACACAAGTGAAATTTTGGATGAATTTGCTTCCATAAAATAAAGAAATTTTTTCATACGTTTCTTTTTCCGTTAAAAATTAAATTATTCTTATCATTGTGCAATTTTTCTAGTTTGTGCATCTCTAGTTATAATAGCAACTCTGCCAATGCTGGTCTCAAGCCTGGATGAGAAAGGAGGACGGTTGTACTTATGGCTAAAAACCACAATATGCCAAAAAAAAAAAAAAAAAAAACGATACAGAAACCTCAAGGAATGAAAGAAATTGGACTTACGTTGAAGAACCTCCAGAGGAGATGATGCACGCTGGCGAAAGCTCATTTAGAGAAGCCAACAGGCAGAAAAGTGGAAGGGATATCTTCACACCCAAACATGTGACAAAAATTGGATGCTGGAACAACAGAACAATGTATGAGACTGATCAAGTACACCAAATAGTAAGAGAAATGGACACATACCACATACAAATTCTGAGACTTAGCAAAACCAAATGGAACGGAATTAGTGAAGTCAAATTGTCTTCAAACAAACATATCATATACTTTGGCAACCCAGAAGATGAGGAACATAGTAAAGGTGTTGCTATAATGATGTCAGAGGAGGCAAGAAAGGCATTGTTGGAATGGAAACCAATACCAGAAAGAATGATAAGAGCAAGATTTAAGACAAGATATAAAAATGTCACAATAATCAATATATATGCCCCCTACAAACAATGCTGATTTAAGGGACAAAGAAAATTTCTATAAACTACTACAGATAGAAGATATGACTAGTAGAAGAGACATAATTTTGCTTCTGGGAGATGCAAATGTAAAAGTGGGTAAAGATAATAGTGGATATGTAGCAATTATGGGAAAGGAAGGACTAGGAGTTGAAAATGAAAATGGAACAACATTAAAAGATTTCTGCCTCTTCAATAACTTGGTAATAGGAGGCACTCTGTTTAAACATAAATAAAGTTAATAAATAAACAAAAATAAAGTTTATACATAAATATACCTGGATATCACTAGATGGTAATAGTAAAAATCAAATAATAAACAATGGAGATCCTCTCTACAGGATGTAAGAACAAAAAGAGGAGTAGAAGCATATATGGATCATATATTAATAATAGCAATGATAAAAATAAAACTAGCAAAGTTTTTTAAACAAAAAAATCAGAAAAAACAATATAATTTAAGTAAATTAAAAAAATAAGGATCATGCAGAAAACTTCACATATACAATTAAAAAATAAATATGAAACAAAAACATTGAATAAAATGGAACATGCAGATATAGAGGATAAATGGAGAGAAATAAAACATTTATAATGAAACAGTTCTATAAATACTTGAGAGACAGGATAGGTTAAAGAAACAATACAGTTAAGTGAGAAAAGAAGAGAAATGAGGAAAAAAGTACTGCAAAGTCAAAGTGTAGAAGAAAAAAGTCAGAGGAACAAAATATATAAAGGAAAAAATAAACAAATAAAAAGAATGCAAGAAATGACAAAAGGAAATATACTGAAGAAGAATTGAAAAAATATATTGAAGCTGCAAGGAACTGACTAAGAAACTATATGAGATAACAAGGAAAATAACTGAAAAACATGAGAAAAGAAAAACAAATAAAAAATAAATATGGAAATTTATTGATTAGGGAAAAAGAAAGAGAAAAGATGAGTTGAATATTTTCAGGAAATATTGGATGATAAATCTACAACACAATAAGATATATTGGCAGAGAATATTGAAATGGAGACACTAGATATAAATGTAGGAGAAATAAGAATAGGGATAACAAGAGTAATAAAGAAGCTAAAAATGGAAAGGCATCAGGGATAGACAACATTCCAACAGAATTAATAAAAACAGACATGAAATTGTCAACAGAGATATTACATCCACTGGTAAATAAAATATGGGAGAAAGCAAAATGGCCAAAGGATTGGGATATAGGAATACTCGGCAAAGTACCAAAAAAAGTGATACTACAGAATAAAAATTGGAGAGGAATTTCACTGCTAAGTACAGTCAGTAAGATCTTTACTAGAATAATCCTGGAAAGAATAAAATACTAAATTGAAGAGAGGCTGAGGAAAGAACAGGCAGCCTTCAGACCAAACAGATAATGTATAGACCAAATAACCCTAAGAATAATAATAGAAAAATCAATAGAATGGCAAAGCAGTCTATACTTAGGCTTTATCAATTTTGAAAAAGTCTTTGACAGTATAAATAGAGAAAAATATGGAGTCTAATGAAGCACTATGGCATACCAATAAAAAATAATAAGTTTGGTGAAGAAAAGGTACAACAACTACAAAATTAAAATACATCCAATTCTCCATTTACACGGTAAATTGGTTCTAGAAAATAACATCTAAAAAATAATACAGTGCATATGAAAAAAATAGAAGAATGGTTAAAGATGTGAAAACCCGATACGAACAATATATATTGATTGAAAATAAGGTATTTTCAATCAATATATATATGAAAATCATTGAATAAAACTATTTAATTTTAATGTAATGTTTTTTTTTTTTATTTTAAATACTTATTTAAAGTACAGGGTGGCCATAAAATAACTTTCCCTCTTTGGAGGCATCTGTAGCTAAAACCAATAAATGGAATGAGACCAAATTTTATATCGAGACTTTTGAAGGCATGCAGAGATGATTTCTGCAAAAAAAAAGATTTAGTACCAAAAGGGGAAATTTTGGTGCTGGTGGAGCCAAAAACAAGCAGATAATTACATTAAAGGCAGATAAATGAAATAACAACATTTCGACAGTGTAAGCAACAGCTGCGCCACCCATTCCAGCTGGATATGTGGCGCATTACAATGATAATAATAATAATTAAACTAAAACAACAACTTGTGAGAGACACAGAAATTAATGTAGTTATTGAACTCACAGGAAATAATGGCCGCCTCGATCCCCAGACATCACTCCATGTGACTTTTGGCTGTGGGGTATTTGAAATCCGTTGTGTATGTTGGTGGCATTCCCAACTTGGATGTCTTGAAAGAGAACATAAAACGGGCTGTTATGAACATCCAATCTGACTCCTTACACTCAGCTGTAGAGCATGTCACACACCGGATGCAAATTTGTTGTACACAAGAAAGGTCAGCACATTGAAAATTGAGTATGTGGTCCAGGGGACCCTGATTCTGATGAATAAAACATTATTACCTGTGAGTTCAATCACTACATTAATTTCTGTGTCTCTCACAAGTTGTTGTTTTAGTTTAATTATTATTACTATTATTATCATTGTAATGCGCCACATAACCAGCTGGAATGAGTGATGCAGCTGTCGCTTACACCGTCGAAATGTTATTATTCCATTTTATCTGCTTTTAATGTAATTATCCGCTTGTTTTCGGCTCTGCCAACGCCAAAATTTCCCCTATCAGCAACTTTTGGTACTAAATCATTTTTTTGCGGAAATCATCTCCGCAAAAAAATTCCTTCAAAAGTCTCAATATAAAATTTGGTCTCATTCCATTTATTGGTTTTAGCTACAGATGCCTCCAAAGAGGGAAAGTTATTTTATGGCCACCCTATATATACATATGTATCTTCCTTAATGAAAACAGTGTGTCATTAATAAAACAGAAATTCGAAAAGGCTCAAATACACTGCACATATGGTTATTAGTTAAATTTTATTCATCATCACTTTCTGACAGTAGCCGCATTATTTTGTGAGGCTGGAATTAAATCACTTCCATCACTTGGAACACTTCGGCTTTCTTGTTCATACTGCAATGGTAAAAAGTTTCTTCAGTAAAAAGAACTAAATTAGCACTAATTTTCAATAATTCTGAAGGTTGATTTTTTTTTTTTTTTACCACGAACTCTGTAATTAATCATTGAGATCCTGTTTTGACTAGATCTTTGTATAATTCTTCATGTCGCACCATACATGACTTCCGTTCACGTTTAAACAGTTCAACTAGTTCAGTATTTGTATCATATGAAAGAAAATGACTTTGCAATTTACTAGCCACTTGAAGCCTTTCTTTAATTATTTCTGCAGTGAGTGGAATCTCTTCATCATCATCATCACTTTTTTTTTCTTTTTCATCGAGATTCTCAAGGACAGCTTCTATTATTTCGTCATCACTAACAGCCTTGTCAACCATCAATTCTTTAATATCTGCAGAGGAAAAATCATCCAATCCTTCTCTACCAACTGCATGTGCTAATCTGATGATATTGGGATATTCAGTTGTATGCAAAGGTAAGAGTGTTGTGTCCCATTCTTGTTTAAATATATATTTCCCTTATACTTTCCTTTCCTTTATATATCTTATCCCTTTTCTCTGCGTATCGTCACTTCCGTACTAGAAATCTAAGCTCTTGCTCCTCTTAGTATCCTAAAACATTTATTTTTTAAAGCTGCACCATTTAGGACATTTAGTTTATAAAGAAATTTAAAACAAGAAGCAATTCCTAAATAAGTTTAGAAGTGAAATAATCATGCAGTCGTAACCTTGATCTCATAACTTAACTTTTTCTCCCCCCCACACACCTAGGTTCATACGTTATTACAAG
Source organism: Typopeltis vanoorti (assembly GCF_054136105.1). Lineage (NCBI taxonomy): Eukaryota > Metazoa > Arthropoda > Arachnida > Uropygi > Thelyphonidae > Typopeltis > Typopeltis vanoorti. Next base: position 48,228,337 of record NC_143568.1, read on the forward strand.
CGGTGCATTGAATGGCAATCTCAGACAACTGAATATCTGATAAGCAAAAGTTTATTGAACTCATAAATACAATACATTAAATTCTAAAAGCTCCAGTTCAATACTAAAATGATACAATGTTAATAAGACTGGCAAAATACTAACATTGAAAATTTCACACTAGCACGTGGGAAAACTATTAAGCCTCCATAAAGGACTCTACACACACAAGATAAAAAGGCTTTCCCATCAATAATTAAGTTGGCTTAAATCTTTCACCCTTTTAAGCACAATAATATGACACAATAATTCAATTAGACACAATTGGATTACACACATTGATTTACAAGAGTTATGTGGGCTTAGCAATTCCGTTGCTATAATGAACGCCACATTCAATTCTTTTGACCTTTCTCAGTTAAGGGTAAATCACATATACTAATATCTATACACACTACCGCTCGTTCAGTAATGCTGAAAAACTTGTTCTCTCTATCTTTATACTATTAAGTGAGCTAAAGTCCTAGTTCAAACTTTCACTCAAGTCCTTCAAATTGCTTAGTAATACGAACTACAATTACAGCCATATTAGATTAACAGAATTAACATAAAATCTTTCACAATACTGTTTGATGAAGCGCCTCTACTAGATGTTACTTGTCTTCGATTCCTGAAGAAATATTCCTTCTGTAGTGGGACATATTTGGGGTACTTCGGATCATGAGAGCCACCTTGGTTACACCATATCAGGCTTCTTCTAAGGAAACACGATCTATCTGCTGTTCTGCGGTCATCAGATTCGCCATGAGGATATCCACACCTTCCTTTGATAATCTCCTTCCTTTAGACCAGGGTTGGCTTATACAGTAAATACCTTTCTTCCCGACCATGTGGCATCCTTTGTTCTCGATGGTAGGAAAACGGGACCTAAATCCCACTTACTAATATTCCATGTCGTGGCGGATGGATGGGGACTCCTGACCATCACTCAGGAAACACATAAGGTAACCTCCAAACGAAAACTGGCAAAAGACCTCGTGGGGGGGGGGATTCCTAACCGTTTTATATTATGACCCTACCGGCACCTCGTGCAACTAAATTCCCCCTCCCCCTCGACATTAGGATACGTTTATTGTAACCTGTTAGGGCGGTGTCTCCTTGCTGAAACTTCACCTTTGGTGGGCCGTGTGCACGCGACTGACCCGTGGCAGCGTCTAAATCGAGGACTGTGACCTTGGGCTTTACTTTGGTTCTAGTTAATTCTATGAGTCAGCTTTATCAAACTCTATCAGTTCACCCAATTTTTCTAAGAATTAGCATAACTTACAATCTCTTGTTTCAAGTGTATAACAAGCAAGCCTTTTACATGCAAAACTTTTATAACTAAATACTGTAAATTAATTATCTTAATTTTCTAATATTATACAATCAATGTTCTTATACTAGTTCACAATTATTCTTTTCATTATATTTATTTCATTTATACTTAGATGCAAGCAATTTTCTTATTAAGGTTTCTACTTGTTAAATTGTGATCAAGGAAATTTTCTTATGAAGTTTACAAAATTACAAACTTGAACAAGAGGGACTTCCAGAAAATAGGTTCTGATGGGCTATCAGAGAAACAAACATATACTTACAAAAAAAAAAACTTTATTGGAAATTAAAGTAGACATCTTTCACTACTTTTCTACATAATTTCCACCATTGTTCAGGCACTTATCATAATGGGGCACCAAGAGTTGTATACCTTCGTCATAGAAGGTTACTGCCTGTGACGCAAAGCACGTTTGCCTGATTCTTTGACCTCATCATCTTGAAACTGCTGGCCACCAAGGAAAGATTTCAGATGTTTAAACAGGTGAAAGTCGCTTGGCGCGAACTCAGGACTATATGGGGGATGGTGGAATTGTTCCCAGTTGAAGGTGGCGAGAAGTTGTGTTACGGCGGCCGCTATCATGAATCAAAACAATGCCCCTGGTAAGCATGCCACGTCGTTTATTCTGGATCATGCAGTGACACAGTTTCTTAAGAGTTTGGCATTAAATACTCGTGTTGATTGTGGAGCCTTGACCCAAGAAGTATACCAGCAAAATTCCTTGTCTGTCCCAAAACACAGTGCACATGATTTTCCAAGTGGAAATCATTGTCTTCAATTTTGTCTTGACTGGTGATGAGGTGTGCCTCCACTCCATGGGCTGTTGTTTGGATTCAGGGGTTGCGTGCAACACCCAAGTCTCATCCCCGGTGACAAGTCTGCTGAGGAAAGCATTGCCATCCTCATGGTAGTGTGTCAAGAATTCCAACGCACTGCCCAGCCGATTCACTTTGTGTTGTTCTGTAAGCAACTTCGACACCCAGAGTGCACACAATTTCTGATAATTCGATTTCTCCGACACAATTTCATGAAGACATCAACATGAAACTTCTGGAAATTGCAGCAAGAGTGAAGTCATAGTGAATCCCCTATTCTGTCGAATCTTTTCAACTGAACACACCAAATCATCAGTCATTAAAGATGGTCACCCGCTACATTCATCATCGTGCACACCCGTCCTTCCTTCATTAAAAAGTCTTACCCATCTTCGTAAAACTGAATCACTCATTGCATGTTCTCCATAAACCTCAATAATTTGCTGATGAATTTCAGCTGCTTTAATGTTCCTCGCATTCAAGAAATGGATAACTAATCTAATTTCACATGCGGCAGGTGATTCGATTTTACATGTGGTGGGCAATTCGATTTTCTTAGATATCACAAACATACCAAGAAGCGTATGCACTGCGAGAATGCCTGAAAATGGTACCAACGCCTTGCTAAGGAATCAACAAACTCAGCACACATGCACATCATTGTGATCACAGCACTGCAGTGAAAATATTTAAAAATGGAACTTACTTCCTGGATGTCCCTCGTACAGGGTTTTTCTTTTTCATGCATTCTGGCTAAGTAGCTTTCCAGCATGCATTAGAAGTTGATAGTTTCAATTCTGATAATGCCAACTTAGCAAGCTTGATGCAATCCAAAATAGAAAATTTCTTCCCCACATCAATAACTGTCAGTAAATTATTCTTATCTAATTTATCCAAAATGTATTGGAATGTTCTTATGTAGTAAGTTTTGAAAGTAGCGATCGCACCCTGGTCTAGCGGTTGTATTAAGGATGTTGTATTAGGTGGCAGAAAACAAAATTCTACATTCGGATGTTCTAAAACAGGATGGCCAGGAGCATTGTCTATAATCATCAATAAAACATTAAAGTCCAGATTCCTCCCCCCCCCATCAAATAGTGTTTAACTTCTGGAACAAAACAATGATAAAACCATTCATTAAAAATTTATTTTGTAACCCAGTCTTTTTTGTTTGCCTTCCAGTACACTGGTAATGTGTTAAAATCCACACCTTTCATTGTCCGTGGTCTTTGGGATTGATTAATGAGTAATGGTTTTTACATTTTGATTTGTAAACAAGAAATGATTGTTTGGCAAACAACTTAACTCCTTCCAAGCAGCTTTATATAGGTGGGCCTCCGGTAACGGATCAACTTAACTTCAAGTAATCAGCATAGCACCAGAAACCAATTGCAAGTGAATATAATGGATCATCTGTCGGCTTAACTTCGTGGGATCGTAATTACAAAAATTGATTTTTTTTTGTTGTTGCTACAATTGTCTACATTCCGTAGTGTAGAGTAATCCCTAATATTTAAAACATCGAGGGAGGGGTTCCCAAAATTCAAGTTTAAGTACATATTTACAGTTCTAGGAAATGATAATTATAATGGAAATACCCCTTTTAAAAGAACTGAATTCAAATAGAAATTCTAAAAATAAGCACCATTTGAACCGTGTAAAAATAGAATTGCTTCTGTTTTCTAAACTGCATTATTTCAAAATAATGTAAAAAGAGAATTAGCTGTACTATGCTAAGGAAAATTAACCAAAGAAATCAATACCACTAGAGGTGTAAGCACCATTTGAACCATGTAAAAATATAATTGCTTCTGTTTTCTAAACTGCATTATTTCGAAATCATGTAAAAAGAGAATTAGCTGTACTATGCAATGGAAAATTAACCGAAGAAATCAATACCACTAGAGGTATAAAATGATGACGTATACTCCACCCCACAATATTTTTTATTGTAATAGATTGTGATGAGAAACATAACAGATAATCATATATTTATACAATTGGGATAGACAAATAAATTAAATGACCTAGATTTTGCTGATGACATATGTCTGCTAGCTCAAAAGCACCAACATATGAAAAAAACAAAAATAGATAATTTAAATCAGGAAGCCTCTAAATGTGGCTTAGAAATAAATAGGAAAAAGACAAAAATAATGGAGATAAACCCTAAACAAAATCGAACTTTTAAAATAATAGAAGAACCACTGGAACAGGCAGATACTTTTGTCTACCTGGGATCGGTGGTAAGTAGGATTGTAAGTAGTAAGGTGGTAAGTAGGTGGTAAGCTAGTGGGATTGAATGCGATGGGTATAGCGTGTTCAGGAGTGACAGGGTGAATAAAAAGGGGGGAGGAGTGTTATTGATGATAGCTGATGAGCTTCAGCCAAGGAGTATAGAAGTTGAACTGCAGGATGGGGAAAAAAGCACATTTGAGGCTGTTTGGTGTGAGATACAATCTAGCAGAACAAAATATACAATTGGGTGCTGCTATAGACCGGGTGATGGAGTGGATGGTGGGAATAGTATGCATAAGCAAATAGAAGAAATGAATGGAAAGAGGGTAATTATTATGGGTGATTTCAATTATGGTAATATTGACTGGAAAGAGGAGAGGGCACATGGGAGGAAGGAATTGGATTTTATGCAGTTATTAAGGGACAACTATCTACGGCAACATGTATTGGAAAATACCAGGGGGCAGAGAGTGCTGGACCTAGTAATTGCAACTGAGAATGTGGCTGTAACGAACATGACCTTGTTGCCACCAATTGGTGAGAGTGACCATAAGGTCATGACTTGGGAGGTGGCTAAAGGAGTCGAATTTACAATTAAGACAGGGTATATGTGGAATTATCGGGCTGGTAAGTATGACAAGCTTAGGTGTGTGCTTGGCTCAATGCCATGGCATGTAAAACTGCAAGGGCTGGATGTTGATGGTGCATGGGAGGTGGTCAAGAACTGTTTGCAGGAGGCAATGGTTGACTGTATACCAAGAGTCCGAATAATAAATCAGGTAGGGGTTAAATGGATAAATAACACTATTAAGCTTGAGCTGCAAAAAAAGAAACAATTGTGGAGGGAATTTAAGGAGAAGGGTGACCATCAGGTGCATGAACAGTATAAAGCTCAGGCCAGGATGGTAACAAGGGTGGTAAGAAAAGCAAAAGCAGATTACGAAAGGAAATTGGCCATGCAGGCTAAAGAGAATCCCAAACAGTTTTTTCAATATGTTCCAAGTAAAAGGAAAAATGCTCATGGTAGAATGATCTTAAAAAATGCTGAGGGTAGGGAGGTAACTGAATCAGTCGATGTTGTGGAATTACTGAGCGAGCACTTTGCAAGAGTATATCATCCAGGTGGTGGCCTTGCGGAAATGGAGGAACCAACAGCTTATACTGGAATTGTGATGAATGAGGTAGAGGTAACTAGTCTGTTACAGAACCTCAATGTCAATACATCTGTGGGATTGGATGGTATACCAGCTCGTGTCGTACGTGAAGCGGCAAAAGAATTGTCAGTGCCCTTGACCATTATGTTTAATTTGAGCCTCAGGACTGGGTCAGTCCCAAGGGGGTGGAAAGAGGGGAAAATAGTTCCACTGCACAAAGGTGGTTCCAAGGCTGCTGTTGAAAATTACCGGCCAATCAGCATAACAGGAATCATTATCAAGGTCTTAGAGAAAATAGTCAAGAGGAAAATACAAGATTGGATAGAAGAAAATGGGATACTGTATCGGGGACAGCATGGTTTTGTGAAGGGTAGGTCATGCCTCAGTAACTTGCTCACGTATTATAACACAGTGACGGCTGAACTGGATAAGGGTAATGGGTTTACAGTGATTCTGCTGGACCTTGCTAAGGCCTTTGACAGGATACCACATGGAATTCTAATCAGTAAATTGCAGCATATGGGAATGGACATAGGGTTGGTGAGATGGATAGGAGGGTGGTTGACGGAGAGATATCAGAGAGTGGTTTACTCAGGAGTAGAGTCCACAAGACGGCCTGTGACTAGTGGTGTACCACAAGGATCTGTTCTTGGACCACTGCTGTTTAATTTGTTCATAAATGATATAGGAAAGGATCTGAGAGGAACAGTTCATTTGTTTGCGGATGATGCAAAGTTGGGTAGGGCAATAGTGAATGCAGATGACGTCAAAATTTTGCAGGATGATTTGGATAGATTGGAGGTCTGGGCTAGGGAGAATGGATGTCAATTTAATGTGGCAAAATGTAAGGTTATGCATTTTGGGGTGAAAAGATGGGAGGCAGTTTACTGCATTGGTGGAACCGTGCTCCAGAAAATTGATGAGGCACGAGATTTAGGAGTGTTGGTGGATAAGGAATTGAAATTTAGGGGACACATTGCAAAAGTGGCCAAATCAGCTCATCAAATCACTTGGTTGCTGAAGAATACGTTGACAAGCAGAGACAAGCAGGTTATTGTTCCTCTGTATCGAGCCTTGATAAGACCTCATCTCGACTACTGTGCTCAGATTTGGTCACCTAGGTTTCTTCTTGATGGGGAGGAGGTGGAGAGGATCCAGAGGCGAGTGACCAAGATGATAGCAGGTCTGTGGAATGAACCGTATGAGAACAGGTTGAGGATTTGTGGGTTGCAAAAATTGGTTGATAGGCGGAGGAGGGGAGATATGATTGAGACATTCAAATTACTGAAGGGTTTCTATAAAATTAATTCAGAAGATATTTTTGAGAACAGGGCTGGTTGTGGGAGGACTAGGGGACATCCATGGAAACTGGGCAAAAGTGTGGTTAGTAAAGGTGTTAGAGCTGGGTTCTTTACTTTTAGAGTAGTGAATGAGTGGAATGCGCTCCCTGAGTCTGTGGTGGATGCTGTGACAGTGAATGAGTTTAAGGCGAGGTATGATAGATACTGTATGAATGTCGAATAGTTGTGATGAAAATGATTTGGGGCCTCCCTCGATGAGTCTAATGACTCCCTGGAGTTGCCCGTAATAATAATAATAATAATAAAGTATCATAGATGGAACAGAACAAAATATAAAAAAAAAAATACAAAAAGCTCAAAGTATCTTCAATATAATGAAAAACATATGAAGAAGAAAAGAATTAAACTTAAAAGTTAAAATAAGTCTTTCCAGCACAAATGTTAAAACTATTCTACTATATGGATCAGAAATCTGGAAATTAACTAAGGAAAATACAAACAAACTACAGGTATAGATAAATAAATGTCTAAGAAAAATATTGGGAATATACTGGCCAGATAAAATTTCAAATATAGCATTATGAGACAGAACGAACCAAATCAGTATTGCAACAGAAATAAAAAAGAGGAAATGGATTGGACATATTATCAGAAATCCTGATAAAGACATAACTAGGACAGCCATGGAATGGAACCCACAGGGGAAAAAGGAAAAGGGGGTCATCCCAAGATGACCTGGAGGAGACAGCTAAGATGGAGATGAAGCAAATGGGGATATCCTGGAATGAATTCAAGAGGAATTCAGCAAACAGAGCCCAATGGAAAGCATTAATTGAGACTATGCTCCACAGGGAGTGAAGAACAAAGTGAAGAGTGAAGTTAATATGGCAAGCATTTATAAATAAGCACAGCAATTCATTTTTGGGCCTATAACCATCCCAACCATGGCACCTCTCAGCAATGATTTCTCCACACTTGCCTGCTCACTTTTATCACTACTCATGCCATATATCTCTCTAGATTCAACTACTACTAAATCATCCCATTTCTAAACTGACCAACATCAAACACAAAACTAACACTTCCAACATCTTCTTTCCTTATGTTGTATATTCATGACTGCTACAAATCCCCTATCCATCTTGCATTACTGCCTCTCACCCTCATCTCTCACTACTATTCTCTCCATTCACAAGCACTTCAGTTCTACTCATCTGCTCTTTTACATCAACTCTTACACCCTCTCACCTCTTGTTCACATCATTAATTAAACTCCCACCTAGCAAAAATCTCTCTAGCAGGCTTACTTCATATCCATTTAAATGAAACCTATCCCTTTTATACAATTTTATTCATCGTTCAAACATATCCACTCATTAGCGAACTGCAACCTTTTTTCCTCACACATCTCACCAACATTAATGTTTTTGATTGCCTTTTAAACTTATTTGTTAGGAGCTGTCAAAAAAAAAAAAAAAACTTTAATTACATTTTTAGAGTGCTTTCCCTAGTCCTGCACAGGTACAGTTTAGGACATAAGATACCTCATGACCTAAAAAAGATGTGTTGTAGTAAATAAAACTATTTCTCTGAAAACCTGCAGCATTTATCACTGCTTCATCTGCTTTCTTGAAAAGTGTGATATAAATTTTGACTTATATGACAGCAGTCTTCATCTAAATAAATGTTAAAGCCAATTCAATGATTACATAGAACCTTTGAATATATTATTGAGAAATTACACACCACCTACAGAACACCTCTGCTAGTTCAGATTTTTCAGCTGTATAATATTTTACATTTTAGCTGAAAGGTACAAAAACAAAGTAAAACAAAAAGATGACGCAATAAAGTTGATGCTACCTGTGCATGGCTTCTGATTTCTTATATTAGATCTTTATATTTCTTATAGTAAGATCTTTACTAGAATAATCCTGAAAAGAAAGATATACAAAATTGGAGAGGTTGAGGAAAGAACAGGCAGCCTTCAGATCAAACAGATCATGTATAGACCAAAAGCAATAGAAGAATTAATAGAATGACAAAGCAACCTATACTTAGGTTTTATCAATTTTGAAAAATCCTTTGACAGTATAAATAGAGAAAAAATATGGAGTGTAAGGAAGCATTATGGTATATCAAAGTTTTTGTGAAGAAAATGTACAACCACAAAATTAAAATACTATACAATGGAAAATTAACCAAAGAAATTAATATCACTAGTGACGTAAGACAAGGATGTATACTCTCCCCCACAATATTTTTGATTGTAATATATTTGGTGATGATGAGAAACACAACAGTTGATAATATAAATATACAATGGGGGTGGACAAACAAATTGAATGATTAAGATTTACTAATGACATATGTCTGATAGCTCGAAAGCACCAACACATAAAAAAAAAAAAAAAAAAAAAAAAAAAATCAGCTAACGCCTTTTTATTCCCGTATATACGGGAGTAGGCGAGGCCATTTAGCCCTATCTAACTTTTGGAGACTGAGTGGGCAGTTCAATCTCCACTGGTACCCAATCAGAGACAGATGGCCCAAGGCTATCACTAATTAAGCGGTACGCAGTGAAGAGAGACGGCTCAAATGTGCCGCCATCTCGTGGTCTCTAACCTTAACACAATATATTTAATGTCTGAAATAATGTGGGTTCTACGGTCGATTTTCTTGAGTTTACAGGACGAAAAACCCGAGTTTCCGGGAGGAAAAACCTGCTTGCCCGTGCCAGAGATCGACTAACTCGGGAACCGGTCGAAAAAAGGCTTAGAAAAATTTCCTCTAGTCGCCGACTAGACTCGAAACCAAGACTTCCTTCGTGCGGCCTAGCGCGATGGTGTGCAAACGCCACATCCACTGAGCTACACAGGCTCACTCTATTGATATTGATATCTCACTATATTGATAACTTAAACCAGGAAGCCTCTAAATGTGGCTTAAAAATAAAAAGGAAAAAGACAAAAATAATGAAGATAAACCCTAAACAAAATCTAACTTTTAAAATAATAGAAGAATCACTGGAAGAGATAGACACTTTTGTCTACCTGGGATCAGTGGTAAGTACCACAGTAGGAACAGAAGATCGAGCTCAAATTATCTTCAATAGAATGAAAAACATATGGAGAAGTAAAGAATTAAACTTAAAAACTAAAATAAGGTTTTTCAACACTAATGTCAAAACTATTCTACTATATGGATTAGAAATCTGAAGGAAAATATAAACAAACTACAGGTATACATAAATAAATGTCTAAGAAAAATATTGGGAATATACTGGCCAGATAAAATTTCAAATATGGCATTATGGGAAAGAACAAACCAGTATCACAATAGAAATAAAAAATAGGAAATGGATTGGACATCTATTTCCTATTAGAAATTCTGATAAAGACATAGCTAGGACAGCCATGGAATGGAACCCACAGAGAAAAAGGAAAAGGGATTGCCCTTGCCCTAAGATGACCTGGAGGAAACAGACCAAGATGGAGATGAAGCAGATAGGGAGATCCTGGAGTGAACTTAAGAGAGAGGCAGCAAACAGAGCCTCATGGAAAGCATTGATTGAGCCCCTATGTCTACAAGGAGCATAGAGGATAAGTAAGTTTTAATAGCTCATAGCAAGTAATCGGCAACTTATGTATCTGTAATTCTAGTCTATGTGCATTTTTGTATGTTTTGCGATTTTTGCTATGTTGTTAATATGTATTTTTCAAAATACACAATTTTACATAAAAATATGTTTTGAGTTTTTAACCTTTAAATTTTAACTATATTTAAAAAAAAAAAAAAAGTGATGGGCACTCGACTGAAATTTGCATTGATGCAACAGGACTCCTAGAGCCAGAGGAAAGCTTAGAAAAACAAGTGTTCTTTGTTAGGTTGGCAGGGAAAAAGACCTAGAGGAAGACCAAGATGTAGATGGATTGGTACAGTAAAAAATGCCTTAAAAGACAGAAATATACTCATAAGATCTAATAATATTGGAACCTCAACAGATAACAGACTAATTTGGAGGAAAATTGTTGACTGGAAATTATTAATGGTGTAACTCTTTCTTGTAGTACTATTATAATTATCCTGTACACCCTTTGAGGATAAATACCACGAATTTAATGATATATGTTGGACAATATGTATTTGGCCAAAATCAATGTGAATTTGGTGAATACATATCTTTTCTTCTGTGAAAAGATAACTACCACAAGGTTTAAAAAAAAAAAAATTAAAAATAGCTGCTGTAAGGCTGAAAAAAAGCTATATGGATAACCAAACAGAATTTTGAAATTTTTATTAGATACCCTTGATAGGTGAGAATAAAGCATAACTCGGCTCATTCTGTTAATTTCATCCATTTGGCCTTTAAAAATGAAGGAAATGGCAATTTTTTGTTGAACATAGCATATTTAATACATATAACTATCAAGATAATATTTTTTATTATCATGAATTGTAAGGGGTGCTTAAGGGTCAAAGCTGTATAACCGAGAGGAGACCTCCACATAGCCTTTAAAGGAATGCGGAGAACCGACCAGGGCTTCTGACCTAAGGTCCAATCCTCACCTTCTCTGTTGGGTATTATTATTATGGGGCAACTCCAAGGAGTCCATAGACTCATCAAGAGAAGCCCTAACATCATGTCAAGAAACTATTCGACATTCACACACTATCTATCATACTTCGCCTTGAACTCATTTACAGTCATGGCACCCACAACAGACTCTGGCAACTTATTCCACTCATTCACCAATCTCCAAGTAAAAAACCCTTGCTAACCACACTCTTGCTCAGCTTCCATGTATGGCCCCTAGTCCTCCCACCACCAGTCCTATTCTCAAAAATATCTACTGAATTAATCTCACAGAAACCCTTCAGTAATTTGAATGTCTCAATCATATCACCCCTTCCCCACCTATCGACCAATTTCTGCAACCCACAAATTTTCAACCTGTTCTCATAAGGTTCATTCCATAGCCCTGCTATCATCTTGGTCACTCATCTCTGGATCCTCTCCACCTCCTCCCCATCCAGAAGAAACCCTGGTGCCCATATCTGGGCACAGTAGTCTAGATGAGGTCTTATCAAGGCCTCGATAGAGAGGAACAATAACCTGTTTGTCTTCGCTTGTTAAAGTATTTTTCAGCAACCAAGTGATTTGATGAGCTGATTTAGCCACTTTTGTGATGTGCCATGACTGTAAATGAGTTCAATGTGAATTGAAGTCATTTACAGTCCCTGTCCACCAACACATCCAAATCCCTGGCCTCGTCAATCTCCTGGAGTATAGTTCCACCAATGTGATATACTGCTGCTAATCTTTTCACACCAAAATGCATAACCTTACATTTTGCCACATTAAATTGACATCTATTCTCCTTAGCCCAGACCTCCAAACTATCCAAATCATCCTGCAAAATTTTGATATCCTGTGCACTCACTATTGCTCTACCCAACTTTGCATCATCAGTAAACAAATGAACAGTTCCTCTCATATCGTTTCCTATATCGTTAATGAACAAAGTGAACAGTAGTGGTCCAAGAACAGAACCCTGCAGCACCACTAATCACAGGCCATCTTTTGGACTCTACTCCTGAATAAACTACTCTCTGATATCTCTCCATTAACCACCCTCCTATCTATCTCACCAACACTATATATCCATCCCCATATGCTGCAGTTTACTGATTAGAATTCCATGTGGTATCCTGTCAAAGGCTTTAACAAGGTCCAGTAGAATCACTGTAAACCCATTACCCTTATCCAGTTCAGCTGTCGCTATGTTATAAAACGTGAGCAAATTACCGAGGCATGATCTATCCTTCACAAAACCATGCTGTCCCCCCACACAGTATCCCATTTTCATCTATCCAATCCTGTATTTTCCTCTTGACTATTTTCTCCGAGAACTTGAAAATTATTCTTAATATGCCGATCGGCCTCTAATTTACAACAGCAGTCTTGGAACCTCCTCTATACAGTGGAACTATTTTCCCCTCTTTCAACCCCCTTGGGACTAACCCAGACCCGAGACTCAAATGAAACAAAATGGTCAAGGGCACTGACAATTCTTTAGCCGCTTCATGTATGACACGAGCAGGTATACCATCCACAGATGTATTGACATTGAGGTTTTGTAATAGACTATTCACCTCCACTTCATTCGCCACAATTCCCGTAGCTGTTGGTTCTTTCATTCCTGCAATGTATCTACCTGGATACTGAACGAACAAGGGTGGGCTGGCAATTTGGGATTTAGCTGACCAAATTGTATCATTATTGGCTTAAACCAATATACAAAATGATGGTACAACATGACTAAATTTCATTCCGGCTGTGGCATCGCCTGGTTAAACGAGGTCCCCGTTGTTTTCGCCAGGGATCCAGGGCGAACAGTGAAAAGTCAGCTACTGGAACAAATCTGAAAGCACACCCAAACTCAATATCACCAGAGTTAAAGATCGGTACTATCAACATAAGAAGCCTAAATGGCAAAGAAATGGAGCTAGCTGAGTAATTAGATAAGTACTGGATTGACATAATAGGGGTGACTGAAACAAAAAAGACAAAAACTGGTCAGATCTTTCTGAGCAATAAATACAAAATGTTATATTCAGGAAATGACAATCAAGGAAAAGAAGGAGTAGCCATAGTATTCAACACAAAATACGAGGCTAATCTTCTAGAACAGGCAGGCAGTCTCAAGTAGAGTGATGCAGGCAAATATCAGAATGGGGAATTGGACAATGAGACTTATTTGTGCCTATGGTCCCACAGAAGGTTCTACTAAGTAAAAGTGGAGGAATTTTTTGATGCTTTAGAGAAAGCAACTGACGCAATGAAAAATGAAAAGTTGGTCCTTGTTGGGAATCTAAATAGCAGAGTGGGAAATGATTGAGAGATATACAAAAATATTTTGGGAAAATTTGGAGAAAAGACCAAAGCAAATACCTGTTGGATTTCTGCTCAGGACATGGACTGGTTATTACTAACACCATGTTCCAACATAAAAATGTGCACAAATTCACATGGAGAGAAGAGGCTAGGAATAAGAAAAGTCTCATTGACTATGTTATTGTCGATGGTCATGTTTTCTCACTGGTTCAGGACACCAGAGTGTACAGAGGATTTGAAATTGGAAGTGATCACTATTTAGTCTGGAGCAGGATAAAATTGAATTTCATATTGAAAAGAATGAAATGTAAGAAAGTTTTAAAGCGAATAAAAGTTGAGCAGCTCTCAGATGTGAACTGTAGACTAAAATACACAAAGATTATTGAAGAAAAAATGAAAGAGTTTGAGAACAAGAACTAAACCTTCGAAATTCAGCGGCAAACCTTGAAGAAAACCCTGATTGATTCATCCAGATGTGCATGTGGTGAGGTTGTCTGCAAGGATAGAAAAATCAGAACTCCATGGTGGACACAGGAAGTTAAAGAGGCAGTGAAGGAAAAGAAGAAAGCATATCAAAAGTTTCTGGCAAATAAGTCAGCTTGTGCTCTTAGAGAATATAGAGACAAATGTAAGAAAGCTAAACAAAAGTCATGGGAGGACTTTGGCAAGAACATAGAAAATAAATATCAAGAAGGTGGTAAAATATTCTGGAGGTTGTTGAAGAAGCTTAGAAATGGAGGAAAGAGTGCTGTAAAAGGAGTTAGAGATGATAAAGGTGACATGAAAATGGGAGAAAAAGATATCCTTGAAGTATGGAGTAATTACTTCGAAAAATTGCTAAATGAAACAAACAGTGATAGCACAGTGATAAAAAACACACAATAGGCATACAGTCAGAAATACATATCCATACTTGAAGTAGATAAAGCCATCAAAGGCTTGAAATGTGAAAAAAAAGCAGCAGGAGTAGATGATATTCGACCAGAAATGCTGAAGTATGGTGGTATAAAAGACTTACAGTGGCTGCACTGCATAGTTCAGAAGGCCTGGATAGAGGGACGGATTCCGCATGATTGGAGTAGAGCTCTAATAGTACCAATATATAAAAAGGGAAAAAAACTGAATGTGAGAATTACAGAGGTATTTCCCTACTGAGTGTTCCAGGCAAGATTTATGCAAGTATACTTGAGAAACGGTTGAGAAGAATTGTGAAAGAAAAGCTTGGTGAAGAACAAGCTGGATTCAGGCCAAATAGAGGCTGTCGGGATCAGATCTTCACTTTACAACAAATAGTTGAGAAAGATCTGTTATATTCCCTGAATATAACAGATCTTTGTTATATTCAGGGAATATAACAAAGATCTGTATTTAAGTTTTGTCGATCTGGAAAAGGCATATGACAAAGTACCAAGAGAGAAGCTATTCAATATGCTACAGTTATATGGTGTCAATGGGGCATTATATCAAGCAATACTTAGTCGTTATCTGAGTTGCAAGTCAGCAGTTAGAATTGAAGGAACTACGGGAAAATGGTTTAATGTTAAAACTGGTGTCAGACAAGGATGTACAATATCCCGTCAGTTATTCATTAACTGTATGGATCACATTATGAATGAAAGTGGTATTAAACCTGATATCAAAATTGGAGATGTTAATGTCAGCTCTTTGCTTTATGCAGACGATGTTATACTTATAAATAAATCTCCCAGAAGTCTGCAAGATTCCCTGACTAAATTGAATAACTGTTGTAATAGATATGGTATGGTCAGCAATAAAAAGACAATGAAAATAAGTAGAATTGTTGAAAATGTCAACTGTGTTGTGAACGGAGAACCTGTGGAACAAGTAAAACATTTCAGCTACTTAGGCACAATTTTTAGTGAAGATGATAAATTAAATATGGAAATAGACAATAGAATCAACAAAGGTGGTATGGTAGGAAGTCAATTGAATAAATTCATATGGAATAAGAGAGAAATTAGTTGGAACACTAAGTCGAGAAGTAAAAGACTCGACCAAAGACTAGAGACTGCAGATATGAGTCCTGAGAAAGATTAGAGGTATGAACAGATGGCATCAATGGCAATATCATATTAAAAACAAGGATATTAGGAAAGAACTTAATATTGTCAGCATCCAGGAATGCATTAGCAGAGCTAATCTCAAGTGGTATGGTCACTTAAACAGGATGGGCGAGGAAAGTTTAGCAAAACAAGTTTCTCTGCCAGGTTGGCAGGAAAATGACCCAAAGGAAGACCAAGATATAGGTGGACTGATATGGTACAAAGTGACTTAGATGATAGAAATATAAGATGTGATAATGTTGGAGTCTTGACAAGTAACAGACTGATTTGGAGAAAAATTGTAGATAGGAAGTTAGTAATGATGTAAATTTTTCATGTAGTACTATCATATCCTGTACACCCATTGAGGGTACATGTCAGGAATTTGATGATGATGATGATGAATTGTATGCTATGCTATGTGACAATAACAAATGGGAAAGTAAAAAAATAAATAAATGAATTGCTTAAAATGAAGGAAAAAATAATAATCCCAATAAAATAAATAAACTTTTGTACACCTTCTATCCAAAAAGAAGCCGAACTTTTCGAAAATATCAGAAACTAGTGGTGCCAACTGTTGTATCATTTTGTTTTCGAAAGCGGCAACCTTAATTAGTGTTATGTCAACTGTTTATGACATTTGTTTCATTAGAAGCCGAGTTACAGTGCCAAGAGTGACAGTGTGTTTTGACAAACAGTCGGAAAATGAGTTTCAAACAGCGAGCAGCGATTGACTTTTGTATTAAACTTGGTAAAAGTTTTACCAAAATGCATAAGATGCTTCAAAAAGCATATGGTGATGAATGCTTATCCCATACTCAAGTTTATGAGGTGGTTTAAGTGATTTCAAAGTGGTCGTGAGATGCTTGAGGACGACGAAAAGCCAGGCCATCCAAAAACTGGACTGAGCAAAGTTAACAACTAAAAAGTGTGCGATTTCATCAAAGAAAACCCGAAATCGTCCATGAGATTGATTGAAGATGAATTGGGGATTCCAAAATCAACTGTGCACAACATTTTGACCGAGAGTTTGAGCCTTCGTAAATTAAATTTGCAATTTGTTCCTCACAAGTTGACCGACGACCAAAAAATATATCGAATTGAACACTGCAAGGACCTCGTTAAAACCGCTCATAAGGACTGAAATTTCCTTGAAACAATCATTACTGGTGACAAAACGTGGTGTTTTGAGTATAAGCCCAAAACAAAGCTCCAGAGTGCTGAGTGAAGATCACCAGAAGAGGGGCATCCGAAAAAAAAGTCGCTTGGAGAAGTCAAAAGTAAAGACAATGCTGATTTGTTTCTAAGATTCCAAGGGCATTATCCACAAAGAATTCGTTCAGCCTGGCCAAAAGGTCAATGGTGAGTTTTATCTCAAAATTTTGAGGCGATCGATAGTGAAAATTCGTTGCATACGGCATGAATATCGTAAACAGACTGTTCGTCAAAACACAATGTCACTCTTGGCACTATAACTCTACTTCTAATGAAATAAATGTCATAAATAGTTGACACAACACTAATGAAGGTTGCCGCTTTCGACAACAAAAAGATACAACAGGTGGCGCCACTAGTTTCTTATATTTTCGAAAAGTTTAGTTTCTTTTTGGACAGAGGGTGCACATCTAACTGGAAGAACTCTTTTTTTTTTTTTTTTTTTTCCAAGAGAGAGAGCATTTTGATAACTATCGTAAGTCATATGGTGGCACCTGTCTGGTTTTAAAATTAGATATGGTAATAATTTAATGAAAAGTCTGGTTAAATGTATGGAGGACGAAATTAAATGTTTAAATAAGAGGATAACTGATGTAATTGACATGAAGGTTAAGAATAAGCAAGTATCTAAAGATGATAGAGTTACTTTATGAGGTGACTCAATCATTAAATGAGTGTTAATAAAGTGCACAAGACATTTTACAGGTGGTACAATAAAGCCAATATCAGATGTTTTGCATAGTAGGAAAGAACAGGAATCAGAATTAGTGGTAGTAGTGGGCATAAATGACTTGAATAGAGAGACAAAGTATGTGGAAAGGGATCTGAAGAAGTTGTTGCAGGAAGTGAAGGATAATAGTGTCATTGGGAAAGTGGTTAGTTTGCTGCCCAGATATGATAGTAGGGAAGGAGAGCAATGATACTGAATGACAAGATGGCTGAACTGTGTCAGGCAAAGAGTGTTCAATTTTTGAATGTATGGAATGAATTCAAAGGGAAGTTAGAACAGTTCAAAGCAGATGGGATACATTTGGATGCATTGGTTGTTGGTCATTTGGAGCGATTGCTGTTTAATAAGAGTGCACAGGGTTCATATGAAATTAGTACCACTAAGAGTCAGACAGAGAGAAGTTGAGTAGCAGGTTGTGGAAGGAAGGGAAGAGGATGGAAAGGTGAAGAAGTGATTATAGCAGAGCAAAGTGATGCAGTGCAAAAAGATGGGAATGATAAGAATACAAATGAAAATCAGAGTCAGAATCAGGGAAACAGGGATGGTCAGAACAAAGAGAGAAGTTCACTATAACAGAGAGAGAGAGAGAGAGAGTAAAAAGTGATTGTGTTGGTGGGATGGCATCAAAGAGTGGAGAATCGTTATGCTTGTATACTAATGTATGGAGTATCAGAAATAAAGTTTGTAACACTGATTGAATCAGTATGCCCAAAGATAATTGGCATAAGTGAAACTTGGTTGACTGAGAATGATATAGAATTTTCCAAAAAGATAGGAAGATGAAGAAAGAAGGGGGGGGGTATTGTTAATGGTATCTAAGGAATTGTGTCCTTCAAGAGTCAAAGTGGAAAATAGTAGTACGTGTGAAGATTTTGAAGCTGTTTGGTGTGGTCGAGATCAGTAAAATAATATATCTAATAGGATGTTGTTATAGGCCAGGGAATGCAGAGAGTATTGATTGTGAAATGTTTCGACAAATTAGTTGGGCAAGTAAAAGAAAGATGATCCTAATGGCAGATTTTAATTATAAGAATGTGGATTGGAAAGAAGAAATAGTGTATTGTAATGAGAGTGCTGTTAAATTTCTGCAGGATAACTATCTAAAGCAGTATGTGATGGAAGCAACATGAGGTTTATCAGTGTTAGATTTGGTGATATCCTCACAAGATGTGGTTGTGAATGAGGTATCAATACTACCACCTGTTAGTGAAAGTGATCATTAGGTATTGGTTTGGAAGGTAGTCAAACAAGAAAAAGTTGTTATCAAGAAGGTCTACATGTGGAATTACAAGGTGGGTGATTCTTAGAAGCTCCATAGTCAACTAGCATCAATACATTGGGTTGATGAATTGTGTAGAAAAGATGTTAATAGTGCAAAGGAAATGATAAGGCAGTATCTAACACAAGCAATGCATAAATGCATACCAAGAGTTAAGCAAATAAATAGAGTAGCAGCGAGATGGATGAATGGTGAAATCAAGCAAGCAGTGTTACAAAACAACTTATTATGGAGGAAGTACAAGACAGTTTGCAGTAAACAGACTGCATGAAGAATATAGAGTGCAGGCCAGAAAAGTGACAAGCATAGTTAACAAAGAAAAGCAGAATATGAGAGGAGATTGGCCAGTCAGGTCAAAGCTAATCCAAGGGAATTTTTCTGCTATGCGGCAAGAGGAGAAATAACTATGGCAGGTTGATACTGGTGGATAGTTATGGTAGCAGAGTTACCATAGCAAATAATATAGTGCAATTATTTAACGAACACTTCATTGGCATATACAGGGTGTTCGGGATAAATTTGACAGTTTCGTAAGGAAAAAGAAAATCTTCTTTGTATCTATTAAATTTAATGAATTGACAAAAAAACATTACAGGCAGAGTTAATTACAATACTATCAACAAGATTTACTCAAAATAACCACCATTAGCATCGATCACAGCTTCAATTCTGCTTCGGAACCTCGAACAAGCTGATGCTACAGTCTCCCTGGGAAGGGCCGCAAAAACTGTTTTAATTTTATCCATTAACTGGGCTTTTGTATTACTGGAAGTGCGATTGGTGTCTTTTTCAACTGCGCCCCATACAAAATAATCCATGGGGTTAAGGTCTGGGGAGTTTGGAGGCCAAACATTTGGACTGGTGAAGTCGTAGAAATTTTCAGACAACCATTTTTGACTTTTCCCAGAGGTGTGGCAAGGGGCCGAATCCTGCTGCCATACATACGGCCTACCATTGGCTACCCTTGTTATCCAGGGCTTGACTACAGTTAGCAACTCCACGAACAAAGCCCGAATTCCAATGCCAGGGTTCTTCAACACCTGTTCCTGCAGATTTGCGAGGAATTCTGCTGTACGAACGCAATCAGATCGTCTGCTAGGGATCTTTCTTCTTGCTACATCCTCGTAGTCACCATTGCAAGTCTCTAGTTCATGCCTGATTGTTTTTACTGTATTCAGGGAGCATTGGGCAGCAGTCGTAATATCCTTATTTTGATGGCGGGCACGAATCATCATGATACAAGTTATTCTCTTCCATGATTCAGGTGGGTTCCAGCTATCCATCCTTTCTGACATCTTGTATATGAATGAAGAAGGGTCCAAACTTTTAAATGAAGAGAAGTGTGTGTTAATACATGTAACTTACGGAAAAATATAATTAATTATAAATATGTCAAATTTATCCCGAACACCCTGTATTGTGATGGTGTGAATAATGCTGTACAACATGTAGAAGGGAAGGCAAGAATTAGGATAATTAAAGGCAAAAGAATCAGGTGTATCAAGTATTGGGTTAGGTGTTAATAAGGTTATGGGAATGAATGACGTCACCACGTATTTTTAAACAAAAGGAAATGATAAGGCAGTATCTAACACAAGCAACGCATAAATGCATACCAAGAGTTAAGCAAATAAATAGAGTAGCAGCGAGATGGATGAATGGTGAAATCAAGCAAGCAGTGTTACAAAAGAACTTATTATGAAGGAAGTACAAGACAGTTTGCAGTAAACAGACGCATGAAGAATATAGAGTGCAGGCCAGAAAAGTGACAAGCATAGTTAACAAAGAAAAGCAGAATATGAGAGGAGATTGGCCAGTCAGGTCAAAGCTAATCCAAGGGAATTTTTCTGCTATGCGGCAAGAGGAGAAATAACTATGGCGAAATAACTACGTGCGAAAGAGTAAGTGATGCCCTTGTCCTGGTTATTCAACGAAAGTCTTGCAGTGGAGAAGGTTCCAAAGGAGCGGAAAGAAGGCAAAATAATACCTCTGCATAATCATGGTTTCAGAACAGAAGTTTCCATATAGACCAGTCTGTATATGTGCAGTTGTGATCAAAGTGTTGGAAAAATTAGTTAGAAATAGAATACAGGATCAGGTTGATCAACATGAGATTCTCTATGATGGTCAGAATGGGTTTGTGAAGGGCACGTCTTGTTTTAGCAATCTACTTAATGATAAGGTGACAAATGTGTTGGATAAGGATAATCATATAGTGATATTCTTGGAGTTTGCAAAAGCATTCGATAAATTACCACATAAGCTGCAGAGGACAGGAATAGATAGTATATTGATTAGATGGATTGGAGATTGGCTCTCTGAACAATACCAGCAAGTTGTGTATGATGGAGCCATGTCTCAGAAAAAAAGGCGACCAGTGACGTGCCTCAAGGTTCCTGTTCTTGGGCCCTACATTTTAACTTATTTCTTAATGATATTTCATGTGGATTGATTGGGGATCTTCAAATGTTTGTCGATGATGCAAAGTTAGGTAGAATTATCAGGAGTAATGCTGATGTTAATTCTCTACTAGATTCTATTCTAGTAGAGAAATATTCTAGATTTGAATAGACTTTTAGCTTGAACAAATGAGTGGGGTTGTAGTTTTAATGTTAATAAATGCAAGGTGTTACAGTTTGGAAC
Source organism: Typopeltis vanoorti (assembly GCF_054136105.1). NCBI lineage: Eukaryota > Metazoa > Arthropoda > Arachnida > Uropygi > Thelyphonidae > Typopeltis > Typopeltis vanoorti. Next base: position 48,250,033 of record NC_143568.1, read on the forward strand.
ACAGAGATATAAGGTTACATATATTGGTGGAGCTGTACTTGGAAGTGGATGAGATTTGGGATCTTGGAGTGATGGTAGATAGTGGACTGATAAAAAGTACATTGACATGTAGGGATAAGGAGGTGGTGCAGCCTCTATATATAAGGCATTGATCAGACCACATATGGACTAATGCTCAGATTTGGTCACCTAGTTTTCATTGTAATGTGGAAACACTAGAAAGGGTCCAAAGTTTTTTTTGCAAAGACGAATAACCAAAATGATATCAGGACTTTGCAGTGTTGCTTATGAAGAGCATTTGAGAGAATGTGGATTACAGAGATTGGTGAATAGAAAGAAATGAGGAGATATGATAGAGACCTTCAAGTTAGTTAAGGGATTCTATCAGATTAATACAGAAGAAATTATAAAAAGAGTGGATGTTAAGATGGGAAGAACGAGAAGTTCATCCCTGGAAGTTGCATAAAGATGTGGTAAAGAAGGGTATGAGGAGTAGATTTTGTAGATTTTTTATGTGGAAAGTTGTTAGTAAGTGGAATGCATTGCAAATGCAGGTAGTGTAAATAACTTCAAAGCTTGTTATGATAGATATGTTGCTGGTTGAGTGGGCCTCCCACGATGAGTCTGTGTCGACTCCATGGAGGTTACCAAATAATAATAATAGTAATCAAGAAAAGAGTAGGATATGAACAAGTATTATGTTGATGTCCACTCTACAGAGCTGTGACATTGTTTCAAGCCACTTGAGCATCAAATTTTATTTCACCACAATTGAATGATTGTCTGCTATGTTTATGATGGTAACTATTAAAATTAACTTACTCCAGAACTTCTAATAAAACAGTTGACAATATTAGCATTATTACCTATATAAGTAAAATTGGTTAAAATAGAACAAAATTTTATCATCAATAAAATCAGCTAACGCCTTTTATTCCTATATAGGGAGAAGACCAGGCTGTTTTAGCCCTATCTGACTTGTGGAGACTGAGTAGGCAGTTTGATTTCCACTAGTAGCCAATCAGAGATAGCTGACCCAAGGATATCATTAATTTAAGTGGCCTGCAGTGAAGAGGCGGCTCAACAAGTGCTGCCATCTCGTGGTCCCCAACCCTAACACAATTTTATAACAACTTGAAAATGTAGTATACCCGTTCTTTTCAAACTCTAGTGATGTGAAATTACACTGCATGCAAAGCTAAGTTACTAGTATAAAATTAAATAACTGTTTACTTTTAATTGTTTTATTCTACTTTTACATTAATACTGGTGACATGCAAAAAAACATGCAACTTATTTACTTCACACTACTCAGGAGTCCTAAAAATTATGTCTTGATAGGCAGATGTGATAAATACACTGAAAGAGGCAAAAAAAAATTAGTTTTCATTTTCAAAAGGCTGTCTAGGTTAAAGGTATGAAAATAACATAAGGGGACCAATTTTGCTTTATAGCCACCCATCAACTCCATCTCACAAAAATTCAAAATTTTGATTAGGTTGAAAAACATAACTTTTGGGGGGGAGGGGGAGAGGCCTTTAAAGATGGCTGTTTTTATTTATATATTTTTATTTTGTTTTATACATACACTACATGTATACATAAAACATAGAAAAAGCACTTGGGATTCAACCTACAGGGTAGAATAAATGAGGAAATAGAGCACTCAGAACACCTAAAGCAGGTGGCCACCATCTTGGAAAAAATTAGTCTGTCTAAAAATGCAAATAAAAATCACCTTGTGCATTAAAATGGCAGTAGAAAAAAAATCATTAATTGAACAAACTGGAAATAAGCTGTGATTAATTTTATTTGAGTTGATTCTGTGGACTGTCTTGAATAATGGCATAATAATTTATAAGATGCATAAAAAAAAAATAAATAAAATGTTCCTCCATCAAAAGGATAAGTTGTTTTCATCAAAATCAAAAATTATGTAGCTTCAGCCTTTGGATGATTTCACTTGGAATGATCCAATAAATAAGTCCAAAACAGTTTGGGAATTAAACCAATCGCTAGTTGATTTATAGTGAACATGTTGGATTTGTTTGGAATTATAACCCAAAGCAACTAAATTGCATTCTCCAGTTAGTTTGTTTTGCAAGATGAAATCCTAAATTTCTATCTTAGATAGGATTCAAATGCAGGTCTTTCCAACTGAAAAGCAGCATTCTAATCTCCTTATGATTACAGTAAATTCATAGCTTATTTATTTTCAGAAAACAAAGTTAACTACGGGAATAATATTTTTCATTATCCTCACATATCTGTCAGAATCATAACACAGATTAACACAATTAATGCTTTAGTCAACTTGCTAACTACTAATTTTTGCAAAGAGACTATTTATTTAAAACTTAGCACTAGATTTGAGTAAGTTTTCTGTAAGGATATGTATGAGTATTTTTAGTGTTATTCTATAACAAACAAAATGTACAGAAAGTTCATCTTTAATACAAAGGTATAGTCTTTAGATTTTTAAAAGTTAAAAAACTACACACATCAGAAAATATTCAAGACATAAAATATCTAAAATAAAATATGAAGGTTTGGGAGATGAGAGATCTAGGAGTAGCGTAAACAGAGACTTGAAGTTTAGGGATCACACTACTAAAACTTTGAGGACTTCACAATGGATTATGCAATGAAGAAGACTAACATGTAGAAGCAAAGTGGTTATAGCTTCTTTGAATAAGGCCTTAATCAGGTTACATATGGATTACGTGAACAAATCTAGTTACCTGGTTTTCAAGGGGATGAGGACATTTTAAATAATAGTTCGAAGAATATTTAGTAAATCTGATCAGAGAAGATTTAGTAAATCTTTTCATTGGTAAATCTGATCAGAGAAGATTTAGTAAATCTTCTCTGATCAGATCTTGGGATATGAAGACAGACTGAAGGAATGCAATCTTCTCTCTTCCTTTTATTTGCAATAGAAGGAAGAGAGGAGGAGATATGCAACTTGTTCCACCTAAATGTTTACTTGACACTTTTGAAGAAGGATAAATTATGGTATGGCAAAAAAAAAAAAATAAAAAGTCTAAATGAGCATAGTTAGATCTATCAAATATTATGGATTAGAAGATTTACAATCCATAGTAAAACTGAAAGGAAACAGTTACAGCTAGTGATATCAGAGAGAGAGAGAGAGAGATTACACTGTTTTAAGTTGCAAATTTAGTTTTATGGTGTGCTGCTGGTCATCATGCTGGTATTCAGGTATACTAGTAAATCTGATAAACAGCTTCTCACCTTTATCTCTGCCATAATCTCGAAGAACTTTTTTAGTTTTTCCATACTCCTGAATATCTTTGACTTGTTTTCTATTAGATAAGAACTCTACTGCTTGTTGCTCAGCAAAATACTGATAAAATTTGGAACTCACTGGTAAACCTTTGAGTAGTGCTTGTTGATCTTCTATTGATGGCTTTTTAAAGAGTAACTAAAAATAAAGAATATACTATACACATATGTATAAAATAATTAACAATTGATATAAACAATCTATTATTATAATAAAATATTAGAATATTGGATATGGAGACTTCTGACCAATAATTATAATTACAAATAAACTGGGTTTTATTTGGTCATAATTAATAAAAAAATAATGAAACTTACTAGTTTTGCCCATAAAACTTGTGTCTTCTTCTCAGTAAAAAATACATAAAAATAAAATGCAATAAAGATAATCATGAACTATGACATTACTAAAACAAACTGTGTAGGAATCATTACAATATAAACTGATTGAAAGCACATGGAATGTGGGAGGTGGCACGAGTTAGCTATTGTTCAGCACTGTGTGCTGATAGTTGGCTGAAAAGTTGAAGCCTGAAGTATGGAAAGATCATAAAAGAGATTTTTAAATATCACACAGGATTCAAGAGTATGTACGAGTGATAGAAGAATCTCCCACGATGGGTCAACTACATGATAATGATGATAACACCAACAACAACAATTGTAATAAAAAGAGATAAGAACTTTGTAGATCCCTTAAAACTGAGATACTTGGTTTGGAAATCCTTATTGTAGTGAAAGATAATTCGTAGAATTATCGCTCCTGAAGGATAAGTAACTTTCTCTTATTTTATTTGAGAATATTAAGTTAACTTATTGAAGTTTTCGTTTTAAACAGGTGTGGGATTGACTGAGCTAGTTAGTTTGTAAATAAAAATTTTTTTTTGTTTACATATGATATTGTCTTCATGGCACCAATGCGTAGAAGAACAATGGCAGCAAAGAGCATACTACTGAGCGATTTGAATTTGCAAGATTTTATTGAGTGCAGTGTGTGTGTGAAATGTATTCATTGACAAAATTAAAGGATATGTGGAAGGAAACTGAAACTGGAAAGAGAGTGTGTATCAGGTGTTTCAAAAGTGAGTGTTCTTAGGTGTCGAGAATGCAGCAAATATCAGTAGAGTGGACAGTACTGATAGTAAGATGGAAAATGGTGTTATTAATGTCAAACGTGCAGCCGTGGAAACAGAGGAGAATGAAACGGCCATTAATAAAGAAATTGCATGCATGAATGTTATTCTACGTAGGAGACAAAGTGTGAAATTGAAAAATTGCACAAGTGGCAAGAGATTAGCAGGGCTGAAAAGAGAAAAAAGCACACGGTCTGAAGGAATAATAAAGACCGATTGAATAAACAAGAAAAACAAATTAAGGAGAAAAGTATGTACAGACTCAATGATTAGGGGAGTACTACTTAATGAAAGTGTGACAAAATTATGTTTTCCAGGTACAAAAATTCACGACATTAGCCATGCCATCGAGATGCAAAAAGGTAAGTTGAAGGAAATGATTGTCTTGGTTGTTAAAAGAGGCAAAACTGAAGAGCGAGCAGATGGGGATTGCAAGTCTCTTACAACGCTATGATAGAGGTGAGCTGAGGAGGATGACGTTGATAGCCAATGAGTCTACACAAAGATGGTGCAGAAGGAATGATGTAGGATTTGTGAATCTGTGGTCTGTGTTTGATGGAAAGGATCTGTAAAATGCTGATGGACTGCATCTAAATGGTTTTGGTGTTAGGTATCTAGAGAGCTTTGTTCACCGAGCATGCTGAAGTGCAAAAAAAGCAGTGGAAGCAAGTGAGTTTGTGCAAAGAAATCTAGTCTCTCAAGCAAAAATATTAAATAGGGTAGTCATTTCAGAAAGTAAAGGTGGGTGAGGGCCTAAAGGGATGCTCAGTTTCTATATACTAATGCCAAAGTATCCGGAACATGAGGGAGGAGTTTCTGGCATTGGTTAGTGCAACCTCACCAAAGGTTATAGGCATTAGTGAGACTTTGCTAACAGCAGTCTTGTAGTTACAGGAATAAAATGTGAAGGGTTTAGTATTTTCAGGGAAGATAGAGAATACAGGATGGGGAGGGAGGGGTACTGCTGATGATAACAGATAAACTGCAACCAAAAATAAAAGAATAGGAGATAGGCGGGGTGGCTGCTCCTTGAAAGTCCAGTAAAACAAAATATGCAGTTAGTTGTTGCTATAGGCCAGGGAGTTCCAGATATGATCTGGAAGATGTGCATTGCCAAATTAGTACAATGAGTACAGGTCAAGTGATTATTATGGGGGACTTTAACTATGGAGATACAGACTGGAAGGAAAAAAGATTACATGATAGGAAGGAAATAGAATTTATACACCTACTAAGAGATAATTACTTAAGGCAGCATGTGATGGAAGGGACTAGGGTGGAAGAGTATAGAACCCTAATCATAGGATCAGAAGAGCTATCCATAACCAAGGGTGACAAAATTGTGTCCAATTGGTGAAAGTGAGCATGCGGTCTTAACTTGGAAGATTGTAAAATATAAGGGATATTCTGTCAAGAAGAGGTATATAAGGAACTGCAAGGCAGGTGATTATAATAAGCTTAGGAAGAAGACTAAATTTGTGCCATGGCATAAAACACTGCAGGATAAGGATTAGTAGTGCATGGGATATAGTTAAGGGTCATCTAGATGAAGCTACATTAAAACACATAACTAAGGTAAGGAGGGTTAATCAGATAGGAATTAGATGGATGAGTAATATCATTAAGCACGAGCTGCAGAAGAAGAAAATACTGTGGAGGGTATAAAGAGAAAGGTGACCAGCAAACTCATGAACAGTACAAGGCTCAGGCAAGAAAGGTGACTAACACGGCAAGGAAGGCAAAATCAGATTTTGAGAAGAATCTATACAAGCAGGTCAAAGAAAATCCCACAGAGTTCTTTTGTTGTATGTCAAGTAAGAGTAAGAATGATATGAAAATTAAACTTAATGAGTGATGATAGTCACAAGGACAGAAGCAGATAAAATAGTTGAGTTACTGAGTGACCACTTTCAGCTAGTTTTGTGAGAAAGTGCAATGGAACTTGTAATGCTTCTGATTAGGCTCTTCAATTTAAGTCTCAGCTCTGGTAGAGCTCCAGGGGAGCGAAAAAGAGGACAAAATAATAACCTTGCATAAGGGAGGTTTTAGACTGCAGTAACAAATTATAGCCCAATCAGTATCTCAGGCATGGTGGTAAAAATACTAGAAATATTGGAGAGAAATGGAATTCAAGAATGGGTAGATAAAAATGTGATACTACATGAGGATCATCATGGTTCTGTGAACAGTCAGTCATGCCTTAATAATTTGCTAACTTTTTACAATAGAGTAATATTTGAGTTGGATAAAGGAAATGACTACAAGATGATTTTGCGAAGACATTTGACAGAATACTGCATGGAACTCTTAAGCAAATTAAAACAAATGGGGGATGGACATGTGGATAAGAGGGTGGCTGCTGGACAGATCTCAAAAAGTAATAAATGGTATATGGAGAATCGACGCAAAAACAGGTGACGTGGTATGCTGCAAGATTCAGTGCTGGAACCATTGCTGTTTAATTTGTACATAAATGATACAGGAAATAATCTGAAAGGAATTATTCGGTTGTTTGCTGATGATGCGAAATTAGGTAGAGTAATAGTTAATCAAGTTGATGTGGAGAGCTTGCAGGACGATTTAAATAGGCAGTTAGTATGGGCAAAAGATAATGGGTGTCAATTTGATGTAGAGAAATGTAAAACTATGCAACTTGCTCACATTCTATAATAATGTTACCACTGAGTTAGACATGGTGAATGGATACACCATGATACTTTGGTATTTTGCTAAGGCTGCAACGATTGAGGTCTAAAGCGTTATTGTAACAAGAGCTGTTTGCTTATATTGTAATATCTTCTTTATTTTTTATAGCAGTGCGCTTTTGCTTTCGAAACCTTTCTTACTTATTCTATTGCGTACTAGGTTTATCCAACTTTTGTATTTACTAGTCGTATGCCTATAAACACTGGAAAATTTATTTGTTAAGACTGTGCCACCAGTATTTCTATATCGACATAAGACTCAGTAAAACGTCCGGTAGATCTCTGTCTCTCTCTTACTAGCATAAATTCCTTCAATAAAGTTTACATAAACAGTCGTGGTTCTGAAGTACTTAAACTACACTTTTAATGCCTTAGTTGTTTCCCGCTCACAGATCCGAAATTATTTAGGAACAGTGCACTGTAAATAAAAGATCAGGTGGCACTCTATTGACATATAATTAAAACACATTTATTTATATTAATAACAAAGTATATTAATTAAACAACAGGGCGGTTACTCTCTCTACCTATCCGTTAGACTTTTAGCATAAAGAAACAAACTTTCCCTTTCAATACTAAATAACTATTCAATATAATTACTCAATTACTTCTCTGCTTATTAAATCAAATTATTGAAACTCTAATTTACTCACAAAGAGGTTAGCTAACTATGCTAAGTTATTTCACAGATCTTATGCCAATTATTAACAAATCAGAGAACTCTCTTATAGACACTTCTTATTACTATTTCTTATCAGTCCATCTATAACGTATCTCCTAGATTACAAAAAGAATGTACAACAAAAGATGGAACAAACTTACAGAGGCTCTGTGTCGCACACTGATCCAAAGGTCCTGCACTAAAGTCCTTATGCTTTTCCTTTCATCTTGGGTCTTAGGCTTCCATCTGGAGAGTCTTGCTTCAAGGGGCGTTTCATTGGGATATTAGCAGGCTTTGAATTGCAATTTTTTGGTACTTGAAAAGCTCAGGCAAGAGGTCTCAGCATACGGGCTTGAAGATCGCTCTGTGGCTTTTGGCTTCGGTTAACCTCCGGCAGCAAAAAGACATCCGACCGACACTGTCTTGGGTGTTTACATCAGCTGTTTTCTTGTCGTTCCCATTCTTCTCCTCTGGCATGGACTTGTCATAATGTCCGGTCCTCTGGATCCTACTTCTGCCTCTAGCTGCTGATTTCTCTGCCTCTAACTGCCGACTCCGATAACTCTAAACTGCCGACCATGATGTTCAGCTCAGTCCCTTTTTATTTCACGTTCTTCGGGACCTTGCATGAAGGGTTGTAACCCATGAAGAATTCGGCATGACTCCTTATAACCGACCCGTTCTTTCTTTCTTCTCCTCAGTGCACTCCTTTAATCCTATCTTGTCGGACAGCGGAAACTTGTCTGAAACTTGCCGATCTCTTTGACACTAACCTTTGAAGGTGTTTATATGCAGAGCTCGCAAACAACTTTCTCACAGACTTAAATCGTAAACAACTTTCTTGTGCCCTTATACATAGCTATTATACAAAGTTCCAGTGGCAAAGCATTGCCTTTGTTTTTTTACATTCTAGAAATTTTTGTTAAAGCAGTAAGTACAGTTAATTTCCATAGGCTTATTTACATTAATATTTAGCATAAAAGTCAGTTCCAAGTACTACCTTTGCTATAGTTTGAGAGGATTCCAGGAGAATTAAAAACTCTGGTGAAACATTTAACTTAAAATCAGGCAACCACATGACTACCTCTCTGTCAGGCAACTTGGTTAAATCCTAATATGGAAATCTCCCTTTTAGAGAAATCACAGGAGAACTTATGTTTCTCTAGAAAGTCAGTTCCAAGTACTACTTTTGCCGTAGTTTGCGAGGATTCCGGCAGAATTAACAACTCTGGTGAAACATTTAACTTAAAATCAGGCAACCACATGTTTACCTTCACTTTCTCTGAGACATAAATGGTGGGATTTGTTATTCCCTTCAACATGACAGGTGTTCTTAGCTTAGTGATACTGTCGGATACTCGGGATCACAATTTCCTGAACAGAGATCCAGTAATCACTGAAACTTGGGAACGGGTGTCCAATAAAACTCTGCACTTTAGCCCTCTTATTTTTCCCTGTATTACTGTCATGGAATTTTCATGCTGATTCCTAAAGTTTCTTGGTCACTTCTTAGTCCTCCATGTGGGATGATGGCGAGTCATTACCACATTAGATTCCCGATGCATCCTTTTATTTGAGTCTCTTCTACTGCTATAGCAATTTCTGGCAATGTGCCCAAATTTATTGCATCTATAGCACTGAGGTACTTTCCTCCTGTTTTCCCTTTCAGTACATTCTTGTTCAGAGCCCAGCTGTTCCTTGGAGGTTTTTGCTTTGAACTCCTCTAACTGGTCCAGAATTGAGTCAAGTTTATCTATCAAGGGCTGCTGTAGTCTTTCTTCCTCTTTTTTGATATAAGAGTGTAGTTCTTCCATGTTAATGGACTCTGTGACAGTCAATCTGTTGTGGTCTATGTTATTTATTTCTGTGGTCTTATTTTCCTCCCTTCTGTTGGTCTTTACTTTTTTCTTTAGGATTCCCTAGATTTTTTCCTTTCTTAACCTCAGTTTTTGGATCTGACACTTCTGTAATGTTGTGTATCTGGCTGGCACTAGATGCAGGATGAAGATTGCCTAGCCTTTCTTCTTTTATGGCCTGATAGCATTCTTCTAAATTACTTATCTTCCTTTTATATACTGTCTCTTTATATTCTTCACTTACTCCTAACCTGAAATGGTTGAAGACTGCCCAATCAAGATGGCTCTTTTCCTCACTGGACACGCTCAAGCTATTAGCTAAGGTGAGCAGCCTATTGTAATAGATTATTTTTTCTCTTGTCTACATTTTTGCAGCCTCCACAAGTTTATTGCCGTAGTTTATTCCAATCCACTATTATTTGTTTTAATAACAAAGTCCCACGCTTCTAACTTTGGAAAACTGAGATATCAGGGTATCATTGAATTTATTGTATTCCAAAGTGTCTCTCAGTATGGGAGAGGAATACAAAAAATTCTTGGCCCTGCCAATCAGTTTATTCCTTAATATTATTAGAAGAAGCTAGAAGTCTGACCAGTTTCCAACGTTCCTTAGCTCCTCTACAAACTTGAAGGACAACACATCATCGTGGTCCTCTCCAGAGAATTGAGGGATGATGAGGTGAGGATTTATTGTTCTAAAGAACTCTCTATCCCCCATCATGTTAGTACTAGTGGCTCCCGAATCAACGTTGTTCACATTCATGATTCTTACATAATTTTCTTACACTATATATATAAGGTGTCCCTGAATTCATGGCCCAAATTTGAGGGAATGGTAGGGTGCACAGACGCCTGACTGTCTGTAGCAGCCAGTGATGTGCGCGACAAGCCCAGTGTTTACAAGCAGGTACACCCATCGTTACTCCGCCATTGTGCCACATGTATTAACGTTGGTGGGCGGACTTTGAGCATTTGTTGTAATGATCTCCAATGAATGTGACTCTGGAAACCTGTGTTGTCTGTCCTTCATTTCCGACTCCTCACTGCATTGGCAGCTGCATATTCTATGATGAATACTGCTGGTTTCGGTGAGTACTACCATCCCCTCCAGTTTGGGTCATGAATTCAGGGACACTCTGGATACACTTTCTATTTAGTTGCCTTATCTTTATTTACAAAACTGTTCCAATTCACTATTATTTATTTTAATAACTGTGGATTTTATCCTGCCGGCTACTGCAGTTTTGTAACGATTGAGGTCTAATGCCTTATTGTAACGAAAGCTGTTTGCCTATATTGGAATGTCTTCATTATTCTTTATAGTAGTGCACTTTTGCTTTTGTAACTTTTCTTACTTATTCTAATGCGTACTATGTTTATCTACCTTTTGTATTTACTAGTCATATGCCTATAAACACTAGAAAATTTATTTGTTAAGATTGCACCACCAGTATTTCTATATCGACATAAGACTTAGTAAAACGTCCGGTAGATCTCTCTCTCTCTTACTGGCATAAATTCCTTCAATAAAGTTTACATAAACAGTTGTGGTTCTGAAGTCCTTAAACTACACTTTTAATGCCTTAGTTGTTTCCAGCTCACAGATCCAAAATTATTTAGGAACAGTGCATTGTAAAATAAAAGATCAGGCGGCACTCTATTGACATATAATTAAAACACATTTATTTACATTAATAACAAAGTACATTAATTAAACGACAGGACGGTTACTCTCTCTACCTATCCGTTAGACTTTTAGCATAAAGAAACAAACTTTCCCTTTCAATACTAAATAACCATTCGATATAATTACTCGGTTACTTCTCTGCTTATTAAATCAAATTATTGAAACTCTAATTTACTCACAAAGAGGTTAGCTAACTATGCTAAGTTATTTCACAAATCTTATGCCAATTATTAACAAATCAGAGGACTCTCTTATAGACACTTCTTATTACTATTTCTTATCAGTCCATCTATAACGTATCTCCTAGATTACAAAAGAATGTACAACAAAAGATGGAACAAACTTACAGAGGCTCTGTGTCGCACACTCATCCAAAGGTCCTGCACTAAAGTCCCTACGCTTTTCCTTTCATCTCGGGCCTTAGGCTTCCATCTGGAGAGTTTTGCTTCATGGGGCGTTTCGTCGGGATATTGGCAGGCTTTGAACTGCAATTTTTCGGTACTTGAAAAGCTCAGGCAAGAGGTTTCAGCATACGGGCTTGAAGATCGCTCTGCAGCTTTTGGCTTCGGTTGACCTCCCGCAGCAAAAAAGACATCTGACTGACACTGTCTCGGGTATTTACATCAGCTGTTCTCTCGTCGTTCCCATTCTTCTCCTCTGGCGTGGGCTCGCCATAATGTCCAGTCCTCTGAATCCTACTCCTGGAACTTCTGCCTCTAGCTGCCGATTTCTCTGCCTCCAACTGCCGACTCCGATAATTCTAAACTGCTGACCATGATGTTCGGCTCAGTCCCTTTTGATTTCACGTTCTTTGGAACCTTACACGAAGTGTTGTAAACCCTGAAGAATTCGGCATGACTCCTTGATCTTCTTGTTAAGACCGACCCGTTCTTTTTTCTTCTCCTCCGTACACTCCTTTAATCCTATCTTGTCGTGCAGCAGAAACTTGTCTGAAACTTGCTGATCTCTGACACTAACCTTTGAAGTTGTTTATACGCAGAGCTCACAAACAACTTTCCTCATACACTTAAATCGTAAACAACTTTCTTGTGCTCTTATACATAGCTATTATACAAAGTTCCGGTGGCAAAGCATTGCCTTTGTTTTTTTTACATTCTAGAAATTTTTGTTAAAGCAATAAGTACAGTCAATTCCCATAGTTGTTTACATTAATATTTAGCATAAAATATATAGAGACATACGAGGTTAATTCTGTAACAATTTCACGAGACTTGACCTGTGTAAAAATCGATTTAAAGCTCTTTGGTATTTCCAATCTACATCGAGTTTTACAAGGCTTTTGCAATATACAACATGGAAGATTGTTGCATAAAATGGAGAATATGGGACTGGATTATAAACTATTATCATGGATAAGAGGATGACTGATTGACAGATATCAAAAAATTGTATATGGGGGATGTGAATCTGCAAGATTCAAGGCAACCAGTGGTGTAAAAATAATCATAATTTAAAATTATGAATATTTTTACAAATTGTTTATGTTAGTATATTATTAGTTTTGGTTTCATAACATATACATCGAGCACTTGTGATGTGCCCATTATTAATATTCTTGTCAAAAGGAAATGTAAAGCATTTGAGAAATTTATGTGCTTACTAGATTTTGATAGTTATGTTACTTTCAATCTTTTTAAACTACAATTTTATTGTAGTTTAAAAAGATTAAACTTTTTAAAATTTATTAAAATTTAAAATTTTAATTTATGAAAATTGCAAAATATTTTAAAATAACAGGTGTAATTAACTCTATATTCAAACCAAACCTAGTTCAAAAAACAAACCAGACTAAAAGTATACAATACATTAGCCCTACCAGTCTTATTGTATGGAAGTGAAATCTGGACAAAAAAAAACAAGAAGACAAAGATTAATAACAGCAGAAATAAAGTTTATGAGAAAAACTGCAAAGTATACTCTATTTGATCACAAAAGAAATGAAGAAATTATGAAAGCATTAAACCAAGAATCAGTAATAGAAAAAATTAAAAAATATAAACATAAATGGATGGAACACATGCAAAAAATGAAAATAGAAAGATTACCAAAACAAGCCTTAAAGTACCAGCCATTAGGAAAAAGAAAACCAGAACGTCCTCTTAAACGATGACTTCTAAGGCCAGAACAGGCTACGCTAGGCCTAAATCCTTGATATGCATGATGATGATGATTTATTAAAATTTAAGTGTTGTGTTTTGAAAAGACATTCTCTTTACACTAATGGAGACGTGTCAGTCATTATACCTAACTTGCTTGCCACTTTTAAGGAGTACACATGCTTACCAAGGAGTCTGATGGGTAATTGACAAGACAGAGTGTTCGGTATCGAAGTAAGATAAAAACAAGAGAGAGCTAATAGAAGTTTAAAAATGCAGACAAAGGAATTTTGTTCTTGGGAAGTTTTTAAACTTTACGGAACAGTTGAGAGAACATTAATACAAGATTCCAAAAAGGAATCATTGAACTGCGAGTCTTTAAACTGGAGGAGTTCAGACTGTCAACAAGTGCTTAGTTTATAAAAGAAGATATTGCAGTCGATGTTCTATTTGAATTCGAGGAAATGCTGATTGGAAAGTTTCATCTGCCTTAAGGACGCTGGATCTAATTGTTATTTCTACTGGAAAAGGTGATGGAATTAACTCAACTTAGATATGTTGTTTATGAAGAAGAAACTTTTTTCCCTCTGGTACAGTAAATTGTGCATCAAATACAACTGCAAGAGATAAGAAATATTTATTCTTCAGTGAGACAGGAGGAATAATATTGTGTACTATACAAGGGAGAAAAAAAGGATCCTATGGAAAAGAAGAAGAAAATTTTATATTTTTGGAAAAAGGCCCTAACAAAGAAACTGAGAAACTGCTATGAACATTTTGTTATTGTGAAAACAAAGTGTTTAGTCTGGTAGACGTATTAAGTATATGTTAAACAATCCAATAATAGAATGAGTTCTCAGAGAATGGGTGATTTTAATTATTTTGGATAAGAAAATCTCTAAAGTGTAGATTTATTTTAGAAGGCCTAGGATTCAGTATTTTGTAGTTATGTAATTTTATTTAAAGTGTCATATATTGTTTTAGTTTTATTAAATGAGTATATTTTTGTATTTGGTTTTGAGTCAGTGATTTTCCGGATTCTAAAAGAAACCGTTAAAAGTCATTGCACCATTGAATTGAACAGAATTGAACCCTTGTGTAATAATAAACACTCAAAGTATTAAAAAAAAATCTTTATAGAGACAATCTCCAATCTCATTACAAGTCCTTGGTCCATTGTTATTCAATCTATATATTAATTATATAGATTTGACATGGAAGGATTAGGAAGGATTTGACATGCGACGTACATCTATTTGCTGATGAAGCAAAGATAAATCAGGAGTGCTGCTGATATGCAGTACTTGCAGAATGATTTGAATAGGCTGAAATTGTGGGCATGTGAAAATGGCTATCATTTCAATGTTAATAAATGTAAAGCCACACTTTGGTATGATTAGAAATCTAATTTAATTGGTGGTGTGATTAGATATCTAAGCTAATAAGTATTATATTGGTGGAATTATGCTTGATGAAACTGATGAGGCTAGGGATATTATTAAAGTTTTAGTAGACAGGAAGTTGAAGTTCAAGGGTCATATAACAAAAATTGTAAATACAACTCAGAGAATAATAGCAATGCTGAAAAGAACCTTGACATGTAAAGATAAGGAAGTCATTTTGCCTCTTTACATGACATTGATAAGACCTCACTTGGACTACTGTGCACAGGTTTGGTCTCACGGTTTCCATGGTGATTCTAATACAGTGGAGTGCAAAGGAGAGTGTCAAAAATGATATCAGGATTATGGCATACTGATTATGAAGACAGACTGAGAATTTGTAGGCTGTGGACACTAGCAAACAGGAGAAAGAGGGACATAATTGAGACTTACAAACCTCTGAAAGGATTATATATATATAGACAATAGAATTTTTCATTTTATAAAGGGTGGGAAAAGGACGTGAGAGAATCCATGGAAGTTGAGAATGAATGCTGTCAAGAAGGGAATTGGGCTAGATTTTTCTCTCATAGAGTAGTTTGTGACTGGAATGGATTGCCGTTGGATGTTGTGTTTTTATGCTGTTATTATGACTCTTAACTGTATGCTACCAAATCTCTAATTAAATCAATAAAACTCATGAAAAGAGGTTTATTGTATTCTAATGATTTCTCTATTATTGCCTTTAATATAAATATTTCATGTATTGTTGATCTATTTTTGCAAAAATCTTGATGCCCATCAGCTAATTCAATCATATTAATCAACTATCAATCATATTAATCAACTATCAATCAATTAATTTCTAATTATTAATGTTTATAATTTTAATGTTGTGCAAAGCAGATTTATTCCTCTTTAGCTCTCTGGATTTGTTGTGTCTCTTTCTTGAAGATTGGTACTGTTTGGCTCTTTTGCTAGTCATATGGTATTCCCCCCCTCTTTAATTACTGTATTTAGAATATCAGCTAACACTTTTGCTGTTTCCCATCCATATTTTAGTAGTTACTCTATATCTTATCCATTTTAGCTAATTTCTATACACACACACACACACACACACACACAGGAATACCTTGTATAGAGCGGTTTTGAACAACGCGGGTTTTGGTCTAATGCGGTTTTTATTATTACACTAACATTGTCAACACTGACCGGCGACTCCTGGGCGGCGCAAGTGACAGTCGAGAGCCGTTTATGCAGTAGTTATTCAATTGGCTCTCACGTAGACATGTTCTTTCCCCGCGGCATTTTATTATTTACGTTAATATTAGTATTTAATAATTTTTTATTACAGTATTTAAGTATGAGTGAAAAGAGACAAAACAAAGAAGACACTGTTGGAGTAATAAAAAAACGCAAGTGCTTGGCATCAGATGCTGGTTAAATGAAGATTGCAATCCAGAAATGGAAATAAAAGTTAGAATTGAAATGGCAAGAAAAAATTTTCTCTTGATGAAATCAACACTGTGTAACCGCAGTTTAAACTTAGAGCTTAGAGTATGCATGGTTAAATGCTATGTATGGTCTGTACTGCTGTAGAGTGCAGAAACTTGGACCTTAAAAACAACATCAATAAAAAGACTTGAAGCCTTTGAGATGTGGCTATACAGACGAATGTTAAAAATACCATGGACAGCAAAAACGTCCAATCAGGAAGTACTGGAACAAATGGGGAAATCATGTGAACTTTTAGATACCATAAAAAAAAGGAAAACTGCATATCTTGGTCACCTACTTCGTAATGAAAAATATAAGATACTTCAACTGATTATAAAAGGGAAGATAAATGGAAAAAGAGGACAAGGAAGACAAAGAAAATCTTGGCTGGCAGATATCAGACAGTGGACTGGTATGAACTCTGAGAGACTGCTCAGAGTAGCTGAGAATCGCTCAAAATTTGCCAAGGTGGTCGCCGACCTCCAATAGGAGATGGCACTCAAAGAAGAAGAAGGTTGACATTAGAGAAGAAACTTGAAATTATAAAATGTCACAAGAATAGCGCTTCATTTGCTAAAATAGCACGTGAGAATTCAATGAATGAGTCATCTGTACAAACAATTATTCAGAGCAAAGAAAAGATTAAACAACATGGAATGAGCACCGCTTCTTATATGTCAAAAGTGATCACGAGAAATCGATCTTCTACAATGAAAAATATGGAACGCCTTCTAATGATCTGGATTGAAGATTGTAATCAGAAAAAGATTCCTTTGAGTCAAATGATAATCCAGGCAAAAGCAACAAGTCTATATGACAAAATAAAAGAAAATGAAAATGAATGCGGTACAACCAGTGAAACTTTTATAGCAAGTTGCAGGTGGTTCTACAATTTCAAAAAGCTTATGGGACTCCATAACGTAAGAATCCAAGGTGAAAGTGCAAGTGCTGACACTAAAACTGCAGAATTATTTCCCAATGAATTGAAGGAGCTTATTGAGAAGGAAGGCTACACAGATGATCAAATTTTTAACGCTGACAAGACTGGCTTGTTCTGGAAAAGAATGCCATCGCACACATTTCTAGCAGAGAAGGAAAAAACACAAGCTGGGTATAAAGTGTCAAAAGACCGATTGACACTTTTACTAAGAGGTAATGGATCAGGTGATTTAAAATTGAAGCCACTGTTAGTGTACAGAGCGGAAAACCCAAGAGCTCTTAAGGACTTTACAAAGAACAATTTACCTGTTCATTGGCATTTGAATAAAAAAAGCGTGGGTGACTCGTTCAATTTTCGAAGACTGGTTTAAAACTTGTTTTTGCCCTGAAGTTAAAAGCTATTGTAAAAAGAATGATATTCCTTTCAAAATTTTGCTTTTATTAGACAATGCACCAGGCCTTCCAACTCTACTGACTGACTTAGATGAAAATGTCAAGATTCATTTTTTCCCTCCAAACACATCAATTCTGCAGCCGATGGATCAAGGTGTCATCAAGGCTTACTATTTAAGATGAACTTTTGCTCAAGCTATTAAAGCTGCTGCAGCAGAAGAAGATTCTTGGACTTTGAGTGATTTTTGGAAGAAATTTAACATAAAAGATGCCATTCAAAATATTTATGAATCTTGGCAAGAGGCATGATTCAAAGCAACACGACAGCCGTATGGCATAATATCTTGCCGCATTGTTCAAAGGACTTTGTTGCCTTTGCAACACAGAAAGAAGAAATCTCAACAGAAATTGTGCAGATGGGCAAAGATCTTGGTATTACAAGTTTAGATTGTAACAATGTGAATGAATGTATTGATTCTCATTCAAATGATCTAGATGATGAAACCCTTTCGGATTTGGAACAACAACGAGCCTACGAAGCATAAGAAGACGAAGATGACCCCACTGATGTCATGGTTGAAGAATTTTCCTTTGCTGACCTTTCAACTTTTGTGAGAAAAATCGACAAAGCTTCCAACTATCTCATAAATGCCGACCCGAATTTGGAAAGAAGCATCAAAGTGAGACAAAGTCTCAACAATGCCATCGAATGCTACAGAGATCTAGTACTTGAAGAGACAAAGAAGACAAGGATGGTTCAAAGAACACTAAAAGACTACTTTAGTAAAAAGTAAATTACTGTATGCTAAAATTGAAGCAATATTTGTTTTGTTTTCTACAACTTTTATATCAGTTTAATATTTAGTTAATAAAAATAATTGTTTTTTTTATTTTTAGCCATTTTTATTATCCTAAATTTTTGTAATAAACAAATTAAATTGAAAACCTTTATAAAAAGACCTCGAACAATGCGGTTTTGCACAGCGCAGACGCTTCTTGGAACCAATTAACCACGCTATACAAGGTATTCCTGTATATTACATTAAAAATACCAAGCAATTTTATAAACTTGGTTTCAATCCTTTTTTCCCAAGTAAGCAAACAAGCAGGTAAATCAAGTTTGCACCTGAAGTATTTTCAGGTCTGAGGCAACTCGTGGTAAAGGTGGAGTAAGCTCTGATCATTTTCCTTAGTATCTCCCATAATGCAAAGCACATCTCCTTGTGGAGATGTATGATGCTATGCATTAAGGGAAGGGTCACTACCCAGACCGGTTTCGACCTTTATTGAGGTCTCGTCAGTGGGAGCCAGACCCTGAGATGTCAAGGTTGAAGTAATGCAGAACTTATAAATTTTACCTATGCATCTTGATAAGTTGTCACAAGGTGCTTTGACCTTATTAAATAAAAATCTCAGGATGAGAGAAAGATGTAGAAAGTTTTTTACCTTGGGTATACTATATGTTAAAGATACCAAGCAATTTTATAAACTTGGTTTTAATCCTTTTTCCCAAGTAAGCAGTAAGCAAATTTTCAGGTCTGAGGCAACTCGTGGTAAAGGTGGAGCAAGCTCTGATCACTTTCCTTAGTATCTCCCATAATGCATATATATAACTGCTCAAAACAATTAGGGGATATTTTAGTTACCGTTGGATAATTATAAATTTTTGCAAATAATTATAACTATTGGGTACTTTATACATGAATAAATATTTCCTACTTATGGATAGGATGTAATTGATGAGATATTGTTTAAATAATCGATATTTATCACAAATTTAACAAATTATACATTTTAGTGTGAAATAATTTTAACAAGAATAACAACAAGAATAGCCAAAGACGCTTTTGTTAATTTTTAATAGGGCATATGGTCTCCATTAACAGCCAAAACAGCAGTATATTTGATTGCATGGACCAGATAAGATGTCAAACAGTTCTTGTGGGATATTTCTCCACTCTTCTGTGAGGGCATTTTGAGCTCTTGAAGCAATCGTGTTGGCACCAGTCGAGCAGAAAGCATCCCAGGCATGTTCAATTGGATTACAATCCAGCGAACAGGCAGGCCAGTCCATTCGTTCAATACTTTTTTCCTCAAACCACTCTTGTACCAAATATGCACAGTGTGGACGAGCATTGTCATCCATAAAAATGAATTCTTGGCCAATTGCAGCAGCATATGAACGAACTATAGGTTCCAAAATCTCGTCGCAATACCATTGGGCTGTTAAGGAACTGTTTCTGATAAAAATAGAGATCAGTATGGCCACATATACTTATTCCAGCCCATACCATCAAACTCCCACCTTGAAGTTTATTCTTTCACGAATAAACTGTGGATTATTTCTTGTTCCACTTTCACACCATATCAAGATACGTCAGTTATCTGGTTGCAGATTGAACCTGGACTTATCACTAAAAAGTACACGAGCCCAACTGCAGTGTTCCTGTGACCAAATTCTTTGAGCTCTTTTGTGATTTGCAGTAAGTGGAATGCAAACCATTGGTCTTTGAGCATATAAACCTATGGCATGAAGACGATTTTGAACATTTCCTGTCTCCAGAAAGCAATTCCGAAGTCGCAAAATTACACTTTGAGATACACGACACGCTTGAGCGACAACTTGCTGCGTTTCTCCAGCTTCTAATTGACCAATGGCTCCAAGCCATGGATTCCAGGATATCATGTTGCTCTGCCATTTTTAACAAAATAATGGGTGGTGGGTGACACAAGTTTACAACTGAAGTGATAATTATGCACTGTGGAAGTGAGTGAAACAAGCCACATTTTATACCCCCACATGCTAATACGGCTAAGACACGTTTCAACGTCTTAACATGATTTTTTATGCAGTTGCATTCTACACTGTTGCATATTAAGAATATTTTAAAATAAATGTGTTACATTTGTCAATTATTTTTATAACTTTATAATTTACAAGAAAACCAAAATATCCCCTAATTGTTTTGAGCAGTATAGTTCTTTAGTCTTTTTCTGCTATTTCAAAAGCTATGTTATTCTCTTCATAAACTTATATTTGATATCTTCATATCTTTGATTATGCCATCTTTATTCCTTCTATGCATAGATTTTGAAATAATCTTCCCATTTATCCAATCTGATATAATATTAGTTTAATACTTTTTCCAGATTCTTCTTTCAGTACTATAAAATTGTGTTCTAATTTTCTGGAGCAGTTATTTCAATTGGAGAATATGGGAAAAATTAAACAATTTACTTTATTCTGGATAGTTTTATATTCTTTACACAGTGAAGTATTTGCTTTATCTTGTGGTTATCTGTGAAATGCAGTTTATTTATCTCTTAAGTTTTGAGCAGGATAAAACTGAATTCCATATTGAAAAGAAGTGTGTAAGAAAGTTTTAAAACAAATTGAGCAGCTTTCAGAAGTGAACTGTTGACTTAAATACACAAACATCATTCAAGAAAAAATGAAAGAGACTGAAAAAAAGAAACAAGCCTTGAAGATCCAGTGGCAACCCTTAAGAAAACATTGATTGATTCAGCCAGAGAGGCATGTGATGAGAGTTTCCTTGATTGCCTCTTTAACTTACGTCCATGGTGGACTTAAGTTAAAGAGGCAATCAAGGAAAAGAAGAAAGCATATCGTAGGTTCCTGGCAATCAAGTCAATCTGTGCTTTTAGAGAATACAGAGAAAAATGTAACAAAAGTCATGTAAAGACTTTAGTAAGAACATAGAAAATATTCTGGAGGCTATTGAAAAAGGTTAGAAATGGAGGAAACAGTACTGTAAAAGGAATCCGAGATGATAATGATGACAGGAAAACTGAAGATAAAAGATATTGTAGATGCCTGGAATAATTACTTTAAAAGATTACTAAAGAAAACATGCAGTGTCAGCACAGTGATAGAAAACTCTCAAAGGAATCCATTCAGGAATACGTATCTATACTTGAATTAGAAAAAGTCATCAAAAACCTGAAATGCGGAAAAGCAACTGGAGTACATAAAATTCAACAGAAATGCTCAAATATGGAGATATAAAAGTTTCAGAGTGGTTGCACTGCATAATTCAGAAGGCATGGTCAGAGGGTTGAATTCCAGATAACTGGAGTAGAACTCTAATAGTAACTATCTATAAAAAGGGAAATATAACTGAATGTGAGAATATACCTCAGTAGAGGTATATCCCTACTGAGTGTTCCTGGTAAGATTTATGCAAGTATACTTGAGAAATAACTAAGAAAAATTGTGGAAGGGAAGTTTGGTGAGGAACAAGCTGGATTCAAGCCAAATAGATGTTGTCAGGATCAGGTTTTCACTTTAAGACAAATAGTTGAGAAATATGAAATATCTTCAAAATGCTACAGTTACATGGTGTAAATGGGACATTATATCAAGCAATGCATAGTCTTTATGTAAGTTGTAAGTCAGCAGTCAGACTTTATGGAGGTACAGGAAGATGGTTTTGAGGTAAAAGCAGGTGTGTGACAAGGGTGCACATTATCTCCACTGTTAATCATCTATATGGATCAAATTATGAAGAAAAGTGGTATTAAATTTGATGTTAAAATTGAAGATTCTCTTTACTATATGCAGATGTTATACTTCTGAAGAACTCCAGTACAAGTCTGCAAGATACCCTGACTAAATTGAATAACTGTTGTAATAAATTTGGTACAAAAATCAGCAATAAAGAGACAAAGACAATGAAAATAGGCAGAAACATGAAGAACATCAACTGTATCCTGAATGGTGAACCTATAAAACAAGTAAAACATTTCAGCTATTTAGGCACAATTTTTAGTGAAGATGGTAGATTAAATATGGAAATGGACAAGAGAAATAGTAAAGATGGTATGGTAGGAAGTGTGCTGAATAAATTTATATGGAATAAAAGAGTAATTAGTCAAAATACTAAACTAGCTGTATATAAGAAGGTGTTCAAACCAGTTTTAACTTATGGATCTGAGAGCTGGGTTAGAAATAAAACAGCTGATCAAAGACTGGATATCTGTGATCTCAGGGGAAAGAATAGTGGAGTAAACAGATGGTATCAATAATAAATTTAGTTTAATCCTTTATCCAAGTGTGAGTAAACAAAGTTTGCACCTGAAAGTATCTTCAGGACTGGGGTAAGGTGGTACAACAGGCAACTCGTTGCAAAGGTGGAGCAAGCTAACATCACTCCTATCTCAGTATCTCCCATAATGCAAAACACATCTCCTTGTGGATATGTATAATGTTATGCATTAAGGGAAGGGCCACTACCCAGACTAGTTTCGACCTTTATTGAGGCCTCTTCAGTGGAAGCCAGGCCCAAGTGGAGATACCAGGCAGAAGCATTAGCAAGGTCATCTCTACCTATATTGTGTATTGTACCATCTTACCCCAGTCCTGAAGACACTTTCAGGTGCAAACATTGTTTGCTCACACTTGGATAAAGGATTAAACTAAATTTATTATAGTCTAACCAAGTGAAAAATAAACTTTCAAGATGGTATCAATGGCAGTATCATATTAAAAATGAGGATATTAGGAAAGAACTTGCATTGTTAGAATTCAGGAATGTGTTAGCAGAGCTAATCTCAGATGGTATGGTCATGTAAACAGAAGATGAACAAAGGAGAATAAAGATTAGCAAAATGAGTGTTCCTTCCAGGTTGGCAGGAAAAAGGCCCAGAGGAAGACCAAAATATAGGTGACTGATACAGTAAAAACTGCCTTAGAAGACAAACTATAAGAATAGATAATGTTGGAGCCTTGACAGATAACAGATTAATTTGGAGGAAAGTTGTTGACTGGAAGTTAGTAATGGCTTAACTTTTTCATGTAGCACTATCATAATATCCTGCATTCCCTAAGGATACATATTAGGAATTTGATGATGATTCTGGTACAGGTATCTTCTTCTTCCTGGAGTAATTCTATTATATATATATATATATATATATATATATTTGTATATTATGTGTTATGGTGTTCTTTGAAGATTAAAGAAGACAAACAGGTAAAGAGCCTATTAAATAGTAAATATTATATTTACTCAGGCAACAGTGATCAAGAAGATAAAGGAGTAGTGATGGCATTCAACAACAAACATGAAGATAAATATCTTGATTAGAATGCTTTAAATAGAGTTATATGAGGAAACTTCAAAATGGGTAAATGGATACTGAAACTTTTTTGAGTTATTAGAGAAGGCAGCTAACATAGAAAAAACAGAAAAGCCAGACCTTGTTGGAGATCTAAATAGCAAAGTAAGAAACAAATCTTACCAGGTATATATATAGAAAGACAGGCATTGTTGGTTATTCATTGTGCTACACGGTATAAAAGACACTACAAGAAAAATATAATTTATTGAACTTACTAATATTTGGCTCGTTTTTCTATCCAGAATCTTCGGAGCACAAATTACAATTGTGACAAAGCATTCAACTAGGTCATTACAGAAACAATTTAAACTGCAAATGAGAAAAGCTAACATCCTAACATGGCACCTTCCACGGGAAAGATAACCATAAAGTTAATTTGGAAAGGTCAGGATATTTGGTCTCAGAATGACTGTCTCCGAGACTGGCAGACAACACTTTTGATACTCCTTCACACAGGATTAAATGAAAGACATCAGTGTTACATAAAAGTTGGCACAGGTCTGTGAAACTATTTTTAAAATCAACATCAGCTATGAAGCACTCTCCCAACCTCAGCAAGTATTGCAATATTAATCTGCTAATGATCTGGAATTCTGAGACCACAGTGTGCTTTTCCAAATTAATTTTATTGTTATCTGACCCATAGAGGGTGCCATGTTAGGACATTAGTCATTTTTATTTTCAATTTGAATTGTTTCTATAATAATCTAGTTGAGTACTGTGTGCTTGTCACAGCTACCTGTCACAAAATTTAAAAAAAAAAATTATACCAAGAAGCACTATTAAAAATATCATGAAGCCCATCAGGCATATAGAAAAGTTATGGTAAAATTTGGAGAAAAGGGCAAGGCTAATAATAATGGTGCATATCTGCTGGATTACAGTTCAGGATGCAGACTAGTCATTACTAACACCAAGTTCCAACATAAAGATGTTCACCAGTTCACATGGAGAGAGAGAGAAAGGAAAAAAAAGCTTCATTGACTATGTGATTATTCAGAGTGATATCTTCATGCTGACAAGATACAATCATATATTGAGAATTGGAAATTGGAAGAGATTATCACTAAGTAAGGATAAAAATGAATATGACATTGAAAAGAACATTATGTAAAAAAAAAAAAAATTTAATTTGAAAAAAAGTTTTAAAAAGAATTAAAATTGAGCAGCTTTTACAGGTGAATTGTAGACTCAACTATAATATAAACGTTATTGAAGAAAAAATTAAACAGTTTGAAAATATGAACTAAATCTTGAAGTTTCAGTGGCACACTCTGAAGAAAACATTGACTAATTCAGCTAAGGAGGAATGTGGTGAAGTTGCCTGCAAGTAGAAACATTATGGTTGACACAAGTGGTTAAAGAAGTAGTCCTAGAAGAGAAGAAAGTATACTGAAGAAGAAAGTATACTGAAACTTCCTAACAAATAAGTTGACAGATGCCCAAAACAAATACACAGAAAATGTAAGGGCAAAGCTGCATGAAAAAGTAGCCAAACACAAAAGTCACAGTAAGACTTTGATAAGGAAAAAAAGATAAATATCAGAAAGATGGCAAAATGTTCTTGGGGGCTAATGAAAAAAAACTATCTTCTTTGATTCTTTTCACAGAAATGCTGTAAAAGGAATCAATGATGATAAAGCTGACGTGAAAACTGAAGATAAAAATATTCGAGGCAGGAATAAAGCTATCAAAAACATGAAATGTGGAAAGACAGTAGATAATATTAAACTAGAAGTGCTGAAATATGGAAGTATAAAATCTTTACAGTAGCTACACTACATAATTCTGAAGGCCTGTTAAGTGGGTGGAATTCCAGTTTATTGAAGTAGAGTTCTCATAGTTATATAAAAAGGGAAATAAAACTTAATGTGAGAATTGCAGAGGAATTTCTCTGTGTTTCAGTTAAGATTTATGCAAAAAATACCTGAGAAGAGGTTAAGAAAAAGTGTGAAAAGAAACTTAGAGAAAAACAAGATGGGTATAGGAGAAAGAGGTTGTCAAGATCATATTTTCAGTTTACAACAAATACTGAAAATATGAAATATGATTTCCAGTTTACAACAAATAGATGGGGGTGCTTAAGGGTCAAAGCTGTATAACTGAGAGGAGACCTCCACATAGCCTTTAAAGGAATGCGGAGAACCGACCAGGGTTTCTGACCTAATGACCAATCTCACCTTCTCGTGGTGCGCCCTGTCGGGTATCTACCTGGATACTGAACGAGGATGGGTTGGCAATTTGGGATTTAGCCGACCAAATTGTATTCTTACTGGCTTAAACCAATATACAAAATGATGGTACAACATGACAAAATTTCATGCCGGCTGGGGCATCGCCCGGTTAAACAAGTCCCCTGTTGTTTTCGCCAGGAAACCAGGGCGAACAGCGAAAAGTCAGCTACTGAAACAAATCTAAAAGCACACCCCAACTCAACATCACCAGAGTTAAAGATTGGTACTATCAACATAAGAAGCGTAAATGGCAAAGAAATGGAGCTAGCTGAGTAATTAGATAAGTACCAGAACATAATAGGGGTGACTGAAACTAAAAAGACATAAACTGGTGAGATCTTTCTCAGCAATAAATACAAAGTGTTATATTCAGGAAATGACAATCAAGGAAAAGAAGGAGTAGCCATAGTATTCAACACAAAACACGAGGCTAATCTTCTTGAATGGCAGGCAGTCTCAAGTCGAGTGATGTGGGCTAATATCAGAATGGGGAATTGGACAATGAGACTTATTTGTGCCTATGGTCCCACAGAAGGTTCTACTAAGTAAAAGTGGAGGAATTTTTTGATGCTTTAGAGAAAGCAACTGACGCAATGAAAAATGAAAAGTTGGTCCTTGTTGGGGATCTAAATAGCAGAGTAAGAAATGATTGTGAGACATACAAAAATATTTTGGGAAAATTTGAAGAAAAGTGCAAAGCTAATAATAATGGCAAAAACCTGTTGGATTTCTGCTCAGGACATGGACTGGTTATTACTAACACCATGTTCCAACATAAAAATGTGCACAAATTCACATGGAGAGAAGAGGCAAGGAATAACAAAAGTCTCATTGACTATGTTATTGTCGATAGTCATGTTTTCTCGCTGGTTCAGGACACCAGAGTGTACAGAGGATTTGAAATTGGAAGCGATCACTATTTAGACTTGAGCAGGATAAAATTGAATTTCATATTGAAAAGAATAAAAGGTAAGAAAGTTTTAAAGCAAATAAAAGTTGAACAGCTCTCAGATGTGAACTGTAGACTAAAATACACAAAGACTATTGAATTAAAAATGAAACAGTTTGAGAACAAGAACTAAACCTTTGAGATTCAGCGGCATACCTTGAAGAAAACTGATTGATTCATCCAGAGAGGCATGTGGTGAGATTGTCTGCAAGGATAGAAAAATCAGAACTCCATGGTGGACACAGGAAGTTAAAGAGGCAGTGAAGGAAAAGAAGAAAGCAAATCAAAAGTTTCTGGCAAATAAGTCAGCTTTTGCTCTTGGAGAATACAAAGACAAATGTAAGAAAGCGAAACACTGTGTAAAACTAGCTAAACAAAAGTCATGGGAGGACTTTGGCAAGAACATAGAAAATAAATATCAAAAAGGTGGTAAGATATTCTGAAGGTTGTTGAAGAAGCTTAGAAATGGAGGAAAGAATGCTGTATTAGAGATTATAAAGGTGACATGAAAACGGGAGAAAAAGATATCCTTGAAGTATGGAGTAATTACTTCAAAAAATTGCTAAATGAAACAAGCAGTGATAGCACAGTGGTAAGAAACACTGAACAGGCATACAGTCAGGATACATATCCATTCTTGAAGTAGAAAAAGCAGCAAGAGTTGATGATATTCGACCAGAAATGCTAAAGTATGGTGGTATAAAAGTCTTACAGTGGCTACACTGCAGAGTTCAGAAAGCCTGGACAGAGGGACGAATTTCCGATGATTTGAGTAAAGCTCTAATAGTACCCATATATAAAAAGGAAAATAAAACTGAATGTGAGAATTACAGAGGTATTTCCCTACTGAGTGTTCCTGGTAAGATATATGCAAGTATACTTGAGAAACGGTTGAGAAGGATTGTGGAAGAAAAGCTTGGTGAAGAACAAGCTGGATTCAGGCCAAATAGAGGCTGTCAGATCTTCACTTTACGACAAATAGTTGAGAAAGCATGGGAATATAACAAAGATTATTTAAGTTTTGTAGATTAAGTATTTAATCTACAAAATTTATTTTGTAGATTAAATTTTTATTAGTTCTGTATTTAAGTTTTGTAGATCTGGAAAAGGCATATGACAAGGTGCCAAGAGAGAAGCTATTCAATACGCTACAGTTATATGGTGTCGATGGGGCATTATATCAAGCAATACTTAGTCTTTATTTGAATTGTAAGTCAGCAGTTAGAATTGAAGGAAGTACAGGAAGATGGTTTAATGCTAAATCTGGTGTGAGACAAGGATCTACATTATCCCCTCTGTTATTCATTATCTATATGGATCAGATTATGAAGGAAAGTGGTATTAAACATGATATCAGAATTGGAGATGTTAATGTTAGCTCTTTGCTTTATGCGGACAATGTTATACTTCTAAATAAATCTGCTACAAGTTTACAAGATTCCCTGACTAAATTGAATAACTGTTGTAATAGATATGGTATGAAGGTGAGCATTAAAAAGACAAAGACAATGAAAATAAGTAGAATTGTTGAAAATGTCAACTGTGTTGTGAACGGGGAACCTATGGAACAAGTAAAACATTTCAGCTACTTAGGCACGATTTTTAGTGAAGATTGTAAATTAAATATGGAAATATACAACAGAATCAACAAAGCTGGTATGGTAGGAAGTCAATTGAATAAATTCATATGGAATAAGGGAGAAATTAGTCAGAACACTAAATTAGCTGTATACAAGACAGTGTTCAAACCAGTTTTAACTTATGGATCTGAGAGCTGGGTCAGAAGTAAAACACTTGAGACCGCAGATATGAGAGTTCTGAGAAAGATTAGAGGTGTGAACAGATGGCATCAATGGCAATATCATATTAAAAATAAGGATATTAGGAAAGAACTTGACATTGTCAGCATCCAGGAATGCGTTAGCAGAGCTAATCTCAGGTGGTATAGTCACTTAAACAGAATGGGCGAGGAAAGATTAGCAAAATAAGTGTTCGCTGCCAGGTTGGCTGGAAAATGACCCAGAGGAAGACCAAGATATAGGTGGATTGATACGGTACAAAGCGCCTTAGATGATAGAAATATAAGATCTTATAATGTTGGAGTTTTGACAAGTAACAGACTGATTTGGAGGAAAATTGTGGATAGGAAGTTAGTAATGATGTAAATTTTTCATGTAGTACTATCATATCCTGTACACCCCTTGAGGGGACATGTCAGGAATTTGATGATGATGATGAACAAATAGATGAGTAATCATGGAAATATAACAAGGATCTGTACTTAACTTTTGTAGATGTGAGAAAGGCATATGACAAAGAGCTCAGAGAAAGGCTTTTCAAAAGACTACACTGTATGGGGTAAATGGAACAATATATACAGAGCAATATGTTGTATATTAAGATGTAGGCTAGCAGAATTAAAGGAAATACATGAGTGAACACTATTTCCACTCTTACGGATTGCATTATGAAAGAAAGTGGCATTAAACCAGATATTAGTATTGGAAATATCAAACTTAGCTCTTTGCTTTATGCAGATGATGTACTCCTAAAACACACGAAGTGCAAGTCTCCAGGATTCTCTAATGAAATTGAATAACAGCTGTAACAAATTTGGCATAAAAATCAGCAATAAAAAATCCAAAACTATGAAAATGGGCAGATACGTGGAAAACTTCAGTTGCATTCTCAATGGAGATCTCATAAAACAAGTAAAATATTTCAGTTATTTAGGCACTGTTTTTAGTGAACATGGCATATTATACATGGAAATAGACAACAGAATAAGCAAAAATGGTCTGGTAGGGAGAGCCATTTGAAGAAATTTATGTAACTTAAGAGAGAAATTAGTCAAAAGACTAAATTAGTAGAATAAATAGTGTTAAAATCAGTTTTAAGACAATACTGTTTTTTTTTTTTTTTTACAAACAATCATCATTATCATATGTTAATTACGGATATAAACCATACTGGTCTGTTCTGGTCTTATTATCTATCAACTATCCTTTTTTGAGGTCTACCCGGCCTTTTTCTTTCCAATTGGTTTATATTTTATTATTTGTTTAGGATATCGGGTGTTGGCCATTCAGTTTATATGTTCTATCCATTTTGTTTATATTTTTTTCTATTGATTTTGTTTTACTTCTTTTAAAATATTTTTGTTCCTGTTTTGGTCTAATAATGTGTATTTTGCAATTCTTTTCATAAATCTCATTTCACTTGTTTTTATTCTTTGCTTGTCTTGTTTGTTATTCCCCAAATTTCACTGCCATATAATAATGTGGGCACTGCTAAAGTTATGTA
Source organism: Typopeltis vanoorti (assembly GCF_054136105.1). NCBI lineage: Eukaryota > Metazoa > Arthropoda > Arachnida > Uropygi > Thelyphonidae > Typopeltis > Typopeltis vanoorti. The sequence goes on from NC_143568.1 coordinate 48,280,339, forward strand.
TATTTTCAAGCATGTCTCTTTTTGTACTATATTTGAATTGAGTGTTCTATTTATCAGGCCTATAATCTGTAAAAATTTTGAAGTTCTTAATTTTCTATCTTTTTCTCCTTCATATGATATTTCACATCCAAGTTAACTGAAAGTATTTATCTGTTCTATTATTTTATTATAATAACTATTTTACTTCTAACTTTTTTATTTCGTATGGTGATTCAACGGCCGTGAGCCCATATTATGGGGAGGTACGGCACCACCTCAATCCTCCCTATTTTTTTTATACGGGCTTGGACCGGCACAGCTGACAATTCAGACCTATTGTTGGAGGGATCGTCTTTGGTATTCCTGACTGTATTCGTGTGTATGTTCACGGGCCAGTTTGCCTGTTTGCAGGATGAAAAACCCCAGCTAAAAACTGGGGAGAAAAACCCTACAGTCTACACCCAAGACTGGCTAACCTGGCTATGGCTGAAGAGGATCCTTAAGTTCCTCTCATTGCTGACAGGAATCGAACCTAGGACACTCCTTCCCCGGGCATATGGTTGTGAAGCACAAAGCCACTAGGCTAACCGTGCAGACTGGAGTTTGACCACAAAATGCCATTGTTTTAGTTTTATATATGGATATTTTCATATATAAACTGTTCTGTTTATATGTTCTGTTCTGTTATGTTCCGAACTGTTCTTCTATAACATTTAAATTATATATTGTAAATTGTCTTCCTTATCTGATATTATTACCTGATGATCTGCAAATAATAGCGTATTTATTTTGTAATTCCAGGAAATTTCTATACCTAGATTGTTTAAGGTGTTCCACTGTATTAATATTTCATTAATATAAATATTCAAAAGTGTTGGAGATAGAGGACATCCCTGTCTTACTTCTTGGTTTATAGATTGTTTTTCAGACATTTTTTTATTTATTTTTATTATCTTCGTGTATATTCAACACTGCATGTAGTAAAATATTAGGTATATTTATTCTTTGTAATATATCAAACAGTATATATCTTTTTACTTTGTCAAATGCTTTTTTGTTTCTAAAAGATGAGTTTCTAAATTAAATTCTCTTCTTTTTTCTATAAGTAGTTTTAAACAAAAAGCTGCATCCATTGTAGAGCGTCCTTTTCAAAATCCATTTTGACATTCTAATAATATTTCTTCACTGTATATTTTCAATTTTTCATTATGTATTCTACTATATATTTTGTAGCATGTATTCAATAAACTAATACCTCTGTAATTAGCAGGTTTTGTTTTATTCTCTTTTTTAAATATAGGTATTACTATACTTGTATTCCATTCTATTGGTATTTGCCCATGTGTATATATTTTATTTAAAAATTTTAATAATCTCTGATGAAATTTTTTTCCAGCAAATTTATACAGTTCGGAGTTTATAAACTCCGAACTGTATAAATCTTCTCTTGCTGATTTGTAATTTTTTTATTTTACTTAGGTTGTCCTTTAATTCTTTTATTGTTATTATATCATTTAAAGCATTTTATAAGTTATTGGTGTAATTTTTTTTATGTTAACATTATCTGTCCAAAGATCAGTGAAGTAATCCAAGAATCAAAGTATTTGAAAAAGACTGGAGACCACACAAAAATTAGAAAAGCGAAAAGATGGCATCAATAGCAATATCATATTTAAAATGAAGAATATTAGGAAGGAACTTGACATTATTGCCATTCAAGAATGTGTGAGTAGAACTTACCTAAGGGCAGTATGGTCATTTAAATAGAATAGGAGGAAAGGTTAGCAAAATAGCTGTTTGTTGCCATGATAGCAGGAAAAAGACCCAGAGAAGATTAAGGTCTAGGTGGATTGATTTAGTCAGAAGTGCCCTAGCATTCAGAAAATTACATAGAACAATAATGGAATGCTGACTAGTATTAAAGCAGTTAGGAGGAAAATTGTTGATAGAGATTAGTGATAGTGTAAACTGGTAAACTGAATGATGTGGTGTGTCAGAGTATCCTGTGAACCCATTGAGGGTACATATCAGGAAAACAATGATTTCATTCTTTGATACTTTTATCTTTCCAAGTAGTAACTTATTGTCAAACTAATACTGTTTGTATTAGTTTTCTTACAATTACATATGCTTTTACTTGCATGTTTATATACTCAATAGGATACAGAGTAAACTTTCATTTTCTCAGTTTTCTTTTCATAAGTACCTGTTTAGCTTTCATTATCCTTTGAAATGAACATATCTGACAAAAAAAAAATGCATTGTACTCAAGCATCAATCAACTTATGGATTTTCAAATAGTATGAAAACCATCAGAATAAATCAACTGCATTCTGCTTGATATATAATTATATTCTTGTGCTCTTATATCTTTACATATCATTATTCCAACTCCTTAAGTTACTCTTTCATGTTTTCTACTCTGCTACATAGCATGAAATTGTCTATTTGCTTCATTATTTGCCCAGTCCCCAGTTGTTGTTTTTGTCTCTGCACAAAAGGTATTTGTGCAGAGACAAAAATGGACTTTGATACTGCACAAAATTTTAATATTCTGATTTTCAAGTTCTTCAATTAATTTTTCTTCTTTTCCTGTCAGTTATCTTACATTTCAGATGACAATTCTCAGTATTTTTTTAGGTTTGCTTTTCTTATTCCATTCCTAGTTAGTTTCCATATAACTTCTAAGTCTTTCAAACTTTGGTTTCTTTGAGCAATTGAGTTTAACATTCCCTGGAAAACTGCTAAAGAATGCCTCTGTGTTGGCCAGATATACTGATGCAGTTTTCATATCTAGGATAGCCCCTAGAAGTACACACTTCTGGTATGCTTTGCCTACATCACCTGTTCACTTCCACACCACAATCAGGTACATATAAGATTAGTTGAAAAAGTATCAAACAAAATCTTAGGCCATGGTCTTGCATACTATGTATAAAGAATCTTTATTGAAGAAACCACATATTCTACAGTCACTTGACTAGCTTGTTAATTCCAGAATTCAGAAATGCATGAATATTCAAACATGTATATACAGTAGTAAGAAATAATATGGGTGGACCACAACATGCACCTCTTTTCACAGTTTATCAGAATATTATATCTAAAATAAAAAGGTCTTAAATTATTATTTTAAAAACAATTAAATACCTTCAGTAATGTAAAAGAAAAGAAGATTATAATCCCTACTGTATAGATTGGCATCAGAACATTCAAAGCTCCACCACCTTTAGGCAGGGGCCTTGGAATTTCCCTTGATGGATGAGAAAGAATCTAAAATAAATTAAGAATTTTTTAAATTACCTCAAGGAAAACATCACAAGGTTTCTTTAAATTAAGCATAATCTCATAAATTAAAGATGCCAAGAAATTATATTCTTGGTTTCATCCTTTAACCCAGTGCAAGCAAACAAAGTTTGTGTTTGAAATCACTTCACAACTGGGCTACTTGTATATAGAGGCTAATGACTTCACATCAATTGCCTCAGTATTCCATAATGCAATGCACATATCCTTACAGACATGTATAATGCTATGCATTATGGAAAGGGGAACCAGACCAGTTTCATTGTAGTTTTCTTATCAGTGAGAGCCAGACCCAGAAGTGATACCAAGGTCAAAACAATGCAGAAGTCATATTTCCATATACAAGTAGCCAAAAGGTGTCACACCCAATTGAGGTGAAGTCATTAGCCTCTATATACAAGTAGCCCAGTCTTGAAGTGACTTCACATGCAAACTTTGTTTGCTTACAATTGGATAAAGGATGAAACGAAGAATATAATTTCTTGGCATCTTTAATTTATAGCATAACCATAGCATAAAAAACTTTCAACATCTATCTCAAATCCAGAGTATTTTAGTAATAAGGTCAGGGCCATAACTTAAAGCAGGCAAGACCCGAGGCGCTAGTGTGCTCCAAGGTTCCCTCTCATTGTTTGGACCCCTTAAATTGGTCTAAAATTTTTCAGGACCCCCAGCTAGAGCCTCATGCACCTGTGCATAAGTATGAAAAATTAGGACAAAAGGTGTCGTACCTTATTCACTATGTGTATATATGAAATATGACTTCTGTATTACTTCAACCTTGGTATCACTTCTGGATCTGGTTCCCAATGATAAGATCTCAATAAAGGTCGAAACCAGTCTGGGTGGTGATCCTTCCCATAATGCATAGCATTATACATGTCTGTAAAGCAACTGATGTGAAGTCATTAGCCTCTCTATATACAAGTAGCCCAGTCGTGAAGATACTTCACATACAAACATTGTTTGCTTACACTTCGATAATGGATTAAAGCAAGAATAATTTCTTGTCATCTTTAATTTATAATATAACCAAATGAAAAAAAACTTTCAACAAACATAATCTTATTATGATTACTTTATTTGGATAAATGTATTTTTTAGTAATCGCATTTCATGTCTATATAAATAAACGTGCATGCAAGTTACAAAATCATAGTGGATCAAGAGAACTAATGCCTCACTCATGCAGTGAGGTATCAATTCAGCATCATCCAAGTGAAATAGGCTGATAGGGAGAGCAAGATGAAGTACAGTGTAGCTAAGTTGTGTGAAGGAATTAATGAGCAGGGGAGTTTATTCTCTATTTATACCCAATATTTGGGTATTCATTGGGGATCTGGTAATTAGAAAAAAAAAAAAAATCTGTATAGCATGAGGACAGTGAGAAGGAAATGTATAAGTAAATTAGTCTAGCAAGTAAAAGAATGATCATTATGGGTAATTTTAATTATGATAATATAGACTGGAATGAAAAGATGGCATCTGGCAGCAAAGAGGATGAATTTCTCAAGTTTTTGAGAGACAACTACCTTAGACAGTACATAACAGTGGATATGCAAAAGTTAACTGTCTTGGATTTGATCACCTCATCTTATCAGAGGATGTTATTACAAATGAGGTGTCATATCTTCTTCCAGTTAGTGAAAGTGATTTTAAAGTGTGCATCTGGGTGGCAGCCAGTCATGTGAAGATAGGTGTCTCTTAATCTCAGACTTCAGGAACAACAAAGAATTATTACTATCACACAGCACCTCCAGGAAGTCTGAAAACTCATCATAGGGAACCCAAACTATCCACATAATATCTACTGTTTCTACTTGAATTCAATGACATGTAAAGCGCACGGCTGATTCTGGCAAATATTCCACTCATTCACCCTCTCCAAGTGAAAAATCTGGTCCTCATACACTTGCAAACTGCACTCTTACTCATTTTTCAAGGATATCTTCTTGTTCTGTCCCTTTAGCAATCCTATAAAATCTTTTTAGTAACTTAAATGCTTTTATCACATCCCATCTTTTTCACCTATCGACCAACTTTTGCAACCCGCACGCCTTATTGTCATAGGGAACATTCCATAGCATTTCCTATGACAGAACACTTCACAAATCCTGAAATTTTCATGAAACACCTTAGTTATTTTGTAATGTATTAATTAATAATTAATTTAGCTGATTTTTTAAATTAATAATTGAGCATTAATTATTCATTAATAATTAATTAAACATCAATTAAACATAAACATAATTAAATTCATTTGTGCTGATTTTCATTGACATATCCCATTCTAATCACCAAAAATTTATAACATTATTATAAGTACTTACGAGTGTAGACTTTTTCTCCTGTGTGCTGGTAGTTTTCCCCTCTTTTTGTACATCCTGAAGATCGCTTTGTAGGCTGGTGGTGGATGACTCACTATCTGTTGTGTCACAAACACCTTCAATAAGAGATTTCTCAATACCAAAATTAAAGTCCCTTGTCTCTTATTCATATTAAAATTTAAATCTGCAGGCCTATTAATTTGAAAAAATCATGGCACTACGGTTTCGAAACTTTCACCCTACAATACGAACTTGCAAAGAAAGTATCCAGTGTTACTAGATTTGAGAACCGGATACAGACTACCTTGATCTTCAATTTTAGTGGAAAAATTTCTTTTTTCTTCCTTGCTGATTGGTCACTAACATTTGCAACACAAATGTTATTTCTTTCAGTTTTGTGAACAGAGGATATGCCACTCATTGCAGGCAATTTTTATGATTCGTCATAAACAGCGGTATTCTCTTTCCCGATTGTTGGAAGATTTCGATGTGTGAAAATTAACGATAATTCATGAATATTTCCATGTTTAAAAATATGCTGCTTGGTCACTAACATTTGCTACACAGATGTCATTTCCTTCAGTATTAAGAACAGAGGATACGCTGCCCATTGTTATAATCCACTTGCAGGCAGTTTTTATGACCGGTCATTAACAGCGGTATTCCCTTTCCCAAATGTTGAAAGGTTTTGATGTGTGAAAATTAACGATACACAGATTAGGCGTTCTGAGTTTGAGCTTTTCAACATATTCACGAATATTATTCTCCTCAGAATATTTCCACTATAAAATATTTCGTCGTCATCGTCCGGTAGCATCCTCTAGCAAGAGGGTTGCAGCAGATGAGCAGCTCTTCTCCATTTCTCTCTGTCAGTCGCTTCCATCATTCTTAAACCAGTCCATTCCACGATGTCATTAAACCACTCTCTAGTTGGTCTTCCACTTCTTCTCTTCCCCTCAACTTTCCCTTGTAATATAGTTCTTGTCAGGTGTCCCGAAGAACCTCTCGGAATATGTCCTGCAAATCTAGTCTTTCTTTGCATAATATTCTTTAACAGTGTTCTTTCCATCCCAACTCGTCTTAAAACTTCTTGATTTGATATTCTTTCTGTATAGCTAATCTTTTCCATCTTTCTATAACACCACATTTCCAATGCATTAATTCTTTCCATATCTCTCTTTCTTAGTGTCCATGACTCACTTCCATAACTTGCAATACTCCAAACTGTTGCTTTAACTATTCCAATTCTAACGCCTATTTTAGTGTTCTTGTTTATTAAAATTCTCTTCATTTCCATAAATGCCCATTTAGCTTTACCTATTCTATTTCTAATGTCCAACTCTGAAGTTCCTTTCTCTGAGATCCAGCTACCTAAATATTGAAATCTTTCCACTTCTTCTAAAATCTTTCCACTACATCTTATTTTTACATTATCTCCTATTTTTCTACCCATTATCATTATCTTGGTCTTTTTTGTGTTAATTCTTAGCCCATACTCTTTACAAGAGTTTTCAATTCTTTGAATAATTTGTTGTAACCCATTTTCACTTTCTGCCATCACTACTACATCATCCGCATATCTTAAGTTATTAATGATTCTTCCGTTTATTTTTATTCCTTCTTCTACATCCTCAAGTGCCTCTCTAAACATTTGTTCGCTATAAAAGTTAAACAATAATGGTGATAACTTGCATCCTTGCCTGACTCTTCTCTCCACTGGGAATTCTCCTGTTTCCTCTCCATTTACACATACTGACACTATTTGTGACCAATATAATCTCTTTAAAATTTCCAAGTCATAAGAGTCAATATCAGTATTTTCTAGAATGTCAAAAAGCCTTTCATGTTTCACTGTATCAAATGCCTTTTCAAAATCTAGAAATCCCAAAAACAATTTTCCACCATGGTTTAGTATTTTCTCCCCAATAATTCTTAGACAAGTTATAGCCTCTCTAGTTCCTCTGTTGGTTCTGAATAAAATATTTATTCATGAAAAATGCTTAGAAAACTAAAATGACAAATTCCAGGAGAACTTCTCAGGGAACACTTATTCACCTTCTGCAGAACACTAGTGTTTTGGGGAACACAGCTTGGGAAACCTTGCCATAGACCATTCAACATGTTGATCACTTGCCTCTAGATCCTCTCCACTACTTCATTCCAATAATTAACAATAACAAAAGAGATTAATTAACACTAATTTAATATGAACCAATTCCAAAACAACAGTAATTAATGTATGCTATAATGGATATAACATGTTAGCAATAGCTAATAGTCTATTATTGACTATTAGTCATTGAGCATACTCAATATACTGTTATTGAATTAGCAGGCCAGCATCTCCCTTTGAGGGGGACAGCAGTAACACAGCTTTCCAAGGGTTAGGTACCAGTAGTACACAGTACCAAACTTGATGGTAATCCTTCATTTGCTGCTTATTAGAGGCTTCCTGATCAGCTGGCAAATAATTCTGTCATCACTTATTCTGGAGGGAGTCCAAGTTAGCAATGTGCAGAAGTCACTGTCCAAGACCACACCTGGGAGTTATGTACACAAGTCTATATTAGCAATCTAACTGCAATGTAAAAAAATCTCTCATAAAAAAACATATGAAAGATACAACATAAAAGTTGTAAAAAATAACAAAAATATACCCCAAAACTCCCAAAATAATATCAAAATTTCTTCCAATAAAAACACTTCCAAACCCATTTCACAAATATTAATGATATACACCTATTATATTAATGATATACACTTGCATACATAATTACCTAACCTAACCTGAACTACTCCTCTTAACTGAATTCCAACTGGCATCTTCCATAACTACAACTTATGTCAACTATCCCAACTACTAGATATTGCACGATGCATTCTGCAAAAAAAGTAAGGAGTGTATGCTCTTGATTAAATATGATATCCCTTACCAAAGGCTAACCCTGAAATTCCTTGAATTCAATCTGTTCTGAACTCAAGATTTTCTTACCTTACGTTACAGCCTTCATTGGCTGTCTTTACTGCTCCTCTAATTCTGATAACTATGCTATCCTCTTTGACTGTTTATTGCTAAAAGAAGATTTCATACAATCTAATTATCCAGATTTGAGAGTGTCTTACTAGGAGACTAAATTCCATAACAGAAACTGGCTCCTCCTTCTCTAACTTAACAGATCATGCCAGAAGGGAAGCAGAATCATTTGCCATCAGTCATGATCTATCACAAATAAACCTACCAACCTGAATACCAGACAATCCTCATTATTCTTCCGGCACTCTGGACCTCTTCTTAACTAGCTTTCCCTTCAAATACATTGTGAATGTTTGCTCCCCTTTTGGCAACTCTGATCACAATCTTATCCAAGTTTCCTTTTCTACAGATCATTCTCCTCTCAGCCAATCTGCCACATACTCTATAGTGCTATAATGGTGTTAACTGGGATAACCTCTGGAATTTTTATGTCTTTTTTCCATAGTTAGATTACTGTTTTCACTCTCCTGGCCCAAACAACAGTAATGAACTAATAAATGAAATAACTCTCACTGGAATGAGGACCTTCATTCCCCCACACCAGTGCAAACATCCAAGCTCTGGTTCTCTAAACAATGTGCCTTTGTAGTCTGTGATAAAAACACGGTATATGTTCAATGGCTTAAATTTAAAAAAAAAAAAAAAAATCCATCTTCTCAGTCAACTTGCACCACAGCCTGAAACAATTCCAAAGCAGACTTTTGTAAGAATGAAATGTAATAAGCTTGCCTCCTGCTCAACTGACTGTCAAGCCTTCCCAAGGCTGTAGGGCAGAAGTTATGCCCTTCCTTGTTTTGACCTTATTAAATATCAAATTAAACTTGATACTAAGGCTCCTGGTCCAGATGGTATTCATCCAATTGTGCTCAAAACTCATGGTCCAGAATTAATATTCATCCTGTATTGACTATATAAACTGTCATATTTCTGGCATCTACCCAACAGCATGGAAGTAAGCCTTTATGCAGCCTGTACTTAAAAAGAGAGATAAAAATCAGCTATCAAAATTCCAGCTATCATTCCATTGCACTCACTTTAGTAATCTCAAAAGTTATCATAAACAACCAACCTTTTCACAACCTAGGAATCCATCAATTAATTAGCATACCAATATGGATTCTGCTATTCTCATTCTATGACCTCCTTGCTAACCTTACCAACCTTGGGACACAGACCATGGAAAGATTTGGAGAAACCTATGCAGTCATTCTCAATATTTCAAAGGTATTTGATCGTGTCTGGCATCAAGGCCTCATGAACAAGCTATCATTTTATGATCTTCCTCTTGTGCTTTGTGATTGGAATGACAGCTTCCTCTAAGGTTGTTTGCTGCATATCATGGCAGATGGCTTCCTCTCACATTTCTTTAGCAATGCTGGAGTACTCCACCGTTCTGTACTCTTGTGCATGTTCTTCCTCCTTTACATCAGTGACATCCTCTGACTTTTCTATTCATGGTTTTAAAATCCTATTCAGTTTGTTGATGATAGTACTCGCCATTTTCTCTTCTTCACTAGAGAAACCAGATAGTGCTCAAATGATCGAAGCCTCAAGATCTTCCATAATTAATGCCTTAAATACTGATCTCCTCACGATTCTCAAATGGAATGAAAATAACTTAGTGAATTTCGATACTATTAAAATTCAAGCCTCTTTTATATCCCACAAGACAGATTCAACTTTAATGTTCCAATTCTTTCAAGATTGTTTTCTCTTCATGAGTTGTCACATTGGTTTATCCTGACACAAACAAATTACATCAATAACCTCCTCAGTCTCTAAAAAACGTAAGTGTTCTTTTTCATTCAAAACATTACTCCGCTTTTGTGTAACACTTCATAAGTGTCAGATCCGACCACCTCAGAATACTGTTCTCATATTTGGGACTGGGCATCCAAAACTCCCTAAGAATTCTAGATGATAAACGGAAGAGGGCAATCTGCTTAATAGGCAATCCCTATTAAGGTTGGTTGCCAGCAGAGGGTGGTCAATTGGTGGAGCCTCTGCTACTAATGGCTTGCAAACAGTTAAGCAAGTTTGAGCACGGTTAGTAGTTGGAAGGGGTTCAATCGTTCAGTGCTGTTGGCACACTCTCCCTCGATGAGTCTTTGGACTCCCTGGAGGTGTCACATAATAATAATAGGCAACCCCTCTCTCAGACTCCCTTTGGTCACTTTCCCCATAGGCGCTGCTCTGTGAACTGCCCACTATGTTCTTCTAATCATGTAAGAAATAGAGCTGCCACTAGACAACACCCATAACACTATCCATTTTTTAATTTTGAGAGAAACTTGCAACATCAAAAGAATTATTTACACGTTAGCACAAGAAAAGTGTATTTAATATATTGCCAGAAATTTCAGTTTGAAAATAACAAACTATCATCAGTGGCTAGACAGAAAACAGTTTTTTTACAAGGTAGAATACAAACAATTGATCATTCAAAATTAGAACGAGCTGCATGATGTTATATCATTAATCACGATATCATTTCACTGAAGACAGGTAAACTTAAAGTGCAGAATAGTTACATGTATAATTTACAATGTCATACAAAAAACTTAATTTATAAAATCATACTAAAGATATCATTAGACAGATGTAATATCTAGAACGTCTCCATTAAAAAAAATAAATAAATAAAAATAATAAATAAATAAAATAATAATAATAATTAATGTGTTATTCGGATCAAACTTTCCCATATTTTTAACATTGATAGGCAGTCATTACGATTCAGGTTAGGGTGGTGAAGTAAGGCCTCAGCACTCTCTTTAAATAGGAGTTCGAATTTATACTAACATCTGTGTAGAAGGCGAGTTTTGGACCAGAGAATGATGTGGTTGTCTCTAATCCATGTTGCACCAATCCAGACTTATCGGATTTGTTGTGAAGAATATAAGATTGATGTTCTTGTAATCTTTTTTCTATAGAGCATCCAGTTTGTCCAAAGTAAGAAAGATAGCAGTAACATGGAACTTGGTATACACAAGGAAGAGACATAGTTGAGCGTTTATTTTTGGATGAGGGGAAATAGGTAGATATTTTATTAATAGGAATATAAGTAGCTGTTGGCTATTTCATCTCTCCAGTGAAAAAGCTAATACACTCTGCCTAGAAGTTGCATCCACTCTACTTAAAGCCAAGCTTCCTCCATCTAGCATATCTCCATCTGAGAAGAAAGCTCTACATTCCCAAAGAAGCAAGAGTCACCTTGTTATCACTAAAGCAGACAAGGGGAAAAACTACAGTAATTATGGATTCTTCAAATTACAAAAGAAAAATTTCTCTTTTACTACGAGATCGCTCAACATACCAAGAACTGGATCATGACCCCACTAACAGGCAACTGAAGAAATTAAATTCCCTTCTAGATGAAGTTAGAAGTTTAGATGCAAACACCACAGAAAGGTTAAAAAAATCATTTTGAAAGACCTCCTAGGTTTTATGGTCTCTTCCAAAAAAAAACAGACATTTCTCTCCGTCCTATTGTAGACCGCATAGACAAATATTTAGTGAACTTATCAAAATAACATACAAAAAAATCTCCGTTTTTATAAAAAAACATTTCATCATCATCACCATCAAATTCCTGATATATACCCTCAAGGGGTGTACAGGATATGATAGTACTACATGAAAAATTTACATCGTTACTAACTTCCTATCTACAATTTTCCTCCAAATCAGTCTGTTAAATGTCAAGACTCCAATATTATCAGGTCTTATATTTCTGTCTTCTAAAGCACTTTTTACTGTATCAATCCATCTATATCTTGGTCTTCCTCTGGGTCTTTTTCCTGCCAACCTGGCAGAGAAACTTGTTTTGCTAATCTTTCCTCTCCCATTCTGCTTAAAGTGGCCATAACCATACCACCTGAGATTAGCTCTGCTAATGCATTCCTGGATGCTGACAATATCAAGTTCTTTCCTAATATCCTTGTTTTTAATATGATATTGCCATTTTTTTTTTTTTTATTGCCATTGATGCCATCTGTTCATGCCCCTAATCTTTCTCAGGACACTCATATCTGCAGTCTCTAGTCTTTGGTCAAGTGTTTTACTTCTAACCCAGCCTCTCAGATCCATAACAGATTCTAACACAAGTAATAATAATAGAATCGGTTATTACTTGTGTTAGTAATAACCAGTCCATGTCCTGAGCAGAAATCCAACAGGTATTTGCCATTATTATTAGCTTTGCTCTTTTCTCCAAATTTTCCCAAAATATTTTTGTATGTCTGACAATCATTTCTTATTCTGCTATTTAGATCCACAACAAAGACCAACTTTTCCTTTTTCATTGTGCCAGTTGCTTTCTCTAAAGCCTCAAAAAATTGCTCCACTTCTACCTTAATAAAACCTTCTGTGGGACCATAGGTACAAATAAGTCTCATTGTCCAGTTCCCCATTCTCATATTTGCCCACATCACTCTACTTGAGACTGCCTGTCACTCAAGAAGATTAGCCTCGTGTTTTGTGTTGAATACTATGGCTACTCCTTCTTTTCCTTGATTGTCATTGCCTGAATATAACATTTTGTATTTATTGCTCAGAAAGATCACCAGTTTTGGTCTTTTTTGTTTCAGTCACCCCTATTATGTCAATCTGGTACTTATCTAATTCCTCAGCTAGCTCCATTTCTTTGCCATTCAGGCTTCTTATGTTGATAGTATCGATCTTGAACTCTGGTGATGTTGAGTTGGGATAAGTTTTAGGATTTGTTCCAGTGGCTGACTTTTTGCTGTTTGCCCTGCTTCCCTGGCGAAAACAACGAGGGCCTTGTTTATCCGGGCAACGCTCCAGCCGGCATGAAATTCTGTCATGTTGTACCATAATTTGAAAAAAAAAAAAAACATTTTGGATTTTTAAACAAATTAAAAAATGTCTCCTTGAAACCTACTGATCTTATGGTGAGCTTCGATGTAGAATCTCTATTCACAAATGTGCCTCTCAAAGAGACTTTACAACTACTTACTGACATCTTTCCACAAGATATCGTACAATTATTCTGATACGTAATGCACTCCGGATATTTTTTGTGTCAAAACAAATTCTACAACCAAGTAGAAGGAACTGCAATGGGAAGTCCACTTTCCCCTGCTCTAGCTAACTTTTATTTAGAACGTTTAAAAAACATCCTTTTTTCATCTACATACACCCTTAACCTTCTTTTTGGGTTAGATATATAGATGACATTTTTGCAGTATGGCCTCACAACAGAGATTCTTTATCTTCCTTTTTAACCAAAATCAATCATTTACATCCTCGTATCAAATTCACCATGGAAATTGAAAAAGACAACAAATTATCCTTTTTAGACATCCTTCATCTGCTCACCATCAGGAAATTTAACTACATCAGTCTACAGAAAACCCAGTTTTACTGAACCTTACATTCTCAAACAATCTGCACATCATCCCTCTCAAAAGACAGGAATCATCAAATGTTTAACTCAACGAGCTAAAACTAATTGTACTACTCCCCATCTTTTACAGAAAGAACTTTCTACTATCAAACAATACATTAAATTAAATGAATTCTCTGAAAGGACTACACAACATCTGTTCAACTCCTACAAGCCAAACCAAAACAACAAAGAATCAACACATCGAGTTCCAATCCCATATATCTCCGGAATTTCAGAACCAATTTCAAGAATTTTAAAGAAATATGATCTAACAGCTACTTATATTCCTATTAATAAAATATCCACCTATTTCCCCTCATCCAAAGATAAACGCTCAACTATGTCTCTTTTTTGTGTATACCAAGTTCCACATGACTGCAATCTTTCTTACTTTGGACAAACCGGACACTCTATAGAAAAAAGATTACAAGAACATCAATCCTATATTCTTCACAACAAATCTGATAAGTCTGGATTGGAGCAACATGGATTAGAGACAAACCACAACATTATCTGGTATAAAACTCGCCTTCTACACAGATGTCGATATAAATTCGAAGATTTAAAGAGAGTGCTGAGGCCTTACTTCACCGCCTTAACTCGAATCATAATGACTAACTATCGATGTCAAAAATATGGGAAAGTTTGATCCAAATAACACATCATTATTATTTCGTCTTATTATTTTTTAATGAAGACCTTCTATATACTACATCTGTCTAATGATATCTTTTTAAGTATGATTTTATAAATTAAGATTTTTGTATGACTGTAAATTATACATGTAATTATTCTGCACTCTTATGTTTACCTGTCTTCAGTAAAATGATATCGTGATTAACGATATATCATCATGCGACTCGTTCTAATTTTGATGATCAACTGCTTGTATTCTACCTTGTAAAAAAACTGTTTTCTGTCTAGTCATTGATGACAGTTTGTTATTTTCAAACTGAAATATCTGGCAATATATTATATATACTTTTCTTGTGCTAATATGTAAATAATTTTTAATATCACTATCCAACTCCACGCATACTGAATGAACTTATCATTTTCCTTCATTCCATCCACTTCTGTTCTTTGGAACAATCTCTCCCATTATCTTTTTCCCAATGAGTACAATCCCCAACTCCAAGAAACATAATTCATTACTTCTTTCTTCATAATCACTTACTCATACATGCCCTATTGTGTTATATGACTTGTGACCTTTGATGTGTGGCGGATCTTCACAAAAAAACATCAAGTAACTTAGCTGGCACTTTTAAACACATTACATTAAGCATTAATATTAACTTATTCAGTTTACTAAAACCAAATTTAGTGGATTAATAACTAGCATTAAGTTAATCAAGTTGCTCAAATGAAACTTTAAACAATGTTCAAATTTTCATCCCACCAGTAGTTTTATATATGTTAATTCTCAGCCTAGAATCCTACTTGGATTAACACATATGCACTTCAAAGATTCTTGCCAGACTACAGCAGTATAAGGATAGAGGAAATGTCTTCTTCATAGTGGGAGTATCAATTCATGCAGAAACACAGTCCATTTGAAGACTTCAATTATGGGTAAGCTGAATGATTCTTCATTCTAATACAAAAATATTAGCTTTCTTGCTGCAACTAAAGACTATTCTCAACAGCTTCTCAGTTTCCCCACCCAACTGTTAATGATTATCTATCATCATTGTGAATTATGACTAATGACATCCTCCCATCTTGGAGTCTGCTGACTAGTCACCTTTTGATATGATGAGTCACTCCCCTCTGTGCTAATGCCAGACTTTTACTGTCTCAAATGACTCGTGAGTTTCTACCAATGAGTCCTATGTCTCTTCTTGTTCCTTTTGATGGATACATACTCTTCTTTCTTTTATAACTTAACTTCTTTTTGCCATCTGATGAGTACTTATATTCTTTAGTCTCAGTACTGAGTATGCATGGCATCACAACCATAATGGTAATTTGCATTAGTTTCATTAGTGTAATATTTGCATAATGTGTAATGTTTGCATTAATGTAATACTGATGGTGATTATGAAAAGATCAGGAGACAGCTTGTAGCTATACCATGGAATGAGGAATTGGATAAAAAGTATATGAATGCTGCTTAGGCCATACTCAAGAACTATCTGGCAGAGCCAGTGTGTTTATGGATGGCTGTGATTTACGAGAATAAATGTCAGATGAAAGCAGGATGTGGGGGTGAGAGAGAGAAATAGAGGTACCGAAAAAGGAAATGGAAGACAAGTTGAGAAGAGTGAATGAGAAATTAAGATACTTTAAAGGTTAACTAGTGCAAGGAGAACAAGCATGGATTTGAGAGAAAGATATAAGAATGAGAGAGCAAGGGGAAAGAGAAGGCAGGAGAATAGGAGTGACGAGAAAAGAGAAAAAAATGAGAAAAAGTCAAGAAATATGTGCACAAGGGACAGAAAAATTGAAGAAAGTGAGAAAAAAAAAAGAAAAAGAGAGAGGGAGTGTAGAAGCAGAAATGGTCAGGGATACCAGTAAGAGAAGAATGAATGGAACCATGAGAAGTGTGATGCATGGAGATTCAATGATTCAAGGTGTGCAGAGGAACAACAGAGCATGTGACAAAGTGGGGTGAAAACATGGAAGACATGATAGTGATGGCCAAAACAAATAACCTGAGAAGTAGTATGAATCATGTAGCGAGATATGAGGTTGATGATAGGGATTATGCAGCAGAAAAGTGCAAGAAAAAAGATAGCAAGTGTTGCCTAAGTATAATAACACAGAGTGGAGAAGAAGAGCAGTGACAATGAATAATAGCAAGAATGTGTAGGAAGAGAAGTCTGGAATACATGGATTGGTGACAGAAAGGAAATGTATGAAAGAGATGGTTTGCATTTGAACACAGAAGAATGTAGGCACTTGAAGAAACTATTGTTATTCTGGGCAATGTAAAGTGTGTTAGCACAGGTTTTTTTTTTTTTTTTCACTTTTCACTTTCCTCTTCCCACTGAAGAGACCTCAATAAAGGTCGAAACTAGTCTGGGTAGTGGCCCTTCCCTTAATGCATAACATTAGACATATCCGCAAGGAGATGTGTTTTGCATTATAGGAGATACTGAGACAGGAGTGTTGGTAGCTTGCTCCACCTTTGCAATGAGTTGCCCTGGTGTTGTACCACCTTACCCCAGTCCTGAAGATACTTTCAGGCGCAAACTTTGTTTGCTCACACTTGGATAAAGGATTAAACTAAATTTATTATATGTTAGCACAGGGAAAGTAGAGTTGCTGCTAGTATGGAAGATAGCAGAGATAGATTCATGTGGGAATAGCAGACTGGGAAATGAGAATATGCTATATTGCTGAGCTGAGGGGAATCTGTGCAGAGTAAGGAAATACTGACAGTGCACTGTGTTTTCTACATATAAATACTCATAGCATTAGGAATAAAGGCAATGAGTTTGTGACATTGATTGACTGTCTGAAAGATTGTTGGTATCAGCAAAATTTGGTTGACAGAGGAAGATTTCCTGACAGAAATAGAAAATGAAGAGTAGAGCACATTTTTGGCAGGATATTGAAGGTAAATAAGGTGGTAAAGTTACTTATTGTAAGACATGAACTGTTCTCTCTAGAAAATCAGAGAAAAATGGCAATGATGGCTTTTAAAAGTATATGGTATGATAGAAATGGACAGGACAAATGTAGGGTGTTACTATAGACCAAGAAATATAGATGAGCAGGAAATACTTTGGCAAATTAGATTGATTATTGCAAAAGGAGGAATCATTATGGGAGACTTTATCAATAGTAGTATAAACTGGGAAAAGGAAACATCATACAATAATAAAAGAATGAATTTTAGCAATTTTTGAAGGACAAATGTCTTATGAGCATAGGGTGGAGGAAACAAAGATCAAGAGCTTGATTTAGTCACAACATCAGAAGAGCATTGTAATTAAGATATCATGCTTGTCTCCAGTTGGCCAGAGTGCTCAGGCGATCCTCATTTGGAGAATGAATAGGCATACAGAAATATCAAAGAGAAAGGAATTTCATGTTTAATATAAGACAGGTGACTATAATAGATTAGAAACAAGCTTGGAGCAGTACAATAAATGAAATAATCTGAAGGAAGAGGGATCAGTAGTGCAAGGAAGCTAGTTAAGTAATATCTGTAAACAGCAATAACAGATGGCACACTTCAAGTGGGGAAAATAGTAATTTGGAGTAAATTACTGACTAGGGAAATCAAACAAGAATTACACATATAAAAAGAGAGATGGAGAAAAGTTATATGAGAAATATAAAGCTCAAGCTAGAAAGGTGACCAGTATGGCAAGGAGAGAAAAATTAGAATATGAGAGCAGACTACTACTACAATTCAAGGAGAAATCCAAACAGTTCTTTCACTATGTGCCATGAGGAGTAAAAACAATTGTAGATGGAAGACATTGCTGGATGGAGACCATAATTGGACGACCAATGCAAATGATGTAGTAGTGGCGCAGGATTGGATGATTATGACTGTCTTACCTTGTGGACTGCTATAACCTTTGATATGGTGCAGTATGACCTTTGCTGTCCTTGCACCATTAAAGTCATAAAATCATCATCATCATCTCTCAGATCATTAGTGCCACCCAAGGCAGTTATTCTGCCTTATCTTTTCACATCCAGGCAGCATGACTAATATCATTAATTTTTGAGTGAGGGAAACATAATTTTGTTCTGCTTTTGTTATGCACTCCTCTTGTAATTTCTCTTCTCAGTCCTGCTAATCTCTTGCCAATTCTGTAACTTTTCAATGTTATCCTGTGAAGGATAACATTCAAGTGCTATTTCCTTATTTATGTCTCTTTCATTCTCCTGTGGTTTCGACCTCATCCTCAATTCACCTCTATCATAGTGTGGCAGGAGACTTACAATTTTTACCTTCTCGCTCTTCATTTTTGCTTTGTCCAGCAACTCCTTTACATCCTCCCTCATAGAACACCTCTCACCTCTCATATCACCAGCCTGGATGGCCAAGTGGTTAGCGCACCTACTCTCCAACCAACAGTCATGGGTTTGAATCCTGCTGCAGGCATGGATGATTATGATTGTCTTACCTTGTGGACTGCTATAACCTTTGATATGGTGCAGTATGACCTTTGCTGTCCTTGCACCATTAAAGTCATAAAATCATCATCATCATCTCTCAGATCATTAGTGCCACCCAAGGCAGTTATTCTGCCTTATCTTTTCACATCCAGGCAGCATGACTAATATCATTAATTTTTGAGTGAGGGAAACATAATTTTGTTCTGCTTTTGTTATGCACTCCTCTTGTAATTTCTCTTCTCAGTCCTGCTAATCTCTTGCCAATTCTGTAACTTTTCAATGTTATCCTGTGAAGGATAACATTCAAGTGCTATTTCCTTATTTATGTCTCTTTCATTCTCCTGTGGTTTCGACCTTTATTGAGGTCTCGTCAGTGAGAGGCAGACCCAGAAGTGGTGATACTAAGGCAGAAGCAATGGAGAGGTCATATTTACTTATACGAGTTGCTAAAAGGTGTACCACCTTATTATTAAATTACTCTGGATTACTCTGGATTTATTATAGTCTAATCAAGTGGAAAATAAACTTCCAACATCTTTCTCTAAATCCAGAGTAATTTAGTAATAAGGTAGTACACCTTTTGGCAACTCGTATAAGTAAATATGACCTCTCCATTGCTTCTGCCTTAGCATCACCACTTCTAGGTCTGGCTCCCACTGACAAAACCTCAATAATCGAAACCGGTCTAGGTAGTGCCCCTTCCCTTAATGCATAGCATTATACATGTCTGCAAGGAGATGTGCTTTGCATTATGGGAGATATTGAGACAAGGAGTGATGAGAGCTTGGTCCACCTTTACTACGAGTTGCCTCAGTCCTGAAGATACTTCAGGCACAAACTTTGTTTTCATACACTTGGATGAAGGATTATACTAACTAAATTTATTATAATGCTGCCATTATTATACCACACACACATTGGCACCATACCGACAATATTGTACTCAAAAAAATACATTTACTTACATTAAACATCTCAATCACACACCTATATAAAACAAAAACTATGAGTTAACCTAATAACCTAATATTATTAACTGAAACATGAAAAAATGATATATCTTAGCAGCAGTAATAACAACACAACACACCCATTTGAGCACAATAATCCATGTGTGGTCTGATCAGGGCTTTATACAATGGCATGGCTACTCCTATCTCTGCTAGTCAGCATCCTTCTCAGTATGGCAACAGTCCACTGTGTTACCTTCACCACCTTTGCAATATGTTTCCTGAATTTCAGGTTACTATCAATCACCCCAACATCCCTTGCCTCCTCCCACTTCCTCCAACAGAGTATGCAGCCTTCCATCAATGTATCCCAAACTTCAAAACCACATTTAGTTGAATTAAACTGATATTTCCATTCATTTGCCCATCTGTCAGTTTATTCAAATCCTCTTGAAGGGCTACTACATCAGCACTATTACTAATAATCCTTTCAAACTTCCTATCTGCAAACAACTGAATATCCCTATGCAATCCACCGACAATTACATTAATATAAAGGTTAAACATTAGAGGTCTCAGAATTGAGCCTTGTGGGACCTCACTTGTAACCTTCTGCTTTCTTGATATTGCTCCCTCATACACAACTCTCTGATAGCTATCAGACAGCCAATCGACAATCCAATGATAGAATGGGAACCAATTAACAGAAAGATACATAAAAACAAAATTTAACTCAAGATTCCATAAAGTGACAGTTATAAATGTATATATGCAACTAATAATGCAAATGAAAAAGAAAAATATGAATTCTATGATATATTACAAAAAACAATAGAAGACACAAATCCAAGAGATATAATTATAGTAATGGGGGATCAAAATGCTAAAATAGGAAATGATCGCACAGGTAGAGAAATGATAATGGAAAACGTAGTATAGGAAATATAAATGAAAATGGAGAGATGTTACTGGATTTCTGCATGGAGAATGAATCAGTAATAGGAGGATCCATCTTTAAGCATAAAAATATACATAAAATAACATTGAGAGCACCAGATGAGAAAATGTATAACCAAATTGATCATGTAATAACACAAAGAACATGGAGAGGATTTCTTTTGAAAGTGAGATCAAAGAGAAGAGCAGATGCTTATAAAGACCAGTTTTTAATA
Source organism: Typopeltis vanoorti (assembly GCF_054136105.1). Taxonomy (NCBI): domain Eukaryota; kingdom Metazoa; phylum Arthropoda; class Arachnida; order Uropygi; family Thelyphonidae; genus Typopeltis; species Typopeltis vanoorti. The sequence goes on from NC_143568.1 coordinate 48,301,602, forward strand.
ACAGGAAAAATTAAAATATGATTAATGAATATTAAAAAAGGTAATAGATAAAAATAAAATGTATAATAAATGAACTAAAAAATATGAAAACTAAAAGAAAATATGCAGTAGAAGTTAAAAATAGATATGAAGTTCTTACTCAGACCAGACAGAATGGACACAAATAATTCAGAAGCATTGAAAAAATGTGAACATGTTTTATAAACATATGAAAGCCACAGAAAAAAATACTAGGAGTGCACAGAAGAAAAGACAAAGGATGGATACCTTCACATCCAAAACTCCAAACTGAAGAAAGAAAATAAATAAATAAAAAAAAATAATACAAGATATAATAACATCAGCTTACAAGAGAAATATAAAGAAATACATAAAGAGATTAAGAAAAATGCAAGAAAAGATAAGAGAGAGTTTATTGGAAAGCTGCTAAATGAGGTAGAAATTGCAGCTTACAGAGGGGATACTGAAACATTATATATTATGAGAACAATGACAAACAAGAAGAACAGGAGATATTATTAAAGACAAACGAGGAAGTAAAATAAAAATAATAATAAAAAGAAAATAGAAAGATGGGCAGAATACTTCAAAGAGATAATGAATAGAGAAAAACCTGAAAAAGAAATTTAAATACCAGAAAGAAAAGAAAAATTATTAAAAATAGACACCAAAGAAATAAAAACGTAAAATACAAAAAAAGTACTAAAAGAATGTAAAAATGGAAAAGCAGCTGGTGTAAATGGTATACCAAATGAATTATTAAAAGCAGATATAGATTTCTTAACCAAAGATGGATGCAGAAAGAATGGCTAGACAAATTGAATATTACATTACTGATCGAAATACCAAAAAGGAGATTTAACTGATTGCAATAATTGGAGAGGAATATCATTATTAAACACAACAAGTAACATACTAACAAAATAATATTAGAAAAATAAAAATAAAAGAAACAGATCAAAAGCTAAGTTTGAAAAAGCTTTTGACAGCATTAACAGAGAAGCAATATGAAAATTAATGTCATAATATGGTATAATGTCATATTATGGTATACATATGAAATTTAATAGAAAAGCTATATGACCTGAATTTTGCAGATGATAGATGTTTACAGGCACATACACAACAACATAGTTACAAAAAATTATGAAAAATATAAAATACAAATCATACACAATGGAGAACTTTCAGCAAAGTTTGAAATTAAAACAGGAGTTAGACAGGGCTGAATTTTTCCCCTAAGAATATTTCTTATTGTTGCAGACTGGGTTATGAGAAATACCATGAAAAACACAAAAGGAATACAGTGGAATTTAGTAAAACGGGTACATGACCCACATTTTGCAAATGATATATGTTTACTGGAGCATACACATATGAAGACATATTTTTGCGAATACACATAAAAATGGTCAAATTTTAGAAACAGTAGAGAACTTTAATCACCTAGGATCAATAATAAACAAACAGGGAGGAGCAGAGGAAGATATAAAATCTAAGATACAGAGAGCACAGATCATTTTTAACATGTTAAGATTTAACCTGTTACCGAGATCAAAGCAAATAGGCCTAAAAAATAAAATCAGGTTATTTAATACAAATATCAAATCAGTTCTACTCTGTGCATCAGAAATATTGACGACAACAAAAGCAATTAGGAAAAACTGCAAAACTTTGTAAATAAATGTTTAAGAAGAATTCTATGAATAAAATGGCCATAATGCAAAACAAGGACAAGTAATGAAGATTAGCATAAATAAAAGAAAAGGAAATTAAACAAAATTTAGTGAGACTGAGAAAGTGAAAATGCAAGAATGAAGAAGTGAAAGTAAGTGATAAGGGAACAAAAGAAAGTATAAATGAGGAAACGAAAGTAAGGTGTGGCAGGACGAGAGGTAGCAAGACTATGGGGGCAACATAAAGTGAAACCATCAGGGTGCAAGATTCGATGATATTGGTATCAATGAAAAGAGGAATATGCAAAGTGATATTAGATGTTTAGTGGAAACAAATGAAAGTCTAAAGAACAGAATGAAATAAAAAAGGGTAAAAGAGGTGACAAGTGATTTGAGAATAGCAGTATGTGGAGATTCCATTGTTAGAGGATTGGTTAATGAAAGAGTACATAAGATCTGCTACCCAGGAGAGATAATGAGCAACATAATTAATGCTTTAGACATGAGATTTGAGAATAGCAGTATGTGGAGATTCCATTGTTAGAGGATTGGTTAATGAAAGAGTACATAAGATCTGCTACCCAGGAGAGATAATGAGCAAGATAATTAATGCTTTAGACATGAAAAAACAAGCAAGAGAATTAGTGGTGGTTGTGAGGATAAATGATTTAAGTGGACATAAGGAGAATGTATGGGCAGATATGAGGAGGTTATTGAGGAGAGTGCATAACAGTATAGTGGGAAAGGTTATCAGTGTGTTGCCAAGGTATGACATTGATGAGTTGAGACAGAGAGCTAGAATCATCTGTATTGGTGGAACCGGATGTAGTCTTTATTTTGAATATCCTGATATTGGCTACATATTTTTGGGGGGGTTGTAGCCATTGGCTAAGAAGGTGAAGTTCACCTTAACAATATGGTTAAGTTCAGTAGTTAGGGCATTGTTATCCGAACTGATTAATTTTGCCCTGTTATACAGGGTTTTTATAATCCCATATTGTTGTGGTTGTGAGTGACAGGTGGGAGTGACTGCTAGTGAATGTATCTAGCTGTATGTGTATGTTTTCTGTAAACAGAGAAAGCCAGGGATCCATCAGGCTGGCATGTAATCAGAATGTCTAGGAAAGGGAGACTGTTGTTTTCCTTTTCCAAGGTAAACTGGATCCTGGGGGTTGGTGTTGAGAAATTGTGGAGTGTATCCAGGCCATCTGACCAAATGGCAAACATCATCATCATCCACATAGCATAGTCAAACAGTGGGTTTATGTGGGGGCAAAGTTTAAGGCTTTTTCTTCAGAGGTCTCCATAAAGAAGTTGGCCAGGGGTGGAGAGAGGAGAACCCATGGCTGTCCCCTCTATCTGTTGATAGAATTTTCCTTGCCAAAAAAAATAGCCAGAGTTCATGGTGAACTAAAATAAGGCTAAGATATCAGGAGGAAATTTGGCTTGGATGAGATCTAAGGTATCTTTGAGCGGGACATTAGTGAATAAGGAGGTGACATAAAAACTGATCATTATATCAGTTTGTTGGAGTGAGAGATTTACTATACTGGCTTTAAAAGTGGGTTAAAGGTGTGATGTGAAGGTGTGCTGCCAGTATATTGTGTGAGCACTTTAGCTAAATGTTTGGCTAATATATATGTGGGGGAATCAGTGCCATCCACAATGGAATGCAATGGTACATTTTGCTTATAGATTTTTGGTAGTCCATATATATGGGGGGGGAGGGGGTCTAGAGTTAAAAGGTTTTTAGTCTGTTAGTCACTTCCACAGGATGAGCAGTAACCTTCTTAAAGAGCTTATGGAGTATTCTGATTTAGGTGCTGGTGGGATCATATTCTATAGGAAGGTAGGTAGAACAATCTAAAGGTAAAGAGGCAAGCTTACTTGTGTAATTTGATTGGTTTAGAACTATAGTGGCATTTCCCTTATTTGCTTTAGTAATTACTATTTTTTTATTGCTTTTCACTTCTTGCAAAGCTTTGAATTCTTGTAAGTTGCCGGCCATCAGAAAGTTGTATGAACTCTTTCTGACTGACTTCAGAGATGTTTACACTTAGAGCCTGCAAGCCTTTCTTATACATACAATAACAATCTTTCTAATGCCGCCATGTACAGCTTTGGCAACAAAAACATTTCCTTTGTTTTTAACACTCTAACATATCTTATTAAAGCAGTATATACAGTTAGCTTCAAGAGTTATTTACAAAAACATCTAATACAAACTATACTGAGACAAACAAAGTTTATTTTTTTACAATATTCACATGGGACTTAACCTAAGTAAAAAATCAATGTAATGTGCTTTGGAATATTTAATATTTAAGCTACAATCGAATTTTTACACTTTACTTATAATCATATTCACTCGTGGAAGTGGAATTTGGATCAGTGGAAGTCAAACGGCTCGCTGTTTGACTTCCACTGATCCACAAATATTGGAAAATTTGATTTTCCAATATTTTCAGATATGAATCGACAGATTTGTCTAAACGGACAGATGCTACATTTTGCTATCAACAGAATTTTAGTTTGAATCACACTGATGTGGATGGTTTATAAAAGACTTTAGGTGGTAAATGATTCTCACATTACAGTGTTAGATCCCCCTCCCTCTCACATACCTTGACTATTGAAAGCCTGAGGTGGCATAAAAAATGGTTATATCTGGTTTACAGAACAAGGTTTCTGCGTTACTTCAACTCATTGCTAGCCCATTGTATAAATGCGCTATACATTTTCAACCTTGTAAGAGACAAAATTACAAAAAACATAATAGTTGAGAAATCATGGGAACATAACAAAGATCTGTATTTAAGTTGTGTAGATCTGGAAAAGGCATATGACAAGGTGCAAAAGAGAGAAGCTATTCAAAACATTACAGTTATATGCCAATGGGGCATTATATCAAGCAATACTTAGTCTTTATATGAGTTGCAAATCAGCAGTTAGAATTGAAGGAAGTACAGGAAGATGGCTTAATGTTAAATCTGGTGTCAGACAACGATGTACATTATCCCCTCTGTTATTCATTATCTATATGGATCACATTATGAAGGAAATTGGTATTAAACCTGATATCAAATTGGAGATGTTAATCTCAGCTCTTTGCTTTATGTAGACAATGTTATACTTCTAAATGAATCATCTACAAATCTGATTTCCTGACTAAATTGAATAACTGTTGTAATAGATATGGTATGAAGGTCAGCAATAACAAGACAAAGACAATGAAAATGGGCAGAAGCATTGAAAATATCAACTGCATTATGAATGGAGAACCCTACAGAACAAGTAAAACATTTCAGCTACTTAGGCACGATTTGTAGTGAAGATGGTAAATTAAATATGGAAATGGACAACAGAATCAACAAAGCTGGTAGGGTAGGAAGTCAATTGAATAAATTTATATGGAATAAGAGAGAAATTAGTCAAAACACTAAATTAGCTATATACAAGACAGTGTTCAAACCAATTTTAACTTATGGATCTGCGAACTGGGTCAGAAGTAAAACACTTGACCAAAAACTAGAGACCTCAGATACGAGAGTCCTGAGAAAGATTAGAGGCGTGAACAGATGGCATCAATGGCAATATCATATTAAAAATGAGGATATTAGGAAAGAACTTGACATTGTCAGCATCCTGGAATGCATTAGCAGAGCTAGTCTCAGGTGGTACGGTCACTTAAACAGAATGGGAGAGGAAAGATTAGCAAAACAAATGTTCTCTGCCAGGTTGGCAGGAAAAAGACCCAAAGGAAGACCAAGATATAGGTGAATTGATAGGGTAAAATGTGTCTTAGAAGATAGAAATATAAGATCTGATAATGTTGTTCATTCAATATTATAAAAAATAGTAAGCAAATCTGAATGCTCATGTAGTTGAAGGGGAAATTACTTAATATATATGGAAGGCATTATGGAGCAGGACCACACAGTGTACTGTATACTGGTATAGAGTATTATAGTATATTGATTGTTATTAAATGTTGATTTAATATTGCACATAACACATAATGCAGCATTGAAGAATGAAAGAGAGAGACATGACCATCAGAATGTGGAGTAAAAGGAATGTAAGATTTGAAGAAAGACTATCAGGATGAGAAATGAGATGAGTTACATGCACAAATGAGATCAGATGTTTGGTAGATACAAATGAAAAGATACAAAAGAATAGAATGAAAAAAAGTAGAAAAAAAGACATGACAAAAATGGCAATGTATTCCATTATTAAGGACATAGTGTACAGAAAGTCTGGTTTACAGGAAGGACGATGGAAATGAGTAGCTGATACTTCGGATAAAAGAAGTAAGAGAGCAAGAGAACTACTGGTGGCTGTGGGAAAAAATGATTTGACTAGAAAGAAGGAGAATGAGGATTGTATTAGGAGATTACTGAGGAGAACAAAAGACAACAGTGCAGTAGGAAAAGTTATCAGTGCATTGACAAGGTATGGCAAGTTGAGACAGTAAGCAAGGATCGTAAATGGCATGTTGTAGCTGTGCAAGGAGAAAATGATGCACGTTTAATATGTTGAATGCATTCAAAGAAAGGATTAAATGTACAAAAGTGGCAGATTGCCTTTAAATGCATTTTGTGAGGGTCAGCTGGAGAGAGAATACTGCTAGAAGGAATTGTAAGAGATCAGAGGAAAAGGTGATTTGAAAGATTAGCAGGGTGAAAAAGGTGAGCCTGGAGTGCAAAAGATCAGGACAAGAAATAAGTAATGCAAGATTGGCAAGGGGAAGGGGGTCAGGGTAGATGTCTAGGCACAGCATAACATTAAATAGGATGAATAACTATAGGAAGCAGTAGTGAATATGTGCATAGTCTGCACACAAATGGGATGGCCTGCCTGGAAGTAGATGAGTTTGAGGAGATATGAGGTAAATAATGATAAAGGTGAGCAGGCATGGGCAGGGTGGAAAAAAACAACTAAAAGGTGGAATGGATAGCACTGGGTCGAGATCTAAAAATGAACTGCTGTATTTATTTACAAATGCTAACATCATTAAATAAGGGATATGAAATTGTTGCCCATGAGATTACTGAAATAAGTGAAACATGGCTGGATGAAAATGATATCTTGACAGGAATAGAAACTGAGGGTATGATGTGGGAAGTACAAGAAGGAGAAGAGAATACTGTTGCTGTTAGCAGGGAATGTCAATACAATGTGAAGATAAAAGGGGAAAAAGTGCAGGAAGTTAATGGCAGTGATTTTGAGGCAGCATCATGTGAGGTGGAAGTTGATAGAAAGATATATTTAGTTGGATGTTTACAGGCAACAGAATGGTGAAGAGTAGTGATGAAATGTATAGGCAACTTGGATTAGTGAACAAATGACGGGTGATCATTATGAATGATTTTAATTAAGGTAATTAGAATGCAATGAGGAAATAGCATTTGGGAATAAGGAAAATCAATTTCTTGAGGGAAGACTACCTTAGGCAGCATGTAATGGAGGGCATATAGAGAATAAGTCATAGATCTGATCATATCAGAGGATATGACTGTGAATGGGATGTCACATTTCCTTCAAGATAGCAAGAGTGATCATGAGTTAATCACATGGCTGGTCACCACCATGTGACCAGCCTTATGAAAACCTCTCTGAAAAATAATATATATGGAACTAAAGATCTGTGGAATTATGAAAAGCTTGGAGCTTAGGAGATAGCTTGAAGGTGTCCCACAGAATGAGGAGTTAAGCAGAAAAGAGATACATGCTATTTGGGCACTAATTAACAGCTATTTAATAGCAGCAATATGTAAATGTATTCCAACAGTCAAAAAGCTAAATGAGGTGGTGTAAAATGGATGAATGCAGAGTTTAAGCATGAAATCTGGAAGCAGAAGAAGGAAAAAAGGGCACTTAAAGCAGCACAGTAATAATTAGATGTATGAAGAGTAGAAAGAGCAGGCCAGGAAGCAACTCAGTTGGTAAGGACAGTGAAAGTGCAATATCAGTAGAAATTAGTCAATCAGGCCAAAAAAAATACTAGAGAACTCTTTCGATATGGCAAGTAAAAGAAAAATGATAGCAAAAAAATGATGTTAATGAATAAATATGGAAGACTGGTAATACCTGTAGAAGATATAGTCCAGGTGTTCAGAGAGAGTAATTCATCAGGGTATTTATCCTTGTAAGTACAGGCAGCACCATACGAAGTTTGAATGAAGACAGAGAGATCAAAAAGAAGAGGAAATGATGGTGAACGGCAAGAAGTATGCGAGGAATTAAGTGAATCTGATGTAAATAAAGCAACACGACTTGATGGCATATCACCACATGTCTTAAGAGAATACTGAAGGGAGTTCATGATAGCCTTGGCATACCTGTAACAGAAGTCTTGCAACAGAGTAAGTTCCAAAGGATAAAATTGTTCCACTATATAAGGGTGGTGATAAGACCGACTATACAAATTATATGTCAATCTATGTCTAGAACTCTCATTAAAGTTCATGAAAACAAGGATACAGAAAGGATGATAATGGCAGTATACTCTGTGATGGTCAGTATGGGTTTGTTAAAGAGAAGGCAAGTTTTACCAATTTACTTATATATTACAACAAGGTGACAAGTGCAATGGTTGAGAGGGAGGGAGAAAGATGCACCCAGTCATTTAATGATGACAGAATGTGAGTAATGAGGAGAGACTAAGTGAGTGCCATCTGCAGAGTAAGGACTAACAAGTCGGATTGGGGGGGGGGGGAAGTCAGTACAAAAGGCAGCTCAGGATCTGCCTATGTTGCACGTGTTTCTGTCTTTCTCAGAAGTAGTATTATTAGTTCACCTACCTTTGCTGGGGAGGCTGAAAGAAATTTTTCCCTAGGGCCTGAATCCACACTCTTATCTGCCCTGTGCAGAGCCTTGCGAACAGGAAGGGGATACAAATGAGATATAAATTGGTAACGGGTTTTTAACAGGTTAATATGCAAGCAATTTTTCATAGAATTCCTAGAATTAAAATAACAAGAGCATATCCCTAGAAACTGTATAAGGAAGATATGAGCAAGAGAGTGTGGAGCAAATTAAAATGGTATGCATTCAGTCATTCTGTTCATTCAATTATACTGTTCATGAAAGATGTTCATTTCTGTCCAGTGAAATGATGACCGAATGAGCTGCAAATTTTATATATATATACACTGCTTGGGGTGGCTGGAACAGTAGGTTATAAGAGCATATGAAGGAAGCAGAAAGAGAATGAATATAACCATAAAAAAATTGATTCTCTAAGATAATTTTTCCTAAGATGATCACTGCCTTTTTTCATTTTTCCAATCTTAAAAAATTGATCAAGATACAAAAGTGTTTAATATTACCTGAAGTAACATTCAATCTATGATTTCAAATAATCAGCTTACCCGGCTTTCTTCTTTACGAAAACTTTCCAGCGGCCTTGCTTCTCCCATAGCTTCTTTCATTCGTGGATGTAGCATATTATATTTATTCATAGTTCCAGAACCTTCAGGTGGAAACAAAAAATGCATAAATTAAAATAAGCTCTTTCACAGGTGACAGCAAAGAATCATAAAAAACACATTTCAATTTAGCTCAAGCTTTAAAAAATGTTAGACTTCCCCAGTTTTCTATCAAAATTCCAACTTTCTACTAACTTATGCATAACACAAATTGGTTACGCAAAAAACAGGAAATGGGTTCCTGTATGGAACCAAGAATGGAGGGACTTATGACTCCTGGGAGAACAATAATAATAATAATAAAATTATCTTTCAAATTGTTTTATTTGTTAGGAATGACCAAATTACAAACCTAAGACATTATTAAAATTTAACCTTCATGAAGTTAAAAGGCTCATCACAGGAGGTTCTCATTGTCACAAAAGATCAAACCATGCCTTAAACTCACCAATCTCTCAGGTAATGCACCTGCTCATTAGCATCCTGTTCTATCCCTCCATTCTATGAAAAATTCTTCCACATTTAACCAGTAATAATGTATTATGAACTCATGTCTCAATTATATCACCCTTCATTCTCTTATTCATGAGCACTGCAATTTGGCATTATCTCAATCTGTTTTCATACCTAATATTCCAAGTGCTTGCATGTACTTGAGACTCAGATCATTCAGTATTCCTAATGAACGGAAGGAGAGTAGGATAATTCCTTTATACAAGGATAGAGCTAAGATTGATGCAGTGAATTATAGAGCAATTAGTATCTATGGCATACTCAAAAAGGTACTGGAAAGTCTTGTTAGAATCACATTTAAATGTAGGTAGACAATACTAAGATCCTGTAAAGAGGACAGCATAGTTTTGTTAAAGATAGGCCTTGCTTTAGCGATCTGCTCATGTTCTATAACAGAGTGACAGCAGAACTGAATAAAGAAAATGTATATACCAAGACTTCTGGGTTTTACCATGGAATTTCACAAGATTTTACCCTGGAGAATCTACACAAGCTCAAAGGAATACGTTTCAAAATAAATTTATGGCATGGATTAGAAAGTAGGCTGACTGACTAGTATCCAAAAGTGATGTATAAGTGATGCTAAGTCTATAAGGTAGAGGGGCTCAGTGATATATCACAGTGATCTGTACTTGGGCCACTGCTGCTTAACATGCATATTAATGACACTGGAAAGGGTCTTGAGTATAATATGGTTATATGTTGATGAAGTGACAAGGAACAGGAGATACAGAATCAGTGCAGGGTGATTTGATCAGATTGGTTACACTGGCAAATGACAAGGAATATCAATTTAATGTTGCAAAATGTAAAAGGTATGTATTCTTGATAGCAGACATTAGAGGGAGAATATTATATTAAGGGAAATATGCTAGAAGTAATCAATGGGGATTATTGTGGACAGTAAGTTAAAGTTTAGGAGTTGCATTGCTAAGGTGGTTAAGTCATCAAATTGAATAATAGCACTGTTAAAGAGGAACTAACTTGTAAAAATAGGGAACTTATTGTTGCACTTTACAAAGCATATAAAAGACCACATCTTGATTAATATGCACAGATATGATCATTTCGATTACAAGGAGATGGGAAGATAGCTAAAAATATTCAGCAGCAAGCAACCACGATGATGGCCTTTGGAATTGTGCATGTGAAGACAGATACAGAATGTGGTTATCAAAATTTGGGGAATAGATGGAGGAGAAGAGATATGATAGAAACATACAAGTCAGTAAAGGGATCATGGAGTATAGATAAGCAAGATTTTATTGCTTATGGATGTTGTTGAAGGTAAAAGTCATTATCTCTGGATGCCGGTTAGGGGCATTGTTATGAAGCATGTGAGGTCCAGGTTCTTCTCATAGTGTGTGTGGTGAGCATGTGGAGTGAGCTACCATTAGATGACAGATATGATAGGTATTTAGACACTCATAGTTAAATGGGTGAGTCCATGGAGGTGCAGTTCTGGATTTCATCCACTTAACAAATCCAGTTACCAGATCTGCACACAGCAATCCATATGTGGCTTGATTAATGCTTTATACATGTCAAGGCCTTCATAAAGTCATAATCTGTTGTGTGCTCATAATTTCAGAAATAAAAACTTCAGGTTCCTGTCCATCACCACCACTCTCAGTAACATCATCTCCTCCACCTTCACAATTTCCTCACCACTAGTATACTCTGCATCTCATCATTGCTTATCAAATTTCATAACATAGACTTTGTAATACCAAAGAGGTAATCCTACTTACTTGCCTACTTACACATTCTATTCAGATTATCCTGTAAGTTATGCTATAACATCTGCTCAACTCCTTATAATTCTTCCAAACTTTGTGTCATGTACAAATTATTGCATATTGCCCATGCCTCCATAAGCATGACTGGAAGAATTATGAGGTACTGCACCCTTCAACTGGAAAAGATCCAAATTTGATTCTCATCTTGATCAGAGAAATTCTTATATTATGGGCTGGTTGGATGGTTGGATTATGGTTCACTGGTACAAGAACAGCAAAGATCATACTGCACCATATATATTATAGGCTTTTTCAAGTGAAGGTGAATTCGCTGATCTTATAAGGAGGTAACAGGGTTCCCCTCCCCCTGCCCAGAGAAACTTGGATTTTTCATCCCAAATACAGAGAAATCTGCCAGAAAAGACATGCAATTAGCAGACAAAAATACTATTAGTAAGCAGTAGATTGTGGATAGTGAAACAGTGCGTAGATTGAGAACAAAGTAGTCTTGGTATGGTACAGATATCATACGCATAGATATTATACATATATATCTATATGTATGGTATAGAGTGCCTCACGCAAGGAGTGTTTTGAAGGTTCACATAATGTCTCCTTCCTTTCATAATTACACAGTGATTAGCGTTCATTATTAAAAAATTATGGAAACAACTACCATGTTATAGTAAAACTTCAGATTAATATAAACCAAAATAATCACCCAATGTTTCGACCTTCATATCAAGGTCTGAAGTATAAACATATATACAAAGAAACAAGCTATGTTACAATCTACATAGTTTGGTAAAGTCACACTAATTTGGTCAACTGTTAACATTACTGGCCTGACCTCTGGTGGAAAAAATACCTTACTACACCATTAACACATAAGTTAAACAGTAATAATCCTAAAGCAGATCCCTTATGCTCCACCTCTAGACTTTCCTATTTCAGGATGCTGCACTACCATACATAATTTGCTGATACCAGTCTGACAGTCAGTTGCCAGAGCCTCCGTAGCTCAGTGGGTATAGACGAAGCCCTTTGGTTCAATCAGAAACAAATCATAATCAGAAATACCTGCATTTGATTCCTTTCTATAACATGAGGAACCTTTATCTGGCCTCTTTTGACTAAAGGTAAGCGGGTCTCATACAGAAGTAGAGGGTTTTTGCAGAAGGAAACTCGGGTTTTTCATCCCTCAGAACAGACAAACCAGCCCATGAACACACACACAGACCTACAGTCATAAAATACATACTTAATCCCTCACTAGGAGGATCAACCAGTCCTAAGGGATAGTTGAGGAATGGGAGAACCCCACACATGAATAAATAAATAAGTCAGTTGTCTATCTACCTCACTAAGCCATATATCACTAAATGCATCAATCCAATTTTATCTGGAAGATTTCATCTAATTCTCTTCCTTCTACTTTTTTATTAACACTAGACCTCCATAGATTCAAAATATCATTGTAGGAGGCAAACACACATACACACAAAGCCCATCAAACATGTTTTAAACTCATTCAATGTGTCTGCATTCCCGTGGCGGCCCATACATAAGCACTGTGACACTGCAGCACCCCCAAGAAAAAAAATGAAAAATTTAAATATTGTTTGTGTTTATAAATAATAACAATGCTTACAACATTATATAAATGCAATACAACATGTTAAAGGTTACAGCTTATGTTTCGACATTGATTGAATAGTTAATAATTGGAATTGTTCGATTAACGCTTTTGATTACGAAACAAATACACTGCGATCTAACGCAGTGTCCATATTATCACATTCGACCAACTGCAGCCAAGACTCGCCAATATTCATTTGCGCTTCTCATTGCAAGTAACTAGTGAATCTAATACTGCTCTTTGGGCAGTGTATAATATGCTTGCGTGTGCTATTTCTGCGAGATACGAAAGGGTGAACTATTTTTTGCAAATCTTATTTTATTTTGTTAAAATAACATATAATTATTTATTTATTATAGATACAAGGCTGAATTATGAGGAGTGTCACTGTTGAAAATATGAAAAGAATTATATTTTTTCAGTTATGGCTACATGAAACAAATACACTACAATCTAACACAGTGTGAGAAATTGCACCAATTGCAAGTAGACTCGCCGGTATTCATTTACATTTGACACAGCTCTTTGAGCAGTGTATAGTATGCTTGTGCGGTTATTTCTGTGAGACACAAAAGGGTGAACTATTTTTTTGCAAATCTTATTTTATTTTGTTAAAATAACATATAATTATTTATTTATTATAGATACAAGGCTGAATTATTATTATTATTACATGACACCTCCAGGGAGTCCAAAGACTCTTCGAGGGCGGGCACCTACTCCACAACTCTCCGTCTCCACCACTCATTCCACCAACTACTTTCATCATCTACACCAATGCCATCTACTGCTAAACCACCACTACTAGCACTTTCACAGACAGTCACAAACATCCATGCTCAAGGCAGGATTTGAACCCACAGCCTTTTGGCTGGAGAGCAGATGCGCTATCTCCTCAACTTGCTCCACCCAGCATACAGTTGTGTTTTATCAACCCACATCGAGTCTCTGACTCCATGGAGGTCAGATGTTAATAATAATAATACTTTGCACTCTGCAATTTTCAGAACCTTACACTAATTTCAGAACCTTATACTCTGCAACACTGAGCTGACATTTCCATACTGTTGCCCACTTATATAGTTAAGTCCTCCTATAAGACCACAACATATGCTTGATTCCACATTACTCACTCTCCCAAGTTTTGCACCATCTGCAAACAGTGGCATAGCAGCAGTTAAACCAATCACAATATCATTAATATACAAATTAAATAACAATTGTCCCAAAACAGACCCCTGTGGCACACCACTAGTGATGTTCCTCTTCTGGGATACTGCACTTTCATACACAACTTTCTGATAATTAGATATCTGAGAGCCCATTGCCTATCCAACTCAATATCATCTAGTCCCATCTACTTGAGTATATTCTCGTAGACAGGCTTATACGTTGGTTATGCATTTCTAAATCACTTAGGGAATTGAACAACGTAGATCCGAACATAAATTAAATTATACTTTAATAAATATTTCCGATATTTTGGCAACGTCACGTTGCCATTTTCAAAAGGAACTTACAAGGCACGTGCCTTTTTGTAAGTTCCTTTTGAAAATGGAACTATTGGCTATTGTTCTCCTAGAAGTCCTGATGGTGCTTTCTAACGAGCTAAGTAGGTATTCTTGGCTGTTGGGCTGAAGGTCTGCTGATGTATGCCTCCCAAATTTGGGGCAGTCGCATACAACCAAATTTGTTGAGGTTTGGAGAGTTTCTTAGGGCTGAGCCTGATTCCATAAATAGTCTTTCGAATTTGTATTTGCTACAGTGTATTACTGTAGCTTTCTTCCACCGTATTCTGGGCGTGTATCCAAAGCATGGTCTGCAAGACCAGAATGGCTGTACTTGTGAAACCGGATGTAGTCCTTGTGTTCAGAAATTCTGATACTCGCTGTCCTGCTTGTTTGGCCAAAGTATGACAGTTTACAACTACAAGGGACCTGGTATACACCAGGTAGGTCTAGGGGAAGTGGTTGGTCTTTGGTGGAGTGGATAAGGGATGCCAATTTTCTGTAAGGTCTGTAACAGGAGGTGAGGTCATGTTTTTTTTTAATTTTTTCCGAGGCACCTCGGAAAAAATCACCAAAATAGTGGATGGCATTGATTCCCCCACATACAAATTAGCTAAACATTTGGCCAAAGAGCTCACACACTATACTGGCAACACACCATCACACATAAAAAACTCAGCCCACTTTAAAGCCAGCATAGAAAACCTTACACTTCAACATACTGACATAATGATCAGCTTTGACGTCTCCTCCTTATTCACAAACGTCCCACTCAAAGAAACCTTAGAGCTAATCCAAGCTAAATTCCTCCCGATATCTCAGCCCCATTTCAGTTCACAATGAACTCAGGCTATTTTGTTTGGCAGGGAAAATTCTACAAACAAATAGATTGGACAGCCATGGGTTCACCACTCTCCCCACCCTTGGCCAATTTCTTTATGGAGACTTTTGAAGAAAAGCCTTAGCCTCTGCCCCACAAAAACCAACCATATGGCTTCGCTACATTGAAGATGTGTTCGCTATTTGGCCACATGGCTCTGAAACACTCCTCTCCTTCCTTACACACTTAAACAACCAACACTCCAGAATCAAGTTCACCCTGGAAAAAGAGGAAAACAACAGCCTCCCTTTCCTAGACACACTAGTCACCCACCAACCTGATGGAACCTTGGTTTTCTCAGTTTATAGAAAACCCACCCATACAGGCAGATTCACCAACAATCCCCCCCCCCCCTCACAACAATATGGAGTGGTGAAAACACTATACAACAGGGCTAAACTAATCTGTTCTAACGACATGGCCCTAAACACTGAACTAAATCACATTCTCAACACTTTCTCAGCCAATGGCTACCCCCCCAAAAAATCCAAAAAATATTAAAATCTACAAACCACAGCCCCCTCCCCTCCACAACAAAGATTACTCTAAATCCATCACCATTCCCTACATCCGAGGCACCTCGGAAAAAATCACCAAAATTTTAAAAAAACATGACCTCACCTCCTGTTACAGACCTTACAGAAAATTGGCATCCCTTATCCGCTCCACCAAAGACCAACCACTTCCCCTAGACCTACCTGGTGTATACCAGGTCCCTTGCAGTTGTAAACTGTCATACTATGGCTAAACAGGCAGGACAGCGAATATCAGAATTTCTGAACACAAGGACTACATCCGGTTTCACAAGTACAGCCATTCTGGTCTTGCAGACCATGCTCTGGATACACGCCCAGAATACGGTGGAAGAAAGCTACAGTAATACACTGTAGCAAATACAAATTCGAAAGACTATTTATGGAATCAGGCTCAGCCCTAAGAAACTCTCCAAACCTCAACAAATTTGGTTGTATGCGACTGCCCCAAATTTGGGAGGCATACATCAGCAGACCTTCAACCCAACGGCCAAGAACACCTACTTAGCCTGCTAGAGGGCACCATCAGGACTTCTAGGAGAAAGATAGCTTTCATATCTTCATTCTCAGTTACTATGTTGTAGTGCCTGTGTGCACGTGCCTTTTTGTAAGTTCCTTTTGAAAATGGCAACGTGACGTTGCTGAAATATCGGAAATATTTATTAATTTATATTCGGATCTACTTGAGTATAGTTACCAATTTGTGGTGTGGTAATGTAATCTATCAAAAGCCTTTGCAAATTCTAAGTACATACTGTGCATGCATCTCCTTTGTCCAATCCATTCATGACCTTATTATAGTACAGAAGCACGTTGATAAAACACAACTTACCTTCAGATTTTTTAATTTAAAATTAAATTTAATTTAAAACCGATGAGAGGCCAGAACAGTGGAGCCTCAATTTTAAGGAATCTTGAGTGATAGTAAATAAAAATTTGAAATTTATAGTACATGTTGTCAGGGACGGTCCGAGAGTATCTGATGCCCCTAGGCAAAGAAAATTTAGGCACCCCTATACATTGTCTCTATATATTTTTTCCCTGAACTATGTAGCAAAATCTGGTGCCCCGAAGCTTAGCGCCCCTAGGCAATTGCCTAGGTTTGCCTAATGATAAAACTGGCCTGCATGTTGTAATGGTGATGAACGTAACCTGGAAAACTGCTGCAATACTAAGAGTGGTAATTCCAATGTATGAATTCCTAATTAAACCACATCTACAAGAAGATTACTATGCTCAAATCTAGTCATTAGGATTTGAAAGGGAAGGTAAAATAACCTTTGAAAGAGTACAAAGGTGGATAACAAAAGTGATATTAGAGCCATAAAGTGTCCATTATAAGGCAAGACTGAGGACATATGTATGCAGAGTTTGGTGGATAGAAGACAAAGGGCTGGCATGATTAAAACTCTTAAACTGTTGTGAGGCAATTTTGGTATTGATACTAAAGAGATTTTTCATACAGCAGAACAAGGGGAAGAAACAAAGACAAGGGCCATCCCTGGAAGTTGCAAAATATAGCAAGAGGTTTATTTATTTTTACATGGAGGATGGTTGAACCATGAAATATGAACCCTGCAGAGGTTGCGGCTGATCTTTAGTTTTGGTTTAACATGTGTTATGTAAAAGGTGTGTGATATTTGATAGTAAATTGTATCTGAGAGATACCGCGACCTCCAATGTCAGTATAGTATTGGTTTAGTTTTTTTTTTTTTTTTTAATTTACCGTTGAAAGTGGCTGGAAAAATATATCGATTGGATAATCCATCAGATGTCGAAGAATCAGCGAATGTTACTCGAGTCTGATATTGAGAATGATAGAGTTGAATGTGAAGGTGATATTTCATAGTAAATTGTATCTGAGAGATACTGCATTCTCCAATGTCAGTATAGTATTGGTTTAGTTTTTTTTTTTTTTTTTTTTTTTAATTTACTGTTGAAAATGGCTGGAAAAATATATTGATTGGATAATCCATCAGCTGTTGAAAAGATTCAGCGAATGTTACTCGAGCCCGATGATGAGAAGGATAAAGTCAAATGTGATATTTAATAGTAAATTGTATTTAAAGATATGAAAGATTCCATGGAGATACAATTCCTGAATAATATTGTAATTTTTAATCTTCACTGATGCCATTTGTTCTCCCTCAATGCATGGATTATAAAATTGGTTGATCTGTGGGGAAAAAAAAAGAAATTGATGAATTGAAATGTAAATTACTACAGAAATTTTATAGGATGCAGACAAAATGTTTGAGTACATGACAAGGGAAGAAAACACGGTTCACTTCTGGAAGATAAGTAAGAATGTATTTAGCAAGTATATGTTAGCAAGATTTTTTGCTTGGAGAGTGAATGGATGGATGGAATAGGTTGTCAGAAGTAGCCGCAAGTGCAATTTCCGTGAGCGAGTTTTAGAAAAGGAATAATGGTTGATGTGGACTTCACATGATGAGTCTTACATCTTCATAGAGCTGCATAAATAATAACAATAGTCATAAAACAGCCATTTTGTCTCCAAACTGTGATCTCATTCCTGATGAAAATGCATATACAAAAAGTAAGGAAGGTAATTAAAGAAGAAAGGGATTAAAGAGGAAAAGATTAATAATTAATAGTTTTTTTGGAGTTAGTTATAAAGTAATCAAAAAAAAAGCAGTATCAGAACATACTGTAAAGGTTAGACAGATAAATAAGTGGTAGTAAAGAAGTCAAATTTCTAATAAATGTATTCACGTAGCTCATACATTTCTAATAAATGTATTCACGCAAGGCCATTAAGGAATAATTACTATAAACATTGTAGTAATTAATCTAGACTGTTAATGAGAATCGGAATGGTTATGATTCAATACTGCTAATGAAGTAAGAATGCTCTTGAACTGATTATTTAATCACATAGTCTTCCATAGATCAAATACAGTAGTTTTACTTGACAAAATTTACTAATGAATGTGTGTGTGATTTCTGTTGATGATGTTAAAACCTATATTACATCAGCACCACAGATAGGTAAAAAACAGTGAAGAGAAAACAGAAACTTGTTAATGTTGGATTTGATAATCTCTTCAGGAACAAATACAGAAAGACTAATCTAAAGGACAACAGATGCAAAGATAAACAATGAGAAAAAAGATTATTATGTGAGTATGAAGTTGAACTGTGAATTAATGCTGATCTGATGTATCACTGTATGTGTTTAAATCTAATTCCTTTACTTTGCTCCATTTTCAGCAAAATAAATGAATTAGATGACAGTTCTGATGAATAAATTTAGAATATGGAAATATCTGTAAAAAATGAAAGCAACAGCAACTGACTATCTGCCTGAAAGATTGTAGTGAATTGGTGAGAGACAGATCATTATTCAATTTCTCTCTTCTATACTGAATCATGGGTTTTAAGGGAGCTCTTATGGATACCACCCCCAAAGATGGAGGCAGTATTCAATAGTTGAATGGATCTGTGATTTGTGTAAAGTTAACAGTTATTCAGAGATAAAATAATACCTGCACAAAGAATTTGTGAATGTCAAGTAAGCAATACTGGTAGCTAGTATCGTCAGTATTTATGGCAAGAAAGTTTGGAGGTTAGAATTTCATATCGTTCTAAATGAAAGTTGTCAAAGGTAAGACTGGAAGAAAAGTCATCGGAATTCAAGGAGAATCGGCCTACCAATCCAGAACTCAGGGGGTTGGGCAGCATAGCCCCCCTATTATATATATATATATATATATATATATATATATATATATATATATATATATATATATATATAGTTTTATAAACTCAAGTTTCAAATATCAGTTGTAGCTAAAAAAAATAAAAATAAAAATAAACTTAACAAGAAATTACTTTTTTTCCCCCATCTGTATTTTACCTAAGCATAAGAAACTATTTTAGAAATAAAATAGTTTCATGACCAGATTTTTTTTTTTTAAGACTTCCACCCACAAACAGTTGTAAACAACAGAGTAAATTACTACTGTGGACAGATTAAGGATTTTTATTGATAATTTTTATTTTTTATATAATCCATAAACTCTGCTCTTGAGAACAAAAATGGAACTTTTTCAAGCCACTTCAGAGTTCCAGTAGATTTACTCAAGGCAATGAGATTCATCTCTTACCTAAAGACAACTACAGACACCATGCCCATAGTGAGATTCAAACCTGCAGCCTACTGATTTCAAAACAGGTATGTTAACTCAGCCAACCTGGCCAGCATAGTTCCCTTGAAATCAGTTGCCCTAGCATCTCCCAATGCACAGCAATTGACCTTCTCAAGCATGTTTAATGCTATGCAATATGGAAAAAGTCATACCCAGATTGTTTTTTACCTTTTGACCTTGATTCATGTCTCATCAATGGAAGTTATACAAAATACTGAGAGCTAACTCAACAAGTCCTCAACAAGCGCCTCCGTAACGCAATCGAAAGAACGACAGTGCACTGCGCCTTCGATTGGAAGCCTAAGTTCAATTCGCGTCATGATGGGAGGAATCTTTATATGGACTTTTTCAATTGAAGGTGAGTTAGCCGATCTCATATGGAGGTAGCAGGGTTCTCTCTCCCGGAAACTCCGGTTTTTCATCCCGCATACAGACAAATCGGCCCTTCAGAACACACGCAATTTACAGACAAAAAATACTAGTTGTGGTGGTTGTGGGCAGTAAATGGCGTTGATGTAGGTGATTGGTAGTGGAGATAGAGAGTTGTACAGTGGGTGTCCTCCCACTTAACGTGACGCAATTGAAAGAACGACAGTGCATTGCGCCTTCGATTGGAAGCCTAAGTTCAATTCGCGTCATGATGGGAGGAATCTTTATATGGACTTTTTCAATTGAAGGTGAGTTAGCCGATCTCATATGGAGGTAGCAGGGTTCTCTCTCCCGGAAACTCCGGTTTTTCATCCCGCATACAGACAAATCGGCCCTTCAGAACACACGCAATTTACAGACAAAAAATACTAGTTGTGGTGGTTGTGGGCAGTAAATGGCGTTGATGTAGGTGATTGGTAGTGGAGATAGAGAGTTGTACAGTGGGTGTCCTCCCGCGATGAGTCTTCGGACTCCTTGGAAATGTCACAAATAATAATAATAATGGTCAAACCTGATCTGGGTAGTGACTCTTTTCAGCATTATACATGCCTGAGAAGAAGTATAATATGCATTGTGGAGTACCATGCTAACCTGAAGTGAAGTTACCTCTATAATGCAAACAATCATATCATGAAAATATTTTGCATGCAAACTTTTGTTTGCTCACACTTGGATAAGGATGAAAAAAAAAAAGAGTGGACCTTCTTCTCAAGTATAATGTTTTATATCAGTTTCAAATAATCTATACATATGGTTGGTTGGCTTGCGATTCACTAATTCAACTGTTTTCATTTCACTGCAGCCCGTGTATCCTCTATGCTTTTCCTTGAAAATCTGAAGACACGCACAAAAAAGTTATGATATATAGTTAATACCTAACTAATAAAATTCAAATACCTGGGCTCCACTGTGATGCTTACACAAGATTCTGTTGTACAGTAAACATCTCCAGTAAAAAATCTGGTTAATTATTCCTACGGGAATAGAAGCTGTTTTTTCATCTAGGCCTTTTCAAAGTCAGATTTCAATGGGTTGATATGTGACAGACACTGCACACTTCAATATATAATGAAAAGGAAAGTGTGGGGTTTTGAGCTCTCTCCAAAGAACGAGTTTAAGTTGCACTTGGAATTACACAGCCAGTGACTATATGCAACTGATTTATTTTTGCATCTGGCCACTTTTCAGAACACATTATGATCACTATTACCTACAAATGGAAATGGTTATACTGCCCTCCCTCTCAAATCCAGTGTCATCCATCACATAATGAACAGAATTATCCCTTAACTTCCTTCTCCATTAATTCAGGTTCAAATGTAGTTTTCAAGGGCTCCTGAATTCAATTAAGAAATTTAATGAATAAAAAAATCATAAGTTTATGAATAATTATACATATATTTCCCTCTAAGAATATACTTTTAACCCATTAATTTCCCTGGGCTTTCATGGGGGGGGGTAGTTTTTTTGTGTCTTTGTTGAGTGTTGTGTGAGATGCAACTTCAGTTATTTGAAGAGGTTTTACAGAAAATGGTGGGACATCAGGGAAGAACCAGGAGTCATCCCTGGAAGCTGTATAAGGAGGGTGTGAGCAGGGGAGTGAGAAGCAGGCTTTTTGCATGCAGAGCTGTGAATGATTGGAATGCCCTACCTGACAAGGCAGTGGCGAAGCTAGAGGGGAGGGGCGGTCCGTGCCATGCGGCACTTTGAATCTTTTTGAACTTTTACAGTTAATTCTAAAATAGTCTCGAGAACTTGTTTCCAAATATTGTAATACTACTGCGAATTTTCCTTACAATTGCTGTAAGTGTTGCTAGTTGTGAGAGGAGTTTTTCTAAATAAAACTGATTAAGAATTATCTACATTACTATGAAATAGACTTCGCCAATGTCATCGACGATTTTGCTAACAGAAAAGCAAGAAATATAACATTTTAGAATGATGAAATTAAAGTTTTACTTCAAAAATAAACATAGTGTTTTAATTTATTTCCCTATACGTCATTTTGACTTTTTGTAGTATTTTTGGTGTGTATTGAGAGGGGCAGCAAAAGCTCTAGTAACACCACTGTGACAGGGTGGTGTCTGCTGAGAATTTGAGTGTGTTTAAGGTGCAGTATGATGAGCTGTGTGAATGACAAAAGGACCTCCTAGATGAGTCTAACTCCATGGGGGTCTTAGGATGATGATAATATTTCCTGTTGCATTCCTGACATGCACAAAAAAGTTATGATATATGGTTAATATCTAACTAATAAAATTCAAATGCTTACACAAGATTCTTTTGTATAGTAAACATCTTCAGTAAAAAAACTGGTTAATTATTCCTATCATTAATTGCATAACTATTATCCTTAAAAACAAAATTAGATACAGTATCTATATGCAGATTGGATATGATACAGTACTAGCAGATAACCAGTGGCCTTGGTTATATGAGGCGAGTGCAAAATGAATTTAATGGGACAAGTTACTGAATTGATTTTTAATTAGAAACCATAGTCATGCAGGTCAGGAAATGAATGTGGAAGAGACATATGCACAGAGGATCCATTTTGTTTCACTGAAAACATTCTTGCAAGATACAGAACATGTCTGAACATCTCTTGGAGATGTTCTGACATGTGCTTGAGGATTGTATATGCATACTAGACATATTCCATAGGCCAATCAGGTAATTCTGCCACGCCCACCAACCAACAAGATTTCAGGGAAAATGGACCCATGAGCATTTTTTTACTGGATTTGCAAAACTTTGATTCTCCCACACTGTGAATCTGTTACATTATGATAGTTTATAAATGCAACACAAACATTTGTAGTCTCTGTTTCAATAAGCAGAGAATGTACAAGTAATATGTTCATTCTACATTGGCAATGTTTTTTATAACTTAAATAACATAAATCAGATTTTTTCCCCTGCTAAATCATTTTATGAAACAAAAATTATAAAAACTCAGCACCATTTGCCAATCAGTGAATAATCATACATTTTTTACTGATATCTACTTTACTTCTATTAACAAAAAAAAAAAAAATATATATATATATATATATATATATGTGTGTGTGTGTGTGTGTAAAATACCCAGTGATATCACAATACCCCCCCCCCCTTTTTTTTTTCTGTGTATGTGTGCAAAATCTGATACCCTAATGCAAAATAAGAAAAACACAAATAACATGAAATACAGGCTGCACATTAAAAAAAAAAAAAATTATGGCATAAATTCCTGCTGACTAGCTTTTGATTAAATAAATACTTGTTTTATTATTATTTTCTTTACCTCAATGAAATCACAAGACTTATCATGAGAGATCAAATGGACAAAACAAAGCCTATTATAAGCTACGTAAGCTCATCCACTATTTACATGTTCACCACCCTCTCAGGTAATGTATTCCATGCTCCTACCACTCTCCATGCAAAAAAATGTCCTTCTTGCTCTTTTACTCACTACTTCCTTTTGCAATTTCCAGGGAAGGCCTTTTATCCTTATTCCTTTCCCTCATTCTACCATATGAAAAATCTCTCTGGTGTCAATCCGATTATAACTTTTCAACAGCTTAAATGTTTCAATCATATCCTCTGCTTTATCTTCAATCCATTAAACTTTGTACTTTCCATACCTTCAGTGTATCCTCATTCCCTTTTTCTACTCAAAATCTGTAGTCTAGCTAAAGAAAGTTACTAAAAGCCAATAGCTCACACAGTTGCCTATCCTGTAAAAAAAATCTTATTTTTTAAAGGATGCATCCCAAGAGTTACTTTGTGGCTATGCATGAGTGGCAGAATATTAGCCACATACATATTTTTGCTAGTGAATTTTTTTTTTCGTGATTTCTTGAAAAGTAGTGGCTGAATAAATAATGAAGCCATCTGATGTTGTATATCTTAAAAGTCAGCATTTCTTGCAAGAGAAATATGATAATCAGTGGCATCTGATTACTATAGAATCAAATGAATCAACAACTTTCCTGGACAACTTACTAAATACTGTCCATTACAGTACTCACATATCAATGTACTATATTATATATATATAGTACATTGCTAATCACAGGAAGCCCACACTCTGACAAAACACTCATGAGCACCCTCACTCTACTCCACTGTTGGCATCCCTCCAAGCAAAAAATCTAGTTAATATATAATGCTAATCAAAACTCAACTTCCCGTGGTAATCTCTAATAGACTAACATTGGCGATTCTTCTCTAATAAGCTGCTACATATTAACTCTCCTCCGTTTATCAATAAATCTTTGTAATCTTCAAGCCTTCATTCTATCCTTATAAATCCGGCTCGGAATTGTCTCCACATCACCCTAGTACTAAATTTCTTCATTAGGAATCCAGATCATTTGAAATGGAGGGGGGGGGGGGATGTTATGCTTTGTCAGTTATTTCGTGAAACCAAGACATACGCTCCAACACATATACTCGACTCATAACCATGCTACTCAACAGAATGATATTTATGATCGGTCGTCCTTAATAGCCGAAAGAGTTCTTACTAAAGTATCACGTTATTATTATTTCCTTCTTCTCTGGGTGAAATCTTACCATCTCGGGTTCCAAGAGATGTATCTAAACCATAAAATATCGACTGAATCATTGGACAGAAAACTTTAGGCCACAAAATAGCTAAACATATTACTACAACTGTTAATATTATAGCTGCCTTTCCATTTCCGATTTCCGAAGTCGCCATCCTCAGTGCAAGTTAACATATTTACACTTCAAACGCATGCTCCATACATAATTGAAACAAAAACTTCCGATGGATATAAAGAATCCATTCTTACGAACGCTTTACAAAACATGTTTTCTGTAGAGGTCGTGTCTGGTTATCAGAAAGTGAACTAGTATCAATATTTCAATAACCTCAAATTCATTGATGAAGTTATTTGGAAAAATAAAACACTTTTCTGGATTCATAGTACTAGACAGGCGGAAGAAACCGGTATTAGATCGATTCTATTCGGCTACTAAAAAAAAGAAAAAAAAGTTCTATGCCTTTTTCAGCTTGTTCAAGAACTAGTTGATTTTTAGACTGGGAGATTATAAAATAAAAAATAAATAAATAAATCAGCTAACGCCTGTTATTCCTCTATAGGGAGTAGGTGAAGCCTATTATTATTATTATTATTATTATTACGTGACACCTCCAGGGAGTCCAAAGACTCGAGGGAGGGCAACTATGTCTCCACCACTCCGACAATTTCACAATCTACCAAATACAACAAACGGCAACTACCATCATCATCATCTACACCAACGCCATCTACCGCCTATCGTCACCACCACCACTAGCATTTTCACACACAGTCACAAACAGCCATGCCCATGGCAGACTTCGAACCCGCAGCATTTTGGCTGGAGAGCAGATACCCTAACCACATGATCAACCAAGCTTCTGAAACTCAGGTGTTTAATACTGCGGCTCGCAAAAAGCGACTACAACACTCACTCTTTCCGACAATTATGTACTAATTAGGATCAAGAGAGGTTGACGGGCTCTCACGCTGTTGGTGGCAAATGGTACTCTCACTCCTAAACATTTTGAAGCATTTTAAAATCATCAATAGTCATGAGTTCATCTATCTTTGATGACTAAGTGTAGGGGACTGCCCACAATTTCTAGAAAATTAGTTAAGATAATGGAGCTCTAATTACTCCCATTGAGGAATAAAAAGAGAGTTTTTACTTCAACAAATTTATATTGTTATTTATTTTATTAATTTACAATTAATACAAGCAATTACTTGATTTGATCATATTTCCTTCTCAAAGAGCACATTTAGAGGGTGTGTAAATACACTTTCACAATCAGAGTTGTCTATTATTATGGTCCTGCTTTAAAGATATGTAAAATATTCGTTATAAATTTACTGTTTTAACAAAAGATATGGGGATATTAAACAAGCAACATATGAAACATTAAACCGCCTTCAAGCACCTCTGTAGCGCATTGGAGTTACTGCTATACGTTATGCCCTTTGCTTGGAAAAGGCCTGAGTTCGATTCTCGTGGGATGGGAAGAATCTTTATATGTTTTTTTTTTTTTTTCAATTTAAGGTGAGTTAGCCGATCTCATACGGAGGTAGCAGGGTTTTTTCTCCTGGAAACTCGGGTTTTTCGTCCCGCATAGAGACAAATCGGCCTTCAGGACACACACAATTTACAGACAAAAAAATACTAGTGCTGAACAGTAGATGGCGTTGATGTAGATAATAGAGACAGAGAGTTGTAGAGCAGGTGCCCTACCTCGATGTGTCTTTGGACTCCTTGGAGGTGTCACGAAATAATAATCTTCTTCCTGCTGACATAAATTTTAGGCCAGGTGGCCTGTTCTGGTCTCATGCCATCTCTTTCTTGGTCTTCTGATTCTTCTTTTCCCACTTATTATATTTGTATAATATTTCCGGTAGTCTACTGTTGTCCAAGGTTTCACTTGTCTGACAACTGTTTCAAACTCATTGGTTTTCGTCAGAGACTAGGCAGAAAGCTAAGATAGCAAAAACTCTCAATACTAAGGAACCCAGAATGCAGAACAGTTATGTCTATAAGGGTGAAGCATAATGCTTTAATAATCCCTGCTATCTGATAAGTTTACTGTGTAGGGCAGTGGTTGCCAAAGGGGTCAATATCGACCCCCTGTGGTCGATATGACATTGTTAGGGGTCGAAAGAAAAATATAAGACATCATTGTATGGGTAATATTTACCCATACAATGTATGGGTAATATAGACATGGAGGTAATGACAACGTAATTAAGAGTGAATCGTGGAATCAGTATCTCTATCTTACAGGTCCTATTCATGGACTTGTAAGATGGAGTAAGGTCATGAAAATAGCTACTGAGGCCAATCAAGTAGGCCAAAATGACGTATTTACCAATAAACGGATGTTGGCAGTTCCTGCCGGCCGGCGCAGTGGGAGTGAGATTGTAACACGTGCATGGTTCTTATTTACTGATACTTACAAGTATTCGATCCCAGTCTCATTTTTGCGCATCGACATACAAGTGAGCGTTAATGTTCTAAAATTCATCAACATACATATTATAATTCAATCGTTATTCATTCACGAACTAAACTTCTCTATGTTGAAGAGTTGAGCAGCGCTGGTAGTAATACCAGTGATATTAATACCCGTGATATTATTAGTGATAGTAATAGTAGTAGTAATAGTAATATAATAATATGATTATGATTATCATTCCTGATACCTCCAAGGAGTCCGAAGACTCATCGCGGGAGGACATCTTCAACTATCTCTACACCTTACCTCAACTACGAATCAACGCCATCTACCGCCCACCTCCAACACCACCACAACTAGTAATTTTTGTCTGTAAATTGCGTGTGTTCTGAAAGGCCGATTTGTATGTATGCGGGATGAAAAACCCGAGTTTCCGGGAGAAAAAACCCTGCTACCTCCGTATGAGATCGGCTAACTCACCATCGATTGAAATCGACCAGATAAAGATTCCTCCCGTCGAGACGAGAATCGAACTGAGGCCTATTCCAATCGAAGGGCGCAATGTACCGTCGTTCTTCCAATTGCGCTACGGAGGCGCTTGAATATATATATACTATATTATATATATACTATATATATACTATATATATACTATATTATACTGTACATACAATAAACACTGTAACTATAAAATAAACAATCTAAAAACTCACATAAGTGTCTTTTTTTGCTTGTCCTATTATAATTACGTAATAGTAAAATATAGGGGGTCGATAAAAAGTCAAGAAACGCTTGAAGGGGTCAACGGGCAAATAACTTTGGCGACCCCTGGTGTAGGTGAAAGTTTATGAACTAAGTGTTCTGCCCGAGTTGGTGCGAGTTATAGATCATTGTTAGTAACTAGGATGGCCTTTGGTCCTCTATATTTGAAGAAATTCGATTAATCGTAGTTTGCTGCTTGTTGAACTAATTCATTTGGGTGTGAGGACGATTTTAAGAAGAATTTTACTACTAAAGATTGCAGGAAAGAATAGATATAAGGGATATTTGTGCCCCGATGAAGTTGAACATTTCTGATATACCATGGCGCATATAGAATCATGAGTAAGCATTTGTTTTGCACTCTCTGTAGTTTAAGGATATTTGGGCTTGAAGTGTGGTTCCAGGCGGGGAACGTGTAAGTAATAATGGGACGAATCAACTGGTAGAGAAGCAATTTGATTTAGGTATCTAAATTACTATTCCTATTGATAAGAGGATATAGCTGTGCAATGATTTTTGATGCCTTTGCTCATAAGGTTTTTGTATGTGGACTGAAGGTTAGTTTTCTGTCCAGCAGTACACGAGATACTTGGCTTCTGCTTTCCAAGGAATTTTGATATTAAATAGGAGATATTGAATTTTTAGTGAAAAGAATGGCAGTACTCTTTTAAGGTTTACTCGCAATCTTCAATTGGAGAACCAGTGCTCTAATTTCTGCAGGTTTTCTTGTAGTTTCTTTGTAACAACATGCCGTTTAAGAGATCTGGCTAGTATTGCTGAGTACATGGCGTAGAGGGCCATGATATATGCATTGGATTGTGCGGGATGTCAGCTATGTAAATCGAGAAAAGTATCAGTGCCAGGAGGAACCCTTGAGGAACTCCTGCTAAGATCTGTCGCTGGGTAAATAATGCGCCATTTAATTTGACTTGCATTCGTCTGCCACAAAGAAATAATTTTATAAGGTGGACCAGATCCAATGGAGTCCAGCTAAAATCAGCTTGTATAGTAGTCCAAAGTGCAATAGTTTGTCGAATGCCTTTTCTAAGTCAAGGAAAACTGCTCAAGTGTATACTGATGCCAATTGTAGCTGGTGGTAATAAATTCAATCGGTCTATGAATTTGTTGAGTAGTGCTGAGAAACTGACGAAAGCCAAACTGTTCTTTTGAAAGGATATTTGACTTGTTTACAGAGACTTGAATTCTGGAAATGATAACTTTTTCTGCAATTTTGCCCAAATTAGAAATCAGGCTAATGGGCCGATAACTTTGAGGCAGCTGTGGATCCTTGCCAGGCTTATAAATAGGGACTATGTCTGCCAATTTGCATGCAGAGGGAAAGTATTTGAATCTGAACATGGCACTTATTATTGTGGTAAGATGAACGATGGCCTTTCGGGGAAGCAGTTTAATAACTTTATTAGGAATGCCGTCAGGCCCAGGAGCTTTTTTATTCTTTAAATTCTGTACAGTGTCATAAATTTCAGCTGGAGAAGTAGGTGTCAGTTGGCTGACACAGGTATCAGACCATTTTAGCACGTATCTGATGCGGTGGTGAATTTTATAAATATGATTGAAGTTTAGGTTATCATATGAAGGGCTGCACTGCTTTTCTAAATTTTTACTATAGTTTCGGCTTTTTCAGCATCTGAGTGAACAATACCTAGATCAGATTTCAGTGGGAGGAGAGATTTATTTTTGTTTTTAATATTTCTTAGCAGTTTACAGATGGTTTGATCACTGGGTGATATGGAGTCTAATTTGTCTTCCAATAATTTGTTTCTGTGGGCTTTAAGTGCATCTCTAGCTACACTATTTAGTTTGTTGAGAAACTTTTTGTCTTGGGGTGCCCTTGTGATATGATATCGTTTTCTTGCATTGTTTTTCCCTGATTAAGTTTATGATATCTTCTTGTAGTCGGTTAGGTTTAAAAGCAGTTGTTTTTGAGGTAATAGATGATAAGGCTACGTAGATTTGTTCGTAAGTTTATTGACTGCAGATTCGATTTCTTCCTTGGAGTTGATATAAGGAACAGGACCAACGCAGTCTGGGAGCATTTTGAATAATTTTTCCCATGGAACGAAGGTGTGAGGAGGAGGGGCAGTCCCTTCTGATTACCCAGTTGGAGCAGAATAGGGTTGTGGTCAGAGGTTAATTCATTTAGTGATTCCAGGTTGTACTGTAATTTAACATTCTGGAGGACAATTATGTCCAAGACGTCGGAGGAGCCAATCGAACTGTGATGAGTTGGTACTGAGGGGCCAGCCACAGCTGCGCAGTTGGAATTTGAGTAGTTAAATAGGATGCGACCATTCTTGTTCATAGATTTACTGCTCCAGGCAGGATACTCCGAGGACGGCGTCCTGATCTGAGATCAGCAATTTTTTTAATGGTGGGTTGTAGGCTTCATAGATTTTTAGGGGTGCGACTGAGTTCGTGATGACATTAATGCTTGTGATTTTGAGGCTAGTGGTTAAAGGGTTGGCTACAGAATGGTGGATGTAGTTTTTGATAAGGATGGCTGTACCACCACCTCTATATTCAAGTCTGTCATTTCTGTAAATCTGATACCCTCTGATTTTGGGGTTGTCAGCAGGCCTCAGGTGCGTTTCATTAATTAATAATATATCCAGGTTATATCTATCATTGAATTCTTGAATATCTAGTATTTTGTTTTTGAGACCGATTGCGTTCAAGCAATAATCTTTAAAGAATCTGGGGTGAGTTTTTTCCTATACATCAGAGAGTGCAGATAAAATGGACTGGGTTTGCTGTAAAAATCTCTTCATAGTACTTAGTGATGGATTTGAGTTGCTGAAATCCTGCAGCATTTTGCAAGAGAAGAGGTAATGACGGGTGTTAGATTTGAATGTGGATTAGGCAGATTCTGGTCTTGGACTGTCTTTTTTTGGAGCGGACCACGTTGGCATATGTCCTTCTTGGGGGGGGGGGCTCAGTTAATGCTAGGTGAGCACCTGTCGCCCTGTTCGCATTAGTGGGGAACTGGGGAGCTTGAGTTTCAGCAGCTCTCGTTTTAGATAACGATGACTGTTTGGCTCAGTCTGTCTGTTTTGGGAGGTGATAAATACACCCTCTATAGTTAGTAGGCTGAGGGCCGCCGCAGTTAGCATACTTAGCCGGGGTGATTTTTGGCTTGGTGCAAATATTTGTGTGGTGGGTCTTGCCAAATTTTAAGTATCAGTGCTGAGCTTTGTACAACTTCTGGGCAAACTTTAGGCACCCGTGGGCAGTGCCCAGAAGCTCTTTTCCTCGGTGGTTCTGGCATAATTTTAAGCCCACAGATTGACTTTAAATTGTATATGTTTTTGTAAATATTATGGATCTCCACAAGGACTAGAAGCATAAGGGTCTTGTGTGATCTATACATTCTGCTGACCTTTATAGGAGGTAGATCTTGAATGTTGAGGTTAGTAGCTATTTCATCTGGGTCAATATCTCGGAAACTCCTCGGAGGACCACTTTCAAATTTTTTCCAAGGTAAGTGAGAAGGTATGATACTGAATACCTCTGGCGTCCATTTCTTTTTTTAAATTTCTGTAGTATCTCACAGTGGCGGGCTGAATTTTGATGCCCTCGTCTACATTTTTGACAGTGGAATAGTTTATCTGCCGATCAGCCATGATTCTTAAGCCTGTCCATCTCTGCTTTTCCCTTAGGATGACTCAGAACACCTTCTCATTGGGGATGGCAGACGAGTCTAAATTGGGAGTGTCTTCATCCATGCCAACATCATTTGTTGGCTCCGAGGCGAGAGTTTTGCTCTTCTTGCATACGTGGGTCTCTCCTCTCCATCATCAGAGGGAGTAGAGGCAGAGACCACTATGTTAAGTTTTCCTCTATTTGAGGACTGTCTTCATTCTCATCATCATCAGCACTGGGTGAGGAATATAAATTTAGGAAGCCAGGCCACTCAAGCTCGAATTTTTTAAGAAGCTGAATGCTAGCCCTTTATCGAGTGAGTCAGTGATGATGTCTGGATCGATCATACTTGCAGGCCATTTAAGCTTGAACTTTTTTAGAAGCTTGTTTAAGAAGCTAAGTGCCAACTCTTTATTGAGCGAATCTATGATGGTGTCTGGGTCGGGCACGCTCATATTAATTATTTAGCGAATAAACGCAAGTAAAATCCTGTAGGTACTAGCAGAGTTTGTGAGAAAGAATTAATAAGTGTTGAAGTGTTGTGGGAAGAGACCGTGAACTTGCTTGGCTCAGCTCGAATTACCTACCTTCCTAAAAACCATACATCCACCACTGGTCCACATCACGGGGGAGGGGGGGACGCGTCCATTGACCTCATACACATTTCGTGCAGAAGGAGAGACAGTATGAATTTGTTAGGGTTAGAGCCAGTGCAATGCAAGATTCACGGAATGCCTCTGTAAGTGGTATAATACAGCCTAAGAAAGAGCAGTTTCTAGCATAGAAAGTAAACGCGTCTGTCCTAATCAATCACTCAATTGAGTACTAAGGAAGTCCTTAAAAGGACTGGTTCCCCATTGTCTGTAGAGGACAGTGTAAGGATAAGGTGTTATTGAGCTATAAAGCTCTGATCATGGCAAGAGGATAACAGCAATAGCCGAGCCTCAGTTAGAACTTCATTGGCTACAGCATTGCCATCCATTACCCTCCCAGGGTCAATCGCTCCTTCCAATGTCCGAGTACTAAGGAACTTGAAGTGTCGGAGAGGTGTATTTTCCGTAAGCGAACTCTCGGTCGGTGCGTAAAGTATTTACTAAAATAAAGAGCTAAAAGTCTTCATTTCGGTGATGCAAAATTACATAAATTAAGTGGATTTTAAATCCAACATCATTTCAAAGCCGAATACAGAAACTATAAATGTTTCGTGCGAAAATTGACCAGAGAGCTTGCCGGAATACACCGCCACTATACTACGAGTTGCCCTAGCCGACACTTATAGGAAGTATCCATTTTTGTTCATATTGTTTTATATAATAATTACGAGAGTGGTATGAAAAGTTCTCGGCCTCGAAAATAGATGGCAACCCTATCGGCAAAGTTTTTTTTCTAAGTTGGTACATTTGTCATAAGTATCCATGAGAAATTGCAAGTCATTCTATCAAGTAGTTTGTTTTATACAGCTGTCTGAAGCAAAAGTGTTGTCTCTGTCCCTTGAAATCTATAAAACTGATACAAAATTCTTTGTAAAAGAAGGTTTAACACCAAAAAGAAAGGTTGCCGAGTTTAATCGTACAAGCCTTGAAGATGATCCATGTGAAGGACGTCCAAAAAGTGTAACAACACCAGAAACCATTTATCAAATGTACGATATGGATGCACGATATTGGATGACCGGCGAGTCAAAGTGGGTGAAATTGCTGAGACTATAGGCATTTCAAAAGAACGTGTAGGATATATTTTGCATGAAGTATTGCAAATGAAAAAGCTTTGCGCAAGATGGATGCCGCGCTTGCTCACAGCAGATCAAAAACTCACTCGCATGAAAATCTCTGAACAGTGCTTGGAGCGTTTTAACAATAGTAAAACCAATTTTGTGCGTCGATTTATTACTATGTATGAGACTTGGATTCACCATTACACACCAGAATCCAAACAGTGGACAGAAGCCAGTTGTTCAGCGCCTAAGAAGACAAAGTCAGTTCCATCATCAGGAAAGGTCATGGCATCGGTGTTTTGGGATGCTAAAGCAATTTGTTTATTAATTATCTTGAAAAGGGTAAAACAATAACTGGGGAATATTATTCCGATCTTTTAAGCAGCTTAGGCGAAATAATTTGTGAGGGAAGACCTGGTTTGCAGAAGAAAAAATCATCTTTTATCAGGACAAAGCACCCACAAAAGTGTTTTGGCAATGGGAAAATTAAGGGATCAAAAAAAAAAAAAAAAAACGCTTTTTTTTTTTTTTTTAATTACGAAGTTATAAGTATCAGTTTGAGATAAGTGACATCACTAATACAGGGTGTCCCAAAATTCATGCAAGATTTAAATTTAGCGACATTTGTGCAGTAAAGTGTTGCCAATGAGGAAAAAAAGACAGTGTGACAGCTGACAGATCAGGGTTATTAAAAATGACCACACACAGCGAAGAGAGTTCGTTGAATGGATTATGGAACAACAACAAGTGGATGCTTATTTTTCGAACAAAATAATCTTCAGCGATGAGGCTCATTTTCATCTTGATGGCTTCATTAATCGACAAAATTGTCGCATTTGGGGTTCAGAAAATCCACGAGTGATTGTTGAGAAACAAATGCATCCACGACGTGTCACTGTTTGGTGCGGATTTTGGGCTGGAGGCATCATCGGTCCATTCTTCTTCGAAAATGCGGCTGGTAAGGCAATAACAGTTAATGGTGCTCGCTATCGCGACATGATAATCCAGTTTATTGCGCCTAAATTGCAAGATATGGACGACATGTGGTTTCAACAAGACGGTGCCACATGCCATACAGCCCGAGAAACAATTCACTTACTGCATGAGTCATTTTCTGGTCGTGTAATTTCCCGTTTTGGTGATCAGAATTGTAGATATCTGCAAAAGGAGAGGTCACACATCTCCCTGGTTATCAGTTTGAGGTTATATCACTAAAAGATATCTGCAAATGGCAAGCTTGCTAATCTCCCCTTGGCTGAGCTGACATCTTCTGGAAAAGAGAGGGTGGGAGAGAGGGAGGAGTGGGGAGCATTGTAGGGAAGACCACTGTCACCCTCTCGACTACTCTTTCACCCTGCATTACCTAATGCTATATTTTTTCCCGTCCCAACAATTTCGGACATATGAGTCACAGAACTAGTCACATGCTCTTACATCAAAAACGCTGTTTGAGGATAAAAATACTTAACATAATAAGGATAAATAATATAGAATATCATTCGAGCCACAGAGATAAGGTTTGCTCTATGATGTCACAAGGTAAGATAAAAATCACATGAACATTATATACACCAGCATTCGAAAACATGTCCACGAGTCATCTGTGCAAAAGTTACATTTTTGAAGAAACAGTCAGAGTAAACAGTATACTATAAGGAAAAACAATCGAGTCGAGTGCATTTTCAGTTACTGCAATTCGTTCATCCAGTGCAGCTATCGTATTGTGTTGTGGTGTTTTTTATCCAGGAAAGTAAAGTAAAATAATGCTTGAGCCACAAAAGTCATTAAAAATTTCTCTTCAGGAAAATAGCACGAGACTAAACTCTTCACATAGCTCTAAAAGGATGGAAACCTGTTATTATTTTAGAAGATACATAGATTTTAATGTGGTTATCCAGGACCACTTGGGAAAGTTATGCAAGAAGTCATCTGATATCCTCGTCTACTTGCAAAGAAGAGTTGAATACGAATTGGACATAGGTGACTGTTATATTCTGAAATGCCAAGATGGGGAACTAATGCTTGATGATATAGGAGCTGGTGGAAGTAAAGCTTTCTCTATTAGTTGTAAACAAGCTGAGAGATTTTCACCAAATATATACGGCATTGATGTCATTTGCTATTTTTGGAAACTGAATTACCAACTATTTGTATCATAGGAAGAATTATCGCTAACCATCTAAATTCAACAATGGGAAAATTAGACTTTCAAGATTTTATTCAATTCGATAAAGATTCTTTATTTTGGGACATTTACGAACATTATAAGGAAACTACCTGTGTATATCTGGTGACAAAAGAATACATGGAAAGTTTAGGGAGGCATGGTGTCATTTCCAGACTAACGCCATATCAAATGTATGGAGCTGTGCTTCCTATGGTGTTTGATCTTAAGACTCTTTTGCATGACCAGCTATTCTGATGTAATGTAACCAAGAAACAGTGAGTAACGAACATTTTCTTTATTGAACTCATTGGAAAATGTTAATAGTGTAAACTAAATATTGTCAAATATTTTTCGGTAATTACATGTTTTGAATTTTTCTGTGTTTATACTTGTAAATAATAGTTCAGCAAAATAAAATATGCATTTGTAAACTTAAATGAACAAAGATGTGTGTTGATATGCTAAAATAGAAGTTGATATATAAATCCATAACTTTATACCTTAATGCAATTCTGTTTCATTATTGTAAAATATATACATCATTACTGTAAAATTAATGCCAGGAACTGAAAAAATAATAATAAAAATAATAAAAGTGGAGAAACTGACATCATGTCATTAATTATTTTAGAAAATTGTCTAATGCTACCTATTCACATTGCTTGAGTTATTTGTAAACATTTCGTTCACATACTCGAAAATCAGAACTGATAATCTCAAATAGAATATTGTTGTCATTAGACCACAGAAGGACTGCACATAAACATCAAAAGTGAGGTATGAGTCATGATTAGACACATTGAGTTTTACGCTCACTTAAACATATCGCTATAGCCTAAAGTTTTTTTTTGGAACTTTGTAACAGAAATTAATAAAGTATACTACAGAGCTAATCATTTGAAATAATAAGAGATAACTATTTATTTGTATTGGCAAAAAAAAATTCTAATAAGAAATTGCTAACGGAGAGTTCCAAACCTTGTTTGTCTCATTTCCTTTAGTCAAACTTACTAATGCTAAAGAAAAAATAAATAAATAAAATAAAATTTCAGTTACAGAAGTAGCTTTGAAGCACAAGGTATTGACGGTAAAATTAATAGCCAGAGAAGGACAACCAGTTCATACCCACAGTTTTGCAAGCAAAAGAAGTTTGTGTATGCCAAAGAAGGAGACATAAAAACTAGATTTCGAAAAGCATATTTTGAATTTTAAAGGAAACTAGAGAAAAAGAACCAATAAAATTGGAAATCTTGTTAAGTTTAAAGTCGTAATTTCTGTTTGGATGTTTTCCATATTTAAATTACACTGCATTGAAATTTTTACTGTTAGAAGTTGATATATAAATCCATAATTTTTATACCTAATAATCGGTTAAGACTTTAAACTTAACAACTGTCCGAAAGTAGGATTACCATATTTCTTGATCGATATACCCTCCTTTCAGACACTTGTTAAGTTTAAAGTCTTAATTTCTGTTTAGTTATGAATGCGGGGGAAAAAAAAACTCATCTCACTTGTCAGAATTCCATATTCTAACCATCACCCAGAATTCCAAATACAGGAAGTTACACATACATACGACAAAAATGTCGCGTTTCTACTTCAACTCAATGATGTCACTTTGAACAGAAACCTATAAGGAACCTAGCAAATAACGTAATTGTGAGTTTTTTAATGGATAAAGTACAAAATGAACTAATAGTGACAATTTGGTTACTATATTAGATGTGCCCAACAGATTAGAATAGAAAAACCAAAAGAAATAGTCAATTATTTTAGAAAATGTGAACATAAAAGAAAAAATGTCATTCCCGACACAGACGGCCGCCACATAAAGTTCAAAAGAGCGGATATGAGTCATGATTAAAGATAACACTATAGCATAAATTTCTAAATGTTTGGAACTTTGAACAGAAAGTTAACATAAAGTATACTACCAGAGCTAATATTCAGTGAAATAATAATAATAATAAATAACTATTTATTTGTGATGATAAAAGAAGTAACGTAAGAAGTATTATTATTATTATTATTATTATTATTATTATTATTATTATTATTATTATTATTATTATTATTATTATTATTATTTTAACGGTGTCTCCATGGAGTCAAAAGACTCATCGCGGGAGATCCGACATTGACACACTAACCATTATTTACACAATACCTGTCATACCTCTCCTTAAATTCATTCACAGTTGAAGCATTCACAACCAGTTCTGGCAAAGCATTACACCCATTCACAACCCTCCAAGTAAAAAATCTAGTCCTAACACCCTTGTTAACCATATTCTTACACAATCTCCAGGGATGGCCCCTTGTTCTCTCACATCCTGCATTGGTCTTAAGAATATCATCATTATCAATCCTGTAAAATCCCTTTAACAATTTAAATACCTCTATCATATCTCCTCTCCTACATCTATCAGCTAGATTTTGGAGCCGACAGATCATCAATCTATCCTCATAGGGAACATCCCACAGACCTGCAACAATCTTTGTAACCCGCCTCTGAATCCTCTCTACCACTTCCGCATCACCAAGAAATCCTGGCGACCAGATCTGTGCACAATAGTCCAAATGCGGCCTTATTAATGCCTTATAGAGTGGAATAATAACTTCCCCATCCCTGCTTGTTAGTGTGTTCCTCAACAACCATGTAATTTGATGTGATGTTTTGGCAATCTTAGCAATATGCCCTTTAAACTTAAGTTCTCTGTCCACAATAACTCCCAAGTCTCTTGTCTCATCAACTTCCTGCAGTTCAGTTCCGTTAATATAGTAAACAGCATGCGATGTCATCCTCCCGAATTGCATCACCTTACACTTAGCCACGTTGAACTGACAGCCATTTACCTCAGTCCATAGCGTCAGCCTATTTAAGTCATCCTGTAAAATATCCACATCATTTGAATTGATTATCGCTCTTCCCAATTTTGCATCATCAGCAAACAAGTGGATATTTCCATTCAAGGTATTTCCAATATCATTGATGTACAAATTAAACAATAGAGGACCAAGAACTGAGCCCTGAGGTACACCACTAGTCACTTGCCTTTTCCTGGACTCAGCTCCTCCGTAAGTATGAAGAAAAAGAAAATGATAAATCTACAGTGGAGGAAAAAATACTAAGTTTCAGATATCATTGGTGTTATTGATGCTCAATTTCTTTTGGATGAACCTCAAGTACATTTCCTAAAGAAATTTGTATTTCTGGTAGGTTTATTGTAAGATATGCATTCACAGCAACACCATTTTTTCAGGTAATTCAAGAATTACCTGAAAAAGTTAAAAAGCAGAATTCATGGTTAATTAAATATAATCATAAGCTGAAATGGGACAATGGTTCACTATCTCTGGACAAACTAAGAGAACAGATAATA
The DNA here is from genome assembly GCF_054136105.1 of Typopeltis vanoorti. Taxonomy (NCBI): domain Eukaryota; kingdom Metazoa; phylum Arthropoda; class Arachnida; order Uropygi; family Thelyphonidae; genus Typopeltis; species Typopeltis vanoorti. Next base: position 48,340,798 of record NC_143568.1, read on the forward strand.
GAATCAACATACAAATATCAAATATTACTATTACTATTACTATTAATACAGGCAACTCCAGGGAGTCATTAGACTCATCGAGGGAGGCCCCAAATCATATTCATCACAACTATTTGACATTCATACAGTATCTATCATACCTCGCCTTAAACTCATTCACTGTCACAGCATCCACCACAGACTCAGGGAGCGCATTCCACTCATTCACTACTCTAAAAGTAAAGAACCCAGCTCTAACACCTTTACTAACCACACTTTTGCCCAGTTTCCATGGATGTCCCCTAGTCCTCCCACAACCAGCCCTGTTCTCAAAAATATCTTCTGAATTAATTTTATAGAAACCCTTCAGTAATTTGAATGTCTCAATCATATCTCCCCTCCTCCGCCTATCAACCAATTTTTGCAACTCACAAATCCTCAACCTGTTCTCATACGGTTCATTCCACAGACCTGCTATCATCTTGGTCACTCACCTCTGAATCCTCTCCACCTTCTCCCCATCAAGAAGAAACCGAGGTGACCAAATCTGAGCACAGTAGTCTAGATGGGGTCTTATCAAGGCTCGATCCAGAGGAACAATAACCTGCTTGTCTCTGCTTGTCAACGTATTCTTCAGCAACCAAGTGATTTGATGAGCTGTTTTGGTCACTTTTGCAATGTGTCCCCTAAATTTCAATTCCTTATCTACCAACACTCCTAAATCTCGTGCCTCATCAATTTCCTGGAGCAGGGTTCCACCAATGCAGTAAACTGCCGCCAATCTTTTCACCCCAAAATGCATAACCTTACATTTTGCCACATTAAACTGACATCCATTCTCCTTAGCCCAGACCTCCAATCTATCCAAATCATCCTGCAAAATTTTGACGTCATCTGCATTCACTATTGCCCTACCCAACTTCGCATCATCCGCAAACAAATGAACTGTTCCTCTCAGATCATTTCCTATATCATTTATGAACAAATTAAACAGCAGTGGTCCAAGAACAGATCCTTGTGGCACACCACTAGTCACAGGCCGTCTTGTGGACTCTACTCCTGAGTAAACCACTCTCTGATATCTCTCTATCAACCACCCTCCTATCCATCTCACCAACCCTATGTCCATTCCCATATACTGCAATTTACTGATTAGAATTCCATGTGGAATCCTGTCAAAGGCCTTGGCAAGGTCCAGTAGAATCACTGTAAACCCATTACCCTTATCCAGTTCAGCTGTCACTGTGTTATAATACGTGAGCAAGTTACTGAGGCATGACCTACCCTTCACAAAACCATGCTGTCCCCGATACAGCATCCCATTTTCTTCTATCCAATCTTGTATTTTCCTCTTGACTATTTTCTCTAAGACCTTGACAATGATTCCTGATATGCTAATCGGTCGGTAATTTACAACAGCAGTCTTGGAACCACCTTTATGCAGTGGAACAATTTTCCCCTCTTTCCACCCGCTCGGGACTAACCCAGACCCGAGACTCAAATTAAACAAAATGGTCAAGGGTACTGACAATTCTTTAGCTGCTTCTCGTACAACACGAGCTGGTATACCATCCAATCCCACAGATGTATTGACATTGAGGTTATGCAATAGACTACTCACCTCCACTTCATTAACCACAATTCCCGTATAATCTACTGGTTTATTCGTTTCTGCAATGTCACCACCTGGATGATATACTTTTGCAAAGTGCTCACTCAGTAACTCAACTATCTCAACTGATTCAGTTACCTCCCTACCATTGGCATTCTTTAAAATCAATCTGCCATGTACATTTTTCCTTTTACTTGCTACATATCTAAAAAACTGTTTAGGATTCTCTTTAGCCTGCATGGCCAATGTTCTTTCGTAATCCTTTTTTGCTTTTCTTACCACACTCGTCACCCTTCTGGCCTGCACTTTATACCGTTCATGTGCCTGCCGGTCACCCTTCTCCTTAAATTCCCTCCATAGTTGTTTCTTTTTTTGCAACTCAAGCTTAATGGTGTTATTCATCCATTTAGCCCCTACTTGATTTATTATTCGGACTCTAGGTATACAGTCAGCCATTGCTTCATCAAGCACTTCTTAACTACCTCCCATGCACTATCAACTTCTAGTCCTTGCAGTTGTACATGCCATGGCACTGAACCAATCAAACTCCTAAGTTTGTCATACTTTCCAGCCCGATAATTCCACATGTACCCTGTCTTAATTGAAAATTCTACACCTTTAGCCACCTCCCAAGTTAAGACCCTATGATCACTCTCACCGATTGGTGGCAATGTGGTCATATTTGTTACAGCCAAATCCTCAGATGTAATTACTAGGTCAAGCACTCTCTGACCCCTAGTATTTTCCATTACATGCTGTCGCAGATAGTTATCCCTTAATAACCGCATAAAATCCAGTTCCTTCCTCCCGTGTGTCCTCTCCTCACTCCAATCAATGCGACCATAGTTGAAATCTCCCATAATAATCACCCTCCTTCCACCCATTTCTTCTATTTGCTTGTGCATACTGTCACCACCATCTTTTCCATCACCTGGTCTATAGCAGCACCCAATTGTATATTTAGTTCTGCTAGCCACAATCTCACACCAAATGGCCTCAAATGTGCTCTTTTCTCTATCCTGCAATTCAACTTCTATTCTCCTTGGCTGGAGCTCATCAGCTATCATCAACAATATTGCTTGCTAAAGGAAGAGAAAAATCAAAAACATTATCAAGTTAATAGGCAAACCTGTTTTTGATTTAAATCATATTGGTTCCCAAAACATGGAAAAATAACGTGCAATTCTTATAATTGTTATTGGAAACATAACCAAAGATTTTGTGCTAAGGAACATGAGTCAACTGCATTTTCAGGTTATTTATGGCAATTCGTTCTTTCAGGCCTTATGTATGCGTGTGTGTGTGTGTGTGTGCTGTGCTGTTTTGTGTATCCCGTAAAGTAAAAAAAAAAACTAAAACCTATAAAAATGAGCGAACCCAAAACTCTTTTGAATTTTTCTTTCTTCAAGAAAATAGCAAGGGAGGCAAATCTTATGAAATATTTCTGGGTAATTATATGTTCTAATTTTCATTGTGAATATACTTGTAAATAATATTTCAGTCAAATAAATGTGTATTTGTACACTTAAATGAACAATTAAGGTTAAGTTGATGTGTCCTCCATATTTAAGAATATTTATTCTGCTTAGAATTTCTAACTGAGATTCCAGTAGTTAATTATTTTAGAAAATGTGAAAATGAAAGGAAAAAAAATGTGTGTGTTGTACTGTACTCTTTTGTGTATCCCGTAAAGTAAAAGAAAAAAATTTCATTTCACTTGTCAGAATTCCATACTCTAACCATCACCCAGAATTCCAAACACAGGAGGTCACACATAACCACAACAAAACGCATTTCCACTTCAACTCTATAATGTCACTTTGGACAGAAAAACTTATAAGGAACAATAATCGAGTGCGTTTTCAGTTTTATTTACTACAATTCGTTCTTTCATCCCTCTAATCGTCTTTGTGTGTGTGTGTGTGTGTGTGTGTGTGTGTGTGTGTGTGTGTGTGTGTGTGTGTGTGTGTGTGTGTGTGTGTGTGTGTGTGTGTGTGTGTGTGTGTGTGTGTGTGTGTGTGTGTGTGTGTGTGTGTGTGTGTGTGTGTGTGTGTGCGTGCGCGCGTTGTGCTGGGAATATATGGTTATAATTCAACTATTTTGGAATATCTATTTGCATTCAGAAGTTCCAAGAAGAGCCATTCTGAAGAGAAAGTAATTAATGTTTCTTTTGTGTAGCTTAAACATAGCAATGGTCATTTGAAAATATTAACATCAGTTGAGATTTTTTTTTATCATATACACCCAAAACAGACAATATTTGATGAGTGCAGTTACTTTATATGATATTTGTAATTTCAAATGACCACTGCTCGCATGATTTTGGTAAGTGCAATTCTAATTCTAATACTCAATAGTTTTTCATAAGATTAATTAGGGTACATACATTAGATACTTTCAGCATGGGGCTACATTAGCGAATTTTCATGTCTAAGTTACTAATATATGGTTATAAGGTGGTTTTTGCAACGAAAAAAACAAGTGTTGTGTGTGCTTGAGGGAGGGGAGTGAGGGGACACCAATGATAGCTTGTAAATAATTGTTAAGAATATGCCTAAACGCTGACGCTATCTCTTCACTCTTAACTAAAAATTCCAATAGCCAAAAACTTTGTAATAAAGATAACATTTAATTAGAAAAAAGTAGTGAACTTTAAGATCTTAAAATTTTAGACAAATAAATATTAGGATGAGTTATGTATATGGGGAAAAAAGTGTGTGTGCTTGAGGTGGATGAGGGGACACCAATGATAGCTTGTAAATAATTGTTAAGAATATGTCTAAATGCTGACGCCATCTCTTGACTAAACTAAAAATTCCTATAGTCAATAACAGGAACGAAATACTACACACTTATATTGGAAAATTCGTAGACATATTTTCCAACACTTCCACAATCGAACCAAAGACCCTGAGATTCCAGTAATTAATTATTTTAAAAGTGTCTAACTGCAACTTATCGACAAGAAAAACGTGAAATAAAAAAGCAGTAAAACTGAAATTCCAGTAGTTAATTATTTTAGAAAATGTGAACAGGAAAGAAAAAAATGTGTGTGTGTGTGTGTGTGTGTGTTTGAGGGAGGACACCAGTGATAGCCAGTAATTAATTATTTTAGAAAATGTGAACATGAAACAAAAAAAAGTATGTGTTTGAGGGGGGGGGACACCAATGATAACCTGTAATTAATTATTTAGAAAATGTCTAATTGCTGACGCCATCTCTTGACTCTAAACTAAAAATTCCATAGTCAATAACAGAAACGAAATACCACACACTTATATTGGAAAATTCGTGCTGTCACCTATAGACAAATATTTTCCAACATTTCCACAATCGAACCAAAAACCCCAACACTTGAATAAATATCCTCAGAATTCCATACTCTAAACATCACTCGAATCAAAGACACAACGTGACATCAATAACGGATGTGTCACCCTGGGAATTCCAAACATTCCATACTCTATCTTATCTCTAACCATCACCCACAATCCCTTATGTGAACAAAAACACACTACGTGATGTCAATGACAGATGGAGCCCCAGAGAAATTCCAAACATTCCATACTCAGGACTTCACTCACCAGATCACACACAATGACGTCACTGATCTTAACAAACACCTATTTATCTCTAAACATCACCCACAATACCATACGCGAACAAAAACACACGATGTGAAGTCAATGACACGTTCCCCCAGAGAAATTGCAAACATTCCACACTCATGACGTCAAACAGCGAATCACACACAATGATGGCAATAATCTTATCAGCCAATCATGTCACGAAACCTTATCTTATCTTGATCTTGATCTTGTTCATAGTGACCAGTATACTACTGATTCTAATGTGTAACAGAAAATCTTGATATAATACAGATACCCACATATAAGCAACCTCTCCGGCTAAAAATCGATTGTCTGACCAGAAAACATACATGACCATTCGTGAAGTTAAAGTGATAGCAGTATTTCCGAAACTTTCAAATGAATTAAATACTTCACGAGTTTTATTTTTATTTTTTTAGCACTGAACTTAATAATGGGAAAAAATAGTAAAGAACCGATAATAACGTGGAAGTGAAGAAACTATAAATATACAACAATAAATAAATAAGAAACAAAAACAACAGTATGTATAACAGGTATACATGAATGATTGTATAGTGGCTATTTCAGTAATTCGTCATCAGAGAGAGTATATTTTAGTTCTTAGTTGTTTTTTAATTTTTTTTTAATTCATAGTTATTTATTATTATTGTGTGTGTGTGTGTGTGTGTGTGTGTGTGTGTGTGTGTGTGTGTGTGTGTGTGTGTGTGTGTGTGTGTGTGTGTGTGTGTGTGTGTGTGTGTGTGTGTGTGTGTGTGTGTGTGTGTGTGTTCTTGCCATTTTACATTCCTATGCACATTGATTGGTTCTTCATTATTTTCCATCTTATACTATACTGCCATATCTTGATGTTTCTAGTTCAGTACTTCTAGTTCAGATAGTTCAGTACTAAATACTTTAAAAAAAAATAAGATAAAAATTTTAAATAAAGAGCCAATAGGCTTCATTTCGGCGATGTAACATTATTTAAATTAAGGGGATATTATTAAATCCCACATTGTTTCAAAACCAAATAAGAAACTCAAAGATCGGAATCAAAGAGTTTCATGCCGAATATATAGTAAACTATAAAACTATCGGCGGATACTAGCGTGAGCCAAAGTACGTAGTACAAACTAGGGCAACTCGTAGCAAAGGTGGGTAAAGCTCTGATCACTATTCTTAGTATTTCCCATAATGTAAAACACATCTCCTTGAAGATGTATGATGTTATACATTATGGTAAAAGGTCACTACCCAGACCGATTTCGACCTTTAATGAGGTCTCATCAGTGAGTAGGTAGACCAAATTAATACTGAGGGTATAGCAAAAAAGAACTTATATACTCTGCTATACGAGTTGTCACACAGGTGCACCCATTAAATTACTTAAATAAAGAGCCAATAGGCTTCATTTCGGTGATGTAACATTATTTAAATTAAGGGGGTATTAAATCCCATATTAAATCTTACCTACTCAATAAAGGTCGAAACCGGTCTGGATAGTGACCTTTTACCATAATGTATAACATCATATATATCGTAGGAGATGTGTTTTACATTATGGGAAATACTAAGAATAGTGGTCAGAGGTTTACCCACCTTTGCTACGAGTTGCCCTAGTTTGTACTACGTACTTTGGCTCACGCTAGTATCCGCCGATAGTTTTATAGTTTACTATATTCGTCATGAAACTCTTTGATTCCGATCTTTGAGTTTCTTATTCGGTTTTGAAACAATGTGGGATTTAATATCCCCTTAATTTAAATAAAGATAAAAACTTTGAAAGTTTTACAAATATGGCTATCATCTTTACATTTAAGGATATTCAAGTCAGTATTCTTTCTAAAATAAATTTTAATTAGAAAATAAACAACTGACTCTTAGGTTTATGGTCAGTCATATGAATATAACTCCATTTGCAGAAAGATTTGCTGTTATGAAATAACAGCAAATCTTTCAAATAAACCCATGAAATTAAATTTGAGAAATTCAATATAATGAATACTTTTTTGTAGATTCTATTCTCTTTCCCACATAAAGATTATTTATTTTAATTTTTATTTATTTCTTATTTTATTTTATTTTAAGATCTAAATGAGATACCCAAAGATTATGGTATGATAATATCAACAGAAAAATAAAAAAAACTATGGCCTTTAAAGGACAAGATCCAGTAAGAACTAAAATAGTAATAGATAACAAGATCTTAGAACAGGTGAATTCATTTAACTACCTAGGGTGTATGATCACATATGAAAAAGATATAAACGTAAAAATTGCAAAATATTTAAAAATAACATGTGTAATTAACTCTATATTTAAACCAAACCTAGTTCAAAAACAAACCAGACTAAAGGTATACAATACGTTAGCCTTACCGGTCTTAATGTATGGAAGCGAAATCTGGACAATAAAACAAAAAGACAAACAAAGATTAACAACAGCAGAAATGAAGTTTATGAGAAAAACTGCAAAGTATACCCTATTTGATCACAAAAGAAACGAAGAAATTATGAAAGAATTAAACCAGGAACCAGTAATAGAAAAAATTAAAAAATATAAACATAGATGGATGGAACACGTTCAAAGAATGAAAACAGAAAGATTACCAAAATAAGCCTTAAAGTATCCTTGATGATTTTTTTTTTGGGGGGGGGGGACTATCCAAGCAAAACTTGGATAAAAAGAACGATGTGCTAATATATTTTTAAAATACTATAAACAGGAACTACATACACAATTTTTGAAAAAGAATGTATTAAATAATGTCTAATGTGTTAACTAATTTTGCCATACATTACGTAAATAAATCCATCCACTTGTGATGAAATTCTCAAGGAATCAAAGAACATAAGAAATAATTATTCAAATTTTCAGAAATTAAGAGGTATAAAAACAATTATAGTCCAAATTTGTCAAAATCGTAAAGTTTTTATACCTTTCGAAACACTTCTCGAAACAATGGTTGTTTCGAGAGGTGTTTCCAAAAGAAGTTGATCCTCCTTTCCATCTTCAAAACTACAATTTTCCTATGTCATTTCACTTCCATTGAACTGAATTTCTGAATGTCAGAAATTGCTATAATCCAAATATGATCAAAATTGATTGAATGGTGCGATCTGCAAATCCGTATCTGCCCAAGTAGAGAAAGAAAATGATGATTTTGAATAGATTTATTCATTTTTTTAAAAAAAGTTTTTAGTTCTTTTGCTGAATCGATTTAAATGCTTCAAATTTTGCGTGTCACTTTATTGTGTTGATTACTTCTATCCAATAAACACAGCGATTGCCAATATTCAATATAAGGATCCGTAATGACAAGAGGTTAAATTTTAGTCCAAAGTTTTTCTCATCATAAGAAAAACATACGTGAATGACAGCCACTTGTGCATCTGTTTTCAGAATGACTGGACAGAGAAGTAAGACATCAGGACAGCAGAGCCTCCGTAGCACAGTATCGCGAAAACATAGTAATGAGACATTTTTCTTTCAGTTGGAAATTTGGGTTCGAATCCCGTCTACACCATAACGACTTCCCAAGTGAATGTGAGTTAGACGATCTCATACGGTGATAGCAGGATTTTTCACTCCCCGAATCTTGGGTATTTCATGAACGAATACAGAAAGGAGGACGTGCAATTACTAAACATAGTTACTAAATTGCATATCAATACACAGTTAATATACTGGCCTCATATCCTTAATGGCTTCAGCTGTAAATCCAAATAAATCAAACCACCAGAATATAATTGATTTCCTGAAACTTTGTTATCATGTTGTAAAATTAGTAAATATTTATTGTGAATCGGTTAATATCCTATGTATTTTACCACAGATGAGAGCGATCTGTTTTGTCTCATGCACCAGGGCAGTATTTACCATTAGACGCATGAGGCGCAAGATGGGGCCTCACTCTCTAGGGGGGCCTCATTTTAAAACCTCACTCCTCACAAAGAACAATAAAAAAACAGCGTAGTTATAGTTGCAAAATAAAAAATTTATTTTTAAATATTAAATTCATAATATAAAAACTAGAAGCTGCTGAAAAAATTGTGAGGCTTCCATTTGAAATACATTGTTCTTTCCTCAGAATATAAAACTAACAGGAACTCCTGTATTCCATAAAATTCATGTATGTGAGCGTACCATTTCTTTGCTGGATGTCTGAATAATATTCTGTCCACCTGCTGAAAGAACATGGATAAGAAGTGTAGTTTGACCGTCATGTCCATTAGAAAGTGCGATAATCCTTCACGCTGAAAAGAACACTTAACTACATTACCTGGCGTACGTAGCAGCTATGTTCTGTGGCCTACAGCAAGAAACGCTTGCCGTTTGCTCGGTAACGGGAATCTTAAGTTATCAGACTAAATACCTGAGTTATATTCATTTTGCTGCTTGTTTTTATCGTATAATTATAGTTTTTAATGCCAGCGTAAAATAAGAAATCCTTTCATACTTTCTTCATTTCATATTGTATCATTCTGGAAGATCAATGTCACTATGAATTTTGTTGCTAATTATTTTAATCGCCAATACATTTAAAAATTCTCCAAGAACTCAATTGAAGATAATTATTTTTGTCAAACAATTATTTTATAAATTCATGAAAATCCGAATCTAAAAATGAATACAACCTCCATCTGTTCCAAATTAAGTTTTCTATTTTATTCATAATCTTAGTTCGAAGGTTAGTTATCATACGTAAATCTTGAATCATATCATGTAATGCATAATTTTTATAACGTAATCTGTAGGTTTTTGCATTTCAACTTTCTTGGTTCCCCCCCCCTAATCACTCACTACAAATCAAAATAAACGGCAGTTATGAAGCCAACTGTTATGTACATATTTTCGGCTAATTTAGATATTATGCAGCAGTTCTGAAGTAGCGATATTTTCCCTACAGTTTATCTTTTGAAACATGTGTAGGTGCATGCATCAAAATGAAATTTTATTTCCAAAATGAATTTCCAACCCCCCCCCCTCCCAAAATTATCACCACACACACACAAATACTGCTAGATAACATGTGCGCACTTTCTTTTTGTTTGAAATCGTTATTTTTCCTAAATATACTGTGGCAGTTTTAAGCAAAAGACAAAGGCGTGGAATCTCTGATAAAATACCACTGGATATAAATTAAAAAGACTCACAATCGGAAACCCAGAGTAATGCAGTTTAACACCATTTGTTGTTCATAAAAAAAAATTAAAAAAATCGTTCCTAAAATTGAAATGTGCGACCCATATAATCTTATTTTGCAAGGAAAGGAAGCAAAATGTCATATTTATTTCAATAAATATTATTTAAAAATTCATAATGCTTCAGAATAACTTGATAATTTTGATAATACCAAACAAGATGAGACACATCTGTAGAAATCTATTATTATTATTATTATTATTATTAGAGTCCTTTTAATTATGAACTCTATAAAGATATACTTAATAAATTTGCATTTTTGTGGTTTTAAATAAATAAATTAGTTTCATTTTGTCACAGATGGTTTCCGCTGGACTACCTGGATTTTTAGACTATTATTCTTATCAATATTGTAAAAACTCGATTGTAGCTTAAATATTCCAAAGCACATTACATCAATTTTTTTACATAGGTCAAGTCCCATAAGAATGTTGTAAAAAATAGCTTGTTTGTCTCTGTATATTTTGTATTAGATATTTTTGTAAATAGCCCTTTGGAAATTAACCGTTTATACTTCTTTAATGTTTATCGAAAATATTATGTCAAATATTTATATTTTTAAATAATATTTATTGAAATAAATATGTCCTTTTGCTTTCGTTTCTAGCCAAATAGCATTATATGGATCACCACATTTCAGTTTTAGAAACGATTTTTTGTTATTCATAAAGACAAAATAAAAAAAAATGTTAAAATGCTAAATTGCATTACTCGGTTTCCGATTGTTAGTCTTTTTGGTATCAAAAATTTTTATCCAATGATATTTTAGCAGTGATTCTTCTTCTTCGTCTTTTATTTATTTGTATTATGCATATTACGATAATATCCAGTGCATATCCTCGTAGATATATTGAAAATATAATATGAAAAATATCATATACGGAATGATTCAAATTTTTTGCTCATTTTGAAGACTTTCTAATGCCCCCCCCCCCATCCTCTCCTGGAACTCATTTGCATAACTACTGTAAATTTCTACAGGTTTGTAAGCTTTTCTAGACAGTATTCAAAATCTACGGTAATCAGATTGTACCGTGAAGCTTCTAATTCTGTACTATTTATTTGCAATCTAAAACCAGCTGTTCTATTGTCTGCTGAAATTATGTGAAATTTTAGAAATAATATGCTATATTTTCACCATGCAAAATTGTTTATATGTATACCACACAAAAGAAAGTTCAGTAGTATTATTTTTGTTTGTTTTTCTTTTAAAAAAATCTAAATATTACTTCTGCTGCTGCTGGAAGCTATTTCTGAAATAATCTACGTCTTATAAATACTTGGTAATATCCTCTTAGCTGGAGGAAAAGCTGAAGGATTATTACTCTCAGCTATTGAGAAAGAAAGGGGAGAACACTAAAGTCGCACTAAATTGCCTCAAGCTGTAGTGCAGAATACATCAAGAATGTCTTGTTTTCTTGATGTATATCCTAACAGATATCCTAACAGAAATACTGACATTTCGTTTACATGCTTATACATTATTTATGCCAAAATAATTTCTTAATTTATAATAATCAATATCACTTTTATTATCGAAAAATTAGAAATTATTTCATACAATTATCTTGAAAAAGGGGATTTGAATTATTTTCAAAGAAAAGGTACATATGCGTTTCATAATCTTCTTTTTTTTTGGGGGGGTGGTATAGACCTAATTAATCTGCGGATATTTCAGAGAATTTATTTCATAAGTCGTTCGCAAGACAACTGTTACAAACGTAAATCACTTGGGGAACATACCCATTCATTTTAGTGTAAAATAGTAGCAAAGGTTCAGTTACTTTAGATATCTAATCTAGAAGAAAATATTATGTCTGCTGATATTAGAATCTTGGTGAATAATTGTTCTGACATGATTTCTCTATTCGGTATAATGTGCATTTCTTGGAAGTGCGTTTCTTGTTATAGGCAAGTGAGAGGCAGCTACGAAAGTGAGATAATCCGATTAACCGTTCTCTTCAGCGTGAGGGTTTATCGCACCTTCTAATGGACATGGCGGTCAAATTGCACTTCTTATCCCGGTTCTTTCAACAGGTGGGCTGAATCATATCCAGATTTAGCTGGACGTCTATAGACTTCCTGGCCGTTTGGGAGGCATTTTGAAACACGTTCCAGTGACAACAGAGGTTTTTTTGTGTGCTGCTGATATTTGTATTAATTATTTGGGTAAGAGCAATTTCTATATCACATAAATAGAGCATTTGAATTTCAAGTTTATTATTATTTATAAATTAAATTAATTTTTCAGTTCATTTTTTAAGAATATATTAATATAAAGGTAAGAATATATTATTCGATTAATTATTAATCTTATTTTACTGATACTCGTTTATTTTAACAAAACCAAGATACTAGTGTTTCTATTTTTGTATTTTTTAAGCTTTTAACGTAATTATTTATTTTATTTATAGTTTATTTTGGATTTAATAAATATTTATTTCGCTTTTGATAGATTAATTCACATAATGATGCCAAGAAAATTTGAATCCGGAGCTAGTAAAAGAAAACGACTTAGAGAAAATGAAAAACAGCTAAATAGTCAAAAGGAGACAATTTTGTCTTTCTTTCGTTCTGAAAATGAAGAATTTCGTAGAACTGAAGTTGTACTTCACAGTTCTCGGAATGAAAACGAAACATTGGTATCATTATCAGGAGGAGATGGAAGTGAAAATGAAGAACATCAAAATGATGTAGAAAACATAGGAGAGAAAGAAGTAAATGAAACAAATCAAGAGGATTCTAAAGAAAATTTTCAATCGGAGTCTGTACTTACCAACAAGCCAGCTATCTCTTATCCTACCGATATAGCAGTGTGGCCACTTACTATTGATGAACAGTTTATCGAGCATATTTTAATAAATATGCCCCAGAATGTTGGTAAAATCGAAAATTTAAAAAAGAGAATACACAGAACGCAATAGAATATATGTCAGAAATGTAAATGAATCACATTTTTACTGTAAAAAGGCGAATGGAACAAAGGAGAAACGAGAGTGGCTAATTTTTTCAGAAACCAGCAAAGAATTTACTGTTTTATTTGTAGATTGTTTTCGAAGTCAAATAATAGCTTAAGGAAGGGTTTTAATGACTGGGGAAATATAACACGAACCTTATGTGAACACGAGCATTCTACTGAGCATATACGAGCGATGTGCACATATCGCAAAAGAAAATCAAGTTCTGTAAATAGTCGAATTGATTCTGAATTGATCAAACAAATACAATCTGAAGAAAATTATTGGAGAGAGGTTTTAAAAAGAATAATAGCTACCATTAAGTTACTGAGAAAACTAGAGGAAATACAAATGATATTTTTTCTGATTCTTGCGGAAATAATTTATCGTGTTTACATTATTTAAGTGAATTTGATGAATTTTTAAAACATCACATGAAAATGTACGCCAACTGTGGTTCTGGCAGATCAAATTATCTTTCTTACCATACTTGTGATGAATTCATAGCGTTAATAGCTAAAAAAACAAGAGAAATATTAATATCAGAAATTAAGGAAGCTGCTTATTTTGCAATAATACTCGATTCAGCGCAAGACATTGCCCATAATGACCAACTAGCTATGATATTTAGGTATGTTGCCGCAAATTCTGACATTAGAGAAACATTTATCGGGTTCATCAGAATTACACAACACAATTCCTTATATTTAGAAGAGGTAGTATTAAAAAAATTAGAAGAATTATCTTTGGATATAAAAATGTGCAGAGGGCAAAGCTATGATAACGCTGCCAATATGAAAGGTATCTATACAGGTTTACAAGCTAGGCTGAAAAAACGTAGTCCCTCTGCACATTATATACTGTGCTCTAGTCATTTCTTAAATTTAATTGGCAACTATGCCGCGGAGTCTTGTCCGGAAGCAGTGCAATATTTTTGTTTTATTCAAAATGTATATAATTACTTTTCATCTTCAACAAGAAGATGGGGTATACTCCTTAAACATTTAGAAAAAAAATCCTTAACAGTTAAAAGACTAAATGAAATGACGTGGTCCGCAAGAGCTGACGCTATATTGGCTTTGAAACGTGGATATAAACAAATTAAAGACGCATTACTTGAACTATCCATTTCTCTTCATGAAAAACCTATTTCTAAATTAGAGAGCTCATCATTAGCTGAACATTTTGACAAACCAGAAACAGCAATTTTAACAGTTATGTGGGGCAAAATTTTACAACGAATAAATGCTACTAGTAAATCTCTACAAGATCCCTTTATGGATTTGTTTTTAGCTAATAATTTGTTACACTCTTTAGTTGGTTTTATTTTAGATATAAGAAATAGTTTTGCTGCTGTAAATGAAGAAGCGAATTTATCAACAGATGAGACAAAATTTAAAGATGAAAAGGAAAGAGTTAAAAAACGAAAAAAAAATGAGTGACGAAGTTTCACAATCTAACAATGAGATTATATTACATGGGAAACAAAATTTCGTTGTGAACACTTTTAATATCATTTGCGATAAACTAATTTTGGATATTAATGAAAGAACAAAAAGCTATTTCGATATATTAGATATGTTTGTCATTTTTTTGAAGGAAGATATAGATCAAGACAAGTACAAGACTAGTATTGTTAAATTTTACAAACTTATGGGACTGATATTGATCCAGAAAAATTTACTGATGAAGTTAAGCAATTTTTAATGATGATAAAGGAAGAAAATTGTTCAATTAAAAATATGTACAAATTTATAAACGAGGGGTTAAGGTCTACTTTTCCGAACGTAGAAACAATTTTAAAAATATTTTTGACAATGCCTATTTCAAATGCAAGTGCTGAACGCTCATTTTCAGTGTTGAAACGAATAAAAAATTATTTTAGAAGCGACTTGCACCAAAATAAAATAGTGACCTGTCGTTATTATGCATTGATCAGATGTAATGGACTCGATCAATTATGATGAAATTATAGATATATTTGCTAAAACAAAAGCCAGAAAAAAAACTTTTAGTTATTAATTTTTTAATTTAAATTTGAACTGATTTATTTTTATACTTTTTTTAATACAAATATATGTATACCAATTGTATTGTGTTATTAAAATGAGTTATTATCGAAATGTTGACTTTTATTTTCAATAAACTAAAAAAAAAAATGCTAATTTTTGAGGGCCTCATAATGATGTTGCGCCTCGGGCCTCCAAACGTATACATGCGGCCCTGTCATGCACCATGTTAAAAAGGCACGATTTATAAAACATTAATTTAAAAAGGACGAAATTATTTTTTTAAAAAACTCAGAGGCCAGAAAAATTTTAGTTAATTCAACGAGTTTTATCAGCAATGCCAACAAATCAGAGATCAAGGTAGCAGCAATGCATGCCTTTCAGGATGTCCGAGAAACTCGGAAAGTATTTTGAAAGCGGCCAGATTGCTGGGAATTTTTCCTGCTGGAATTGTACGCCACAGTTAATTTAAAAAAATAAAGAGTTCTGATATTTAATTTTGTTTCATTCACCATTGTCTTATAGAATTATGTGTCTTGGATGCTTTCTAACTTCTGAACGGTGTACAATGGGTTCTGGAAGTTTAGCTTGAAAAGTATGAAGTGGCACAGAGGATGAAAATAATTAATTTTGAGACATTTCTATAAGAATTGTTTTATTTCATAACATACAGTAGTTACCAAGGAACGAAATGGAATTGTTTACAAATAAATGTGTAGCTTGAACTTAGATGTTTGCTTTTTTTCTATGAATTTAATGAACTTTTTTTTTGGACATTATCCCTGTTGAGCTGCATTGTCACTAAATTGATCACTACTGTTAGTTATGATTCACTTAATACCCAATTTGTTGATTGATTTACCTGATGATGTAGTAATGTGTAGCTATAAGTGCACGTTATGCACCCTACCCTGTCGCTGTGTTCATTGTAACTGTCTCTTTTTGAGGTTAAGCAGAAGTTATGTAAGACAGTAAACCAGTTTGACTCTCACGAAACGATTAATGACAGACAAGCGAAGCCTGTGAGCTAGTTCGAGTATTCAAAACAGGCTGTTACTGAAGGCGTTATGTTTCGATATATTCGGTTAGAATTTCCATTACTTTGTCCTTCCTGCATACAGCAAACATTTATTAAGGCTATAAAAAATTTTAATTAACTACAACAAAAATAAGAAGTAAGCTATGCTAGACATAGTAGCAAAAGGAACTGAAATACAAGGAATCAAATACTGGAACCAAGTAAAAAGCCAACATATTCAATTGTTATCATCCTCCTGACAAACCTAGACCCAAATCTTTCCAGCCTATCCAATTTAATTGAAGAAAACTCCATTATCTTAGGAGACATGACTAGCAAACAACTGTTATGGGTTTCTGAGGAAATAAACCCAAGAGGAGAAAACCTGAGTAATTTCTTAGATGAAACAGGACTAATAACTCTCAACAGTCGAGAAACCACTCATCTGTCTCATTTTTACGGTACAAAAGATGCCCTAGATATTACTGCGGTGTCTCCAGATCTTCACGACAAAGCTATTTGGTCTGATTTGGAACCAATACTAATCAATCCCAATATTAATCAATCTGAACCCAAAAACGACTAGACCAACCCAAAAATGAAAATATCGTTGGAACTTCCAGAAGGAAAATTGGGAGAAATACAAGGATGAAGTAAGTAAAATACTGAAAGATCACATATACCATGATGACTCAGACAAAGACTACATAACTTGGAAGAATACTATCCTAAATGCAGCAAAGAAAAGTATTCCAAAGGGCTACAGGAGAAAAGTTATTTCAAATTACACAAAGGTTCACCAGGAACCTGCCAGTAAAATAACTAAACGAAATGAATTATTTAACATCTTAAAATTTGGAAGCTCTCCAGAAACCAGGATTGAGTACAACAAGATAAATGCTGAAATTAAACAAACATATAATATATTACAAAGAACCAAGTGGCACCAATTTTGCCACAACTTAAATCCAAACACTTCAGATACCAAACTTTGGAAACTGACTGCTCATTTACAAAGAGACCTACCAAAGACAAATAAGACTAACCCGCTAAAAGATCCAGATGGAAATCTCAAAATTGGAGACAGGGAGATCGCAAATACCTTGGCCATTCATTTTCAAAATATAAGCAAACTAGAGATGAACACTAGGAAAGACCATCAAATATCAAAACAGGCTCGACAGCAGAAAAATGCTGCAAATTCCCCAAAATATAAAAACAAATTATTCTGGGATCCATTTACAATCTCTGAATTGAGAGATGCCTTGGAGAGACTAGATATAAATAAGTCATGTGGACCTGATAACATACAAGGAATTATGATCAAACATCTTCCTTCCCTAGCCCTAGATTGGTTACTTCGTCAATACAACAATAGTCTAAAACAAAGAAAAGCTCCAAAAGACTGGAAGACAGCCATAATCATACCAATCTTAAAGCCTAATCAAGATCAATAATAAAGCCTAATCATAGACCAATTTCACTAACTTCAATTCCAGGCAAATTGATGAAAAAAATACTTCAACGTTTGTATTATTATCTAAACAAAAAAAGTATACTACCACATTTTCAGGCTACCTTTAGAAGAAATCACTCAACAACTGATCAACTTTTCTACTTAACCCAGACAATTCAAGATAACTTCCAGACTAAACCTTCCAAATCCACCATTGCGGCTTTTTTAGATTTTAGCAATGCCTTTGACAAGGTGTGGAGGCAGAAACTCTTTTCCAAACTTTGTCATATTGGAATAGGAGGGAAAGTTCTAAACTGGATTTTTGACCTCCTAAGAAATAGAACAATTCGAGTTAGAATAAATAATACCTTTTCCAAGAAAGTGAAAATAAGACATGAACTCTCTCAAGGCAGCATTTTGAGCCCACTCCTGTTTTCCATCTACTTAAATGACTTAGATAAAAATATAAATAAAGAAACAAAGATAGCTATGTTTGCCAATGATTTTGTCCTGTTCTCAGCTCACAACAACCTATAAACAGCAGAAGGCCACTTAAACAAAGCCATTGAAAGTTTAGCTACATACTGTGAAAACCAAAAAAATCAAAATTAACCCTACTAAATCAGAAACCTGTGTTTTTACTATTTATAACCACCTCAGAAAGTGGAGACTAAAGATTAAGCTAAACAGTCAACTAATTACATTTAATGAAAACCCCAAATACCTTGGAGTTACTCTGGATCCATCGCTAAGCTTCAATAAACATATCAACTATGTTGCAATCAGAGCAAAAAGAAGACTAAATATCATGAAAATTATCTCAGGTAAAGAGTGGGTGCCGATGCTAAAACCTTAAAAGTCACATACACGTCTATTATCTGACCCATAATAGAATATGCTTCGCCTATCTGGATGCAAACATCACAAACCAGTTTAGACAAGCTTATAAAATTCGGGAAAATGCAGCTAGAATGATATGTGGACAAGGGAATACACCTCCTAGAAAAATAGCAGAATTCGAATCCAATCTTGTTCCTTTAAAAATTAGTGGCAAGAAAATCTTACTAAATTTGTAGGAAAAAAGAGCCAACCTTGCACATCGTAGAACAAGTGAACTTTTTAAAAACTGGAAACCAACAAACAGAATAAAGAAAAACTCAACAATGAATGAAATCATAGAAAATAAAATTCCCTTGGATTGTCCATAGCCAACTACTCAGCAATTCCTCTAAATAAAGACAGGAGAAATATAGTTATCAATTTTGAAATAGGAAAACATGAGAAAAAAGCCTAGAAAATCCTGAAATCTTGAGATGATTAGCTCTTTCAAAAATAATGGAACACGGACCTGACTCAATGACTCAATAAAAATCTACACAGATGGCTCCAAAAATCCAAATGGCAATTCTGAGAGTGGCGTACTCACCTATGGCTCTCAAAATATAGAACTAAAAATAACTAACAGTATTGAATTCAACTCATACCATGCATAATTAATAGCCATTAACACAACACTGCAACATTTGTATAAACAAACCCAAAGGAATTTATATTTTTTCACAGATTCTTTAGCAGCCCTTCAAGCTATTAAGAACTGCTACACTAGCCATCAAGAAAAACTTAGAGACATAGCAAAAAACATAAACAAACTACATAAGGATTCCGAAATAATTTTCCAATCAATCCCCCATGAGGGATTAAAGGGAAATGAAACTGCAGATGAAGTAGTAAATCACGTTCGTGATGCGGCGATGTCAACATTCATCATGTCTCGTCAAGCGGAAACTCACGAAGAAACATTTTTATGTTTATGTTTATTTTATTTTATTTTATTTTATTTTTTACAAAGTTTTAAATATATACAGCATGCTAGTTTCAATGTTTTCGATTAAATTTTATTTATAAAAAGTATTAATGAACTGTCTCAATAATACAGAATATTATCTCAAATGCAATTTTGATTGCAAGTTTACGTGTGTGTGTCTATATATATATATATATATATAGAATGACACATCCAGAACTTCTCGAAAAACTAGAGAAGAATGTACATTTTCTGTATTTTTCCGGGTGATTAACTGGAGTCGTTATTATGTCCAGATTTGCCCTAGTGGTTAGCATGTCCCGATAAGTATGCTAATTTACTGGAGAAACAAAGATTGGCCAATGAATGCCAATTCTTCATTTTTTGATTTCAGACTACATCATTATATGAAACGAATTATCTTCAATCTCCTCAACATAATGTGAATATCCACTACCAGTAGAATGCATTAAACAAATGATCATTGTATTAATATATTGCGCATTTGTCAGTAAAAAATACTTTACCAATGGGAAGCGCACTTTGGGACATGTATTTCCTATAAGAGTCCCCTCTGATGTCTCTGTGAATTCATTGATCATTGAATTGAATTCATTGATCGATCATCGCTTCATGAAGAAAGGAAAAAATATATATATTATGCGCTCATCTGGCAGTTATACATCAATACAACAATGCTCATGCGATGATTATGATACAAGTATCTTCTACGAGATCGTTATTGATAATGTGCTGCTTCAGTTATAAGCGCTTGAGAATGTAGTATTTGTGACATGCTGTGGGACGGGAAATACTGATAATAAATGTTAAAGTAATCCACCAAATGTTCTTTATTATGCAACTGTATTCTTACTAGTAAGTAACCGGTTGTTGTTTCATACTTTCAAAGGCTTCTCTCCCTGAAACCTTTTGATAAATCCAGCATTGAGGTAAGATGACTTGACATAAATTCACGTATCCAGACTGATGCCCAAAAGTAATATTAGTAATTTTAGGTCATGAATTTTAACCATGAGGTTTGTATCTATTTTTGTCCATCTCCTGGAAGCATGAATGTAACTTCTTTTTTTTTGTTTAATGTCGTTTGTATGACTTACTAAGTCCATATGTTATTTCTAAACAGCTCTGCATATGGTTGCGTGAAGCTTTATTTTATTTTTTTCACTCCCTCATCTTGAATCGGGTCAGGGTGAGTCAAAGGACATAAGTCTATGGAATTTTTCAAGTGCAAGAAAGATAATAGGAAAATTATTATTCTGTCTGCGTTTATGAATTCAAAGAAATTCAGTGGAAATAATTTCGACACGTCGTGTTTGGTTAGTTACTGACTTACTAATGTTTATTTATTTATTTATTTTAATTTTTATCCCACCTACAAAATAGATTGGTAACCTATCGTACAATTAGCATCATGGATGGACTCAAGGGTAGATAATCCAGAAATCGTTTTTGTAGAACTAAAATTATACTTTTTTTCCCCACTTCTTCTGGCTTCTAATTAAGCAGATAGCGATTTCACGCTAGGCGGTGAAAGTTGTCTGTCACCTAATCCAGGATACACAAACATCCGTATCGGGATCGAAGCCAGAGGCTGTTGATTGGACAGCAGGTATCCACTCAGCCAACTAGCCCTGTCATCAACCTTTGTCGGTGGGACGATGAAAAGATCATCCATCTTGTTTTTATTATTTTTTTTAATCGAGAAAACTTGATAAAGCCTTCTGAAGGAGACGTGGCAAAATGTCTGATCAATGAAACAGCAGAAAAAACCAACCGAGGTTCCTTTTTCTGGAACACCAGTACTCGTCACTGCGCATATTCGGGAACAACTGGTCTAGAACCTAGAACTCCTTCGTCTAAAAAGTTTACTACTCCCTGCGGAGATTGTCAAAGTTTATTGCCTTTTTTGTTATGAGTTTTCTCTTTCTCCCCCTCCCCACCACCACTTTGATAATATAAAATACAACAGTTCTAAAATATAATTCCTTGTTTAAAATGAACTAATAAATTCAAAATAATTAATTACCAAAAATCGCTTATACAATTTCAACTTCTTGTTCATTCCATCCTAAAGATCCACCAGTTTATATAATAACACTCATATAATAATAACGTTCGTTACTTTTTCTTTTAAATTATTGGTAACCTGTCGTACAATTAGCATCATTGGATAACTATAAAAATAACATATAATGTTGTGATGAAAGATCTTTAACCACCGTAAGTAAAACTTTCTCTTTATGCACTGCACTTTTTCTTTTGTATACGTATGAAGATAATGACATACAGTATATACTGTTTATAACTTTATATATTCTTTGACATGATTTACTGCTTTTCAGTCACTTATAAATTCTTTCATTAATTTTATATTTGAATATGCAATAAATTTGTTTTTAATCAAGAACGGATTTCCAATGGAAAAAAAAAAAGTGGGTTAGATAAACTAATCTGTTTTGTCACTCCACAAACATTCTAGAACAAAATGAACCCTCAGAAATATAGGCGAAGTGTGCGACGAAATTTGCGGTCTCACAGGAAAAAAATAGTTGTTTATATAGCAGAAGCATTTGATATGGATGAAACATCTGTTCAAAGACTGAGTCACGATTCAAGAGCTCTTTTGGTCTCTCAAACAGGCAAACGACTCCTTTGTTTCTGACTACCAGCTAAGTGGTTGCGTGGACTCTTCACACTCTAACAATATACGATCCAATGAGATAGATCTGATAGATTATGCCCAGCAGGATAAATGTGCTACCGTGAATCAGCAAACAACCAGATATACAAAAAATTATTCTGCTCATGATCTGAAACGCTTTTATCAGGCTGGAAATTTACCCAGCAGTGTGGAACGACATACACTTCTGGGAAAACATTGCAGTTTCCCGATAAACACTTTCCGTGACGCGTTATTTCAACCAAACATTTTCCTTTCCCTTCGAATTCGCCAGACCTCACATTCATTACCCGACGCTTATTGTTGGACATGAAGGAACAAATGTACCGAGAGTCATTGCTTTATGACATGATCAGATGAAAGACAATATCTGACCTATCGTGTCATTATATTTCCGTCTAAGGAATGTTTGACAGTCTCTATCTTCTAGGTGAAGAATATCTTGAGCGTGATGGTTTGCACCTTGAACATATGACTGTGTAATAAGTTAGCGTACATTTTACATATGAAAAGCAATACCATTCTGAAATAGTTTTCATTTTGGTTATCATTTTCTGGGTCATAGTGTATCTTGCAAATGCCCTATTAGAACATACGTCATGTTTAAAAAATTCGAATCCTGTCTTAGGATGCAACGACTTTTATAAGAGCCTTTCAGTTGATGAGTTTGCCGGTCTTATGTAGAGATTGGAGTTACTCCTCCTGAAAATTTCAGTTTTTCATCAAAAGGTAAACTGGTGGGAGAACACATGCAATTAACAGACATAATACACTGGCCTTAGTTACCGCATAGCCATAAATATAACCATTCCAGGCCAACGAATGTTAAAAGTAACAACCAGATATACAAAAATGTATCTGTTCTTTGCTCATGATCTGAAGCTGATTTATCAGGCTAGAAATTTACCTTTGGACATACAGTCGTTCCACACTGTTGAGAAAACATTGCATTTTCCCGATAAACACTTTCGCCAGACCTCACATTACCCGAAGCTTATTGTCGGACACGAAGCAACAAGTGTACCGAGGGTCATTGCTTTAGGGCATGATCAGATGAAAGACAACATCTGACCTGTCGTCATCACATTTCGAAACACTGTTACTTACGAAACATTTATTTTTGATAGTGTGATGGCTTTCTCTTTTTGTCACGAAGAAGTGCATGATAGAACCTTTAAATGACCTTTCCGTAAAGCTGATATCGCAACTTGACAAGAGTTGTGTGCCGCTAAAGCTATATGCAACCTGATCGGCTATCGGCTAATTTAAGCAAGTACTGTAACTTCGTATTGTGATAAATACGGACATGAATGTATTTATGCAAGAAGCATACAGAAGTGCCTTGTATTAGCAGAATAAGGTCATCACAGCGGATCCTCGAATGTTTTAGAACAATCATCCTGTAGCGTTCTTATTGCGCCCTCTACATCGCTTGTGCAATCGTGTTGCTATGTTTGTTATTGTATGTAGAAGCTGTTGAGAAGGCGGTTGCTAAGAAGTGTCATTGCTCCGATGTCCCAAAGGACGTCACTGCTTGTTCGATATGAAAACGACTTCTGTAGAACTGTTTTCTTTTATCGCCTGCGGGAATTCACAATTCGAGTTTCTCCCCCCCCCTTCCATTTCCCTGCCTTCTTTTATTCTCGATTGCCTTTTCGGTCACAAAGATTATTGAAATAAGGTAACGTTTTTATTATTGTGTTGCTCTATCTGTATATTGCCTCATTTCATAAAAATATCAGATAAAATTTCGTCCTCTTTTAAAAACACTGGCTATGTCCCCCCCCCCATTTTTTTTAAAATTTCGATGCCACTCAAGGAAGGCCGTTATCCTATAATACTCAGTATTAGTCGGATGGGCTAAGGATTAGATAATCCGAAAATCCTGCTAGATCTAGTGATCAAACATGGAATTTTTCCACGCCACTTCTGATCTACAGTAAACAAGATGGTGGTGTCGCATCGGACGATGAAATTCATCTACCACTTAAAGGCATTCACAAAACATTTATGTCGATACCGGGATTCGAACTCCAAGTTAAGGAACGGGTACACTTTCTCCTCGACCAACGAGACAGGCTCCATGGGTATATAAGTTCATCATGAAATGTCCGTTGCTAATTTTAATGTCTCTATTTCATCACGTTGCATCTGTACAAATTAAAACCAAATTATGACAAAAGTATAACGATGAAAAAAGAATTCACAAAAGATGATATTATAAACAGCTTCATAAAAAAAAAAGCGATGAATGGGAAAAGATAAACAAAATTTTACAAACAAGAAAAACAACAAAGACAAAAAAAAACTTTCGGTTCTGGATAAATCAGACCATTGAGCAGTGCTGAGCTAAGCATGCGGCGGCGCCTTTATTCACAATGAGAACAACGCGTGTCGAATGGCTGAAGCCATTTGGGTTGGAATCTACAACGCAAGAAACATTAACATGGAATTTTTCGACTGAAGTTGACCTAGTAGATTTTTTTCTTCCCAGAAATTGGTTGTGGTCTTCACGAAGCAGAAAAAAACTGGATGGGGAGCACATGCAATTTATAAATGTTAACTAGCTAGTGGCTTGTCTTTGCATAATGCTAAACAA
This sequence comes from Typopeltis vanoorti, assembly GCF_054136105.1. Lineage (NCBI taxonomy): Eukaryota > Metazoa > Arthropoda > Arachnida > Uropygi > Thelyphonidae > Typopeltis > Typopeltis vanoorti. The sequence goes on from NC_143568.1 coordinate 48,365,731, forward strand.
CAAAATTCAGTAAAAAGTACCTGTCGCGTTAACCCATTTCCAGCGACACGGTGTCTTTTTTCACAACCTAAAAAACTTTAAAAAAATACTGGAAAATCCAGCCTTTCGCATAAAGTAATATCGAGACACTTCTCGGTATAATGATGTAACCCTGATATAGTATCTATAAGAATATCACCATGAAATCATCAGATTTTTTTATTGCTCCCATCCACGAAAGGTAGTAAACCTACAGTACAGAATTGGCACCATGAGAGGGATACGAGATTTTTTTTTTATATTTTATTTATTTTTTTATATAGTCCCGTAATCCTCTTCCAAAGAACAAACGTGGAACTTTTCAAGCCACTTCAGATCTCCGATATGCAACGTGGTGGTCTCAGATCGGGAGATGAAATTCATGCCACTATAAAAATATTCACAAACATTCATCTTCCAATCAGCAGGCTGCCGGATGCTAATACGCTAACCACTCTGCCAAGCTGCCCGGAAAACACCTGTAACTTAACATAAAGTAAATTACACTGCCAAAAGAATTTTGTCACGAGTCACAGTAGGCGGATTCTTTGTATTTTAGGGCCTACAATTTAAAAAGAAGTGTGTTTTTTTTTTTCTTTCTCTCCCAGCAAATTAAGATTTTTTGTACGAAGTATACCAATACATAAGCTTGGCTAAATATTGTAAAAAAACTTACCAAAATAAATAATTGTCAAAGGAATATTAAGAGCCAAAATTCATGCCTGGATTAAGGCGAGTCAGCGTCTTCTTTCTCTCAAAAATAATTTTTTTAGTCCAATTTATTTTACGAAATCTTACATATACTTTAAAAAAAAAAACTCCGGTTTCTTTCTCAGTTTAGCACATGCAAAGGTATCAATCAACTCTGAGAAATTCATTTTTTGGAAGCGATGTCTTTTTCAGAGCATATAATAACCAGCGAGATTACTTTATCCTCTCCTGAACTAATAGTCTCCCATTTGTATAGTTTGTAATTAGCAGCGTTAGATAAATCCTTAAAGCAACCTCTAAATTTGAGAAGGTACTGTCAAGGTTATTTTTCTTGACGTACATCTCACGTTGAGACACCGTTTTTTGCCAACTCACATGCCTCATTGACAAGAGTTCGCATGACACCATATACTCGCATCCTCTCTAGGAAACCTAGGCAGGCCCTCGCCACAATTCGGGCGAATACTTACTTGTATGCATCAGATTGATAATATAACAATAGACTTTTCGAAACACAAATTACTATCGATATAGTATCCATTTAAAGTGTAAACAGAATTTAGGAAAATAGTTTTATATTGTTATGAAAATGTGTGTGAATCAATGATTGAATGATGTGCGTGTGTGGTGGTGGTGGGGGGGGGGGGGGGGGAATATTCATTTGTTAGGTACTCAATTCATCCAAAAAAGCAAAAAGATTTTTGTGTGCCCTTCAAAACTACGTTACGCTTGTCAGTGGTTTGGAGGCGAGAGGATAAAATTAAGATATTAATATGAACCCAAATCAATCTAATGAGCGGAACACAAAACTAATTTTTTAAAGAATAGTACTACGACACTTGTATATGAAAGCTAATGGAAAAAAAAAAAACTCAGATTTAAATACAAGCATTCAATTATTGCTTTATTTTTGAATGCTTGTATTTTAAATCAGAGTTTGTTTTTTTTTGTGTGTGTGTGGGGGGGGGGAGTAGTGCCTGTAACTTCGCGTATTTACATAATATTTTCCATGCGTTTTTCAACAACAGAAAGAAATGTGACCCGAGAGTCTGAAAATGCTTGAAGCTTTGTAATAAAGTGAGTTAAAAGGGACAACACCTTTGTAGAAAACAAACAGCTTATTTCCTCGGTCATTCTTATAGTGTGTCTATGAGCTGAAAAGAGTGGATTGTGAATTGGGAAGGTAGTGAATCATATCCAACATGAAATCAACGACAAACCCATGTGTAGCTGCTCTTTTGTCAAATTCATTATTACATGAAGACTCATTAAGATTTTGTCAGAAATCTCTCTTTTTACGTAACTAGTCATTTTTATCTTATTTTTATATATTTAGGAATGAAATATTCCTGATATTATATGCATATGCAAATCCACGATAAGTCTTTAAACATATTAGCTATTTATAACAACATCACCTGTCCAACTCCCTCTATCGAAAAAAAATAGGCAAATCTTATGGCATGTGACCCTTTATAATATGAGCATACTTTTAAAAAGAGGGCAGTGTAAGTACACCTGAGAGTGCGTTGTGCGAGTTCGCCTCAATTTTTTTTAAGCAGCTATGGCACCATTTAGAGTAAGTAATTGTTCAAAGACTTGAAAAAAAAATTGTAAGTTATTATCAATTCTTTTAAAGTTTCTTATAAAGTGGATAATGTTAAATCCCTTTCAAGAGTTTAGAAGTAATTTTCACGAGTTCTGTCGGACTATTACAAGCATAATCAAAAACTGATCGGTAACTGCCGTTCCACGTCGAATAACATTGCCCGCCACTTTTATTCCACAGGTTTATTCATGGGAACAATCGCTTCAAAACCTGAAGCTTCAAATTCACTTAGTTTAACTACTCTTCTGATAGTTAAACTACCGAAAACGTTTCTCCTCTGCAGACACCTAATGTATTTGTTCACAGATTGTAATGAACGTAGGTTTCGACGTTTGCTGAAGACTTCACAAATGCGACGTAAAATCTGACTAAATGGAAGGGATTAGTGTCGCAAACTAATTTTTGAGCATTTTATCAATCTCGTTAAATTGAAGCTGGTTTCTAGAAGCGGCTTAGATGTTTTGAATATAATACATGCCCCTATGAAATTCGAGCATATGTTTGTAAGATCAGTAAAAACAAATACTAAATTATCAATGGCTTTCTAAATTGCAACCTGTTTCCTCACTGCTCGGCTCATTTGAATCAGTGGTTGAGGAAGTTGTAGGAAGTTATCCGAAAGGGAAGTTTGTCAATCGCTATTAACACTTTCTAAAGCAGTTGTAAACCGTTCTTCATACCAATACCCTGCCGGGAAGAGAAACCAAACTGCTATTCCATAGTTAGATATACAAAAGCACGATGCAAACTTCATATACAGAACTTCAGAACTAAATCTGATGGACTATTAGCTAAAAGATCTATTTCACCAGATTGTTCGAAATCAAGCCGTGCCTCCAGTAGCGACGCTACACCTGAATTTGCTTCTCGCAAAAACGCAATCATTTCCTGTGCAGTGAGAAAAGTGTATTCGCAATATATTAAAAGGGTTATGAAAACATCTATGGTACGAAACAAACAATTCTGAATAGTGTGTTACTACTTAATCCTTGCAATGACACGCACATCCTGCCAAGATTATTAATGACTGAATTAGTGGCCTAATATTTTCGTATTTTAGATGCATCCATCAAAACATGGACTTTAACTCTTGAATATTTATTTTTTTTGTTCGCGACTTGTTTTACCCTCAAGGCGAGTGAATTTTGAATAATTGTTTATGCATCCAAACAAACCTTTTTGAATTGTTATTCGGTTCCACCAGATAAACATATTACGCCTTAACGTTGCTTTGTGTTTAGATGTGTGGTTGGTAACTGTTTTCAATCCCATGAAAGTGAAAATGCCCTTTTCGGACGAAAGAAGGCATCTTTAGTCGTTCCCGATAACTTTTAATATCCAACAAATGTTAAATTGCATCAGTTGCATTTTTAAAGGTCAATACATTCCGTCACCTGAATGTCAGCAGGTTAGCGTGACTAATAGTTGTCGGTTGCGTGTAAACCCTACGCATAAATATCTTGATCTGAACCTACCCGCCTCTTATGTTTAAACAGCCCTAGGTACAATGACATTCACATGTACCTACTGTTTTCGAGGGCGCTTTGGTCTCCTTGAAGCAATCGGTATGAGATTAGAGTATTAGAGAATGTTTCCTCAGGTTCGTCTTTAGTTTCTGGCGTCCTTCAATTTCAGGGAGGGAAAGGTTCATTAGCGCGGACAGTAATGTATGATAGCATTTGACAGCATTGCTATATGCAGCCATAGTTGTCTTTCTTCGAAAGATGCGTAAAAGGAACAGTTAACTTGATTAGGTCACGTGATCTGATTTTAAGATCATTTAGAACAAACTTCGGCGGTACTTGTGGTAATGAATTTGCCCTTTCCTTGACTCATACAACAGCGAACAAGTTAATCTGCACTTTATTTCGTAAAAAAATAAGCACAAAAATTAAACTGAAACTGGATCTAATAATTTGTACTCTGTTCCTAATAAGTTAATTCGCTTAGGCATAGACTCCACCAACGTAGAACACTTTTTTCTTTTTCCTAACTTCTGCATCCCGAAAATTAAATTGCGATACGTATATTTACAAGTCTTTCGCTATAGCCCACTAATTTTCTATTAGATTAATGTCTTTCCTGACATTAATCTAACATCTGAAGCAATTGGATGTGATTTTTTTTTCAGGAACTTATACTTACTTTGAAGCGTGGCTTGGAGCGAGATCCTGTTATAAGATGAGTTCTGAATCTGTGGGACCATTCTTTTCTCAAATGTTTTTATGTACTGGTCACTTTCATCATTAGATAGACTGGCACAAGTCATCCTGGACCGTCATGTGTAAAACAATCTCAGAACATTTTTTTTTAGCTGGGCGGGAGAAATCTTCTCAGCCAGAGATTTGCAAACATAGTGTAATACTCGCTCTCCTTGCACCAACGAACGGCTCATCTGAGATGTCCTTCCGCTTCCAACAATCTTCGACGGACTCATGTAAGAAACATTAATCTGATTAGTCTGTCTACAGCAGACCATCTAGGATTCATTTTACTTTTCCTAACTAAACGGTCTTGTAAGTGTAGTTTCCTTCTTGTCAGAAAGGCACCAGTCTCTCTAAACCTCTTAAAATTGCATTAACAGTACCCAAACCAACGCCACTCATGGATAATTTCTTATTCGTGAATGTGTGCTGAGAAAGCACATTTTTGAACGCTTTCTTGGAGATGTATTCATTGATGTCTGCACAAAATGAATGACATTAAGTATGTCAACTTCTTTACACTAATAAAAACGCACAACATTATTAAGCATTGCAAAGACAGTTAAAACACGCAGCGCTCAACCGAAAATAGCAAGATGAAACCAAACTAATACTGGAAACTTTAAATTTTAAATTCGGCTTGTTCGGATTAATTTGTTCGCTACTGTACTTGCTTGGTGTTACAGGGTAGGCTCGAGCTCGCTCCATACTTTACTCTCACCCACGAAAGGTTATTGCGAACCTATCTCATTTTGTCCAATGAGTGGTTTAAGGATTTTTCTATTTATCAATATTACATTTTTTTCTTTTTGTTTTGAATTCGTTTTTTATAGTATGGAAACCCTGCTCCAGAGTCGGACGTGAAACTTAAAGCAAAAAGCAAGGCAGTGGTCTCACACCACACTAGTTCGTGCAGCATTGATACTCTCCTCCGATTGGTAATGCATCTTATTCCGATCTGCACGAGAATTCTTCTTATCGCTTTCTCATGACCTTAAAAATCCCCTTCTATCTTGATGTCGGCTCTTGAAATTGTCTAGTTTTCTGGAATCGATATTCCTTAAGCAAGCTTTAATATTCCATAAAATAGATATCTCGTTTAGATAATAGCTTTTGTTCATTAAGGGATTTTACTGTTATTTTTAGCGGTTTGATATAATTATTCTCCCTTTCCTTATGACTGATTATCCAGACATCAATGGTCATACCATCCAAATGAAGTTGACCAAAGACTTGTAAATTCGAACTTTTCTGCTTGTATCTTATTCTACCGTACTACTTTCGCAGAACTCGTACTCGCCTAAATCTTCAGATGAAGTGGGATCGCCTGAATATCTGACAACGTAAGCTAACTTTATTGGCTAATACTTGAATTATTCAGCTTGAAGATGGCAGATCATCCTTCAAACTAATTTCCGAGCAAGTCTGCTCTGAAATTCCCGTGAAATTCTATCTGCCATTTTCCCAAAGAACAAAACGTGAATATCAATGCCACTTCTGAAACTGAGGTACATTTCAGGAGTGGCATAACATTGCACCACAACCCAGTTTTGATAGCAGCGAACTTAATACATCGAAAGTAAGCACCGGCTAGACACTACGGAACTTAATCTCACAAAATTGACATTCGTCCTGCTTCTAGCATTTAGATGCATAGAAGTCTAAGAATTAAATGAGCAAATTGCGCACTAAAATAACATGGCAATCTCTCATGCACTTGTAGGAAAAAAATTTAGCTTGAGGTTCGATTAGCGAGTTCGTGGTCTCCGGCATTCGCTGGACTATTTCCACTCGAGAGGCTGCCTTATTTGTTCCTGCAATGGTGATATTAACCTAATTAGTTATTTCTAATGACATTAGCATTCTTTCATAAGATCAGTTACCTTAGTGCAACAGGGCTTTCTTTCACTCGCATGTGATGCTTGCATTCGCTACTGCTACAGAGTAGAACAGTATTGTCCTGTAAAACTAGCGGGGCTCAACTAAATACTGTTGCCATTTGATAAATGTAAACCATCATGGTTGCTATTCCAGGCTGAGTTAGTGTTTGATAAGTGTTGCCCTAGCACCGAATCTGTTGGTACTCGTGTACGTAATGCTTCCGTGCAACTAATTTTTGAGAAAAAGAAACCGTGTAGTCGGGATATGATTAGAGCGTGTCATTTTTAGTTTGCGTAACACTTAACTTTCCTGCACGTTGTGTAGAAGTTAACTTTCCTGCATAATGCATTTCACTAAATCAAAAATCTTCGTCCCACTTCCATTTGTTATTCTTCTCCCCTACTTTACCACTTAAATTACCAGGTAGCTAGGATTAATTTCTCAACCATGACATTCTTTTAATCTAATTCTCGTTTCTGGTATTCTTTCTATTCACCAATAACCTTTTCATAGTTCTCGAAATGGAATCTATAGTGTGCTAATTAACAAATCTGCTACATTTTTAGATTTGCATAAAATGGCTATTTAATTTGTACTCTCTCAACGGCTCATTTTTACATTGGCTACTTAATATTCAAATCTATGTATATTAGTTATGACCTATTAACGTTAAGTGTACTATTTCGTCTTCGTGATTCACTCTAAATCAGGCCTGTCAAACGCGTTTACCTCCAAGGGCCAAATTAAGAATTTTACATCAAGCCGCGGGCCGCAATAGAAATAAAGAGGAAACAGGTTTTTTAGAGTATATAAGTGCAAAATACAACCATATTACAAAAATACTTATAAAATAAGTTTACGTAATTTAAATAAAATTATACATAATTTTTTGAAGAAACTTGACAACGTTTTTCATTAACGAAATCTTCAAAATTTGGTTGAATTTGAGCTGCAGTTATTTGCAATATTTCTTGCACATGCTGGTCTGTTAATCTTGATCTTTCCGCAGTTTAAAGAATAATAAAAGTTGAAAATAGTTGTTCACATAAATGTGCTACCGAACATAGATAAAATACACCTAATTGCACAGAACAATTGGAATATCGATCGACTGATAAATTATTATAGAACTTTGGAATTCCAACATCAACAGAATTCGTTCTTGCCTATTTTTTTTACTAATAACGAAAACTTTACGTCACCTAACACCCATCTTCAATTTTTTTCTGTATCTTCCAGATTCTTTCGGAATTGTTTTAATTTCGACAGGCATTTCTCATAATGCATACTTCCATCTTTACAGATGGGAAAGTATTGGTACAAGATAGTTTCTGTCCACGTCATCAGAAACTCATCTTACCAAAAGACCATAACATGCCATTTACAAGCATAATAATAAACATAAAATAGTTTAATTTCTTCGGCTCTAATTCCAAAAACTGTCTTTCGTGAGCATAATGCTGTTCCCTTCCAGTATTTTCGAACTCATTTTTCAGTTATATGGTTTACCTTCTGGCAACAATCTGCTTTAGAAACTAACTGAAGATTATAAACAGTTTGGTTTTTATTTGCTATTTTAATTCGATTTCCTGTGCGAGATAACTGGTATCGATTCGCTTCGCTTGGTCTTATGAAAATAAGTAGCAATAAATTATCTTCTTGGCCAATAGATGGCGTCACCGTGGAAGCACGTGAATGAACAGAAGTAGGTGATAGTTTTACAACCCCTTAAAACTGCCGATTGAACTTTAAGAAAAACAATGGAGATTACAATCCAAGCATTAATAAACTACCTAATGCTATCCTTTAAGCTAAGATTTCCATAACCGATAACTTGCGAATTGCGTAATGCTTTCAGTTTGTTTACAACAGATAATCCAGCATATTTCAAGCTCATTTGAAATTATAAACATGTAACCCATACCCAAATGTATTTGATTCCCTAAATGGAAGAGGCTGCAGTGTCACCCAGCACGTACAAGAACATACCACAGATCTCATTCCGAGATGCAATCTTCAGGGTTCTACAAACCCAATATCTTATAGCGTGGGACAGTGCATTATCCTGGAAGATTCAATTTGAGACTTTATATCGATTCAGAGTACATAAGAGGTCGAAGGACCTATAAGCACATCGGTGCAAGTAAGGACCTAAGTTTTATGGTTCTTAATTGTATTGTGCAAGAATACCTCTTGCAGTAAGTGTTCCAGAGGACGGGGATAGATGGAATAAGAACAAGATGAGAAGACTCGTTTTTGCGGCTGAACAGTAAAAGGCTGCTGGGCAACTGCTGCTCTTGTTTTAACAGGTGCAACGGAAAGTGCAGGATTAATTGCCAGTTCAGTGGAGCAATGACCGTTGAAATAATTGTAAAATAATGCCGTATCATTTACATCTGAGATAAAGGTTAAGAGGATCATCTGGATAGCGCCAGGAATTTTTCTAAGTTTTAGATGCACCACCCCAAATGAAAAAAAGATTTTATATTTGTATAAAGCTAAGAGGTGGTTGAGCGTAAAATAGCAACGAAAACCTAACGAAGGAGTGCCTTGTTTTTTGGATGCATAAAGAAGTTTATGCTAGGAAACTGGAGACAAATTAGTTTAAGCAGAGTTCTAATTTTTTTTTTTTTTTTGAGGGTAAAGATAGGTGCGATACTTTTCTACGAGGGGAAAGCAAAACTATTTTAGCTGCGTTGAAGGCGAGTAGATTATACTCTTCCCATTGATAGATAGTACGCAACCATGTTTAAAACATGGTAGATCTTGACAGTTCGAATATCTTCACTGTATGGTTTGACAAAGGAGTAGGGGGGAGAGAGAGAGAGAGAGAGAGAGAGAACTATTGTCTGTAAAACTCTGCATAAGATTACTAGTTACTGAGTAGGTAGTTTTATGTATAGGAAAAATTTAGGTGTTAAGACAGAGCCCTGAGCTACCTCTTGCAAAGCTCGTAGAGAGAAGCCATCTACTATGAAATGCAGTAAACGACCAGAGAAGAAGCCAGCAATCCAATTAGAGGTTAGCAGGTAGATCAAAGGATGGAATGGAAATTTGTTTAGCAGGCTTCTGTCGGATACGGGAATCTCAAGAGTGAGAGCACAAGTTTCTAAAATTTTCCATAGCACATGTCCAGTGGATCTAAACTAGATCAACTGTGGATCTTGGTGGAATCAATACTGGTCGTCGCTGATTGACACTTTGTCTTCAGGACATTCACAATTGCATTGTCTCACTGCCTACACATTCACAAAATTCGACCTTCTTGGCCTTACAACGCTTAGTGGCACCAGCACATAAGCAAATACCTGTTTGCCACTTTAAAGCATCAGTGGCACTAGATGTGTTAATTAGCGAGTCACTAAGTAGTGAAGTTAACAATCAATGACTGGCCATTCCTTCTTGGAAAGGACGGGTGATGTGATCGGTCGGTAGTGTAACACTTTTGAATAAGCTGAATGTGATCTGCTTCCTTCAACGCATGAAGATAAATACTGGTTATATATATAATACTGTACAGGGGACATGTGTTAACTCTGGAGAGCACAATGTTGTTTAATATTGAAAAGTATATAATCAAATGCCACAAAAGGCATGTACTGGCAACCCGCAGCATACATGCAGTGTGTGCTGCAGCTTGCCAGTACATGCCTTTTTGTGGCATCTGACTATACGTTTCAATATGCACTTTTCCTTGAGCAGTAAACTGCACAAGCGATTCACAGACAGATGAACTTCGTCAGTCTACCTGTTTAGCATAATTCTCAATGTCTTGCAATTCGACAGCAAGCTGTTTGATATGTTTGTTCCATTTTTGGTAAGAGTTTCATGACTAGTGCATAGGTAATCCTATGGAAACTACATGATTGACACCACTTAGAAACGGAAAGGTCCCTCTTTCGATTAGTAGTCGAATGTTTAATATCATTCGAACTGCTCCTTTCTAAAATAGTTGCCATTACTTGCCTTTTCTAAATAGCCAACTTGTTCAGGTTGGATTTCAGCTTCAGACGGGTAGCGAAACCTGAGTTAAGTTCTAATGTACTAGAACGAACTCGTTGCCGACACGAGGGTTAATGTTCGAATCTTTACAGGTTTTCTAGCATGACATTCACTTTTAGCTGTTTTAAAATACATCAGTGCCATTTACTACATCGAAATTTTACAAAAATTTCGAGGCCAAAGGTTGATCTATTAAATAGAGTTCATTGAATCGTTCCCTAATTAACTGTTCATTCAACTACATACGTAAATCCTGAATTCAATATGCGAGTTCCTGTTGCGTCTGTTAAGATTACAGCATTTAATAGTGCTAAACATGCCATTTGCCTGAAATAGTAAATGTTCAGTATGACCAAATGAGACCTCTAGAATCTAACTTCGGATGAAAAGTATGATTCCCTTACGTAATGTCTTGTTAGCCCTTTCGATTGTACGATACATCGTTACATTTTGTGTGCAACCCGGAGTCGACGCTGATACTCGTCAAACGTATAGCGCTTCTCCACTACTTTGTTTCAAATATGCTTAAATTGCCTTTCTTCATAAGCAGAACAGATGGTCTCTACAAGACCGTGTCGTTAATCACAGTAATCCCCTTGGAAGTATTCTAGTAGCACCTCCATAGTCCAAAGATTCATTGCGAGAGACTCGAACTATTTGCACAATCTTACCTCTCGATAAACCCATTTGAACCCATTAATAAAGCACTTGCAACTTACTCTAGCAATCCATTCCACTTCACAACTCTCAAAGCAAAAAATCTAGTCCTCGCAGCCCTACTAACCATGCCTTTTGGTCAATTTCCATGGTTGATTGACCTCTTGTCGCCCCCTCTAGCGAAGTGAAACATTTTTCCCCTGCATCAATCCTATAAACCCTTTTTTAAGTAACTTAAATGTTTCTATCATATCCCCAACTTCTGCAATCCTCATAGGAAACATTCCACAGATCACTTACCATCTTGGCCACTCGCCTCTGAATCTTCTCCACCGCTTCCTCATCCCCAAGAGACCAGCCCTCAGTACAGTAATTTTAGATGTGGATTTATCATGGCTTTATAAAGAGGAATTACTTCCTTAATCTACTTGTTAGTGTTCAATATTAGTCAATCTTATGAGCTACTTTAGCAATATGTCCTAAATCTGAATTCTTTCGCCCTTAAATCTCTAGCTTCATCTATTTCCTGGAGTACAGTACCATCAATGTGGCACGCAGATTGTAATCTAATAGCTAATTTAAAAGCGTCTGTCTGATTTCCTTTCATAACACTAGCTCAGTATTTATTTGAGTTTTGAACTTTAAGTTTACGCTTTCTACTAATAATATTGCATTTTTCATCTGTGTGATCGGTAATGTTTCATTTTTTTTTTTCCCTTCCCGGATAAACTATCTTCAGTCTCTCCGCACCTCTAAGAGGTACGGAAATAGTCTTCGTGCATTACTTCAGTTGAATATATTCTTCACCTAAAGAATTCGAACGTACATAATGAGAACTCCTGTAGCCAGTCGATAAATGATCTTGCTCCTTTTCAGGGTTCGGATGTATTCCTTACAAACTTCGATCTAGTGAGGTTACCTGATATCCTTGTCCACCAAAGCTAACAACATCAATTCCCCCATTGTTCGCATTCGACCATTTGCATGGTTTCGGATAATTCACTTAACTTCAACTACTTGAAGTAGCCTCGCACTTCTAAATGGAACTGTTCATTCTTCAGGTAATTCTTCAATATGGACGTTTTTGTGACCATCTTTTTTAGAGGAGTTAAATCTCCCCTAAAAATTCCAACATGGAACCAGCCATTTTTAACAGTAATTCATGTTTTCAGTGAAGTGTTCCTACAATATCTAAAACTATCAGATTTTGTGCCACTGATTTTCATTCGAAAAACCGACACTGACCGGAACATATGCATACAGGACCTGTCCTCATAGCCTTGGTTGATTTGGCCAGGAACTTCAAATGACCAATAGCCAACGGAGACCTTGTTTATACATTGTTAATGACAGCCACTTACAGGACTACTTTGAGTAACATGTTGGTTGTCAAGGTCCCGCTAAAGCAGATAACGACAGAATGACTAATAGCAAATTAATTGGGTCAACTAACGAGGTTACAAAAGACTTAGGCAACAGCATTATCTTATTGCTGTTTTCATAGCTATCATTAACTCTTCCATTCCTTAAGTATCAGGACGAATGTTGAGTAATTGCGTGTTCAGAACACTTCTGTATGCAACATCTTATGAACTAAAAATAGCTACTTATCTTAATATAAGAGGTTTGTGCCGGCGATAGTGAAAATAGTATTTGAAAGTGATGGGATGGATGTCTGTAGGGGCTCATGGGATGTAAAACGGTGTCGGCACTGTTTTTCATGATCCAGCATTATGAATGCTTCTGCTGTGCTGTATTCATAATATATCTCATTCACCTAAACTTAAACATCTGTTCAGGTTAGACTCGAAAAATTCTGTTCAACTTTCCTTATTGCAATTTGCACTTCATTCAGTATATTTTTATTTTGTTGCCTCGATTTTGTTCTGAATCTTTCAGTGACCTTTCAGACCATCACTCAGATGGCAGTTGATCTGCAGTTTCACTTCAACGAAAATAAGTACGCAGCTAAAAGGGCATGCTTATGCATACTCTTTCAGTTGCGCACTCAAAATTTTCCTGTACATGCTCGCTCCTGGTCATTGTTGCAACAGCATTTTACTACACTCGAACATAATCTAAAAATTGCTAAGATGATCTCATTACTTTATTATATTCATTTATCCTTTATTCCATTGTTCTTTATTCAGCCTAGGAAAGATACAATGGAAGCAGCTCGGTGTGAGGAAGCAGACAGATGTGAAGGCGAACAATGCATCGGTGCCAATTCGCTTTATGTAAAGATGGTACCCTCCGATGGATTGACAACGGTGGTCGTGAAACGCCAGTACCTGGCCATTTCTCCTGTCCTGAGAAATCTCCTGGAAGAAGCCAGCAGATCTGATGACCCCATTCAACAAGCAGTAATTAATGTTAATCTTACAACGAGGGTGTTGGATGTAATCGCCCGCTATCTGGTGTACAAATACATATATGACGAAAGAACTAGAGCATATCCTGCTCTTCATGCTCCAGAGTTCTATATTTCTCCCGAAGTAGTCGTAGAAGTACTGGCTGCTGCCAATTATTTACAGTGTTAAATTAACTTTTGTATTCCCTTGATTTTTATGTAAATAAACATTTCAAGCATTTTTTTGTTCTTCAGGTGTCATACACGGCAATACTTTACAACTTTTGTATGCTTCCCAATATTTTTAATTGGGACATAAGCTGGTAATCATAAGATGTGTAGTCTTACTTCAGAAAATTAAGCTTACATCTTTGGCACTCGATCACTCAGCAGTTTGAATATATTCGTTTTCAAAACAGGTTTTGTCCTCAACTTATAAAAACTTTTCTTAACATAGCTCCATTAAAAGCTAGATTTTATGAACATGCAGCAAAAGTTTAATGCTTCAAAAAACAAAACAAAACGGGATTTTGAAAATTATTCAAAAAATAACGAATGACAAAGTAACAAGCTTTAGTTAGCAGTAAATTTAAAGGGATGGTAAGTATCAATGAGCAATCTGCTCACTACTATAGATTTCTGCATGTTATCGAAGGAAATGAAACGTCGTTTTAGACAAATGAAACTCGTACTAAAAGACATGGTCTTACTTTAAAAAGTAAGACCAACGTTAGCTCGCGCAAAGATTTCACTCCTTTCAATGTATAAAGTCAAATTTTGCCAGTTAGGTAATAAATTTTTGCTTATACATTGAAATGCAAAATTTTAAAGCAATAAAGGCTTTAAAAAATATCTGAGTGTTACTATCAAGCGTTGAGTCACTTGGCAGTTGTTTCATGGGGGGGGGGGTTATCCGAAGCTTTCAAGAAACAAGTGACTCAACTTGATGGTAACATTTTCAGATTTTTTTAAGCCTTTATTGCGTTCTGCAGAGTTGATTTTGGAATCCCCAACTCATCTTCAAGCTCACGGACGATTTCGGGTTTTCTTTGAAATCGCGCACGTTTTGGATGTTAACTTCGCTCAGTCCAGTTTTTGGACTGCCCGGCTTTTCGTCGTCCTCAAGCTTCTCACGACCATTTTGAAATCGCTTAAACCACTTGTAAATTTGAATAAGGGATAAGTATTCATCAGCGTATGCTTTTTGAAGTATTTCATGCGTTTCGGTAAAACTTGTACTAAGTTTAACACAAGTCAATTGCAGCTCTGTTTTGAAACCCATTTTCCGACCGTTCGTCAAAACACTCGCTCTTGACACTATATAAATCTACTTTTAATGAAACAAAAGTCATAAACAGTTGACACAACACTAATGAAAGTTGCCGCTTAAGACAAGGATACAAAGGTGGTCTACTAGTTCCTATTTTCGAAAAATTCGGTTTCTTTTTGGACAGGGGGTGTATGAAAAGCGGCTTCACTTCAAGCGACTGAAATATCATTCTTGGTACGCATGCTGCTATTATGTAGTGGTTCTCATCAAAACAAAGTATTTTGTCGAAACGAAGTACTCTAGTATTTGAACTATACTGATTAGGGCAAGACCTCGTAGAATTGTTCCTGTCGAAACAGAGCGTATATAAATTTAAAGCAACTACTAATCCCATGTTTTGACATGGGGAAAGCTGGTTCCTTCCGTTGGAGCAGGAATTTTCTATTTCAAAGTTGTCAATTTAACAGTCCTTTAATATTTTTTCTTAAACCTGGTTAACATGCAAAAAGTATTATCTATCCTATGGTTTAAACACTGAGTGGAAAGCTCAGCTCGTTAAAAAGTTAAAAGGCTAAGTTTAGTTTTAATAAGAACCCTAAAACTGGGATGCTGTAAATGCATTCTGACCTGCACTAGTGAGATTTCACTCTTGGGTTTAAGCATTCACAAGCGATGCAAAACGGGTTTTTAATTTGTTCAACCCCATGAACAAGATGGCAAAATCTACACGCAATATGCTGTAGATTTTGCCATGATACTTCATAATGGCTCGTAACAAGCGCATCTTTTCAGCCTATTAAACTGGTTCGAATCAAATCCCGTCTAAGATGCGAGGAACACCGGCCGTCGGCAGAGTGGTCAGCGTATCCTCTTTTCAATAAACGGGCTTATTGAAGGCCTGAAGCTTCATGTTTTGGTCTCCAGAGCAGGGTTTCCGGAATAAGTTTAAAAAAAAATCGTATTCCATTATGAACTTCTCATGTGGGAGTAACGCAAAACTTGTTAAGGTATCTAATAGTTTCCAGGAATGTATGTAAAACGGGCAGTGAAAGCAGTAATTAAGAATACACTGCTCCCAGCCTTGTTTGCTTATTTCTCTTCAACCTATTACATCTATTTCATTACAAACATAACTTTCGCTTATCGCAATATATATATATATATATATATATATATATATATTAATGAATCGCTAAAATTCCGGAACTAAGTGACAACATTCATCTGAAATAAAGGCTACTATAGGATGCGCAACTTGCCAATATCTTTTTTGACGTCCTTAGTAAAATACTTCTTTGGCAAGCATGATGCCTCAGTTAAATAAGATGAACACATTACGCGACACTTTCAAGGAGTTCAGACGCCTTGAAGGAGGGCGGGCACCTACTCTACGAATATCTCCACCACTCAATGCAACTACCTTATTCCCCCCTCCGGTCCGAAAATCTTAATTGGAAAATTCCAGAAATTTAAAATTAAGATTTTAATTGCAAAGTGGATATTAGATCCAACGTTATTTCAAAGTGTTTATATATAAATAAAAATTATGATAGTTTCGCAAGTTGACCTGAGAGCTTACGAAAATACATTCCACGGCATCCCCGAGTGATATTTCAAGCGACTGAAATACAGGGTGTCCCAAAATTCACGCAAGAAGTAATTTTGATAGAAAACACAGGTTTTTAATTAAAAATTGTAATTTCTTATTGATTCATACAGTATAGGGTTATGCAGGGAATAGCATATCGGGTAAATGGCCTCCACGGCTTTGCTGGCACATACGCACTCTTTTGTCGAAATTTTCCATGACCGTTTTGCATAAATGTGGCTCAATTTCCTCCAAGGCGTGGGTGGTCGTGGGCTGGTTGGCATAAACCTTAGACTTCAAAAAAAACCCAAAGAAAAAAGTCCAACGGAGTTGAGTCACATGATCTGGCTGGCCAATTCTGATCACCAAAACGGGAAATTACACGACCAGGAAATGACTCGTGCAGTAATTGAATTGATTCTCGGGCTGTATGGCATATGGCGCCGTCTTGTTGAAACCACATGTCGTCCATATCTTGCAATTTAGGCACAAAACTGGATTATCATGTCGTGATAGCGAGCACCATTAACTGTTATTGCCTTACCAGTCGCATTTTCGAAGAAGAATGGACCGATGATGCCTCTAGTCCAAAATCCGCACCATACAGTGACACGTTGTGGATGCATTTGTTTCTCAACAATCACGCGTGGATTTTCTGAACCCCAAATGCGACAATTTTGTCGATTAACGAAGCCATCAAGATGAAAATGAGCCTCATCGCTGAAGATTATTTTGTTCTCAAAATAAGCATCCACTTGTTCCATAATCCATTCAACGAACTCTCTTCGCTGTGTGTGGTCAGTAGGCTTCAGTTCTTGAGTCAATTGAACTTTGTAAGCATAAAGATGCAAATCTTTCGTGAGAATACGCTGTAGAGAGCTTCTCGAAATGCCCAATTCAAGACCACGATGCCGAATTGATGTTCCTGGACTCTAAGCAACACTCTCACGAACTGCTTCAATGTTTTCTGTTGAAGGACGGCCAGAGTGTATAAGATCACTAATTGATCCAGTTTCCTTGAATTTTTTAATTAATCTTTTCACAGTTGAAATTAAATCACTATTCCGACCATATTTTGTACGAAAATTGCGAACTAGTAGTTGCCAAATCTTCATTATTTTAAAATATTGCTCAACAGTGAAAATGCGTTGTTCTTTCGTGTAGCGCTCCATTTTTAATAACCCTGAACTGTCAGCTGTCACACTGTCTTTTTTTTTCTCGTTGGCAACACTTTACCGCAAAAATGGCGCTAAATTGAAATCTTGCGTGAATTTTGGGACACCCTTTATCATTCTTGGCACGCATGCTGCTATTAATTCTGTAGTGGTTTTTCAGGGAAGAACCACTTAGTTTGCACTACTTGAGTAGCTAAGACAACTCGGGGATGCCGAGGATTGTATTTTTGTAAGCGCTCAGGTCAACTTGCGAAAGTTTTCATAGTTTATTCACTTTGAAATTAATGTTGGATCTATCCACTTTGCCGATAATTTTACATCGTCGAAATGAAATTGTACGCCTATTTCTTTTAGTAATAGACAATTCATAAATTTTTAAATTGCACTCCGCTCTGAGTAGTTCTCGGTTATCAGATCGACTGTCGCGGTCGCGCAGTGCTTTGTGTTTAAGTAATCCGTATTTTTACTTAATGGCTCCAAAGCGCAAGAGTAGTGATGCTGGCAATTCGGATATGCCAAAGAGAAGCCGTGAAGTGCTTGATTTTAAATGATCAAGGTGAAAGTTCTCGACTTTATAAAATAAAATAATAAAAAAAAAACATATGCTGAGGTTGCTAAGATTCCATTCACATTCAGATAACCCTTATTACACTGTTATTATTCTATTTTATTATTAGTTATCGCAAATCTCTTACTGTGCCTAATTTATAAATTAAACTTTAGGTATGTATAGGAAAAAAGTGTGTGTGTGTATGGTTCGTTATTATCCGCGGGATGTCTTGAAACTTATCCCCGCGGATAAGGGGAGACTACTGTACAGCAGCGAACCGCAGCTACACCAGTGCTTCCCAAACTTATGGATGTAAAGGCCTTTGGAAAAAATTAAAATATCTCACGGCCCCCATCGACACACTACGGACTAAAAAGATGACATTAGTGAATAAAGTTATCCCGTCGTTTATTTATAGTTCTAATGCATGTGATCTGTGCTATCAGCGCAGTCGCCCTGATAAGCATATATATATTTACTAATAACAAGAGCCGAAATACGCAGGAAGCAAAATTTGTGAACCAACACCAATGTGGCATTTTTTTCATTAAAATAAAATATAAAAATTAAATACGTTTCTTTTAAGATAAAAAGAAATCTTAGTCTTAAAACATTTTAAATTTGATTTCAGGGCCCCTCAACGAAACTAACGGCTCCCAAGGGGACCGTGGTGGCCCACAGTTTCGGAACTATACTAGTGGAGTTCACACCACTACCATATTCAAATAATCACAAACATCTAGGGAGGATTCGAACTCGCAACCTTTTGAGTGGAGAGCAGGTATGCTAAGCAGGCCGACAAAAATTAATGCCAGCAGCACCCAAGGTTTCCAGGTGGTACTCCCTCCCCAAGTACTAACTGTGCTCAAGTTTTGCTTAACTTCAGTGACCAAATTGAACGCATTCAATAAATCTAATTCATATTAATGTGAACAAGCAATCGGTTTATCATTCTTCACAACACTTGGTATAAATTTGTACAAAGCACACTTCCGGCTTTCGGAAGTGTGCTTTGAGACTGCATTCGACTAGTTATATAATCTAGAAATGAACGTTAACATGCAAGAATGAGCATATTTAATTCATTTGTATCTGACAGCGTAACCTGCTACTGACAAATGTTACATCGATCGTATGCTGGATATAATATAACACACTTCATAAATCAAATGTTTTTACCTCAGCAAGACAAGAAATGCTTAGGGAAAATGTTTTTAACCGACTGCTACTATAAAGCAGTAATACTGATGTCCTTTTAAACTCAGTCTGCAGGCGACTTCTCCATCTAACAGTTTGGATGTTATGAATTAAAATGAGTAGGAAATTGTCCTATTCCCCTATTTGCGAAATATGAATATTTGCAGTTTCAACAATACCAAAACGTGCAAACAGATTGTATTGAACGGAATATCATGCTTTATTCTTCCAATTCTAGCACAACATAGTTTTGGTTCACCATATGTGTCTACCCTATTTGTTATCGAAACGAGTTAAGTGCAGAAGGAAGGTATTTGTGTGTAGCAACATCAGGTAGACTACACTTACCACATAACGCACTCTCGTCTGACCTCATTCTGCATAGTTCAATGGCTTTGACGCAAAACGCCCACCTCTAATAATATATATATTTTTTTTCTTTTCACTTCAACACTCGCGAACGGAGTACTTCTGTTTATTTCCAGGAGCTAGCTGGTAAATTGGCCATTCTGTCACACTCAGCTTGAGAGCACCACCCATACGCAACTTCCTCTTGGGTGACCTTGACAGATTCACGTGAACAGCCCACAAGCAACTTCCCCGAACTCGGCTACAGAGCAGCAGTCCTAGAAAGGAAGTTTTTGAGAATCGAATGCAATTCCTATTGCGTGAACTGAAGTGCACTAGAATATTGATTCACAAGGTGCAACTCGCCGTTAGAATGATGAAACAGGAAAAAACCGGGATTAAAAGTAGCAAAAAGGGAAAATATTTGGTACTTTAGTCGTACAAGCACTGTATCGCTAGTGGAAATGGCCTTGATAATTCTAAGGTTGATGGAATTGAACTAGTCTTGATATTGTTAGAGAATGCTATTAAAGATAATCGATATTTGTAATTAGTCTTGATAAAATTGAAAGTTCGGGGTGGTGACGTTCACGATGGTAGATGAATTTTTTCCGGTGTGTGACAATCCAGCTATTATTGAAGCGTGAAATTACTTAAAAATCCCCTCGCAACTAATCTATCTAGAAACTCGGTAGGATTAACAATTAACTTCTACAATTGCTTACTTGTCAGCGTTGTACTTTAAGTAATTTCCAACGCAAAGTGTCACTTCCATACGAAGATAAGTTTCTTTACTGTCAGGAAACTTTTCACTAAAAAAGAAAAAATTGACATACGCAGTCCCATCACTGTTGTAAAGCTAAATAAGGCTTTGGGATGCATGTGCAAGCAAGTAACTTGAGGGACATCGAGAAAACATATGCGAGGTTTTTGTTCTTTTTTTTTTTAAAAAAAAAAAAGAACAGAAACTATACTAGTCATTTTACAGTCAGCATTAGGCTTTCAAAATTTTTGGTATTTTAAATTATTCAGTTCCGTCTTCCTTATTCCGCTAGTCTGATTCCCCATTTCCGTAAAAATTCTAGATAGATTACTGGCTTCGTTGTACTACGGTGAACAGAAAGCATTTAAGTGAAGGTAACTTTGTCATTTTCATAAATGTCATCTTTATTTATGAACATCCCAGGAATAAACTTATCCCTAATATTAAGAACATTAAGAATTAACTTTAAATTTTAATATGCAGTGTGTCCCAAAAGTCCTTATGCAGTTTAAATTTTAAGAAGTATACTGTTACAAATTTAGAGTAAACATTTACATTCAGCAGCTTAAATATTGAAGTTTTTATGCATTACTTTTTTGAATTTGGACTAATTTTATGTGTGCCATCGGGAAGTCCTGCATTTTCGTTTTTTTTTTTTTTTTCTCTCGCTCTCTCCAAGAGTCAAAAATTCAGGTTGAATAATCTTGCCTTACAATGCTGTAGGCATTCTCCTTTCCTGCATTGGAAGAGGTTAAGTCTTTTAAATAGCACCATCTTTCACCAAGGTAGGCATCCAGCCAGCATATTTTTGGCCACCTAATTCCCCGACTCTTAATGCCATTGAACTTTTCTTTTTCTTTTTTTCTAGTGTAACGTCAAAACAGTTGTCCATGCATCAAAACCTTATTCCCTGAATCTTAGGGTTAAGATTAAGAATGCATTCTATTTGGTCACTTAGCAACAGCGTCTGGTGAATAATTTCAAACTTCGAAGATTGGCTTGAACCAATGTATTAACCGCTCCCATACGTATATCGAATTTTGAGAATAAAACCTGCATTACATAAAAAAATAATCTTCACAGCAGGCAATGAAATTCTTCTCCCCTAAAGATATTCACTTCCATCTACGTCAATGGTGGAATTCGAACCCATAGCTTATCGTTGAGCAACTATGCTAACCACTCGGTCAAGCGGATAAGAAGAGAGGATTGCGAAGTGTATGGGACTAATTTCAAACGGGTATCTTAACTTTTGGAGGAAACAATGTGATTTTGATACAGCCATACTACACAATGTTAGCTGTCGAATGTAGAGATTATCGCTTTCGGAAGTTCCTATCAATTACAATCTTCTAGAATGAGCTCTCGAAATTGAATACCGGAGAAGGCTCTTGTTTTATGCTGTTTATATCTGCAGAATCTCCATTTTTCTTGTCATCACTCCTTCCCGCTGTTCAACCAAGCGAAAGAACTCCCCAGTGTCAACCCTGTAACCACCTCTCAATAGTTTAAATCTCAATCATATCACCTCTCCTTCTTCTATCCACCAAACTCTGCAGTCCACATTCCCTCAGTCGATCCCTCATAACCAAAATTGTACAGTCCTGAAACCATCTTTGTCATCCGTCTTTGTATCCTTTCCACAGTTAATTTTTCCCCTTCAAATCCTGGGGACCAAATCTGAGAACAATAGTCTAAGTGTGGTCTGATCAGAGTCTTATACAACGGAATGATAACCATTTTATCTCTGCAGGTCAGTGTCCTTCTCATAATTGCAGCAATCCTCTGTGTTACCTTCACCACCTTTGCAATAAGCCAGGTATTGAAAAACTTGACAGTGACATAAGAGCGGCTTTACTGGCATCAGCGGTTTGTTTTTGTTACTGAAAGTTAAGAGCATTTAAATCCTCTCTGAATAGTAAGTAGCAGCTTCTGCCATTTTAGTCGACCTCTTTCTTTGACATGACATCACTTATTAGCATATAGTGAGCAAGCTATCGATAACTAACCGATCAGAATCAAATGAACGATGTACTTTATTTCATTATTATATATATTAATGAAACTGATAACTGATATTTTCATAGGTAGAATTGGATGAATAAGATTGAATCTCATGTAAAGTAACTGTTTTCAAATCTCAGATTACCAGATTGGATTTCAAACTATTGTGTTGTATTTACAACATGTATTATCTGTTAATTGCGTGTGTTGCAGCCTGAAAAATAAGTTTCCGGGAGGGGAAACCCTGCCACCTCCGTAAAAGACCTAAATTATGAAAGGTTTCAAAATCTTTCATTACATTGGATTTTTCCCCCTCAGATGGCCTGATTAAGTATAAATTGTCGATGGATCACGTGGAACAGCTTCGCCTCTCAAAATAGACGAAGCATACATACTGTGATTGTTTAAATTAGTGAACAGTTCACTTCTATTCGCTAATTTAAACAATCCCCACAGAACTTAACGCAGTAAAGACAAGTTAAACTGCTGCGTGGTTTTGCTGTCGTTAATCTTGCAAGCAACTGCTTAAGCGGACACTCGCTGCTCATCAAATAAGATACTCTTAGGTCCGTCAAAATAGTTGAACGTGAGTCACTTCGCATGTGGCTTGCATATTTGTAGAGAGCAGTGTAACTTCCTTTTACTACTACGCTGCAGTTTTTCAAGGACAGAAGCATTTGAAAGATGTAATACTCTTAGTTCGATGAAGTAATAACATAGGCGCCTAAGAAATGCATCAGTCTAGGATCTTAAATAGAAACGGAAAAGTTGCGAATCATTGAATGGTTTTAAATATGGTATTAAAAACAGCACAGAAAGGAAGCGATAAGTTTAATTGCCTCATATACAAGATGTTCTTACCTTGGATGTCTAATTTAACATACTTATTAGAGTCACTAATAATAATAATAATCAAAAGGTGCGCCGAAGGAAATATTGTCGCGATTGTTAATCAAACGTGACTTCCCCAGGTATTTTTACGATTGTGTTTACCTTCTCAGATGTGGTGCGTGTTGGTATTGATTGTGAAAAACAGTTTTATGGATGCTGAGGAAGGTGTGTATACATACATACACGTATGTCAAAGATGGTTTCCCCTTCGCTGTCTAGATATTTTAATATTGTAGAAAGTAGAGGGGGGGGAGTTTCAGAATGAAACACAGAATTATGCTAACATGAAGGTTTATCAGATCTCTGCTGAAAGAATACTGCAGAAATCCAAGTACGCCAGAGGTGAATATTCCAGCACATATTGTAAATGCAGGACAGAAAATAGGCCGAAGAGGGCTTAGAACTGCAGATTGGATTTGCAGTCACGTGGAAAAAAGGTGGTCGATACACAAAAACACGGTAGGTAAAAGATGTCTGTGGTGAGAATCTGAAGGGAGGATAGAACAATCGTCTCCTCCTTAGAAATTAAAATGAATTAGCAGTACAATTGTAATGCAAATTCGGATTTTTAAATGTTATTCGCTTAAAATTTAAAAGTGGCATATTGCTAACGATCTCTCTAGATATCGAGTGACACTACGAAGCCACACGGAAGTCAGATTTATCTGTACTAACAGTTTTTATCTAGGACAGAAACATTCAGTAAACAGCGTCCTATTCTTGGGATAACAAACCTAATTCTTCAATTTCACATATTTTTATTTATTTATTTGTGAGGCCGAAAAATTAAAAAATCTCATTAGAATTGAATTTTTTTTTCCCTGAATGTGTTTCTTCCTTTAACAAAAATTTATTCCTCAAATAATATATACTAAAAATGGGGTTTATACTTTTTCCTTATTCTCTATTAATATACTCAAAAGATGGAGGGATGAAGTGATTTTTAGAGCACATGACAACTTAAAAACAATTACCTTAGGAGGTAACATTTGTTCTGTCAATGATCGAGAAGGTCTTAGTTTGGTTTCTAATAAGTCCTGCATTCCACTGGAGTATGGATCTTTGTAAAAAGTTAAATCTGAGGTGAGACCACCAATCTGCTTATTAGAGACCATAAGTGGTTTTCTGAATGTCCTATGCTTAGTCTCTAGCGTGGGGATTCCCAATATATTTCAGATATACCTACTTATCCTTCTAATGTGTTAGTATCACCTTTCCTGGGGTATTATAGTAAAAAAAATAAATAATAAATAATAATTCAAACACACGGGAAGCAGCTAACGTTTGGGACTAAGTCAGTTTGCTAAATCTGTAAACTGCGCCTATTCTTATATAATGTGTTTGAGTTTTCTGGAAGAAAAACCCATATGACCTCGCACGACACTTACAGACGGCGGTACTTTTCTGAAAAAGGACATGAACCTATAGGCCCTGGATCACTAATAACTTTGGGTCCTGATCAGGCAGTTATGCTTTGAGATATTCCCTTATTGTAATATTGAAGGGGAAGTGTAAAAAAAAAAATTTAAAAAAATTGTTCTAGCAAAAGGCAAAAAAATTTAAATTATTACATAATTTTGTTTGAATTATTTTCATTTAGTTATTAATGGAATATTAATAACATGATTTTTGAATCATTCTTTATTAAAATAATGCTATATTTCGTTAAAAAAAAAAAGGAAAACTCCTGATGATTAACACTAATCTGTAGTTTGACTGAAAAATATTTCGTTAAAAAAAAAAAGGAAAACTCCTGATGATTAACACTAATCTGTAGTTTGATTGAAAAATAGCAAATGACAGGAGAATCCTAAGCAAGCTAAAAGACAATTTTGCCCACCTTTCCAGGAAAATCAATCTACTTTAGAAGACTTTTAAATTCGTGGGTACTTCTGAAATTATCTGTCGGAATTCAATGAAGCACGAAATATAGATTTGCCACTAACTATACGCCAGCAAAACTCAACGTGTTGGTTGAAGAACAGATACGTTACTCATTTGGCCTGGTATCACACGGGGCGAATTCATCTCTCCGTGAAACCCCCACCCCCTGCGTATTAGAGGAAACAATCAAACATGGTTCGACTCCTTTCGAGTTGAAAGGTCTTCAGAACAGGGTTTTTTGGATTATCTTTTCCTTAATTCATCCACTGTGCTGATACTAATATGCAATAGGCTTAACATCCTTTCGTGGGTGGAGTTAACATGAAAAAGAGCGCATAACTCTAATTTAGTGGCAAAATTAATTGCCGGAAAAAAAAAATACAGCCTTCAAGCATTTATTCTTCCAGTTTGTCTTTGTGCTATTATATTATATATGGTAGAAGTTAAATGCGGAAAAAGAATAAGAAATCCCTTTGTCGGATCACTTCAATTAGCCGATGTGTCCATGACCTGTCAAAGTGACGTAAGTCAATATTTGCAATGTGATTAAAAAATGGCATGTATGCATAACAAATGACAAGTCAACATATTTGGTGAGACACACCTGCAAGTATCGGTTCATTTTTGAGAGACAAAATGACAGAACAGTTCTTACGCTGCGTAGTCGTAGTTTTTGTAGAAATAGCAGATGAAAAGGAAGTTAACATTTGAGAACGTCTTAGTAGTAACATCCACTGCTGAAGGTGTGGAAGAATGTGTATAGATGTGTATATTGGTCTTTCTTTAAAATATCTAACAGAAACTAAGAGTATTATTACTGTACTTTTTTTTTTCATCGTGGAGAAAGGGGGGGGTACATAATAAGAGAAGTACTGGACCACATAGCGACAATGACGAACTTCAGCAAAAGCTAACCATTCAGTTTACTTTTATTTCTAAAGCGTTAGAAATAAGCATGACGAAGGCAGATTTTGTGTTGTGTTTATGTAAGTCTGCTGATCTGTATGTATGCACCTGGAATTACTAGAGGAGAACATTAAGAAGTATTTACTAAAGGTAGCTGTTGATAACCATGACTGGCTCGAAATATCCTCACTAAAGCTCCTTCTGAAATGTTAGGTAGCTAACAGATAATCGCATTTGTGGCACCGTGAAGTTAAAGCGTAAGGAACTAATTCTCTGATAGATTGCGATTACACCTTAAAAACAAACCTTCAAATAGCGAGTTCGGTTTTTTGCGAATTACTGCAAAGCAATTAAGGCTGTGAAGTGAAGTATTCGTTCTTCTTTGCTTATTGGCGGATGAAAAATCAGAATTTCTGAAAAGGAAGAAGGAAACCTTTCCACCCCCACTCACCTCTCCGTCAAGACGTTTGCGATCAAGCAAATTTAACAGGAATCCTTTTTGAAGTTTTCTTCAGGAATGATAAAAAAACTGCACATGTGTTCTTTAGTTTTTTATATCTTTAAAAAATATACGGTACAGCAGATATTAGCACGAGGCATTCATGGTTTTTTCCCCTTAACATTATACAGTATTCAGAACAGGTTTAAATCCTGAACAATCGTTTTTGTACTTTAATGCCTGCGATTGTTCAAGGCTAAGTTGTTCAGAATAAAAAAAAAATAAATAAACTTGTTTATTAATTAACATAACCAGTAATACGAACTTAATTCAAAAGCGAGATAATTATATGAAAACGCCACACAAAACTCAACTTCTTTGATTTAACTTTTAATGTTTAACTTCTAATAATCATAGTCTAGAGTGCAAGGAAGGAGAAAGAGGTAGAAGAGGACTTGAGGATGAAGAACTTGGATGTGGTGACAGCCCAAGACAGGAGGATGTGGAGGAGACTCATCATCAACAGTGACCCCACTTAAGTGGGAGAAGCTGCAGAAGAAGAAGAAGAATCATAGTCTAGAGTTACCAGATATAGTGGAGGATTGAAACAATGATAGCAAAGAAAAACGTCAGATCATAGTTTCAATTATTAATGTGAGCTATGTTTTTGTTTCTTCTTTTTCTTAAATTATAAAGCGAAGCAATATCAAGTATTCGTTACAAAGTGAAGTAATTCCATAAAACACGATGCACCGGTGTTCCATTGTTTGTCGGCATTCTCCTGGATGGACTTTCTACTAAATATTGATTAAAGGAAATGGATATTTTGGCCATCAAAGTGACAGTTTTTGATGAGCATGTTGATCTCGCCCTCAAACGATCCGATTTTTTCCAGAAGTGGGTACTAACCAGCTAACGTTTCTCTTCTATCTCTTCAAATCGTCATAGAACCACTACGGAGCAGGTAACAAAATTATCCAGAACTCCAACATGATGTTCGATGTTCCTTTTTTGGAGTACCACAACAGGTTCTAGTTGAAAACAGAAAGTCATTCCATAACGTTAACTCAGTGGCGGCTCGTCCATAAAAGGGCTGCATTCAAAGCAGCCCTTATGGACGAGCCGCCACTGATAACACTACTGACATTTAGCAAATGGAACGATACGTTCTGGTTATTAACGTTCTCCTGGCAACCGCATGCTATTCAACACTCCAATCTGATTCGAACAGTGCGTATCGTCATCACTCAATGCCACAACTTCAACGGCGATGTTTAGTTTTTATGAATCAGCTCTTCCATGGAAGCCGAGCCTATCGAGCTCAGCATGTAATGTTCTGGTACAAAGTTCTATAGATGTGGTTAGCTTGAACTTCTGCTTGAGGGAATTTGCTGAGTGCGACGGAAGGAAAGCAAACTATTTCTACCACTCTGCTTTCCCTTTACGTCGAATTTCTTTACGCTATCACGTTTCATAATTTGCTGATGTCATTAACATTTGTTCTGGGATGCTGTCATTGTGTTGCAATATCCACCTATTTGATGACTAATATGACAGTCTCTGATAGCATTTTACAGAAAGTTAGTGAACTCTGAAATATGCCCATTTCCAGCATTGTATTGTACACTCGTTTAACATGTACCCTGGCGTATCACTGATACGCACTAATTCGAGAAAAATAGGAGTATCCGTATGATGAATGCAGAGTAATGTGTGTGTGTGTGTGTGTGTGTGTATATATATATATATATATATATATATATATATATATATATAATGCCTTGATGACCCCAAAAGACATTTCTCATGGTTTTTGTTGCAGTTAATATGACTTTTGCTTATTTATTTTTAGCTGCATGGAATCGACCATGCTTCTGGATCATCAAATTCTCTTTCTAAGGTGATTCACTTAAGTCTCGTCGCCGGTCACAGCTACGAATCAACAACGGAAAACATATCTGCATGTTTATTATTTGTGGCAATTGTTTCAGCATCACATTTTCTCTATAGACAAACTATCGATAAATTTCACTTGCTATAGTTCTTTTTGCATACACTTTCTGAATTTTCACATCTATTGGAAAATACAGTCATGTCCCAAAATGGCGGCGCCGTTTGGGCTATTATTTCAACTCATCTTGTCCTTACGTGTTAGGCTAACTTGTCACAATCAAAAATCCTGGCTTTGTAGAAAGCTTAATTCATGATAGGATAAGTAATGTCGTTTGCATTGTCAACTGTGTGTGATTTTGTGGATTCTCCGGCTGGTTTCTTTGTCTTAAGGGATGAAAAACCCTGCCACCTCCATGTAAACAAGTTAACTTGCCTATAGCTGAAAAGTCCGTGTAAATTTGAATAGCACTATCCCTTTCTTTTCTGAATCTGTCAGATGGGGCACATCGACAATTCTTTCTTGTCTCGCAATTCATGTCAATGCATAAAAATGGATGATTTACTGCTAAAGATATTTGATCACTGCTTTTCTCCGAGTGCTCTTTATAACCTTCCATCATAAGATACCGTTTGAAAAGCAGCGTATTAAACTGCGTAGCTACAATTTAAAAAGACGCCAAGCGAGTCCAAAAAATTGGGTTTACAAGTGTAATAATTAAAGAAAATAGGACGGCTATTGTTCTCTGGGCAGGCAGGGATCTGCGATGTCATGGCAATGGAAAAGCAGCTTTCTCTTTCGAACCGTCACCTCGTGGTGTGTTCCACTTTGCTGCGAAATGATTGCAGTATTTTATGATGGCGGGAAGTGTGTATGGAGGAAGTGGAAGTTACGCAACCTGCATCGGTGAGGTTACATAGAGCTTATACTGGCTAAGACTACAGTGTAAGCACAATTAAATCGACACAGTTTTTACCGCAGTTTAAAATTACTAGAAAAATACATAAGAGTTTGAATCATATGTTTAATAAGGAAACAGGACTATCTACTGGAGGAATATTCACTTCGTTGGTACCAGTCCGGGCTGGTTCATAACCATAATTACAATTCTTCTGTCACCGACAAGGCCAAGTTATAGTCTGGTTTGCATGTAGACCTTCGTTCCATTGAAGCGAGCGACCTTATTATATAACACTGATCTGTAATCGCACGTGATTTTCCATTCAAAAATGATTATTATTTTTATTTAAAGAAGTTTTTCTCCAGTTGTTTCACTTTGGTTGTTTGTGGACTTAAACAGAAAGCGTTCTTAGACTCGCAAATAAGCAGTTATCATTATTCTACGATCATAACCTTGAATCACAGCTGAAAGTGAAAACAGCCGTCATGTGTCGTAATTCCGCCCTCAACAGCACGAATGCTGCCAAAGGTTGTTTGAATGGCGATACAGAGTAAGCCACAGAAAAACAGGCAAAACATGAGGTACCCACAGCGGCAAAGAAGTCGGAGAGGAGGAGTAAGTGCGAAACGTTAAATTTAGCTCGGATTTGGTAAACGATCCACATACCATTTATGTAGGGCATCAAAACATTTTAAAAATATTTTGTTTGACATTGTGTTACAAGTGACAGTGCATGAATAGTTTTTCGCGCGTGCCAAATATTTTTTGAATGTTAAGTGGTTCATTTGTTAGAGTATACACTCAAGGGTGGATCACAAGTGGTGCAGGTCGTTAAACTGCAATTATGGGAATAGTTTTAAAGTGTTGTCAGAAAGCTGTGCAGTGGACTACTTTAAACCACACTTATAAGAAAGTGAATATATTAACCATATTATTGTCATAACATGATATTTCAGTGTATTAAATCATTATTAATGTACACTTAAAAGTACATTAATGATTAAGATTGAACTAAAATATCATGAACTAAAAGTACATTAATGATTAAGATTGAACTAAAGGGAATTGTTGATACTATCCATTTTTCTGGCCTCGCATCGTTTCAAGAGTGAGACAACTATTTGAAAATGAGTTAGCAGCTTCTTAAGCATATATAAGAAGCATATATTCGAAACCTTCGAGAACAAAAATGAATTCGAAATTGAATTCATTTTAAGTAGATGGAAGAAAAAAAAAACATAACCTGACTAAAAGCTTGCGTAGCATTTTCTTTGATAAAAAGAAAAAATTATTGAAGTAGTGTAAATGCATTGCTTCAGCATCAGCCATTTTGTCAGATCCCAGCACTAGTCACGCACCGTTTTACGGATTTTAGGCTCTCACTCTATGCAAACAATATATTGAGTGACTTCCATTGACTTGAGTTTATCAAATCCACAAATAATTTTAAGTAGTTCTTTATTTTAATAATTTTAGTGCTAGTTTGTACCTTATTCTAATCTCAAAATCATACTTAATGATCATCCAAATTAATATATTAGAAAATATAAGAATTTAGAATTGTAAAAATCAAGTTTTTGACGATTTTAATGACATTTTATCAATCAAACATCTCACATATATAAGCACAAACATACGAGGGGGGGGGCTGGAAAGTTTTGATAAACATCTAGAACAAATAATTAATTTAATGTCTTTATTCAATTAAATTCTTTAAATAAATTAATTTAATTTAGAAATCCTAAAAGAAAAATTTTCTAAAAAAAAAAAAAAAACATTTATTATATGAAACATTTTTATGAAAGATTTTATAAGAAAAAAAATTATGAAAAAACATTTTTGTTCGAAGTGTTTATCAAAACTTTCCAGACCCCTCTGTAAGGAATAATTAAAATAATTTATTTATTTCCCCTTGAATTTTATTTTGGGTATTATATTATATTACTTGCAGAGAAACTTGTGTAGTTTTTAAGCAGTAAGATAAACCGAAATATTTCCCACATATTTCCGTGAGTTTATTTATTTTTCAAACTGCAAAAATCTATATTTTATTTCTTTGCCAAATTAATACCCCAATTTTGGGCGAGGTATTATACACAAGCAATGCAATGAAAACAATATCGCTCTTCTGAACCCTTTTTTGACTCGCTAATCCCTTTCAACATAATATTTTTTATCGCAAAGAAGCATATATTCTCTGAAATTGAATAGTCAGAATTTTGATCATAAAATATTTCCAGCACTACCAAGCGATATTGCCTAATAAAATGAAATTATTTAAGTACCTCTACGTAATAATGGTCTTTGATAGTGAGGGAAAAAAAGCATTGAAAATACATTAAATAAATTACTCCGTTAAATTTAACGGAGTAATTAAATTTAAATTTAACGCATTTTAAGCAATGCATGTAATAAATCTTCGTTTAATGGGAAAAAAGGGTAACAATATTTGGTTCCACTCAAGACAGACAGAGTCCTAGTTTGTTTCGGTATTTCGAATTCAATTAGCTACAAGTTGAAAAAGTACTCTCGCACATATAGGTGGTTGAAAATGGAAGGAGGATTTTCGCAGCTTTTCAGTAAGTGATGAGCATTCTGTTTTTGATCCATGCCATTCTTTTGAACAGCTTCATGTAGTATTTGCGAATTTTGACCAGCCGAATAAATATTTTGAAAGGTTGCCTTGGGACGAATTTGAAGGAATGATTTTCATGCTTCTCATTGACTTGTATTTCACCATTCTTTTTTATGCTTCCGGTCTTGAACCAAAGGTCCATAATGGTTTTTTAAAATGTAAAAATACTATGAATTCGCGGTAAAACAATTTAATTTTGTATAACTTTCAAATCCAACCCAGTGCAGAGCCACGCAGCTGTAACCCATATTGGAGTTTGTCTGACACGTGACTGAAGTTTATCAAAATGGTGTGATATACATCGGCACGCTGTCTCTCATTTCCCTCCATTCAGCTAAAATCCTGTCTCTCAATTCTCGTTATATAAGGGCACGTGACTCAAACCAAATATAAAGTTTAACCGAATCAGATAAGTTAATATTAAAACTCTTTTGTAGTTTACAAAACTATACCAATGTAAATCTAAGCAGACACCATTACAGAAAGTTCAGTGCGAACACCATTGCGAACCACAAGTTGGGAACTTATGGCTTAATGCAGCAGTCAGTACTTGTCTGACTGAAACGGCTAATATAACAGCCGTTTAAGATATGTTTACAGAGGGTTTAGCTGCTAATCTACACCTTTCTTATTTAATAAAGTGCTTTTCTCTAAACAAATTGAATTTTCGAGAGTAGATTTTAGTGATGTTTGATTGCTATTGTATTCCTTTTAAATTGTATTCAGAGGCATTTTTGAGCTTCGAAATTAATTGGGACGAAGTGGGCTGGGATGTTGGAAGTACGAGCGAAGCTACTAAGGCTGGGCGGTAGGATGTCTGTTAATCGCGTGTGTTCTTCTCACAGGTTTACCAGTTGAAAAGCCATGTAAGGATTTTGACACTTTCTTCACGTCCATGGAAGGTTCGAAGCCAGATTTATCCAACCAAGGGACTTATTGATACCGTTCGTCCACCACACGAAAATCGTTATGTTTCAAAACATGACTATTCCTATTCACCATCCCAATTTCTGATCCTAAAGAATATACAACGCAGGCGGAGTTGTTTTATACGTGTCGCTTAGTAAGCAAGAATGACGTTAGAATCCTGTGAAGTTGATGAAAAAATTTCAAGTAAGTTAGTTGATTTGAGACGGAGATAGCCTTTTCTTTGTCATCACTCACTTTAACCAAACTCTTTCCGATTCCCTCTTTCCTTAAAATATGTGATCTTGAACTTTTGTACCACAGACATTTTTAAGTGAACGCTCTCTATCTAAAATAGGTAATTATTTTTTTATATATTTTTTCCCCTTATTTCAGAGTAGTCTCGACACGAAACTGCAGAATCTCGAAACCTTGCAAAAATCTCGTGGTTTTTAGACGCAATTTGTGTTTAGTTTATCAGTCTGACCCATGCCATTCAGCATATCATTTGATAAAATGACACTTCATTATAATCATAATGAAGCGTCATTTTGATTATATAATCAAAGTTTCACAAACCAATATCTGAATCTATATCTTGACAGTTTACATTATGACTTCCTATTACCTTATCTTCGATCCAGTTAAATGCAGAATCCACGTCCCTCTGTTATCTCATGGAGAGAAGTTGGAATTGATAAAGAGACAAGATATAACCGAAATATTCCCACGGAGTTTAAATATCTGTGACTACCTTTCGACTGCGACTTAAAAATAAAATTAACAAGAGATGATAACGGCCCTTATTGTTTATTTCATTTTTTTTATTAGTTTTTTTTTAGTTAAATAGATCAGCTGAAAATAAGAATCGTTACCAGAGATATACAATCTTGTCGCCGATGAATCAATTTAAATATTAAACAGAATACAAGAAAACAATTGTTATGCATTTATAAATATTAATATTCTTACTAAATTAATATATTAATATTAATTTAATATATATTAATATTATTACTAAAACGATCGATAGATAGGCGCTGAGTGATTTGGAAGTACCACTATCCCACTGCCTTTTTTTAAAAATAAGAATAAGGCACTATCAATAAAATTATACCAATTAATGGCTTTCCGTATAAAACCACCTCATATATTCGACCGGTCAAGGTAACAGACTGCATGCTCACGAAAACCATTTTCTTCGTCTTTATTCCCCATATAATTAAAATATTAATTAGCATTAAAATAAAAGTTTTCTTGTGGTTTCGAGATACTAAATTTCGCGTGGTTGTTGCTTTAATTTTAAAAAACCAGAACATTACATCCACTTTTATTTGCACCCACCTGTACCTTTAACATCTGCTTGCGTGTACAACCATAAAAAAAAATTGATGTCTTGGATTTGTGAATATCATATTTCTAATTTCAGAGCTAATGATAAGGGGGAAGTGAGAGATTTTTGCTTCTTTTTAAAAAATTTACTTGCCCCCCCCCATGTTCTAGTACTCACACACACACTATGCATAGAATGAATTTTGGTGTGTGTGTGTGTGTACGCCACGTCTTTGATACCGATATGGAAATGGCTGATTCATCTCCCAATAAGGATGCATCATGAATATCAACTTTAAGGGAATTTCTCGTGCGATCATCTGGATTTGAACGTACACTTTTTTCATTCTTCAAGCATGCCCATAATGATTCTGTGATGGAAACAAGAGAAGAGTGATTAATAATCCCTATTCTTTAGAGTGGGTATCATATCGTTGTGCGTTTTTTCCCTACCTACAAAAAAAAAAAGATTGTAAACCTACCGTAAATATTTCTGTGAGTGAGATAAGCGTTGGATAATCTGGAACCCTTGGTGTACAGATAAAACGGAACTTTTTTCCCAAGCCATTTCTAACTTCCAATATACATCTAAACCAGGCATGTCAAACTCGTTTACCTCCAAGGGCTGAATTAAGAATTATACATCATGCCGGGGGCCGCAACAGAAAAAAATCTCGGAGGTTTTTTTTCTGTTACTTAAGTATATACATCGTATATACATTAAGTATATACTTCGCTATACACTTTGGTATTAGGTCTAGCTACTCACTGATGAAGCCTCAAAAAAGGCTGAAACCGGTCTGGGTAGTGACCTCCCTCCATAATGTAATAACAGCATACATTTCCTAGGAAATGTGTTTTTACATTATGGAAAATACCTAAGAATAGCGATCTGAACTTCCCCCACCTTTGCAACGAGTCGTCCGATATTGTACTACGTACTAGGATCACTTGCATTGGCTAACGCTAGTGTCGCCGATACTTTATAGTTTACTACATTCGGCAAGAAACTCTCTGATTCTAATCTTTGAGTTTCTTATTCGGTTTTAAAACTATGTGGGATTTAATATCCCCTTAATTTAAGTAAAGAGGAAAGAGTTTTTTTAATATTAACATTAGAGTATAAGTACCGGGCGCTGGGCTGTCACGGCGCATCGGGGCGTCCCCTCGGTGGTGGATGAGCGGGATAATCAGTGACACTACTTTGTAGGCCTCCCGGCTAGGTCCATGGAACCCGCTAACCAACGACAGCTGCTGTCCTCCATTCATATTGGGGGTTGGATGGTTCTGGCGGCCCATTCCGTAAAAAATGCCGCTGTGTAAAGCATCGTGTCTACATAGAAAAGAATTAAAACCCGGATAGAGTCTCAATATGTCCGGAACGGTGGTGTCAGGGTGATATAGCAGGCCCTGCGGTATCGTCAGTCCGTGACTGCTATAAAGAAACTCGACGCAGAAATTGCTTGAATGTTGCTACTTGGAATGTAAGAGGATTGAATAAATGCGAGAAATTGGTTAATGTGATGAGAGAGAGATTGAATATTAGTATACTAGGAATAAGTGAAACTTTTTGGAAAGGATAATCAGATTTTGAGTCGAAACTTCCAAATGGTAAAATATATACTATATATACGTCAGGTGGTGAAATAGCAAAAAGAGGCGTAGAGTTTATTGTAGAGAAGAAAACTAATAAAAACATTTGTTTAAGTTAGGGGATATTACATCCCATATCGTTTTCTTAGCCAAATAAGAAACTCAAAGAGTTCCATGCCGAATATAGTAGAAACTATATAAAGTTCGGCGATTCCAAGAGTAAGCAAATACCTGGATACTGCAGCAACTGACCCTAAAGGTAGTGCAAGCTGAGGCAACTCATGTCTAAGGTGGAGCAAGCTCCGATCACTATTCTTGATATTTACCCATAATGTGAACTTAGCTCCTAGGAGCTGTATTACTGTTCTACATTATGAGAGAAGGTCACTACCCAGACCGGTTTCAACCTTTATTGAGGTCTCATCAGTGAGTAGGTAGACCTAGTTAATACCAAGTTTGTAGCGAACAGAACTTACAACCCTTCTATGAGTGTTGCCGAGAGGTGTCCTAATAAATTATTAAATATATGAAGAGCCAAAGGCTTCAATTCGGCGACATATGACTTGTTTAAGTTAGACTTAAACTTTAAGCTAACTTAAACAAGTCATATGTCGCCAAATTGAAGCCTTTGGCTCTTCATATATCTAATAATAAAAACATTATCCATATAATCAAAAAATCAGATAGAGTAATGGCGATTCTAGTGAAATCTAAACCTAGAGATATGCTGATCATCCAAATATATGCTCCAATAGAACAGAATGAGGAAGCAGAAATAGATATCATGTATGATGAAATAGAATGGTGTATAAAGGAAGTCAGAGGCAAGAAAGATCGAGTTATTTGTGCTATGGGTGACTGGAATGCAAAAGTTGGATCAGAGAGAACATCTACACACGTGGGTCCATTTGGACTTGGAATTCGGAATGAGAGAGGACAAAAGCTGATTGATTTCTGTAACAAGCACAATCTCATCATAACTAACACTTATTTTGAGCAAAAACCAACAGCAAGATACACATGGGAAAGTCCGGATGGAAGATACAAAAATCAATTAGACTATATTGTAGTCAGTAAACGTTACTTCAATGGAATACGAAACTCAAAGGTGATGCAAGTGCTGACTGTGGATCTGATCATAGACTGGTCTTAATGAAGATGAATATTCGCCTGAAAACAATAAAATTTAAAAGAAGTCAACCCCTAAAATGGGATCTGCAAATGGTACAAAATCCGATTATAAAATCAAAATTTAATGAAAATATTTCAGTTGCAAAACGAAAACTAACCCTCTCATTGGAATAGCCTACAAACAGCTATCATAACATCTGCTAAAAACCACATCAATAAACAAGAAGAAAGAAAGAAAAAATCATAGATAACTCAAGAGGTAATCAACCTTATTGATGAAAGAAGAACATGGAAAAGAGGAGCAGATGAAGAAGAAAGGTTAAGATATAAAACTTTGGATAAAAGAATCAAACAGTTATGTAAAAGATTGAAAGAAAACTGGATAAATAGGCAGTGCACCGAGATAGAAGAATTACAAAATAGAAACAAAACCAGAGAAGCATTCCTGAAAGTGAAAGAACTTAATGGAAAAACAAAACGCACAGAGTCTAATAACATCAAGGACAAAGATGGAAACATACTCATTGATAAGGAAAAGTTAAATGGAAGATGGGTGGAGTACTTATCAGATCTGTATGATGATGGTAATGGTAACATGTTGGATGATTCACGACACCTTAAGTTAAACGTAACAACAGATACCACTCTACCCACAAGAAAGGAGGTAGAACATATAATTAAGAATCTTCCTAATAATAAATCCCCTGGGTGTGATAATATTCCGGCTGAGCTGCTGAAAGCTTTGACTGGCAATAATAACTATTTAGTAGAATCCATTCAGGACATCTATAAAACAATAGAATTACCTGAAGTTTTTACAACATCTATCTGTATACCAATTCCAAAGAAATATAATGCACAAAATTGTGAGGATTACAAAACTGTGAGCCTAATGTCACATGCATCAAAAATTATTTTAACCTTCGTTAACAAATAAATTGAAAGAGCCATAAGCAGTGAATTGAGTGAACAAC
Organism: Typopeltis vanoorti; assembly: GCF_054136105.1. NCBI lineage: Eukaryota > Metazoa > Arthropoda > Arachnida > Uropygi > Thelyphonidae > Typopeltis > Typopeltis vanoorti. Next base: position 48,403,541 of record NC_143568.1, read on the forward strand.
AGAAAGGCTTCAGAAGAGGAACGGGAACCATTAATGCTGGCCTGGAACTAAAAATACTGATAGAAAAATCACTTGAAAGAAATTGGAACATTTTCATATGCTTCATAGATTTTCAGAAGGCTTTTGACCGGGTAAAACCTAATAAAATATTCAATATATTAGATAAATTAGACATAGAAGATCATGTACTTAAGATTATAAAAATGATTTACTCCAAACAGAAAATGCAGCTGTTTAACTCTGAGACTTCTGAAGTGAAAATAAAAAGAGGAGTTAGACAAGGTGTATCCTTTCACCAAATCTATTTAATATCTATAGCGAGACAATGATGAAAAAGATTGAAAAACAAAAAAACAGGAATTAGTATCAATGGTATAAAATACAACAATATTAGATATGCTGATGATACCATTCTAATAGCAGAAAACAGAAACAAATTAATCAAATTACTGCAGCTACTAATTGAAGAAGGTAAAGAATTTGGATTAAATATTAATGCAAAGAAAACAAAATTTATGAAAATCTCAAAAGAAAGCAGATCCGAGCCAGAAATATTCATAAACAATATGAAAATTGAATATACAACAGAATACAAATATTTAGGCACCTACTTTACTTCAGATGAAAAGCAAGATAAAAAAATAAAAATAAGAACAGCCATAGCTAAAGATGTATTCTGGAAAAATAAAGATCTGCTCAGAAGTTCTGTGAGTATCGAGACAAAGAAAAGAATGATAAGAACATTAGTGTGGCCAATTTTCACATATGGAAGTGAGACCTGGATATTCAAGAAGAGAGTAAGGCAACAGATAATGGCCTTTGAAATGTGGTGCTATAGGAGAGCTCTGAAAATCCCATGGACAGAACATGGGACAAATACAGATGTCCTACAGAGAATGAGAACACAGAGATCTTTATTACAGAAAATGATCCAGAGAAAGACGAGATTGGCAGGACATGTGCTGAGAGGTTCAGCAGGACAGAGGATACTAACAGTTTTAGAAGGAAAAATTATGGGAAAAGGATCAAGAGGCAAAAAACGAAGGCCATGGCTTGAAGATATAAGATCATGGACAGGATCACATGACTATGCAGAAACAAAAAGGAAAGCCACTAACAGAGAGAACTGGAAGGACATGGTGCTGCACCCTCTCACTGAGGAAGCTACATGAAGAAGAAGAAGATAAGTACAAAATACAACCATGTTACAAAAATACATATAAAATATAAAGTTTACATATTTAAATAAAATTATACATATCATTTTATTGAAGAAACTTGACATTAACGAAATCTTGAAATTAATGAAATTTGAAGATTTCATTAACGAAATCTTCAAATTTTGGTTGAATTTGTTGAGCTGTAGTTATTTTCAATATTGCTTGCACATGCTGGTCTGCTAATCTTGATCTTTCCGCAGTTTTATTATTCTTTAAAGTTGAAAAATAGTTATTGTTATTATTATTTGACACCTCCATGGAGGCCAAAGACTCATCGAGGGAGGGCAATTGCTCTACAACTCTGCCTCCACCACTTAATCCACCAACTGACCGCAACTACACCAACGCCATCTACCGCCGACCACCACCACTAGTATTTCCACTGACAATCACAAACATCCATGTCCATGGCAGGATTCGAGCCCGCAGCCTTTTGGCTGGAGAGCGGATACGCTAACCACTCGGCCAGCCAGGCTGGTTTGCAGGAAAACACTTTGAAGAATCAAAGTGAATATCAAAAAACTAAAACAAATATTTTAGTTTTTTGATAGAGCAAGAATGCTCAACATTAACACTACACAGTGGTAGTGTTTTGTAAGCATATTTGTTATATATTCATAATTCTGATGACTCGTGCCATTTTAAATAGTTTTACAATGTCTTTCTTGTTATGGACTAAGCCATTTATTCTTTTCCACTAATTTTACAGATTCTTCTATCCCCAGACCTGTATATTTGGCATTTCACAATGCTATGTATTGGAAAACTTTCTTTAAAAAAAACAAAAAAACTGTAGTGATCCTTTTGGACACTTGCACACATGCAAAATCACACACACATTCATGACCTTAAATCAAATACTGGGTCAAATCTTTTCTGACATTAAATACAAAATATCTACAAAAGCAGAAGTTAACGTATTTCACTGACTCAGACACAACAGAAAACTTGGCTAATCTTGTTCTTGACAGTCCAAAAATGTTCCTAATCAATCCTTAAGTTCTCTAAGGGAAACAACAGCAAAAAATTTCCTTGCACACAATTACCCAAGAAAATAACTCATATCTGTGTCTTCAAACATATGTCTTACTTCAAGCATATTCAGTATCTATTCAAAACTTCATACTGAAGTTTTAAATAGTGGCAAAAACGTGAATAGTTTATCTCATAAGTATCTAGTATTGACACAAAAAAAACTAGTTTGGAACATTCTGTGCTTTACGTGACAGCTGCCAGTTCCATAAACACATAAAATAGCTTTCTATCTATTTTATTCTATCAGTGGTACTCAAACGCCCATGACCTTTCCAAGTATTCTTGGACTTCACAACCGTAATTCAAGGATAGGGTGGTTAGCCCTATGCCTCCCGGTGTGTCCTATGTCTCTAGATGCATGTGCTCACAGGGCCGGTTTGAAAAACTCGAGTTTCTGGTTGAAATCCCCCTCCCCCTTACCTCCACATGAGACCAGCTAACTCACCTTTTGTCGAAAGAGACCAGATTAAGGTTCCTCATATCACTGACGGGAATCGAATCCAGGTCTTTCCGACCAAAAGGCTTCGTCTATACCAACTGAGCTAGGAGCTTTCTATCTGATATTCAATTGAAATCACTTCAGTGAAGATAATAGCATTAACTTTGCAACAGGAAAAACATAAACAAATAAGGAACTGAAAATCACTATTTGTTCCTTATATTTATTTACTTTATTCTTATGGGAATCATTTACAACTCTCCCTTTTCTTCTTCGATCCATTCCATTTCTTTATATTTCCATCTACATGCATTCTCTTTCTCAGCTGTCCACTTTGTATCAGTAGAGCACATATGGTACTCTCTGTATTCACACAATCATCAATGATATCATTTATGATTACATGAATGATATCATTCACAGCAGGGAATCACAGATAGTAGAGAGATGTGTTCAGTAATAGACTAGCTGAATATGTTGGCAGTATGGTGAAGTTTCTTTCCCACTTGATTACTGTTTCGTGCATTCAGTATAAAATATGTCTACAGGTATTTTAATTGCAATGATGTAGGAAGGTCTGTTCATCTTGTAAATTCTTTGTGTTGCTGCTAAATTGAAAAATAATTCCAGTATTGACAAAAACCATGAGGCATGGTTAGGCTTAATAGTTTCACTAGTCAATTACTCATAACAAAACTAGAAACACTGCTGATATATTTTTCTTAAATCAGAATATTAATTTAACAAATCAATTTTATCAATATAATGATATTTTTATACATCTTTTATTTCACATTTAATTAACTAAACTAACAATATCTTTTATAAACAAAATCTTATAAAGATATTTAAATATCTTTACAGTTACCTTGAAGTAAGAAAACTCCTACAAAGAGAGTTACTGTGGAAATCAATGAGTCCTATATATCTGCTGGCTAAATAAAGTTTAAAATAAATGCTGTCTATTCTCAGTGAAAATAAATCTTTCTTTAGAAAAACAGAAAAAAAAATGATAATTATTATATTTAGTTGAAAATTGAAATAACAAAGACAATACAAATTAAGACCCTCCCTTCTTCAGGCATTGTACAATATACAATGTATAAACTCCCTCATTGAAAACATTATGTAGTTTATGGATGAATTTCACTTTTCTATGAATTTAAGATAATTGTACATACAGTTAATATCCCACTGCCATAGTTAAAAATCATAAATTTAATTATCAATGATGAATTTATTCATATTCAGCAATTTTTCTCATTTAAAAAAAAAAAAATTTAAGATTCTTCAAGTGTGTTGCCAGAATTTTCTTTTGAAGCACATACATTTTGTACATTTCCTCACATTTCAGAGAAGAAAAATCATTCTACTTGCCAAAACACTGATAAACATCTTTGAGTAGCCAATAACCATTGTAACAATATACACTATCATAATTCTCTCTCTCTCTCTCTCTGTAATTGCAGAAGATTAGTATAGTATCTTATTAGTATAGTACAGAAGAATTTTATAAATAACTATATAGTGATCCTTCAATGGATAAATCAGATATAAATAACTCTTCTCCATCACATATAGAATTCCCCCCCCCCAGTTCATGCAGTAAAACAAATAATAGAAAACGCAGAAGAAAACCAATTGCCTCTCTGTTTAGCCTTTATTGATTATGAAAAGCATTTGATTCCATCAAAACTAATGCAATAATCAAAGCACTCCAGAATCAGGGAGCTCCTGGAGAATATATGGACCTCCTCCAGGAAATATACCACACTGCAACAGTCCAACTTCACACGAGTACCAATAAAATATCAATTGAAAAAGGTGTCAGAGAAGGAGACTATCGCCCAAAATTTTTACAGCAGTGTTGTTCGCATAAATATGTGCTACCGAACATAGATAAAATACGCTTAATTGCACATAACACATTGGGGTATCGACTGACTGATAAATACTTATAGAACTTTGGAATTCCAACATCCATATATTTTTGTTTCAATACGGAATCAGACTGAATTTCGATTAATTCCAACTGTAAATTGTCATCAACAGTTTCAACATCAATCGATAGAGGAGAAGTAAATATGTGAAACTGATTTTCATATTTCTTAAAATCTAAAAATCTAAAGAACTTTCAGATCTTTGGAATTCAATTTCTAATAACTTAATTTGATTGGCATATTCTGAAAATTTCAATTTCGTTGATTTTTGTAATAATGATTGACAACATTCAAAATGGGATAAATTTTCTTTTTGAGTTTGTTTTTGCCAAAGTAATAATTTCTGTTTGAAAATGTTAATATTGTCAAGTAACATGGTAATCACAAACATCCATGTCCACGGTGGGATTCGAACCCGCAGCCTTTTATAGAAAATTGATCTTTGCTTGTAGCTTAAGATTAAGTTGAGTAAGGTGACTTGTAATGTCAACTGAAAAAGCCACGTCTTTAATCCATTGATCATTTTTGAATATTTCACATTCATAATTTTTCGATTCTAAAAAAAATGGTAATTTCGTCCAGTAATTCGAAGAATCGCTTTAAAACTTTGGCTGGAAAGCCATCTAATTTCTGTATAATAAGTAGATCGCTATATTTACTTTCTATATCTTCTAGAAAGTTACTGAATTGTCGATGATTAAGTCCACGTGCGCGAATATAATTTACAATTTTACATTAAATAATTTCACTTATTTACATTTTTTAGGACATGTCCAATATTTAAAAGCATAGTGTTTGCTGATGAATAATGCAATGAAAATGTTAGAAAATTATTATTACCTTGTTCTTTGCATTTTTCTTTTAAATTTGAAACAGCTCCTTTAACAACACCAGTCATGACAGGAGCACATCAGTTGCAATACAAACTAGCTTTTTAACGATAAAATAAGGGCGTCAAAAATATCAACTCCAGTGGCTATATCGTGCATAAAAACAGCCAGCTGAGCGATATCCCGTACATCTGATCAATTCTGCTAGCAATGGTATTTCGAGATAAGCTTACATTTTTAAATTTCTTTAATTGATCAGGACACAACACTTCAATTGCTTTAATAATACATTCGCGAATAAATTCCCATTCAGTAAATGGTTTCGACTTGCTGGTTACTTGCTTTCGACAATTAACTGGTTTTTACCGTAGCTCTGTTATCTTCAATAGGTTTGGTAAATACACTTTGATTTTGAAGAGTCAACTTTAATTCTGACAATTTATCTTCACGAAGTTTCGCAACATATTTGTCACAGTTTCCTTTATGATTTGTATCGTAATGCCTTTTAATATATTCTTTGCCAACTGCAATGGAGTTTCTACATATCAGGTATAATTTCCCCCCCCCCCTTGAATACAAAAATATTGTAACTTCCAATTTTCTTGAAAACTACGATGTTCTTCTTCAATTAATCGTTTTTTATTCATACTAGTTGAAGGTTTCGACTTTATATTTATAAATTCTTTATTAATTATAAAGAAAACACTACACTTTCTTACGACTTGAAAATTGCTAACGGCTAGCCTCCGATTGCTGTAGTCAGCGGATGTAGCCGCGTACGTAGACTTGCTCGATAAAATTCGATATTTATGCAGTGGTATAACAAGATTTTTTGAAATGACAAATAGAACATTATTTCCTTTAGAAATTGCAGAGTAGTTTGGCATATAAAATAATCTCAAGTGGAAATTTTAATTTTTTAAATATGTTTATTTAATTCGGTGTTCTCAAAAGTTAAATAACCATATTGGTTACAAAGTTTGGCGGGCCGGATGGTACTTGTCGGCGGGCCGCGTGTTTGACATGCCTGATCTGAACAATGAGTAATAATAACCGGCTATAACAGAGTACAAAATTCGTTGTATTTCTGAAAAAAATATCGTAAAGATAATAGCCTAATCGCATTGCATTTTAGAATGATCCACAAATGTCTTTAAATCTAGGGTTACTCAACACTGTTTGGCGGATTTTAAAAGCGTAGGATCCTTATTTTAGAACTGCGAACCTGTTCGTAAACAAGTTAATGAGATCATTACTGAAAACACTGGAGGAAATCGGAAAAAACAAATAATAATCCACATTATTCTTCCGTGTTCACAGACCGACTGACCGAATTCTGCACTTGGGTGGCTCCCTTACTGTAATTATTTTAATGGAAAGCTGAACTCGGAGATGTAGGCATAACAATTACTGGCCGTAATTCCTCATAGTAATTAGCAACCTGCAGTCAGGGGACCACGTGATCTGATTTGATTATGATCGTGGCTCACTTCTGTCTGTTATTAGTATTCTCACAATGCATTAACTCCTCGTAATTGTAATCATTGCACATTATGCGATACCAAAGTATTGGGAAACAATTGCTGATAACGTAATCTTAGTGAAAGTTATTATGTTATGATGAAATCGAGTTCAGTCCCACAACTTGAAAGAAGAAGAAAAAAAAAAAATTTCATTCAAGTGATTAAAGTGTAGTTGTTGCTTTCTGTTGCATATTTATTGATTAACGATCCTGGTGTAAATGTTAGCTGAACTTTTCCTGTATGTTGAAACTGTGTTTATCTTTTATTACACAGAATATAAATTCGGTCTGATTTCATTTGATAGTTGGGTTTAATGATAATCTGTGGATTAAGTCAAATATTATCATTTTCACAGAGATCCTTTACTGATATCGTAATCTTCCTCTTTTGTAATATTGGAGGTGATGGCAACCATTTATTTATCAAACTCTTATTATCTGTTGCTAAATTGTTGAAGAATGATTTCTTTTTTCAAAATGTAAATCATTTTTTAACAATTCGGTAAGTGTTTTTGTTAAAAAGGTAATCGGTTCATCAAACTGGACGTTTCATTTCCACTGTTCTCATATCTGATTTAGGGAAAGGAGAATGAGAGATTCCAAACAACAGAGATAGTTTTAGAAAGACTTTTAATGGGATTATATTGATCAAGTGTATATAATAAACAACTAAGTTATACCAACTAGTTTCACCAACTAAGTCTGTTGGCATCTTCAGGGTACATAACTGATGTAAAGCACTAAAAAGTAAAAAACTGTTACAAACTATAATCAACCGATTCCAATTATATTAAACAAAGAACAGAGCGCGTACAATACATGCATGGAGCGTGCATGATATCACTTGTTGTTATTTAGAAACGTTCAATAGTTGGCACTATAATTCAGTTCTGGCGAGTTGAAGGATCTGATAAGGGTCTTCCAGATCACGGGCAAGATTAGTCCTTGGTTCCTGTTAAGGTTTTGTATACAGCGGGCAACTGTTGTGGTCTTCTTAAAAATTCGGGAGCGGAAGTCCTCCTCCTCCATGTAAGGAATTGTGCTTCTATCCCACTCTATGGTATGGTTCGTTCTTGAGAAATGAAAAGCTAACCCCGATTTTTCTTCTCTGTTATTATTGACGCCACCTATGTGTTCTTTTTGAACACACAGGTGGCGTCACTAATAGAGAACACTTATGTGTTCTTTTTGCCTAATTTCAAGGCTCCTTGAAGTTTGGCCGATGTAATTCAAGCCGCACGAGCAGGGTATGTTATAAACTCCAGCATATTTGGAGAAAAGATGGCTATCTTTTGGAGATCTTAAGAATTGTCTAATCGTTTCTGTGGGTTTAAAGGCCACTCTTATTTTATGTGGTCTAAGGAGTCTAGCAATCTTATTGGAAACTGTCCCTAAGTATGGAATGACGATGGTAGAAATATAACGTACATCATTTTGTTGTCTTTGTCGGGGTTCAGAGAAAAGTATCTTGTGGACGAGTCTTCGAGGAAATCCATTCATGGTAAGGTTGGTGGCTATCAGGGCTAGTTCTTCCTGGAGGTCTTGTTAATCTGTTGTAAGGAGAGACCTTACCATGAATGGATTTCCTCGAAGACTCGTCCACAAGATACTTTTCTCTGAACCCCGACAAAGACAACAAAATGATGTACGTTATATTTCTACCATCGTCATTCCATACTTAGGGACAGTTTCCAATAAGATTGCTAGACTCCTTAGACCACATAAAATAAGAGTGGCCTTTAAACCCACAGAAACGATTAGACAATTCTTAAGATCTCCAAAAGATAGCCATCTTTTCTCCAAATATGCTGGAGTTTATAACATACCCTGCTCGTGCGGCTTGAATTACATCGGCCAAACTTCAAGGAGCCTTGAAATTAGGCAAAAAGAACACATAAGTGTTCTCTATTAGTGACGCCACCTGTGTGTTCAAAAAGAACACATAGGTGGCGTCAATAATAACAGAGAAGAAAAATCGGGGTTAGCTTTTCATTTCTCAAGAACGAACCATACCATAGAGTGGGATAGAAGCACAATTCCTTACATGGAGGAGGAGGACTTCCGCTCCCGAATTTTTAAGAAGACCACAACAGTTGCCCGCTGTATACAAAACCTTAACAGGAACCAAGGACTAATCTTGCCCGTGATCTGGAAGACCCTTATCAGATCCTTCAACTCGCCAGAACTGAATTATAGTGCCAACTATTGAACGTTTCTAAATAACAACAAGTGATATCATGCACGCTCCATGCATGTATTGTACGCGCTCTGTTCTTTGTTTAATATAATTGGAATCGGTTGATTATAGTTTGTAACAGTTTTTTACTTTTTAGTGCCTTACATCAGTTATGTACCCTGAAGATGCCAACAGACTTAGTTGGTGAAACTAGTTGGTATAACTTAGTTGTTTATTATATACACTTGATCAATATAATCCCATTAAAAGTCTTTCCAGAGCTTTTTGGTCAAGAAAATTAAACGTTTTTTTTAACAAGAGATAGTTTTAATGATCAGTAGAAAAATATTTTGCAATCTTTGGTGTACTAACATATTGCATTCTGCATCCGAGCAAGGAAAAAAAAAATCATAGAAATACGCAGATATTAACATTAGGCTAGGACAGTAACGAAGAAGAAACACTATCTAGAATATACTTCAACAGTTATCAGAAAATTAGGAGACTGTAATAACACGAGCATCAGCTTACAATTAGGCTAATCTAGCTGCAGAGCCAACGTAAGCTTTTCATTGGAAATTTATGTTATCGAAGAACGTGCGGTTATTTTAAGAAAACGCAGGCGGAGTTGTTTTATACGTGTCGCTTAGTAAGCAAGAATGACGTTAGAATCCTGTGAAGTTGATGAAAAAAATTTCAATAAGTTAGTTGGTTAGAGAAGGAGATAGCGGATAAAAAACTTGGAAATCGTGCAGAGAGAGATGAGCTAAGTGCTAATCGCAACCAATCAGAATTAGGAAATAATTTAATGTTAATATCCAAGCTGAGATGGAGGAGGAAAACTCAGCTTGGCTGTTATCTAAGAAATGCACCGGGAATGTTTTTTTTCAAGATCTTTCCACGTTAAGCTATTACAGGGAAACGAATGATGGACGGCATAGGAACCGCAAACAACCATCTGCAACTCTCTCTTTCTGTGTGTGTGTGTGTGTGTTTAGCAGAGGTGGCCAATTACGCGTTCTTTTGGAGCCAAAATAATTCGGGTAAGACTTAAAAGAACCGCAATATTTGACCAATGCGATGGTACGGGAGTGAGTGTGCTCATGGCGAGGTTGTAACAAGCATGTAAGAACTTCTTTGATTAATTGCACACCTAATTTTAAGGAGCTTACCAAGAAAATTGATACAAGGAAGGCCTTTACTAGTAAATAAGTAACTAAAATTATTGTTTCGACTTTAAAATTATTCTAATTGTTGAAAGTAAGCTTCATTTAATGTGCTTCGAATTAAACTTTTTTATTGCAGTAATTTTTATTAAGCCTCTCTCTCTCTCTCTTTTTATTTTGTTCCTGTTTTTTGTTGTCTTCTCTTCTCTTTTTGTTTATTTTTTCCTGGTAGATCGTGAAGTGACCCGTGGATGCGAGCCACGTTGTGGCCACTCCTAATATATAGTGTCGCAGAGGCTTTCTTGCGATTCGCGTGTGTGTATATACACGAATAATAATTTTATTAAATAAAAAAAAACATTTTCTTATTTAATAATTAAAAAACCGCCCTACAACCACTGTTGTACAGTGGTTGTAGGGCGGTTTTATTAATTATTAAATAACTTATTGTGACACATCATTAAAAAAATGGCGAGAGGGATCTTGGGCGAGTAATTTTTAGCATAGCGGTTTTGACCGCTATGCTAAAATTGTGGAGTACTGCGTGCGAGCGTAAACAAGAAGATTTCATCCTATTAATGCAGTGTATGCTCTGTCCATACCGGTTATGGTGCACGGTAAGTGCAATTACCAATGTGGACATTTTCTAGCATAGTCTTGGACAATCGAAATGTCGATTAGTCTGAGAAGTCAATATATCTTAAGAAATCCTGATGCGGATAAATGTACAAGGGGATCGGTCCATAAATTACACGACCTAGTGACTTAAACTAGGAGAGAGAGAGAGAGAGAGAGAAATCCCTAAAATGCGTATGTTCCAGGAAATTGCAGAAAGAAGTGAAGTGTACTGTCATCAATCACAAAATACTCTGATTATTCAGATAATGCGATGACATAGAAATGTTTTTTTTTTTTTTTTTGTTTCCTTCAAGGGTGGTCATTCAACAAATCAGAACAAATCGAAGCCTTTTAGTATTTAATACTGAAATTATTTATTCATCGCATTTAACTGTGATGTTTCTTTTATTTTTTAATATTTATTATTCAAAATAAAAATTATCTTAGCATTATATTCAAATCCGATGCAGGAAAAATACCTTTTTAAAAAGAGTTAAGAGGTGGCATTTCAAGACGGTGTTGTACGACAAAACATGAGCCAAAAGAAGAAGAAAAAAACAAACTCATTTCTATGGCATTATCTGAATAATCAGAGTATTTTGCAACGCCACACTGCTGATGACAGTACATTTCATTTCCTCTTTGTTATTCAGAGAACTTTGTAGTACTCGTATGAGTCAAGCTTCACGATTTTATATGGCCTTGAACATCAAGCTTTTTAGTCATTCTCATTTTTAATGATACCAAAACGTCTTCCTGCTTTATTTCCCAGAAGAAAGACCATGTCTCACATCCCTCACTTTTGATAATACTAAGCACCAAGATTAGCCCTCTCTCTCTCTTCCTGGGCTGATCCAGACCTAAGCACAAATCACATCTATAGCGTCTTCACTGTCCAGAAATCTTGGTGTTCATTCTAAACGTCATTTCTTTTTTGCTCAACTACTAACACTATAAATCCCAAATACGTCCAGCTTTAGAAATACTATTCTCCCATCTAGTATGGCACTTCAAAAACCACCCTCAGGATGCTTATTTGTATTCAGAAGAGAACTATTCGCTTAATAGATGACCTTTCTCTCACTGACTTCCTCTAATAGCTTTCCCACAGACACTGTGTTTCCGCGTTCTTTCTTTTCTGTAGGTATCATCATCATGAACGACGCGGCACTGAACTGACCACCACCTTTCCTGCACTTGGCTCTAATCATGTACGAACATGGGTTGCTCCTGGTAGACGTCCATACTGTTTTCCCTTAATGAACACGACTCCCCCCCACCCAACAAAATATTAACATATTCCTTCCTTCTCTTGTAATCACGTGCTGAGACACGGCACTGATCTCTCGTGTGTCTCTTTCGACTAAAGGTGAGTTAGTCAGTCCCATACGAAGGTAGATGGTTTTTTCCCCCGGAAACTCGGGTTTTTCGTCCCTCAGAACAGGCAAACCGGCCCCGTGAACACATGCATCTACAGACATAGGACACACCTGACAGCATAGGGCTAACCACCGTATCCTCGAGTACGGTTGCATACCTCGACACTGTAATAGGTAGAAAGAAAGAATTTAGAATTTTCGATAGTATTTCATTCATATTTGGTTTTCTGGAATTGTTTATTATCAGAAAGCAAAAGTCGAAATTTTAATGATTTAAGACGTCTGTGTAGTACTCGAAGCAGTCCTCAATGTGAAGAATTCAACAGTGCACTTGGATACAACTTTGAACTATGAGTTCATAATAGATTATCAAACTGATTAACCAGATATCTGCAGATGCTTTAAATGAAACATTGGAAAAGGTAAGGGTCGCTTTTTATCGAGATTTCATCTAATCTTAGCAATCCCGTTGTCTATTTGTAGATTTTGAAATCCATCAGTTTATATATATGTTTTTTAAAAAAACATATAAATACATTAGATATTAGATTTCAAGACCTGTACATTTTCGTCTTTAGGAAATACGCGATTTTTGTGTCAAACTAGAATTAAAATGCCTTGGAAATCAAGAGCAGCTGTTTGAATAAAATGCAGTTCAAATTAAAACAAATACATACATTATCGTATTGAGTTTATTGATGTACAAAATTCTTCATGAGAATGCAAAGGCTAAAGAAACCTTCTTTTTTTTTTTGCTATTTTATGATTATTTTATAGACAAATATTAAACCCCTCCCCCCAAATTTTCTCATTTATAGTCAGACATGTTCTTGGTGTGGATTATATGGATGTTTTGCTAAGAAACATGCGAATATGGAGCAGGATCATTCAGTAAACTCAATTAAAGAGACTCAAACGAGTTCGGTGCACAAAACTTCAACCCACTGAGAGTGCTATAAATGCAAGAAAGGTGGAAATAAGTTGTCACTGCTGTACCTTCATATCCAAGGTATTTGTTTTGTGTTGCACGATGGAAACTAGTGATGATCAATGGCTTGGCGTAGTTTCTTTATCAAAACAATTCCACATATTATCATGTATGGCTTTAAAAACTAAGAGGGGGGCCTCTTTTATAAGATATCCTTCAGTTGTTAAAATTAATGGAATTAGTCTTCCGAGTCTTAAACAATCGGTGAATTAAACTGCGACATGATTTCAAGGCTGTTAAAAGCTTCACAATATCTTTGACGGTTAATTTTACGCTTCCATATTTCAGAGAACGATTTTAGTTTCTTTGTCTGCAGGTGGGAATTCCCTCTTAAAGGTAAGTGTCCCTGTTTAGTGGGGGGGGGGGGGCGAAGGGAAACCTTGAGCATTTCATTTGTTGTTTGGCACTGACCTATTTAGTTACACTTCGAATATACCATTATGAGTGAGCAAGCTCCTTGAAAGAGCTTCCGGAATTATGAACGATAGTCAACTCAGAGCATCTGAGATGCACTGATAGCAGAATGAACAGTTGTGAAATATATAAACTATTCAGTATCATGATGGAAAAAGAGGGGGGGAAAGTGGATATGACATCACGTAGTAAATTAGTCAAGTAGTACATCTTAGTCGTTTATCATTAAACAGATAAGGCCAACTGCTGTATCATTTTCATGCGTATTTTATGAACCTTCTCTACAGTGATCGATGGTAACAGTTAAGAATAAAATAGTAAAGCTCTTCTTTTGTATTTACTTCTCTGACGACCTGTTCTATTATTTTTTAACGTTGCAACACGTTATGATATACACGCTGGAGATATCCACGGATGAATGCCACCATAATATTATTATACACTGGCAGCAATTTACAGAGTATTCTACTCGAACAGGTACCACCCTGTCATTACAACGCAACAGGTCATGGCCAAGTGCCGTACATGAAAAACTGTACAAAGAAGTCCCCGCTCCCCATGCATGCAACAGCAAAGAATATTTTGGCCCGAGGCTTGCTTGCATGAGCCTTACCTAACAGGAAATGGGAAAGCCTGACTGACTACTGCTGCGTTAGCAGCTGAAATAGTGGCATCAGTCACCGATATGCAATATGCACATAGAATAAAACAATAACAAAACATGTAAAAACAAAATCTTGTTATAAATGCATTCCAGAAGTGCTAATAATAGTCATGTTGATTTAATATCAAAATTATTTTTTAATTGAAGTTTCTATGGTAACATAGAAACTTCAAAAGTTCAAAATAGCGATGAAGTTACATGTTTCTGCTAACTTGTTGGTTACTAGGCAACCATATGTGAGCGCAGATGCACGGAAATATTCTTGATGGAAGCTATACAGAAAGTGCACTGCAAACTATTGGAAAATGGAAAAGTATGGTACCCATACACCTACATCGCGTCATTTAAGGACATCCGGATTACCAAATGTTCCTAGAAAAGATTACCAAGTGTTCCATTTCCCAGAAAAATGTTCGCCTTGTGATCTTGCACTGTGAGAGTGAGAGAAATGTTTTTTTATTTACCCTTTCAACTATAGTCATAAGAAGTCAAATTTATTAGGAACGAAGTTAGTTCGAGCTTTTCATTTCTTCGAATTAAAAAGGTATTTCTGTATCGGTAGACTAGTATCGAGTCTGTGTGATGCGTGTTGTGTTGTGTTGGATATTACGACTACGTAACTGTGGATACAAAACTGTCCATTTTACCTCTGCGCATGTTCATTAGTTATACTTCATTTTTTTTTTTAATGAAGTTCTATATAATGACAGGAATGTTTTAGTAGGAATTTCTGCTGTGTTCTCATTAAAACTCTTGATACATAAATAACAGATAAATTGATAACAAAATAACTTTGTATGTGAAATGATGAATATCATAATGCTATTACCACGGAATTCCAGTGAGGATGCCCTCCAGTTAGCCTGCAGTTCATGCAGGCTAACTGGAGGGCATCCTCACTGGCACGAGGATTCCGAAAATCCGGTAGTATTGTGAGGAAAGTGCCTCAGGATTTCCATTAATCATATTGCAACCTTATAACACGTGTCCCGATGTTCGAACTTTCGAAACGGTGGCAAATTTTTGATGCTTAATGAAAAATTAGCCCCCCCCCGCAAAAAACTGGAATTTAAATTACTTAGTTTCCAGTGATTCACGGAAATCTGAGGAAAACATCAGTGTATATTTTCTTCGTTGTTACTCTACAACTCTTAACATACGCTGTCAGTTTATGACTCATTTGGTGAAGGACAATAGAAAATTTGGACGGAGAACGATGCAAATACTTCCACACATAAAAACGGTAATAATTACTTCCTTTTTATTTTTGAATATGCCCCATAAAGGTGTTAACTGTTCTTTCCACTTTACTAAATATTTAATTGCGCATTAAAGAGTTATTTCATTTAATGCGATGGAGTGTAAACTGCGACCTTTTATTTGTTTAGTGAGTAACAGTAATGAATGGATATTTTGTTTAGTGATGAGGAACGACTTCAGTGTGTGACATGCGGTTTGGGAAATACGAGTATGAAGATAATTATAATTAAAAAGTCAGAAGGCTAGTTTATGCCTTTTTGCTGGTCTATTCAACTAAATGGTGTCTTCACTACAGATGTACTATAGAAGCGAATGTATAATATATAGAACAGATGTACTATAAAAACCCATCGTTTCTCCGAGGGGGGGAGGGGGTTCGCGCGGTTTGATCTTCCCAAGGGAGCATATACTTAAATCAGCAGTTCTGCTATTATCAATATGATATCAACTAATAAAAAAATGCAACACAAAACAAACAAACACACACACACACAAACAAACAAGCAAAAAGACAGCGATCATTTCGAGTTCTTCATTTTGGTATAATGATCGTTCCGCTACAAAAGCATACATATCATGAGGATGGCTATGTATTCATCAACACACGAATATGACCAGATAATAAACTTTTCAATAATAATAATAAATAGGGACGATGAGAGTTGGAAAGCCGGTACAAATTACTGAGGCCTAGGATCCCGATAGGGGCTTGGTGCGTGGTTATGCTTTTCTCGGTGGTACCATTATTAGCTGATCCGACCTTGCCGCGGGCACCGAAAAAATATTTTCACTGGAATTCCGAATTTTTAATCGCCGTTTTAATTTTCAACATATATCACTGTTATTTAGACACTTATTTGAGAAAGTCTATGCAAAGATATAATCTCCGTAAATCCTTTATTCTATTCAGTCCACATAATCGGGAAGCACGCATGTTATGAGCTTAATGCAAATAAGGCATTTAGATGTTTCTATTCATACGATATTGCACACGTCATTGTATGTTTAATGACGTCATCAAATAGTATTATATTAATATACTATATTGCATTTATCAGCTGAATACGATCTGACTGATCGAATTTGTGCTTTTATGTGAGAACAGATATATTTTATTAATGAAAAAGGATTTAAATCATCCTGCAGGATATTTACATCACCTTTATCAACTATTGCTCTCCCCAGTTTTGCATCATCAGAAACAACTGAATATTCTTTAACGTGTATATCATCGATATACACATTAAAGAGTTGTGGCCCTAGTACTGAACCCTGAGGTACTCCTTTGGTCAAACTCATTCTCTTAGACTCCACTCCACTCCACCATATACTATTCTCTGGTGTTTGTCCGTCAGACATCCCCCTATCCATAATGGCGGTCTTTGTGATTACATTCTCGAAGCTTTAAATTAAAGCGTAACATCTTTTAACAAAGATCTCGTCACCAATTTTAGGCGTATCAAATCAAGACTTTGTAGCTTTTATTTTAGTTTACCGTACTGGTTTTTTATGGTATCTGCTTTATTTTCGCTTGTATTGTTTAATACTTATTTACTGTTTGTCTCAATAACTTTTCATTGATTATACAATGAAAAGTTATATGAACTTATCAGTAATGATAATTACTGATAAGTTCATAAAATAAACATACTTAATTTCATAAATTTATATTATAAAATTAAACAAGGCAGATGTGACGTCATGGACACATCATATGTATTCCTTTTGCGAAACTTGTTTATTTGGAATGTTTATTATTCCTTACATAATGTTTCAGTAAACACGGAAGGAATCTAAATACTGTATTTAGAAAATAACATTATATTGCTATCCTGGTTGGCGGATGTGCTTAGCATATCCGTTTTCCAACCAATAGGCTGCAATTTTGATGTTTGTGATCGTCCATGGGTGTGGCGAATTTTGCCGTCCATGTTTGGGCTCTAGAGCAGGATTTCCGGATTATATAAAAAATAATATTATTGCTTTCTGATAATGTTTTGATGCATTTCCTACAAATTAAAAACTAAACAAAAAAATTACATAATTTTTTATGATTATCACAGAATTTTTGGTCATGTTTCATGACCATTTGTAATGCAAATGAATAGTTTAAAATGACACACTAATAATAAATAAAAATAACGAAAAGAGCGTCTGACAACATATGAAAAATATTACAAACATGAGAAGAATTCGATTTCTGTAACATTAAGAAACCGAAGTGAGAATTAATTCGTAGCGTATATGTTACCGCTAAAGTGCGAAAACCGTTAGCTAATCTGCAGATTAACTGATTTGCTCCGTTAACGTGCGGAATCAAGAGTTTTCCGCATTTAACTAGGTAATGTGCACATTAACGGCTTCCGTATCGTTAAAGTTCAAAAGTTTGTTTCTCTCATTTCCTTTCCCTACTCCTTCCCCCCTCTCCCTCCACTTTTAGTTTGGTTTTTTAATAAGTAAACATAATTTTATCATATGTTTTTTTTCTTAATTGTAATAATATTTTAAACCGTTTGATTCCTTGTATTATATTAATTGATTGATGATTGATTCTATCAACTAATTTGTTGATTGTTTGATTGTATTAACTTGATTCTTTAGATATCAAAAAATAAATAACATTATCTTAATTTAAACATACAGAAACGTTGCTGTTGTTCCAGCAAAGATCTTATTTTCACTTTAACTAGTGCCTCGTAGGTAATGTGCAAATTACCTAGGCAATTTGAGAAATGAAACAATTTTCCGCACATTAACGGATCACCGTAGTTAATCTGCACAATACCTAGATAATCTGCAGAATAACTGATTTCTGCACTTTAGCGGTAACATATACACGAATTAACCGCAATGGTGAGATGTGTTTAGCAAGATCGCTTCCCCCAAAGTGCAATTGTTCTTATTTAAATTAGGCTGATGAATCGGAGCTTCATATATTTTTATTCAGTCTTTCTATTAAAAAAAAAAGCGGTCTTTTATGCAGCACTTTAGTTCCCTATGCTTTAAGATATAGTATGATCTGCATGACATGATTTCTCTGATTCACGGAAACGAAAGTAATCCAGGTGGTCTTCTAAATGTACCATCGTAAGTTCTATCGATCTACCCAATAATGTGAGAGAAAAGAAGTGCTGAAGTTAAAAGTAAATCTAAATTTACCGAATTACATGTAATGCAATTTAAAGTAAAACTGAAGAAATGTATAAATTTCTCTTAATTCGTTGAAATGCAATTTCATTCTATTCTGATATATCCGAATCGTCTTTAATATCCGAAAATATTTCTTCAGTTTTGGAAAGAACAGTTTCCTGACAAGAATATTAACCTTTCTGTTCAGCAGATGGACCTCAATCGTTCTCTAAAGAGGCTTATGGTATGCGCTAAACTCCAATTAAGAGTAAAATGAGAGCGACCTAAATATGAACAAAGGGTGAGGTATTTCGAATGACAAGGAATTCAGCTGTAATTAAACCGGAAAAAAAAAAAAAAACATTTCCTTTTACTGAAGTAAATCAAAAATGTTTCTCCTGCCTTGGTCCACTCAAGAGATCTACTTCGTCTGAAAATTGAATTTAGGGTAGGGTGATCATAATTTTCTCTTAGGAAATCAGTAAAAAGGAAGAAAAGAAAACTTTAACGAACCTAAAATTTTATTTTAAAAAACGCAGTGATCGCAGAAACAATATTTCCATTTAAAACTTCTTTTTTGTTTGTTTTTTTGTCCAAAATGACTCGTCTGTGTTACGTGGATCTCTGATGGCATGAACGCATCTGGTTAAAATCGGGAATGGAGCACAACAGCGGGCCGCGTCCAACTCGGGAAGAGTTCTGTACTCAACACGAGAAAAGAGTAGTCGAACTATTTCATTTCCACCATATTATAAAAGGAAAGCACTTTCTGCAAATAAATAACCTGAACGTTATAAACGTTTCCAAATTTAATTGTACAATGAATATTATTTATATAATGTGGAAATGTGTTTATAATTAATTGCTATTTTGCCCATATAACGTTCTCTATTGAATTCATTAAGAACATAAATGTCTTTCTCAACCATATCTCTATATTGGAGGGGGGGGGGGGATTGGACGATGTATTACTCACGGAAGTCATTGAGAATTTTCCGCTGCGCCAATAATATGCAATTAAAATATGATACATCAAATAATTATATTTGAATTGCGTGTAATGAAAAACGTTTACACCTACCTAATCTAGTCTTATTTCAAAATGGATTCACTTCCATACAGAAAGGGAGAATGCCTTAGATTAGTTTTCCGTTTGCAAAATTTGAACTTTACGAAACATACCTCTGTGATGTATAAAGTACAAGGAAGTCGATACACTTCGTATTTCCTTATTTGAATCCGATTTTTTTTTTTTTCCTGGAATGCGAAGATATAAACTTTCACATTTAGCATGAAATTTGTGCAACACCTTTTGTCACATGTTTTCCAAATCCCCCCCCCCCTCCTCCTCTAAGACCATTCACTTCATTGAGAAACCTTCTAATACGTCTCTGGACTAACTTAAAACATGATTCTATGCCCTAATCGGTATAATAATACTTCAAATAAATAATGTTATAACAGTTAAGAAATTAATGCAAAGCAGTATATGGATCTTTTGAATAACCTAATTGATTAGAAGGAAATTGAAAATTTTGATATTTCTATTCATTATTTAATTAAGGCACTTATAATGCTTATCATATAAAAATTCAAAAATAATAAACGAATGGTTTAAATAACAGGAACGCAGCTGTCACAATACAGCTGCATTTGTTAGTTTTATTGACATCGCATGCTGTCTGTCTACAGACGGGATGGAATATCGTCTGTCCTGCATCGCACTTGAAGGGATATCTGAAACTCAGGACGTTTTAATTTATGTATAATTTAAGCTTATTAAAATAACATGTTAAACTTTTTTCAATTACTCTGTCATATCAACTTAACTAAGAACGATGTAGTCCGTT
Source organism: Typopeltis vanoorti (assembly GCF_054136105.1). NCBI lineage: Eukaryota > Metazoa > Arthropoda > Arachnida > Uropygi > Thelyphonidae > Typopeltis > Typopeltis vanoorti. The sequence goes on from NC_143568.1 coordinate 48,424,171, forward strand.
AATTAAGGTACTTATAATGTTTATCATATAAAATTCAAAAATGATGCTTTTTATATTTGTCTTTTCAAGACAAGACAAATATAAAAAGCATTTTTTTCTCCCTAAAAATGCTGACGAATCCGTCATCACATAGCAACAATTTCACTTTCCCATTTTCTAAGTGCATGGACTAGCGGATATTCAAAAGTTTCACTTCTGTGGGTATGCTACCCCCATATTTAGCGTCACACGTGTGTAAACTACCGTATTAGTTCCACATTCTCTCCACTAGGGGCGCCACCAGCGATGTTTGGAGCTACACTTTCTGACTATTGTGTTTGATGTTCAGTTGTACAGCACAAGGATAAACGGTGTATTAATGACTTACAGTGCTACCTGGTGGAAAAATTATTTGGAGATTTCAGCGCGTGAATTTTGAAGACGGCTAGGTAGTGTTGTGTCGTGTCTCAACATCCTGTCGTTTAGCGTGCAACAAAACAAATTCTGGTGAGATCAGCGCTTTTCCGGGAATGTTGTTTCGATAGGAGCCGCTTACTAACGCAGTTACCCTCCAGGGAAAGTCACAAAGAGAGTAGGACAGTAGAAGCCTGCTTGTGGTAGTATAGTGACAGTTGTGCGAGCCACGTTGGATATTTTTCTTTCGTGCATCGTATAAGGTAAGAGTTTTGTGTTGAGAATATAAAAATGTTCACAATACTTTTTTTTTTTTTTCTACTGTGTAGCACTTTGCTGCATCAATTCAGGTAATGTTTTGATATTACATTCCAAGAAACTTGTGTATATAATTTTTTAGCGATAACACATTTCTTTGTTGGTGGGAATGGGGAAGGTGCTTATTTATTTGTTTTTATGGTAAATAATAATACAGATGGAGAAAGCTCGACGAAAGAAAACCAAATGTGGTGTGTTTGATATCTGTAAAGTATAATTTGTGATTTTAAGGTATTGCCGAGATATATTAGTCAACATTGGGAACTGCGGTCCAGCAAATCGGTGGCTGTCAGATTGGAGGGATAATAAAAACGGCGTATGTATATAGAGGGCAGTTTTGCTACTGACAATCGGAGCGAAAGTTTTTTTCAAGCAACCTTGTGATTCCCATTACTAGTTGATCAAGTAACTATTTATAAATCTTGAGTAAACTGTAAACTTCGAACATTATTTGAGTCCATTAACTTCTTATATGTAATCATGAGAGCTATTTTTGAGGTCCATTACCTATTTTTATAGTCTCCATTGGAACAAAAGTGAGTGGGGGGGGGGGAGAATTAATGTTATTTCCGAGGATTCGCTCATGACCGATCAAGCAGTATAACCTGTTTGCGCTTTTATCTGTAGAAGGATAGATCTGTTCATCATTAGGATACTGTATAGGTGGAACATTTTTTCTGTGCCCTTTAATTAGAGAGCGAATAGAGTTCCTAATGGCGTCTATTACGGTCAAGAATATAGCCGTTGGGCTTGGTGAGATACTGAGACGAATTAGGTGGATATTCTAAGTTGTCCTGGCTATTACTATGGTAATTAGTTATATAACTTACTCATATTTTTCACACATCAAGTAAAAACATACGACTGTAACCGACTTTATGTGCCAATTATGCTTTTTGTGTCCACTTGTTCAATTATTTTGGTGTGACCTTATCATGACCTGGTTTCTATTATTTTACAGGTGTGGGTCAAGGATTAGCAGAAAAGCGTGCATGGGGGCTTGGTACAAGTTTGGCTAACGCTTATGATCACTTAAGAGCGTTGTGCTATAGTCCTTATATTTTGTGGTGGGTACTTCAGAAGTGGGCGATGTGGGCTGATAGCACAATTGAATACTTGACACACTTTGTCTACGATGTGCAATCAGAATATTGCCAGCAGTGGCGAAATATTTTTGGCATTTTATTTATTTTTCTTTTGTGCCCTGATGTTAATTAACATTACTGATTTATTATTTGTGTGGAAAAGAAACTTATTCAGGCGAACTATTAAACTATACATAATTTGATTTGCTAAATGGAGGCGGAGCTCGATTTTTTTTAATGATAAATCTAATTTATCATTAAAAACTGCAACATTCACATACGCTTCTACTTTTATTTCCTTTTCTGGGAAAATGTTTCAGATGAATATTAAGATATAAAGGTAAGATTTTGGAACAATCCGGTTACAACTCGTTGAAATCGAGGGATAACTACTTTGAATGTATATTGTTTCATGCAGATTTTTTGCCTCGGACTACACATCGTGTCTTGTACTATCAGTTAGGACAAACTAGCGGCTTTAGAGAATGTGGACAAGAGTTTTATGTCAATCTTGACTGAAAAGTTGGTACTGTACAACTTATAGCACATATGGTGCTATACTTACTATCCAGAAATTCCGCAACTCTTTCAAGTACCGTACTACTTCAGCTTCCGCTAAATGTTGTGATGGTGATCACTTCTTCTTTTTTTAATCTTTTCTTCACTCTCCAGTCTAATTATTTCAACGACGCAAAAAACTTGTATATTTCACTATTCTTTCTTTCTGTTGACATTTTTTAAGCATTGTGCGAGTCAGCTCATTTTGGGAGTTGAAATACATTTTATTGCGACTTCGACAGAGAAGAAAAAAAATCCGAAAATCAGGCTTTAAACGGTCGAACAAAACTGTCGATTTCACAAGTTTTGAATGTGTGATGCGCCTAAAACCTGAAACTTTATCTTTTCTATAAAACATTTCTGAAATTAGAGACTTTGAATTCCGGTTAAAACTCTTCAAACATTACGTTAGTGACAAAAAGTAAGTTTTTAATTATAAAACAATTTATAAAGATAAATCCTCCAACTCCTTTTCCACAGAGGGAATTGGCGGAGATAGCCCTAACTTTTTCAAACTTCATTTAATTTTTTAAATTAAAATATTAAAGGGGGAGCTGAAGATATAAATGTCACAAAAATTGAACCAGCTTCTGTAGAAGGGTGATTGGCTGAAAACCTTAAACCTTTTCTTTAAACATTTCCGGAAAACATAAAATTAATAATATAATCACCATATATTATCAGCATGTAGGAAATAGTGAAAAACCAAATAATCAATGTCATAAAATAGTACTAAATAAGAATTTATTATTTGTGTTCCAAGATCAATTAAAGTCGCTGTTATCTTCGATGGATATTTCAGAATGTGCTGAGAAATAACAGGTGATTCCAAGTCGCTCTTCATTTCAAATGTTATATTACTTCAATCGTATTTAACCCTGCGGAGGTCGCGGTTGAAAAAATTGCAGCGGAGGTCGCGTGTAATCTGAGAGATGCATTCATTACTAGTATGTGCTAAGCGATAAAACTTAAAAACACTGCAAATATAATATGTGATGGTTTATTTATTTTCAGTTACAATCTAGAAATTATTGAACAAAGAAAAACAATTAAAACATCGGAGGTCGGGGTATCTCTCGGATACAATTTACTAAGCACTACCGCACACCTTTTACATAACACGTGTTAAACTGACGCATAAACAATGTGGAATATCACTCGTAATATATGCGCAGCTACTCATGACCTCCAAGTTATACACTGGATATGTGTAAGAATATTTATATTAAACAATGTTTGCATCTGCCAGATCAGCCGTGACCTCCGCGAGGTTAAGGATTTCTTTGCCAGACGAACTGCGGTTATTTTTTCCTCGATAACGAAAATCTTATTCTGTATGTCTGAAATACATAAAAATAGGAAAGCTGATGGAGCCAATAAAAACAAATTTGGTTAACTGGAGTGAAATTGGTTAAAAACAATCGAATAAAAAATTTTGTTTTGTGGAAGAAAACACAAATTTCAAAAATGAAGAATTGTCAACTGTAATAATTTAACGAAATTAAAAACAAACAAAAAACCCTGTGGTCTTTCTGAATTTCTAGCATTATAGAATCGGAACATTTTTCAAAAGGCTACGTGCGCTCGACGTTTAGCAGGATGCTTTTTATTTTATTTATTTTTTTCAGGATAAGAATTATCTGTTCTGTATACCAAGTTTTCAAGAAAAATACGAATAATAAATATATATTTAATATTTTGAATGATTTGTTATTTAAAATGAGTGACAATGTTTGTCAAGTTAGAACGCGAGGGTTTCCTCAAACAAGTGCTGCCTCTGAAACTGACTCATCTAAAGCGAACAACTAGAATGCTGTGAACTATACTTGATTAGTTCAAATGCAGTGCTCTTCGTGCGAACGCTGTCAATCTCGAGACACTACATCAAGCTGAAGCCGACTAGAATTCAAGGACTAGATCATAGGTTATTGGCTAAAATGAGTTGTTCCATGAAATTTATTCGACCCCACCTTCATTACCTTAGCAAGGTGATGCCTAGTTTAATGAAACACTGGCCAGACTTGAGAGGAACATTTTATTAAGTTTGTTGTTACTTGCGATGTAAAGGATCTAACTTTCAACTTGTTTCACAAGGGACCTCCTCAACTTTGACAACTATTTTCAACTGGAGCGAGTAATTGTTCTGTGCATGCACTACCTGGCACCTATCAATAAATGTTTCAAAAAGACAGTGAATCGCTGACAGCGGATGGAGTTAAAGTGAAACTTCTCCTTTATTGAGACCTGACAATACATGATTATCACTTGTGCCAATAAATAATTCGTTTTTGGACAGATGGCGCTTAATTCTTGTAGTCCTAATTGCTTGTCGTAATTCAAAAAAAAAAAAATGCAACCTACTAAGGATGAAAATTTCTTTCCCACATATTGGCACTGATTTTAGGTTGTATATTTCCATAAAAAAGTTTTTTTTTTTTTTCATCTCTCCTTTTTTATTGCTTTTGTTTCGCATGTTATGAAATTATAGCTAAATTTAAACCAACAAATGTGCTTAACATATGAATGATATTGATTTCACTGTAAACAAAACTGTACGACTAAATTCAAAAGAAAACGCAGCATCCAGCTACTCAATATTGGGTGTCACATCGGGTGAGATGGGGGGAAACGGATTCGTACTAGTAAAATTGTCAGTACACGAACACAGGTCTTGAATATGGAAAAAAAAACCATTAAATTCTCCATTTCAGTCATCCAAATGTTTTTAATGCAAAATTTTCTGACGGTAAAGCCAACCTCCTGGCACATTACTTCCTGCATCGATGATCTAGGTCCTCCTTCCATAACTAACACATCAGTGTTACCCCCCCCCCCTCCAGTTTGAATTTTTGCTGCAAATGATTTGCTCTAGAATGGCATGTTTTGAAGGGGCTATGAAACTCTTATGGCATACTGTACATTATTAGGTAAAAACCCAGCACCTACTAATAGGTTCTGGATTTTTGAACCCAGCACCTACTAGAACAACAAATGTCATTTACATTCAGCAAACTGTAATTGAACTTAAACCTTTACATTAAATTACTTTACCGTTGCTGTCGCTTTCTTTCAAAACAGCAGACGTTCCACTGGCAACCTTCTTCTGCAGTAATAAATACTACTAATAACAACAAATACTGTAATAGCATATTAATATAGATTTCGCCATCGTCAAATAAAAATGGTATGAACGCTTTAGGAGTGGATGCAGGAAAGATAGCAACAATTACTTATTTATTAATAAATTCGAACAACAACAAAACCTTTAATTTTGTGATAAATGACAATAACCTTAATTTTTTTTTTTTATTTGTAAAAATAAAAGTTGCTACGAACGGTGTTTGTGCGTGTCATTGACTTTCGTTGCTAATTATGAGATCACCGCCCTGCTTTATAATTGGCAATGAAAGGCCTAAAACAGCTTGAAAAACTAGAGCAAGGGTTTCGATTATCTAATTCTGACGCTCCCTCACACGCACAACTAATATCCTAAAGCTTGCCTTTTACGGTGGGATTGTTTGCATAATCTGAACCTACAAGCGTCAGAATGCACTAAGATCTCAGAAGCACTTTATTTTCAGAGCTCGCAGAACGATACTGACGTGAATGGGTGAAGCATAAATGCTTTTCATATTCCCCTTTGTCTGAAAAGGAAGTTCTTCGAATGGAGAATTATTGAGCTTTAAGCTCGCCCTGAAAGGGCGGTGAGATTAGTGTTCAGCTGAGCATAGAATTGACTTGGGTCTTTTGTATTTGCAGAATTCTGCTTCATTGTAGTCTGAAGCTTGCTTGATCAGCGGGTTTGCATGATTGTTTGTCTTGGTGAAGAACTTTTCTGCTAGATCATAAAGAAGGGATGTGATGTAGGGAATGTTGAGTTCTCTGTGAATCTGGGAGTTTCTGATAAACCATGGGGGCATGTAGAATCATTCTCAGGCATTTATTCTGTATTCTCTGCAGCTTTTCAATATTTGTATTCGAGGTATGGCTCCATGCAAGGAGATGCGTAAGTGATGACTAGGCGTATTGCCATCCTGTATATGAGTAGTTTGTTCCGAGTATCCAGTTTGCTTCTTCTGTTGATCATGGGGTAGAGCTGTGCGATAATATTTGACTTCGCTCTGCCATGGAATCTTAACTCTTAGCAGATGTATGTCTTCCATTTGCAGAGCTAACAGGGCGTCTGCTTTTTATTTCAGCGTGGACGAAACAGATCCACTGATCTCTGTCTCGCTGGTGTTGTTACAGCAGCGTTAGATGCAGCGACTTAAGACTGAAAAGAAAACTTCAGTGTCTGCTCTTATTAAACAATATTATACTCGAAATAAGTTAAAAATAGGCATCACATTTCTAAGCATATTTGAATACTGCCCTTCTCTCACGAAAATTCGTCAAAGCCAGGGACATCAGTCGCCAACAAGCATTCATAACCATTTCTCAGATCCGATGATGACTTGGATACCTATCACGCATTATATCATGAAATTATTTTCGTTTGAATGTTTTTGTTTTGGAGAGCGCTTAAACTCCGGCTGGGCATGGCACACGCATACGAGAGAGAGAAAAAAAAAAAAACTTTTTTTTTTGTTCCTATCAACTTTATCTTTTGCATCATTAAAACATCTCACTAACTTGTAACAATTTGAAGTTTTTGATTTCTGTCCTATTTTGAAATTTAAAGTTGCTACGAACCGTGTATGATTTTCTTGTGAGTTATTCCTGATAATTCACGAGACCGACATAGCAGATGTCACTGAAATATAAACCAGATGCTACTGTTGTATGGTTCAATTGGCTATGACGTCATTGACTGCATTAAACAAAACTCGCAGTAATTCATATTGAAAATGAATACACTCGTATTTTTATTAGCAAGTATTAAATGCAAGATTCATGGTTAGTAACAGCGAATGATTCAGAATTGCCACAAGGCAAACACTACATTGCTCGCGGCGACACTGTATGGATAATCAATGTTCTAAGGAATTGAGGGTTCACAGTGAACCCTCAGATCATCTATGGAATAAGCATCAAATTATCATACATCAATTACCCTAGTGGAAGAACTAAATCATATGTCCCTAACTGAGTATCCAAAACAAAAGGAGGCGCTGTTGTATACTAGGCCTATTAAAAAAATAAGTTTCTTTATAAAATTTCCTGTTTGTTGCGAGCAGTATTTCGAATGCTGTTTCCCCGTCCTTCAAGAAATGTATAGGGTACTTCTTTATAGTAATTTTTAATAAAAGAAATGCAGAATTACTCTTAAACAATATTGAGTTTAATTCTCCCGCAAACACAGACCGAGCAGCGCATTTCCAGCTTATTAACATGAGCTATAAGTGAAACACGGGAAAATTGTCCGTTGTTTGCTATGCATTGTTTGTTTTGGTTGGCAGGAAAATTTGTGAATTGTATGTCAACAACAATGTTGGCATGTTTACTGCCATGAACAATCCGAATTTTAATACGGAATGAGAATGGCTGCGTCGAACAGATGAGGAAACCGATATTTATGTCTGCAACTTGTTTGCAAATTGCAACGTTGATATTGACAATCACTTCTGCGTGTAGTTGCAAAAGACCTAGCGACTTATATGGTGACCTACGAATATTTTCAAGTAATGCCATGTATAATTTATTACTTAATATAATTTGAGATAATGAACGCAGTAACACAACGTATTGTTCAAGCAGAATACAACTCGCAATATTTCTCCAATGAGAACATGCACTTTTTGCTACCTTAAAAATAGCAATCACATATCGATGTACGAATCAGAGATTGTGAATTTTAAATAATTTTTCATTTAATGTATTATACCGCTTAAATGCTCACTTTATCTTTTTATTTTAACCTTTTTCTTTAAAAAAATTATACGGCTATTCATGCAATTTGAGATTATTTACAACAGTTTTCTGTGGAGATAATGCTTCGAATAAAATTCATTTTTTGTGCACGCAATATTGTGCGTTATTCAAGAATAGGTTGTAACAGCGATCCACAACCACGTAATGAGTTGGCGATGGAGGAAGGACGCTGGAGAATTTATCTGATTATTTTTTAAAAAATGTACTAGAGTTCTTGAAGCTTTCAGGGACTCGCACACCTGTTATATTATGAAACTGATTTTTGTACGTGTAACTATAATTTCCCAAAAATATTGTAAAAATCTTGATTGCACAGGAAAGAAAATGTAATTGGCAGTTGCTGGATCGACCTTTGTTCTGCAAATTCCCCTTCTTTTTAACCTGTTGAAACCGGTGTATCAACAATTGCCACCACCTCGTACTGTTAATTCTCGTTTAGCTAAATTTTTATTTCTTATTTATCGCCTTGTTATTCTTTGGCAACCTTCCACTGTATTTTTTCGAAAATCTACAGTATGTGAGGTCCGTTCCGGGTGATTATGACTGCAAAATTAGAAGAAAAACTCGACAAAAGCTATATCAAGCACGTGCATGTATGGCGTGGGGGGGGGGGGGGATCAAAATTGTCCATTCTTTGGCAATTCAGTTTGACCTAAAAAGAAAAATTCCTAACTATTTCGTTAATCGTTTTCTTTCAATTTCATCTTTGGAATCAAGCATCTTACAATACACAAAACAAGGAAATGCGAGGCAATCGTTGAAAGACGAGTGTTGCAATGACGTTTTATATAGTGATTGTTTTTCTTTACAATGCCTTTTTTTTTACAATACAATGTCTTTCACTATACAAGAACGTTTATTGTATAGTGAATGACAATTGTACGTTCAATCCTAGTTGGAGTGGAGAAATAACATATTAAGAACGACGGCCCTACCACCCATCTAATAAAGGTATGCGGCTACATTTTGTTAGAAATGCCCTTGAAGATGGGATACTTCAAATCCTCCATTCTTTTTTTTTTCTGGGTGGGGGAGGGAGGGAAACAGCATTGTAAAATCCGGGGTCTCATTCCAGAAAACTATGACGTACAAACATCCTGAATATACAAATAGTAATTTTCAAGTACCGTATGTGTACTGGTATATCCAGACATTTTGTAGCCTTGCCGCGCAGAGTAAAGCACCAACGCTCATGTTTTGTGTGTGTGTGTTTTTTTAAGAATGCAATAAAGCGCGGTATTTGTCACTTAAAGAGTCATTGCGTCAAAGTAGTCATTTAAGAGGTTGCTCATACATTTATATATAGTGTGTGAGAGATCGCAGAAAAGTTTATTTTATGTACATATACTCCGTGTTTTTTTTTGTTTTTTTTTAACTTCTAATAAGAAGAGAAATGAATTAAAGAACTTTTACGCAATCCTTCGTAAATTATATTATGTATAGGTATGAAATGCATTTTTAAAAAATATCTAAACCATTGCAGTAACCATCAAGTTAATCGCAACAGAATTAGTTGCTTGAATGATTTGACCTGCTAGACGAAATGCTGATATTAGATTTCGGTCATCCGTCTATTTTAGCTGCCCAAACGCCAGAAAATTTCTAGCTAAAGCAGTGACACTGAATATAACTGAACTTTCGTGGAAATTATTTTCAAGTTATGAGAATAGGCATAATTTTACAAGTTGGGACTTCCCATGAGTTCAGACGGACAAATTGAAGTTCCCGCCCTCTTAAATGTTAGCGTATGAAGCTTAGATAGCAAAAATTAGAATGAAGATTTATTAAGGTCACTTAGAATTTTGAGAAATTATAACATGAGAAAAGCGAATGTGGAACGGTTCTACTTGCCTGAACCTCATAATTTTGGAAAATTTCCGAATTTTAGTCAGTAATCAGGGAAACAGGACAATGAATAAGTATTCAGTTCTGTTATTAAGCACTCTCTGTCATTTGATAGTAATTTTCATGTAAACAAATAATCCAAAATAATCCCAAGCATGCATTTCTCAGTAGCATTTTTGTATAGCGATATCGTTCATTATATTAACAGTTGAACTTAGTTTTTGCCATAAACAATCGATTTTGTTTTTACCACAAAACCTGCTTAAAACGAAAATCAGTATGGTTCCAGAAATTGGAAAAAAATCGAAATATGAAATGCTATTTTATTCCAGTCGGCTGAGGCAATATTGCTGTCCATTAAAATTTTGTTTTCGTTGAATCACGTGAACATATTTCAGTGTTCACTCTAAATACTTTGAGCGAGTGGAATTATTGCTATATATTTTTAATGTTTTACTCCTTTGTGCTTAATCCGATTTTGATCGGGATCCGGACAATTTTCGTGGCGATTCGAAATTTGAATAAACCTGCCGAGCCCAGGAATTACTTGCGTACTGGCGGATCGGTGCTTACGCATTTTGTAAGCGCCGATTAGATTCGTTACACGAGTCGATGCACTTGCTCTTACTTTTCACACTTGTTCGATTTTTTACGAAATTCCACCGCCCCTTAAAACAACAGTAATATCGACGGTTCGATTTTGAATAGTATCAAACTGGACTATTAAAGAAACAATTAGAAAATGCTAATGAATAATGTGTATTAGTCGTATTTATTGATTTGTTACTAATTTTAATAGTCCATTTCCTGTTTTAGACCAAGGTTTCCCAACCGAGTTCTGCATGATGTCTCTAGAGATCGTGATTTTACACATACGGATAATACTTTTTATGCAAGGTTCCCTCAGATCTGAAAACTATTTTAATGCTTCCTGCAGGGGAAAAAGATTAGATTGATCAACACCATTTTTATTGGCAGACTGATCGAAATAATTATTTGAACTATATGGAATTTAATGAAATTTGGTGTTTGGAATCACCAAAATTTCTATGTTTATGCAATCCAATAATACTTGGTAGGTCATGACCTTAAATTTAAGCACCTGTAAGTACTGCGGATTGTGTTCTGGGGAAACAAAATAATAAGATTACTGGGTACCACAAATATCTACATTGGTCTTTTCTCTATACAAAACTGTTATTGTGAAACGTGCCTTTTTATCATTGTGAACGACCATGACCTTAACTTTCTGCTACAGATTTTCATGCGTTTGAATTTTGCTTGCCGGATTTGAATGAAATCCATATGTCAATACTTAAAAGCTGAACATTCCATTTGCTCTGCTGCACTTGATGGAATTTATTGTGGGAGACCTTAAGCTTCTCTTATTTATTCATTCATCACGCTTAAAAATATAAATTGTTGTATAGTTAATGTCCAAACTAATTTTCAGTCTTCCTTCAGTACAGGATGGCATCTAATTTAATTCTGCTCATCCCCCCCCCCCCCATTGTATAAACAATTCTTTTACATCAGATATTGTGAATCTTCCCCGAAAAGCCATAAACATGTAGCCACCACGGTTACTAATGAGTTTAAATAATCCAGAAACCCTGTTTTAGAGATCAAACATTCTATAAGTATGCAAATCATCTCCAGCCTAAGGGCATCGCAAATTCGGGCCCACCGATTTAAGGCGGTGGAAGGTGTTTCCTCCTACAAAATAGACAAACTGCTCATAAGAACACGCGCATTTTACAGACATACACTGACCCCATAGCCCGAGTTCCTTTTGTCGTAAATCCAACATAACCAAACAACTTGCCCTGAACGACAATCTGTCGGTTGGCTAGTTGTTTGGTGTGCATGTGCACTCTTGTTAAATTTACACATGGATGCAATGAAATTGTTTGCGAAAGAAAATGTGAAATTTTTGAGAAGTGGTTTGCGTTTTAATTTCATTTCGATTGTGTTAACTGTTTATGCAGTCAGTTGCGAACTATTTCCATTATCTTCTGCTGACCAGGATTAGTTATGTAGAGATTAAAAAAAAAAAAAAAAAAAATGTATTACAACATTTCAAATAAAACCGATTTTTAAAGAGAAGAATTACTTGTAATGTTGCTTTTTAAAACATCGTACAACTAAACTCGTGAAATGATTCTCAGGAAGACTGAAGAATGCATTTACTAGTCGCTTCCTTCCCAAAGAGTAACTAGTTTTATAACCAAGGCTTCTATAGTCATTCATCCACGCTTCAATAAATTAACCTCATACCTTTTTTTTAAAAAAAAAAAAAAAAAAAAAAGTTTTATATTTAAAAAGTGCGACTCAGTTAACCACCTGAGTAATTAACTTAATTCATGAGCTAAAAATGATGACGAATCTAAATATATAGCTGTCAGCAGATTTATACCATTAGATGACACACTACGAAACTACGCTGTCATGCAATTAGTGAACTGGTAATGTTAGCGGAAGAATCTCACCTTGTCAGTAAATCTTAAGCAGCAAATGTAATTCAAAGAAAATTTCTCCGCAGCCTTTACATGTGTAATGGTTACGTGATTTCCTCCATCCGTAGGATGACTGTTGATGACTCACACGAAAATAAAAAATATTACTTCGTAATTGCAATCAGCAACGCAAGGTTATGAAGCAATGAATTTCAGTTGTATTCACCGGTAAGTTTTTGTTTTGTAGAGAGAGAGAAAAGAAAAAAAAAAAAAAACGAATTAAGACCCAAGCTACGGTTTAAGTTTCTGTATGTAATTTAAATGAAGTATTTAGGAAAATAGTAAGCGTCATTCTTAGTTTCGTTACGGGTCATGTTTGCAATCGCACGATTTTAAGCTCTTACATTTCCCGAATCCATATTGGAAGAGGCATCAGAAAGATGCGTTTATATTTGATTATAAATATTTTTTTGGTTATTTTCTAAATAGTCTTTAGAAACAAGGCATGAAAGTATACGCAGGGTGAATGAAGAGAAGCAAATTTGATAGGATGGCAGATGGCTGCCACTCGCGTTGAACTCGTTTTAAGAAGTACGCCATGATAAAATGACAATACCCACAGTTTTGGTATGCGGATAAAATATTATCCTCATTATAATTAGAGTAAGAATAAAGGAATGAAAGAATGAGGATTGTAAGCGCTCTTCCCTGAAGGATTAAGGTTGAGCACTGACCCAAATTCAAAGATGGTCTGTAGTAGAGCAGATTCAATCTACGCGAGGGACTTCAGAGAGAACATTTAATTTTTTTTAAAATCTATTTTATAATGTATAGTGCCAACGGCGCATTAAGGTTGCAGTTCTGAGACTTTCATATGATATTTTTATTTTTAAGTTGTATCATACGCTATGATGACGATATTTTCTGTCCCCAAAATCATGAAATATATATACATAACATCGCATGAAATATTCAGTGTCGCTGTCGAAATTAGTTTTGCCTTGTAGCTACAATTTTGTAGCAGCACGCCATTCGCGTGGTAACCAGAAATACTTCGTGGTCACTCGTCACCATTGCACATCCCACGCATACAACATCGTGGTTACAAAAGTACATACAAACGACAGTTGTGTGTGCGTTGTCGCGGGCAATTTGCGATGTCTCCAGTCGTCTGCGACTGTTTATATTTTTTTTGTAATGTTTACCGACTTTGTTCAACCAGTTACTTTACTGAACATTAGCATTTCCTCTACACTTCAATAGTTTATGGGGACAACGGGGCAGAATATTTTTAGGTTGTTCTGACTCCTAATTTTTTTCCCCTAAAAATATTCCTCCTTCGTAGGAGCATTATTGAAAACTATATCTTCAGAGATCATATTATCTCAGTTAAAGATGAGGAGAAAAACTAGTCTGGAAAAAATCTTTTTTTTTCCCTTCAATTCATTTCACGTGGTACTGAAACTGGTCATTCAGTTGCAGAAAACCGTTAAATCACAGGTTGCTTATATTTGACTTTTGAATAATCTCGATCAAATACTGTGGAAATACCTAATAACTTATTCAGTTTCCTTGAGTCCCACCATGGCATGTATCCAAATGTGGAGATGTCGGCAAGTTTTCCTTGTTTAAATGATAACGACTGTATAGCATTAACGATCACTAGTTACTCATAACTGTGGGATTCCAGGTAGCGTTTAGATTATAGAAGTTCTTTTAGAAATTGTATTATTTTAGAAAGAATTAGTTGGAGGAATGGAGCAATTTTTTAAGGAATAGTCTGGAGTAAGAATTATTTAGTTTGTCAGCTTCAAATTCTGATTAGAATAATTGGTGGCCAAAATTGAAGAAGTTCACGAAATTGTATATGTACGTGAATATTACAAATTTTTGATATCAAATTATCCGAATTCAGTTGTAATAATCTAAACAGCCCTTTCATAAAATGCTATATCGATATGCCTGGGTTTAATATTAAGAATATATTACTGGTTAAAATCGAATTTTAATATATGGTTTCCAAAGTTGACACCATTTTCGTTATCTACGTTTTAGATACCTGCCTATACGAATTAAGACAGGCACCTAATATATATATATATATATATATATATATATAATTTTGAAAGTGTCATTAAATTTAAATATTAGAGTGGAGGATATTATCGATCCATCCATATTTTATAGTGAAAAATAGAAACCGAAAAATTTTCTAAGTTTTTCCGAGAATATAACCTTCGGCATCGCCTTGGTATGCACTAAAGACTCGAACTCTGCCTCCACCTTAATATCTTATGCCATAAATGAGAAACTGCGCACTAAAAGTACCTTCTGGACATCGAAATTTTAAATTCTGTTCCGAGTGGCAATTTGATTTTGCTCATCGCTTGTTCACAATACTGACACAATAACTTAACTTTGTAAGAGACGGTCAGGATCAGTCCCATTATGCGAAGTTACTGTTTAATTCACGAAAGAAACTAACGAACAAGAAAATTGCAGTTATTCGAGCTTGTGTAAGAGGAACTTCGGCATGTCTCCTATCCAAATCATTAATACTCTGCTTCGAATTGTACCAAGAAAACTTGTTCAGAAATGTCAGATATGCTGCATAAAATTCGTTAAATCGGCGATTATGTTCTCTGGTCTTGCACCATCGACCCCGTTGTACTTCGAACCTTTTACGATACTGATCCCAGTTTTTGGAGGGGAAAAAAATCCTCATCTCCTGTAATCTCGACCTGCTCAACACTGGTGCGATCAGCGGACGAAGTAAATTATCGATGATAACGAATGATATGATGGCATGCAGTTCAGACCTGAATGCCATGTGAGAGAATCGCCAGCATACTTAATAGATGCACCCGCACTAGTTGAGAATGAAATCGATGTTCATGGTTACTGAGCTTCCTCTGTTGTCAGTTTGTGTAGAATATTTCAGTGGCTTTTGTTGACTTATTAACGTAATAACGACTCTGCCGCACAGATTCTCTTAGTGTAGTTAGCTAGGCCGATAACTGAGCTGTTGGTGACAAACCGGTTCTTGACAAAAGTTCTCAGGATCGATTGAATTTGACCATCCGAAACAATTTTCCTCTAGAGTCGCTGATGAATTCTTTATTTTTTTATTAGGAAAATGCAACAAATAATAGCCGAAGCTGTATATCAGTGTTCGAACTCGAACTTATAAACGGTTTCGAAATAGACCTTGATTCTCTCTTCTTTAATAATCATCTTAGCATTAAACCGAATGATCCGCATAATTTCAGGCATTTTACTGATCGCTTGAATTTGATTGGAAATATCAACACATTGATTTTTCACAAGCAAATTATGAAATTCCTTCCGTATTACCATAGCCAACTGCCAATAACTGACATCCGTTGTTTGGACTAATATTTGTTCCAGCATGCAACTAGCTGACTATAAGTTGCAAGAAATCAAGCTATTAATAAAGTGACTTCTTTTTGTATTACAGAACAAGTTTAAATGTTCATATACTTTCGACATGCGCTGAACCATTGTCATTCTTAAACTTTCATTTCAGACGTTTGTTATACATTTAGACTAAAAAAGCAAGATGTTTGAAGTGGTGGTGAGTGTTCCGCTCTTAACGATGCAAACTTCCATGTGTTTTAGACGATGGAAGTAGAATTTACTCCTGGAAACACGAAATTTTTTTTTTTAATATAAATGAGTTTCTTTCGTCAGTTCCAGATGAATATTTCAAATAATTACTTCGTCGAGATACCGCGGTAATCCTAGAAAATTTCTTTAATTATTGTACATTATTTGAACTGTATAATACAGTTAGCAGTTTGTGACTTCTCGAAGCTGCTTTTATGAATTTAATTAATTCACTGCTCTTCAGATTGTATTGTCAAGAAGTGGTAGAAATAAGACTGTAAAATTTACAAATGAAAAGTGGATCTTAAGCTTGCATTGGCTGGTATCTACTTTAAAATAAATCAACTTTGCAGTAGGATTGCATTTAATATTTTCAAATGTTAAATGATTACATTTCTTAGAGCTTTTTTTTTTTTTTATTCTTCGCTGACACTATTTTTCAGGACAGGTTCTTGACTGCCTGCAAGAAAGTAGCATGAATTTGCATACAGCAAATACGAAGTTTTCGAAAAGATTAGATAATCTGGCCAAATTATTAAACTTCTGTTTCAGATTCTTACCTTTTAGAGAGAGAGAGGGATCTGCCCTTGTTTAAATTTCCAAATTCATTTTATGAAAACCAGAAAGTCTGTTTCTAAGACTTTCTTGGTAAGGAAACATTTTGAAATTTTGACCATTTTTGAAATAAAGTGTTCAAAAAACAAAACAGTATTTACTGTTTGGCATTATAGAAGTAAGAGCTTTATAATACATTTTTGAATTTTATTCAAAATCGCCAAACCGCCATTCGAATCGCAGTTCAATAGTTTATTAAATGTTTCCTTAGTGGATACCAAACACTAACGGTTAAATCGAAAATCTGATCATCAGGGCATGATCAGATTTAAAATTCATTTCAACTTTAAAATATCGCACTTGTCACATTTTAACGATCGTTTTCCCCCATTTTTTCTTTTAAGAGAAGTCGACTTATCTGAGGTTTATTACTATTCTTATGCGACTCTAAGGACTCCGTGAGAGGGCACACTACTCCACTAAACATAACTCATCGTCTCTCCTACTTAATCCTCCAACCACCATTAATACACAACACCATCTACCCACTACCAATAGTATTTTTGTCTGTAACTTGTGTGTTCTCCTAGCCAATTTGTCTGTATGAGGGATGAAAAATCAGTTTCTGAGAGGGAAAACCCTGTTATTACCAGCGTATGAGATCGGCTAACTTCTTTCAGTTGAAAAAGCCCATATAAAAATTCCCTTTGTCACGGCGAGAATCGAACTCAAGTCTTTCCGATCAAAAGGCGCAATGTCCCGTTGTTCTAACTTCGCGATGGAGGCTTTTAAGAGTTCTTGCTGTGCAAGTTGAATTTTTTACCTTGTTATTTATTTTTTTAGTTTGTAAATATCCAAAGTTTGAAATTTTCTTGAAATTCATTTTAATTTTAAGGATATTCTCGCTTATTACGTAACACTTCCAGGGAGTTCAAGGACTCATCGTGGGAGGGTACACACAACTCTACTTTGCTAAATACATCTAATCCTTTCCACTACTACTTAATTCTCCAACCAAGAGACACTACCATCAACGCCATCTATCACCAACAACAACAGTAATTTTTGTGTGTAAATTGCATGTGTTCTGAAGGCCGATTTGTCGTACGCGGGATGAAAAACCCGAGTTTCCGGGAAAGAAGACCCTACTGCCACCGTATGAGATCGGCTAACTCGCCTTCAACCGAAAAAAACCATAAGGATTCCCCTCGTCAAGTTGGATTCCCCTAATTAAGTTGTTTAATCTTGATGTATTTGCGCAGTTATCACATTTATCAAATCTTGTTTTGTACAGGAAAAAAAAAGTTTGCAAGTATTCTGTGGCAACATGCCTGATTTCCTCATCCGTTAAAAGCGGATGACAGTTTATGAATCACACATCAGAGGCCTCTTCGGGTTTCGATAAAGGTGATAATCACGGGAATAACATATCAGGAAGTCGATGTCAACGTTTCCAAACTGATTCCTGATTGATAAAATTTTCCGCTAGAGTACCCTTTCATTCATAGATATAAGCTACTGTTCGTGTATTTCGATACTTATATTTAATTTTATTTTCTGCAACTCTGGTGAAAAATCTGCAGCAGTTATTGCCCCACTTAACAGCGGCGTAGCTAAGAGCTTTTGCCGCCCTGGTGCGGTTCCTGCTTTTGTCGTCCCTCTCAATACATACCAAAAACTACAAAAAGTCAAAACGACGTATAGGGAAAGAAATTAAAACATTGTTTATTTTAGTTGTAAGTATAGTTAAAAACTAATTATTAATTCGTGAAAATTACTAAATGAACATAAAAGAATCGTCTAAAAATAAAATTTTCTCATGTGAAAAGTGCTGTTTGGGACGGACCGCCCCCCCCCCCCCCTTAGCTACGCCACTTCCCCCAAAACATCGAGATGTCGATTTTTGAATGACACATACTAGGGTTTCTTAGTCTCGGCTTTTTTTTTTTTTTTTGTTTGTTTGTTCGGGGGTATCGAGACTTTTTTTTTTTCCACCCATAAGTCTCTGGAATTCTCCGGAACTATTTGATTTTGCTCGTGAAGGTTATATATTTTTTAAGATATATTTATTATAGTTTTATAAAATGCGTCAGCTGCTAAATGAATGGCATAATTAAGGCAGAGTAAATTTTTGGACCGAGTTTTATGTCCACATCTTTGCTTTATCTGTCGTTAGCACAATATTTTTTTCAGATTATTACATAGTAAGTCCAAAATATTTTAAATATCAATTGAGAACATTTTTCGAGTATATGAACGACAGTAATCCTAAATTGAAAGAAGGGAAAAAAAAAACTGTCATCTGAATAAACAGTACTGAAATGTTTTATTTTCAATACTAGTCTCACTCATCTGATATAAAACTAAAACGGTGATCCGATTCTTTAATTTATTTTTTTCTTTTCTTTTATTTAATTATTTTTTTATTCCTAAGTTGAGTGGTTCTTTTGGCAATACATAATTCTGGTTTGAAATTGATCTTCTTCGTCTATGATCTCTTGTGCTTTTAAGCGTCGAGATTTTGCCTGAGATTTCCATGCCGTCCTATCCAAGGCTTGTTCTTTTGCTTCTTTCCAGTTAATTCCTTTCTTTTCCAATTTTTCTTTAATTTCCTTTTTGCCAGCCTTTCCTGGGTCTGCCTATGTTTATTTTTCCTATTTTCTGGCTTTCATATACAGTTTTTTCTATTCTTCCATTCGATTAAGATGTCCAAACCACCTCATTTGGGCTTGTTATGAATTGGTTCAAAGGTGCAACTTGAAGGTTGTCTCTTATAGTTTGGTTCCTTATTCGTTCTAGTCTTGTTTTTCGCGCCATTTCCTAAGATTTCAGTTGTTTGTGGTCTATTTGTGTTTCCTGTAAGCACCAAGACTTGCAACTGTATGTTAATGTTGGTACAAACATTGAACGGCACACTGCCATTTTAGTATTCTGGATAACTTTTCTTATCTAGGAGTGGGCCTTTCAAAATTTCATTGAATAGAATAGCTTTGTTCTCTCAGTTATGTTAATTTCTGTGTCTAGTCCACCATCTTCTTATATATGATCCGAAGTATTTAAAGGAGTGAGCTTGTTCCAGTTGATGGTTCTCTATTTTTGTGTGTTTAGATTGGTTTCTAGATATGATCATTGTTTTATTTATATTTATGGTCATATTCCTTTTCTTTGTTTCTTCATACCAAATGTTGATGTTGTACTGCAGATCTTTTAGCTGTATTTGCTAGAATCGCTACATCATCTGCAAAAGCCATGTGTGAAATCCTGGTTTCTTTCAGTTTCCTATATCCTAGGTGGAACTTTTTTTTTGTTTGGCATGCCTTTTAAAATTTCATCCATTACTATGATGAAGATAAGAGGGCTGAGGATACAGCCTTACCTCACTCCTACATTTGTTTCAAATTCTTTTGATTTATTATTACAGGTTCTTACATAATTTCTGTTACTTTGGTTAGAGGCCTTGTATGGCTACTATTCGGTTATCTTGTTTTTCGTTAACGTTTGCCATATTAAGTGTCTGGGAACTCGGTCAAAGGCCTTTTCGAAATCTATAAAACATGCATGTAGTTCTTTTCCATATTCCAATGTTTTCTCTGATATTTGTCTAAGACTGAAGATAAGATCCTGTGTGCTTTCATTTTTTTTGAAAGCCATATTGCATTTCATCCAGTGTATCCTCTATTTGGCTCCTGAGCCTCTCCTTTAAAATATGGGCATACAATTTTCCTGGAACGCTTAAAAGCGAAATCCCTCTATGGTTTTCATATTTACGGTTATCTCCTTAAATATAAGGATTATTATTGCTACTTCCCAGTCATTGGGAATAATTTTCTTTTTCCATACGACATTGAATAGATGTAAAATAAATTGTATGGCTTTCGTTCCTAAATTCTTTACCATTTCTTGTGCTATTTGGTCATGGCCTGTTGATTTGCCCAGCTTTATTTTATTTATTGCTGCTAACAGTTCATTTGCATGAATTTCCTCAATTTGATCTTCTATTTTGCTATCATGTCTTGCTCTTAGGGGTCTATTTTTTTCATGTTCTGAATCTTCCAATAATTCTTGGAAGTACTGTTTCCACCTTTCCATGATGTCTTCGGGATTTGCGAGTAACTTTCCATCCTTATTTTTGATAAACTTTATGGGCATTCTTTTTCTGACCTCATTCTTCTTAAAACATTATATTATAGAAGAGTTTTTGGTTTCCTTTAAAATTTTGTTCTAAAGTATGTCGTCTTCCCAGCATTTTCTTTTCTCTTCTTTCACTAAGGTTTTAACTTTATTTCTTTGGTTGTTGTATAGTTCTCTATCAACCTGAAGCTTTGATGTTATATATCTCTTCCACAATTGCTTTTTCTTTTTAATTTCTTCTTTTAGTTCTTCAGTCCACCAGGATGTTTTAGGTTTCTTCTGTTTATTATTTATTGATACACCACAAATTTCTTTGCTTGTTTCTAGAAGTGTTTTGAACGTGTACCATAGGTTTTCTACATCTTCGTCTTCATATATCTCCTTTTCTACTTTCATCTTCTCTTCTGTTTTACTTTTATACTCAATGGCTGTTTCTTCTTTCTTTAGTTTGCAGCTCTTTATCTTAACATTTATTCCCTTGCTACTTTTTCTACATTTTTCAACTTTTATTTTTTGGATCGTTTCCAATACTAATAAGTAGTGGTCACTGCCTATTTCAGGACCTCTATAGACTCTTGCATTTTTTTGTATACTTCCAGTACGATCTGCTTGTGATGGCGTAGTCAATTATAGATTTTTCATTTCTACTGGGCTCTTCTCTGGTAAACTTATGTATTTCTTAACGCTTGAACATAGTATTCGCTATTACTAAATCATTTATAAGGCAAAGATTTATTGTTCTTTCTCGATTATTATTCCGGGTTATTTCTCCTTGTGATCCCAACATTTGTTTCCTCATCTACTTGATTCCTTACGATCTCATTCATTAAGATCTCCTTGGTAGTATAATATGCCCTTGAACTTCAATTGTTTTTTGTAGGGGGTTCGAAGAATTCATCTTTAATTTCTTTATTAGCATTATCATTTGGGCCATCAACAATTACAGTGAATACTTGGTTATATAATTTAAAATCTATAGTGATTGTCAACAACCTTTCATTTATTAGTTGTCATTCAGTAATATATATTCTTTGCGATCTGGTTTAATTATGCATGCTACCCCCTTGTTTTCCCCATTCTCTTGGGTTTACCCCAGTAAAGTACATATACATCTTTCATTTTCTGGCAACCTTGACTTTTTTTTTTTTTGTTTCTGTGACTGCTAGCAGATCTAATCTCGATTTTTTGCATTCATCTATTAATTCGTTTTCTTTTCCATGTAAACTTTAATGCTCCATGTTCCGTATCTCATAAACCTTTTCCCCCTCGCTTTGTCGTTAACCATTTAGACAGTTCAGCTATCTCTTTATTTCTTTTAATGGGTGAAATTTTAAGGTGTGTAGGGGGATTAGCCTTCAGCACCCGAGTCTGGTGGTGGAGCTGCCATCTTCGAGGGCCCCCCAGACCGGCCTATGAGAGAAGTGTCATCCTGTTGATCCGTGGGAGGTATTTTATTTCCCTCTTATCCGTCATAGTAAACTATGACGAGCATTCCCCGATCCGCCACCAGGGGACACGCCCGATGGGGGTTACAGGCAGTGGTGAGCTATGGAAATTTTAACAAAGGGCTCCCATCGTCGAGCAAAAAAAAAAAAAAAAAAAAAAAAGCCGTATTTCACACAAGCTTTTATTAATACAGCTTGTGTACAAATTCCAGTCAAAAAGTATAAGAGGACAATCAACCTCTAAAGGCTATCATTTTTAAACAAATATTTCATGATCTAAACATGAAATATTTGCACACAATCAGCTGTGTTAATTTATCTTATATAAGAAAAACATTTTTTAACTATCAAAATATAATAAGAATGAAATCTTTTATAAAACATTTGATTGGCTACTGGTTTTACCATATGATTGGCTAGCAGAAGGGCGAAGGGTACGCATGTGCTAATTTTATTTTCAAACTTAGGCGCATTCGTCTTAGAGGAGTTGAAACAATAATTCCAAATAATCTATACAGTGCCGAAATTTTGTTAGGTTACCGTATGAGTTTGTCGCTTAATATTTCAAAAAAAAAATTTTTTTTTTGAAAAAAAAAAGGAAACAAGAAAAACAAAGGGCTCGCAAATTTGAGAAAAAAATTGACCATTGGTTACAGGTGTCCCCACACGGGTTGAAATTGATTCGTGTACAAAAGATTGGCAGTTCGATTTGAGATGACATTTTTGGTGGCCAATTCAGATAAATCTCATAAAATTTCAGTAATCTATGATACAATACTCACTTTACTAAAATTATAATAAATTTGACGCTTTGTTTCAAGTTTGCAAATTTCTGAAAGGTATCGAGCTGATTTCATCCTAAGACAAAAACCCTAATAGTTCTTTTACATAATTCTATAGTGAATATTTTATCAGACTGTCTTTCTTTCCGATCCAGCTCTTCGGAATTTATTTTAAAATATTGTTCCATTCACTTCTATGAGTTTAGAAAAGGAATTATGCAGTACTATAGAGATTAAGCCACCCTTAAATGTTCTTAGAGGATAGAGAGTTAGGAAACCTATTACTCTAGGACGGATGAGAACTACTTGGATATCATTTCACAAAGAAGTCTATTTTCTTAAAAGGAATTCTAAATTTCAGATTAGAAATATACGACTATAAAATTTTAAAATTAAATTATAAAAGCATTCAAAAATCCTTTCGAATCCTTACAGGTCGACAGGATTTTTCATTCATTGATTTTTCTTGCGATTTCAAAGTACTGGAAACTGAAGATCGTATTAATAAAGGGAATCGTAGCTTTGAAGTAAAAAATTGTGGTATGCATTGCTTATGTGATAAACTTCGTGTTTCACATATGTCAAAGGTTTCGTTAAAGCACAGCTATGAGGAATTGTGTTTTGACTAACTCTGAAGTAAACTTTCGTTTTCAACGAAGTTAAAAAAAAAAAAAAAACAGTTTAGATCAGGAGAGCGGAAAGGGTAGTCAGATCATACAAAGGAAGCGTAAGTCTCGGGAGTCATCCAACCTCTGGTATCGTTGTACGCTAAAGTATGAGGTTAAAAATGGTTAAAAATCACTGTGTGTATACACACAGTGATTTGCATTAAGTCTTGCTTATATCAAATACAATTATCCCTCGATTAGTGCGTCATTTTTTTTTTTTCTATGCCCAAATTCGATTAGTGCCCCTAATATACATCTTAAAAATGTTATAGATTTAAAAAATTTTACATCTGTACATTTATGGCTAACTATTTAAAAAAAAAAAAAAAACATCACTGGCCAGGATGAAATAATTTAGTTACCGATTTAAAACATTTTACAAAGTTACTTTATCTAATCGCCAAGGAAGACTTCGGAAATTGGACTGCAGAGGGATGCTGTTCACAATTTAGAGAGCAGTAATAACGGTCGATGATTGTCAATAGAGTGGGACAATGAATCTAATCAGAATTAAAAAAAAAAAAAATAGATTCTAAACTTGGCATAGATTATTAGCCATCAAAAGCAGGAATGTGACACTTATGACTGGAAAAAGCATAGGGTACTTCGCCCATTCGTAATGTTCCATGATTACTGTAGCTGCTGTTTGGGGTACCATTTTAAATGGTACCCCAAACAGCAGCTGCACACACGGGTCTAGTTTGAATATCCGTAAGTGACGTACATTTTTCTTCCGAGAATGTTAATGAAAGTAGATAATTCCCCCCCCCCCCCCCCAGTAGATTTCTTTTTAACCGCAGTGACGCTAACTTGTTTTCTTTTTATAATTGAGTACAGAGAATACTCTCTCATAGCATGGCCACCTCATACCACATTAATTTGACTCCTTTTAGGTTCGACCTGGCAGAGTAGGTGACAGCAGAATTAGGCGTCTGCTGATCAGGAAGCCTAAGATGCGTTACCATTAGAATCGGCGCTTATTGCATACTGAACTGCAGTTACAACTGTACCCTTGAATATAGATCTTATGTTGCCACACATACTGTGGCAACCCAAAACTTACATGCCCTTCTAGAGTACATTCACATTTCATCAAAAGAGAAATATAATCCGGATACTATTTTCTGTAGACCAAATATGACATAGCCATTTCAGTTCTCCAGTAAATAGGGTGACGTTTTTCTTGGTCTTAGTAATACTCATCTAATTGACATTCCAACTACAAAGATATATCCTTGCAGCTGTAGTAACCGACCCCTTTTTTTTGCTTTAACTGTCCATTAGTGGACTGAATCCACTTAATTTCCCAAGGCAAATTTTAGTCGAGATCCTAAATATCAAGCTTAATTGAATTTCAATCATTGAGTAGTTTCTTTTCATAATTTCGAAACATTTTACTTTCCAATGTAGTTTTAATGGGGGAAGAACGCTGGCCGTCAAATTTTGTAAATATTTCTAATATTAAATTTTAACATGCATCCAAATAGAGTTGAAGGATATGCTTACGGACAATCTAAGAAGTAGTCATGCAGTTTAACGCAACTAATGAATGCAAACGATCAGGGGCACGCAAGGGTATTTGCAGTCCGGGTGCAAACTTTTATCGGTCGTCCCTAATACTGCATTGTATAATCCAAATTATATATTAGCTACATAAAATGTCGCCCGGGTGCGGTCACCCCTTGCACCCTCGGGTTGGCGCGGCCCTGCAAACGATAGACCTTTTGGAATATTGTTTGCATCCCCCCCCTGGTCCATAAACTCTAATTTTTCATACCGCGAAATAAACTAATTGACAGATAATATACCGGGCTTCATTAGTAATAATTGGTTGTAATTACAGTCAACCCAATCAAATCAATTCCTTGTTTAGCGAGGTTATAAGAAATTACTCTACTTCAGGGACTGCGAAGACCGTGAAGAAATATGCAAGGGGTTTCCTATACTGGGCTGCTATCATAAGTGAGATAGCGCGTATTAAACTTACACAGGGGAAGTTGCCTTGGATAAAATTAAGTTAAAAAGCGTCCTCCCGAGTAAGACCAGAAATTCGAAAATTATTGCACGTTATATACACATCTACTAATAATTGACCGGACACCCCATCCAAAATTCCTTGAGCTGATTTGAACCTAGTTTTTCCTATCGAAAGACAAACGTCGCGTAGTCTTAGCGATTGTGCTATGTAGACGTCGGATTGATTTAAACATTGAAATCAAAGTCTGCTTTTTGAATCCAAAAATCTTGTAAACCATCGGATTAAAACGCGGATTCAGATCGCAAAAAACTACTAGCTACAATCACTGGAAATCTAATTTTTGTGGAACATCTTTCACATGTCCACTATTCTTTTGTGTGTACCGACATTTTGTTGAGTGAAGAAATTGAGTTTCCGACATTTGACTTGGTGGATCGCGTGCATTAAGCTTGCCCCTATTTTTCTTACTGATTCAATAAAGTGCTATTGTGCCGTCGGTTGCTGTGGGAGTCGCGTGTTTATTTGCAATAGAGAATGAACACACGATGTAACGAAACATTCTTTGTGAAACAATTTTTCATGGAAAACTCAACTGTCTTTTGAATGATTAGGAAAAAAAAAACTGATAATACTTTTTCGCTGGATACATATAGCAACCATGTTTTAGTGTAAAGGAATAGTTCTGATTACCCACTTCATAATCGAAAGACACTTGTTCTCTTAAAAGCTTGTCTGTAAGAGCTCGTATTTAATCAAAAGCTTCCATAAATTATCTAATACTATTTTTAGAATCTTCGTTCTCTTTGCCACAAACTCACATAAACTCTCCCAGACTACTTAACATATTACCCCAACCGCCTCATGAACTAAAAGTTACATAACACTACAAGTGCATGCTATGCTTATACACTGGTGTCCAATAGCTAAGGACGAACTATATATATATATATATATATAAATTCAAGACTACAGCTAAACGTGGATATAAACTTATTGCCATCATACTTGTAAATTATATTACACAAACAGGCGTATTATAAATTTCGTACAAATTAAATTGCTGACCTGCCGTGGTGCATCGATTATGTTTTACTGTTATAACTAAAAACTCTCTGCATGTTCCGTGGTAGAGCGACTGCAACCTCTTAGCAAACGTCTGAAACCCATTCCATTGTTTTGAAACGTTGCCCAGATCCTACAGGCATCGAAACCTATTAAGTTTTTCATTTTGACTAATTAAATTATACATATTTTTGGTTGTAAAATCTTAAAAAATATAAGACTTATTGATAAACTGACCATAGATTTTTAATTCGTACATATGTTCGTACAATATTGTCTACCGGTTTCGCTAGTAACTGACTAGCTTTCTCAAGGCTTGTACAGTACAAAAAAAATGATAAATGCACGAAAGGTTTAAGAATACAAAAAACCTTAGTACCTGTTAGGTAACTAAGGTAACACGTTCGCGTGACATGTCTGTATGCACTGGGACTTTCTACTGAGTAGATCATGAACACGCATTACACGCAAACGTGTAATATGATTATTCACGTACTGTAGTTCTTTGAACTGAGGGAATTAATTAGATTTTTCCAAGTATCGTTCAGTATGGCCCCTTGATTTCTGTTTAGGTTGCTGCCTGTACGTAGCACTACTGCTTCTTTAAATAATCGATGTCTGTAATCTTCATCTACGTAGGGCATAGAGCTGTTATCCCAGTCTATAGTGTGGTTCGAAGTTGAAAAGTGATGTGCTAACCCAGAGGCGATCTTTCTGTTGTGATTTACATCGCCAAAATGTTCTTTCTGTCTTATTTCCAGGCTTCTCGAAGTTTGTCCAATATAGGAAAGACCGCACGTGCGTGGAATATTATACATACCTGGATATTTATAAAATGGAACACTGTCTTTAGGAGATCTTAGAACCTGTCTGATGCTAGTAGTTTGTTTAAATATAACCCTGATGTTATGGGCTTTTAATAATCTCGCAATTTTGATGGAAATTGAACCCATAAAGGGGATGACTGCTGTTGAAATTTGCTGGGAGACTGTTCTTTCTTATTGGTTATCTTTGTATAGAAATTTGCTGATGATGTTTCGAGGATAACTATTTTGCGATAGTGTTATAGCGATTTGGGACAGTTCTGTCTGAACTTCATCATCGGAGATAAAGTTTCTGGCTCGATTTCTCAACATGTGGATGATGCTCGGTTTATGTGACCTATGATGGTTTGAAGAGTAATGTAGATATCGTCCAGTGTCCGTAGGTGTTTTGTAAATGGACAGTTTGAAATTATCTTGTCTTTTAACTAGTATGTCCAAGAAGTGTAGTTGTTCGTTGTTTTCTACTTCTAGAGTAAATTTGATTTTATTGTGGAGTGAGTTGATTCTATTGACAAACATATGTAGGTTTTCTATGTTGTCCTGCCATATCATCCACATATCTCCACCATATTGATGGTTTAGGAGTAAAGATTTGGTGAAGATTTCATTTTCAAATTTCTCCATGAAAAGGTCTGCTGCACATGGTGGTGACAGAGGGCTGCCCATGGCTAGGCCTTCTAATTGTTTGTATACCTTGTTAACTTTGAAGAAATTTGATTGTAGGCAATGCTTGAACATCTTTGTAATATCAGCAGGAAAGAGATCTTTGATAATGTTCATGACTTCTACTGGTACATTCGTGAATAAGGATGCTACGTCTAGACTGGCCATTGTCTCTTTGTGTTATCTTCACGTTTTTGAGTTTGTCAACAATCCACTGCTCCTTAACTTCGATGCTACCACAAAGCAATCCTGTCCTACAGAATCCTACATAAAAAAATTCTCAACACTTTGTTGTACTTTTTTTTTTTTTTTTTGCTGTCATTTTTGTACTGTGCAAGTTTTGAAAAAGCTAGTCAGTTTCTAGCGAAACCGGGTAGGCAATATTGTACGAATTAAAAATCTATGGTCAGTTTATCAATAAATCTTATATTTTTTTAAGTTATTCATTTATAGTACCCCTTTCCTCTTGTGTACTTGCGGTCCAAAGATGAGCGGTTCTTTATTCTGAAACTTGACAAATGATGCTTGGAATACCACCTGTTTTATTCTTTCACATGCTGTCTTCCCTCTAAATATCAACGACTCTCTTCAAATCTAAGTTTTAATGATGACTGTACATTGCTCATTTTTTTTTAATATACACTGTACAAGTGAACGAAACTTCTGAAATATTCACCTGTGCAACTTTAATCTACTACTCCTTAACTTCGATGCTACCACAAAGCAATCCTGTCCTACAACAAACTTCTACTCTTATCATTTAATATTGTCAGAATTTTAAAACTTCAAGATTTCTCTTTTGATAACTGAAGTATTTTTTTTTTTTCATAAGCTTATTAGAGGTATCACGTCTTCACGATCTAGAAAATTAATGTTGAAGATTTGGTAGGCTTGCTTTACCTATGATAAACGGTTCAGTTATTTTCATTCCAAACTTGCAGGCATGCAGGTAACCCGCCCTGATGGTACACGTAATTGACAGATATGCCACCCTGCCTTCGCAGCTTTCTTTACTACTGCTTCACTTTATTTTCCTTTTAAGCTTTTATTGTGTTTGTATTAATTCAGTGTATGTTCATCTTTCTTCGTGATCTCTTCCAGTTGATCTTTATGTATTGTTTCCGGTTTCTTACTAATTTAACCTATACACTTTGTGCTTTCTGTCAATATGAATATTCCATTGTGTTTTATTCATTTGGTTATTTACATTATTCGTAAATCTTCATTTAAAAAAAAAAAAATTCTTCCCCTTCATTTAAATGTATTTTTGACGTTTCAGTTCGCTATCTTAGTTTAATTACCTTTTGGAGATCATGCTATCAAGTAATCTTGTGGTATCAGCCTGTGGCATTCCACTGATCAGCAAAGACCTCTCCCAAATCTCTTCTCTCTTAGGCCATTTTTCATCCAGTGGTTTCTTGTTATTCCTATGATCCCATATCTTTACTTTATCCCTTATGTTCCTCTTGTTCTCTGGGAATGCAAACTGTAGTAAGGACTGCCCACCTGTCATTTCATGCTGGCTACACTTTATTTTTAAATTAAAAACTAAATTAAAGTTCTACTTTAATTTAGTTTTTGAATAATTTTTGTTACCTGCCTAATGTCAAAATTTTTCCTTTTTTTTTTAATTCCGAAAATACTTCTCTGCTCGTTTGCTTACTCAAGTCATCTACTGGCCAAATATCGAGTAATTATTCCATGATTTATTTACTCTAGATTGTATTTCTAGTTATTGTCTATTATTGGATATTTGTCCCAGATAAGTATCCTCTGGCGCATTTTCAATATTGATGCCATCTAGCAAAGAGAAATCTTTTGAGCTATTAGTCATGATTTTTACTACCATATCCATAAAAACATATGAAAGAGCAGCATGCGCTTATGGAGTCAAGTACTGTATTATTATAGTCGATGAAAGCGATGCATGCAAGCGAAAGCAGGTTTGTTATATTCATATACAGTATTTTACAATAATTTGATTTATTGTAACAAATGATCTGTTATAGAGAGGTTTCTAAGTCTTGCTTGCTTATATATCTAGTTTGCTTCTGGCTGGCCAGAGATTAATTAAATAACTGAACAACTTGTAGTTATTGGGAAATAAGACTTGATTGAAAATCAAGTATAAATAATTGTAGAGCAATTTTGTTGTGTAAAAAGATTCATTGTTTTTGGCGATTAGTTTGGAATAGATTCTCACTAATAACGTTGTAGAGTTTCACCAGAATAATGAGCAATTCTTAACAGTTATACCTCTATTTCATCTTCGCCAAGTATCCTTCCACATTTTATCTCCGTATGGCTTTCTCAATATTTAAGCTGTTGATCTCTGGGACACTTTCTGCAATTATCCAGTATTGGGCTTGTGGTGACACATGGACGCTGGTTGGAGCTAGAATAGTTTTTCTTTTTTTAAATAGAAATTACTATTTTAAGATTTCTTTTGTTTTGCGGTCTCTCCTTTTTAGTTGGTTTCCATATCTTGCCAGTGGACACCCTCTTTTGCTATTTTTAAGCTGCTATTATTTTCTAAGGAATCGCTTATTAGAGCAGTGTTAGCATTCCGCATGTCCTTTCCGATCTCTTTGGTTTGCTCATTTGAGCCTATTCGATTTTATTTCTCGTTAAGTTATTTCTTTTCGAACAGTAATTTTCGTTTTGCATTAATATTCTGAATTACTTTCGGATCACATTTTCAAATTGAACCATTTATTTCTGTCTTTGAGGTATGTTTGAATGGTTCAGCTATCTAATCTGCAATCTGTATTAAAGTTAAAATTTTCTTTTGGACAGTTATTGCATTTCGACCTACAATTTCTTTCAGCTGTTATTTGTAAAACTTTTCTGAGGGTTGGAGATCCAAAGCAATAAATGCTGTCCAATCGATGCCTTTGAGTGTGATTACCTTAATTTATTGCAACATTTATTTTCTAGAAGTCATCTACTTCAGTATCACTGAGAGCTTAATGGTGCATAGGCCTGAATTAGTCCTTACTGTACCCTCAGATCTTAATTTTCAAAGAGAATACGGGTTCAGAACATCCCTTAAATTTTATTATGTTTGGTTTTCACTTCTGTTTAAGAAAATCCCACTTTATATTGATACTTGTTTTATCATATTTAATTCTCTAATATGATGGAACAGTTTCCACTCTATTTCTCTCCTTGTTTTTGCAAGGTCCAAGATGTCCGATTACGTTATTTGCAACGCTTTTCCCAGTTGTCTGCCATCTGTCATAAGGTTTCACATTAAGGACTGACATTTTCGAATATTTTCCCTTTACAGTTTTAGGTTATAGTTCTTTCTCTCCAAGCGCATTCAGTTTGCAGACTATAACAAGTAAAATGCCGTGTATTATCATCTTATCCAACCAAGTTTAATTCTCTCATTTTTATTCCATTTAATTTGTTTTCTTAAATTACTTTAGTTATGAATTAACTACTTTAATAAAGATGCGATCCAAGCTAGTAGACCGCATTGTCTTCTCATTCTTTCCTTACAGGGAATTTTATGCGTATGCATTTTTGATTCCCACTCACGAAAGGTTATAAGCAGTGGCGGCTCGTTGCTTGAAATCGTGGGGGTGCTGCAACTTTCGAAATATACATACGCACTGTAAATACAGTGTATACGTGTTTAGATAAAATATCAAAATTATGGTAAAAATTAAATGAAAAAATATTGTTTTTATCGATAAAATTATAGTTTGGTATAATTAAAAATTACTTAAAAATAAAATCCATTCCTTTAATTGTAATTAAAGGAATGGATTTATAATTTTTGGACATTACAATTAAAGGATTTAATTGTAATGTCTAAATATTTAAAGAGACTGAGTAAACACAATAAGCAGTACGAACACTCTACTACTGCCACAAACTGCATATAAACAACAGTGGAACTGCGCGACAGACAGTGTCGCATTAAGCTAGTAGCTCTCATCTCACTATGACGTGCATATGTTTGCGCGCGTAGCAATATAACACCGTGGTAAACACAGTGCTGCTGGTGTCCTACGCCCTCCTAAGTGCAACAGGTTAGATTTTTATTATTTTTTATACAAAATAAGAGAATTGTATAGGATTGTTGATGATAAAATTAAATATTACAAGCAAATATTAATAAATATATTTGTATATCGAGAAAAATTTGGGGGTGCTGCACTTCCGCAGTGCCTATGCACGAGTGATCCCCCGTTTGAAATAAGAATACTGATATTGGATCAATCATTATTTAATAATTGGATCTGTGCGTTTATGTATTAGGGAAAGCATTACAAAATGCTGAAGTTCTTAAGACTTCTAAAATGAAGTTAAAATAGAACTGTGTACTTATTTGATAGCTTCAAGGAAGGTTATTCATTTTAATTAATAATAAGACTACTTGATGAAAGCTGAAATTGTGTGTTAAAAATCCCCTTAGAAGGAAAAATAACTTGCGTACTTTACTTTAAACATAAAATGCTTGTAAAGATAAGACAATGGTTTGAGCTGGCATCGAGACATAAGGTGTAGACATGAATAATACTACAGTTACCTAACATTGTATGAACTTTCTAGAAGCGGTGCTAAAGAATAACTCGGCGATTCATAAAATAAAAATTTAGGAAATAGAAAAATTCTAATAGCAGCAAAACACTTGAAAGATAGACAGCAATTTAATCTAATATTAAGCAATAATACTAATATAACACAAATGGAAATAAAGATGAATTACTGATTTTAGTTTATCTAAATCGGAATGTCTTTAAAGGCTATTAAAGAAATGAGAAAGTAGCAGGATGCGATGGCATTGCTGCATAGGTTTTTAAAACTGACCTGTTATAGATACAGGGATAATAATGAAAATACCTGAAATTTGGGTATTTTCACTATTATCCCCGAAGAAAGTTTAGAAAATTGTACTAACTACAGGAGCAAAAACCTGCTATGTGTTATTAACAAAATTAACATTTCAAGAATGGTTAATTTAGATATGAGAATGGGAAGATGTAGTCTTCGATTCGATTGATAGAGAACGTGCGTGAATTGCCCTTCAGAATAATGAATGCCACAAAAAATAAACCGTAGGTCATATAAACTCAAATTTAGGTTTCCATGATGGATATTCAGCACTACCTTTGCAAACTCTACCTGGAGTATACTACAAGGATTTATATTATCTCCATCATTATTTATATTAGTGATAGGTGTTTGAAAAATGGTTAAATGACAAATACCACAAGGTTATCATGGGAAAATAAGTCTAAGGTGACCTAGATTCTGCAGATGTCTGCTAGACTATAGACATGTAGATATCCAAAATAAAGTATATTCAAGAATAATCACTAAATCTGTATTTATTTTTAAACCAAGAATAATAAAGAAATAGAACAAAAATTGTTTTTCACATTAATGTGCACCAAGTAAAAGTGAAAAATTATTGAAATCAAAACTTGTTTTTTACGTACCTCGATAGCATCTTATTTGCAAACAGAGGAGCAGTTAATGATGTTGAAAGAGGGATTCAAAAAGCATACTCCAAACTTACCAGCATATGGAAAATAAAGTTGGAAGAACGACTAGATATTACTCATTTCGACTGCAAGAAGATTCGAGTTTGATTTTCATTCCTCATGACATAAGGAATCCTTAATGGATTTTTTAAATTGAAGGTAAGTTATCTGGGCTCGTAGGTAGCAGTAGTCCCTCCCGGGAAATTCGTGTTTTTCGCCCTGCACAGGCAAATGTCAGAGAGCGCACTCATTTGGCAGACGAAATACTATTCATGGGCGGCATATGGTGAATTGTGGAAGACTGAGACTGTGTAGTACAGATGGCAGGATGTGTGATGTGGAGTGCCTTCCGTGATAAGTCTTCTTGGAGTGTCAGTGTCGCATAATAGTATGAAATCATTCTTTTGTATAGTTGTGAAAACGTTGTTGGGAACAAAAAAAAAAAAAAAAAAAAAGCTACAAACATTTTTAAACTGATGTTTGAGGAGTATACTTCAAATATTCATTCATCCATTTCTAATCTGTGTACGATGAGTTTGAATCAACTGATTGTGTGTTTTAGACAATTTAATGCAGTTGACTTGCCATTCTTCTGTCTCATTCATCTAAGAATAAGTATTTTATGTCTTACTCTTCTTGCATATTATTATGGAAGAGATCGGCTATAATTGTATGCAAGAAGAGTTTTGCTGAACTAAGACCAATAACAGGATAAGGAACCAACAGAAAGCGTCTAGACTCCGATGGAATTTCGGAGAGAAAAAAAATATATTAATACTTGAACTGATAGTCACGATGCTCCTAAAATTTGATGTTAGATTAAAAAAAAAAACCAAGCTATTTTTGATTTTTGTTTATTTTTTCGTTTCGGCTTTATTCATGTTTATCTTTAGATAGCCAAAAGAAAAACATGAATAAAGCCAATAACGGGTAAAAGAAAAACATGAATAAAGCCAATAACGGGTAAAAAAAAAAAAAAAAAAGATAAACTATGAATTTAAGAGCTTGAAACTAAAGAACAAAAAATTTGTTATACACACGGCAGGCCGTGTGTATAACAGAAAGATATATTCATGCTTTCTTTGGTGCCGAGTTGTATCTCAAGTCACTTCCTAACAATGAAAAGTTATTTTCTATGTGACAGATTCATTTAATGACAGTAACATACCATAGTTTTTTTTTTTTTTTTTTTTTTTTTTTTTTCCCGGAAGCAGTAATTACCGGATATCTCGCCCCCAAATCGTACTACTGTTTGATAAAATTATCATCGTGTTGAACTCTCCGACAGTGTCATTAATGACAGTGCCGGATTACCAAATAGGCAGAATAGACACCGACTTATGGACGCCAGACCGTTTACGGGCCCGCTACAACCGATCAAAATAATATTGATTTGATCTTGAAAGAAAATTACAGTCAAGCTTTCTTAAATTGTTTCCAAAAGATAGAAAAAATGAATCAACTCAAAGAAATAAACTTTACATTAAAGACTATAGAGAAAATACTGTATTAATGTAATGTGCCCATTAACAACTTAAAATATATAAACCATAAACATCAGGTTCACAATACAGTTTCTCTTAAAAGCTCATTTTCTGTCAGCTGTCAGTTAGTGAAAAATTTCGACGTCTTGTAAAAGGTGGACTTCCAAGATATCCTGAAAGATTTTACAAAAAAATTGAACAAAGTGAATGTTTAAAGTTTTGTTTATTAAAATTAAAAATTCCTTACTTTTTGTTTAATAATATTGTA
This sequence comes from Typopeltis vanoorti, assembly GCF_054136105.1. NCBI lineage: Eukaryota > Metazoa > Arthropoda > Arachnida > Uropygi > Thelyphonidae > Typopeltis > Typopeltis vanoorti. The sequence continues at coordinate 48,459,682 of NC_143568.1, forward strand.
ATATTGTTTAATAACATTAATAATTTAATGGTACATTGCGCCCTTCGATTGGAATAGGCCTAAATTCGATTCTCGTCGCGACGGGAGGAATCTTTATCTGGACGATTTTAATCGAAGGTGAGTTAGCCGATCTCATACGGAGGTAGCAGGGTTTTTCATCCCGCATACAGACAAATCGGCCCTTCAGAACACACGCAATTTACAGACATAGAATACCAGTGGTGGTGGAAATAGGCGGTAGATGGCGTTGATGGAGACGATTCATAGTAGAGGTTCGGTGTGTGGTTGAGATAATTGTAGGTGTCCTCCCGCGATGAGTCTTCGCACTCCTTGGAGGTGTCAGGAATAATAATAATAATTGCTAATGTTTGTTTTGTATAATAAAATTGGTTTATTAAAATTGTTGGTTGGTAAATTTTAAAAACGTGTTAGAATTTTCGAGGGGGGGACCCCGAGATTTCGATTGCTTAGGGGTCTCCACAGGGTTTAATCCGGCACTGATTAATAACTAACGAACCATAAGTTCTGAATGAGATTATTTTCAATCCATTTGAGCCTGTTTAAGTTCGATCGAAACGCATATCCTTATTTAAGCCTCACACTTTAACATTTTTATTTTTAATGGAAAAAAAATGCAGTGTGCCATAACTCCGTTTTTACACCAGACAAAAAGTATCAATTATTGCTACCAGTCAATTAAAAAACAAACAAAACTTCCCATGTTCTAGACATGAATTGATTATATATACGTGTTATACATTATTCCGATATGCTGACATAAACTAGTAATTGTATTGGACTAGAAAAACTGCTATCTGTAATGATGTCAGCATTAATAAATTCTAAATGGGTAGCTCTTCTAAATGCTACCCATAAATGCGTGGGTGGAGTTTTTAGTAAATATTCTTTTGCAGCTATGGCAACTGTTCCTGGATACTACGAAGCGCACATGTTGTAGAAAGTAGGTTACGATTCTCCCCATTCCTCAGTTCCGTAATGTAAACCTTACATACAGAGAACCGATTTTTTTGTTTCTTTTTTAACTAACTTTCCATATGTTAATAGAAATGAAAGAAAAGATGAACAAATCCGCCGCAGGATTTTTGCTTCAGTTTGCATTAATTTCAAATCACACAAAAATGTTTTTATTTAATGCAGTTGGCTCTCTCTCATAGTTACGCGTCGGCGTTATCTTTCATTTCTGTAGATTATTCTGAGAACCATTCAAAAGCTAATGATTTCACCTAAGAACTAAGGTGTCATAGAACAATCGTTCAAAGAATTACTATTTTCCTTCATGTTTTGCTTTCATTAGCCTTTCTAGGTTTCGCAAAATGAACTGCGCCTTATTTGTGCCAGTCTGCACACGCCCATGTTATTCCTGACTGGATGGATTTAACCAATGAAGCACCCAGGGATGGGGGACAAGGGGTTCTGGCCCCCCACAAAAAGAAAAGGGAAATAAACACTAGAAAAAATTTCAAATTTCTATACTACTTATCATGTATTGGCGATCGCTGCAGATGCTCAGTCACAGGTCGTATGCAATGCGTAGTGTGTATTCGTAAATCGTCTACTCAACTCGACCCCCCCTAAGATTAAATCTTGTGCCCCCCCCCACCCCCCAAAAAAAAGATTAAATCCTGAGTGCGCCACTGGATTTAACTGAAATTTGGTATTTCAGATCCTTCTTTCATTTCAATAGACCTACGTAGAGCGTCAAGAAATTTTCAACTTGAGCGTCTATTTCTATCGTTTTTTTCTTTTTCCATCCCTCTCTTCTGCTCTTTGGATTGAAGTCCCCTATCACTTATTACCAGTCATTTTCAATTATCTATTTCTGTGCATTCTTTTGATTGTATATTGCTTCAGAATATTCTGATTCTTCATTTCATCTAGTCTGGTTTTGCCAACTGTGTCGCAAGTTGTTCACCCGATACTTCATTCTTATCGGTTAACGCTTTTACAGTATCTGGTCTTTTCACTGAGTGACATATTTTCAGTACGCGTATAAATAAGAACTCTGATTTCCATAAGTACATTTTTGTTTGTTATTAGTACAAACAGTGACCAACACAATATGTTGCCAGAATAGTTAGCATTCTTCTCAATAAATAGCTGCAAGTTCAGATCCTTCTGTGGATGTTTGTGATTTGTCTTTAGGTGAGAGATATTTAGGTGTGTTATTATTAAAAAAAAAAAAAAAAAAAAAAAAAAAAAACGCCTTAGCCCAGGTACCCAATGCACTATAGGTTCGCAACCTTTGATAGGCGGGAGTTACATAGAATAATAATAAAAGCTCGTTTGCTGCTTCGCCCATAATTCTAGCGAAACGGAACTACCAAACGCGCATTGGATGATTGTCGAATCATTTCTGTATCAAAGTATTTTTTACGTGGTTAACTACAGTTTGACCGAGTAGAAGCGTGTTTTTGTGAATCCTACCTTTCGTGGGTATGTACTGTGTAAACAGTACATTTGAACTGTGCTGTTCAAATGTACTGTGCAAATCCACAGTACATTTGAACCATGATTGAAGACAATTGGAGCTTCTCGCTTAGGATGCCATTTGTTTTTGATCGACTCCGATAATTTGCGACTCATACCAAAGTGATTCTTTCCGCCGATGCTGGTCCCAAGCCCGATGAAAAAGGAGGAGGGTTGGCGCCAGGTCGGCAGCCGGCCGAACAGTGGCAGATTATCCAATAGGCAAGTCACACTAGGCGCGCCCTTAGGGCGGCATCGTCGTCTCGAGGGGCCTCTTAACTTTAGTGAACGTTTATATTTATTATTTATTTTCTGATATATTTTTAGATAGTTAATATAAGTACTGTAATACTAACTAGACAAATTAAAAAATTATAAATAAAGAAAAAACTTGAACTGAAATTTTATATTGGCTTTATTAGTTGACCAGATATTTGTAAAATATATAAGAATTGTCTACAAGCCTCACCAGCATTACTGTCTGGCTTCTTCAGGACATGTATAACGGTACATGGAACTAATGTTTACTAGCAAAAAAGAATGGAGTAACACAGTCAAATAAATTAAAACGGCGCGTAACATCATAAGCATGGGACGTGATGTATCAGTTATTGTTTATTGAGCGTGGTATATAGTTTTTGGCGAAATGAAATTCTGGTAAGCTGAGCGAACTTATTAGGCTTTTTCAGATGTCTTTCAGAATCATTCCTTGATTTCTGTTTAGATTTTCCCCAGAGCGGAGTATAACGGCAGGTTCTTTGAAGTTTCTACATCGAAAATCCTTTTTCTATATAGTGCATGAAGCTTTATCCCAATCGATGGTGTGGTTAGAGATCGAGAAGTGATGGGCTAAACCTGAAGTATCTGTTCTGTTGCTGTTCACGCCTCCTACATGAACAGATACTTCAGGATTAGCCCATCACTTCTCGATCTCTAACCACACCATCGATTGGGATAAAGCTTCATGCACTATATAGAAAAAGGATTTTCGATGTAGAAACTTCAAAGAACCTGCCGTTATACTCCGCTCTGGAGAAAATTTAAGAATGATTTTCTTAGATTTTCGAAAGCTTTCCAATATTTTGAAGCGTCTCGAAAGATCTATTCGGGACATCGGGATTTGAGGCTTAAATCAAGGAATGATTCTGAAAGGCATCTGGAAAAGCCTAGTAACTTCGCTCAGCTTACCAGAATTTAATTTCGCCAAAAACTATATAACGCGTTCAATAAACAATGACTGATACACCGCGTTCCATGTTTATGATGTTACGTGGCGTTTTAATTTATTTGACTGTGTTCTTCTTTTTTTACTAGTAAACGTTAGTTCCATGTACCGTTTTCCTGATGAAGCCAGTCAGAAAAAACTTGTTATTTGAAGATTTTGTCTTTTTAATATATATATATATATATATATATATATATATATATATATATATATATATAAACACACAACTTTTTACATAAAGGGCCTCAAAGGAACATAATCCGCTACTGCGGCTAGATAACTTTTACCACATCAATCTAATGAAGAGGTATCGATCTATTACGAAGAATTCTATGGCATGCCCTGTAGGTGACGCACGACAATGTCGCTCAGTTGTCGTGAGAAATTAGGGTTGTCAAACCGGGACACAGGAGCGGATCGACGAAATTTTGACAACAACAACAAAAAAAAAAAACCATCTTCTTTCTACAAATGAACTCCAAATATCAGTCACGAGATTCCTTATTTTATAAAGATAATACAACTCGAGACAGGCGCATGGTTAAATCATAATAATATACACAAATACACTGCCAAAAATTTCTGTACACAGTTAAAAATTTCTTTAGTTCGACGAAAGCGGATTTCGAAAGCTTTCCAATATTTTGAAGCTCCCCGAAAGGTCTATTCGGGACATCGGGATTTGAGGCTTAAAATCGGAACGTCTGACAACCCTATGAGAAATGCACAAAGGTTCCTGTGTTATTTTGGACGACTAAGGGTAATGAAACTAGTTCAGAAAATTAGAATGACAAGCAGGAATATTGGAATAACCTTAACAGAAAAGAGTTCAGAACTGGTTGATATATTGAAGAGAAGAATTAACATAGCTTATCTTCAAGAAACAAAGTGGAGTGGTGAAAAATCAAAGGAGATAGAAGGATATAAGTTGCTTTATAAAGGCTGGACATCATCAAGAAATGGAGTTGGTATTGTTCTGGACAATGTTATGAAGAAGAACTGGTGGAAGTTCAAAGAAAAAGTGACTGGTTGATGGCTATAAAGATGGTGTTAGAAACAGAAGTCATAAATATTGTAAGTGCCTATGCACCATAATCAACGCCAGATCAAATAACAAAGTTGGAATTCTGGGAAGATTTGGATGAAGTATTGCAGAAAATACTAGAGACTGAACTCCTATTTGTGAGTGGAGATCTAAATGGACATCTGGGGAAGATCAATGAAGGGTTTGAAAGAATCCATGGTTGTTTCTGTTATGAAGAAGAAAATGAAGATGGGAAAAATGATTCTGGAAATGGCAATGACCTATGATTTGTCAATTGTTGACATCTTTTTCTGAAAAAGAGAGGAACATCTGATAATGTTCAAGAGGGGAAAAAACAATAGATCACAGATTGAGTTCTTAACTAGAAGAAAAGCATTAAAGGATTATAAAAAGTGCAAAGTAATACCTGGAGCATGTCTCGCAACCCAGCATAGGTTGTTGGTAATGGATCCAGTGCTTAAAAGCCAAAATAATAAAACCATTTAACCAGGACAAAAATAAAATGGTAGAAATTAAAGGGGGCAAAAGAAACTGAGTTTACATAGAAACTGTCAACAAATGTAAGGTGGAACTGGGATATGGAAATTAATGAAATATAGGTACAGATGGTCAAGGATATTAGAGTATGCAAAAGAGGTTGTCGGAGAAATAAAGGGGAAAAGACGACATCAAAGGAAAATGTGGTGGTGGTGGAGTGAGGCTGTTCAAGAAGCAATTAAAGAGAAAAGATGTACTTTCAAGCAATGGCAGAGAACTAAAAATGAGACAGATTTTGAAGGATATAAAATAGCTGAGAAGAAATTCCAAAAGGCTGCGAGTGAAGCAAAGTTTAACAAGTTCTATTAATTATATAATAGACTATAAACCTGAGAAGGATATATATAGACTGACACAGGGCTGTCGCCAGATTAGATCGTGCCCTGAGACAAATAATTAATATCATCCCTGCTAGATTATAAGACAAAAATATAAGAAAATCTCCAATTGCTATTTTCTTTTTATTACAAGAGAAACATTAATGCAAAATGATTACAAGTGGATATCGCATAATAAAACTGTTTATAAGCACTTCTAAATTTAAATTATAAGTTATGTCCACCTATATCGACATAGTTGCTAGACTAATCAATTTTTCTTGGGTCATTCGCAAATAATTTTTAATCCATTTAAGCTTGGAAAAACTTCTTTCTGCACTTGCTATGCTAACAGGAATTGTTAACGTAATGATGGCACCTACTGCAATATGGCTGAACGAGCGCCCTTAATTAAGCGGTGCCATGAGGCAGGCTGCCTCTATGCTACACCCTGTCGAGGGTACTGGACTGGCAAGAGAAAGAAAGACTGATATCCAGCATGTTAAATGCATCAAAGATGGAAACCAGAAAACCCTTACATGAGAGGATGATATAAAGAATAGGTGGGGAAGGTATTCTAATAGATTGTTGAATGAGGAGTTTCCAAGAGAACAAGTGGAACATGAAAAACCAAATGAGAGTAATTAACAGTGTCAGCACTTGAAGTAGAGGCACTCTTAAAAGAAAATGAAACCTCATAAGTCTTTGGGGCCAGATGGAGTCCCAGCAGAAGTTTCGAAGATAATTGAGAAAGACAGGAATTGAACTCTGTAGTTTGTACAATCTTTAATAAAGGAGATATTCAAGATTGTACAAACCACATGAGTGACATGAGCTTGATACCTCGTGGGAGAAAGTCAGAGAAAAGAATTAGGATGAAACTTCAATTTCAGAAAAAACTAGTTTGGCTTTATGCCTGGAAGGTCAACAACTGAACCATTTTTTTGCATACAACTAATGAAGAAATATAGAGAATGAAGAAAAGACTTGCACATGATATTCATAGATATTGGGAAAGCATACAATAGACTTCCAAAGGATTGCTCTCCAGAGCACTCCTTCCGGAAAAGACCAATGAAAATCATTCCCATTTAACTATATCTGCATCATTCAAGATATGTACAATGAGGCAGTAATATCTTTAAGAAGTTCCTGTGGTGACACTGAATATTTCTCAGTGAGAGTTGGGCTACACCAGGGCTCTGCCCTTAGTCCATATTTGTTTTCATTGATATTAGATCTTACTGAATTGGTGTGAAGGGAAGTGCCATGGTCTATGATGTTTTCAGACTATGTAGTTTTGATTGAGCATGCAAGAGAGAGAGAGAGCTCATTCAAGATTGGAAGAGTGGAGGAAAGCCTTGGAATGTAATGGATTAAGATTGAGTAGGACAAAAACAATATATAAAGTGCTGTTCCTTTCTTTTAGTGTTACACAGTGATCGGCATTCATTTTTGAAATTATGGATTTTACAACCATGTTATAATTAACTGTTTTTTATTATCCAGACGTTTCAATCTTCATATCAGGATCATCATCTGGAGCATACACAAATATACAAGACAAGCTGAGTTACATTACAAACCGTAAGCTAGAGAAACAGATATCCAGCATGTTAAATGCATTTAACTAAAACTAGTTAAATGTTTTTTTCCACTGGAGGTCATGCCAGTAGAATAACATGTGATCAAATCATTGTTTCTCTAGCTTATGGTTTGTAATGTAACTCAGCTTGTCTTGTATATTTGTGTATGCTCCAGATGATGATCTTGATATGAAGATTGAAACGTCGGGATAATAAAGAGTTAGTTATAACATGGTTGTAAAATGCATAATTTCGTAAATGAATATGGAGTGCTGTTTTAGTGGTGAAAGAAATGAAGAGAATACCTCAATAATGATTGAAAATTCTATTTTGGAGGGGAAAGAAAAGCTTAGGTATTTAGGTTCAGTGTTACAGAGAGATGGTGAGATTGATGAAGATGTGACTGGTAGAATTAACACTGAATGGTTAAATTGGAGACGGCCAGCACTGTTTTGTGTGACAAGAATGTCCTGATTCGTCTAAAGGGGAAGTTCTATAAGTCAGTTGTGAAGCCTGCAATGTTGTATGGTTCAGAATGTTGGGCATGTAAAGAAAATACATGAGCAAAGGATGAATGGCAGAGATGAGAATGTTAAAGTGGATGTGCAGAATAACAAGAAAGGATAAAATTAGAAATGAATTTATCAGAGGTAGTTTGGGAGTTGTACCAATAGTTGAAAAAATGGGGGTAAACAGGTTAAGATGGTTTGGACATGTTGAATGGAGCTCAGCAGCTGAAAGTGTAAATAGGATTATGAATCTGAATGTGGAGGGAAGAGGTAGACCGAAAAAGACATGGAGAGAAGTAGTGAGAAGAGAAATGGAAGAGTGTATGGAGTAACTGAAGAAATGGCACAATATAGGAAAGAATGGAAAAAGAGGACTCACAAGGTTGACCCCAAATAGATGGAATAAGGCACAAGAAGAAAACCAAAGTGATTCTCTGACAGTACAGCAGAAAACTGAAAAAAGAGAATATTTTTAAAATGAAATCTTATTAATTCATTGTCAGAGAAAAATGACTTTGTATTAAAGGAATGAAAGTTTACTAGTAATAAAGCAAATGATTGATCTAGACTCCAAACTACTACAAAGCTAGCTACTTGTAATGATTTTAAGAACATTGGTTGAACAGTAAAAGACAAGTATTGAACGACTGTAACTGTACATGATTTCAAACTGATTCAGAGAATAAAAGTTGTATATTACACAAAGGTTGCTCAGTGTGGGCTATAAAGTTGTATTGAATAGTAACTCAAGCATTTCCTAGACTGAAAGCACAAACAGCATATTTGTAGTCCCTGCATGCTTGCCAAACAACTCGCTGCATTTTTAATGAGGTCAACAAAGTGAATATTTTGCACATCTTTATGATAAATAACACTTGCAAATATGTTCCTCTTTTTGCAACTGGCCTATTTAGCACATCAATAAGCGAATTACTAGCAGGGCTGGCTCTGGCTTAGGCACAAGAGGCACCGGCCTAGGGGCCCAATGGCTTTTGGGGTGCCAACATTGTAAAAAAAAAAAAACTAATAGTATTAAAGAGGACCAGAGAGTCGAAGCGTTGGTGGTATGAGCAGTGTCCCCTGAAATGCTCTATATGCAATTTTTTGGCAATAACTATGAATTGCTTTTAATAATAAAGAATTTTATGATGCTTGTCTTGTCTTGCACTGCATTGATTAAAAACTGGCTAGGGGCACCACATACCCTCAAGCTGGCACTGATTACCAGTATATTAATCATCATCGTAACACTAATTATGGACCATAGTGTAGACCATATTGGTCTGTTCCAGTCTTATTATCCATCTAATATCTTCTTTTGAGGTCTACCCAGCCTTCTCTTTCCAACCAATTTATATTTTATTAATTTTACTGTATATTAAAACCTGACAAAATGTTAATTTGACATACTTTCAGTAAAGCTCAGCATGTTGTATTGTAGATTATAGAAACAATCCTTTTCTCAACTATTCATATTGATGAACTTGTGATTTATCCATGTTTTTCTTGTGCTGATTTATCTATTTTATATTATTATATGCATTTATTTTTCAGATCAGTATCAACATGTATAAAAGGCAGATCAAAGTGACATCATTATTTCTTCTAATCGTTCTTCTTCCTTTATGTGTTGGATATCCTAGTGGAGGGCCATCAGGTTCATGTGAAAGCATGAGGCCTTATCACAGAATAAATAGGGATGATAGCACCCGGCATTTTCCACCACAAAATTCAACTCCCCCATATTCAGTAACTGCTCAGCAAGTTGGTGATGCTATTACAGGTAAGAGCAGAATGTGGAGGTAAAATGAGCTTATTTTTCCTGCTATGTTTCATAATACAAGCATTGTATGCTTTATTCTAATTGTGCTTATTTCCTGCCTGATTGACTGTAGCAAGAAGGTGGCATAGAAGAACTTGATTTGCATCTCTTCAAAGACTGATTTTTTTTTTTTTTTTTTTTTTTTTGAAACAATTTTGACTAAGATTGCTGATCTTGGAAGAGAGATACTAAAACTAGGATTTCCTCTCACGAAAGGTGAATGAACCAGGCTAAAGTATTGTAAAGCATTGCCATTTTAGCTATAATGAATGCAATTTCTAAAAGGTTGCTACACCCAAATCCAGAAGGTACAAATTGTACAACATAGCATGCATATGTGGACTTCACAAAACTGTGACATTGGAGGAGCCATTCTTAGTGGAATATTTATCTATTGATGTCTTTATGAATTGAGCTCATCAGAATAGACCAGATCAGCTTAACTTCTTCTGTATTAGCCAATCAGATTTTAATAGCATCATCTCCTCCACTTAATCCATCAACTACACAGAACGTCACTACCACCTACCCATAATGCCATCTACTGTCCACCACTAGTTTTTTATTTTTTGTCTATAAATTGCATGTGTTCTTATGGCTGATTTTCTGTATGCAAGATGAATAACTGAAGTTTCCAGGAGAAATGTATTAATGAAAACTGTATTTTTCGTTAATACGTTTTTAATGTTAACGAGTGAGAACGTTCCCTGTTTTTGCACTGCAAGAACCTAAATCATGTTGACAGTTTACTCAGATCAGGTCTTCTTCACTTTTAAGTGATGGTTCTATTAATTTACTTCACATTTTTAATAATGAGTTTATTTTTGCAATGTAACGTCACCAGATGCTAGTTTGATTTGAAATTACTGCTGAAGTCACATGGTTCAGTTCAGTGCAATATACTTCTTAATTGTGGGGATTCTTCTGGCTGGTTTCATATTTCTTGGAAGGAAAAAACCTTGCATATTTTCACATGCAACCAACTTGCCTTCATTTGAAAATATTTTAGATTCTTTGCATCCTAGTTGAATTTGAAGCCAGGTATTTCTAAAGGGTATTGTTGCTGACAATGTGACAGCAACAATACCCTTTAGAAGGTACAAAAATATGTCACTGAGATCGATGATACATAAGCTTTTTGTCGATCAGAGTTCCTTGTTAGAATAATGACAATGTTTTCTGTACCAGAAGACTACTATGCATTAAATTTTAGTCTCTGACTAGAGAAACTTTTTCTAGGCAAGTTGTTTAAGCTACTCTCCAAGTTAGTTGGTCTTTAGTCCAAGAAAGTAAGGTTTCCCCTCCAGAAACTATGGTTTCCAACCCCATATCTTGGAAAATGGACTGTATTGCAGAAAAGTAAGAAATGATAGTTCTTGTTGGAACTAATGATTTAAGTAGTGACAAATATAGTATGAGAGAAGACATGAAAGGACTGTTGGGAGAAGTGAGTAAAATTAGTTGGTTTGCTACTGGGATACAACAGTACAGAGTTAAGGAGGGCTATGACCAGGGCTATTGCCAGATTAGATCGTGCGATAGGCAAACAATTAAATATTGCTCCTGATGAATTATTAGACAAAAATATAAGAAAATCTCCAATTGCTATTTTGTTTTTTGTTAAAAGAGAATCATTAATGCAAAATGATTACATAGTAATAATTAAATGTTTGCTCTATGGCGATATTGCACAATAAAACTGTTTATAAGCTCTTCTAAATTTAAATTATAAGTTACATCCACCTCTATCGATATAGTTGCTAGACCAACTAATCTTTCTTGGGTCATTGCTGTTTGCAAATAATTTTTAATCAGTTTAAGCTTGGAAAAACTTCTTTCTGCACTTGCTACGCTAACCGGAATTGTTAGTGTAGCGACGGCACCTACCGCAATATGGCTGAGCGAGCGCCCTTATTAAGCCACACCGTGAGGCAGGCTGTCTCTATGCTACACCCTGTCAACGATACTGGCTATAACAACAATTGATTCCATGCATAGGCTGTCTTGAAATGGATGAATGGATTTGGTATTAAGAGCTTATTTTATTTATTGGGGTGAGATCTAATGTAGGGAAACTAGATCATCATGGGCAAAATCATTAGAATGTGTATGTTCATCTGTGGTATGCAAATGTGATAATGATATGAATGTCCTTTGAGCAGTTATGTATCTGGCAAAGGGATCAAAATGTGGCCATTGGGTGTGGACTTTTTTTGAATGTATCTAGGGAGGAAAAAACTTGTTTAACTGTGCCAAGCAGACTATAGATTTAAGTATAAGAAAAAACCAGGTGGTAATTTGTCATACCTGTACACAAATGCTAGGTACATCAGGAACAAAGGGTGGAGTTTGTTGTGGTAAATACATTGTGGTCTAAGATTTTAACATTAGTGAAACCTGACTATCAGAGTTTGAGGTTTTAACTGCTATCGAGTGTAAGATATGATATTTTTAGGAATGAGAAGAGAGGGAGTACTATTGATGATATCAGATGACATGAGTTCAGTTAGGTAGAAACTCATGAAAGCAGTAATGGTAATGTCTCATGTAGCAGTGAGTTGAAGACTGTCTGGTGTGAAATAGAGGCTTACTTTGAAATATGTTTTGTTACGGACCTAGCAGTTTAGTTTGCTAGGGGTAATGAAATGCATCATCAAAGTACTGTAGTAATCATTATTGGTGACTTAAATTATCTGAATATTGATTGGATAGTAGAGAAGCTCATAACATGAAGGAGAATTTGAGTTGTCATGAGAACTTCCTTCTTTCACATGCTGCTTGAGGTACTCAAGGTCAGTGTTAAATTTAATCATAGCATCAGAAGGGGGTCTCAGTTAAGAATATGATCGCTATCGCTAGTTGGTGATAGCAATCATGCTGTATTTTCCTGGGAAGTAGCTAACTATATTGTTCCTTTCTGATATACACTTGCTCATTGGCCCCACACTGCAGGCATTCAAAACCAAATCTGATGGAATAGGGTGGTTAATCATCATTCCAGTAGTGTCCTATGTCTGCATATTTTGTGTGTTCTTCTGGTCAGTTTGTTTATTTTGAGGGATAGAAAACCAGAGTTTCCAGGAGAAAAATCACTCCATCTCTGTATGAGTCAGGTCAACTCACTTTTGATTAAAAATACCTAAAGGTTCCTCACATCATAGATGGAGTAAGAAACCAGGTCTTTCCAAACCAAAAGGATTGTCTGAACCAACAGCTACAGAGGCTCAGATAATCATATAAATGTTACAATCAGGACAGTTTACATGCTCAACTAAATAGCTGGAAATTATAACCAGCTCAGGAGAATGTTATCTTTTTGCCCCATGGTATAAGTTATTGAATGAGAAATCAGCAATGCATGGGGAATCTTTGAAAAACTGCTTAAATAAGGCAATATCTTGTGTATCCCTGGGTGATTAATAATAAACCATCCATTTCACTCCCACACAAAGTAGTGTGGGAGTGAAATGGATGTGCAACCTTCTTAAGCAAGAGATCCATAAGAAGACTATGTCGAAGGAAAATCATGAGAATAAGAGTGAGAGGACTTATGAAGTATATAAGATGCAGGCCAGAAAACTGAAGTATTGTGTGCAAAGTTAAATCCATAGAATGAGAAGAAATTGACTGTGCAAGCTAAACGCAGCTCAAAAGAATTTTGGATTATAACTATGATCATATGACTATTTTCTACTGTTTCTCCAGGCAACAACATTTGATAATCCTGTAAAGAGCTTATAATGAACCACCTAATAATCCTAATATCAGGGGTTAGCAATCGGTGGCCCAAACGTGCATTTTTGGCAGCCAATAAAAGGTTGACCATACTTACATGGCATGTGGCCCATAAAATTTTATCAAGAAAAGATGTTATGAACATTTCAAGAGGACGTTATCTACTAGTCAAGTGCTAGATGGTTAAGTAAAGGTGCTGTGCTAAAAATATTTTTTAATTTAAGTGAAGAAATAGATATTTTCATGATGGAACACGAAAATACTCTTCCACAACTATTGGATAAAAAAATGGATTATGTCTCTGTAGTGTCTACCATTTATGGTAGACATTACAACTACCTAAATGAACTTAATTTGAAACTGTAGGGCCATGGTAAATTACCATCAGAACTGTTTTCTGACATAAATGCTTTTGAAGGCAAACTATGTCTGTTGAAGAAAATATGATGCAAGAAAATCTGCATGATTATATATGTTGCAAATCAGCATCTACAGTTGGATTGCAAACACAAAAGGAAACTTTTGTTGGTATTGAAGATTTACAAAACGGAATTTTTAATAAGATTTATGGATATTGAACCCTTTTAATGTCGACATTGATGACCTACCAAACTGACTACTGATGGAAGTTTTGGAATTGCAACACAATGAAATATTAAAGAACACATTTTCATTAGAAAATATCCAAAAAATTTGAAGGATTAATCATTTTTGCAAAGAAGATAATAGTCTCATTTGGAATCACCTACATTTGCAAATAAGCATTTTCTACCATGAGTTTTAAAAAAAATAAATTTTCTTCTCATCTAACTGATGAACATTTGCATGCTTAGATTCGAATTTACATCTCAGGTTATAAAGTGTATCTAGATAATTTGGTTAAGGGAAAACAATCACAAAAGTCACATTAAGCAGGGAGACACACATATTGTGATGCATAAAACTATATTACTTTGTTTTTATGTGATAATAATTTTTGAGTTTCATTTTCATGCTTGTTTCATATTTTGTACTTTAAATATTTCTGTTTTTTTTTTAAGATTGATATAATAAACATTGATACCTTGAGTATTTTTTTCACTCACTATTTTATATTAAACTCTTGAGGCCCGATTATTAAAAGTTGAATGTGGCCTGCGAGTCTGAAAAAGTTGCTGACCCCTGTTAATATCATCAGACTTTTAATTTCCTGTATTTATTTTTTCACATTTCATGTGATAGTGAATATTGCTGTATGCATCTGAGATGTGTATTTAATTTTAGTTGCTCATTTTATATTTAAAATGTTTGTTTTTCTGTACCCTTTGATTGGAAAGGACTTGAGTTAGATTCTTTTCATGATGATAGGAATCTATATGTTTCAAGTGAAGAGGAGTGAGCCAATCTCACACATACTATATCATTACTATATATTTTGTCTGTCAGAGACATTGTTAGAGATACAATATTAAAATTGTAATAGCACACATGATAAGTGAGGTTAGGCTAGAAGACTAAAGTTTTATCAATTTTAATAAGTTCTATAATTTTAATTAATATTGCAATTCTGATGAAAGGAATCTATATATGGACTTTTTCAGCTGAAGGTTAATTAGTTGATCTTGTATAGAGGTAGCAGGGTTTTTTCTTCCCAAAACTCAGGTTTTTCAACCTACAGAGAGAATGCATGCAGTTTATAGACAAAAAAAAAAGTATTGGTGGTGGGTGGTAGAAGGCATTGTGTGTTGAGTAGTGTGTAATTAATAGAGGAGATGGTTAGTTGTGTAGTGGAGTAGTATGCCCTCCCATGATGAACATAAGGACTCCTTGAGGTATCATTTAATAATAATAAACTTGTGTTTAATTACTTTTTTATGCTGTATTCATTCCATTAAATCTAAACTCAGTTTAAACCAGAAACCTAAGCCTCGAATATTCATTAAGTAGGAGAGATAGTGAGTTGTGTTTAGTAGTGTCTTCTCATAAGTCCTTGAAGCTGTCATGTAATAATAGTAGTTAATGGAACTACAGCACATGTGCATCATAGATTATTATGCAAGAGAGAAATAATGCTCCTTAAATTGCACAAAGTGATGAGTGTATCTCTTTATACAGGTGTTTCTTGGGCAGACTTCTTTTAAGGACACAAATTATTTTTCATTTGTACTTTACATAAGTAAAAATAGTGACTTGTATTATACTAATCTTTATGCTGTGAGCAACAAGTGTTGTCATTGTTTGCTGCTTTTTGAAGTCCATAAAATCTTAAGATAAGCAACTTGGGAAACTTAGTCTAGCACAGATTTAAAATTAGTATCTTTAAATGTTAGACTTTTCAAAAGGCAGCATACAAACTCTTAGCAATAAAAATTCTTCAGCTTTAATATTTGGTTTGCAATTGAGACATCACAATGACAGTTTAACAATGTGTTTTTATTTCTCTCAGAAAAAATACAGGGTATATTTTGCTATAGCCTATATCATTCAATCTTTAAATGGTTGAATATTTTTCTTACATTCTAATGTGGTCTTATGATTGTGAATTATCATTGTAAATTTTGAATAAGTGATTATTTAATGAATTAATAGGTAAATTAAAAAGGTACAAACATGTTTCTGTGTTAATAAAACATTCATGGAATATTTTTAATAATATTATTTGCTTATTTCATTTATTTTATATTATCACATATTGATACTGTTTTTAGTAAATTCTTCATTACTGGCAATGATGTCAGTACAATAGCTTGTAGCTCAGTTGGTAACAGAAAGACCTGAATTTGAATCCCATCTGGAACACAAAGAACCTTTTGAGAGTTTCAGTTAATGATTGGTTAGTCTTTACCATACCAAAATGGGCAAAGTTTCTTTTCCTAAACTTGGGTTTTTTCATTCTTCAAGACAACTAGAGAATACATGCCAGTGAACATAGCAGATTCATTATCAATTGATCTTGAAGTTTTAGGTCTCCTCACTGGAAGCTCATTATAGATGAAATTAATCACTATGTTGTAGTATTAATTAGGCTTTTGTATGAAGTTACTTGCTAGTGATAAGCTGTGCAACCCAACATGTTGAAAATAAAATAAAATTATCAAGCCTTTCATTATTAAGAGATTGATTTATATTATTAGCATATTGCTGTTGGCATTAATGTGCAGGAAAATAATGACAAGGCAGTAATTGTAAAATAAGAGTAAATGGAAGAGAAGTTATTAGTGTAAACAGGTGCAAGCTAACTTCTAAGTTGTGGGTGGGATTCATATGACATGCATCAGTTTTTTTTTTTTTTTTTTAGACAACAGGGGTGATGGTACATGGCTCACTTACTGTTGATAGTTTCTATTTCCAACTTAGTTAGTTGCTTTTGTGGATGGTTTTCTCTTTTGAAACATAAAACTGGTCTCGCACACTTCATTTGTGTTGTGCCTGTGTAGCCTTGTGAAAACTCTAATGCTAAATTAGCATAAGTGACAAGTTCTTCTATTCTGGTGACTTACTAAAGGAATGTTTTCTAGAACTTTCCTTTTAAATTGCTTCCTACATTAGTGAGTCTTGGACATGCTAAGTAGATCTATCCCTCTCAAGGGGATAGATCTACTTGGCTACCATTTACCATTGCAATAGCTAAGCGTACCAATATGGTAGGTACACTTAGCTATTGCAATGGTAAATGGCAGAGACCTAGCAGAAGCCTACCAGTTTCCAAAACTTAGAGTATTAAAAATGCTAAAGGAGTATTCTCTTTTGGGCAGTTGAAAGGCTATATTTTTCTCCTCTTACTGGCAGCTCTGAGATGCAGTTGTCAAGTGACTTATGTGTAGTACATACTACAAATGAGTAAGAAATCGTGGATTAAGGTGATGTTTTATTACTTCAGTACACAAGTTAGGTTTTGAAGTTTAGGTTTAGTTGCACTAAACTTCCTTAGTTACTTCATCATGTTTAAAGTGAGTGTATTCTCCTGGCCAGTTTTCATGTTCTACAAGATTCGTTTCTTTGAAGGAAAACTCTGCCACCTCTGTGTCTGACCGGTTAGCTCACTTGCACTCAAAAGTCCTTTAAAGACTACATCAAAATGGTTCTTAGCCAGTCTTTCCAGCCAAAGGGCATCATTGATACTGATTTAGCTATGAGCACATAAGTTGGATTCTGGAAAATGATTTATCCATTAGGTTTATTACTCTTACCCCTCTCTCCTTCCCTATAGTTTCATAAGAATCTCTGCTGTTATGGGATTCAGATTTGTAGCTTGGTACTGAAGTAGGAGCTTATCCATTCAGCTGCTCAGATGCAAATTATTGCACAATAATAATTCGCACTCTGATATTATCAGTTATTAAAATGGACAAAAAAATTTGCTGCCAATATTTGATAGATTTTTTAATATGTTATGTTTTAGTAATGTAAAAAGTCATCTCTTAGTCATGTAAGTGTATCAAGAATAAAGAGTAGTTTTTCTATGTGATGAATGGTAGTAGGGAAGTTGAGTATACTTGCCTGTGGTGCAGTTATCGTAGCTAAACTATAAAATGGGATATTTGAGAGCTTATTAAGCTCAAGAAAAGTCATGTAAAAGTTGGACAATGCAATGCTATGCTTTACTTGGCATTTTACTTCCTATCTACTGCTTTGCAACTGCTCCTGCACATTTGATCAGACTATTGAAATTCCAGGGCATATCTTAAAGTAAAAGAGAGAGACCAAACATTCTCACAATCAATTGAATAATTGGACACGGGAGATGCATATATAGTGGTATACTTATGGGAGAGATCGACTTCAATTTGGATTTATATAAGTCAAATTTATTTGAAAACTAAGTAAGAAAATACTGACAAGTATATTGCCAACTTAGCTGTTTGACTTCTTCAGGGTAAAAATAGATGTAAAACAACTTAAACGCTAAAACTGTTCACTAAAAGTAGGGTCCCACAGGGCTCAGTACTAGGACCTATATTGTTTAACCTTTATATCATTGACATTGCCAGTGGATTGCAAGGGAATATTCAGTTGTTTGTGGGTGATGTGAAGCTGGGGAGGATTATTAGTAATAGTGCAGATGTGGTAGCCCTGCAAGAAGATTTGAATAAGCTACATAGATGGGCAAATGAATGGGGGTAGATAGCAACAGCAAAATGTAAGTTCTTGAGGTTTGGGAAACATCAATGGGAGGAGCTATACTGGAGGAAGTAGGGGAGACGAGATCTGGGGGTTGACGATTGATAGAAACCTGAAATTTAGGGGACATATTGCAAAGGTGGTGAAGGTAACAAGAGGATTGCTGCAATTATGAGAAGGACACTGACCTGCAGAGATAAAAGGGTTATCATTCCATTGTATAAGTCTCTGATCAGACCACACTTAGACTATTGTTCTCAGATTTGGTCCCCAGGATTTGAAGGGGATAAATTAACTGTGGAAAGGGTACAGAGACGGATGACAAAGATGGTTTCAGGACTGTACAATTTTGGTTATGAGGAACGGCTGAGGGAATGTGGACTGCAGAGTTTGGTGGACAGAAGGAAGAGAGGTGATATGATTGAGACTTAAACTGTTGAGAGGTGGTTACAGGGTTGACACTAGGAAGTTCTTTCACTTGGTTGAACAGCAGGAGGGAGTGATGACAAGCGGCCATCCCTGGAAGTTACGAAAGGAAAGAATGAGCAAGAGGGTGAGGAGTGGTTTCTTTGTGTGGAGGGTGGTTGAACCGTGGAATGCATTGCCTGATGGAGTTGTGAGAGCGAGAATGATCGATGAGTTTAAGGAGTGGTATGATAGATTTTGTATTTCTTAGGAAGGACCTCCCACGATGAGTCTTTTGACTCCATGGAGGCCTGAATAATAATAATAAAAACTATTAATGAAGGAAGAACTGAATACAGTTGTATTTTTTACAAAAAACAGAAGAATGTGTATATCACACCCATGGAGCGTGTATGATCTCACTTGATGTTATGTAGGAACGTTCAGTAATTAGCAGCAAGATTTAATTCTGGCATGCTTAAAGATCTTATGAGGGTCTTCCAAATATCAGGCAGAATTAATACTTGGTTTCTATTTAAGTTATGTTTAGACCGGATCACTGTTATGGCTTCTTTTATGATTTGAGAGTGGAAATCCTCCTAAGTAGGGCATGGAGCTTTTGTCCCATTCTATGGCATGGTTTGTCCTGGAGCAATGAAATGCTAACCGAGAGTTGTCTTCTCTGTTATTGAAAAAAGGAACTCCTACGTGTTCCTTTTTTCTGATTTCAAAACTTTTAAGAGGTCTGACGAATATAGTTTAATCTGCATGAACAGGAGATATTGTAGACTCTGGCATATTTGAAGAAAGGATGACTGTCTTTCGAAAATATTAAGAATTGGTGTATAGTCTTTGAAGGTTTAAAAGCCACTCATATTCCATGTGGCTTGAGGAGTGTAGCAATCTTATTGGAAACTGTCCCCGTATATGGAATCGCAATAGTGGAAGAATTATAATGTATTTCTTCAGGCTGTCGTTGTGGGGAGGGGGGTGTCACAGAAAAGTATATTGCAGATCACTTTTCTTGGATAACCATTGTTTATAAGGTTTTTGATATCAGGGATAGTTCATCTTTGAGGTCTTTATCTTCTGTGGGGATGAGTGAGATGTTCTATTTTTTAGCATGTGTGCGATGCTTAGTTTCTGAGAAATGTGGTGTGAAGAAGTGAAGTGCAAGTATCAACCTGTGTTGGTTGATTTATGATAGATTGTAAGGCTGATGCATCCATCCATTTGTTTCTTAAAGTGTCCAGAAATGGTAATTGTTTTTCTTTCTCAAGTTCTAATGTGAATTTAATTTTATGATGGAAGGAGTTGATCTTGTAAGAAAATCAAACAGATCCTTTTCTGTGTTTTTCCATACAATGGAAATGTCATCCACATATCTCCACCCACACTGCAGGTTTTTGAGATAAAATTTCAGTTTCAAGTTTCTCCATAAAGAGATCTGCACAAGGGGGTGAAAGAGGCCCATTACAAGGCTTGTTAATTGTTGGTAAATCGTTTTATTCCATTGGAAGAAATTATATTTTAAGCAATGATGGAAAAGAGAAGTAATGTCTTGAGGGAAGAGGTTTCTAAAAATCTGGAATATTTGTAAATAATGATGTAACATCTAGGCTTGCAAGAAGGTCTGTATTGGAGATCGAGATGTTACTTAATTTTTCAACGAAATGTTGTGAATTTCTTATGTAGGTATCCGAATTACGGATGTGTGCCTTAAGGAGACCTGTGAGGTGTTTCAATTAATAAATAAGTGGGAGAATTAATTCCATCAACTATAGGGTGTAGCGGTATTCCATTTTTGTGAACTTTGGGAGAACCATATAGTCTCAGCGTTAGTGGATGCATTGACTTTAATTTTCGTTTTAAGTCTGTTGGCCAGCTGTCCATATTGCATAGCAAGTTGTTAGTATCATTCTGATTCTTTATTGTGGGGGTCTGAATCTAAAACACAGTAGGTAGAGGTATCAGAGAGTAAGTCTGTGATCTTTTCTTTGTAATCTCTGGTGTTTAAGACCACTGTAGAATTCCCTTTATTGGCTTTTAAGATGATTTCTTTATTTTTCTTTAACTTAAACATAGCTCTTTTCTCTAGAGGAGTGATATTTTTGTTTGGAGCTCTTGAAGAAGAGAGAATGATAGTGCTTTTAATCTGAGATCATTACCTATGGGCAGCCCTCTTTTACCCCCTTGTGTGGATCTATTTATGGAGAAACTTGAAAGTGAAATTTTATCAACTCAACTAGACCCTAAACCCACAGTGTGTTGTAGATATGTGGATGACATTTTCATTGTATGGAAAAACACAGAAAAGGATCTGTTTGATTTTCTTACCAAGATCAACTCCTTCCATCACAATTAAATTCACATTAGAACTTGAGAAAGAAAAAGAATTACCATTTCTGGATACTTTAATTAAGGAATAAATGGATGGATGCATCAGCTTTACACTCTATCGCAAACCAACCAACACAGGTTGATACTTGCACTTCACTTCTTCACACCACATTTCTCAGAAACTAAGCATCATACACATGCTAAAAAATAGAGCCTCTCTCATCACTACAGAAGATAAAGACCTCAAAGATGAACTATCCCTGATTAAAAATAATAAAAAAAAAAACATAAATGATGGTTACCCAAGAAAATTGATCCACGATATACTTTTCTGTGACCCCCCCCCCCCACAACAACAACAGCCTGAAGAAATGAATTATAATTCCACTATCGTGATTCTGTATACAGGAATAGTTTCCAATAAGATTGCTACACTCCTCAAGCCACATGGAATATGAGTGGCTTTTAAATAGGCTTCATATATTTTGGAAAAAAAAAAAAATATGAGACACTTTCGATTTGAATAAACCAACAAAATGTTTTTGCTTTTCTTACTTACAAACATCAGCAAAGGGAAAAGAATTTAATTAATTATAGCAATCTTAAAATTGAACTTTAAACAATACTAAACCATTGATCTTTGCCTGTGATATACTTCTCAGATGACTATTTTCTCAAGTAAAGAATGATTGTTTTACCAAGTTATGAAATTCCATACAGTCCTTATTGAAAAACACTTTTAACAATGAGCATAGCTTTCACAGTTTCTACAGATAACCTCTTCTTTTTGTTTGTCCATAAAGAGTTCATCTGGGAAAACAGTCTTTCAATACTAGCATTTGTGCCAGGAATGCAGCAGCAGAACTCAATCTTCTTCAAATTTATTAATTCATTTACTCCAACACTGTTGAATAATTCATACCAAATTTCTCCTGTAGATTTTGCTTTAATTTTCTTCTTTCTTCTCTGTAATTGCCTTTTTTCAAGATCATCACCTCATCAAACAGTTCAGTTTCATTGATTTTTGTGTTTGGGCAGACCTCTTCAATAGTTGTTACACTTTTCTGCACACTTTTCGAACTGAGACTGGCTTCTGGATTCTTCAATGAAATCCAAGACAGACTTTCAAAAGTAAGAGTGTTAGAAGACCATTCTTGGATGTATTCTATACAAGTGTTATAAAATTCATTTTTATAATTACCATAATTCTTCTCAGTGATGAGTTCATCTTCAATTAATGCTTTCAGTAAGGACTGTTCTTTCCTTGTTGCAAAATCATTCTCATCTCTGAAGTTTCTCTAAGAGGCTTTCAATAATGGATTTTGCTTCAGCAAGAGTGACTTTTCTCACCTTCAATTGCACAAATTGTTACATGAAACATTTCAGATCGGCATTCTAGAAATGTGGCTATTAGCTCTGAAACTAGATTACTAAAGAAATTTTTTAGACGCAATGGTGGTTTATCAAGTGAAAGAGCTTACGATTTGAGAACTTCATACATCTTTCATCCTTTTGAGAGCAGGGTACAGAGACGACCATTGCGTTTTTGTGTGCCCTAACACTGTCTTATACTCAGTATTTAAAAAGTCACAAAAACCTTTTGAGTGTATGCACTCTAACAGTATAGATATAAAAATGCTGATATAATTTTTCAATGACAGCTTGAAAGTCCATGGGCAATATATCAGCTGCACATTCTATAGCATTATTTATGATATGGGATGAACAACCAACTCCTATCAATGTACGATTCAATTTTGATTTCAATTTATGAAAAACATTGTTCTTTCTTCTTCTGGAACTTCCACCAAAAGTTGTTGCCTTGTCAGCAGATAATACTAATAAGGCAACAACTTTCTTTTCAATATTCCACTTTGTCACTAGTTGCCATACATATTCTGTAAGTTGGTCTGCAGTTTCACACAGTAAATCTAAAAACTCTAGAACCATAGTTTTGATGGCTTCTTCTGGTATGAAGTATCGAACTGGAACTATTTTCAAAGCACCGTGGTTAGAACTGTCTATCATTATTGACGCATAATTAGCTTTCTCAAGTTCGTTTCTGAAAACAGCTATTGCATAAGGTGCTAATACACTCACAATTATAGCTTGAGTCTTCTTTTGACCGCAAGTGAACTTTTTGTCATATAGTTTCCGGATTATTTTCGACGTGCAGTCCATCAAACTGAAACTCTGGTTGTGCATGCATACATGATATGCAAATGTAGCTTCATCAGCTGCAAGATTTCTTTCCATTTCACCCATTGTTTTTTTAGAAAAATAATCTGACACTTTACTACTTACATTTACATTTTCTGCTAATTTGTGTCTCTCTGTAGTGATGTCTGATGGACTGCCGTATTGTATGAATATTGCATTACATTGTATACATTTCACTTTCTCGTTGACTTTGCCATCGCAATTACATGGTGTAATAAAAGGGTATTCAGTTCTTAGCTTTTCTGTGAGAACTTTTTTTTCTCTCCGGTATTTTAAAGGCATATAAAATAATGAAACTAATTACGTTTCATAACAGATCTGTGTCATATCAAATAAGCCATGCTTAGTTATTACAATGTCTGCTAGTTGCACTATTCTTGCAACATGTCAGTATTGTCATTTGATAAGACAATTTTATGATCAATAACTAATTTCGATTTCTTGGCAATTACATGTTTTATGTTCAAGAATGGGAATGTTAAACACAAATCCACAAATTACGGGACAATTCTGCATCCCAAAGAGTTTTATCGGGACACCAGGACACAAACTCGTCATAAGGGACAATCCCATAAAATATGGGATGTATACAAACCCTACTTTTAAACCTTCAAAGACCATATGCCAATTCTTAAGATCTCCGAAAGACAATCATCCTTTCTTCAAATATGCTGGGGTCTACAATATCCCCTGTTCGTGCAGATTAAACTATATTGGTCAGACCTCTAGGAGTTTTGAAATCACAAAAAAGAACACGTAGGAGACGTAAACAATAACAGAGAAGACAACTCGGGATTAGCATTTAATTTCTCCAGGAAAAACCATACCATAGAATGGGACAAAAGCTCCGTGCCCTACTTAGAGGAGGATTTCTATTCCCAAATCATAAAAGAAGCCATAGCAGTAATCCAGTCTAAACATAACTTAAATAGAAACCAAGGATTAATTCTGCCAGATATTTGGCCTCATGAGATCTTTAAGCATTCCAGAATTAAATCTTGCTGCTAATTACAGAATGTTCCTATATAACAAGTGAGATCATACACGCTCCATGCTTGTGATGTATGCATTCTTCTGTTTTTTGTAAAAAAAAAAAAAAAAAAAAAAAAAAAAAAAAAAAAAAAAAAATACAATTGTATTCGGTTCTTCTTCATTAATAGTTTTAATGAACAGTTTTAGTGTTTAAGTTGTTTTACATCTATTTTTACCCTGAAGAAGCCAAACAGCTAAGTTGGCAAAACTTGTCGGTATTTTCTTACTTAGTTTTCAAATAAGTTTGACCTATACAAACCCACATTGAAATCAATCTCTCCCATGGGGCTTGCAGGCATGGTTAACCCAGGGTCCCAGAGCTAAGTATGATCTATTTCAAACTTCTGATCATACTTTTCTCTTATTCTTCTCATTGCTTTTACCCTCATGCTAACATTCCTCCTAACGAGGGTTCTTTACTTTAAGCTTTCTATCTCTTGTCTCTCTTACTAATCCCAGGAGGAGATCCTCCATTCTCCCTGAAGCTATTAGAGTATTCGAGGGCTAGGGGTGTTCCTCATTTTCTAACTAACCACTAACATACCTAGTAGTGGGCAGCAGCGCTACTAGTTGTAACCTCTTGTAGTATACATGCTATATGATGCAGAGATCCAGAGGACTGACTTGGCTCAAACATGATAACCTTGGACTAAGACGAACTGTTCATCTCTCTGGCCAGGATACTGCGGTAGAGAAGGCAACGAGAAACCACTTTATTATCCCATGATAACCTTCATGATGATGCAGGCTTATAACAGATGGGCAGCTGCCAGCCTGGCACACCAAGGTGGTACCTCTAAGCACGGAGGGGAAAGGAATGTGCAACAAAGACCCAATTTAACTAGGCCGAGATACTATGATGTCAACAAGACTGAGGACAATCCTAGCCCACAAAATCATCAATCAGATCATCATAAAATAGCTCTCATAAAGACCTTCAAGATAGGAACATGGAACATCAGAGGACTCCTGCAAACTGGGAAACTAGACATAATACAGAATGAAATGGAAGACAATAAGACAGTAATCTTAGGGTTGGCTGAAACTCGCTGGAAAGAACGTGTTCATTTTACAACACATAAGGGAAACAAGGTGTTTTTCTCTGGTCCAAACCATAACAGTGAAAAGGGAGTTGCCATTATTGTTAATAAAAACATTACTAAATCAGTAAAAGGATACAACCCAGTCAGTGACAGAATTATTATTATTCAGGCTTCCTCGTGGGAGGTCCTTCCTAAGAAGTACAGTCTATCATACCACTCCTCGAACTCATTGGCCATTCTCGCTCTCACCACTCCATCAGGCAAAGCATTCCATGGTTCAACCACCCTCCTTGCACAGAAACCACTCCTCACCCTCTTGCTGACAGTTTCCTTTCTTAACTTCCAGGGATGGCCCCTTGTCATCACTCCTTCCCGCTGTTCAACCAAGCGATAGAACTCCCCAGTGTCAACTCTGTAACCACCTCTCAACAGTTTAAATCTCAATCATATCACTTCTTCTTCTATCCACCAAACTCTGCAGTCCACATTCCCTCAGCCAATCCTTATAACTATCATTGTATAGTCCTGAAACCATCTTCGTTATCCACCTTTGTACCTTTTCCACAGTTAATTTATCCCCTTCAAATCCTGTGCACCAAATCTGAGAACAATAGTCTAAGTGTGGTCTGATCAGGGTCTTATACAATGGAATGATAACTGTTTTATCTCTGCAGGTCAGTGTCCTTCCATTTATTGCAGCAATCCCCTGTGTTGCTTTCACCACCTTTGCAATATGTCCCCTAAATATCAGGTTTCTATCAATCCCAGATCTCTTGTATCCTCTATTTCCTCCAGTATAAATCCTTCCATAGAGAATGCAGTGTCCCATCGATGTTTCCCAAACCTCAAGACCTTACATTTTGCTGCATTAAACTGACATCCCATTCATTTGCCCATCTATCTGGCTTATTCAAATTCTCTTGTAGGGCTGCTGCATCTGCACTATTACTAATAATCCTTCCCAGCTTCGCATCATCTGCAAACAACTGAATATCCCTTTGCGATCTACTGAAAATGTCATTGATATAATGGTTAAACAATATAGGTCTCAGTACTGGTCCCTGTGGGACCCCACTTGTAACCCTCTGCTTCCTTGAAACTGCCCAACCATACACAACTCTCTGATACCTATCGGACAGCCAATCCTGAATCCAGTTGACCAATCTGATATCCAGACCCATGTGCTGCAACTTAAATATCAGCTTATGTGGTACCCTGTCAAATGCCTTCGCTAAGTCTAAGAAAATGGCAGTATATGCCTTTCCCTTATCTACTACGCTTGTAACTTTATTATACAAGGCTAGCATATTGCTAAAACAAGAGCGCCCCTTCACAAATCCTTGTTCACTCTCACAGATAACATTATCCTCATCTGCACAATGCTGTACATGGTCCTTCACTACTTTCTCCAAGATCTTACTAACTACTGATGACACACAAACTGGCCTATAATTAGACACTTCCAGTCTGCTACCACCCTTACGCAATGGCACTATCTTACCTTCCTTCCATTCTGTGGGCACCTTTCCTGCAGCCAGACTTTCATTGAAAAGCCAGGTCCTGAGCCAGGTTTTAAGAGAATGTGCCAGTTCCTTAGCACACTCTCTCAAAACTCTTGGGTGAAATACCATCCAGTCCGACAGTTTTACTGACATCCAGAGTGCTCAGTATTTGAAACATACTCTCCTCCTGTACCTCTAAACCTCGAACAAGCCCTATCCCTCTAGCATTAAAACTGATTCCTCCAGGATGAAATACTTCAGGTGCCGTAACCCGGCATTTGGTTCATCCCACAGCACCAGTTCTGCTTACCAAACGTGGCCCACTGGGCACTCGCATCCTTTCGTCCAGCCTTCGAGTCAAGCAAGCTGGACTTCTGACCCATTTAGAGTTTGAGAATATGTTGAGGTTGTTTTGGCCCCAAGGACTCTAATCATTCACTTTACCGGATGAGACTGATTCACCTTTCACCATCCCAATTCCAACAACTCTGATACAAGTTTATGCAACCACATCGAATGCAGAAGTTAAAGTAAGTAACAAATTCTACAAAGTCCTAAATAAAACTATGGATGCAATTACCAAGAAAGGACATTTGAATAGTTCTAGGAGACTATTTCAATTCTAAGGTGGGATTCAGTGCACATTGATGATCACTTATATCGAATCATTATAAAATATGGACTGGGAATTAGAAACGAATGAGAAGAAAAACTATTGGAGTTCTGCATTGAAAGGGAATTAGCAATCACTAACACAATGTACAAACAGCACAAGAGGAGACTATACACATGGGTAGCACCTAGGAATCGATATAAGAATCAAATTGACTACATTTTATTTGACAGAAGATGGAGGACATTAATCAAATACACCAAAACGTTGCCAGGAGCAGATTGTGTATCAGACCATCGATTATTAATCTCTAATTTAAAGATCCATCTGAAAGCAAATAAGATAACAGCAACAAAAGATGACTTTTCACAAATAGACAACAAATTTATAATGGACATTGAGTCAGAGCTTGAGAAACAAAAAAAAAAAAAAGCACACCTCAGGAACAAAGTATTGAATCATATTGGACACACCTAAAACAAACCATTGCAAAATCTGCAGCCAAACACATCCCAATAAAAAAAAAAAAATGGCTGTCCATGGATTACAAAGGAAACCCTAGAACTAATTGAAAAAAGGAAACAAATTAAAATAACTTGGCAAAACCCAAATTACCTGAACCTGAATAAAGCTATTAAGAAATCTTGTGAAAATGATAAAAATAGCTATATTCAAAACATCTGTAAAGAAATACAGACATGCCAACTCTAATGAAAAAGCAGATTTATTCAAGAAGGTTAAGGATATAACCAAAAAATTCAAACCAAAACTTAATATAATTGCAGAGGAAAATGGCAAGATCTCAAATGACACTAATGACATAGCCAGAAGATGGAAGGAGTATTGCACAGAGCTTTACAAGGATCCAGCTATTCAACAAGAAGACGAAGGAGCTATGAAAAACATGGAAATAGAGCCAGAGATCCTCATAAGTAGAAAGAGCAATCAAAAAATTAAAGAAAAACAAACCCCAGGTCCTGATTCATTTATTAGTATTGTTATTCAGGCCTCCATGGAGTCAAAAGACTCATCATGGGAGGTCCTTCCTCAGTCTATCAAGACTCATCGAGGGGGAGGCCCTTCCCCCCTAAGAAACACAGTCTATCATACCACTCCTTAAACATTGACCGTTCTCGCTCTCACCACTCCATCAGGCAATGCATTCCATGGTTCAACCCCCCCCCCCTCCAGGCAAAGAAACCACTCCTTGCTCTCTTGCTCACAGATTCCTTTTGTAACTTCCAGGGATGGCCTCTTGTCATCACTCCTTCCTGCTGTTCAACCAAGCGAAAGAACTCCCTAGTGTCAACCCTGTAACCACCTCTCAACAGTTTAAAAGTCTCAATCATATCATCTCTCCTATCCACCAAACTCTGCAGTCCACATTCCATCAGCCAATCCTTATAACTAACATGCCTGTAACCACCTCTCAACAGTTTAAAAGTCTCAATCATATCATCTCTCCTATCCACCAAACTCTGCAGTCCACATTCCATCAGCCAATCCTTATAACTAACATGCCACAGTCCTGAAACCATCTTTGTTATCCTCCTTTATATCCTTTCCACAGTTAATTTATCCCCTTCAAATCCTGTGCACCAAATCTGAGAACAATAGTCTAAGTGTGGTCTGATCAGAGACTTATACAACGGAATGATAACCCTTTTATCTCTGCAGGGCAGTGTCCTTCTCATTATTGCAGCAATCCTCTGTGTTACCTTCACCACCTTTGCAATATGTCCCCTAAATTTCATGTTTCTATCAATCATCAACCCCAGATCTCTTGTCTCCCCTACTTCCTCCAGTATAGCTCCTCCCATAGTATGCAGCATCCCATCGATGTTTCCCAAACCTGAAGACCTTACATTTTGTTGCATTAAACTGACATCCCATTCATTCGCCCATCTATCTAGCTTATTCAGATCCTCTTGCAGGGCTACCACATCTGCACCATTACTAATAATCCTTCCCAGCTTCACATCATCTGCAAACAACTGAATATCCCCTTGCAATCCACTGACAATGTCATTGATATAAAGGTTAAACAATATAGGTCCCAGTACTGAGAGCTGTGGGACCCCACTTGTAACCCTCTGCTTACTTGAAACTGTCCCACCATACACAACTCTCTGATACCTGTCAGACAGCCAATCCTGAATCCAGTTGACCAATCTGACATCCAGCCCCATGTGCTGCAACTTAAATATCAGCTTATCATGTGGTACCCTGTCAAATGCCTTTGCTAAGTCTAAGAAAATGGCAATATATGCCTTTCCCTCATATAATGCTCTTTTAACTTTATTATAAAAGGCTAGCATATTGCTTAAACAAGAGTGCCCCTTCACAATACCAGATGAAATGTTGAAAAACCTTGGAGAGAATGCAGTCAACTGGATATACGATTTATGCAACAAAATCTGGAAGACTGAAAGATGGCCGAATGACTGGACCAATTCCACCATTATCCCAATCTACAAAAAAGGCAATCACAACAACTCTGAAAACTACTGCACCATTGCCTTATCTTAGAAGATTTTACTACACATTATTAAGGAGAGATTACAAAGTTTTATAGACCATCAGATCTCAGAAGAACGAGCAGGATTCGGAAAAGGTTGAGGGACTAGAGATATCTAACATCAGACAAATAATTGAAAAAGTAAGGGAATTCAACTTAAGCCTTTATCTATGCTTTTTTAGATTACTCCAAGGCCTTGGATTGCATGAGGTTCGATATCTTATGGGATAGCATGCAAGAATCAGGAATACCAAACCATCTAATAACCCTCATTAAAGAACTTATATCAAGGAAATCAAGCAACAGTAAGAATTGAAAACTCATTCCAATTTGAAAAAGGATCAAGACAAGGATGCATACTCTAACCATTACTATTCAACCTTTACAGCAAAACTATAATGAAAAGATCTCTAGAAAAGTGGAATGGAGGCATTAAATTAGGTGACCGAAAAATCACTAACCTACGATATGCAGATGACACAGTGATAATAGCAACAAGCAAACAGGAATTAAAATCCATCCTGAATCAATTAGAATGGGAAAGCCTAAGCCACGGTTTAAGAATAAATCAAGGTAAAATGAAAATAATGATTTTAAACAATGCAAAAGAGATGTAGAAGGAATTGAAATTGTCGACCATTTCAACTACCTTGGAGTGATGATAACAAAAAAAGATGGATGTAAAAAAGAGATAAGAAGAAGAATAGCACTAGCTAAAAAAAAAGCAATGATTGATTTAACCAAGATCTGGAAAGACAGGCACATCTCCAAAAAGACAAAAATTAAGCTTGTAGAAACCTTAGTTTTTACAATCTTTCTTCTATGCTTCTGAGTCTTGGACAATGACAGAAGAAGAATTGGGGTGTTCGAGCTCTGGTGCTGGAGAAGATTGTTAAGAGTGTCTTGGACAGAAAAGAGAACAAACAACAGTATTCTAGTAGAACTGAATATCCACACAAGACTGAACATTATTGAAAAGAAAATACTACAATATTTTGGACACATGTAGAAGGGAAGGCAACTGCCTAGAAAAAGTAATCATTCAAGGTAAACCATGTGGGAAAAGAAAGAGGAAAACCCTCCAACAGGTGGTTTGACCAAATATCGAGAATCACTGAACTTAAACTAGAACAAGCAATAAGAGAGGCACAGGAGAGAAAGAAATGGCAAAGCATCATGAGGAAGGTCACGAGTCCTCAGACTTGAGGAGATCTGAGAGAGAGAGGTAGCCTTAGATTTTGCAAAGGCTTTTGATAGATTGCCACACCACAAGTTGTTCACTAAACTGAATCAGATGTAATTGGATGATGGACTAGTGAGTTGGATAGGTGAATGCTATCAGACAGGTATCAGCAAGTTGTGTATGTGGAGACACTCTTGAATGAGAAAAGTTGTTAGTAGTGTGCCACAAGGGTCAGTTTTGGGACCATTGTTATTTAATCTGTATTTTTAATGATATTGTGATATGTTTAACTGCAGATGTACAACTATTTGCAGATGATGCAAAACTAGGGAGATTGATGAGGAATCAAGCAAACATTGTGGCCTTACAGGAGGATTTGAATAGATTGTATGAGTGGGCAACAGTATGGAACTGTCAATTCAATGTTGCCAACTGTAAGATTCTGAAATTTGGTAAGCAACAATGGAATGAAAAGTGTACACTTGTTAGGTAAATTTTGGAGAAGTTGAGATGAGACTTTGGAGTGGTGGTGAATAAGGATGCAAAATTCAGATTATGGCAATGATTCAGAGGACCTTAACTTGTAGAAATAGATTATGGTTCCTGGTTTTCATGGTGATGAGGATATTTTGGAAAAAATCCAGAGAAGAATGATTAAGGTCATAACTGGTCTTTTGGAGGTTGGATATGAGACAGATGAGGGAATGCAGTTCCCTTATGAATAGGAGGAAGAGAGGGATATGATTGAGATATTTACGTTGGCAAAGATTTGTTACCAAAGGTTAATGTGGAAGAAATTTTTCATAGAATGGAGGAAGTGGGTAAAACAAGGGGACATACCTAGAAGTCATATAAGAGTGTGAGCAGGGGCATCAGGAGTAGGTTCAATATGGGTGGCATTCTGTTTCCCTTTCTTGAAGTATTGCACTTTTTTTTTTACATTCTCTGCTTGAATGTTTGTTACAGTTTTCAATACATATTATTATAACAAACCACCAGAGTCAAAATTTTCTCAAGGGGTGGGATCTTATTCAGTGAGTAACATGTCATATTGAACCTGAAACACATTCTAGGTTTTCCACTCATCCACCACTTTCTTCTGTCCCTTTACATAACTTCCATGATGGCCTTTTGTTTTCTCCTTACTCACTAACTTAAATGTCTATCACATTGCCTCTTTTCTGCAATTTACATTTTCTTTACTGCTCCCCATAACTAACATTTCAGAGTCTTGAAATGTTAGTTATGTTAGTCTTGATGTTGCCTTGGTTCTTATCTCTGCACTCTCCAGAGCTTCCATATCAGAAATGGCCAAATTTAAGCACAACAATCCCTGTGTGATCTGATCCATATGCTATACAGCAGTATAACTAATTACTTGTCAGTGTGTTTTTTATCTTAGCACTCCCTCTCTCTCTGTCTGTGTGGGTGGGCTTTGCTTATTGCAAGTTGTCCTCATGAACTTAATACTGTCCCCCCCCCCCCAAAATAACAAAGTCTTGAACCTTGTCCACTTCTTCAGTTTCACCACTACAGCACACAATTTTATACCTTTGCACTTATTAAAACTTCATCTCTTCTCATTTATCCAAGCAAAAGCCTATTTGAATATTCAATCTTTGGGTGTTACAACATCACTCCATATAACTCCCCAACTTTGTATCATCAGCAGATATGGTCACTCTTCAACAGAAGTGACATCGTGTCCTTTATTTCTGGTTAACCTACTATAACACAGGCAACAACTGGTCAACATTCTTTTACAGTTAAATTTCTGATTTAATTGATCTGCTGCCTTCATTCCAGTCTACCTTGGTTCTGTGGAATGACCTCCATGAAGTATTCCCAAAGACAATTTCCAGCTCTTCAGAAAGTATATCATCAGATCACTTTCTCTTCAACTCTGCCAGTAAGCAGAATTAATTGTTATAGGGTTTATGGCCTCTCTTGTGTGGTAACAATGTTAAAAGAAAAGTGTTGCTATAGATCAGGGAATGTGGAGAGATGATTTTGAAATGTTCATTTAGATAACACTGGTGTCAGTGACATTGTCATATAATAAATGACTAACTATGGAAGCATTGATTTATTGGAGGCAAAAAAAAAAACAAAAAACATATAAGGAGAATGAATTCCTGCTGCTTAAGGAACTTATACAGTGTGGTGGAGCAATATGTGAGACATAGCTTAGATTTAATAGCTAAACATTTGCTGATGCTAAATTAACATAAACATCTGCTGATGCTAAATTGGGATTAGGTTCAAGCTTCACTGAAAAGAAATCATGCAGTTGCAAAATAGGACTCTTTTATAAATTAATAAAGGTTGATCTATAATGGTATGATCATTTGAAAGACAGAGACATCACAAATGCCTAGACCTTGTTCATGATCAGTCACTAATTGCAATATCAGATTTTCTTTTCTCATTGAGTGAAATGAATGAATCATGGAATTGTGAAGGAGCTACAAAGAAAGAAAGAAAGAATTTTATGGAGGGAATATAAAGAACAGGGTACGCTTGTGTCACAGCTGAGTGAGGAGTATATGGCATTGGCAAGGAAATTAGCATATGAAAGAGAGACAGCTAAACAAAAATCTCGGAATTCTACAGTTATGTGGCTAATGGAAATAGTGATTTATTGGAAACTGACTTCAGTTGCTGGAGATAGCGCCTGATAGGTTACCTCCATTGAAGTTATAGTGGAAATGTTAAGTATTTCATCAGTGTATCTCAAGCTGATTGAGGAGGTGCTGAATGACAATGGGGGGAAAAAGAGGGATACCAGTGGTACAGAAATGTGAAATGTTGGAAAATTTAAGCTGGATGTTAATAATGCTGTAGGAATGGATATATGTGGTGCTGGGATAGCACCATGGATATTAAAGAAATGGGTAAAGGACCTTTGTTCCTTTCATGAGGTTGGCAACAGGAACAGTTCCAGAGGAGTGAGAGGAGGGAAAAAATAGTACCCTTGCATGAAGAAGAATCAGTCAGTTTTATCTCGCTGTTTATCAGTTGGGGTGGTGGTAGAGGCTAGTTTGAGATAGAAAACAAACTTGGATCAAGAAGAATTGATCTTTCTAGAGAGCAGCATGGGTTTAATAAAGGAAGGTCTTGTTTCAGCAACCCACTTATATTTTATAATAATAAGTGATATGTTGGAAAGAGCAGATACTTGTATGGTAATTTTTCTTAATTTTGCAAAGATGTTTGATAAATACCACATGACAAAGTATGAAATTCAGTAGGATGGAGATGGGTAATCTCTTTATAGGGATGGTTGGTCAATAGTTCTCAGAGTTGTGTATGGAGGTACAGTGTCTCAAAGTGGGAAAAGTGACAAGCAGGATATCACAGCAGGGAATTACAGGGTATCCCACAGTACTATTTGGGATTTTCTGTTGTTCAGGAGATATTCAGTTATTTTCTGCTGATACTAAATTGGGATGAGCAATTTCGGTAAGCTTGGCTGTTACAAGAGTATTTCAATAGGTTTGTGTTTTGGATAGGTGAATGGGGATATTAGTTCAGTGTTCAGTGAGAGTGAATGGAATAGATTTACCCTACTGGAAAAGCTTTTCTCCAGGTTATAGAGGCATTGGGATCTGGGAGTGTTTGTGGATAGGAAACTGAAGTTTGGGGACAACTTACAAAAGTTAGTTGCATTACACAGAAAACCTCCATAATGAAGGACACTGACAAATGGAGATAAGTTCACTGTAGAAGGTACACTAATCAGTCCACATCTGGATTTCTGTGTGCAGATCTGGTTATCTGAATACCTGTGATGAAGAAACATTAGAGCATGTAGAGATGCATAACTGAAACTGTTTCAGCCGCTAGCATCTTTAGTAAGAGGAGAGGAGAGATTAAGGGAATGTTTCTGTAGAGTTTGGCAGATTGAAGAGGTTATGTTGAAGATATAGGCTCCACAGTTGAGAATATAGGCTCTAATCTCTATATTTATCTAATAGATTCTTCTCACATATTTAAGTTGGTGAGATGGAAGTGAAAAGATCGCGTGTGTGTGTGCTGGCAAGTTGTGAAAGAATGGAATAAGTTGCTAGAGTACCTAGCGGATGTTTTCAGGGCAATGTATAATGTACAAGGTGGGGAGGGTCTGGAAAGTTCAGTTCTGATAAAAGCCTAGAACAAAAATTATTATATTAAAGCAATTGATATAACCACAAAAAAAAAAAAAAAACATCAGAATATAAAAACATAAGTTAACTTCATAACTCTGCTGCTAGTATGCTTTTTCTAGTGGTTATATCAGTTGCTTTAATGCCACTTTTGTCTAGGTGTTTATCAGAACTTTCCAGACCCTCCTTTTATGTGTGTGTAGTCTGAGAGTTTGATTTCTGCAATGTCTTCTGGTTTCATGAAGGCATTAGAAATAATGCTATAATACTAATGTCATTATTACCAAAGCCTCAAGATCTAGTGTAATCAACAATTTTTATTAATTGTAAACATTTACAATGATGTTATGACTAATATATATAACCTACATAGCTTGGGTTTTTCACATTTAGTTCAAAAAACTGAGATGAGTTCAAAATTCATATGGGCTAGTGCCTTTGTCTAAGAGAATAAAAATTACTTTTTGGATACCAGTATATTCTTCTATGTCAAAAAGGTCCAAGTTCAATATTAAATAAAGTTGCAGTATTTGCAAAATACCTAGCTATAGTTATTACTATTCTCTGCAAAAAGGAAAGGTGTATGTACTTTCAAGAAACTTGCATTTCATTTCAGAATTTTTCTGCATATCTATATTATAGAAATGCATATATACACTGCTTGGAAAGAAGTCAATGGACACCCACATGGGCAAGGTCCAAAGAATGGTCTAAAATTCCCATTAATTGCTCTGTAGGAGTGCTGCAGTCATCGCAGTGAAAGGAGATCATACATCTTAAAGTGTGTGCCATGGTTGTTTGTTCCTCACACTATGGTGTCCATTGACTTCTTTCCAAACAAAGTATATATTGTATAAGGAAAACTATGTCTATGCATATCTAATTAGATGTTTTATGCCTAGGAGTGTAGAGGATAGGTACTGACCAAAACGTTTAAGCAAACTGCTTGCCTGTGTAGAAAAAAGGTAATCTTGGTAGTATATGGATTGGAAGGAATACTTTATGGAAACAAGAAGAGTGAATTTGCTTGATTTTGAGAGATAATACTTGAGATAGTTATGTGATAGAAGCAACATTAAACTAAACACTCTAAAATGAGATTTTAGAGTGTTGGATTTTATATCCTCACAGGATGTGGTTGAAGATTAAGTATCTGCCATCAGTAAGTGTGTAATGACCATGATGTACTGGGAGGTTTTGCAGGTAGTCAAGCAAGGAAGATTATAGGGCAGATAATTATGGGAGTCGTCATATTTACTAGCAGCAGTACCTTGGGCTGATCAGCTGTGTGGAAAAGTTGACAAGAGTATGGAATTTATTATGATACCTCTAACAGAAGCAGTGTACAGCTGTGTACTAAGAGTTATGAGGAATAAATAAAGTAGCACTACAGTAAATCGACCACCGTTCCATGTTTAAAAATTAAAATTACTTTTCACTCTTCTTCACAGCAACCTTATACAACTTCCAGGGTGGCCATCTTATTCTCCTTTGTTGTTATTCACCCTCCCTCTGTAAACCTTTCTGTTATGAATCCTGAACCATATAAATCACCTCACCAGCTTTAATCATGATAAATATTTTTTGCTGATTCCATATTCTTCAATTTATTTACTCACTGTCTTCATAACCAAGATTCCTGGTGTAGAAAGTTTTTTCACTTGATTGAATTACTAAGAATTTATATTGTTTAATCCTTTATCCAAGTAT
Source organism: Typopeltis vanoorti (assembly GCF_054136105.1). Lineage (NCBI taxonomy): Eukaryota > Metazoa > Arthropoda > Arachnida > Uropygi > Thelyphonidae > Typopeltis > Typopeltis vanoorti. The sequence goes on from NC_143568.1 coordinate 48,496,756, forward strand.
AAGCAAGCAAAGTTAATGCATGAAGTATCTTTATGATGAGGCTACTTGTATATAGAGGCTAATGTTAATGAAACATACTGACAATGTGAAGTCATTAGCTTTTATATACAAGTAGCCTAGTTAAGATACTTCACATGCAAACTTTCCTTGCTTATGCTTGGATAAAGGATTAAACAAGAATATCATTTCTTGCCTAATTTAATTCAAGATTCCTGATGTTGCTTTATTCATCTCAGCATTCTCTTAGTTTCCTCATCATAGTTAAAACCAAGAATATACAGTTTTTTATTGGTGATGCAGAATTAGGAAGTGCAAATAACAAATGACTGACATAGTATTGTAAGCAGACTTGAAAGATATTAGTATTATGGACAGAGGATATTATTATTCAGGCCTCCATGGAGTTCAAAAGACTCATCGTGGGAGGTCCTTCCTAAGAAACACAGTCTATCAAGACTCATCGAGGGGAGGTCCTCCCTGAGAAATGCAGTCTATTATTCCACTCCTTAAACTCATTGACTGTTCTCGCTCTCACCACTCCATCAGGCAATACATTCCATGGTTCAACCACCCTCCATGCAAAGAAACCACTCCTCACCCTCTTGCAAACAGTTTACTTTCGTAACTTCCAGGGATGGCCTCTTGTCATCACTCCTTCCCGCTGTTCAATTATATGTTAATTTAATGTTGTGGACTGTAAGATTTTGCCTTTTAGAGAAGATATTTTAACCTCATTGGTGAGATGATGCTTCAGAAGATCAGGAGAGCTAAGGAATCCATGTGTGGTAGTGGACAAGAAATTGAAGTTCAGGAAGCATTGCAAAGGTGGTGAAGATAGTGCAAAGGATGCTTGCTGTGTTAAAGGACAAGGAAGACTAGAAATAGTTATTCTTCCTTTTCATAAGACCTTGATCTGACTATCCAGATTACTCTGCATAGACCTGGTTGCCTCGTTTTTCAGGTGCACAATGAGTGCACAGAACTAAAATAAATACTAAAAAAAATATTGAATACAGCATTCAAGGAACATATAACAAAAGTGGACAAAACAGCACAAAGAAGGATACTTGGATGGTAGAGCACTCTGATAAGTAGGGCAAGGAAATTATTGTACTTCTTTAAGAGCATTGATATGACCATCATTTCTAGACTGCTGAAATTTGGATTTTACATGGATGAGGAACCACTGAAGATTTAAAGGAAGATTAGTTTGTGGAATGATTCATATGAGAGCAGATTGAAGGTTTCTTGGATGTAAAATTGAGTTGCTATATAGAAAAGAGGAGATGCAGTAGCATGTGAGTTGCAAAGATTTTTGAGATTAAGAAATTTTTTAATATATGACATTGAAGGGAAGAGATAAAGGGGAGCTCCTAGATCTTAGGTAAGGGTGTGGTTTAGTGGTGATGTTAGGACTAGGTTTTTTTCTTTTGTATAGAAGTGAATGAGTGGAATAGTTTAAAGTACTTATAAGTGCATTGGCAGTAAATGATCTTAAGGAGAGCTGCAGTAGTTATTGTCAATGTTTAGCGTAAGCTTCTCACAATGAGTCTTAAGAACTATAGCGATGCCTGGATAAGTATAAATTGACCAGTAATATGAAGTTGCATTAGTAATTAATAAATGTATACATTTATTTTTTCAGTGACAATACAAGTATTGCAAAATGGAAATTTTAAAGGATTCTTTCTTCAGGCATGGACAAGAAACAATTTCATTAAAGACGGAATATTTAATTCATATAATACTGGGAAAACTGTGAAATGTGGAAAAATAAATGAGGCAAGTGATATTATTTTTTAAATATTTTTTAAAATATTTATGCACATAAATTAAATAGATGCAAGTTGTTCATAATATACACATCTTTTTTCACTGTTATCTATACATTGTTTCAGCATACTGCAACATGCTTGAAGTTTTAATTTCTGTGGTTATTAAACTGACAGAAATGTTTCTTTTGCAAATTGATTGTACAAGGCAAATTGAAAAATAAATCTGTTGCTTGTATGAACAATGGCCAATCCAGCTGATGTTTGCATGCAGCAAACATCATATTTGTATATAAAATTTAAACATTTATGCTTTTATTTAAAAACAGATTACTTTTCAGTCCTTGTGAATTATTCCCAAGAAAAATATGAAAAAATATGCCTTTGTAAATTGTGGTATGAAAATATGTTATGGTAATATGAAATAAATTGCTGTCTTTGCTATTTAATTCTAGAGCTGTTTTTACTCTTGTTTTTGAACTCTTATTATAATGAATTTTATTGATCTGATCTGCCTCAGAGTAGTTGATATTTTTTAAAGTTTAGATAAATCAGTATTTATTTCAATTATTGTTGTTATTATTATTATTTTTTTTTTCCCCAGGATACTTTAACACACAAAGAGAGTGGAGATAAACAAAGCATACAGACTAACTGGGTACCAACTACTCAAAATTTTGAAGAAGTTGTATTCAGGTTTGTCACCTTTTTCTTCATAGGCTTTGTCAGTCGTTTCTTAACATTTTAATATTAAAGATTCCAAGAAATTATATTTTTGTTTAATTCTTTATCGAAGTGTAAGTAAACAGTTTGCATGCGAAATATCTTCAGTTAGACTAGTGACACTTCACATTAATAAATATTTTTATAATTGAAATTGTTTTGATTAAAATTAGATCAATTTTCTTATTTTACAAATTATCAAAATGAAAGATTTACCATGTCACTTTTATCCTTGATTCAGTTTTTATTTAAAATACTTGAAATATGTATGATTTAATTATATTTTTCAAGCAAAGTTTAAAAAGTAGTTTATCAGTGGAAGTTGAACCCTGAAAACCAACATGAAGTTAGTTTGTTTTGAGACTGTTTGGAAATGTTTTACTTTTCCAAAGAGTATCTTTTAAAGAACAAATTAATCATTTGATTAATTAGATAATTCAATTAATCTTTAGATTGAAAAAGTGCTGTACAGGATAATTTAGTATTTTTTTTAGATACTGTTCTTAAGACTAAAATAAGTATGAAAGTAATTGAAACTGTGAAAAATGTGCTTGTAGGAGAGCAACAGTTTAAGTAAAATCAGAACCATAGTGATGAGTTAAAAAGCAGTGGCATGGAGAAGGTGAGGATAACTGAAGGTGAAAGTAGTTGGTCTAAAAGATAAAAATGAAAAAAAAAAACAGTGAATGAGAAGTATAGCAATGACAAATTTATGATCACTGGAAAGTTTGACTTAGAATACAGTACAAGCTGGAGAGGAGTGAGAAATAATTTGTCTGTTGCACAAGTAAATAAAGAGAGGATGAGATGAAACTATAAATTTCGGCTGTAGTTACCCAAGAGTTCCACCCAAAGTCATGCTATCAGTGCTAATTTAAAGAAAATCTTTCTTTGTAATGATGAAATATGTTTTCATCATTATAGGGAAATGAGTCTATTATAGTAAGAGTTCTCTAAACATATGGTTGAGTAAAAGTCACCTGTTTACCAATGATACAAAGCTGAAAAGAACTATGAGAAGTAGAGCAGATGTTGTGGCCTTGCAGGAGAATGTGCATACTGTGTGAGTTATCAAATGAATCAAGCTATCACTTTAATGTTGCAAAGTGCAAGATCTTGAAATGTGGTAGGCAAGGTTGGAATACAGAGTATGCAATTAATGGAGAAATTTTGAAAGAAGTGGAAAACATGAGAGATCTGGGAGTGATAGTGGATAGACTTGAAATTTAGTGATCACGTTGCTAAAATTGCAAAAATATCACAATGGAGAAATTTTGAAAGAAGTGGAAGACATGAGAGATCTGGGAGTGATAGTGGATAGACTTGAAATTTAGTGATCACGTTGCTAAAATTGCAAGAATATCACAATGGATTATGGCAGTGATGAGGAGGACATTGATTGACATGCAGAAGCAAAGAGGTTATGGTTCCCTTGTATTAGGCTTTGATTAGGCCACATATGGACTACTTGTGTAAATTTAGTTGCCTGGTTTTCCAAGGGATAAGGATGTATTGGAGAGAAGTTTACTTCTCCGGATCCTAGCCAGTTTCAGGTCTATGGAATGTCAGACATGAGGAGAGATTGAGGGAATGCAACTTGCAGAGACTTGTGACTAGAAGGGGGGGGGGGCATATGATTGAGTCATAAGTTGGTGAGGGGATGTGACCAGATTAATGCAGAGAAGATTTTTTATAGAATGAAAGGTGACAAAGGTAGAATTAGAGCCCATCTCTGGAAGCTCATCTCTGGATATAAGGAGGGTATGAACAGAGAAGTGAGGGAGCAGGTTCTTTGCATGGAGAGTGGAATGCATTGCTGGAAAGTGTGAGTGCAGAAATTGAATGGGTTTAGGGCACAGTTTGAACTTTTTTTCATGAATGAGTATAGACCTCCCATTATGTCCTATGACTCCATGGCAGTCAATGCTAATAAGTATATTTTATAGCACAAATATGAGATACTCATTGAGTCTCTGAACAACCAGTTATAAAGAATGAATGAAAGATTGTTAGTTAATAATGATTTGAAAAGTTTAAAAAAAATGTCAAGTGTGAGGATGTGAAAGGATTCTTAGAGAAAAGAGTACTAATATTGTCATTCTTTGATTACAAATAGTCATGGATTATGTATTTAGGATTTGTTTAATATTCATGTTTCTTACTTTTTGCCAAAAAATGAGTTATCATTGAAATGATTTTACCTTAGGATGAGTCTTTTATAAACTTGCATTCACTGCAAGGAATATAAGCCTTCCACCTGGAGAACTCTTGGATCATGGAAGTTGGTTTTGTTTGTGACAGGAAACTGGAACATTGGTAGGAAAATCAGTCTTCATAACCCAAGATATGTTACAAAAAAAAAATAATAAAAATCAATCAGTGAGATTTAGAGATGTGGAGATACCTAGAGCTGAAGCTTTATTGAGCTTCGGCTCTAGGTATTTATAAATTTTGTATCCTTAATTACATCTTTTTTTTTCCACATTGTTATTTTGCAGGATGAAAACATGAATTTCCATGCAGGGAAAAATCCTGTCACTTTTGTATTTGTCAGTCACCGGCTAAATTACCACCAGTTTAAAATCCCTTATAAAAGTGCTTGCAAACTTGATAGAATTTGAAGCTAGTTCTTTCTGAACGAGGAATTCAGAAATTCCTTGAGTATGGATGGAATTTGTTGAGTATAATGTATTCTCCTTCCCAGCTGGAAAAACTTGGCATAGATGTCTAATCTGGAGTGTTGTAATAATATGGTGATACATTGTTTTCTTATTTATAGATGGAAACATGACTTTTGCCATTGAGTTAGCTTTTAGTATCTGCTTGGATGTAGCTCATACAGATGAGCTTACTGTAGTAATACCTACTAGAGCTAAGGTTATGTTTGGAGGAACCAAAGCTGAGTATGCTGGAATGATCCATGTTTATAATCGTGTTTTAAAGTAATTATATTTAGTTTTTTATATTAATTTATTTTTTATATTATTTTTTTTTTGTTCTAATGAACTCGTTAGTGAAAAACTGCAGTTAAATTATATAATAAAAATATAAATAAAACATTTCCAATAATTTTCTTTTAATATGTAAAATGATTTCTGAAGTTTATACTTTCATATGTTTTATAATAATGGCTAACTCAGTGGCAGAAGTCATATTTCCATCTATAAGAGTAGAATAATATTAACCACAATTTTGTTTTTCTTGTTTCTCCTTTGTAGAGCCACAGTTTTAAAGGATTATTCCATTTATTGGACAGATGTTGTCTCTCAGCCATTGAAATTGAATGGAAAGTTTAAAAGTGCCTCTCCTAGTAATGAAAAAGTAAGTACTGATTTTATTATTGCATCTCAATGAATCCATATACAGTACTCAATTCATTTGTAATTTTTTGACTGCAGATGGGGGGGGGGGGGTAGTTCACCAAATGAGTGATTATTTTAAGTGGATAGTGTCTTTGCTCTCCAAAGCATCACAGGTTCAAATTCCACTCTGATATTATTTGAAGATCTTTACATGGTGTGAGATTTATGTTCCCAGTGTGAGGCTACGGCTTATCTGAAGCCATAAGAATACCATGTTTAGTCTCAAGAGCTGGATTACCGGATTACCTAATTCTTAACCTGCTCATAGTACTAAATGCAATGAGTTTAAAACATTTTGTAGATGGAATCACATCAGAAATAAAGACAGCTTATATCTACTATAAAAGCATATGTAAATGGTTACAAGCAAGATACAAAAGTGGGTATGAAAAAACCTTGTTAGAATGGAGGAAGTGGAGAAAATATTATTATTATTATTATTATTACCCCAAGACCTCATGGAGTCAGACTCATCTGGGAGGTTCTTTTAGCTCACACACACACACAGCTCATCATACCATGCCTTGAACACATTTGAACCCCTTGCAGACACCACACTCTCAGGCAAGGCATTCCAATCATTTACAACTCTGCACGAAAAAAACCTGCCTCTCATTCCCCTACTCACACCCTCTTTATACAGTTTCCAGGGATAACCTCTCATTCTCCCCTGATCTCCCACTATTTTCTATAGAACTTCTCCAGTATTGATCCTATAACAACCTTTTACCAACTTGTAGGTCTCTATCATATCTCCCCTCTTCTTCCTATCCACCAGACTCTGCAAATTACATCTTCTCAATCTTTCCTCATACTCGACACTCCAGAGTTCAGAAACTATCTTAGTCAATTGCTTTTGGACCCTTTCCAACATCTCTTCATCCTTCTGAAAACCAGGTGACCAAATCTAGGCATAATAGTCCATGTGTGACCTAATCAAAGCCTTATACAACGGAACAAGAATCTTTACTTCTACACTTTAGTGTCCTCCACATCATTCCCAGAAGCCTTGGTGTTGTCTTCACCATTTTGGCTATGTGTCCCCTAAATTTCAGATCCTTATTCACTATCACCTCCAACAATATATCCTCGCAAAGCATTAATTCTGCATCCCATCTTTGTTTTTCAAATTTTAAAGCCTTACATTTTGAAACATTGAACTTGCATTTCCATGCCCAAGCACTCAATATTATAGTGCTAAAGAGTGATAAAATAGTAGAGGGACAGTAAGTGTTAATGACAGGTTGGTTATAATATAATAATAGGTTTTCAGTATATGAATTTTAGGATAAGTTTGATATGGCAAAGAAAGGTAGTTTTTTTTTTTAATAAGAGAATTAGACTGCTTTGAAAGATATGACATTAGACTCTAGAGTTGCAAGTGATTGGATTGTAGACCTGAAAAAACAGGAAACATACATGGTTACATGATATTTAAATTTATAAGATATCATAAATTTATTTGAGTATGTCTTAATATATATTATATTAAGACATACTCATAAATAAATTTGATTCTTTCTTTTTGATGTAATAGGCTATAACTAAATTAAGCCATCACTTAATGTTAATTACATAACTATTGACCAGATGTTATAGATGTAAATCCAGTTGCATCTAGAATAAGAATATTCAGTTTATAGATGTGATTTTGTGATCCATTACTAGAATGTTCTGCTAGCTCTGTAATTGCAAAACACTCATGTTTGTCTAATGAGGTCTGTTTTCCCTCAAAACTAATGGAAATAACTGTCATTTTGCATGCCATTCTTTGTTTGTCAAGTATTTAAAGCAGTGTTTCCCAAACTTTCAGTACTTGTATATCTCTTTCAACACTGGCATGACCCTTTCTCAAGAAAAGGCAATTTTGGAGTAGTTATATTTCACACAGATAATTATTAGGTATAATTATTTTAACATTTGCATTATAATAAATTACAAACATGTGAAACAAGTTTTTAATTATTGAATACATAAAAAGTTATACAAATCCCACACACAGTAGAAACAAAAATTATAAAATTTAAATTTTCAATAATAAAAAGTTTAATGAGACGAATGAAATTGTTCCTGTTGTTTAAAAAAAAAAAGAAAAAAAAAAGCTGTTTGATAAAATGCAGTTGTATGTTATTTGTAGCAGTAATGACTACATCAAGAAGACTCTTCTTAGGTACACAAGTGCAAAAAATCCAACTGTTATAAAGATTTGAACTAGGGAAAGAAGATACTTCAGAGCTTTTTCTGACAAAACTGGATATTTGTTCTTAACGTGTAGCCAAAATGATATTGATGTACTCTGGTCATATTTAGTTTAGAATGTCATTTGATGCCAGTTATATTAGTTGGAATGAGATTGTGCTGTCAGCCTGATGCAGCCTTAACAGAAGTCATCTGATACATGCCAAGAGACGCATTTTGTTTAAAACTTCCTTTAGATTTGGTTATTAAAGAAATGAATTGTAGAATAAATGTGCACTTATCTGTTGACAATACAACAACAAAAATATAAAAGGAAAAAAACTTATATTCTTATTTGAATCCTTGACCAAGCATAAGCAAACAAAGTTTGCACATGAAGCAAAGCAGCTGATACAGAGGCAACTGATGTGAAGTCATCAGCCTTGATGTCAATCTCTCATATACCTGCACTAAAGAATTGATATCAATTCTTTGTGCATGTATATAAGAGAATTTGGAAATTATTTTATACTGTAACATATTAGAGAAATGACCACCTCAAATTCATGTAAAAAGTAATTATTGCTTATTTTATATATTACAGAACTCATAGGCAGGTAGAACTCTGGCATTTGCAATATTGAAGAGCAGAAGGGAAGGCGTTTGTGTCTGTCAAGTATGCTTTATAAAAACAATTATGCTTGACAAGAAATTATATTCTTTAATCCTTTACCCAAACATGTGCTTTGCATTATGGCGATACTAAGACAAGTGATGAGAGCTTAGTCCACGTTTACCACAAGTTGCCTCAGTCCTGAAGATACTTCAGGTGCAAACTTTATTTGCTTACACTTGGATAAAGGATTAAACTAAATTTATTATAAGTAAACAAAGGTTGTGGGTGATTTATGATTAGGCTACTTGTATATAGAGACTGACTTCACATCAATTGCTTCAGTATCAGTTGCTTTGCTTCATGTGCAAACTTTGTTTGCTTATGCTTGGTCAAGAATTTAAATAAGAATATAATTTATTAAGTATAACATAAAAGTTTATCCTCGTGAGTTTTAGAACTACCATCAGTGAATGAATGTAGTCATCATTCAAGCATGATCACACACTGCTTCCAAACCATCAATTTCCTTAAGAATACCACTGAATTCAGAAGTAAAACTAAATCAAATTGATGGTTTGGAAGCAGTGTGTGATCATGCTTGAATTTAGGGTAGATGTATATTTAAGAAAAGCTATCTAATTTTATTATCATGGTCCTTAGCATCAAAGACATTGTGACTCTTAACATGAAAGGTTGTAAACCTATAGTGCATTAATGCTATAGATTTATTTTATATGTATTTTTTTTTCTACATAAGCCAGACATCCTGCTTTAAAAACCAAACTTTGAGCTTTTTCAAGCCACTCCATGCATCCAGTAAGTGGAGCAGTGGTCTTATACTAAGTGATGAAATTTAACCTCCCCCCACCCTTTACAAATCTTCTGGAAGAATTACTATCAGTATTGTTTCTTAGGTTCCTGAGGTCTTTGGCTTTAATAACATAGCTCTATCAAGATATAATCTTAACCTTGCCAAACCTAAATCATTTACATCTGGGCTTGCTAAGGTTGAGTTTCATACATGAGTTATCTTAACAGCATTTATCAATGTGTTCATCTTCATAATACATTGCTTGAAATGCACTTGCCCTTTAAACTTGAGGTCTCTGTCAACCATCACTCCTGGATTTCAAATCGCATGTACTTCCTGAAACCACATCCCCACCAGTACGCATTCAGCAACCACATAGTACCAGCCTTTATGCTCCTATGCACTTTTCACTCCAAAGTGCAACAACTTGTGCTTAACATTACAACATCTCCACTGTTTTGTTCAAGCTAAAAGATTTTTAAAATCTTTCTAAAGAGACTTACTATCAGTATCACTCCTTATAGTTCTATCCAACTTTGCATCAGCAACAAAAAACTGAAAATAGAACATAGAAAAAATAGGAGCCCAAGAAGAGAACCCTGTCATCTCACTGGTTATAATCCTTTTCTAGCACCACATATAAATACAATTTGCAGTGTATGTAAATGACCAGTTTTCTACTCTAGCCCATCTAGTGTTAATTTCCCAAATGCCTTTTGTATAGTTGAAAAATATTATGTATCATCCGTTTATTGGTAAATACGTCATTTTGGCCTACTTGATTGGCCTCCATAACTATTTTCATGACCTTGCTCCATCTTACAGGTCTTATTCATGTCACTGTTCCCATGATTCACTCTTAATTGCGTTGTCATTTAGGATGGAGGTAATCCAAATTAATCAAATTAAATATTACCCGTACAATGATGTCTTATATTTTTCTATCAACCCCTAACAATGTTATATTGACCCCTGGGGATCGATATCGACCACTGGTGTAGCCATGCTATCATCTTATTATAAAATATGAGTAAATTATTAATGCAGGACCTACCTTTTACAAGCCATGCTGTCCCTATAGAGTATCGTGTTCCTATCCACCTATTCCTGAATTTTACCTTTAACCACCACTCCTGAGATACTAATTGGTCTGTTAATTTGCTACTTCTGTCTTGGAGCCACCTTTATATAATGGAACTATTTTACCCTCTTTCTACTCCCTTGGTACTGTGCAGAGCTGAGACTTCGATTAAACAACTTCATCAAAGGCACAGCCTTTTCTTTTGCACATTCTCCACTTTTCTTTTGCACATTCAGTCATATCTCTGTATTTCCATTGATATTTTTCAATATGTTGAGTACCTCCTCAGCATATTGCATGGTACATCTACCCCAATTCAGTCTATCAGATAGCTGCAAAATCACCATCTGGATGATATAGCCTGGCATAGTGATCACTTAGTGATTCAACTATTTCTTCTGCTTCTGTTGCTTTCCTGTCAGCAGCACTGAGTCAAGTTATCTTTCCATAATCATTCTTTCTCTTACTTGCTACATGATGAAAAAACTCTTCTGGATTTACTTTTGCTTGCTTAGCTAATTTTCTCTCAATCTGATTTAGCCTTCCTTACCTTACTGGTTACCCTTCTTGTTTCTACTTTGTATGTTGATCATTGTTTGTTGTATGTTGTTGATTATGTCGATCACATTTTTGTTTATATACCTTCCATAAGACTTTTTTTTTTTGCAACTCTTGCTTTATATTGCTACTCATCCAATTGATCCCTTTTCGGTTTATCCTCTTAATCCTGAATATGCAGTCCCATACTGCTTTTCTCAAACAATCCTACTAGTTTCATGTAGTATTATTTCATGGCAGTTGCTCCAAATTGCCACCTAGTTGCCCTGTGATAATCACCAGCTTTGTAGTTCCACATAAACCTTTTCTTGACCAAAAATTCCACATGTTGAGCAACCCTCCCCAAACAAGACTACATGGTCACTTTTCCTGATCAGAGGTAGAGTTGCTATTGTAGTTGTTTTGATGCTATTACGAGATCAAATACTCAAGCCTTCGATCTTGTTCATCACTTACTATTTCAGGTAATTATCCCTTAACTGTATAAATTCCATTTCCATCTTGCCATGGGCCCTTGCCTTTCTAATCTGTATCCCCATAGTTGAAGTCTCCATGATAATTGCTCTGCCTGTGCTAATTTGCTGATGCATGATATCCACATCTTCTGGATCCCCAGCTCTATAGCAGCAACCAACAAGATATTTTATCTCATTGACCTCACACTAGTCAGCCTCAAATGAACCAGTTCCCCCAGATCTGCAATCTTCTTTAACTTCAGCTGTCAGTTAATAACACCCCTCTTCCTGCCCTATTTCCTCTATCTTCTCTGAAAAAAAGGTTAAAAAAAAACACTGAACTTTGACATCCCCTTCAGTACATGTGGTATGAGATATGCCATTTGACTGCATGGACATTAATAAAGAGCATGTGTAGTCTATGCCATTATATTTAGCTGTAGAAATGTCGTTGATGTCGGAAGAAAAGACATGTATTGTTGAGCATTATTTTCATTCATATGGAGTTGGTAGAGCAAATGGTCCAAGTCTACAATATGTTTGAGTATTTTGTGTGTCATTTCCGTAAGTGTGTCCCAAGCAATAGTTTCTTTATTGAGAGTTTCCAACGTACTGGGAGTGTTAAGCCTCAATGCCAAAAGCATAAAACCACAAAGTGTTAACGCAAATGAGAATAAAGGCCATGTGCTGGAGCAAGTGATACTGTCTTTGAAACGCAGTTAACATCAAATGGTGATAAAACTTGTGATACTGAGGTAGTCACCACAGAAAATCCTTAAGGAGTTGGGTGCCTTTTCGTTGTCATTAAGGTGGGTTAGTGTTTAACAGCAACAGTTATGCTGCACGATGGGAATACTTTGCACTCGTGCTGGCCAATGTCTATGAAGAGCTGTCCATCCTAAATGTCTGGTTCTTGGATGAAGTGCATTTCCATCTAAGTGGTCATATAAAACAGACGAACCTACAGGTGTCTTGGTTTCTTGAGACCTGAATTTGTCTCTTGGACAAATTCAGGTCTTCACAGAGAGGCCATTGTATGATGTGCAGTTTCCAGCCATGGCATAATTGGGCCATACTTCATTGAAGAGGGTGGTGTAACTGTGACCTTGAATAGCAAATGCTACATCCAGAATATGTTGGTTCCATTCACCCAGGATTTGCATAGGATGTGTCATGCAGAAAACATTCCATTTCATGCACAGATGCTTCAACAGGACAGAGCAACCTGTTGCAAATAATGTGGTTCTAGAACTATTTATCAGAACACTTCCTTGGGAGACTCATTTCAAGGTTCACAGAATGCCCATACCCTTCACGTTCTTCTAATCTCTCATTGCTTGATCTTGTCATTTGGGGTATATTGAAGGAATGGGTATTTCACTATGACCTGCCTTCAAACCTTGATGAACTAATGGAGATGAAATTACACTATGTCCAGCAGATCTCCCAACCATTGTTCTTCAAGATGAAAGAGAAACTTCACATGCACTTCAAAACTGGTCTTGAAAAACAAGGTGCCCATTTCGAGCATGTAATCTATTATTGTTAATGCTTTGACCAAGATTCTACTGATAGTTGTGGATGTACATACCATCAGGTGTAAACATATATTTCTTTGTTAATAAACCTGTTTACTCCATAAAATATATCACTGTAGTTATTCAGTACTTTTTTTTGTGCCATACTGTATAATATCTGTTACATTCCATCCCTGTGATTACACCCTTCTCTGTCAACCAGGTCTCACTGATGCTAATAATGTTTCTTCAGGTCAAGCTGACCAATGCTAAAAAAAACTCCTCCTTTATTTCTGATATATCATATCACATAACATCCACCTTTTAGTTGTACGTACTTCTTCTTGATAGGATTCCTCTGCTTGACAACCTTCCTCATCATTACATCATGAACACTCACCAACTGGCAACAGTATTGATACTTCATTCATAGATACATCCTCTCCAGCTATCACCAAAACCAACACTAAATATTTTGCTTCCATCATATGCTCCCTAAGGGTAGTTATCCTTCAAGCTAGAAATTGTTTGTTTCCATACTCTCCTTTTAATCTACATTCCTATGATTAAAACCCTTCATTAGATCCCTTCCTCTTACTTGACAAATCAGTTTCTCTAAACATTTGGCAGTTATCTTCTGCATGCCTTCCCAGACTTATGACATCCTACTAGATATATTCTCAAATGTACTTTCATATCCTTAATGCTGTCACATGTGCTGCTATTTTTCACCTTTGCCTTGTCATGTTTCTTCTCTCATTAACAATATTCCTCACTGTTCTCTCTCAACCCTCCTGGAAGATTTTATAACCCTCTATTTCAATTTACCAATATATCATTTTATGCTACTTATCCTTGAGTACTGACTCAAAGCCACAAATTTAGCTCCCTTATTTCTGATATTCTTTGTTATTATGCAAACATAACAGGCCATGGATCATGCTCATTACATTATTCTGCTTAACTTCTTCACCAGTCCATGGCACTTTGAAAACCCTTATCATCACTTTACTTCCATACCCCTTCCAGATATGCTCTGATACAACTCTGTTCCATCCCAACTACAGTCTCCTTGCTCTAGTTGCTGCACTAAGCTTCTTCCACTCGACAAACATATGCTCTTCTTTCATTTCTCTTGTTCTTGTGCATTCTGTCATCACTTTGCCATAACATAATTGCACTCACCCTTGTATTCATGTACTACATTTCTTTCTACAACTTGCTTCTCACATTCCTCTCTAATCCTTTGCTACATATTTTGTTCTGCCTCTGTTTTCTCTTCTCTTTTCAAACTGCAGTTCCAGATGTCTACCCCAAACCAATTCAAATACTTTAAATATTCAGTCTACTTTAAACCACTTGGACTTCTCTCTAAATTCAGTCCATACAGTCCATAAATCATACTTTTTGTATCATATCTCGACAATTTTTTTCCCCATTATTTTTGCTCTTCTCAACTCTCTCTCCATTGGCCTTTGCCAAGGGTGTGTTTCTGTCACCCCTCATTTTCATAATATTTATGCACTGGATTGATAGGCACAGCCGAGGCAGTGAACGTGTCAGAATTGGAGAATTGGAAGATGTAGCATTGGACATCTGTTTTTTGCAGATGACCTAGTTCTGCTTAGCTCTTCCACAGATGACTTCCACAGACCCTGGATAGGTTTGTAGCTGTTTGTGTAGAAGCTGGAATGAAGATAAGTGTGGCCAAAACTGAAACATTTGTGTTCTCAAGACAACCATCCCAGTGCACTCTACATGTGAGTGGAGTCCCACTGAGGCAGGTGGAGAAGTTTTAAATACCTTGGATCCATATTCACGAGTGATGGAAAGTGGGATGTAGAGTTAAATACTTGGATTGGCTCAGCAAGTGCAATGTTGCGGGAGCTTGGCCATTCAGTAGTATTGAAGCGGGAGTTAAGCCAGAAGGCAAAGCCAGCTGTCTTCAATACAGTATGTCCCCATTCTCACCTATGGTTATGAGAGTTGGGAAATGACTGAAAGAATGCAGACACGAATCCAAGCGGCTGAAATGAGGTTCCTTCGAGGGGTTGCAGGCTGACAAGAGTCAGAAGCTCTGCAATTTGGGAAACCATCAATACTCAACCGTTGCTTCTCCGTGTTGAGAGATCACAGTTATGCTGGTACAGGCACCTGGTCAGAATGCCACAAGAAAGGCACCCCCAGCAGGCCCTCTTTACCAAGCCAGAGGGTGGGAGGCCACGTGGAAGGCCAAGGACTCACTGGATAGATTATATCCAAAACCTTGGGTGGACACATTTGGGAGTCCCACCAGAACATCTGAGCTTGGTGGCAGAGGATTGTGACCATTGGAAGTTCCTCTTGCAGTTGCAGCTCCCACAACCCAATTAGGAAAGGTGGGCCTTGAAGATGTATGTATGCATTTTGCTTTTCCTCTCAAGCTGGGCAATATGCTAACCACTGTTCCAGTTATCTGAAAATTGTCTGCCACCTAGTGGTGCAGTGCCACATAAGCTTGGCTTTTCTCTAAGAGGTGTAAGCATCATATTTTGACCTTGTTTTCTCCTATGAATTCATTCTTAATGATCATTTCACTCTTATTAGTTGGTTTGTATATCTTTTTAGTAACCACCAACAGACTAGCTAATGCAAAGGTCTAGTCAATTTGGTTGTTATAAACTGCTAGAGTTGGCCAATGTTCTGCATATACTTAGCTATCTTTGACTTAAACATCATTTATTTTGGAGACCAAGGTTCAGCTACTGGTTACAAGAATTGAATATTAATTTTTTATTCTTTCTTGTATTTTTAGAAGAATATCTGTCGCTCCCTTTTCAGACCATATGTTCAGTTAGTGTACGTGCTTTCTCAACAGGAAAAAAAAATGGTTGATATACCTTTTGATATTATGTGTTCATGCGTGTGTGTGTGTGTGTCTATATAAGTAAAAGTTTTTTTTTTATAAAAAGATATTTATCTTTTTTCCTCTCCTTTTAGAGTAAAATCAGGTCTATGCAGTACAGTGATTGTGGTGTTACGAAAGGATGTTTTGGTGGTGGAAACTGCATTCGCAATGGAGATTGTGAAATGTTGGTAAAGTATACTCCTATGTCTGATGGAATTATATTTGAACTTGTTGCATCTCTTAGGCCAGATCAAGTTTGGGTAGGCCTAGGCCTTTCCACTGATGACAAAATGGTAAGTTTTAATATTTCATATATTTTCAAGTAACAATGCATCTAATCTTTTACAAACATTTATGGTCATTGCTTAATTTTATCTAAAATAAGCATTTATTAGGTTCTTAAATTCAATCTGAATGATGTTTAATACAACTGTTCATAAATTAAAGATACCAAGAAATTATATACTTGGTTTAATCCTTTATTCAAGTGTAAGCAAACAAGTTTGCTCCTGAACTATTTTTAGGACTGGGACAACTCGTATAAAGAAGCTAAGACTTCACATCACTTGCCTTATCTCATTGTGAAAAGCACATATCCTTATGGGTATGTAGTGATGCTATACATTATGGGAAGGGTCACTACCCAGATCAGTTCCGACCTTTATTGTGGTCTCTTTAGTGGGAGCCAGACCCAGAGGTGATCCCAAGGTTGAAGTAATGCAGAACTCATATTTTCATATATGAGTTGTCACACGATATTATTAAATTATTCTGGATTAGAGATAGTTGTTGGAAGTTTTTCCACTTGGTTATACTATAAATTAAAGATACCAAGAAATTGGTTTAATCCTTTATCCAAGTGTAAGCACACAAGTTTGTGCCTGAACTATTTTCAGGACTGGGACAACTCATATATGAAAATATGACTTCTGCATTACTTCAATCTTAGTATCACCTCTGGGTCTGGCTTCCACTGAAGAGACCTCAATAAAGGTCGAAACCGGTCTGGGTAGTGACCCTTCCCATAATTCATAGACATTATACATGTCTGCAGGGAAATGTGCTTTGCATTATGGGATGCTAAGGCATGTGATGTGAAGTCTTAGCTTCTTTATACGAGTTGCCCCAATCCTGAAAATAGTTCAGGCGGCAACTTGTTTGCTTACACTTGGATAAAGGATTAAAACAAGTATATAATTTCTTGGTATCTTTAGTTTATAGTATAACCAAGTGGGAAAACTTCTTACAACTGTTCATGTTTGACTGCAGCCTCAAAACAGTTATATTTTTATTAAGATATAACTTAATACTTCTTTCATTCCTGAAAGAATGAGCAGTACAAAGTAATACTTTTTTTTATTCCAGAAAATATAATTTAAGAATGGTCTTTACATGAATTAATCCTTCATCTTTCATGAGTATTCAGTCATTTTTCAGCAGTTTTATGCTTTATGCACTTTTCTCCCTGCTGAGTGAGATGCCGCATGCTGATCCTATACTTCGTGAACAGCTTGTTTCAACATTCTTAATCAGCAAAATGACATCCTTTGAAAGCCATGGGTAGAATGGGAAAAATCAGTCCTTTGTACACAAACTAGTGTGGGGTCTGGTATTGTTGTGGAGAGGAAAGACCTAAGCATCTATGTTTATGTCAGCAGCATTGTCTCTATACTTGTTTTTCAGATAGATATGAATTTCCATCAGACTTGCATATTCTGCAGTAAGAAATTCAGTCACCACTCTCTGCTTCTAGGATATTTGGTTTAATATCCTAAAACAGCTAAAACAGTTGCTATTTTGAACTATTTGTATGCTGCAATTATGATTTACTGCAGCACCACTCACTGTGATAGAATTAGACTACTACTTTCTGCTGCACTTAAATCAAAAGGTTAAAAAAAATAATTTTCTACTACCCCTTGCAATTGTCAGGATATAATATATTGAGTGATATAAATAAAACTGCCTCCATGGCATTGTCAAAACTGACTGAGCTCTTTTGTCAGAAATGCCTGGGTTTATATCCTGCTTAGGTCATGAACCTTTATCAGGGCTTTTCAACTGAAGGTGAGCTAGCTGGATTCATATGGTAGTAACAGGGGTTTCCTTCCAGAAACCTGTCTCACCCCTGCCCACAAAACAGACAAATGAGGTGAAAAAACATATGTAATTGACAGCCATAAAATGCTACAGATAGGATTAACCACCTCAATGTTTCAAGGCTGCTGAGTTGCTCTACTGTGATAGGCTATTAAGCCTAACACAAAGGAAAATGGGATAAATAAAGCAATGTGTCACTTCTAATGCATTTTTTCCCTCTATCCAGGTGTCAATGGACATGTTTGTCATTTGAGTAGATTCTATTTAGTATATTTTCTCATCTCAGTTTTGTCATCATAGCCGAGAACATTTATTATTTTTTTTTTTGGCATAGACTTGATAAAGGTCTTATGATATTAAGTATCCTTTTCTTTGCAAATTTAAAGGTTACGTCTTAAAAGAATAAAAAAAATTTAGTTATTTTAAATTTAATAATGCAGAAATATTAAGTTTCTCTGTTACACATACCAGAGTAATGAGTCCTAGAGTTTGAAGGAATAAAGTAAAATAAACTTAAGTTCTTTAGAATGAATTAATGAGCTGCTATGAAATGAGCTGTATAAGTAAAATTATTATTATTATTAAACAAGACCTCATGGAGTCAAAGACCCATCTAGGAGGTCCTTTTATCTCACACACATCTCATCATACCGTGTCTTAAACACATTCAAACTCCTTGTAGACACCACACTCTCAGGCAAGGCATTCCAATCACTCACAACTCTGCACGAAAAAAACCTGCCTCTCACTCCCCTACTCACACCCTCTTTATACAGTTTCCAGGGATGACCTCTGGTTCTCCCCTGATCTCCCACTATTCTCTGTAGAACTTCTCTACCATTGATCCTATAACAACCCCTTACCAACTTGTAGGTCTCTATCATATCTCCCCTCTTCCTTCTCTCCACTAGACTCTTCAGATTACATCTTTTCAATCTTTCCTCATACTTGACATTCCAGAGGTCAGAATACCTTAGTCAGTCGCCTTTGGACCCTTTCCAACATCTCTTCATCCTTCTGAAAACCAGGTGACCAAATCTGGGCACAATAGTCCATGTGTGGCCTAATCAATGCCTTATACAATGGAACAAGAATCTCCCTACTTCTACACGTCATTGTACTCCGCATCATTCCCAGAAGTCTTTGTGTTGTCTTCACAATTTTGGTGATGTGCCCTCTAAATTTTAGATCCTTATCCACTATCACCCCCAGATCTCTTATTTCCTCTACTTCCAACAATATATTCTCACCAAGCATAAATTCTGCATCCCATCTTTGTTTTCCAAATTTTAAAACCTTACATTTTGCAACATTGAACTCGCATCCCCATTTGCTTGCCCAATCACTCAATTTATTCAAGTCTTCTTGCAAGTCCACAACATCTTCACTACTCTTTATTTCGTCCCAACTTTGCATCATCTGCAAACAACTGAATATCTCCATCCAAATCTTTGCCAATATCATTAATATACAAGTTAAACAGTAATGGCCTTAAAACAAATCCCTGAGGCACTCCACTAGTGACTTTCCTTTTCCTGGATATTGCACCCCTATACACAACTTGTTGATACCTATCAGATAGCCAGTCTCCAATCCAATGCATTAATCTAATATCCAACCCCATCTGCTCTAGTTTGACTGTCAACTTATCATGAGGTACTCTATCAAAAGCTTTTGCGAAATCCAAGTATATTACTGTGTATCCTTCTCCTCTGTCCAAGGAAGCAGTCACTTTATTGTAATAAGTAGATTACTAAAACACGAGCTCCCTTTAGCAAATCCATGCTGTCCATCAAAGATTATACCATTGTTGTCAACCCAACTGTGGATCCTAGTTCTCACAAGCTTCTCCAACAACTTAACCACAACACCTGACACAGAGATAGGCCTATAGTTTGATGCTTGAGTTCGATCACCTCCTTTATGAGGTGGCACAATCTTGCCCTCCTTCCACTCTTTAGGGACTTGACCGAGTGCAAGACTTGTATTAAAAAAATGTCAAGGCAGGTGTCAACTCTCTGTCACATTCCTTCAGAATATGTGGCGATATATTATCAAGTCCCACAGCCTTATTTACATCTAGTTTACTCAACTCCCCAAACACTTCTTGCTCACTTACAGTCAGTCTCTCCTCCCCATCATCAACTGCTCTTAATCTCTCCATGAAGTCACATTCACAAGATTGAAAGATCTTTATGAACTGCTCATTAAGTATCTTTATGTGCACATGGTTAAAAGAAATCATTTAGATGCAAAGAATCCATTGATTTCTGTAAAGAAATACTTCATATTGCTTTTTACAGTATAATATTTGAACTGCTAGCTTCCTATATTACATTAACAGTGAAGATATAGTCTGTTTTATGGCTTAGCGAACATTTAGTAGGGACTTATGATTTTATAAAAGTTCTGCAAGCATAAGTTTTTAAGCTGTCTGAAGAGAAAAAAAATCGTCTCATTTCGAGCACACTCATCATGGGAAGTCCACTTTTGTTGTTCATACCTACCTTATTCATTAGCTGTTTTGCATGCTTACCACCTCAGGTGATGCATTCCACACACTTGCTATTCCATGCAAAAAGCCTGTTTTTTACTCTCTTGCACAGTTTCCAGATGTAGTCCATTTGTGTTGTTGTGCTGCAATATTATGTACTGAGTATACATAAGTTTTCATAGTTTGTGTAATGTGTTTTGTATTTCAGCTGTTTTACTTGTGGATAGGGATTCTGTACTGAGTAGTGCTTGAGTGGCTGCTTTGTTAGTTGTCTATGAATTTTGATTTGTAATTTTTTGAAGTCTGTTGCCTATATTCTCCAAACTACATAAGTTGTCCTATAATCGTGTGTATGTGTGAAGAGGTAACAGGTAAGAATAATGGCAGCGTGGTAAAAATGAGTGCAGCAGCAAACATGAATTATCAAGAAAAGTTTGCTTGTTGTAAGAAAGTGAATGTAAATTAATAGCATTCGAAGAAAAAAAAGTAGTGAATAAATGATATGACAAGAAAGTAGTGCTTTTG
Organism: Typopeltis vanoorti; assembly: GCF_054136105.1. Taxonomy (NCBI): domain Eukaryota; kingdom Metazoa; phylum Arthropoda; class Arachnida; order Uropygi; family Thelyphonidae; genus Typopeltis; species Typopeltis vanoorti. Next base: position 48,517,835 of record NC_143568.1, read on the forward strand.
GGTTTTTATGATATAAACAAAATGGAGAGAACTTGGAACATAATTCACCATCATCAACACCATATTCATTGATATAGAAAAAGTCAGTAAGAAAGAGGCAGAAAAGAAAATGACAGTTGAAGGGTGGAAAGGTATTAAAGATGGTGGAAATGAATGAGGATGTCTATTTAGGAGTGAACTGATGAGGAATGAATTAAGGTAAGTTCAAAATTAGATGAGATAGGGTAATTGAAGATTGTCTGTTGAAAGTGGAAGAATGAAGATGCATAGCAGTTGAAGGTGGTAAATGATATGAGTGGAAGTTTGTAAAGTAGGATAGTTAAAGAAGGACAAATCGTGTGTATAGCATTGTGAGAGGATTTCATTGTTAAAGCTGTTAAAATAAATAGTGATGCTGTGTTTAAAAATGACAATAGGAAGAGTGACAGGCATGGGAGAGAATTGGAAAGGCAAAGGAATTGATTGTTTTAGTGTGAACAGATCTTGTGTGTAAATGTGAATGAGGGATCACTTGAGATTTGAGTGTCAGAGAAAGAGAGGTAGTTAGTTTTGCTGATGAATGATAGTAGATAGCTGAAAAGGATACCAATTAAATGTTGTGGATATACAAGTAAATTTGAGGATGAGAAACACGTTTGTTGTAGATCACTGAATGAGGGCAGTGTTAAACTAAGTAGGTTGCTGTTGAAGGGTAAAAAATGTGTCCAGGAGATGCACATTCTGAGACCTCAGATGTTTTAGGTGTCAGAATGGGTGAAAGATAAGGCTACAAGCATGGCCTCAGTGGGATGTATATGAATGGGATGAGTACAATGGACATACTGTATTTTTTGAAAAGGAAGGAAGGATAAGAGGAGACCAGAATATTACAAATCTGAGTTATCCCCTCTCCAAATTGGAGATTCAAAGAAGCAATATTGATCGTAGCTTTGAGGCTGTTTGGTGCAAGATTGAGTAGGAATGTTAAATATTTAGTGAGGTTCCGCTAAGTGACAATGGGATGATAATTGTCACTTAACTGTAGAAGTAATGACTAGGATCTGAAAATGTGTAAGGAGAATGAATTCTTTTTTTTTTTTTTAAGGAAAAAGAACTGCCATCCACAAAATATGGTGGTCGTGATATTAAATCTTTCATCTCCTGTGATAATGAAAGTCAACATGGTGATAGTGATCATGCAATTTTGATATAAGAGGTGGCTAAGTAGATGTAAATTTCTCTTTGTTACAGACAGCTGATGTGAGGAACTATGGAGTAGGAGATGAACAACTTCTGCAACAAATCGATAACCTACTGTGAATATCAGTGGAAGAGTTAGAAAATCAGTGGTGTCTGAGCCATAATTTCAGATCTTTACTGATTGTAATGCCATTGCATTCTTAAAGTTAGTGGAGAGTGAAATGGATGAACTATAATTAGTAGAAGCAGTACAGGAAGAGGGTATAATGGATAAGGTATAGAGAAAGGTATTCGTCAGTTTCATGAGGAATATAAAACACTCTCTAGGGAAGTAATAAATGTAGTGAAAGAGAAATTGGCATGTTCAGGCTTCAGTCCAAAATCCTATCGAATTGTGTAATGATGTGGCTAATAGAATAAAGGTAGGTTTGGAGGACTGACTTTAGTTCTTGATAGCATATGAGTGACATCAGCTGAAGATGTAATGCACAGCAAATATTTTGTCAGTGTACTTGCTAGAAGGTTAGACATATCGTAGCTCCTGTGTGCTCAGCTCTCTTGGAATGTTCAGAAACAACTTTATTGAAATTCAAATTGAAATTTCATTGCATTTTTTTTAATTGTCAAATGTTTAAAATGGACAATTTTTTTTGCTGAAACTAGTTATGCTTTGCAGCATCTTTTAGGGAATCAGCAGTGAGTCTGTTAGGTTTACATCACAAACTTTTCCATTATATGTAATCTTGATGGCCATGGGAAAGTGCAATCATCTTTTCCATACATTATATTTATGGAAAAGATGATTTGTTTTAGTAATGGTCATTAAAGATGGTCATGTTTTAGTAATCTACTTATTACAATAAAGTGACTGCTTCCTTGGACAGAGGAGAAGGATACACAGTAATATGCTTAGATTTTGCAAAGGCTTTTGGTAGAGTACCTCATGATAAATTGATAGTCAAACTAGAGCAGATGGGGTTGGATATTAGATTAGTGCATTGGATTGGAGACTGGCCACCTGATATTGAAAGTTTATTTTCCACTTGGTTAGAGTATAATAAATTTAGTTTAATCCTTTATCCAAGTGTGAGCAAACAAAGTTTGCGCCTGAAAGTATCTTCAGGACTGGGTTAAGGTGGTACTACACCAGGGCAACTCGTTGCAAAGGTGGAGCAAGCTACCAACACTCCTATCCTAGTATCTCCCATAATGCAAAACACATCTCCTTGCGGATATGTCTAATGTTATGCATTAAGGGAAGGGCCACTACCCAGACCGGTTTCGACCTTTATTGAGGTCTCTTCAGTGGGAGCCAGGCCCAAGTTGAGATATCAGGAAGAAGCATTAGCAGGTCATCTCCACCTATAGGAATTGCCAATTGGTGTGCCACCCTTTTTTAATAAATTACTCTGGATTTAGAGAAAGATGTTGAAAGTTTATTTTCCACTTGGTTAGAGTATAATAAATTTAGTTTAATCCTTTATCCAAGTGTGAGCAAACAAAGTTTGCGCCTGAAAGTATCTTCAGGACTGGGTTAAGGTGGTACTACACCAGGGCAACTCGTTGCAAAGGTGGAGCAAGCTACCAACACTCCTATCCTAGTATCTCCCATAATGCAAAACACATCTCCTTGCGGATATGTCTAATGTTATGCATTAAGGGAAGGGCCACTACCCAGACCGGTTTCGACCTTTATTGAGGTCTCTTCAGTGGGAGCCAGGCCCAAGTTGAGATATCAGGAAGAAGCATTAGCAGGTCATCTCCACCTATAGGAATTGCCAATTGGTGTGCCACCCTTTTTTAATAAATTACTCTGGATTTAGAGAAAGATGTTGAAAGTTTATTTTCCACTTGGTTAGAGTATAATAAATTTAGTTTAATCCTTTATCCAAGTGTGAGCAAACAAAGTTTGCGCCTGAAAGTATCTTCAGGACTGGGTTAAGGTGGTACTACACCAGGGCAACTCGTTGCAAAGGTGGAGCAAGCTACCAACACTCCTATCCTAGTATCTCCCATAATGCAAAACACTCTCCTTGCGGATATGTCTAATGTTATGCATTAAGGGAAGGGCCACTACCCAGACCGGTTTCGACCTTTATTGAGGTCTCTTCAGTGGGAGCCAGGCCCAAGTTGAGATATCAGGAAGAAGCATTAGCAGGTCATCTCCACCTATAGGAATTGCCAATTGGTGTGCCACCCTTTTTTAATAAATTACTCTGGATTTAGAGAAAGATGTTGAAAGTTTATTTTCCACTTGGTTAGAGTATAATAAATTTAGTTTAATCCTTTATCCAAGTGTGAGCAAACAAAGTTTGCGCCTGAAAGTATCTTCAGGACTGGGTTAAGGTGGTACTACACCAGGGCAACTCGTTGCAAAGGTGGAGCAAGCTACCAACACTCCTATCCTAGTATCTCCCATAATGCAAAACACATCTCCTTGCGGATATGTCTAATGTTATGCATTAAGGGAAGGGCCACTACCCAGACCGGTTTCGACCTTTATTGAGGTCTCTTCAGTGGGAGCCAGGCCCAAGTTGAGATATCAGGAAGAAGCATTAGCAGGTCATCTCCACCTATAGGAATTGCCAATTGGTGTGCCACCCTTTTTTAATAAATTACTCTGGATTTAGAGAAAGATGTTGAAAGTTTATTTTCCACTTGGTTAGAGTATAATAAATTTAGTTTAATCCTTTATCCAAGTGTGAGCAAACAAAGTTTGCGCCTGAAAGTATCTTCAGGACTGGGTTAAGGTGGTACTACACCAGGGCAACTCGTTGCAAAGGTGGAGCAAGCTACCAACACTCCTATCCTAGTATCTCCCATAATGCAAAACACATCTCCTTGCGGATATGTCTAATGTTATGCATTAAGGGAAGGGCCACTACCCAGACCGGTTTCGACCTTTATTGAGGTCTCTTCAGTGGGAGCCAGGCCCAAGTTGAGATATCAGGAAGAAGCATTAGCAGGTCATCTCCACCTATAGGAATTGCCAATTGGTGTGCCACCCTTTTTTAATAAATTACTCTGGATTTAGAGAAAGATGTTGAAAGTTTATTTTCCACTTGGTTAGAGTATAATAAATTTAGTTTAATCCTTTATCCAAGTGTGAGCAAACAAAGTTTGCGCCTGAAAGTATCTTCAGGACTGGGTTAAGGTGGTACTACACCAGGGCAACTCGTTGCAAAGGTGGAGCAAGCTACCAACACTCCTATCCTAGTATCTCCCATAATGCAAAACACATCTCCTTGCGGATATGTCTAATGTTATGCATTAAGGGAAGGGCCACTACCCAGACCGGTTTCGACCTTTATTGAGGTCTCTTCAGTGGGAGCCAGGCCCAAGTTGAGATATCAGGAAGAAGCATTAGCAGGTCATCTCCACCTATAGGAATTGCCAATTGGTGTGCCACCCTTTTTTAATAAATTACTCTGGATTTAGAGAAAGATGTTGAAAGTTTATTTTCCACTTGGTTAGAGTATAATAAATTTAGTTTAATCCTTTATCCAAGTGTGAGCAAACAAAGTTTGCGCCTGAAAGTATCTTCAGGACTGGGTTAAGGTGGTACTACACCAGGGCAACTCGTTGCAAAGGTGGAGCAAGCTACCAACACTCCTATCCTAGTATCTCCCATAATGCAAAACACATCTCCTTGCGGATATGTCTAATGTTATGCATTAAGGGAAGGGCCACTACCCAGACCGGTTTCGACCTTTATTGAGGTCTCTTCAGTGGGAGCCAGGCCCAAGTTGAGATATCAGGAAGAAGCATTAGCAGGTCATCTCCACCTATAGGAATTGCCAATTGGTGTGCCACCCTTTTTTAATAAATTACTCTGGATTTAGAGAAAGATGTTGAAAGTTTATTTTCCACTTGGTTAGAGTATAATTGGTTAGAGTGTTTTGCATTATGGGAGATACTAGGATAGGAGTGTTGGTAGCTTGCTCCACCTTTGCAACGAGTTGCCCTGGTGTAGTACCACCTTAACCCAGTCCTGAAGATACTTTCAGGCGCAAACTTTGTTTGCTCACACTTGGATAAAGGATTAAACTAAATTTATTATGGCCACCTGATAGGTATCAACAAGTTGTATATGGGGAGCGATATCCAGGAAAAGGAAAGTCACTAGTGGAGTGCTCGGGTCTGTTTTTGGGACATTACTGTTTAACTTGTATATTAATGATATAGGTGAAGATTTGGATGGAGATATTCAGTTCTTTGCAGATGATGCAAAGATGAGCTGAACCATGAAGAGTAGTGAAGATGTTGTGGCCTTACAAGAAGACTTGAATAAATTGAGTGATTGGGCATGGAAATGGGGATGCAAGTTCAATGTTGCAAAATGTAACGTTTTAAAATTTGGAAAACAAAGATAGGACACAGAATTTATGCTTGGTGAGGATATATTGTTGGAGGTGGAAGAAATAAGAGATCTGGGGATGATAGTGGATTAGGATCTGAAATTTAGGGGACACATAGCCAAAATTGTGAAGACAACACAAAGGCTTCTAGGAATGATGCAGAGGATACTGACATGTAGAAATAGGGAGATTCTTGTTCCTTTGTATAAGGCTTTGATTAGGCCACACATGGATTATTGTGCCCAGATTTGGTCACCTGGTTTTCAGAAGGATGAAGAGATGTAAAGGGTCCAAAGGCGACTGACTAAGGTAGTTTCTGACCTCTGGAATGTCGAGTATGAGGAAAGATTGAGAAGATGCAATTTGCAGAGTCTGGTGGACAGGAGGAAGAGGGGAGATATGATAGAGACCTACAAGTTGGTAAGGGGTTGTTATAGGATCAATGCTGGAGAAGTTCTACAGAAAATAGTAGGACATCAGGGGAGAACCAGAGGTCATCCCTGGAAACTGTATAAAGAAGTTGTGAGAGGCAGGTTTTTCTCGTGCAGAGTTGTAAATGATTGGAATGCCTTGCCTGAAAGTGTGGTGTTTGCAAGGAGTTTGAATGTGTTCAAGGCACGGTATGATGAGCTGTGTGTGTGTGTGATAAAAGGACTTTCCAGATGAGTCTTTGACTCCATGAGGTCTTGGGATAATAATTATGTGACACATCCAAGGACTCCTGTGATAAGTCCTTGGAGGTGTCAAATAATTATTATTACTCCACTACACACACCTTGTTTCTCCCACTGCTTAATACTCCAACTACACAAAATGGCACTACTACTTCCATCAATGTCATGTACTGTCCAATACCACCAAAAGTATTATTTTGTCTATAAACTTCATGTGTACTCATTCTCATTTATCACATAAAGCAGTATATGAAGTGCCCTATTCTAGTAACTTGGCTGATTATGGACAGACAGGATCTGTTTATATATGCCTTGAAGGATCCAAGAAAGGCATTGGGTATTATCATGAGACGATGATGCTGCTGATTCCAAAAACAGAAGTGTTTTGAAATCAGCAGTAGCTTGAAAACATTCCAACAAGTGCAGTTGTATCGATTTACTAAAAATCTTGGAGGCAATCATTTTAAGATTGAATTAATGCTAGTTAACCTCAGTCTTTATCCAACAATAGATGGTGGCAATTAGGACTTTGTTCTTTGTGTTGTTGGTTATAATTTTAAACTGCTCCCACTATTAAGTAATTATTGCTGTTTGCGTTTTGTGACAAACTGTTTGTACTCTGAGGATGCTGGGTATAAAACCAGTGAAATATCAGCATCAAAGTAAATAAATGTTACTTTCTTATTGTCTTTTGAATTAAAATCTTGAAAGAACTTGGCATTCAAGTGGGTGATCTCAATTTTTCTCTTGTGGCTTAAAAGTGAGACTGAATAATATTCAGTGCACTGAGCTTATTTCCTAACTACTTTTCTAGTAGTTTACTGTTTAGACAGTGACTTTTATTTATTTTTTTTTATTATTATTAGACTCCTTCAGGGAGGACACTGCTCCACAACTCTGCCTCTACTGCTCAATCCACCAACTGACCGCAACTACACCAACGCCCTCTACCACCGAACACCACCACTAGTATTTCCAAAGACGATCGCAAACATCCATGCCCATGGCGGGATTCAAACCTGCAGCCTTTTGGCTAGAGAGCGAATACGCTAACCACTCGGTCAGCAGGCTGGTATGACTTGGTTTGTGACTTAGGTCATACTGAAGTCACCAAGAACAATGAATGATTGTCTTTGGATGTTACAAAAGATGGTATCCAATTTGATGTAAATATGTACATTTAAGTCATCAGTGTCTTCACTGTTAGCCTGGTGGTATTGCACTTCACAACCATGTGCCTGGGGAAGGAGTGTCCTAGATTCAATTCCCGTCGATGACGTGAGGAGCTTAAGGATCTTCCTCAGCCATAGCCAAGTTAGCCAGTCCTGGGCATGGACAGCAGGGTTTTTCTGCCCGTTTATCTGGGGTTTTTCATCCTGCACACATGGATTACAGTCAGGAATACTGACCCAGCCATAGGTCTGTCGTCAGTTTTGACGGTTCCGAGCCTGGATAAAATTTGGGGGGACTGAGATGGTGCCATACCTCCCCGTAAAGGGGACTCACGGCTGTTGTATCATCATACAATAATTAAGTCATCAGTATCAAAGATGGGATCATAAATATTACCTGTAGTCTGCTGATTCTTGGTTGCCTTCAGGAATAAGATTGTAAGATGCTATTCCATTTGGTGTTTTAGATAGATTGTTGAAGAAGTTAGTTTTTGACAGCAAAGCTAATCCTTTTAATTTGATTCTTTTGCTCTCACTTGCCAAAGGTATCTCTTTCATATTCTCTCAGCTGTCCCCTTTCACAGGACAGCTGAGAAAACTGAGAATTACTGGAGCCAGGTTATGGCTTCTGCATTCGCTGTTGATCATAATCTAGTGGTAGTACTTGTTTCGGTACAAAGGCAACATTGTGGGCGTGACTTAGGAAGCTGACAGTGGTTTCGTTAAGCTTTTTTTTTTTTTTTTGATGAAAGGTTAGCTATGGCATGAAGAGGTTTAATTTGATTCATGGGTTTAGAATCCAAAAGACTGTCATACTTTTTGGTGTGCTTATTTTTAAGAATTCTTTCTTTGTGGTTGCCCACAGAGGGGGGAATCCTGCCTAATTAGGACTCTAGCCTTTCATCCACATGTTTCACTTAGTTTTGTGTGTCGTGTTTGTGTTACCTCTCATTGTAATCCCTGTAGCTGTCTCTGTGGCTGACAAAATATCAGAAGAATTAATTTTTAATTGTTTCTCAGTGTCATTTCATTCCGTTAAGTCTCCCACGAAAGTTTCTCCCAGCACTTAAGCTTTAATACATGAACACTTTCAGCATCAGTGCTTGATATCCCATCAGTTATTAGTTATTCCATTTATGCCTCAGCTCCAGTACTACCCTCTCATATATCTGCATTCTTCATCTAGCATAGAGATAACTTTGAGTTTTATTTTTACATACACAAGGCTGGTAGCTCTTAGCAAAATGGACACTTATTAGTTGAATAGTTTTTTTCATCTACCTGCATATTATTTGAATTTAGTATTTACTCCTTCACACATTCATTCTTTTACTTGCAGGATAATAAATTCTTTTGAGTTGTCTTTGGCTTGCAGAGCCAGGTTTTCAACTTTTTCATACCTAGACTTAGTTTTCCTTATAATGCTTGAACTGCTTTGGCATGTACCTTTTAATTTTCATATCTGACTTCCCTATGCACATGGTATTTGTTCACTGTCATCTTTTTCTTAAGAATGTCATAACAAGATTGCACATCTATTTCACTCCTAGCATATTTGTTCTTTGGATACTAGGAACACCTTCTGATATTGCATCATTTACATGCTTTTTTAATGCTTCCTATGCATTGCCAACATCCTTTCCATCAAGTAACTAATATAATGGGACTGAACTTAGTATTCTCCTCAGTGTGTATTCCTGCTTTGAGGTTTGGCATGTAACTTTTTTTTTTTTTTTTTTAAGGGAACATCCATGTACTTGACCTGTTCCTAGGTCAGTACACCAGAAACAGAACAGTCACATCTTTGACTCCCCCCCCCCACACGCACACTATAATCAGGCCTAACACTTTGATTTAGTCTGTATGCTACTTGGGGTTGGTCTTGCAATGGCTCAATAAATTTGGCTTCACTTTTCTTGTGAGATTTTTACTGTTTCCCACTCAATGTTTGGATAATTAATCCCTGTAATTATTTGTTTAGCATTCATAAGGTTGATTTGGCAATGCATTTCTTTGTCACCAACAACTGATCTACTGGGTCTTGAACATCCCACCATGTACAGCTTCAAACTTATTGCTACTTGGAAAATTATCGCTAATATTGCAATCATAGCTTTCTACCCTAATGACTCAAATCATTTGATATCGATAACACCATATTCCCCTGCTATCTTGATTATCCTTCCTAAAAAAAATAATAATGTACCCTTTGCATCCTGCTGAACTTTCACAACAACTTTCTTCTGCTTGCCCACAACTAAGCCAGTATCTCATCACTGCCAGCTAGTGGCAATTGATACCTCATTCACAGATACATATTTTCTGAGGCATATCATCATATGCAATGCTTTAAACTTTGTGTTGCTTCCATATGGCTCTTTCCAATTCCTGTTTCCATAATGAACATTGTACTGTACTCATTAAGATCAACTTTTTACTTGTTCATCCAATTTGTGTATACATTTTGTGGTAGTTGTCCTTCATTTTTTAAACATCTAACATCCTGTTAGATATTTTGTTCTGTTTATCTCAAAATCACAATATTCTCAATGCTATTGCATGTTGCTATTTTTCACCTCTATCGCAAATGGATGATAATTCTGTTGCAAGCATTAACATTATATTGACCTCCTTTTGTCCTTTCTATCCTCCCAGAGGAGTCTGTATCCCATTTTTATTTTCCTTTATGTATCATTCTCAGTTAACAAATTCTGGCATATTACAATAATTATTGAACAAACTGACTGTTAGGGTTGACTAAACTGCTGGCAGTGAAAAGATAATTTTTGATTTTATAGTTATTACATTTCATTTGTTGGTTTCCTTGTAAATATTAAATTCAAATTATTTTTTATGCCAGGGTGATGACAGTGTGACAGAATGCATTCTTACAAATGGGCAAGTGAGGATTCAGAATTCTTGGAATCATTTTACTGCTGAAGGATGGAAAACAAATAGTCCTCTAAATCCAGTAAGTTTTTATTATTAAAGGATGTTATTGTTACAATTTATTTTTTTTAATGCTAAACTGCCAATTTAGTTGCCCCAGGTGATGATACAAATATATAATTAAATGTCTTGAATGCAAATATTTTATACAAAGCAATAAGTTTTTATTACAATATAAATTCAGTATTATGCTACTCATGGAAAGCAAAATTTCACTGGTTTGTCTACATCTGCATTACAGTTTTTCCAGTATGTAAAAGGTATGGTTTAATGTATGTAAAAGTTAGATATCAATAATTCATTTTCTGGTGCATACCCTCATCGGGGTATACCAGGCATGACAATATAACACATTTTACAAGCAGTTTTTGGTCTGCTATTTGTCAGTTCTCTAATTTGATCAGCTCTTAACTTTAGATTTACTAATTATTCTAACTCAGCAATCCACCTATATTATGGTCTTATTCTGAGTTTTTTCCTACTGTTTTTGCTTCAAACACTTGTTTTGAAACAAAAAAAAAAAATTGCTAAACTTTTATTTCTTATTCTGTTTGAATTACCATGCCAATCTTTAATCAGCTCTTCTTACACATTCTTGAATATTAATAATGGACTTTTGTGATATTTTGTTTTTAATACAGTTCTGCAATTGATACTACCTCTTAATTTCCTATGTCAAAGCTGTGGTTTCCAGTCTTTGATCAACTGTTACATTATAAACTTATCTCTCCAATCCATTTGTTTCATTATTTTCTTGTGTGTCTTGTATGCTATTCTTGCACGCTATTGTCTGTTGCTGTCTTGATATATTGGCCAATTTCCCTTATTCCATATAAATTTATTCACTTGGCTTTCCCATATTGACCTTACTTACCTCAATACATTCATAGTGAAGAATTTTTGGAGACACAACACACGTGTTAGAATAATTACTTAACATTAGGAAAGTAACATTCCTAAAATTCATAAAAGAAAGAGGCCATGGAAGAGATATAAGGAGACAGGCAAAGAGAAGATGCATAAAGAGTATAAGACACAGGCCAGAAGAGTGACTAGTATGGTAAGGAAGACTAAACTGGAATATGAGAGGAGATTGGCCCTAAGATCGAAAGAAAACCCTAGGGAATTTTTTTAGATATGTGGCCAGTAGGAGAAGAAATGACTGGAAGAATGATATTGTGGGATAAAAATGGAAATAGTGACTGATGCAGAGGATATAGTGGAATTGTTCAATGAACACTTTATTGGAGTATTTCATCCTGGAGGAGTCAGTTTTAATGCCAGAGGGATTGGGCAGGTTCGAGGTTTAGAGGTACAGGAGGAGAGTGTTTCAAATACTGAGTACTCTGGATGTCAGTAAAGTAGTGGGACTGGATGGTATTTCACCATGAGTTTTGAGAGAATGCACTAGGGAACTGACAGTGCCTTTAACCTGGCTTTTCAATGAAAGTCTGGCTGCAGGAAAGGTACAATGGAATGGAAGGTAAGATAATAAGGTAAGATAGTGCCATTGCATAAGGGTGGTAGCAGACTGGAAGTGTCTAATTATAGGCCAGTTTGTGTGTCATCAGTAGTTAGTAAGATCTTGGAGAAAGTAGTGAAGGACCATATACAGCATTGGGCAGAAGAGGATAATGTTAGCTGTGAGAGTCAACATGGATTTGTGAAAGGGTGCTCTTGTTTTAGCAATATGCTAGTCTTTTATGATAAAGTTACAAGAGCATTAGATGAGGGAAAGGCATATACTGCCATTTTCTTAGACATTTTCTTAGAAGCAATGAGAGGTCATCCTCATTGGATGACCTCTCATTGCTTCTGCCTTTGTATCTCCACTACTGGGCCTGGCTCCCACTGACGAGACCTCAATAAAGGTTGAAACCGGTATGGGTAGTGGCCCTTGCCTTAATGCATAGCATTACACATATCTGCAAGATGTGCTTTGCATTAAGGGAGATACTGAGATAGGAGTGATGAGAGCTTTCTCCACCTTTGCAACGAGTTGCCTGGTTGCACTACCTTACCCTAGTCCTGAAGATACTTTCAGGTGCAAACTTTGTTTGCTCATGCTTGGATAAAGGATTAAACTAAACTTATTATAGTCTAACCAAGTGAAAAATAAACTCTCAATTGCCTGATGGAGTGGTGAGAGCGAGAACGGTCAATGAGTTTAAGGAGTGGTATGATAGACTTTGTGTTTCTTAGGGGGGGGACCTCCCCTCGACGAGTCTTGATAGACTTTGTGCTTCTTAGGCAGGACCTCCAACGATGAATTCTTTTGACTCCATGGAGGCCTTAATAATATAATAATAATAAACATTCAACATTTTGACCTCTGTATTGAGGTCATTATCAGGAAAAGTACATATGTATAAGATACAAGCTACATGACACTGCACTATACAAAGATAAAATGAATTTGGATACTTGTTAATCTTTTAATCTAGTCTGACTTCTTGTATGAACCAAAATAAATAAATAAATAAATAAAATAAAAAATTAAAACCGAACTACATTAAACATTTCTAAAGACCTTGTATTGAGATTTTCTTCTGGGCTTGTTCTGGTTGTTTATAAGAGTTGCAGTTAGGTCTTCCACATTCTTAGAATGATTAATCCATCATTTTTGTTCAGGTTTGGATAATGCTTTAGCATTTCATAAGCTTCGTTGAATTTTCTCTCAAAATGAAGCTTTGGTGCAGTGTAGGGACATAGTGCCTTTCCAGTCAATTTTGTGGCATGTTTGGAGTGCATGATCTGATAGGCCTGTTTTACCATAGTGGAGGTATTTAATGTGCTATTTGTGTTCGTCTTTTTCAGATTGGAATAGTGTGTCCTGTTTCCCATATGTAAGGTAGGTTGCAGGTACATTGAATGTTACTTTCCTAATGTTAAGTAATTATTCTAATGTGTGTTGTATCTCCATAAATTCTTCACTATGAATGCTGACCACGTGTAACCTTAAAAGAAAGAATTGTCATAATCCATGGAGATTTGACCCACAAGCAATGCAGCCACTATGGTAAAATGAAAATATGTGTTTCTATGTTAATTAATCGACTAACCTTTCTAAAATGATGTAGAGGCAGAAACTTAATACCCAACTGCATTAAGTTAAAAAAAAGTTTACTTCAGTTAATGCACTCTGTATGTATGCCCGTTTAGAAAGAGCTTTGAGAGAACAGATCCACGAGGCCCACAAAAACATAGCAGTTATCAAAGCCAGCATTTTACAACAAAAAATTAGAGCTATAAGTTACATTAATCCTGATATTTGGGATATTCTAGACAGGATTACAGATGACTTGGCCAAGCACATGCTGCTTAAGAACAAAGGAAAATTAATAGCAAAGTTTCAAGCACTTAAACAATAAGAAAGCAATAGGCAATCCAGACACCATATCCAGAGGAACAGCCAATTACAAACCAACCAAGGAACATCCAATCACCTACAAGTGAAGTCAGGAGCAACCAACCACCAACAGACCATGACCGAGTTATTAACAAATGCAACTACAACCTTAACGTAGAACTCGCACTTCTGGAAAAAGGCCTGAACTATGCCATTGCACCAAGGTCAGTTAACAAATTAATTTCATTTATCATATCGAAAGAGGTCTACGATCCCTCCCCTCCAATTTTAGCAGACAAAATGTGAATGGAAACATTATACATATTAAACTGTAATAAGCAACTAAGTTGCAACCTAACCAAAGCAGAAAAATTAGCCATTAAATCCTTAAAAAATAACAAAGATATTGTAATTACAAAAGCAGATAAAGGTCATGCTACTGTTGTCTTCGATCAGATAACATGCCTAGAAAAAAATTACCCATTTGGTATCCGATCACAACACGTACCAAATGGTGAACTACAACCCTACAAACTACATCAAAAAGAAAACAGAATTAATCAAATCTGTGACCACGTGGCCAGAAGAAACAACCAAAAAACTAATACCGCATTGTGCCCGCACTCCCAGAATTTATGGCCTGCACAAAACACACACACCACTATGACCAATAGTTAAAGGGATTGACAGCCCTAATTATCACTTAGCCAAGAAATTAGTGGCCCACTCAAGGGATGGGTAGGTTATTCTCCCTCCTACATAAAAAAAAAAAAAAAAAAAAAAAAAAAAAAATACACAACACTTCATAAGTAAGATTAGAAACATTACATTCGATAACAAAGATTTATTAGTCAGCTTTGACATAATTGCCCTTTTCACTAATGTCCCTATCAATGATACTAATAATATTCTCTTACAAAACATATTTCCTCCCAACATCATGGTCCTCTTTGCCCACATACTCTGCTCCAGGTATTTCATGTGGCAAAATAATTTTTACCTACAAAAAAGAAGGTACAGCCATGGACTTGCCACTTTCCCCTCAATTGCTAACTTTTACATGGAAAACTTCGAGCAACAAGATCTAGATTCAGCCAGCGCCCAAAGTCTGGCTCAGATATGTTGATATTTTTGCCATTTGGCCCCACAGCTGCAAAACATTAAATACATTCCTAAGCCACCTGAACAAACAATACAAATGTATCCAATTCACCATCGAAATCAAAAACAACTCTTCCTTTTCTAGATGCACTTGTCACATGTCTTCCCTCAGGCTCTGTCTCCTTCACAGTCTACTGCAAACCTACACACACGGGCTAATATATATATAAAAATTCATACCACCATCCAACACAAAAACTAGGCGTCATCGGCACTCTCAAACATAACGCAATTTATATAATGAGCCATTTCTATGGAACCTAACATCTGCGTTATATGAAGGTAACCTATATTTTTTATGGAGGATCTTGTGAACCATTTTTTTTTTAATTGTAGCCATTTTTTTATATAGAAATGGTTCATTATATAAATTGCATTATGTGAGACTCAGATCACATAGAAAAAGTAGTGTTAGTTTCTGAAATCGTTTTTTGAAATTTTTTTTAATTATATAAACAGTGATATATCCAAAAAAAAAAATTCTTATTTAATGCAGATGATTCGTGTAAGTTAAGAAAACAAAGATAAACTATGAAACAAATGCATAGTATAAAAATTACAAATTGTACGAAAACTTCATTGCACATACGAATACTGCATAAATGTTTTAGGCAAAACATTTATGCATTATATGCAATGAGTAATATGTGCATCATTGCATACTTAGACTAGTTTAGTTATCAAGAAGTCAGTAATAAGACCTTGCTTACCACTATGCTGCATTTTTTTTTATTAAGTTCATAATATGGAGCTAAACAAATATCCAATTGTCTCGTGAATTTTCCGGAGCACTATTGATGGATCACTATCTATAAAATAACTTTCTTGTCAAGCCTAATTCTTCTGCTAATTCTTTAAACTGAATTCTTAATGGATTCATCACAATCAGAATCTTCAGAAGAACTTTCCCTGCCATTTGGTTCGACGTAATGTCATCTATTAATTGTACCAGTTCCTCCTCATTTAAATCTATTTCCCAATCAATTAATTCACTAATTTCATTTTCAACCATATTGCAAAAGCTTTCTAAGTGGCCATTAATATAAAAATAATTTTTTTACATAAAAAAGCATTGTATATCGTATGTAATGCACCAGGAAATAAAGTGCTCAGCTTGAGATTAACACTTATGATTTTTAATGCGCTTTCCTGGCAGAAACCAAGCTTTATATGATAAGCTTTATATGATAAACATATAAACAATAAGCTTTATATGATAAAAACAATTGACGTACATGCATGCTAAAGGGTATTTCCCCTAATATAAATTGGCTACTTATAACTGTATCTGCGATATGGGCAGATGCAAATTTTACAAAGATAAAATTTGATTTTTAAGTTGTGCAGTGAAGAGAAGATATCAAAAGATAAAGGGTTATGACAATTTGTAGACCACGTTATATCGAAACCGCGTTGTATAAGTACTGCATTATACGAGGGTTACCTGTACCACTAAAAACTAAAGATTACAAAAATGACATAGCCATACCCTATATTAGAGGCATTTCAGAAAAAATAGAACACTATTTAAATGTAACATTAAGAATACCTTCAAACCTCCAACAAAATTAAGAAATTTACTTAGCTCTTCCAAAGATCCTCTTCCATACCTGGCCAACCCACAGGTTTAAAAATCCAATGTACCTGCAACCTACTTTATATAGGGGAAACAGGACACTATTCCAATCAGAAAAGATGAACACAAATGTCACATTAAATATCTTCACTATGGTAAAACAGGACTATCAGACCATGCACTCCAAACATGCGGGAATTGAATGGAAAGGCACCAAATCCCTACACCGCACCAAAATCTGGAGAGAAAATTCAAAGACGCTTTATGAAATGCTAAAACATTACCAAACCTAAACAAAAATGACGAAGAAAATTTCAATACGAGAGGACTTTAGAAATGTTTAATATAGTTCGGTTTTAATTTTTTATTTACTTTATTATTATTTTTTTTGTTTCCCACAACAGGTCAGGCTAGGTTTAAAGATTAACAAGTATCCAGATTCATTTTACCTTTGCACAGTGAAGTGTCATGTAGCTTGTATCTTATACATGTGTATTTTTCCTGATGATGACCTCAGTACAGAGGTCGAAACATTGAATGTTACTTTCCTAGTGCTAAGTAATTATTTTAACACGTGTCTCCATAAATTCTTCACTATGAATGTTGACCACAGTGTGACCTTAAAAGAATTACCTGAATACAACTCACTGTTTTAAAATAAAAATGCTTTTTTTTTTTTTAAATTTTAGACTTGTTTTTGGGATTGGTGCTTGTGTGGCACAGTGGAAATGGTTTGTTTTTGTAGCACTATGTTGCCTAAAGAAAGATTGCTGCAGGTTTGAATCTAGTTGCTGACCAAAGTAATCTTTTATAGGCCTCTCTTTAACTTTCTGTAGCTGGTTACTGAGTTAATCTTTGGCATAGACAAATAGGGTTTTCCATCTCCTGGAAATTTGTTTTTAACCCCACCTCTCAAAAACCATTTCTAGAACTTGTATAGACAGTAATATGGATGTTAAAAAAATGTAGCACCATTAGATGGTGGCAGTTGTTTTTCATTTTCTCTCTCTCTCTTTGAAAGCCTTGGTTTATTAATTGCTTAAGATCACTACCAGTGAAATATGAAAGATTGTCAACTTATCTTCAGAAGTTGATTAGGACTAAAGAAGCTATTTCCATTCAGGAAATAAGATAGAGGATTTTTTTGTTCATAAGATGTTATTCCTATACAGCACTCACAGAATTATTTGAGTAAGCTGAATTTTAGCCAAAACAATAATGGCTGTCAATTCAGTTTTAGTATGTGTAACATTATGGACTTTGGTGTTATATCCAATGGCATATTATACTAGTAGTATTATGCTTGGAGAAACTGCAAAAACTGGAATACAACTCAGAGGATAATTCTGACGTTAACTGAACATTGTTATATAAAGACTTTACAGAGCTTAATATGACTGCACATGGATTACTGTGCAAGATTTGGTCTCTGGATTCTGAAGGGATAAAGAAGCAGTGGAAAGACTGCAAAGAAGAATTACAAGGATGATATCAGGATTACGGAATACAGATTATGAGGACAGATTGAGATGGTGGATTGTGGATGCTGGTAGACAAGAGAAAGAGGAATAGTACTATAAACTTCTGAAAGGATGTTATAAGATATTGGTAGATGAAATTTTTCATTATATGGAAGGTGGGGAGCAGACAGGGTGAGCATCCATGGAAGTCTTTGTATGTGATTAAGAAGGGTGAACCATGAGTGAGTGGAACACTTTGCCTGCTAAAGTAGTGATTGCATCTAGTGAATTGAGAAGGTATGACAACTGCTTTGGATGCTGTGTAGACTCCCTTGAGTTTTTCACTCCCAGTGGGTCTGATAATTGAGAGATTGCCATATACTATAAGGAATGAGGGAAAATTGATTAGGGCTTCTTGCAGTGTGCCTTATTAAATAATTATTATTGTTCGTGACACTTCCAAGGAGTCAGACTCATTGCAGGAGAACACCTACTGTACAACTTCCATCTCCACTACTACACAGAACCTCTACTACCAATCACTGACCACTACCACACCTAGTCTGTAAATTGCGTGTGTTCTGAAGGGCTGATTTGTCTGTATATGGGATGAAAACCTGAGTTTCCGGGAGAAAAAATCTTGCTACCTCCGTATGAGATCAGCTAACTCACCTTCAATTGAAAAAGTCCATATAAAGATTCTTCCCATTATGACGAGAATCAAACTTAGGCCTTTTCTAATCGAAGGGCCCAACATACCGTCATTCTTCCAATTGTGCTACAGAGGTGCTTGTTAGAAATGGAACTGGGCGAGTGGGGAGAATTAGAACCACAAAACATAATTGGGGTTGCCAAAACAAAGAACAGGCAATTTTTCTAAATTACAAGGTATTTATCAGTAATGATCAGGGAAAGGAAGAAGTAGCTATAGAAATCAACATCAAACATGAAGATAAACTTCTGATAGCAAGCAGTTTAAGAATGATGTGGGAAAATTTAAAAACAGGAACTTGTACAATCACTCTTCTGTTACCTGTGGTCTCATAGGTTTTGCTATAGATGTAGTGAAGGAGTTGTTAGAGAAGGCAGCTGACACAAGGAAAAGCTGAATCTTGTTAGACACATCAGAGTAGAAAAATCTTTCACTATGAAGAAGTTGGAAGACATTACTATCAACTATGTTCTTGTTGATAACAAGGACCAACAGAGTTTCTGTTCAGTCCTAACCTTCTTGTGGTGTGCCCTATTAGTACTACAGCAAACTGGATAATGAACAAGTAAGGATGGGATGGCAATTTGGAATTTAGCTGGCCAAATTGTATTCTTATTGGCTTAAACTAACATAATGGTACATGATGACCAAATTTTATGATGGCAGGAGCATCACCTGGTTAAACAAGACCCAGTTGTTTACATCAGGGATCCTGGATGAACAGTGAAAAGTCAGCTATCGAAACAAATCGCAACTCAATATCATCAGAGTTCAAGATTAGCACCCTCAACATAAGAAGTATCAATGGAAAAGAAATGGAATTAGTAGAAGAACTGGATAAGTACCAGATTGATATAAGTGTTACCAAAACAAAGACAAAAATAGGTGATCTTTCTAAGCAACAATTGCAAGAAGCTATATTCAGGTGATACAGATCAAGGAAAGGGTTAGCTATAGTATTCAACACTAATTATGAGGATATTCTTGAATGGCAGGCAGTATCAAATAGTGATGTGGACAAATATCAGAAAGAAGAATTGTACAATGACTCATTTCTGCCTATGGTCCCACAAAAGGTTCAACTAAGGAAGAAGTGGAGGAATTTTTCAAGACATTAGGAAAGCAGTTGGCACAAAGAAAAAGTTGGTCCTTGTTAGAAATCTGAGTGATTCTGGAAAGGATTACCAGAAATACAGAAATGTGTTGGGAAAATTCAAGGAAGAAAAGCAATGCTAATAAGTGCACCAGCTGGATTCTGTTTAGTCATGACTAACATGTTCCAACATGAACATGCAAAAATGATTAACAGCAGACCTCCATGTAGTCACTCATTGCAGGAGGTACACACACTATCACATACAAAGTTCATCAAACCATGCCGTAAACTCATTCAATATGTCTGCATTCCAGATAATAGATTCCACTCAACAATGCTATGCAAAGAAACTACTCTGCTCATCCCTCCTTATAATAATAATATTCATATGGATCTCCCCCTTTCTCTCTATTCCTTTTGGGGGGTGGGTTGAGCCCTCCTAATGAGGGATCAAGTATATATATTTTTTATGATTGTAGATCTGTGTGTGTTCATGGGACCAGTTTGGGTGGGTTGAGCCCTCCTAATGAGGGATCAAGTATATTTATTTTTTATGATTGCAGATCTGTGTGTGTTCATGGGACCAGTTTGCCTGTTCTGAGGGATGAAAAACCTGAGTTTCTGGGTGGGAAAAACCCCTCTACCTTTGTATGAGACTGGCTAACTCACCTTTAGTCAAAAGAGACCAGATAAAGTTATAAAGTTCTGCACAGCTGGGAATCAAACCCAGGTCTTTCCGCCAAAAGGGTTTCATCTATACCGACTGAGCTATGGAGTCTCTACCCCCCCCCCTATAGTTTCCAGGAAGGACCTCTAATTCTACTCATTCTCCCATTCTGTGAAGAATGTCTTCCACATTAACCTGGTAACAGCTTCTGACCAAATCATATCTCAATCATATCTCCTCTTCCTCCTATTTGCAAGAATTTGCAAATTGCATTCCTTCAATCTATCTTCATACACCAAAGGTGGAAGCTGATATCTTCTACCTTTGGTGGAAGACCAGCTTCCCGAAGACTAGTTTCCATCTTCGTGAATCTTCTCTAGATCCTCATCATTATGAAAACCAGGCCAGGTGACCAAATTTTTGCACAGTAATTCATATGAGGACTGATCAAGGACTTATAAAATTGAACCAAAACCTCTTTATTTCTGTGCATTAGTGTCCCTTATGCATCATTGCCATAATCCGATGCAATGATTTCAAACTTGTGCAATGTGATCCTAGAACGTCAGGTCATTGTCCACCATCACAAGATTTCTCATCTCCTCTACCTCCATCAAAATTCCCCTGCCAAACACATACTTCACATTCCATCATTGCTACCAAATTTCAGAATATTGCACTTTGCAGCATTGACTGACAGTTCCACTCATTTGTGTACAGTCTGTTCTAGTCCTCCTGTAAGACCACAGCATCTGCTTCACTCCTCATTTGCATTATCAGCAAAGAGTTACACATCTTCAGTTAAACCTATCCCAGTATTATTCAGTATTATTAATATATAGTCTGCGCGGTTAGCCTAGTGGCTTTGCGCTTCGCAACCATATGCCTAGGGAAGGAGTGTCCTAGGTTCGATTCCCGTCCACGACGTGAGGAGCTTAAGGATCTTTCTCAGCCATAGCCAAGTTAGCCGGTCTTGGGCGTGGGCAGCAGGGTTTTTTCCGCCAGTTTATCTGGGGTTTTTTCATCCCGCAAGCAGGCAAACCGGCCCCGTGAACACACAGGTTACAGTCATAAATACTTACGGCAAGGAAGGCAACGAGAAACCACCTTGCTCATAATCATCTCTCCCTAGAATGGTAGCATTTAGCTACCCTCCCGCGGCCGTATGGCAGATGGGAACCAGAAGATTAATATATAAGCTGAACCACAGTTGCCTAAAATCATCCCCCTGCAGCACATCACTAGTGCCTTTCCTCTCTTTGGATACTGTATCCCCATATATAGTGTGCTTGATACTTGTCTGACAGCCAGTCACCTATCATCTCACTAGCCTGTTATCCAATCCCAAACATTTCAATTTAGTTAGCAGTGTGTGTAGCAATCAATCAAAAGTCTTTGAAAAACCTAAGCATACCACTGTATTAAGTATCCCCCTCCCCCATCTGTGCAGTGCATCTGTCACCTTGTTATAGTACATAAGGAAATTAGTAAAACATGACTTTAACAAACCCAAGTTGTTGCAGAGAACACTGCTTTTATCAATCTATATCTGAATCCTAGCTTTTGCTAATCTTTCCAGTACCTTAACCACAACTCCAGATATACAGATTGGCCTATAATTCAAAGTCAGAACCTTATCACCACCTTTGTGAAGTGGAACAATTTTACCTTCTTTTCCTCCCTTGGGAACTATGCTGTTGCAAGACTTATTAAAAGGTATACCAAGGGGACCATAAACTCCTTGGAATATTCCCTAAAGACATGTCATTTAATCCTGTTACCTTATTGACATAAAGCATATTTAATTCCTTGTATATCTCCAGTTTGTTGAAAATTAAGCCATCTTCTCCCATTTCCTCTACACTTTAGCTTCTCATTATTTCATGCCAACGAAGGTGAAATGCCTTGATTAATTGTTCACTGAATACATCAGTGTCCTCTGCAACAGTTACCAGCCTACCATTTTCATCCACAACAATCATGTTACCTTAATCAGTCTTCTTTCTACTTGCCACCTATTGTAAAAACTTGATTTTTCTTGGCATGATTTGCTAATTTCTACTCCAACTGCACTTTTACTTTCTTTACCAGTCGAGTTGTATTCCTGGCCTGCTCTTTATATACTGGTGCCCAAAAGCTAAGGACAAACGACATTTTACTTGTATATGAAAAAATTTCATGACTACAGCCAAATGTGGTCATAAATTTATTGCCAGCCTACTAATTTATTATATTAGTAGGCTGGCAATGAATTTGTTGGCAAGAAATAATAAATTATATACCTAAACAAATCTCTTCCATCTGGCTTACATCTAGACTGCAAAGATGGAAGACACCGAATAGACTTCATTCCAGAATGGGCAGATCAAAGCAGAATATGGCTAGATGGCGCTATGCAGACAATGACAGCTGCTCCTGTGGTGAAACAAACCATGGATCATCTTCTGCAATGCTGCCTAATAAACATTAATAATATATGTATCAGAGAGAATTTAATGCAGTGTCATGAAAAAACAGCTTTAAAGTATATTAATCACTGGATGAGTGAAATTTGACATTTTATGTTTTTGTGTGATATTTTATGCAAGTGGGATTTTTGTCTCTTAATGTATACTTTTAATCCATATTCTTTAATGTATTTCTTTAAATTTATGCTTTAATCATTTATGTATAATCTTACATTTTCTGTAGTTTCCACACTAAATAAATAAATTATATACAAATTAAATTGTAATATGTTTTGGGCAAAAGTTACAAATTATTTCCTAAGGTTGTAGTTAAGGAATTAATGTACAGTGCTTACAGAAAACTATGCAGAGAGACATTTCTGTATGGAATATGTCTGCCCTGAACTAAGATGCAGATCTCACAACATCACGCCATGCTTAGCACCAAGTGATTCGCGAGTTCTTGAGGCAAACTGGCCCACTCCTTCAGAATAAGGATAAGACTTTTTCTGGAGGAGAATTTTGAGCTGCAATGCATCTCCCTATTGCATCCCAAATGTGTTCTTTGGCATTGATCTGATGAATGTGCAGGTCACTCAGTTTGATTAATATCCTCGGTCTCCAGAAGTATCTCCACTGCTCGTGTATGATGATTTGGCATTGTCATCCATAAAAATGAATTCTTTGCCTATAGCACCATGGAACAATCTAACATGATGTTGACGAACTTTGTTTCAGTACCGTTTACCAGTCATCTTCCTTTTTTCCAGCAGTTGTAGCATCCATTAAGTATAATGCCTTCCCATCCCAGTAACACTGTATCTATCCCTTTCAAGAACATTCTTGCAATGGTAAGCAGTACCACTTTCACACCAGATCAAGTGTCATCTAAAATCGGAGGAAAGACTAAAATGAGTCATCTGTAGAGTACATTAGCCCATTGGTGTCTTGTCTTATTTTTATGACACAACACCACTGAAAACATGCTGATGAGCTGTTGTTAAAGTTATGCAGACTACAGGTGTATAGGCCTACTTGTCCCAGATGTCTTGCCAGAGTTTGTCAAGATATCCATCTACCTGTGTTTGAATGGAGCCAACTTGCATGCTATGGTGTTTCAATTGCATTTTTGTTATAATCAAAATTCTGTCTTAATGCTCTGTGGTAGAGCAAGGGCAACCTCTTTAGCAGGCATCTGGAACACATTTGATTGGTCTGAAATGCTGTGCAGAGCCTGGCTTCTACACACTCTGGCAATATCAGTAATTCTACAGCCTTCTTCAAACTTTCTAATAATTCTTCCATGCATGAAATCATCTAGATGTCTCTGAGATATTATAAAACACCCAAATTTGCAATTTTATTCTTTAATGAAAAAAGCTTTCTTGAAACAGTTTTAGTGCAGGGTTTTTGGAGGGTGCTAGAGTCGCCTGAGAATGTGGCAGGGGAATTTGAGCTGTGCTAAAATAAAAGTGAAATTTGAGCTGTGCTTTTTTAATTGGTGAATAGTCTGTTTTTGTAGTGTTACGTTGTTTTCTGGAATACGAGTGTTCTTCAGTGGTTGTTTTTGAAGTTAGTTGTTGTCGCTATATTGTGTATTTTGGTTACCGAGAAGACGCGGTCGGAATCTGATTCATAACGGTGGAAGACGAGACAAAGTTAGCATAAGTTTTCATTATTTAGTTTTATTTTATTTATATTTAGTATACTTAAGTGTTTTATTTATAATTGTTTGTACTTATTTAGTTATACTCCCTTATACTAATTCATGTTTAGTTGTGACACTATTTTGAATAATGGCGGTAGCAGTAGTTAAAATTGCAAATGGCGTATCTCCAAGTCCTCCCCATTTAAGGACTCCATTTTGCGTGATATTATACAGGATTTTGTAGCATGCGGGACTTGCGGAATGTATGCGTCCCGGCAGTTGTATATATGGCAGGTGAGAGAAAGGGAAAACGTATATGCCAAAATGCAGGCAATAGGAGGAACTTTGTGAGTTAGAGATGAAAATAACTGACCTCGTTAAGTTAGAGATGGGAGATTCTTCACGTAGAGAGATGAGTGGTATGATAGAGGGTGAGAGGAGTATGAATAAAATGAGTGGGGAGTATGGAAAGGTTGAATGATAGTGAAATTTTAGGAGATGGTCTCAATTGGGAGGATAAATAGCAAATAAGAGTGGTTGACTTGCAGAGAGAGAGAGAGAGAGAGAGAGAATAGATGAGGTGTTGAAAGATGAGATGAGGCGAATGGAAGAGACGAATGCAAGGCGAATCAGTTGGAGAGAGAGAGCAATGGGAATGATAGAAGAGGAGAGAATAGGAATGGTAGAAGAGAGGGAATGAGA
Source organism: Typopeltis vanoorti (assembly GCF_054136105.1). Lineage (NCBI taxonomy): Eukaryota > Metazoa > Arthropoda > Arachnida > Uropygi > Thelyphonidae > Typopeltis > Typopeltis vanoorti. Next base: position 48,542,985 of record NC_143568.1, read on the forward strand.
GAGAGTTATGGGAATGGTAGAAGAGAGGGAATGAGAGAGACAGTTATGGGAATGGTAGAAGAGAGGGAATAGGATAAATAGAAGAAAGTGAATGAGAGGTATACAAGGGAGCATTGGAACTAGGGATAGTGATGTCAGGTAAGTAGGGGAGCACAGAGAGAAAGTGTTAGAGGAGAGAGAGAGAGAGAGAGAGAGAGTCAGGGATGCATGTAAGCAATCGAGGATTACAGTGGTAAAAGGTGTAATGTATGGGGACTAAATGATCCGTGGTGTTCAACATAGGATGCATGAGGAGTGTTTACCTGGAGGCACGATAGAAAGTGTGGCTATGGCAATTAAGAGGGATGAAAGGGTGGATGATATGATTGTGATGGTAGGAACAAATGACTTGAGTGGTAATGTAAATTGGGCAGCGAGAGATATGAGATTCTTGCTTGAGATTGTAAGAAAGAACACACAGAGAGGAAAGATAGCGTACGTGTTGCCTACGTATGATAGTGACGAGCTGAGCAGAAGATCAGTAATATGGAATAACATAATAGCTAGAATTTGTCAGAAGAGTGGATTGGAATATGTGAATGCTTGGAGGGCATTTGAGGACAGAGGAATTGTATGCGAGAGACTGCTTTCATTTGAATGAGGAAGGATGTAGGCATCTGGAGAGATTGCTGTTCTGAACGAGTCAGATAACAAAGATGGTTTCAGGACTGTACAGTGTTAGTTATGAGGATCGGCTGAGGGAATGTGGACTGCAGAGTTTGGTTGATAGGAGAGGTGATATGATCGAGACTTTTAAACTGTTGGGGAGTTCTTTCTCTTGGTGGAACAGCGGGAAGGAGCGATGACAAGGGGCCATCCCTGGAAGTTACCAAAGGAAGCTGTGAGCAAGAGGGTGAGGAGTAGTTTCTTTGCATGGAGGGTGGTTGAACCATGGAATGCATTGCCTGATAGTGTTGAAAGCAAGAACGGCAATGAGTTCAAGGAGTTGTATGATAGACTGTGTTTCCTAAGAAGGGACCTCCCACAATCAGTCTCTTTACTGCATGGAGGTCTGAATAATGTCTTACCATCATTATGAAGCATCATATAAACAATTATTTACAGTATGTAATAATGTTGAGGTTGAAATTGTGAAGTACTTTATTGGTAATACTTTGCTTGAAACCTGTGAGTATTAAAAAATGGCAAACATTTCTGAATAGAAGAAAAAATTACTGAAAACAGATGTGATCACAACTGTTGTTAGTGAAAGATTGACCAAGGAAGACTTTCATGCAATGGATAGGATTGCATATTAGTCCTGAATGGGGACTGATTTTGGTCAGTTCCTAGCTATTTATAAGGATTGTTTGAAAAGTTTGGTAAAAAAAAAAAAAATAGGTTACACATTTTTTTGGAAAAAAGCATTTTTATTTCTCAGCATAGTCTCCATTGAGGTCTACACATTTTGTCAGAGTTTCCAATTTTTTCATCCCATCTAAAAAGTAGGATTTGTCAAATTGTGCAAAATAGTCATTGGCCTTGATGACATCCTTGTTCTAAGAAATTTTTTTCCCACCAAGATGAATTTTTAAAGTTAAGAAAAAAAGTCGCACGAACCAATTCAAACCTCAATTCATGCAGTTTTGCTATTGTGATGGTCGATGTGTGGGACGGTGCATTGTCTTGATGAAAGGGCACTTTTTTTTTTGTGTGCCGATCTTGGCTGGTTTTTCTTCAGTTTATTCTTTTAAACAGTCCAACAATGATGCGTAATAGACTCTTGTTATTGTCCTACACTTTTCCAAATAGTCTATCATGATAATTCCTTGGGAATACCAAAAAATAGTGGCTATCATCTTCCCAGCTGACAAAATGGTCTTTGCTTTTTTTTGGTGTTTTTTCACTGGGCATTGTCCACTATTTTGACTGCTGCTTGGACTAAGGCATGTAGTAGTGGATCCAAGTTTCGTCTGCAGTCACGAATCAACACAAAAAATCCTGCCTAATTGTGATTAAATATCGCCAAACACTGCATTGAAATATCCTTTTGCATGCGTTTTTGATTGACAATCAACAATCGTGGCACCCATCATGTGCACAGCTTTTTCATGTGCAATTTTTCGTGCAAGATTTTATACACCCTTTCAGTTGAGATGCTGACAATCTCATGCACTTTCACTCCGTGGTCTTCCATAATGATACTATGGATTTTGTCAATCATTTCCTTCATAGTGACCTCAGTTGGGCTTTCGGAGCATGCTTCATCTTTGATGGATTTATGACCATGTTTAAACTCATTTATCCAAAAATACATAGTCTTTAATGCTGGTGCAGAGTCCTGATGAACTGCATATAACTTGACTTTGATCCACAAGGCCATCCACTTTTTCAAATAAGTGTTTTATCACTGCACAAAACTCGCTTTTCTCCATTTTTATGAAAAATGCAAACAGTCATTTTAAATGTTTGCCAAACGAGAACTATGCATTGCACATGGCTAAAATTTTGCCAGGGATCATGAAAAAGATATGTGCCAAAACTGGTATGAATGAACGAACTGTGTCACCTTCTATTGGAAATTTACCAACTTTTTCAAACAGCCCTCATAGCTGGAAGATAATATAAGCAAACAGCTATTTAAAAGCTTGTAAAGTAATTGAATGCTTATGTGACAATATGAATTGTCCACTTAAAAAAAAAACATGAACTGTGGTTAAGAGCCCTCTTTGCCTTTTATTAGTTTTTATTTAATGAATTCATTGACATTTGTTCTCAGCAATAGATGGAACTAGACAGAAGCCCAGAATACTCTGATGGTTTGTTTGAGGTTAGTGGAATTTTTAGAATTCCGCATTTTAGAATGCCGCAAGAAGGCCACTTTATTACACAAATATGAAAGATTATTCCCTGGATCAGCCTCAGCTCGGAAAAACTTCCCAAGCCTCAATGAAGAGCTCCTGATTGCGATAAGTTTTCTAGGAAATTAATTAAATATATATGCGTAATTGTTTGAGTAAGAGAGGATGTAAACGTTGTGCACTACTGGTTTTATTAGTGTGGGGGATTTTTTTTTGCCAAAACTTAATCATGAAATTGTTATTATTAGACTTAGTAACCTGCAAAAAATGGTGGTGGCATTGTCATTCCATGACTTTAATTTAGATTTCAGTCATTTCCTTAAGTGTGAGGTCTGTTATATGTATTCTTTTGATTACATAAATGATTTGTGGATATTTGGTGAGGATGGAAGGAGGGTGTGTGCGAAGTGTGACCTGAACAAGGAATTGATCAATGCAAATATGAAATTGATGACAGAAAGTGTTAGTAGCGAAATTGTTGTGGAGAAAATGAGTACACGTTTGAAAGAAAAGGATGGTGAGAAAGAGAGGCAAAAAAATGTTAAAAAATCAGTAAAAAAGAAAAACAGCGATTTGAAAACCGTAACGGATGTTAAAAGGGATGAAAGTGAGGTGAGAGTGCTGGAAGGAAACAAAATTGAGAGAATGAATGAAACTAGAAATGGCGTGATGCAGAAATCGAAAGTAAAAAAAAAAAAATCAAAAGAATGGATAATAGCGAAAAAAGAATGAATCGTAACGAAAGTTCGATGCATGTTGGACTGAAAGTACAGAAACAAAGAAAGACTAGTGTGAAAATGGGAAGAATGATAGTGAAAGTATGGAAACAAAAAAGGATGAATGAAAGTGAGAAGAGGTGGTTGAGAGTTAGAAAGATTGAACGATAGAGAGAATGTGTCGCGAAATTCAGAAGTTGAAATGGATTGGATGATGAGAAGTGTTGAATTTAGTTTAATCCTTTATCCGCAAGGAGATGTTTTGCATTAGGGAGATACTGAGATAGGAGTGTTGGTAGCTTGCTCCACCTTTGCAAGGAGTGTCCTGGTGTTGTACCACCTTACCCCAGTCCCGAAGATACTTTCAGGCGCAAACTTTGTTTGCTCACACTTGGATAAAGGATTAAACTAAATTTATTATACTCTAACCAAGTGAAAAATAAACTTTCAACATCTTTCTCTAAATCCAGAGTAATTTATAAAAAAAAGGGTGGCAAACCATTTGGCAACTCCTATAGGTAGAGATGACGTGCTGATGCTTCTGACTGGTATCTCCAGTCTGGCCTGGCTCCCACTGAAGAGACCTCAATAAAGGTCGAAACTAGTCTGGGTTGTGGCTCTTCCCTTAATGCATAACATTAGACATATCTGCAAGGAGATGTGTTTTGCATTAGGGAGATACTGAGATAGCAGTGTTAGTAGCTTGCTCCACCTTTGCGAGGAGCGCCCTAGTGTTGTACCACCTTACCCTAGTCCTGAAGATACTTTCAGGTGCAAACTTTGTTTGCTCACACTTGGATAAAGGATTAAACTAAATTTATTATGGATTGGATGAGGCAAGAAATGAAATGGATGCAGAATGAAATTAAGAAAATTTGGGTAAAACTATTAAAATAAATAATGATGGCATGAAAGAGTTGACGAAAGATGAGCGAGTGGCATTGTATGGTGACTCCATTATTAAAGGTGTGTTGGATGAGAGGATGCCCAGGGTATGTTTTCCAGTTTTCCAGGCAGTAAAGTGAGTAGAGTGATTGAGGCATTGGATATGAATCAGGAGCAAGCAAAAGAGTCAATAGTATTAATAGGTATGAATGATTTGAGAGAGGACAAAGAGTGTCCTCTCTCAAAATTGAGTGTGTCAGAATAAATATCAGGAGGCTGCTTAGAAGGATAAAAGAGAAGAGTGTGACAGGAAGGGTAGTTAGTGTGTTGCCTAGGTATGACTGTGGTGAAATGAGGCAGAGAGCAAGGATTATGAATGATATACTGGCTGAAATGTGTGAGGAGACGGGAGTACAGTTTGTTAATGTGTGGAATGAGTTTGAGGGACGAAGTGAGCTGTATGGGAGTGATGGACTGCATTTTAGTGGTCATGGTGTGAGTCACTTGGAGAGACTGCTGCTGGAAGGTAGAGAAGTAAATAGAGAGAAAGAATCAGATCGAGTGGGAAGTGATGTGGAAGAGCAGGAGAGATTGAAGAGGTGGTTATGAATGGGGAAGTGAGTGGTATGAGTATAGAAAATGAGAGAAAATTGGTGTGCAAGAGGAGCAGAGAAATGGGGAGGCTCAGGGTGTACAGGGGTACACAGTATGAGAAAGGTGGATGCTCCAAGTGGAGGTGAGCATGTGTAGGCACGAAAGGAATGGGATTACCAGGGATCAAGAGGAAACAGTTGGAATTGAAAAGGGTTTTAAAATGAAGCAGAAAGGGAAATGGCCGCAGTCGAGCATGGAGAGATCACATCGAGTGAGTGGTATCAGTGGAACTAGCTGTAGATCCAGAAATGAGCTGTTTTGTTTGTATACAAATGCTAGACATATAAGAAACAAGGCAGATGAAATGGTTGCACTAATTGCATCTGTTCACCCAAAAATTGTCGGAATAAGTGAGACGAGACATAGTTGGAAGAGGATGACATCCTGACAGGAATAGAGATGGAAGGGTATGATGTGTTTCATGAGGACAGAAGGGGTAAAAAGGGAGGGGGAGTGCTATTGATGATAGAGAAAGAGTTATGTCCATATAAAGTAGAGATGCAAGAGGGGAAATAGTGCCAGTGGTTTTGAGGTAGTATGGTGTGAGATAGAGGTGAATGGAATCAAATACTTGGTGGGATGTTGTTATAGACCAGGATATATGGATGGTGGTGATAATTAAATGTACAATCAAATTAGCCAAGGAAATAAGAAAAGGGTGACTTTAATTATGGCAATATAGACTGGAATGATGAGATAGCAACTGGAAGTAAAGAAAATGAGTTTGAGGGATAACTACCTCAGAGTATGTGACAGAAGGCACACGAGGATTGAGGGTCTTGGATTTGGTCATCTCATCAGAGGATGTAATTATAAATGAGGTGCCAAATCATCCACCAATTGGTGAGAGTGACTATGAGGTGATTACCTGGGTAGTTGCTAGTAGTGTGAGGACCTCTGTGAGAAAAGGGTATATGTGGAACTACAAGGGGGATGATTATGAAGAGCTCAGGAGACAGCTTGTGGGTGTAGCGTGGAATAAGGAGTTAGCTGGAAAAGAGATCAATGCAGCTTGGGAGATTTTCAAAAAGTGTTTAGTAGATGCAATGTCTAAATGTATTCCAAGAGTGAGAAGGTTAAATAAGGTGGGTGTGAGATGGATGAATAAAGAGATTAAGCATGCGATACAGAGAAAAAGGGCATTGTGGAGGCAGCATAAAAGAAGTGGAAATAACCAATTCCATGAGGTCTACAAAGACCAAGCGAGGAGGGTGACTTTGTTGGTGAGGGTAGCTAAAGAGAGGTATGAACAGCAGTTGGCTAATGAAACCAAAAAGAATCTTAAGGAGTTCTTTCGATATGTAGCCAGCAAAAGAAAGAATGAGTATGGAAGGATGACATTGATTGGAGGAAATGGTATAAAGACAGCTGATGCAGAATGTGTGGTCGAGATACTTAATGAGCAGTTCATAAAGCTCTTTCAGTCTTGTGAATGTGACTTCATGGAGAGATTGAGAGCAGTTGATGATGGGGAGGAGAGACTGACTGTAAGTGAGCAAGAGGTGTTTGGGGAGTTGAGTAAACTAGATATAAATAAGGCTGTGGGACTTGATAATATATCACCGCGTATTCTGAAGGAATGTGCGAGAGAGTTGACACCTGCCTTGACATATTTTTTTTAATACGAGTCTTGCACTTGGTCAAGTTCCTAAAGAGTGGAAGGAGGGCAAGATTATGCCACTTCATAAAGGAGGTGATCGAACTCAAGCATCAAACTATAGGCCTATCTCTGTGTCAGGTGTTGTGGTTAAGTTGTTGGAGAAGCTTGTGAGAACTAGGATCCAGAGTTGGGGTGGCAACAATGGTATAATCTTTGATGGTCAGCATGGATTTGCTAAAGGGAGGTCATGTTTTAGTAATCTACTTACTTATTACAATAAAGTGACTGCTTCCTTGGACAGAGGAGAAGGATACACAGTAATATACTTGGATTTTGCAAAGGCTTTTGATAGAGTACCTCATGATAGGTTGACAGTCAAACTAGAGCAGATGGGGTTGGATATTAGATTGGTGCATTCGATTGGAGACTGGCTATCTGATAGGTATCAACAAGTTGTGTATGGGGGAGCGATATCCAGGAAAAGGAAAGTCACCAGTGGAGTGCCTCAGGGGTCTGTTTTTAGGTCCATTACTATTTAACTTGTATATTAATGATATAAGTAAAGATTTGAATGGAGATATATTCAGTTGTTTGCAGATGATGCAAAATTGGGATGAACCATGAAGTGTAGTGAAGATGTTGTAGCCTTACAGGAAGACTTGAATAGATTGAGTGATTGGGCATGGAAATGGATGTGAATTCAATGTTGCAAAATGTAAGATTTTAAAATTTGGAAAACAAAGATGGGATGCAGAATTTATGCTTGGTGAGAATATATTGTTGGAGGTAGAGGAAATGAGAATCTTGGGGTGATAGTGGATAAGGATCTAAAATTTAGGGGTCACATCGCCAAAATGTGAAGACAACAAAAGGTTTATGGGAATGATGCGGAGGACACTGACATGTAGAAGTAGGGAGATTCTTGTTCCATTGTATAAGGCTTTGATTAGGCCACACATGGACTATTGTGCCCAGATTTGGTAACCGGGTTTTCAGAAGGATGAAGAGATGTTGGAAAGGGTCGAAAAGAGACTAAGGTAGTTTATTTTCTTTCCTCATACTCTGGAATATTGAGTATGAGGAAAGATTGAGAAGATGTAATTTGCAGAGTCTGGTGGACAGGAGGAAGAGGGGAGATATGATATTGACCTACAAGTTGGTAAAGGGTTGTTATAAGATCAATGCTGGAGAATTTTTAGAGAGAATAGTGGGAGAACCAGAGGTCATCCCTATAAACTGTATAAAGAGGGTGTGAGTAGGGGAGTGAGAGGCAGGTTTTTTCATCCAGAATTGTGAATGATTAGAATGCTTTGCCTGAGTATGTGGTGTCCGCAAAGAGTTTGAATGTGTTTAAAACACGGTATGATGAGCTGTGTGTGTGTTATAAAAGTACTTCCCAGATGAGTCTTTGACTCCATGAGGTTTTGGGGTGGTAATAATAAATATGGGTGCATGAGACTGCTCCAAATTTGGGAAACTTGTATTCTAAGAACATCAGCCCAACAAATTTGGGGACACAATCCAATTTCGCCTGCTAGGGGACACCTTTAGGACTCTAGGACAGACTTCAGTTGCCTTTCTTTAGCCCCTTTTGCTTAGTGTTAGTGCCTCTGTGCACATAACATTGTTTTGTGATCCCTGAAGATGGTAATGTAACCTTGTCAAAATATAGGAAGGTATTGATTAAAGTTTTTAATTAACATTCATATTTCAGGAAATGACAACATTTCCTGAAAAAATTAAAAGCTATGTATAACCAATATATAACTTTCTCTACAAGAATTGTATGCAGGGCTGATTTAAAAAAAAAATTCTTTAAGATGGAATATTTTGCTTACAGTAGAGTAGCATACAATCCTCTTCACCTGTATCATGTGACCTGCTGAGGATAATATTGACACTTTATGCATAAGCATGTCAGATAATACTATTATTGAACTTGGTCATCGCTGTAATAATCTATATCATCCTATTCTGCCTTCTTTATTTATTATTCAAGTGTTGAGGATTATACACATACTTCTGTATCTGTTTAAGTGAAGTCTATCTGTCTTAAATTTTTTTTTTCTGTCAAAATCATTTGAAACATCAATATAGAGCGTAGTAGCAAGCTGAAGATGAACGGTGAGCGAAATCCAAGTGTGATAATCATTGCAACAGATCAGCTCAAACCTCCTATAAGTTTGGATATTGGAGGATTATGGTCAGTTTAGGATCAGTTCATTTTCATCATCTTCCTTTTGCACTTGAAGTATGCTTTTATTATCTTAGATATTCTAACCATTCTAGAGTCATTTTTCCATCTTATGTTAAACATTTTATTAAAGGAATTTTTTAGACATTTTTTTTTTCCTCTCTAGGATTTGCAGGGTATCACTGATATTTCTAGAGAATATCAAAATGGAGTCCTATCATGCAGCTGGAAGAGACAGTTTATCACTGTTGTCACTCCACCAAATGGAGGAAATACAGTAGTTTTTAATTTACAAAATAGCACTTATTATTTATTGCTGGCTGTTGGAAAGGCAGGACCATGGGCTGGAGGTGAGTAATTTATATAAGTATTATATTTCTTTAAAAATTGTAATTGGAACTTCAAATAGCTTAAAACGATTTGGGCAATTGAGAAATGAATAAATTGTTTAGCTCTTTTTAAAATAAAATTCAGAAATGGAATAATACAGTACATAGCACCTGAATACATGAATTCAAGTGCTCTACTGCCCTTGAATAGTAAAAAATGTGCAGTAGAACATTTTTTACTATAGTTGATAAAAAGAGGCATACTCTCAAAATTGCAGTTGCTTACACATTGCTGTTTACCTGTTCTGTATGTTTTCAAATTAAAGTGTGTCTCATCACTTTAATATGATTTTTAATTTTTTTTTTGTTATGTTAGGTATGAATTATTAAAATATGCAAAATATTTAATAGTATACTTAATTCATTTCACTTTTTAATTTTGAATAATAAAATGCAGTGTGATCTTAGATATTATATCCTAATTATTTCAGTTGTTATACAACTGAAAATTTTAATCTTAATTAAAATCCTTAAAATCTTAATTGTTAAAAATTAATATTTTAAGATCAGCTTGAACAGTCAAGTGACTTAGCTAGCCCAAGTGTTTTTGAGAAGAGTGGTGGCAAAACAGATGCCTCTGTTTATTCACTGATAGGCTTTGCAGTGGAACTAATTGCAAAGCCTGTCAGTGTATCACAATGGTGTGATCTCACAGTAGGCTATGGCTATGAACACCTTGAATGCTTACAAACATCCAGTACTATATAGTGGAACTGTATAGCACTGGATGTTTCTAACCTTACTGTGAAATCACACCATTGTGCTTATTAGAGTACAAATGGTTTGAAAAATGCCACTCTAGAACAAGGCTCCCAACTTAAATGCACTAACCTTAATTCACTTAACATGATTATTCACCAGTGTCAACTTGTCATATAGTTTCATACATACAAACATATTAGTACATACAAACCTATACATACTAATTGTGAAGTTTGATAACATCTCTGTGTAATTAATTTTTTCTAATTTTTTTTGTATAAAAAAAGTATACAATAAAAAAACATAATATATTTATACTAATAAAGTCCAATGACTTTACAAAAATTACAGGGTTATGTTATTGTATTAAATTGGTTATATGTCAAAAAACATAGTCTCAGTACCAAAAATTTACTGTAAAACTCCTAAACCACAGAAACCTTTATAATCATTCTAGGAGTGACACTTGTTTACTCAGACTTTAAGCATTTATCAAATTGGTATGCACTGAGTAATGGCTTCCATGGATCTTAGTTCAACAGCAGTACATTTTTTTAAAAAATGTATTATGCATATCTAAGGAGAAAGACCATTTCAGCTGAAATAGCTAAACATAAGACTGGTTTGCATAACTGTTAAACCTCCAAAGCAGCATTTCACAACAATGAAAAAAAAAAAAGAAAATTAACAATTTGAACATAATAAGCAATACTTTAAGTGCAATGATAGTGTTCTAAACATTGAAGTTTACAATCTAAAATATTTTTCAATTCCCCTGTACCAACACATCTGGTGTGCTGAATGTGTCCAAACTAGAAGTATTACTTAATACATGTTTGAGGTACTGAGTCTCAATTAACTTGACAAAACAACTAGTTATTTCTATAAAAAAAAAAAAAAAAAAAAATGGAGCCAACTCTGCTCCTTACATGAATATTCCTATACACTTCATACTAGTCACTGATATTTCTTAAGAACAGTAAACAGTGCTCACCTTGACCTGCTTCACTTCAGTGCTTTCAGGGAATTATGTGCAGAGCTGTTCTTAGGTGTATGGTCACTAAAATATAATGGTAGAGGAAAACTTAGCTAAATAAGTTTAATGGCAGGAAAAATATCCAGAGGAAGACTAAAATCTAGATGAATTGATACAGTAAGAAGAGCCTTAGAAGACTAAGCCATATAATCTAATAACATTGGAGTCCTAATAGAAGACTAATTTGGAGGACATTTGTTGATAGGAATTTAGTAATGTAAACTTTTCATGTAGTACTTTCATAGTATGTTGTGCACCTCTTGAGGGTACATATTAAGAATTTGATGATAGTTTCTAAAAAAAAAAAACCTCAGCTTACAAAAACTCAAAACTACCCTAGAAGTTCAGGTGAACAGTACTATCTGACTATTTTTTGATTCTTTACCTCAGACCAACCCACATAGGATGATCACAAGCTAAATCATATCATCCACTTCAAAAAGTACCAGTCATCAGTGCCTTTTCCAATGGCAGTATTATCCAAGTGGATTAAGTGTGATATCAGAAATAAAGGAGCAAGGAGAAAGTTGATCAATATATTATTGATGAGATTAATACATTTCACTTGGTACAGTGGTGTCCCACAATTCGACACTTGAATTTCATGGGCCAGCACATGTGCGTGCATGGAATTGTGCAATGTTATTTATCATTTCTTGTTGGGCTGCATAGGTGTTTGCTCATGTTCTAATTTTCAATTCTGCATTTTTCAGAAAGTAAAAATTTTGTGCATCTGCACAAAATTTTTACTTTCTGAAAAATGCAGCTTTGTCCAAAGAGAAGTGAACAGAGGAATAATTCAGGAAAGAAGCACACTTTGTTGAGCATAGAGAAGAAGAAAGAAATTGTAGATAAAGTGCAGAAAGGTAGAACAATTACAGATGTAGCTGAAGAGTATGGCATTCCTAGGTCAACTGTGGCAACTTTTTGGCAACAGAGAGAAGATTATGGGTGCTAGGGTGTCTGTTGGTGCAATGACGATTTCTGACAAGAATAGATCTTCAATCAATGAAGAGATGGAAAAGCTGCTTTTCACTTGGATTAGAGAAAGACAGATGAAGGGAGATCCAGTAACTCAGGCAATAATCTGTGAGAAGGCTAGGTTAATTTTTGAAAAATTGCAGAAGAAAACTATGATATACCTCAGATCAGACTGAGGAATTCAAAGCAAGTTGAAGCCGGTTTCACAGATTCCAAGGTAGAACAGGCTTCCATAGTGTTCTCAGACGGGGAAACTGCTAGTGCAGATAGAGGCTGCAGAAAAGTTTGTGAAAAAATTTCAAGATTTAATCAGGAAGGCTACCTGCTACAGCAAATTTTTAACGGGGATAAAACTAGGTTATTTTGGAACTGCTTGCTAAATCGAACTTGTATCACGCAAGAAGTGAAACTCCCAGGACATAAGCCTATGAAAGATAGGCTTAGCTTGTTATTGCAGCAAATGCAAGCTGAGACTAAACTAAAGCTATTTCTGGTCTACCACTCAGAAAATCCTCAGTGCTTTGGGAAGAAAATAAAGTCCAAACTGCCAGTGATGTGGAAATCCAATGGAAAAGCCTGGGTAGACCAAGTTTTCAAAGATTTGATTTTTGTGGTGTTTTCCCCGAGCATGAAGATGTTCCTCACTGACAACAATTTGCCTTTGAAAGCACTGCTGATCCTTGACAATGCTAGTGCCCACCCTCAAGACTTAGAGGACATTCTTGAAATTGACTGACTTCATCAAAGTCTAGTTCTTGCCTCCAAACACAATGTCACCGATCCAACTCATGGATCAAGAAGTGATTGCATGTTTTAAACTTTACACCAAGGCTTTGTTCTCACGGCTTTTCAACGTGACTCACTCTTGGGACAAGACACTGAAGGACTTCTGAAAGACAGAGTTCAACATTCTCCACTCCATTTCCTTTATTAAAACTGCCTGGGATGGAGTGACACAGCGAACCCTTTGTGCATCGTGGAAGAAACTCGTTCTTAATTTTTCTCAGGATGACAACAGTGCAGACCAAGCAGCTGCAGCCATGTGAGAGATCATTTCGACGGCAGAGAATCTCGACATAGAAAGAGGTTGAGGCTGATGTAGAAGAGCTTGTGGAGGATCACGATGAACTGACAGTGGAAGAACTGTGAGCACTCAGCGAACAGCAAACAAAGAAGAAAGAGGAATTTCACCTGAACCTATTAAAGAAGTTTTCTTCCATTGAAGGAGAAGGTATAGTCTGTTTGGAATGGCAATCCAACACTGCTGATGTGAGTAGAATGACACTTGTTCAACAACACCATCATGCATCACTTCAAAATCATGAAGTGATGCATGATGGTGCATCACTTCAAAACCATGTGGACTATCTTTCCCTCTTGAAAAAGAGGGAGAGACAGTCCATCCCTGCTCAAGCAAAGAGGAGACGAGAAGAGGTAGAATAGGATAAAGAAGACTCCCTTCCAACATCTAAGGCTCAATAGATTGTATGTATTCTGTATATAGTGTATTTTGTAATTTAGTGTGTTTTACAATAGTAAAATATATAAGTAAATAATATGGTTTCTCTCCCACTCCCCCATTAGGGGGAGGAATGGGATGGGGGTCCAACAATGAATTAATCTAATAAATTAAAGACTTAATTCTGTATGTTAGTCAAGTAAATATTAGTTTAATATCCAACGTTTCACTGACTGATATCTGTCAGCATTTTCAAAGGAATACACTGGTAAGCAATAACTCCATTTCGACTCGTCTCGCCACATATACCAGAAACTCGGCATTATCCATATGATCAAAAAAAGAGCTATACAGTGTACCACAGACCCTGGCAACCTACAAGAAGAATTAATGAAAATATCCAAAGATCTATCCCTAAATGGCTACCCTACAAGATTCTCTTCAGTGACATACCGCAAAGACAATGAGATGAAACCCAATACATCAGCTCTATAACAATTCCATTTGTTAGTGCCATATCCAGAAAATTAGCTCTTCTAAAACCATATAATATCAGAGTAACCGTCAAACCTATTGAGACCATTCAAAAGTTTATAAGATCACCGAAAGGTAGCGATCCTTTCTACAAATACTCTGGAGTTTATAGCATATCTTATTCTTGCGGTATTAATTACATCGGACAGACATCTAGAAGTTTTGATACAAGAAAGAACACATAGGCTATGTAAGGAATAACAGACAGGATATATCAGGCCTTTCTTCACTTTGCCTCTACCAACCATAATATTGAATGGGATATGAGTCATATGCCCTACATAGAAGACAACTACCATTCCAGAACATTTCAAAAAGAAATGAAATTTCATGAAAATTAGATTAAATATCTCAACAAATAAAACGTTGTGCTTGCGACACGCGTATTATATCATTGTATCACGCACAGTGATAACTTTATATAATTGTTAGAATTATCAGTTAGTTTCCTAGTTTTTGTTACTTTCTATTCCTTACCAGTGTATTCCTTTGAAAATACTGACAGATATCAGTCAGTGAAATGTTGGATATTAAACTAATATTTACTTGACTAACATACAGAATTAAGTCTTTAATTTATTAATACTAGTAGTCAAGAAAAAGGTCATAAAATGAATTAATCTATTTTCCATAGACTTATCTGGGAAATATTGTCCCACAATTCGACATTAGTTCGGCGATGGATAGGTGTTGAATTGCGAGGCACCACTGTATTAATAAAATTAATGCAAAGTTTGTTTTAATATATTAATCATTCCATTAAAATATTGATGTGTATTAAAACTGGGAGGAAAAAATGTAGTGGTGCTAAAATTATTTTTCCAGACTGAGCTTGTCAGTGATCATTGTATTTCCAATGGGGTGGGGACTAAGGAGTAGTACAAAAACCTTGCTCCAAAGAACAAACATGGAATTTTTTCAAGCCACTCCTGGCTTCTTTGTAAGCATAGTAGCAATCTGATCCCAACTGATAAAATTCATCTTCTTCCTAAAGACAATCAGCTTAGAAAATATATTTTTTATGAAAGACTTATGCTTCCTAACCCAAAAATGACAAAAATTTTGAAAAATATAACAAGTTAAATTTTACTAAATGAATATGCTAAATACCTACTATTTAGCCCCATCAGAATGAGTTGCAGTGTGTTGCAAAATTTGTGTTTAAAGTGGTGTATTGCCGAAATTTAAAAATACAATATAAAATAGCGGACTTTTATATCTACTTTTTTACATTTTGCGCCCGTGGCTGGCACCTCTTTCGCCACACCCTCATTACGGCACTGAGTATTCCAATGTATAATTTTAGTCTAAATGTAATTGAGTTTTTTTTTTAACCCTTCTCTAGGTAAAGCCAAACATGATAACTATGAAATTTCTTCTGCTCCAGTTAATCTGACATTGATCAATATCTTTGGTGCACTTGGTACTGCTCCTCTTATCATGGCTCATGGTAAGTTTTCTGCAACGTGTATTTAAAATATTAGTGCTTTTTTTTTAATATGACTTAATTTGTGTAATTTCAAAAACTTTGTATTGTCTGCAGTCTGTCACTGTACTATTATCTATGCCAAATTATAGAAAAATCATTGAAGTTATGTACAATTACACATTGCATTCTCTTTTTTTTTCTTCCTTTTCTCCTCTTTTACCTTGTGGCATCAAGGGTTTTGTATTCATTTAACTGCAACCATTATATGAGGATAAGGTGGTTAGCCCTATGCCTCCTGGTGTATCCTATGTCTGTAGAAGCATTGAGTTCTCAAGGCTGGTTTACCTGCTTGTGGGATGAAAAACCCCAGATTAACTGAGGAGAAAAATCCTGCAGTCCACTCCCAAGACCGGCTAACTTGGCTTTTTCCTCGTGGAAACTCAGGTTTTGCATCCTGGAAAACACAGCCAGCTAGAAGAACACATGCAATTAAGATGTAATAAGTGGTTACCATAGTCTTGGTTGCTGTAGCTATAATTCTAAATAAGTGCTGTGGATGGATAAAATATATCTACTATGGTATAGTAATACTAAATTTACATTTGCCCATTTTGAATTAAAGTGACTAAATGCCCAAAAAATGGGGTTGCTTAAGGGTTATTGCTAGATAACTGAGAAGAGATGTCCACATAACCTTTTAACTGACTCATTAATATGATAACTAAATACTTAAGGAATTGACAGCATACACTAGAAATATAAATTAAGTCAACTTTAATATATACTTTCTGATATTTCAGCAACATCACATTGCCATCTTCATTGGAACTTAAGATAAAAACGTGCACGCAAGTACTACATAACAACAAATGAGAAACAAAGCGAGGAAGCCACCGTTTTCCTAAAGTCCTGATGATGCACCTGGTGAGCTATATTAGGTGTTCTTGGCCTTTGGACTGAAGTTCTGATATGTTTCCCAAATTTGGGGCAGCCTCATGCATCCAAATTTGTTGAGGTTTGGCATGTTCCTAAGGGCTGAGGCTGATTCCACGAATAGTCTTTCATATTTGAACTTGCTGTGGTGTATTACTGTGGCTTTCTTCCACCTTATTCTGTGGAAAGTATCCAAAGCATGGTCTGCAAGCTCAGAGTGGCTGTAATGGTGAAATTGGATGTAGTCCTTGTGTTCTGATTCTTGTAGAGAGGCTTTATTGTAGAGAAGCGCCATTACGGCAAACTGAAGCTAAAGTTATCCAGACAACTTAACCGTCTGGCATTCCTAAAACACTGCGGGATAATCAAGTCATCCCTAACTGTGTAAAATTTAAACACCGCTTCGTCTCACAAAAAACTCTCTATCTACAACCGGGCGAGCCAGGCTTTACTTCGGGAGCAAATTACCGGTACACGCGGTTCCCTAGCAGACATAAACAGCCATTTTAGCGCTAGAAAATGAGCTTTCACATACACTTACTCACGAGCTTTGGTCAGTCCTACATGACGTCTCGTGTAGGCGGCTAATAAAGAATTCGAACGAATACGGAGCCGACATATCAACAAGTTTGAAAAATTAATAAAGAACTCGGCGTCCAAACCTAAACTACAAACCAACACTATAGTCAACTTTTCTTCAGTTATCTTGAAGCCTGAAGCACTCAACGCTCTGTCATGTGCTCACAACTTCGCCATTGCTCCTAAGAAATTACCAGCCGAGGAATTAATGATCCAGATTGAACGTGGGATTCGCCACCTTCCAAACCACATCGGCAATGATATTAGATTGGATGTAGCCTGTGTTCTCAAAAAAGCAAAACCTCCAAAATCCAACATATCCATTAGTGAATACAAGTCACTACAAGAATTGAAGAAAAACAAAGAAATAGTGATCACCAAAGCGGATAAGGGGAACGCCACTGTGGTACTCAATCTTAATGACTACACAGGTAAGCTCAATGCTTTATTATTAGATCATTCCACTTACATCCCCATTGAATACAATCCCACCAACTCTCAAATTAGAAAACTCCATAGGCTCCTTAAGAAGGTCACTTCTTGGCCTGTGGAGATTACCAACAGACTGAAACCATATAACTCTAGACCCCCCCCCCCCCCGCATATATGGGCTCCCGAAAATACATAAAGGAAATGTGCATTACGTCCCATAGTGGATGGCATTGATTCTCCCACTTACAAACTAGCCAAGCATTTAGCCAAAGCACTCTCACACTATAATGGCAACACACCATCACACATAAAAAAAAAAACTCAGCCCACTTCAAAGCCAGTATAGAAAACTTTACACTCCAACATAATGACATAATGGTCAGTTTTAACGTCTCCTCCTTATTCACGAATGTCCCCCTCAAAGAAACCTTAGAGCTAATCCAAGCTAAATTTCCTCCCGATATCTCAGCCCTATTTCAGTTTACAATGAACGCAGACTATTTCATTTGGCAGGAAAAATTCTATAAACAGATAGAGGGGTCAGCCCTGGGTTCACCACTTTCCCCACCCTCGGCCAACTTCTTTATGGAGACTTTTGAAGAGAAAGCCTTAAACTCAGCCCCATAAAAACCTACCATATGGCTTCGCTATGTAGATGATGTGTTTGCTATTTGGCCACATGGCCTGGATTCACTCCTCTCCTTCCTAACACATTTAAATAACCAACACCCTAGAATCAAGTTCACCCTGGAAAAAGAGGAAAACAATAACCTCCCCTTCCTAGACACACTAGTCACCCACCAACCTGATGGAACCTTGGTTTTCTCAGTTTATAGAAAACCCACCCATACAGGCAGACACATTCACCAACAATCCCATCACCCCCTCACAACAATATGGAGTTATTAAGACCCTATTCAACAGGGCAAAAATAATCTGTTCAAATGAACAAGCCCTAACCACTGAACTACTGAACTAAATCGCATCCATGACACTTTCTCAGCCAATGGCTAGCCCCCCCCCCCCCCAAAAAAAAGAATCCAAAAAATACTTAAACCAGTTATCCACAACCCACCTTCCCCTCCCCCCATTCACAAAAAAGATTACTCTAAATCTATCACCATTCCCTACATCCGAGGCACCTCGGATGTAGGGAATGGGGGGGGGGAGGAACATGGGGATGTACTTGAGACACGGGAAATAAGTTTGGGAACCTGGGTTACTAATATATATATATATATATATATATATATATTATTTTGTTGTGGGGAGAGGGGGGAGGAAAAGAAGGGGAAGGGTATCCATCTTTAAACCAAAAACAAGGCATGTACATAATTTTTCCACATTTTTTATTCTGCCATAATTGCCTTCTATACTCGCCCATAATGCCCTAAAATATATATATACCCTTTTTGAGTTATGTTAGCCAATGTATTAAACATAAGGGACACTCCTAAACAAAAACAGGCTAAAATAGCCGTTAATTATATTAAGTGTTTAAGAGGAGTAGCATGGGAATTCCCCAGAAATTATACTTAACTCTTCCACTACTCTAAATTTATTTGCAAATACTCACTTAAAAATAGAGATAATCAGCCATCTTGGTAAATTAAAGAAACCAAGAAATTATATACTTGGTTTAATCTATTATCCAAGTGTAAGCAAACAATTAAACCAAGTATATAATTTCTTTGTATCTGTAATTTATAATATAACCAAGATAGCTTTCAACAGCTATCTTGGTGTTAACTAAGTATCTGATATTGCTATGATATGAGAATTTATTTAATATTTATCAGATAAACTTAAAATGACTCAAATTTTAATATTTAAATGGTTAAATCTCAGAACATTTTATTTTATTTCTGTGTACATAGGTTCCTTGATGATAATTGCATGGATTGGGTGTGTGAGTGCTGCCATTCTGTTTGCTCGTTATTATAAACAGGAGTGGGAAGAAAGGATGCTATGTGGTGTAAAAATCTGGTTTGCTGTATGTATAATTTTTGAGAACCACATCTTAAATGATCATGACTTTAAATAATTACATTTTTTTAAAATATTACATAATTTTCTGTGTTCCTGTAATATGTTGAAGAGGAGTTAACACCATACTTGATCTTAACATGTAGGATTTTCAGATTTATCTCCACAATTTAGTCTGTATTACTTTTTAAATTCAGTTGCTGAAAAAAAAAAAAAAGCAAATGAAGCCATTCCATAATCATAAATATGCTGCACTGATTGATATTCCTTGGAAAAAATTGTTTTGATTCTTGTTAATTCTTTGAATTTAGGCTGACTTGCATTATAGAAGTTTCCAACAACTAGGCATTTTCATTGAATTTTAACTTCTTTTGCTCATACCAGTCATATTCATCACTTATCATACTCTCTTTAAACACATTCAATGACAGTGCACTTGCAGCACATCTGGTAATCCATTCCACTCATTCCCCACTCTTAGCAAAAAATCTAGTCATGACATCCCTACTTACTAACTTTATACTTGTTTTCCCCTCCAGGTGTATTGAAAAATTTCTCTTGCATCAATTCTATAAAGCCCAATTAGCAACTTCGGTTTCTATCATATTCCCCCTCTCTTCTGTCATATTTTTTTTTGTAAACCCACAGACCTTTAACATGTTCTTATAATTCAAAGCATTTCAGAGACTTATTATCATCTTGGTTACTCCTCTGGATTTTTTCCATCACTTTCTCCATTCCCAAGGAAATCCAGCTCACCAAATCAGAGTTCAGTAGCCCAGATGTGGTTGCATCTAAAAAGAATAATTTCCTTATCCCTGTTAGTGTGTCTGTTTTTCCATATACCAAATGATCTTTTATTATTGTTTCCACTTTTGCAAAAAAATATATCCTCTGAACTTCATCCCATCTATCAACCTCTCAAAATCTGTGCATCATTATCAGTTTGCTGCTATGCAGTCCCTTCATGAACAGCTTTCAAACTCTTCAGCCCAAAGTGCACTTGGACTGTGTTACAATTTGACATGTTGAACCTTATTCTGCAATGTCTTTTTGCTGCTGCTTTCTCCAAACATGTGGATGTTACTCTTCAAATGATCTTTAATATCATTAATATAAAAATTAAACAGTAGCAGACCATGTGTAGAGTCTTGCACTATACCACTCATCTCCTACCTACTTGATTTTCTCTTTGACAGCTACCCTCTTATGTCACTAATGTTGTATCCATTCCCATTTGAGAATGGGAATAGATATGCACTCCATAAAAGCATGCAATAGGACCACCTGGCAGCATTTGCTGTGGCACATCACCAAGGATCAGAGTTACTATACATCTGATGTCCAATAATTTATGGATGGTGAATGAAATGGTTAGTGAATACAAAGAAGAAAGGATTTAGGTAAAATAAGTGCCTTTGCATCAGATTAAAAAAAAAAAAAGTACTCTAAGTTTGGAAAAATCTAGATTTGAATCCCATTGGATGTAAGGAAACCTGTAGGCACTTTTGTATAATTGAGTTTACTCTGATGGAAAAATTTTACTAGGAAAGTTTTCCTTCAAAACAGATTGCAAACACATTCAGTTGTTCCTGCACAGCTTTTTGTTTTGGCATGACCTTGTAAAATCTCACATGATTAATGTTGTATCATGTTCACTTTTACAAGTTGTTAGCTAGAATGAAAAATATAAATGGCATTGCCATTGTTTGTAAAATACTAAATTTCTTTTTGTAATAACTTTATGAAAAACATTGTGTTATTGGAACTGGCATCACGAGTTGCGATGTCAGCATGTCCCAATAATAACATAACTTCGAGATAGTACACATCTCTCAAGATTCCCATGTGAAGACTTGCTATAAAAGCTTTTGCATTAGAAAGGAGAGCATTTTGGGGCTTTTGATCCTTTTCCTATGGATCCACCGCCATATGAAGTCTACTGTTGGTCGCCAGAGCATCTTGTGTGAAGAAATCAGTACAAGCCATTACTAAGGGATCAATAGAGAAAGCAATTGTCAAACAGCTGAGGTTGCCACATTGGTCTTCTTTATCCTCTGAATTTCATTCATAAGCAGTGATAAAGACAAAAAAATAAAAATTTCAGGAAAGAAACAAGGATACAGCCAGAAGAAAAGGAACATTATTACATAGACAAAGGAATCGAATAAGGACGTTCTTGAAAGAACGAGGTATATGGAATTCAACTAGTCGTAAGTACACCCAGTTCTCAATTTACATATTAGATTGGTTCCAGAAAAAATTGTTTAAATGAAAACCATGTAAAAAAGAATACAGTGCATAAGAAAAAATAGAAGAATGGTTCCAGATGTGAAAACCTTATATGAACATGTCATTTTCAAACAAATATGTGCATCTCTTAAAGAAAATAGTGTCACTAATAAAACAATTTGAAAAGGTCCAAATACATCCACACATGGTTATTAAATTTTATTTGCCGTCAACTTTCTGACAGTAACCACATTCTTTTATGTGAGACTGGACTTAAATCGCTTCCATCACTTGAAACACTTTGGCCATCCTGTTCGTACTGCAATGGAACTGAATTAGCATTAATTTCTAATAATTCTGAAGGTTAATTTTTAAAAAAAAATTTTTTAAACCATGAACTCTGTAATTAATCATTGAATTCCTGTTTTGACTAGATCTTTGTATAATTCTTCATATTGCACCATACATGACTTCAGTTCACATTTGAACTGTTCAGCTCATTCAGTATTTGGATCATGTTTAAAAAAAAAATAACTTTGCAATTTACTAGTCCATTTGAAGCCCTTTATTTAATCCTGCAGTGAGTAGAATCTCTTCATCACCATCACTTTTTTCTTTTTCATCCAGATTCTCAAGGACAGCTTTTATTATTTTGTCATCACTAACAGCCTTATCAACCATCAATTCTTCAATATCTGCAAACGAAAAATCATGAAATCCTTCTCCACCAATTGTGTGTGCTAATCTGATGGTATTGGGATATTCAGTTGAACACAAAGATACAGGGTTTTTCTTTTTCACACATTCTGGCCAAGTAGCTTTCCAACATGCATTTAAAGTTGATGGTTTCAATTCTGATAATGCCAACTTAGCAAGTTTGCAATCCAGAATAGAAAAATTCTTCCTTACATCAATAACTGTCAGTAAATTATCCTTATCTAGTTTATCCAAATGTATTGGAATGTTCTTATGTAGTCAGTTTTGAAGTAGCAATCATACCCTAGTCTAGTGGTTGTATTAGGTGGCAGAAAACAATTTCACAGTTGGGTGTTCTAAAACAGGATGGATAGGCACATTGTCTATAATCAATAAAACTTTAAAAGTTCAGATTTTTTTCCATCACATAGTATTTAAATTCTGGAACAAAACATTGATGGAACCATTCATTAAAAACTTCTTTTGTAACCCAACGTTTTTTATTTGACTTCCAGTGCACACTGGTAATGTTAAAATACACACCTTTCATTGCTTGTGGTATTAGAAATCAATTAATGAGTAATAGTTTTAATATA
Organism: Typopeltis vanoorti; assembly: GCF_054136105.1. Taxonomy (NCBI): domain Eukaryota; kingdom Metazoa; phylum Arthropoda; class Arachnida; order Uropygi; family Thelyphonidae; genus Typopeltis; species Typopeltis vanoorti. The sequence goes on from NC_143568.1 coordinate 48,565,858, forward strand.
TGATCTCCTGAAGCATTGCTGCAAAATCGATTATAAAGCAGCTAAGCACAATCCTTAGCTGCTTTATAGCCACCAACACTTTTTTGCGATTTCATTATATAAGTTATAGCATTTGCCTATGCTCTGTAGCATAGGCAAATGATATAGAGTAATCATAGAGTAATCCCTGATATTTAAAACATAGTGGGTTCCCTAAAATTTAAATTTTAGGGAACCCACTATGATTTCATTTCCTAGTACATACATATGTACTAGGAAATGATAATTATAATGGAAATACCTTTTTTTAACAGAACTGAATTCAAACATGAATTTTAAAAGTAAGTGGCATTTGAGCCATGTTAAATCAAAATATACAGTGTAAAAATAGAATTGCTTTTTTTTCTAAACAGTGTTATTTCAAAATCGTTTAAAAAAAAGCCATGTAAAAAGAGAATTAGCTGTGCTTGGGTGTAAATACTTCTGAACAAATATTCAGTTGTGCTAATGTAAATATTCATGATGATTTGAATAAGTATCTTTTATAAGAGTAAGCAAACTACTGTATGTGGTGAACATAAGTTACTGTTAATTGAGCTCACACTTGGCTAGTTAAAATGTTTAATGAATAGGAATGGCTAGTAAATTTTGCTTAATTCTATTTAGGTTATGAAATAGAAATATTAGGATTATAGGAGAACTATGTTCAATATGTATTCAATGGAATAGTCTGCCACTGATAAATTCTTTTGTTTCCATGCTCATATGTGGATTGAACATTTGTAAATGGATTTCTTGGCTTGATTAAATTAGTATGTGAAATGGGCATCTTATCCTGTCTGGTTTGTCAATGCACTAATCCCAAAACTATGAACCTGCATGCATCTGACAAATCAGTGACAAGGTATTTATATTATGCTAAATAAGTTTAAACCATGACATGTTTAAATTCCCCTTTAACTTTGACAATTACAAGGCAATTGTCAAAGTTAAAGGGGAATAATATCTTTCTCTTCATTTAATATTCCTTGCAAACGCCAAATTCAAAGAATGATTTAACTAATGCAGTCGTTAATCAAATAAATTTGTTAATTTACAGTGTGAGTGATAGTAAGAAAGCCAAAGCATAAAGTGAAGAGTTATAAACAAAAATAACTAAGATAAAGTAAAAGTAGATATAACAACCTAAAGCATCAAAACAGCAATATCAAAGAGATTCATATATTTATATTCTCAAGCTCTATTTTAAATCATTGAACCATGATTTAAAATAAAACATTCACATTTTCAAATAATTGGAAATGGTTAAGTGGAGAGCAAATGATAATGCATAAACTGAGAATTAAAATAACTAAAGATAAGGATAATGTTGGATAGGGTATAAAATGGAAGAAAGGAAGAGAATACAAAACAATCTGGGTCTAGATGTCACTGTGAATGTCGAAGGATAATAATATAATATAAGTGAAAATGTAATTGGTGTGCTACCAATGAGGTTATGATTGCTGTGATGATGAATAGCATGACTGTAGTTATATGGAGAGAAAAATGTGATTTATAGATATGAAATGCATTTAATGGGGAAGTAAAGCATGCACACACACACACAGATATATCTCATATATGATATTATAGAACCAATGAAGTGCATCTGTCCTGCATGTTTGATGTGCAGGCAAGGATTGATGCCAATGGTTGCAATGAAAAGGATTCAGAGCAGTTGCTTTTCTTTTTAGACCCAACAGATACAAGAATGATCTCTGCTCTATAAGCACTTCCATGGACTGTGGTGTCCATGGAAGTGCTTATAGAGCAGAGACAGTACTGAAACATTACATCTTCAAGAAAAAGGTATCATCTGAACAACTAGATTTCTCTCCTCTGGACAGCATAAAGAATTTTAGAGAGGTAAGTACATCACTCCAAACATTTGAAGAGTATTCAAAGGATGGGTGATTTGGGGATTTGTATAGTTAGTAGTTAGGTGGGTGAGAAAAATCTTTTGAGCAGAAGGTAATGACTAGTTTCTTAGATTTTTATGTTGAGCCCATACACAAGAGGTTGGTTGATCAACCTATAATATATAAGTACCATGTATGGGTAGTGGGTTGAGAAAGAGGAAGTGACTGATGTGATGTATTTGTGCCAAGAGAGAGAGAGGCTGGAGGGAAATCTCATCCAAGCAGAGATCTTATCCTGTCTGCTGATCTTTTATATTATAAAGAGTAAGGATAGATAAGCTGAGGTTCCTATTATGAGATCCTCCTTTACCCATTGAAGGAGGATATGGAAATCAATGGTTAAGGCACTGGTTGAAGTTCTTGGGACACTTGAGCATTGCATGGCTTATCAAATGAGTAGGACAAATGGAGAACACTATCATCACAAAGCTATGAATAAGACTACGCTTTTGTTAGTGATAAGAGCAGATCATTTATATATAGAAGAGAGAGGGTTGGTATAGAACAGAGCTACCACCAGTGCAGGCACGCTTGAATTGGCAAAACTCAAGATGGAGCTATCCATGATATGAACAACCAGAAAAAAAAAGCTGGCTATCCAATTAGAGAAAGTCAGATACATCAAACGATGACAGATCCAATCAATCTCTGAATCTTCATAAAAGTTCAGAGAAACATGTTAGGGTGGTTGTAGGTGCATCACCCCAAACATATGAGGAGTAAGGATGGGTAGTTTGGCTATTTGTATAGTTAGTAGTTGGGTAGGTGAGAAAAATCTTGGGCAGAAGATAATGCCTAGTTTCTTAGATGCTGAGGAAGTGACTGTGATGTCTTTATGTGCCAAAAGAGGCTGAAGGTAAATCTCATCCAAGCAGAGAGATCTTATCCTGTTTGTTGATTTTGAATATTACAAAGAGTAAGGATAGATGAGCTGAGATTCTTTTTGTGAGGGAAAAGGCAAAGTTATAAGATTGTTCTTTCCCTATTGAAGGATGGTATGGAGATCAATGGTTAAGGCACTGATTAAAGTTCTTGGGACACATGAGCACTGCTGATTATCATGCTTCAGCATAGCCTGAGTATGTGAGCTGGGTTTCTTGATGCAAGCTACCTATGGTAAGCTGGGTTTTTTCTTCAACTGCTTTAGTACTCTTTCTGTTGAGTGTGAGGGCTTGGAAAGTGGGCAAGATCTTTGAGAAGAATGGGAAATGAAGGTTTCATGCCACTATGGATAATTACAGTGACTCACTCAAAGCAGAAGCAGTAGTCACACCACAGAAAGGAAAAGAAGAAATTCTAGAAGTATTCTACTTGATACCTTTTGCTATTACACTCACATTTTCACTATTCCTTCCTTTATAATTTCGTTTCCCTGATTCTGTGTTAGATTTCATACTAGTTACTGGTTTTTCAAGAATTGTGATACTAAGCGCATTCAGGTGTAGGCTGCCCCTCTTATACAAATCTAATCTTCCCTCAAACTCGCTCCACACATCCAAAAACTCACATTCATTCTTTCTACACATCTAATCGTTTGCCATCATAACTCTGCTTCTTAATTCATTTTTATCATGTCGAGGTAAAATAGTGATGATTTTCACTTTCTCACTCTTACTCTCATCTCTTCCAACAACCATTTCATCTCCTCTCTCATACTGAACTTATCACTAGTTAAGTCATTAGTACCTACTATAATTACGATCTTGTTTACTTTTCTTTTCTGTTTTTGAATTGCTTCCTTTATATTTTTAATTTTTGCTTTTGGAAAACTTGAAGTTACAACTCGCTCATCAATAGCATGTTTTATTATAGTCACCATACCAAATAACATCCTTTTTACAAACAACGTCACTTACCTGATTTCCGTTACTTCCTGACTTACCTGTTTCTGTGCTTTGTTGTTTCTTATTTTGCTGCTTAATTTTCTTTTCCTCCCTATGTTCTTTTAAATGCCTGTTGATGTTTTTGTTATTCCTGCATTGTCTGATGATCTGCTTTAATTTTGCTATTTTGGAGGTTAATTCATTTTCAATAACCATCTCCACAATGCCAATAACCTCATTAGCAGGGGCTAGCCTTCTTGTTCTTGCCTGCAGTGTTCTTCTTAGCATTACTACAAACACGCATGCACAAAATTGATAAAAAGTAGAAAAAAAAATTCCTCAACCCACTCACAGTACAACATGTACTATAAGTTAGCAAATAACTTCTCATGGGTGGGGAAAAAAAAACACATTAGTTCCAAAGTTGTTGGAATAAGTGAAATATGGTTGAATAAGGATGTTCTGATAGAAGATTATAAAATGGAAGGATATGTTTTTTTGTGAAGATAGAAAGGACAAGAAGGGAGGGAAGAGTGGAGATGCAAGAGGAAAATAGCTGCAATGATTGAGTCTGTATTGTGTGAGGTGGACTTTGACAGGAAGAGATTCAGTTAGATATTGCTATAAGCCAGAAAATGTGGGTGGTTATGATGAAGAAATGTATAAGACACTTAAGTTAGTGAACAAGGGAATGGTGATCATTATGGATGATTTTAATTATGGCAATATAGATTGGAATGTAGAGATAGCTTTTTGGGCATAAGGAAAATCAAACTGAGTTTTTCAGAAACAACTGTCTTAAGCAGCATGTTAAGGAGGGCACACAAGAATTGAGAGTCCTCTTTCAATTTAATTGTTTCATCGAAGGAGTGAGGATGCTCCATCCCCTTTCTCAAATTGGTGTGTGACCATCAGGTAATCACCTGGGTACTTGCCAGCCATAATGAAGACTTCTGTGAGGAAATGATATATGGAAATAGAAGGTTGGTGATTGAGAAGCTTAAGAGACAGCTTGGAGTTATAGCCGTTTTCAATCCATTTTCAAACATTTCTCTTTAGAATACTTAATAGATGTTAACTGCATTTTTTTTTCCAGATAATTCAATAATGTAGGTAATTTTTAAGTAAAGATAGTGTTTAAAGGAGTAATACTTTGAGTTGAAAATTAAATATATGATAATTAAATTTGTCTGATTGCTAAATTTGAGATCTTGATCCATTGGTAAAATAATGAAGTAATTTTAATCATTTTTACTTTAGTTTCACCGTGCTTTGATGTTGTCTAGTATTACTTGTATTATTCTGGGCTTCATTCTCATTTTGATTTATAAAGATGGTGTTTTTGTAAGTATCATTTTAATTGCTTATTAAAAGTTAAAATTCCTATTTGAAATGAAACTCAAAACAAAATTACTATTTTGTTTTGAGTTTCATTCTGCATACAGCTTCACTATCAAGTCATCACATGCAAGTTATTTGAATGTCTATGCTTTTAATCTTATGTTTTACCATACCATTATTTTAATGAAATAAGACAAACAAAATTTACTGGAAAAAAAAACAAAAAAAATTGATTTAACATATCTGCTGAAACATGAACATGTTGATTACATCTGTTTCTGAAAACAATGTTTGAACTGAGTGATCATGCCATAACCACTTCCCACTATCTCAGATGGTAGAAAATGGTATTTTATGTTATGTCTTCCATGCAGTTCTTTGAATGGGTGGGATTAGTCAAGGATTGTCATTTTCTAAACTTTATTCTCTCTGAATAAAGCTGATTCTAAAGGGTGAACAATTAATCATCATTAAATGTCTTTTATACTGAGTTAAACTGATTAATTGATTAGTAGTTAAATTGATATGTATTTTTTTTTTCTTTATGGAAGCGAATCAGAGATTTACTTTCCATTTCCAAAGTAATTATCTAATTTTGATTTTAATGTCCATTAACTGTTTGCTCTAACGCTAGTGTTACATTAGAAAAATGTCGGCTATTAAATCTTTAATTTAAATTTTAATGTTTCACTCTGCACAAGATAATTAAGGTAATTTTGAGAAGAATTCCTTTTGTAAAACATTGAATGCATTTTTATACAGTCTGAAATTAAAAAAAAAAAATAAATTTTTACTCATATAGACATTTACTGTCAAAATATGAGAATGAAACTGACTGTATAGTGAACAATGTATTTCCCCAATACCACAGAGATAAACAAAAGTTTCATTGTAGCAGTAAAGCTAGTACAACTTCCTAACTTCATATTTTACCAGATGAAATAAGAGCTTCTTTTAGTTTTCAGTTTTTTCGAAGAAAAACCTTTCCAAAAAAAAAAAAAAGTCTTGAAAATCACTTGATAAAGTGGTGGAATCAGAAACTGCATTTTGAAATCTGACGTGCTGTGAGACTATTTAATATGAAATGTGAGATACTGCATTAATAAGATTTTGAATTTTCTTCTGTGATTGAAATCAAAGTATATCTCATTGCTTTATATATATATATATATATATATATATAATGTAGAAAGTTTTTTACCTTGGATATATCATATGTTAAAGATACCAAGTTATTTTAAACCTGGTTTTTACTCCATTTCCCAAGTAAGCAAACAGACAAATAATAAGTCAAGTTTCCACCTGCACATAATGCAAGTCTAAGTGACCCGTAAAGTAGTACAAGTCGAGGCAACTCGTGCTAAAGTTGGAATAAGCTCTGATCACTATTCTTAATATTTACCCTTAATGCAAAGCCCATCTCCTTGATGAGATGTATGATGCTATGCATTAAAGGCAAGGGGCCACTACCTAGACCGGTTTTCACCTTTATTGAGGTCTCATCAATGGGAGCAAGGTTTAGAAATACCAAGGTTAAGTAATACAGAGCTTATAAGCTCTGTATTACTTAACCTTGGTAAGTAATGCAGAGCTTGGTAAGTAACACTTGGTATTTCTAAGCCTTAACCAAGGCTTAGAAATACCAAGATTAAAGTAATACAGAGCTTATAAGCTTATGTATTACTTAACCTTGATATTTCTAAGCCTGGCTCCCACTGATGAGACCTCAATAAAGGTCGAAACCGGTCTAGGTAGTGGCCTCTTGCCTTTAATGCATAGCATCATACATCTCCTCAAGGAGATGGGCTTTGCATTAAGGGTAAATATTAAGAATAGTGATCTGAACTTATTCCAAGTTTAGCACGAGTTGCCTCGACTTGTACTACTTTACAGGTCACTTAGACTTGCATTACGTGCAGGTGGAAACTTGACTTATTATTTGTCTGTTTGCTTACTTGGGAAATGGAGTAAAAACCAGGTTTAAAAGAACTTGATATCTTTAACATATATACACACACACACACACTAGGGGCTCCGCCTACGGTGCCCCCCCTCCCATTTTCCAGACTGGTAGGCCGGTTCTCCTAGAATTTTGAAGACTCGACACTAAGGGTAGCCCCTGAGTGTCGAGTCTTCAAAAGGGAGGCTCTGCCCCCTGGCGCCTATTGGAATATAAACTCTTGACTTGGATCAGGGGATGGTTGACAGACATCAAAAAGTGGTATACGGTGGGTGTGAATCTTCCAGATTTAAGGTGACCAGTGGTGTACCTCAGGGTTCAGTCCTTGGTCCATTACTATTCAGTCTATACATTAACAACATCAGGAATGATCTAATCAGATGTACAATCGTTTGCCAATGATGTGAAGGTAGGCAGGACAATCAGGGATGCTACTGGTATTCAGCAATTACTAAATGATTTGAATAGACTGGAAATTTGGGCAAATGAAAATAGCTGTCAATTTAATGTTAGTAAGGGTAAAGTAATAACAAACAGGTTAACCTCTCTTCTAGACTCAAATCAACCAGTAGAACAAGCAGGATTCCATAAAGGCTTCAACATAATTGATCATATTCATGCAGTAAAACAAATAATAGAAAAACAGAAGAAAACCAATTTCCTCTCTGTTTAGGCTTTGATTATGAAAAAGCATTTGATTCCATTAAAATTAATGCAATAATCAAAGCACTCCAGAATTGGAGTTCCTGGAGAATATGTGGACCTCCTCCAGGAAATATACCACACTGCAACAGCAACAATCCAACTTCACACGAGTAGCAATAAAATATCTGTTGAAAAAGGTGTCTGAACAAGGAGACTCTATCACCCAAAATCTTTACAGCAGTCCTTCAAGAAATATTTAATAATATAAACTTGGTATAACAATTAATAACAGAAACTTAACACACCTAAGATATGCAGGTGATATCATAATTTTTGCAAACACTCCAGAAGACCTTAATATAATGATAGAAGACCTGTATCATGAAAGCAGAAAAGTCGGTCTAAAAATAAACAGAGAAAAAACTAAAATCATGTTTAATCATTTTGTAACACCAAAAACATAATAAAAAAAAAACGATTTCTTGGAAAGTCTCTTCATATACATACGTAGGTCATCTCATTGATCTAAAATGTGGACTCCAAAAGGAAATAGAGTTCAACTTGCCTGGAGTGCATTCAGAAAATTGAAAATCATTTTTCAAAACAATGATGTCCCACTCTGTTTAAAAAGGAAGCCATTTAACCAGTGTATGCTTCCAGTCATCACATATGATTGTGAAACTTGGTCGCTAACAAAAGCACTGGCAAATAAAATAACTTGAAGAAAAATGGAGAGGTTGATGTTAGGCATCATGTTAAAAGATAAGAAGTGAAACACCTGGATAAGAAGCCAGATTCACATCACTGACATCATTTTTCACCATAAGCGACTAAAATGGAAATAGGCTGCACATCTATCCAGAAGAGAAGATGAGCAATGGATCATCATACTAATGAACTGGATTCCAGAAGAAGGGAAAAGAGGCCGAGGATGTCACAAAAGGAGGTGGAGTGATGAATTGTCAAATTTTGTTGGGAGAAAATTGGTCAACCATTGCAAAGAACAGAGAAAGGTGGAAAGAACTGAATGAGGTCTTCATCCAGCAGTGGACAGAAAATGGCTGAAAAGAAGTGTAAAGTTATGCACTTTGGCATGATTAGAATCCAGCGGCATATTATATTAGCAGGGTTATGCTACAAGAAACTGAAGAGGTAAGGGATCTTGGCATATTGGTGGATAGGAATTTAAAGTTCAAAGGTCACATAGCAAAAATCCAACTTAGAGGATAATTGCAATGTTGAAGCGAACCTTGACATGGAAGAATAAGGAAGTCATTTTGCATCTTTATAAGATTTTGATAAGACCATGATCACCTGGATTATTGTGCGTAGATTTGGTCTCCCAGCTTCCAAGGGGATAAAGAAGCTGTGGAAAGGGTGCAAAGAAGAGTTACAAAGATTATATCTGGATTATGGGATTTAGATTATGAGGACAGATTGCAAGTATGTGAATTGCAGCTCTGGTTAACAGGAGAAAGAGTGGTGATATGATAGAGGTCTATAAACTTTTGAATGTGTGTTATAGGATATCAACTGATGAAATTTTTCGTTATATGGAAGGTGGGGAGAGAACACAGGGGGCATCCATGGAAATTAAATTTATTTGCAGTCAAGAAAGGAGTAAGAGCTAGATTTTTCTCCCAGAGAGCAGTGAGTGAGTGGAATAATTTGCCCGTAGGGATAATGAGTGCATCTAGTATGAATGAATTTAAGGTAAGGTATGATAGCTGTTTTGGGTGATTTATAGCCTTCCTTGATTAGTCCTTGACTCCCTGGAGGTCTCAGATAATAATAATAATCACAGTGAACACTTTCTTTTAGTGTTACACGGTGATCGGCATTCATCTTTTAAATTATGGATTCTACAACCGTGTTAGAAGAACTTTTTATTATCCCGACGTTTCGATCTTCATATCAAGATAATCATCTGGATTATCTTGATATAAAGCTTTTTTTTTCTTATAGAAAAAAAATCTATAAGAAAGTTTATTTATGTTGTAATTTATAAATTTTTTTTCAAATCAAAAATAGCAATTGTAATAATAGAAATAGGACATCACTGTTACCGGAAGGAAAACCATCTGTAATCAAAAATTAAATTAGCTTGATGTAAATTTTTTTTTTTTTCCACTAGAGGTCATGCCAGTGAGTAGCATGTGATCAAATCATTGTTTCTCTAGCTTACAGTGTGAAATGTAATGCAACTTGTCTTGTATATTTATGTTTGCTCCAGATGATGATCTTGATATGAAGATCGAAACATCAGGATAATAAAAAGTTATTCTAACATGGTTGTAGAATCCATAATTTCAAAAATGAATCATCATAGTGAATTGGGCATTGGAAATATCAATATTCTACATTAAATTTAACTCCCCAACCAGGGAACTCAACTAGTTTTGGGAGGGTAGGAGATAAAGTCCTCCATTTCTTTAACAGTGGGCTTTGAGTAGTAATAATGAGAGATCCTTGCAATCTTTTAATTTTTTTCTAGTTTACTTCTGTATGTCAGTTAGTATTACAGCTAGTCCAGATTTTTGCTTAATGTTTTAGGTAGCAATATAGCAATTCCTTTCATAAATACTCATTCTCTACTTTTTATTTAATTATAATTACTATAATTTTCCTTTAATATTACTATGAAATGGATTTACATTTATGAGCTCTCAAGTAAATTTTTCCTCTCCATGATATATTCTTTAAAATATATATGTTATAGCTTCACACTTCTTCTCTTATTTTTTTTTAACATTGTCTTTCACTGTTTTCCATGTAAGGCACATAATTTGTACTTTTTATTACGTAACACTTCATGGAGTCCATGGATTCATCACGAGGATATCTGACACTGCTATCAGTACACTACATGATCAATCTACCACCTATTGTATGTTTCTGTTAATTGTGGCTGTATGTTTTCTGGCTGAATTGCTTATATGTAGTGCTGAAAAAAACATTTTCCAGGAGAGGGGAAATCCTACCACCTTCATAAGTGATCAGTTAACTCACTTTCAGTTAAAAACAATATAAATATTGTTCTTGTCACAATGGGAATTGAAGATTCTTCTCCATCTCTCTCTCCATAGCCAGCATTCCAGAGTCTTGTTATTGTCTTAGTCACTCTACTCTGGACTCTCCAATATTTCTACATCACATTGAAAACCAGGTAACCAAATCTGAGCACAATAGTCCAAATGTGATTTGACCAGTGCTTTATACAGTGGCACAACCACCTCCTTATCCCTACATATTTAGGTGGATTTCATATTCCAGTGTGAGACCACTGTCCCATTTATTGAAAGCTTGAGGTGGCTTGAAAAAGTTTGTTTGGTCTCTACAGCAGGGTTTCTGTATTATTTAAAAATTACAAAGAAATGTATACATATATATATAAAATTGATATGAAATGAAAAAAAAAAATCATTAGCCCACCCCCAGTACAAATGTACTAAAGATTTAACCTTTTGTGGGTGGGAACCACATAAAAATGTCAGAGTACTTACTATCATAATGGCATTATGAGATGCAGTCTTTGCAATACCTGCAGTTTGTCCTCTAAACTTCAGTCTGCTTCCTCACTCCCAAATCTTGAATATCATCCATTTCCTGCAGTACAGCACTATCAATATAGTACACAGCCCTAAATTTCTGCCACCTCCAAAATGCAACACCTTGCACTTACTAATATTAAAACTATAACCTCCACTCCTTCCAAGTCAAAAGTCTATTCAAATCTTCCTTAAGGGAATTAGTATCAGCAGTGCTACTTCTCCCCAATATTTTATCATCAGCAAACAATTGAAGATTCCTAGTCAGTCCACATGATATATCATTTACAAACAAGTTAAACAGCTGGGGCCCCAAGAACAGAACCCTGGGGCATGTCACTGGCTTACCCTCCTTGCTTTGAGACACTTCTCCATCATACATAACTTGCTAGTATTGTTTAAAGAGCCAATTTCAGGTTCATCTAACCAATATACTATCTATTCCCATTTATGTGGTAGTCTATGAAATGCTTTTGCAAAATCCAATATTATCACTGTATGATTTTCCCTTATCTAACACCTTGTCATAAAATGCAAGTAAATTGCTAAAACAAAGACTTACCCTTTACAAATCCATGCTGACCATCATAAAGAATACTATGTCCATCAACCCAATCTTGTATTCTATTCCTAATCAATTTCTCCAACACCTTGACTACAACAGCAGTTATACAGATTGGCCTGTTGGAAGCTTTTTGTCCTAGAACCATGTTTGTAGAGTGGTACTATTTTGCCTTCTTTCCATTCCTTAGAAACCCTACCCACTGCAAGTTAAATAACCACGTCAAGGGCATAGCTAACTGTTGTGCACATTCTTTAAGAATATGTGGCGATATGTCATCCATTCCCACAGCCTTATTAACATCTAAAACAATCAACAGCTGATACACCCAATTCTTTCACTTCCAATTCTCCTAATACTTGCCTCCCTTCTATAAATTGCATGGCATTATTTACACCAATATGGTATAAGCTGAAAAGTGCTCATTCAATAATTCCATTATAAACATCCACTCAGTTGCCATGACTATCCATCAGTGTCAACCTGCCATAATTATTCTTTCTCTTGCTTGCTATATAGCAGAGGAATTCCCTTGAATTAATCTTGGCCTGACCTGCCAATCTCCTCTCATATGGCACCTTTTCTTCCTTTACCATGTTCATCACCTTCCTGGCCTGCACTTTATACTCTTCGTGATTCAATTGCCACCAATTGTCTTGTACCTCTTTCATAGCATTTTCTTTTCCAACACAGCTTGCTTGATTTCATGGTTCATTAATTTCACTCGTACTCTACTTGCTTAACCCTTGGTATGCAATTATACATTGCTTGTGCCAAATACTGCCGTACGAATTTCCCTGCACTGTCAGCATATTTTCTGCACAGCTCATTTTAAACCCATGTGCTTTAACTTAAATATCAACTTGTCATGTGGCACCCTGTCAAATGCCTTTGCAAAATCCAAAAAACTGGCAGTATATGCCTTTCCCTCATCAACTGCTCTTCTCACTTTATTATAAAAGGCAATCATATCACTAAAGCAAGAGGGCCCCTTAACAAATCCATGTTGGTTCTCACAGATAACATTGCCCTCATCTGCCCAATGCTGTATATAGTTCCTCACTAATTTCTCCAAGACCTTAACAACTACTGACACACAAACTGGCCTATAATTAGACACTTCCAGTCTGCTGCTACCCTTATGCAGTGACATTATTATTAAACAAGACCTCATGGAGTCAAAGACTCATCTGGGAGGTCCTTTTATCACACACACATCTCATCATATCAAGCCTTAAACAAACTCAAACTTCTTTTAGACACCACACTCTCAGGCAAGGCATTCCAAACATTCACAACTCTGCACGAAAAAAACCTGCCTCTCACTCCTCCCCTACTCGCACCGTCTTTATACAGTTTCCAGGGATGACCTCTGGTTCTCCCCTGATCTCCCACTATTCTCTGTAGAACTTCTCCACCACTGATCTTATAACAACCCCTTACCAACTTGTAGGTCTCCATCATATCTCCCCTCTTCATTCTCTCCACTAGACTCTGCAAATTACATCTTCTCAATCTTTCCTCATACTCAACATTCCAGAGGTCAGAAACTACCTTATTACTTACCTCAGTCGCCTTTGGACCCTTTCCAACATCTCTTCATCCTTCTGAAAACCTGGTGACCAAATCTGGGCACAATAGTCCATGTGTGGCCTAATCAAAGCCTTATACAATGGAACAAGAATCTCCCTACTTCTGCACGTCATTGTACTCCGCATCATTCCCAGAAGTCTTTGTGTTGTCTTCACAATTTCGGTGATGTATCCCCTAAATTTTAGATCCTTATCCACTATCATCCCCAGATCTCTTATTTCCTCTACTTCCAACAATATATTCTCACCAAGCATAAATTCTGCATCCCATCTTTGTTTTCCAAATTTTAAAACCTTACATTTTGCAACATTGAACTCGCATCCCTATTTGCTTGCCCAATCACTCAATTTATTCGTCTTCATGCAAGGCCATAACATCTTCACTACTCTTTATGGTTCGTCCCAACTTTGCATCATCTGCAAACAACTGAATATCTCCATCCAAATCTTCGCCAATATCATTAATATACAAGTTAAATAGTAATGGCCCTAAAACAGAACCCTGAGGCACTCCACTAGTGACTTTCATTTACCTGGATATTGCACCCCCATACACAACTTGTTGATACCTATCAGATAGCCGGTCTCCAATCCAATGCACTAATCTAATATCCAACCCCATCTGCTCTAGTTTGACTGTCAACTTATCATGAGATACTCTATCAAAAGCTTTTGCAAAATCCAAGTATATTACTGTGTATCCTTCTCCTCTGTCCAAGGAAGCAGTCACTTTATTGTAATAAGTAAGTAGATTACTAAAACATGACCTCCCTTTAGCAAATCCATGCTGTCCATCAAAGATTATACCATTGTTGCCAACCCAACTCTGGATCCTAGTTCTCACAAGCTTCTCCAACAACTTAACCACTACACCTGACACAGAGATAGGCCTATAGTTTGATGCTTGAGTTCGATCACCTCCTTTATGAAGTGGCACAATCTTGCCCTCCTTCCACTCTTTAGGAACTTGACCAAGTGCAACACTCGTATTAAAAAAATATGTCAAGGCAGGTGTCAACTCTCTCGCACATTCCTTCAGAATACGCGGTGATATATTATCAAGTCCCACAGCCTTATTTATATCTAGTTTACTCAACTCCCCAAACACCTCTTGCTCACTTACAGTCAGTCTCTCCTCCCCATCATCAACTGCTCTCAATCTCTCCATGAAGTCACATTCACAAGATTGAAAGATATTTATGAACTGCTCATTAAGTATCTCGACCACACATTCTGCATCAGCGGTCTTTATACCATTTCCTCCAATCAGTGTCATCCTTCCATAATCATTCTTTCTTTTGCTGGCTACATATCGAAAGAACTCCCTAGGATTCTTTTTAGCTTCATTAGCTAACTGCTGTTAATTCCTCTCTTTATCTACTCTCACCAACCAAGTCACCCTCCTTGCCTGCACTTTGTAGACCTCATGAAATTGGTTACTTCTACTTCTCTTATGCTGCCTCCACAATGCCCTTTTTCTGTGTATTACATGCTTAATCTCTTTATTCATCCATCTCACACCTACCTTATTTAACCTTCTCACCCGTGGTATACATTTAGACATTGCATCTACTAAATAGTTTTTGAAAATCCCCCAAGCTGCATTGATCTCTTTTCCAGCTACTCCTCCTTCCATGCTACACCTGTAGGCTGTCTCCTGAGCTCTTCATAATCACTCCCCTTGTAGTTCCACATATACCCTTTTTTTACAGGGGTCCTTGCACTGCTGGCAGCCACCCAGGTAATCACCTCATGGTCACTTTCACCAATAGGTGGATGATTTGACACCTCATTTATAATTATATCCTCCGATGAGATGACCAAATCCAAGACCCTTAATCCTCGTGTGCCCTCTGTTACATACTGTCTGAGGTAGTTATCCCTCAAAAACTCAAGAAACTCATTTTCTTTACTTCCAGTTGCTATCTCTTCATTCCAGTCTATATTGCCATAATTAAAATCACCCATAATGATCATCCTTTTCTTATTTGCATGGCTTATTTGACTATACATTTTACTATCACCACCATCCACATTACCAGGTCTATAACAACATCCCACCAAGTATTTGATTCTATTCACCTCTATCTTGCACCATACTGCCTCAAAATCACTGGCCCTATTTCCCTCTTGCATCTCTACCTTGTATGGACATAACTCTTTCTCTATCATCAATAGCACTCCCCCTTCCTTTTTACCCCTTCTATCCTCAGGAAACACATCATACCTTTCCATCTCTATTCCTGTCAGGATGTCATCCTCATCTAACCATGTCTCACTTATTCTGACAATCTTTGGGTGCACAGATGCAATTAGTGCAACCATTTCATCTGCCTTTTTTCTTATATGCCTAGCATTGGTATACAAACACAACAGCTCATTTCTGGATCTACAGCTAGTTCCACTGATACCACTCACTCGATGTGATCTCTCCATGCAGGACTGGGTCTATTTCCCTTTCTGTTTCTTCATTTCAGAACCCTTTGCAATTCCATCTGTTTCCTCTTGATTCTTGGTCATCCCATTTCTTTCCTGCCTGCACATGCTCTCACCTCCTCTTGGAGCATCCACCTTTCTCACGCTGTGTACCCTTGCACACCCTGAGCCTCTCAGTTTCCCTGCTCCTCTTGCACACCCATTCTCTCATTTTCTATACTCATACCACTCACTTCCCCATTCATTTCCACTACTTCAATCTCTCCTGTCTTACTCTCCTGCTCTTCCACATCACTCCCTTCTCGATCTGATTTATTCTCTCTATTCACTTCTCTACCTTTCAGTAGCAGTCTCTCCAACCGACTCACATCATAACCACTCAAATGCAGTCCATCATTCCCATACAGCTCACTTCGTCCCTCAAACTCATTCCACACATTAACAAACTGTACTCCCATCTCCTCGCACATTTCAGCCAGAATATCATTCATAATCCTTGCTCTCCACCTCATTTCACTACAATCATACCTAGGCAACACACTGACTACCCTTCCTGTCACACTCTTCTCTTTTATCTTTCCAAGCAGTCTCCTGACATTCATTTTGACATGCTCTTTGTTCTCTCTCAAATCATTTGTATCAATTAATACAATTAACTCTTTTGCTCACTCCTGCCTCATATCCAATGCCTCAATCACTTTACTCATTTTACTGCCTGGAAAACATACATTGTGCATTTTATCCTCTAGCACACCTTTAATAATGGAGTCTCCATACAACGCCACTCGCTCATCTTTCGTTAACTCTTTCTTGCCATCATGGTTTTTTTTAATAGTTTTGACCTGAATTCTCTTAATTTCATCCGTTTCATTTCTTGCCTCATCCAATCCAATTCACCTTCCAAATCTCGCAATGCATTCTCTCTATTATTAAATCTTTCTAACTCTCGATTCCCTCTTCTCACTTTCCCTCTCATTCATCCTTCTTTGTTTCCGTACTTTCGGTCCAACATACATCCAACTTTCACTATCATTGTTCTCACTTTCACTCTCATTTATCTATCTTTGTTTCCATACTTTCGGACTAGCACGCATCGAACTTTCGCTATCATTCTTCTCACTTTTACTGTCATTCATCTTTCTTTGTTTCAGTACTTTCGGTCCAACTTTCACCATCATTCATTCCTTTTTCACTATCATTTATTCTTTCGATTTTTTTCACTTGCGATTTCTGCATCACGCCATTTCTACTTTCGTTCTCTCAATTTCGTTTCTTTCCACCTCACTTTCGTCCCTTTTAACATCCGTTACGGTTTTCAAATCGCTCTTTTTCTTTTTTTCCCAATTTTTTAACATTTTTTCGCCTCTCTTTCTCACCATCCTTCTCTTTAAAATGTGCATTCACGACACAACCGGTACTTACACTTTCTGTCATCAATTTCATATTTGCATTCATCATTTCCTCGTTCAGGTCACACTTCGCGCACACACCCTTCTTCCATCTGCACTAAACATCCACAAATCATTTATGTAATCGAAGGAATGCATATAACAGACCTCACACTTAACGAAATGACTGAAATCTAAATTAAAATCATGGAATGACAATGCCGCCGCCTTTTT
This sequence comes from Typopeltis vanoorti, assembly GCF_054136105.1. NCBI lineage: Eukaryota > Metazoa > Arthropoda > Arachnida > Uropygi > Thelyphonidae > Typopeltis > Typopeltis vanoorti. Next base: position 48,583,327 of record NC_143568.1, read on the forward strand.
TTTTTTTTTTTCTCTCTCTCTCTCTCTGCAGGTTACTAGGCCTAATAATAATGATTTCGTAATTTAGTTTAGACAAGAAAAATCACCCTCACTAATAATACCGGTAGCATACAACGTTTACAGCCGCTCTTACTCAAACAATTATGCAGATATACTTAATTATTCCTAATAATACTTATCTGAATCAGGAGCTCTTCCAATCGTGTCTGCAGCGCCTGGCTCACTAGTGACCTATCTTACCTTCTTTCCATTCCCTGGGTACCTTTCCTGCAGCCAGGTCAACGGAGCTGTCAGTTCTTTAGCACATTCTCTCAAAACCCGTGGTGAAATACCATCCAGTCCAACAGCTTTACTGATATCCAGAGTACTCAGTATTTGGAACACACTCTCTTCTTGCACCTCTGAACCTGCCTTATCCCTCTAGTATTAAAACCTTCTCCAGAATGAAATACTCCAATAAAGTGCTCATTGAACAATTCCACTATGTCCTCTACATCAGTCACTCGATTCCCATTTTTATCCCGCAATGTCGTTCTTCCACAATTGTTTCTCTGCCTACTGGCCACATACTAAAAAATTCCTTAGGATTTTCTTTGGATCTAGTGCCAAAGCTTTCCATAATAGATCTGTGATGGTGGGGAGAATAAGGGATCTTCCTATGGTTAGGCCAGAAATTTATAGAGTTAATCATTCCATTTAAAGAACAATTTATGTACAATTTACTTTTATCATTTCATATTTGTAGTTAGGTGTGCTGAAAATTTTTGACATTTATAAATGCACATGCAAGAGTGGTTCAAATCATACTATACTCTTGATTAATTACTGTCCCAATTACATGGGACATTAATAACTAATAACCTTTTTATTAAACTTTCATTTTATTTTTCAGGAAGGATCATATCATACTGTGTTAGGACTTGTTTCCATCATACTGGCTTTGATACAGGTAAGGAGCACATGTCTGTATTGGTTTTAACTTATAAGCGCTATTCAACTCGCATAATTTAAATCATAACTCACACATCAGAAAACTTGTTTTGAGCTTCTGTATATATGTACATTACACTAACATGTTTTATAATTGTGCAGGTTTTGATTGCCTTTTTCCGTCCAGCTCCAGATTCCCCCAAAAGGCCAGTCTTTAACTGGTTCCATTGGTTAATGGGAAATATTTCTCATGTTATTGCAGGTTGGTTACCTAATTGTATCAAGTATTTAAAATTTAATAGACTATAATATTTCTTATACAGAGCTTGTGCTGTTATTGATGTTTTGATTTTAATAAGCAGTTCTGCCATGATTATTTTAGGCTGAAATACAAGATTAGATTGACAGATATGTGGTGAACATATCTTTTCACCACACTTCCCAGTTCATCTCTCAGTAGCATTAATTTGAGGGAGAAGTCTTACTACAGTAATTGGCCAGTCTTGGGTGGAGGAGTGAGCAGTTTACCTGTTCTCCAGGTTTGAATTTTGCTCTGTACATGGATTGTTTTGTGAATATCCTCTTTAGGCGGGAGGTGAATTTTACTGCTTAGTATGCTGCCCTGCTCATTAGAAACCTGAAGTGGCTTGAAAAACCTCCATGTTTGGTTGAGAGCAGGATTTCTGAATTATAAAATAAAAAAAATCTCAGCACACCCATGGTACTAATGTAGTATAGGTTCCCAATTTTCATGGATGGGAGCCACATGGAAGGCCTATTTAAAAAAAAAAAAAAAAAAAAAAGTGTTTTCTGTCACCTATGGATAAGTTCTAAACAGACTAATTTTTGAATTGGCATCATCACTAATGCCACTTTAAAAATAAGCTTAGGACTTGTGAAATGTGTTTTGTTTCTATATAAATAAATCTTAAACCTAATTTTCACATTGGAATTGCTGCTTATAGCTCAGGCTTAGTGTTTAGTATATAATGATGCACTGTTTTGATTTTTTTGTACTGAAAAATGATTTTTGGCACTTAGTTAACTTTCAGTATTCTTGTGGGTTGATCTTCCCACTGATTAGTAATGATAAGGACTGGGGGTTTTGCTCTCCAGTTTTGAAATAATATGAATCTTCACCTATAAGATAAAATTTAATGGTAATTTTAACTACCGTGTATTATCGCATATAATGCGAAAAATTTATGGTAAAAAATACTACTTAAAGTTAGGGGTTCGCATTATATGCAGATCCTAAAAAATATAACATCTTATTATTTGTGCACCTCCGTAGTGCAATTGGAAGAACGACGGCACATTGCGCCCTTCGACTGGAATAGGCCTAAGTTCGATTCTCGTCACGACGGGAGGAATCTTTATCTGAACGATTTCAATCGAAGGTGAGGTAGCAGGGTTTTTTCTCCTGGAAACTTGGGTTTTTCATCCCACATACAGACAAATCAGCCATTCAGAACACATGCAATTTACAGACAAAAAAATACTAGTTGTGGTGGAAGTGGGCGGTAGATGGCATTGATGGAGACGATTCGTAGTAGAGGTTCGGTATAGTGGTTGAGACAGTTGTAGGTGTCCTTCCGCGATGAGTCTTCAGACTCCTTGGAGGTATCAGGAATAATAATAATAATAATATTAGACTTGCACACACAATATATACTACCTAATGCCTATGCAACCAAATCTACTTGAGCCACTTGCAATCGGCGACTGAGCGTGCATCGTATCTACGCATGTGCTCTCCATTGCCGAATGATAGAGCACAGTGAGATAGATAGATAGAGCACAGTTAGGTATATCGGTTTAACCACAGTTCATTTTAAATATTATTCATTAAACAAACCTAGCCTGAAAATGAGCCAACAGAAACGTAAACGTTCATCTTTTGAAGCAGGATTTAAATTACGTGTCATGCAGTTTGCAGAAGAACATAATAATAGTGTTGCTATGAGAGAATTTGGTGTAGCAGAGAGTAAAATTAGACTTTGGCGTAAGCAAAAAGACAGTCTTGAAAAAAATCCCCAAAACGAAATGTGCCTGTCGTGGAGGTGTAGCATCCTTTCCAGAACTCGAAGAAGAGCTAAATGAATGGATTTTGACGCAATGACACGATGGCATTATAGTAACAAGAAATGCAATTTGTTTTCGAGCTCTAAAACTCAAGAATGGTAAATTCAAGGACACGCCAGGTATTTCATCTTTTCTTGCTTCGCCTGGGTGGTGCAACAGATTTATGGAACGCAAAGCATTAACATTACGACACCGAACAAAAATTGCGCAGAAGTTACCAAAGCAGCTTGAAGAAAAAGTGCAGTTCTTCCATAAATTTATCATAAAATTACGGAAGTATCACGGATATGAACTTTCTGAAATTGGCAATATGAATGAGATGCCCATGTACTTTGATATGTCTGGGAATCGAGCAGTAAATTCAGCTGGTGAAAAAGGTGTCTTCATAAAAACAACAGGACATGAAAAAACGCATTTTACCATTCTAGCATGCATGGCAGATGGAACTAAACCGTCTGCATGCATGCTAGGCCAACAGTGATATTTAAAAGGAAGAAAACTCCGAAGCACATGAAATTTCCACCAGGTGTAATTGTTCGTGCCAATCAGAAAGGTTGGATGGATGAAGAAAGTGTACAATTGTGGCTGGATCAAGTATGGAACATACGTCCAGGTAGCCTTGTTACGTCAACAAAGCATGCTAGTCTGGGATATGTTCCTGGCACATTTAACAGAGGCAAGCAAAGAGAAAGCACATGAGCTATGTACAGACCTAGCAGTCATACCGGGTGGTCTGACTTCCGTTTTGCAGCTACTTGATGTCAGCTTGAATACGCCATTTAAAGATCACTTACATGAAAAATGGAGAGAATGGATGTCATCTGGTTTGGTGAAGATGACAAAGGGTGGGAATTTTCAGAAGCCGGAGATCACCCTAGTCACCAGCTGGGTTAAAGAAGCATGGGATTCGCTACCATCTGAAATGATTCAACGCTCATTTCTTAAATGTAGAATAAGTAATTCAATGAAAGGATCTGAAGATCACGTCATATACGAAAGCGAGGATGACGCACAACAAATTGGAGAGCATGAAGACGATGATGACAACTGCTACACTGATGACGCAATCCCTACAGATGAATTTATAAATGAAATGTTTGATGACTCAAAAGATGAAGAATTTAAAGGATTTTGACATTTTGTTTTAAAATAAATATTTCTTTTGTTAATTCGTATTGTATTATTTATAATGTTATGGAACAAGATTAACAGATCGCATTATACGTGGACATGGCATTTTAGGGCTAGTTTTCAAACAAAATTTCTAGTTCGCATTATACGTGGATTGCATTATACGCGATAATGTATGGTAGTTTACTTTTGGTTGAGATTTGCTACCCTTTTTCATGTATTGATAAATTATTTTGAAAATTAAAAATGCATAATTAAGCATATTTTGCATATATTGCTTCCTTTTAGTATAACTGAAGTAATTAAATTGGTCATTAAATAATGCTGACTGTCAAAAAAGAAATTTGCTGCCTGCATGCATAAAAATGGATGGATGTATGAATTTTATAGTTTTTTTTTTTTTTTTTAATCTGATTTGAAAGTTATCCAAAATTTGTCTAGCATCAGTGAATTGAGTGAATTAAAAAAAAAAAAAAAAAATTGCATTAACCTAGAGGTTTAATAATGCTATCTTTCAAAACTGCATATCAAATTAGCTGAAATTTAGCTGTTGATTTTATGCTTGTTGCCTTGGGCCATTCATTATTAATGTTTGATTAGTCAGTCAGTGCACAAGGATTTCATCTAGCCTCTTACTGCCTTTCCATTTTTTGATATTTGAGTTTTCTCAAATATCAAAAACATTCATCAGGCTCAATTAACACTACTTGACAATGCTGAGAAAATTTGAGATTCTTCAAAATGTGTTTTCAGTGAATGACTTTACATCACTTGACTTTGTAGTCATTGAAAAATTTAACTATCTCAAATTGGTCATTAATAATGACCAATTTGAGATTAGCATTACATCATCTGCAAGCAGCTGATATCTCCTTGCAATCCATTGCCAAAGTCATTAAGGTTGAATGATACAAGTTCCAATACTAAGTCCTGAGGGACTCTACTTGTAACTATCTGCTTCCTTGATACCACTCCCTTGTACACAACTCTAATACCCATCAGACAGCCAATCTGCAATCCAATTCACCAAACTGAATTGGATCGGCTTATTACGTGGCACCCTTTCAAATGCTTTTCGCTCATCACCTGCTCTTTTTTACTTTATTATGAAAAGCAGTTAGATCACTAAAACAAGAGTGCCCATAACAAATCCATGCTGACTCACAGATAACATAATCTTCATCTCCTCAATGCTGTATGGAGTTAATGATCCCAGTAAAGTGATCATTAACTCCACTATTTTCTGCATTGCTCAGTTGACTCCATTTCCATCAAATAATGTCATTCTTCCACAATTATTTCTCCTCCTACTGGGCATCATAACAAAAAATTCCTTTTGAATTTTCCTTGGATTTCAGGACAATCTCTTCTCATATTCAAGTTTTGCCTTCCTTGCAATGCTAGTCACTTTTTTAGCCTGAGTCCTATATTCCTCATGCAACTACTCTTCATCCTCCACTTATATTTTTTCTATAACCTCTCTTTCACTTGCAGTTTCCATTTCCACTTTTCACCAAGTCTTGCTCTCATTTTCACCCAATATATTCAACTTGCCATTGCTGCTAATAAATATTTCTTCTACCCATGCGCTGGTGATATCTCACCCTTCCAATTCTTCCGCCCACAGAACTGTCCTGGTATCCAGAAAATTCACCGAAAACAATTCATTGAAAGACAGTTTATCAAATGACAATTTACCAAAAGGCAATTAATCAAATAAATGATTAATCAAACAAAAGTTAATTGGAAAAGAAATAATTGAAAGGTAGATCTGTATTTAAGTTTTGTCGATCTGGAAAAGGCATATGATAAGGTGCCAAGAGAGAAGCTATTCAATACGCTACAGTTATATGGTGTCAATGGGGCATTATATCAAGCAATACTGAGTCTTTATTTGAGTTGTAAGTCAGCAGTTAGAATTGAAGTACAGGAAGATGGTTTAATGTTAAATCTGGTGTGAGACAAGGATGTACATTATCCCCTCTGTTATTCATTATCTATATGGATCACATTATGAAAGAAAGTGGTATTAAACATGATATCAGAATTGGAGATGTTAATGTCAGCTCTTTGCTTTATGTGGACATTGTTATACTTCTAAATAAAACTGCTACAAGTTTGCAAGATTCCCTGATTAAATTGAATAACTGTTGTAATAGCTATGGTATGAAGGTGAGCATTAAAAAGACAGACAATGAAAATAGGTAGATTTGTTGAAAATGTCAACACTGCATTGTGTTGACTGTGAATGGAGAACCTGTGGAACAAGTAAAACATTTCAACTACTTAGGCATGATTTTTAGTGAAGATGGTAAATTAAATATGGAAATAGACAACAGAATCAACGAAGCTAGTATGATAGGAAGTCAATTGAATAAATTCATATGGAATAAGAGAGAAATTAGTTGGAACACTAAATTAGCTGTATACAAGAGTGTTCAAACCAGTTTTAACTTATGCATCTGAGAGCTGGATCAGAAGTAAAACACTTGACCAAAGACTAGAGACCGCAGATATGAGAGTCTTGCAAAAGATTAGAGGCATGAACAGATGGCATCAATGGTAATATCATATTAAAAACGAGGATATTAGGAAAGAACTTGACATTGTCAGCATCCAGGAATGTGTTAGCAGAGCTAATCTCAGGTGGTATGGTCACTTAAACAGAATGGGCAAGGAAAGATTAGCAAAACAAGTGTTCTCTGCCAGGTTGGCAGGAAAACGACCCAGAGGAAGACCAAGATATAGGTGGATTGATACGGTACAAAGTGCCTTAGATGACAGAAATATAAGATCTGATAATGTTGGAGTTTACAAGTAACAGACTGATTTGGAGGAAAATTGTAGATAGGAAGTTAGTAGTGATGTAAATTTTTCATGTAGTACTATCATATCCTGTACACCCATTGAGGGTACATGTCAGGAATTTGATGATTCCTCAAAAAAAAAGTAATTCATCAAAAACCAACAATTCATTGAAAAATTGGTTCATCAAAACTACAAATCATCAAATGAATAGTTTGCTAGAAAATTATAAGGCACGTGAACTGCAGTTTTTAATAGGTTAACTTGTAAATTGAAGCATAGTATGATATTCCCTTTATATTTATTATGTAGACGTTTGGCTTTTTTGAGGGATATTCCTTTTAGTCAGTATATGTATTTTATGTGTATTTCTCACAATCTGCAAAAGATTATACAAAAAATCTTAATTAGTATTATAATTGTTATTCCCCCACCCTTATCTTCCTCTCTCCTCAGCCAAATGGCTGGTGGGTAACAATGCTATTTTACTAGGGAATAATTAGAGAACAAGATGGTTTTCTATTTGTTTTCCTTATCTGGTAAGTGTTTTATATCCAGAGATATGTATGTTCATTGGGTCATGTTTGCAGGATGAAATGCCTGAGTTTCCAGGAGTCAAAACCCTGCCATCTCCATATGAGACCAAATAACTCTCCTTCAGTTGAAGAGGACTGATAAAATATTTTTCATGTTATGCACAGGATTATAATTCAGGTCTTTCTAACTAATCTGCTTTGTTTATACCAACTGAACTAGAAAAGCTCCATTATTAGTGGTATTAGTATGTGACGTCCAAATATATGAGTTACATGGGATGAATTTTACTCCTATTTGATATTTGAACCTTTTACAAAAATTTGTTGAGCCATTCCAATTTTCAGTTCAATTATGTTCGGGGCTTCAAAGGGATGCGTCAAAATTTTATATTGCATTAACTTTTTGACTTAGTGGAATTCCCAAAGTCAGAATTTGTAAAATATACAAAAAGTCTGTGTGGTTCAGTTTTAGTTCCAACAGGATCACTTTTATTAGAAATTTTGGTAAAGAAGTCTAGAAATTATATTAATAATACTGCTCTAGATGAATGAAATATAATAAAATTATATAGTTATGATCTATATTAAAAATTGTAAGTTTTGATTTCAGTCTAGTCATTGTTGTAGTGAAAAAATTAGGTAGAACGAACCTTTTTATCTAGTGATAAATCGCTGTCTACACAATGAAGTAGCAGATATGCTTACAGAATAATGTTGTAAGAAAACAATAATTATCACCTCTCAATGACCACCTACATGCTGTCTACATCTTGGGTGACATTAGATATTCTTACCGAACACTTTAAAACAATAGTTTTCAAGAATATTCATCTATTGATGAATTATATGAAAATTCATCAAAAAATTATCAGTGAATTGTTTTTTCGATCAATTTCATTTGTGATGAACTGTCATTTCATGAATTGTTTAATCGATGAACTGCCATTCGTTAAATTGTCATTTCATGAATTGTTTAATCGATGAACTGCCATTCGTTAAATTGTCATTTCAGTTAATTGTTTATTCAACAAATTGCTTTAATGATTTGTCGTTCGATGAATTGCCATTCAGTAGACTGTCTTCTGATTAACTGTCATGGAATCAAGTGTACCAAGCTGATTTCTAAAATTAAGACAAAGTATGGTAATCCTGTTGAGTATTGGTATGGCTAAAGGGACTTCTAAATCTAATTCTACAGAGCTTAGATAATTAATAATAAAATTAACTTTTTCTTGACATTACAAGTTTTACATGTATCTTTATAACTTGAATAGCAGTGCATTTTGGTAATAAACCTTTCTTATTTTCAGTTATTGCCATTTTCTATTCTGTTCAATTGCCATCATCTGGTTTGCCATCTGGATTCTACTGGGTGTTGACTACCATCATTGTAATTTATGGCGTTGCTCATCTTGTTCTGCAGCTTCACACATGGTACATAGAAAAGAAAAGTAAGAACAGAATTTTAGGCTTATTTTTTTTTTAAAGGCCTGTTATTGAATTATTGCCAAATTATAATATTCAAGATATTTAAGTAGCAGGATTTAATAACTTTTCTCTTAAATGATCATATATATTCCCTTACAATGTTTTGCACATACAGTATATACAGTTAGTAGTTTAGGACATGTCAATTATAAAATGCCACCATAACTCAGTTACATCACATTTGCCTGTTAGCTGGGAAGACTGATTTGAATTCCATACATAATATGAAGAACTTGTACAGAATTTTCTAATTGATGGTGAGATAGACATGATACGATTTTCCTACCTGGAATTTTAGTAATTTTTTTATCCTGCATAATTAGCATGCAAACTAATCAGAGCACAAGCAGAAATTAAGACTGTGAATAGAAATAACCATCCTGTTCCATTATTTTTGACTTTCAATGTCCCAGTGGGGTATAGTGTAGGCCTGAATATAAACTTATGATACAGACATGTGGTCATCTTGAAACTTTAGCCATAACATAATGTGGTCATACTGCAACAAGTGAAACAGCAAAAAACTGATATCCTCCATTCATTCACTAACCTTTTCAGCTTAATCACAACAGGGATAGGGTGGTGATAATAATAATAATCACTCCATCCCTGCCTTATGAAGCCTTTAATAAGGCTGCATCTGGAATGCTGTGCATAAATCTAGTCATCTGGATTATGTGGAGTGAAGTGGTGGAGAGGATCCAGAGGCAAGGAAGAGGGAGCATTCCATAGACCTGTCATAATCTGATAACAGATTAAAGGTCTGTGAAATTCAAAAACTAGCTAATAGCTGAAAGAGAGGAGACATGATAGGAGCATATAAGTTATTAAAGAGGTTTTATCGGATAGACATTGAAGACTTTTCAGTACATGGCAGGAATCAAGGGTTACCTTTGGAAATTGTGCAAGAGTGTAGTTAGCATGGATGTTAGGACTAAATTTTAAGCTTGGAGGGTGATGGATGGGTTGCCAGAGGTGGGTGCAAGTGCTTGATTGGTGAATGAAATTAAGGAGAGGTATGATAGGTATTGTGTTAAATACTGGCTAGTGGTCTCCTGTGATGAGTCTTCTGCCTCCATGATATGGGTATCATAATGAGGAGTTAGCTGGAAAAGAGATCAGTACAGCTTGGGAGATTTTCAAAAACTGTTTAGTAAATGCAATGTCTAAATGTATTCCAAGGGTGAGAAGGTTAAATAAGGTGGGTGTGAGATGGATGAATAAAGAGATTAAGCATGCGATACAGAGAAAAAGGACATTGTGGAGGCAGCATAAGAGAATTGGAAATAACCAATTCCATGAGGTCTACAAAGACCAAGCAAGGAGGGCGACTTGTTTGGTGAGGGTAGCTAAAGAGAGGTATGAACAGCAGTTAGCTAATGAAGCCAAAAAGAATCTTAAGGAGTTCTTTCGATATGTAGCCAGCAAAAGAAAGAATAATTATGGAAGGATGACATTGATTGGAGAAAATGGTATAAAGACAGCTGATGCAGAATGTGTGGTCGAGATACTTAATGAGCAGTTCATAAAGATCTTTCAATCTTGTGAATGTGACTTCATTGAGGGATTGAGAGCAGTTGATGATGGGGAGGAGAGACTGATTGTAAGTGAGCAAGAGGTGTATGGAGAGTTCAGTAAACTAGATGTTGATAAGGCTGTGGGACTTGATAATATATTGCCACATATTCTGAAAGAATGTGCCAGGGAGTTGACATCTGCCTTGACATATTTTTTTAATATGAGTCTTGCACTTTGTCAAGTTCCTAAAGAGTGGAAGGAGTGCAAGATTGTGCTACTTCATAAAGGAGGTGATTGAACTCAAGCATCCAACTATAGGCCTATCTCTGCATGTCAGGTGTTGTAGTTAAGTTGTTGGAGAAGCTTGTGAGAACTAGGATCCAGAGTTGGGTTGATAACAATGGTATTATATTTGATGGACAGCATGATTTGCTAAAGGGAGGTCATGTTTTAGTAATCTACTTACTTATTACAATAAAGTGACTGTTTCCTTGGACAGAGGAAAAGGATGCACAGTAATATACTTGGATTTTGCAAAGGCTTTTGATAGAGTTCCTCATGATAGGTTGACAGTCAAACTAGAGCAGATGGGGTTGGATATTAGATTGGTGCATTGGATTGGAGACTGGCTATCTGATAGGTATCAACAAGTTGTGTATGGGGGAGCAATGTCCAGGAAAAGGAAAGTCACTAGTGGAGTACCTCAGGGGTCTGTTTTAGGGCAATTGCTGTTTAACTTGTATATTAATGATATAGGTGAAGATTTGGATGGAGATATTCAGATGATGCAAAGTTGGGATGAACCATGAAGTGTTGTGAAGATGTTGTGGCCTTACAAGAAGACTTGAATAGATTTAGTGATTGGGCACGGAAATGGGGATGCGAGTTCAATGTTGCAAAATGTAAGGTTTTAAAATTTGGAAAACAAAGATGGGATGCAGAATTTATGCTTGTTGAGAATATATTGTTGGAGGTAGAGGAAATAAGAGATCTGGGGGTGATAGTGGATAAGGATCTAAAACAAAGCCTTCTGGGAATGATGCAGAGGACACTGATGTGTAGAAGTGGGGAGATTCTTGTTCCATTGTATAAGGCTTTGATTAGGCCACACATGGACTATTGTGCCCAGATTTGGTCACTGGGTTTTCAGAAAGGTGAAAAGATGTCGGAAAGGGTCGAAAGGAGACTAAGGTAGTTTCTGACCTCTGGAATGTCAAGTATGAGGAAAGATTGAGAAGATGTAATTTGCATAGTCTGGTGGACAGGAGGAAGAGGGGGAGATATGATAGAGACCTACAACTTGGTAAGGGGTTGTTATAGGATCAATGCATGTTTTACAGAGAATAGTGGGAGATCAGGGGGAGAACCAGAGGTCATCCCTGGAAACCGTATAAAGAGGGTGTGAGTAGGGGAGTGAGAGACAGGTTTTTTTTTGTGCAGAGTTATGAATGATTGGAATGCCTTGCCTGAGAATGTGGTGTCTGCAAAGAGTTTGAATGTGTTTAAAACCTGGTATGATGAGCTGTGTGTGTGTGTGATAAAAGAACCTCGCAGATGAGTCTTTGACTCCATGAGGTCTTGGGGTGGTAATAATAACTTTCAGTTAATTGAAGTATGTCCTCTAATGTATATTTGTGTCATCCTCTTTTTCCCTGCTATCTTTACCTCCATTATGTCATCATATACATTCTCTGAAATTTCATCTTACTTCGTATGATTGTCTTCTTCAGTACTCGGAACTCTTATTTCATGGAAAACTTCATTCGTTTTTTTTTCCCTGCCAATTAACTCAGCTTTACAACATTACATTCAAATACTCCAGTTCTTTTCCAATCTTCTGTGTAACAGCTGGTCTCATAACCATAAGAATGCATTCCATATAAATGTTTTATAAATCTTTTTCTTTATCTTTTTACTTTTTTGTAATAAATGATCTCTTTTCTTTACCCAGGACTTGAAGGGGATAAATTAACTGTAGGAAGGGTACAAAGGTGGATAACAAAGATGGTCTCAGGACTCTACAATGTTAGTTATGAGGATCAGCTGAAGGAGTGTGGACTGCAGAGTTTGGTAGATAGGAGAGGTGATATGATTGAGACTTTTTAAACTGTTGAGAGGTGGTTGACACTGGAAGTTCTTTCATTTAGTTGAACAGCAGGAAGGAGTCATGACAAGGGGCCATTCCTGGAAGTTACAAAAGAAAACCGTGAGAAAGAGGGTGAGGAATGGTTTCTTTGCATGGAATGCATTGCCTGATGGAGTGGTGAGAGCGAAAACAGTCAATGCATTTAAGGAGTGGTGTGATAGACTTTGAGTTTCCTAGGAGGGACCTCCCTTGATGAGTCTTGATACACTTCTTTCTTAGAAAGAACCTCCCACGATTATTATTCAGGACTCCATGGAGGCCTGAATAATAATAATTATAAAAATATATATTCATAAATTCTTCATATTCCTAACCTTCATCTTGAACAGTTCCTCCAAAATAATGAATATTTTGTTTGTTCAGTGTTCTTCCTTAATCACTGTTTGGTCTATTTTTTGTTCTTTTTAATCTGACATTATTGTAGTTTTTGTTGCATTTATATTCTATATATTCAACTAAAGTATCTTCCATCTTAAATCTGTTTAAAATCCTGCTGATTCTTGGCTAATATAGCTATAAAAGCATATATGTATCTGCACTCCAACTATGTATATTCCTTCATTCCTCTTACTACTTTCTTTATACTGTATCTTGAAAAGAGTGTTTGCAACCTTGTCTTACCCCTTTACTTTTACAGTTGCTTTATTTTCCTGCTTTAATATCATTTTTTGATTAGCATAGTGTCTTCTATCTCTCCAGTCAGTTTCATTATTTCAAAAGCTTGTTCCATTATACATTGTATGCCATTCCTAAATCTATGCAAACAATGCATATAGATTTTTCCCCCCATTCTTCTGTCTGTTGTTCTTAATGCTAGTATTGCTTTTCTAGTTTCTTTCCATTCTGAAATCCATACTAGTCTCTACCTAAATTAATCTCTGAAGCATGACCAAATAAGCTTAATTGTGCTTCAGAGATTCATTTAGGTTGCTGCCATAGTGTCATAGAAATCATACTTCCTGACAAATTGACCCAATTGCTTTAAACTGCGCTCTCTTTGCTACGTCTCTCAGATTTTTTTGAAAGTTGATATTTCATCTTTTCTTGCAGTTTAACAGTTATTATTATTTAATAATAATATTCAGGCCTCCATGAAGTCGAAAGACTCATCGTGGGAGGTCCTTCCTAAGAAACACAGTCTATCAAGACTCATCGAGGGGAGGTTTCCTCCCCTAAGAGACACAGTCTATCATACCACTCATTCACCATTCTCACTCTCACCACTCATCAGGCAATGCATTCCACGGTTCAACCACCCTCTGTGCAAAGAAACCACTCCTTACCCTCTTGCTCACAGTTTCCTTTCGTAACTTCCAGGGATGGCCTCTTGTCATGACTCCTTTCCGTTGTTCAACCAAGCGAAAGAACTCCCCAGTGTCAACCCTGTAACCACATCTCAACAGTTTAAGTCTCAGTCATATCACCTCCCCTTCTTCTATCCACCAAACTCTGCAGTCCACATTCCCTCAGCTGATCCTCATAACTATCATTGTACAGTCCTGAAACCATCTTTGTTATCCACCTTTCCACCCTTTCCACACTTAATTTATCCCCTTCAAATCCTGGGGACCAAATCTGAGAACAATAGTCCAAGTGTGGTCTGATCAGGGTCTTATACAACAGAATGATAACTGTTTTATCTCTGCAGGTCAGTGTTCTTCTCATTATTGCAGCAATCCTCTGTTACCTTCACCACCTTTGCAATATGTCCCCTAAATTTCAGGTTTCTATCAATCATCAACCCCAGATCTCTTGTCTCCTCTACTACTGCCAGTATAACTCCTCCCATAGAGTATGCAGTGTCCCATCAATGTTTCCCAAACCTCAAGACATTACATTTTGCTGCATTAAACTGACATCCCATTCTTTTGCCCATCTATCTAGCTTATTCAAATTCTCTTATAGGGCTGTCGCATCTGCACTATTACTAATAATCCTTCCCAGCTTCGCATCATCTGCAAACAAGCGAATATCCCCTTGCAATCTACTGACAATGTTATTGATATAAAGGTTAAACAATATAGGTCCCAGTACTGGTCCCTGTGGGACACCACTTGTAACCCTCTGCTTCCTTGAAACTGTTACACAACTCTCCGATACCTGTCGGACAGCCAATCCTGAATCCAGTTGACCAATCTGACATCCAGACCCATGTGCTGCAACTTAAATATCAGCTTATTTTAGGTAATTCATTGCTTGCTTGTTTATTTTGCACTTGGTTAGGTCAAATAAACTTCCAACAACTTTCTCTAAATCCAGAATAATTCAATAATAAGGTGATACACCTGTTGGCAACTCGTATAGTTAAATATGACCTCCCCTATTGCTTCCTCTTAGTATCGCCACGTTTGGGTCTGCCTCCCACTGACAAGACCTCAATGAAGGTTGAAACCGGTCTGGTAGTGGCCCTTCCCTTAATGCATAGCAGTATACATATATGCGAGGAGATGTGCTTTGCATTATGGGAGATACTGAGACAAGGATTGATGAGAGCTTGGTCCACCTTTGCTTAGAGTTGCACCACCTTCTTCAGTCCTGAAGATATTTTCAGGCACAAACTTTGTTTGCTTACACTTGGATAAAGGATTAAACTAAATTTATTATAGTCTAACCAAGTGCAAAATAAACTTCCAAAATCCCATTATGTCTTTAAAATATTCTTTTCATCTCTTTATTACCTATAAGTAATCCTCCCCCTTTTTTTTTTTTTTTTTTTCATGTACTTTACTTTTTGTTTTGGGACCATAGGGATATGCAGCGATTATTTGATATGCCTTGTCAGTTTTTCTTATTAAAACAATTATTATGAAATAGAAAGTATTGTGTTATGAAAGTATTCAAATCATTAATAAACAAGTGCAGCATTTACAAAATAGTGCATTTCAGCTTGCAAAGATCAAGATTGTTCTCTTGCTTAGTTTTTCTAGGTCAGTTTTCACTTGATTCCTTAGTCAATCTTTGCCACAGGTAAATAGGGTTTTCTCTTCAAAGAAACTTGGATTTTTAACCCTTCAACTGAAAAATCTGCCAAGAAAGAACCAGAATCATTGTTTGTGTCATATATCAAAGTATATAATTCAGTTATTCTATAAAATAATGGATTGTATTTGTTATGAAATAAAATTCTTATTTCATACTCTACTAGGTAATTTATGAAATACTTATTTATTCTATAGAATAACTAATTTTAGGTAAATATATATATAAATATTGGTTTGCAAAGTTTTGCAATTTCCAGTTATATTTCTAAAATGTTTTTCACTGCCATAATTTGTAAGCTGATGAATACAAGTGAAGAATATAATAGTAAAAATAATGTTAATGCAAAGAGAGTGAAAAGAGACATTTGTTTTATTGCACTTGATGAACTATGACATTTTGAACTGCACATGTTTCTTTTCACACAAACATTGTGTTGCCTGACCTCTATGATTTTGGTTACATGCTTTACAAAATCCTAATTTTTATCAGTTGATTGTGCTGTAGATCTTCAAAGAGACTTTGAATGGCATTGTTTTAGTGTTATGGCAGTAGGTTTTAATAGTACAATAATAATAGTTGGTAATGGTATGATAATTGCATGTTTTATTATTCCATTCCCAATTTATATAACCCATCCTCAGTTTTTTTTTTTTCTCAAGTATAGCAGCTAATGCAGAATGATCATCTTTTCTCAATCTACTTCAGGAACTTTAATACTCACAGTAGAACTAATACAAGCTTCAAGATGTCTGGTGTCAGAAGTATTTATTTCATTATTATTACCACCTCAAGACCTCTTGGAGTGAGACTCATCTGGGAGGTCCCTTTATTTCTCACACACACACAGCTCATCATACAGTGTTTTAAACACATTCAAACTCTTTGCGGACACCACATTCTCAGGTAAGGCATTCCAGTCATTCACAACTCTGCACAAAAAAAACCTGCCTCGCACTCCCCTACTCACACCCTCTTTATACAGTTTCTAGGGATGACCTCTGGTTCTCTCCTGATTTCCCACTATTCTCTGTAGAACTTCTCCAGCATTGATCCTATAACAACCCCTTACCAACTTGTAGGTCTCTATCATATCTCCCCTCTTTCTCCTGTCCACCAGACTCTGCAAATTACATCATCTACTTCCAACAATATATTCTCACCAAGCATAAATTCTGCATCCCATCTTTGTTTTCCAAATTTTAAAACCTTGCATTTTGCAACATTGAACTCGCATCCCCATTTCCGTGCCCAATCACTCCATCTATTCAAGTCTTACTGTAAGGCCACAACATCGTCACTACACTTCCTGGTTCATCCCAACTTTGCATCATCTACAAACAACTGAATATCTCCATCCAAATCTTTACCTATATCATTAATATACAATTTAAACAGCAATGGACCTAAAACAGACCCCTGAGGCACTTCACTAGTGACTTTCCTTTTCCTGGATATCGCTCCCTCATACACAACTTGTTGATACCTATCAGATAGCCAGTCTCCAATCCAATGCACCAATCTAATATCCAACCCCATCTGCTCTAGTTTGAATGTCAACCTATCATGAGGTACTCTATCAAAAGCCTTTGCAAAATCCAAGTATATTACTGTATATCCTTTTCCTCTGTCCAAGGAAACAGTCACTTTATTGTAATAAGTAAGTAGATTACTAAAACATGACCTCCCTTTAGCAAATCATGCTGTCCATCAAAGATAATACCATTGTTATCAACCCAACTCTGGATCCTAGTTCTCACAAGCTTCTCCAACAGCTTAACCACTACACCTGACACACAGATAGGCCTATAGTTGGATGCTCGAGTTTGATCACCTGCTTTATGAAGTGGCACAATCTTGCACTCCTTAGGAACTTGACCAAGTGCAAGACTCATATTAAAAAAATATGTCAAGGCAGATGTCAACTCCCTGGCACATTCTTTCAGAATATGTGGTGATATATTATCAAGTCTCACAGCCTTATCAACATCTAGTTTACTGAACTCCCCATACACCTCTTGCTCACTTACAGTCAGTCTCTCCTCCCCATCATCAACTGTTCTCAATCCCTCCATGAAGTCACATTCACAAGATTGAAAGATCTTTATGAACTGCTCATTAAGTATCTCGACCACACATTCTGCATCAGCTGTCTTTATACCATTTTCTCCAATCAATGTCATCCTTCCATAATTATTCTTTCTTTTGCTGGCTACATATCGAAAGAACTCCTTAAGATTCTTTTTGGCTTCATTAACCTACTGCTGTTCATACCTCTCTTTAGCTACCCTCACCAACAAAGTTACCCTCCTTGCTTGGTCTTTGTAGACCTCATGGAATTGGTTATTTCCACTTCTTTTATGCTGCCTCCACAATGCCCTTTTTCTCTGTATCGCATGCTTAATCTCTTTATTCATCCATCTCACACCCACCTTATTTAACCTTCTCACCCTTGGAATACATTTAGACATTGCATCTACTAAACAGTTTTTGAAAATCTCCCAAGCTGCATTGATCTCTTTTCTAGCTAACTTCTCATTCCATGCTACACCCACAGGCTGTCTCCTGAGCTCTGCATAATCACCCCCTTGTAGTTCCACATATACCTCTTTCTCACAGAGGTCCTCACACTGCTGGTAACCACCCAAGTAATCACCTCATGGTCACTCTCACCAATTGGTGGATGATTTGACACCTCATTTACAATTACATTCTCTGATGAGATGACCAAATCCAAGACCCTCAATCCTCGTGTGCCCTCTGTTACATACTGTCTGAGGTAGTTATCCCTCAAAAACTCAAGAATATCATTTACTTTACTTCCAGTTGCTATCTCATCATTCCAGTCTATATTGTCCTAATTAAAATCACCCATAATGATCGCCGTTTTCTTATTTACTTGGCTAATTTGATTGTACATTTCATTATCACTACCATCCACAATACCTGGTCTAACAACATCCCACCAAGTATTTCATTCCATTCACCTGTATCTCACACCATACTGCCTCAAAACCACTGGCACTATTTCCCTCTTGCATCTCCACTTTGTATGGACACAACTCTTTCTCTATCATCAATAGCTCTCCCCCCTCCCTTTTTACCCTCTTTCCTCAAGAAACACATCATACCCTTCCATCTCTATTCCTGTCAGGATGTCATCCTCTTCCAACCATGTCTCACTTATTCCGACAATCTTTGGGTGCACAGATGCAATTAGTGCAACCATTTGTATACAAACACAACAGCACTCATTTCTGGATCTACAGCTGGTTCCACTGATACTACCACTCACTCGATGTGATCTCTCCATGCTCGACTGGGGCCATTTCCCTTTCTGCTTCTTCATTTTAAAACCCTTTTCAATTCCAACTGTTTCCTCTTGATCCCTGGTCATCTCATTCCTTTCGTGTCTACACATGCTCACCTCCTCTTGGAGCATCCACCTTTCTCATGCTGTGTACCCCTATCCACCCTGAGCCTACCCGTTTCCCTGCTGCTCTTGCACATCCATTCTCTCATTTTCTATACTCATACCACTCACTTCCCCATTCATAACCACCACTTCAATCTCTCCTGTCTTACTCTGACACTCTTCCACATCACTTCCCACTTGATCTGATTCATTCTCTCTATTCACTTCTCTACCTTCCAGCAGCAGTCTCTCCAAGCGACTCACACCATTACCACTCAAATGCAGACCATTGCTCCCATATAGCTCACTTCGTCCCTCAAACTCATGCCACACATTAACAGGCTACACTCCCTTCTCCTCACACATTTCAGCCAGCATATCATTCATAATCCTTGCTCTCCGCCTCATTTCACCACAGTCATACCTAGGCAACATGCTAACTACCCTTCCTATCACAATATTTTCTTTTATCCTTCTAAGCAGCCTCCTGATATCCATTCTGACACACTGTTTGCCCTCTCTGAAATCATTCGTAACTATTTTGCTCGCTCCTCCCTCATATCCAATGCCTCAATCACTCTACTCATTTTACTGCCTGGAAAAACATACCTTGTGCATTCTATCCTCCAGCATGCCTTTAATAATGGAGTCGCCATTCATTCCATCATTATTTATTTTAATAGTTTTTACCTGAATTTTCTTAATGTTATTCCGCATCCATTTCATATCTTGCATCATCCAATGCAATTCAACTTCTGAATCTCAAGACACATTCTCTGTATCATTCAATCTTTGTAACTCTCAACCCCCTCTTCTCACTTTCACTCTCATTTATCCTTGTTTGTTTCCGTACTTTCGGTCCAAGATTCATCCAACTTTCGCTATCATTCTTCACATTTTCACACTCATTCATCTTTCTTTGTTTCTGTTCTTTCAGTCCAAAATGCGTCGGACTTTCACTATCATCCATTCTTTAGATTTTTTTCACTTTTGATTTCTGTGTCACACCATTTCTAGTTTCTTTCTTTCTCTTAATTTCGTTTCCTTCTGCCACTCTCACATCACGTTCGTTCCCTTTTAATATCTGTTATGGTTTTCAAATTGCTCGTTTTCTTTTTTACTGATTTTTTTTTTTTAACTTTTTTCACCTCTCTTACTTACCATCCTTCTCTTTCAAATGTGCAACCATTTTCCCCCCAGCAATGTCGCTACTAACACACTTTCTGTCATCAATTTCATATTTGCATTCATCAATTCCTCATTCAGGTCACACTTCACACACACCCTCCTTCCATCCTCACGAAATATCCACAAATCATTTATGTAATCGAAAGAATACATATAACAGACCTCACACTTAACGAAACGACTGAAATCTAAATTAAAGTCATGGAATGACAATGCCGCCGCCATTTTTTGCAGGTTACTAAGTCTAATGGTAATGATTTCATAATTAAGTTTTGGCAAAAAAAAATCCCCCACACTAATAAAACCAGTAGTGCACAATGTTTATAGTCTCTCTTACTCAAAAAATTACGCATATATATTTAATTATTCCTAGAAAACTTATCCCAATCAGGAGCTCTTCTTATACATGTCACTGTGCTTAGGGGAGTACCACTGTTTTATTTATTTTACTATTTTATTTATTATTATTTGTTTTTGCTTGCAAACTTAAATTATCTTTGGTATATTCATGTTCTTTTAGTTTTCTTCCTATTGCACAAAATACACAATATGTTTGAGCCAAACACATCAGGCATGTCTACATCCAATCCACATTCTAGTTTGCACCCAATGTAAATATGTGTGCCTGGCATATATTCTTTAAAACCTACTACACATTTCATTTTGTTGCAACTTTCTTCAATATCTACATTTTTATTTATATTTGTATCCGATAGAGAAATTTAGTACTGTACTATTTTGTTTTCTTTATAGGAAACATTTTAATTTTGAATGGTTTCCAAAGCTTTGCTTAATCTTCATCTTTTCTATTCCCAAATATATCTTTTGGTAATAATGAAGTAGATAAACCTGACTTTGGTGCAGCACCAGATATTGCTTCATTCTTTTAACATGAATAATATTAGTTTTTTCATGAATTTGTCAAAATGTGACAGTGCCTTACTCAATTTACTCATGATATTATCCTACATTCAAGCTATCAATATATTTTCAGTATCTTGATTTTTGCTCTTTCTACAGTAATCTTAACTTTGACTATGCCTTTAACTATAACTTGAAGTATAATTTTCAGATCTGACCACATATCTTGCAAATTTTCTATTATTAATCTGCATCTAAATACACATACCAACCACTGAATTAGTAACTTTTATTTAATACAGTGTTGGGCCTGCTTTAACTCAAATTAGATTGCATATGCAGTTTGGCATCAATTTCACAAGGTATTGGATTGTATCTATGTCTATCAGATAGTCCTTTAACTGGCTCAGATTTGACAAAAGAGGACTTTGCTTCCTGATCTCTTTCTAACATGTCTCATACATTCTCAATAGAGTTCAGATCTGGGTTTTTGGTAGCCAGGAAAGATTATTATTATGGCCAGCTCCAAGGAGTCCTTAGACTTATCAAGGGAGGCCCTAAATATCATGTCAAGAACTATTCTGCATTCACACAGTATCTATTATACTTTGCTTTTAACTCATTCATAGTCATGGCACCCACAACAGACTCTGGCAGCTTATTTAACTCATTCACCACTCTCCAAGTAAAAAACCTAGTTTTAACACCCTTGCTTACTACACTTTTGCTCAGTTTCCATAGATGGCCCTAGTTCTCCCACCACCAGACCTGTTCTGAAAAATTTCCTCTGAATTAATCTTGTAAAAACCCCTCAGTAATTTGAATGTTTCAATCCTTTTCCATCTATCAACCAATTTCTGTAACCCACAGATCTTCAATCTGTTCTCATAAGGTTCATTCTATAGACCAGCTATCATCTTGGTCACTTGCCTCTGGATCCTCTCCTAACTCATCACCAAGAAATCCTGGTGCCCAGATCTGCATGCAGTAGTCAAGATGGGGTCTTATCAAGGCTCGATAAAGAGGAACAATAACCTGCTTGTCTCTGCTCGTCGAAGTATTCTTCGGTAACCAAGTGATCTGATGATCTGATCTAGCCACTTTTGCTATGCCCTCTAAACTTTAACTTTTTATCTACTAACACTCCCAAGTCTCTGACTTCATCAATTTCCTGGAGTATGGTTCCACCAATGTGGTTTCCCTCTGTTAATTTTTTCACCCCAAAATGCACAACCTTACACTTTGCCACATTAAACTGACATCCATTCTCTTTGGCCCAGTCTGCCAATCTATCTAAATCATCTTGCAAAATTTTGACATTATGTGTAGTCCCTATTGCTCTACCCAACTTTGCATCATCGGCAAATAAATGAACAGTTACTCTCAGATCCTTTCCTGTATCATTAATGAACAAATTAAATAACAGTGGTCCAAGAAGAACCCTGCAGCACACCACTTGTCACAGGCCTTCTATTGGACTCTACTCCTGAATAAACTACTCTGATATCTCTCCATCAACCACCTTCCTGTCCATCTCACCAACCCTATATTCATACCCATGTGCTGCAGTTTACTGATTAGAATTCCTGTGGTATCCTGTCAAAGGCCTTAGCAAAGTCCAGCAGTATCACTGTAAACTCATTACCCTTATCCAGTTAAGCTGTCACTGTATTATAGAATGTGAGCAAGTTACTGAGGCATGATTTACCCTTCACAAAACTATGCTGCTCCCCCCCCCCATAGAGTATCACATTTCCATCTATCCATTCCTGTATTTTGTTCTCGACTTATTTCTCCCAAATGTTGATAACGACTCCTGATATGCCGATCAGTTTGTAATTTGCAACAGCAGTCTTGGAGCCTCCTTTATGCAGTGGAACTATTTTCCCTTCTTTCCACCCCCAGAGGGACTGCAGAGCTGAGACCTAAACAATATGGTCAAGGTCACTGATAATTCTTTTGCCACTTCATGTAAGGCTCGAGCTGGTATATCATCCAATCCCACAGATGTATTCACATTAAGGTCTGTAATTATACTATTCACCTCCATTTCATTCACCTCAATTCCCGTATAAGCCTTTGGTTCCCTCATTCCTGCAATATCACTGCCTGGATGATGTACTCTTGCTAAGTGTTTGCTTAGTTTGCTTTGTACTATTTCGACTAATTCAGTTACCTCCCTATCTCCCTGCCATTGGCATTCTTTAAAATCATTCTGCCATATAAATTTTTTCTTTTATTCGCAGCATATCAAAAGAAATGTTTCGGATTCTCTTTAGCTTATGTGCCTGCAGATCACCTTTCTTCTTAAATTCCCTCCACAATTGTTTCTTTTTTTTGCAGCTCAAGCTTAATGATGTTATTCATCCATTTAACTCGCACTTGATTTACTCTCTGGACTCTAGATATGCAGTCAGCCATTACCTCCCTCAAATGCTCCTTTACCTGTTTCAATGCACTATCAATATCCAGCCCTTGCAGTTTTACATACCATGGCACTGATCTAAGCAATCTTCTAAGCTTGTCATACTTACCAGCCTGGTAATTCCACATGTACTCTGTCTAAATTGAAAATTCCACACATTTAGCCATCTCCCAGGTCAAGACCTTATGATCACTCTCACCAGTTGGTGGCAACATGGTCATAGTCATTATAGTCAAATTCTCAGATGCAATTACTAGATCAAGCATTCTCAAACTCTTAGTATATTCCATTACATGCTGTCTCAGGTAGCTAACCCTTAGTAACTGCATAAAATCCATTTCCTTCCTCCCATGTGTCCTCTCCTCCTTCCAATCAATATTACCATAGTTAAAATCCTCCATAATAATTACCTGTCCTCTACTCATTGAGTCTATTTGCCTATGCATATTATCTCCATTAATTTCATCGCCTGGTCTATAGCAGCACCCAATTGTATGTTTTGTTCTGCTGGCCTCAATCTCACACTAGATAGCCTCAAATGTGGTATTTTCACTATCCTGCAGTAGAACTTCTATTCTCTTTGGCTGCAGTTGCTGTCATGCTTGCTGAACCACTGCTGAACAATTCTTGTATGATGGATAGTAGTATTGTTGTCCATGAAACCACCATTACCTGTTGGATAAAAAATTAACATTGCAATAATGACTTGATTGGCAACAATGTTCACATATTGCTTGGAGGACACCTGACCTTCCAGCAATATCAGGGGACCTATTCCATAGCAACAGAACATGTCCTGTGCATCCCACGATGCCACTTACAGAACCTTCTTGTTTACAAGACAAGTTAGGTTCATTACTTCATGGGGCTCATGCCAAACTCTGCCTCCTGTCAGTACAGAACATGTACCTTCACTCATTAACCACTCAACTTTTTTCCAATCTTCATGTCCGGTCACTGTGTTCCACTGTAGATGAACTTTCTGGTTCTTTGCAGAAATCAGTGGTTGCATGTAGCTGCCAATAACAATCCTTTTCAATTCCCTGAGATGTGGGTTGTGAACAGCCTTCATTAAATGCTTTGGTCAATTGCTGCACACAGAAAGTTCTGTTTGTCTGTTAAGCCTTCTCAGACGACAGCAATCATTCCTGACAGACTGTCTTAGAACCACAGCTATGCCTCTTAGATAAATAATGTGGATTATTTTCCCACTGATTAAACACTTCTTTTGAGAAACCCGTTGCTCTGCTGTATTCAAAATCGTGTCAGCCAAATGGGCATCCACAATAAGTCCTTTATTGAACTCCAAAGATCCTTTTTTCCCCCCATTGTGATCAACACTGCTGATGATTACTGACCAGCAGCATTCTTAAATAGTTGCCTAGTACATGTGGTGATACACGTGACCGATTATTTTGCATATATGCTGAGTAAGTGATGTTTACGTATGTCTGCATAAAGGTTTCTAATTCAGTGACTGGTATGTGTACTATCAAATGATCAATGGGGATCAGCTGTTGTTAGTGATGGCAGCACAAATGTAAGAAAAAACCATTCACCAACTTTCTATCATTAGCCAGGGAGTAAATTTCAGTTACAAAATGTTTTATGTACCTTATCCAATTAAAGTGAATAATAAAAGTATTCATTAAATGCTTTAATGAAGTCCTCATGGTTATTCTAGAAATACCTAGTTAACATGTAAAATAACTTATTTCATGCTTTACCAAAATATATCTAGTTTTTATAGAATATCAAATTTCATATTTTAAGTTACATATAGACATAACACTAATTAATATAAGTGTTATGTCTATATGTAACTTAAAAAAATAAGGATAATATTGTTTTGATATGAAATACATGAACTATATAGTAAGTTATTACAGTTTTTCATATTGGTGAGAATTATCAAATATTCATCAAATGCAAGTGGATTATGTTGACTGTAAAGCATGTCAGTGTTTTTCAGATGAGCAGTGTCAAAAGAACAGTGGATTACAAACACACATCTTTAGTTATGTACCCATAAATAAGCATCAAATGGTGTTATGGTCTTGGCTTACTTGGAGGGAATAGTCTACTCTTGAGGCATGATATATCTAGTTTTTATAAGAGCAGCAGACAACTGTACAGTTTGCTTTTAAGTCTTGATGAAACTTCTGTTGAAAACTTTCACCCATCAGTTGCTTATTTGGGCCTTCTTCAACTGAAGATGGCAGCAATGAAAATTTCCTTGTAAATGCCTAACTATTGTTCTGTACCAATAATATGATTAGTCTCTGCCAATAATAGCTACTTTCTATGGTGTTGCTTACAAATTTTGGAATATGTACAGTTGAGAGAATGCTATTAAAAGTATAGTTACTGAAATATTATATTAAGTGTTATACATTGATATATATGCACTTTGAATGCTATTTAATATAATATCCCTGGAAGTTACGAAAAGAAACTGAGCAAGAGGGTGAGGAGTGATTTCTTTGCGTGGAGGGTGGTTGAACCGTCGAATGCATTGCCTGATGGAGTGGTGAGAGCGAGAACGGTCAATGAGTTTAAGGAGTGGTATGATAGACTTTGTGTTTCTTAGGGGGGACCTCCCCTCGATGAGTCTCGACGGACTTTATGTTCTTAGGAAGGACCTCCCACGATGAGTCTTTTGACTCCATGGAGGCCTGAATAATAATAATAATAATAATTTAGCTGTCTGTATTATTTATATGAAAACGTTTTCCTTGCTTTCTGAAATGTGGCCAAGAAAATAGATGTTTTATTTTTGTCTATTTATCAAATGACTTGAATTCAAACTGACATTATCCAGGACTTAAGACTTGCATAGAAGATTCATCTCAGACAATGTAGTCTGTCATCCCATTCCTTATTCATTCCTTGTCTGCTCACAAACTACCTTCTCATGCACTGCATTCCATGGTGCAACCATTCTTCATGAAGGGAAGGGAGGAGTTACCTTCTTACTCACCTCTTCCTTTTTTCAACTTCCAGGATTGGCCTCTTGTGCCTTCTGCATTAGAGGATGGTGTTGGTGTAGTTGCGGTCAGTTCATGAATTGTGAGTAGTAGAAGCAGAGTTGTAGAGTGGATGCCCTCCCTCGATGAGTCTTTGGACTCCATGGAGGTGACAAATAATGCATTGCCTGAGAGGGTAGTGAAAGTGCAAATGGTCTGTATGTTTGAATGGTATGATAGGCTTTGTATTGGCTAGTCTAACTCTTATGATGGGGTGCTTAAGGGTCAAAGCAGTATAACTGAGAGGAAACATCCACATAACCTTTAAAGGAATGCGGAGAACCGACCAGGGCTTCTGACCTGATGTCCAATCCTCACCTTCTCGTGGTGCACCCTGTTGGGAATCTACCTGGATACTGAACGAACGAGGATGGGCTGGCAATTTGGGATTTAGCTGACCAAATTTTGGTTAAACCAAAATAAAAAATGATGGTACAACATGACAAAATTTCATGCTGGCTGGGGTGTCGCCTGGTTAAACAAGGCCCCCTTTGTTTTCACCAGGGAACCAGCACGAACAGCAAAAAGTCAGCTAATGAAACAAATCTGAAAACAAACCCAAAGTCAACAACACCAGAGTTAAAGATTGGTACTATCAACATAAGAAGCCTGAATGGCAAAGAAATGGAGCTAGTGGAGGAATTAGATAAGCACCAGATCGACATAATAGGGGTGACTGAAACAAAAAAGACAAACTGGTGAGATCTTTCTAAGCAATAAATACAAAATGTTATATTCAGGCAATGACAATCAAGGAAAAGGAGTAGCCATAGTATGCAACACAAAATACGAGGCTAATTTTCTTGAATGGCAGGCAGTGTCAAGTAGAGTGATTTTGACAAATATCAGAATGGGGAACTGGACAATGAGACTTATTTGTGCCTATGGTCCCACAGAAGGTTCTACTAAGGTAGAAGTGGAAGAATTTTTTGAGGCTCTAGAAAAAGTTACTGACACAATGAAAAAGGAAAAGTTGGTCCTTGTTAGGGATTCTAAATAGCAGAATAGGAAGTGATTGTCAGACATACAAAAATGTTTTGGGAAAATTTGGAGAAAAGTGCAAAACTAATAATGGCAAATACCTGTTGGATTTCTGCTCAGGACATGGACTGGTTATTACTAACACCATGTTCCAACATAAAAATGTGCACAAATTCACATGGAGAGAAGAAGCAAGAAATAAGAAAAGTCTCATTGACTATGTTATTGTTGATAGTGATGTTTTCTCCCTGGTGCAGGACACCACAGTGTACAGAGGATTTGAAATTGGAAGTGATCACTATTTAGTCTTGAGCAGGATAAAATTGAATTTCATATTGAAAAGAATAACATGTAAGAAATTTTTAAAGTGAATAAAAGTTGAGCAGCTCTCAGGTGTGAACTGTAGACTAAAATACACAAAGATTATTGAAGAAAAAATGAAAGGTTTGAGAACAGGAACCAAACCTTGGAGATTCAGTGGCAAGCCTTGAAGAAAACCCTGATTGATTCAGCCAGAGAGGCATGTGGTTGTCTGCAAGGATAGAAAAATCAGGACTCCATGGTGGACACAGGAAGTTAAAGAGGCAGTGAAGGAAAAGAAGAAATCATATGAAAAGTTCCTGGCAAATAAGTCAGCTTGTGCTCTTAGAGAATACAGAGACAAATGCAAGAATGCTAAACACTGTGTAAAACTAGCTAAACAAAAGTCATGGGAGGACTTTGGCAAGAACATAGAAAATAAATATCAAGAAGGTGGTAAAATATTCTGGAGGTTGTTGAAGAAGCTTAGGAATGGAGGAAAGAGTACTGTAAATGGAGTTAGAGATGATAAAGGTGAAATGAAAATGGGAGAAAAGATATCCTGGAAGTATGGAGTAATTACTTTGAAAATTTGCTAAATGAAACAAGTAGTGATGACAGCACAGTGATTAAAAAAAAAAAAAAAAGCACTGACCAGGAATGCATATCCATACATGAAGTAGAAAAAGCCATCAAAGGCTTGAAATGTGAAAAGGCAGCAAGAGTAGATGATATTCGACCAGAAATGCTGAAGTATGGTGGTATAAAAGTCTTACAGTGGCTGCACTGCATAGTTCAGAAAGCTTGGACAGAGGGACGAATTCCCAATGATTGGAGTAGAGCTCTCATAGTACCTATATATAAAAAGGGATATAAAACTGAATGTGAGAATTACAGAGGTATATCCCTATTGAGTGTTCCTGGTAAGATATATGCAAGTATACTTGAGAAACAGTTGAGAAGAATTGTGGAAGAAAAGCTTGGTGAAGAACAAGCTGGATTCAGGTCAAATAGAGGCTGTCAGGATCAGATCTTCACTTTACGACAGATAGTGGAGAAATCATGTGAATATAACAAAGATCTATATTTAAGTTTTGTCAATTTGGAAAAGGCATATGACAAGGTGCCAAGAGAGAAGCTATTCAATACGCTGCAATTATATGGTGTCAATGGGGCATTATATCAAGCAATACTGAGTCTTTATTTGAGTTCTAAGTCAGCAGCTAGAATTGAAGGAAGTACAGGAAGATGGTTTAATGTTAAATCTAGTGTGAGACAAGGATGTACATTATCCCTTCTGTTATTCATGATCTATATGGATCACATTATGAAAGAAAGTGTTATTAAACATGATATCAAAATTGGAGATGTTAATGTCAGCTCTTTGCTTTATGCAGATGATGTTATACTTCTAAATAAATCCACTACAAGTCTGTAAGATTCTCTGACTAAATTGAATAACTGTTGTAATAGATATGGTATGAAGGTGAGCATTGAAAAGACGAAGACAATGAAAATATCAACTGTTGCGAATGGAGAACCTGTGGAACAAGTAAAACATTCCAGCTACTTAGGCACGATTTTTAGTGAAGATAAGGAAGGAAAAACATTATTTTTTTGTTTTTTTATCATTTTTCAAAATAATAAAACATGCAGGAGTAAATTTGATTATTTATCAAATGACTTGAATTCGATCAGTGAGGTATTTGCTGTTGTTTGATTGTACATTTTTGTTTATACCTAGAGAGCAATGAGATAAAGATGGCAGAAATGGGTTCATACAATGGATCACAGCGTGCATCCAATAAGGATACATCTAGGACAATAATGGCAAGTTAATAGTATCTTATTTCCAATGTCAAATGATTCCATATAAGTTGATTTTTGAATTTAATTGTTATGATCATGACCTTTTACTTTTTTCACACAATGTTGTAATCTACACACTCACCATTTCATAGTGCATTTGTCCTTTCTTCTCTACATTTCTTTACTCAAAAAAGAAAAAAAAACAAGGAAAAAAATTATTTTAATGACATTAAAACACCAAACAAAAACTAAATTATAAAATGTTTATTAACTCACTTATATTTTGTTAGATTTCAAACCAACATCCTTAGAGCAAAACATGTTAGTTTACACGTGATGAGTAAGTGAAACAATTCAAATTAGCAGACAAAAGATCTAAAGTCCTAATTTGGTCTTATGATGTATAAATAAAAATGCATTACAGTTATGTAGGAATTGATCTTAAGATCACTGTATGGCAGATTAATGCAGCCATACTTAAGGTTGGGGAATGCTTCATAGCCATTGACCTCTAAAAATAATCTGACCTGTAAAGTATAGCAAATTGGTTTTCTTTCATTTAATCCTGTGTGAAAGAGTGTTCAAAGCATGGTCTGCCAATCCTAATTTTCCATAATAATGGTAGTGATATACTTTCTTGACCTATGGCTACAGTTCCTGCAGTATAAATGAAATGCTACACAGCACCCTCTTACTTCTCCCTCCAAAAACAAGAACAAAACATTATTGTTATTCTATATATACAAGGTATATCTGAAAAGATAGCCAAAGTACTAATAAAATTTAACTTTCATACCATGTTCAAACCACATGTCAAACTAGCGGCATCCTCTGGCACATCTTAGAGTTTATGAAGTTCTACTGAGACTTGGCCTACAAGTCAAATACATTTAAAATTTTATTTTAGTCTGCAATGTCTATGAATCATTCTGCAATCTTAACAAGTATAGTTGCATTAATCTGCCAAATTGGGAGAACAGTCGTCTTAAGATCAACTCCTACACAACATAATACTTCTTTTATACACCATTACAGGGTGCCAAATTAGGACTTCAGATTTTTTTATTCATTACAATTTGAACTGTTTCATTTACTCAATGATACATGTAAACTGTAATATGCTGTTTTGCTGAGAGAATGCTAGTTTGAAATCCAGTGAAATATAAGCCATTCAATAAACATTCTTATATAATTTTCTTCACTTCAAAGGTAAGTTTTATACACAATAGCATTTCACTAAAAATTATTTTGGCTTAGTCACTTTAGTGACAGCATATGCACAACTTACTATAGTTACCCACATGTGTTTTTTATGCATTGTACCTTTTGTCATGTTTTCTTGTTTGACTGTATCAATCAAACTAGTTTGATTATCTACATAATAAATAGAAATACAGAAAACCATAATGCCTGCATAAAACTGAATTTTTTCTTATGAGTTTTAGGATTCTGCAGTATAGCTATTATAGAGATACTTCTAAAGTTTTCTGAGGATAGTATTGGGGAGGGGGAGAAACTGCCTGGCATCAGTTACCTCATAACTGCAGCCTAAACTACATCAGAAGGGAGTTATGAGACTAGATAAACAGGGAATTCTGCTTCCTTCAGTAAAAAAATCTCAGACCTAGAATAAACACAATTGGTGCTAATCCAATTGTGCTTCTATTGCAATATTATTATTATTTCTGTGGACAAAAACATTCCAAGGAATGTTAAAATCAAGCAGATTGCAATCATGAATAGAAAAACAGGATACATTATACCTAATCAATAGACAATACTGGATCATGTCATACTTGCACATTTGACATCATAATACATTTATACTATTAGAGCAATTACTTTAATACATTCATCCATTAATAATGCAAATATATTGCACATGCTAGTTAAAAACATTTGAAAACTCCTCAGCATAGCTGTGCTAAAAATAGGACTAAATGTTTCTTAAGTAATAAAATTAATAAATTCCTAAAATGTATATGTATACAAGATTTTCATTACTCATTTCATGAATTATATAAAAGATGTTATCCAAAAGTTCTGACTAGTAATAGCACTGGATGAACCTTTTGATTACATTCAATTTTCTGACATAAGCTGCCAGGTCTTTTTCTGAGATACTGATTATTTCTTTTTTTTTT
Organism: Typopeltis vanoorti; assembly: GCF_054136105.1. Classification (NCBI taxonomy): domain Eukaryota; kingdom Metazoa; phylum Arthropoda; class Arachnida; order Uropygi; family Thelyphonidae; genus Typopeltis; species Typopeltis vanoorti. The sequence continues at coordinate 48,615,094 of NC_143568.1, forward strand.
TCTCTGTTGAATGACTGGTTTTAAATCTTATTCCTTTTAGAGAATTTTTGTGATATTAGCAGTTGGAAGTTTTAAGCAATAGATCACATTCTACCTGTTGAAAATAAGTTCCTGGATCAAGGCATAGGATTTTCTTTTTGATTTTATATAAGAAAATTCTTGGAAATTTGCTGATACTTGCCACATCCCTTAATCATCTATAAAAAATCTTAGCAGTTCCATATTCTCCTTCTCTCCCACAGTTGCCTTTTGCTATTTCTCTTATCAGTGAGACACTGTCCTATTTGAATTGTTTTTAAACATTAACTACCATGTTGACAGGAATGCAGATCATAGGAAACCTTGATACTTACAAAAGCACATTCTCTGCATAAACATTCATTGTCAACACTATCTTAAGCATTGCATGCATCGTTAGCCTTTTTTTTTATTAAGTTTCATACAAAATTAAATTATAGTAAGCAGATGCTATACTAAAACATTACTGAGTCATTACAGGTAGCTATAACAAGTGAGCACTTTAATGACTCATTATGCAACAGATATATTGATCTGTGGCCAGCAAATTGTAGGATGCTAGGGACTTAATATGACAGGTTTTAACCTTCAAATTTTCTTTTTTTGCTGCAGCTCTTTGGAGATGTCTTAATGGATAAGCCATAATTCTCTGTTTAGTTCTGTTAACAATTCTTGTATGATTTGCTTTGGAGATACAGAGGGAGATCTATGAGTAATATTTTCTTATATAGTGAAACCTGTAGAGTATCCACAACTATAGAATCACATATATGCCACAGTTAATAACTTTTTTATTATCTAAAAATTTCATCTTATGTATCATAAGGCATCATCAATACAATTATCGAACAACAATAGGAATTTAATTCCAAAAACAGTAGCATGCATGCTTAAATCGGAGTCCTATGTACACAGCGTGTGTTCATGGATTAAACCTAATGAGCTGAAATTAAAACTAATTAAATTAAAATATAACTGATAAATTTGTTTAATGTTTTTTGAATTCAGTTCCTATTGTTCAATAATTATACTGATGATGTTTTATGATACATAAGACTAAATATCGTCATCATCAAATTCTTGACATGTATCCTCAAGGGGTGTAGTATATGATAGTACTATATGATATGATAGTACTATATGAAAAAGTTACATCGTTACTAATTTCCTATTTACAATTTTCCTCAAAATCAATCTGTTTCCTGTCAAGACTCCAACATTATCAGATCTTATATTTCTATCTTCTAAGGCACTTTTTACCATATCAATCCACCTATATCTTGGTCTTCCTCTGGGTCTTTTTCCTGCCTACCTGGCAGAAAACACTTGTTTTGCTAATCTTTCCTCTCCCATTCTGTTTAAGTGACATACCACCTGAGATTAGCTCTGCTAACACATTTTTAGATGCTAACAATGTCAAGTTCTTTCCTAATATTCATGTTTTTAACATGAATAGATGGCATCAATTGCCATTGATGCCATCTATTCATGCCTCTAATCTTTCTCAGACTCCCATATCTGTGGTCTCTAGTTTTTGATCAAGTATTTTACTTCTAACCCATTATAAGATGTACATTATCCCCTCTGTTATTCCATATCTATATGGATCACATTATGAAGGAAAGTTGTATTAAACCTGATATCAAAATTGGAGATGTTAATCTCAGCTGTTTGCTTTATGCGGATGATGTTATACCTCTAAATAAACTCACCACAAGTCTGCAAGATTTCCTGTCTTGTATACACCCTGTCTTGCTGACCTACATACCATAACTATTACAACACTTATTCAGTTTAGTCAAGGAATCTTGCAGACTTATAGTGAATTTATTTAGAAGTATAACATCTGCATAAAGCAAAGAGCTGAGATTAACGTCTCCAATTTTGATATCAGGTTTAATACCACTTTCCTTCATAATGTGATCCATATAGATAATGTACATCCTTGTCTGACATCAGATTTAACATTAAACCATCTTCCTGTACTTCAATTCTAACTGCTGAATTACAACTCTAATAAAGACTAGTATTGCTTGACATAACCCCACTGACACGATATAACTGTATCATTTTGAATAGCTTCTCTCTTGGCACCTTGTCATATGCTTTTTCCAGATCTACAAAATTTAAATACAGATCTTTGTTATATTCCCATGATTTCTCAACTATTTGTCAAGTGAAAATCTTATCTTGACAGCCTCTATTTGGCCTGAATCCAGCTTGTTCTTCACCAAGCTTTTCTTCCACAATTCTTCTCAACTGTTTGTCAAGTATACTTGCATATATCTTCCCAGGAACACTCAATAGGGATATACCTCTGTAATTCTCACATTCAGTTTTATTTCCCTTTTTAGAGCTCTACTCCAATTATCTGGAATTCATACATCTGTCCAGGCCTTCTGAACTATGCAGTGCAGTCAGTGTAAGACTTTTATACCTCTATACTTGAGCATTTCTGGTTGAATATCACCTACTCCAGCTGCCCTTCCACATTTCAGGCTTTTTCTACTTCAAGTATGAATATATATTCCTGATTGCATGCCTGGTCAGTGTAGTATGAAATATGAAGTAATTACTCCATACTTCAAGGATATCTTTTTCTCCAGTTTTCATGTCACCTTTATCATCCCTAATTCCTTTTATAGCACTCTTTCCTCCATTGCTAAGCTTCTTCAACAACTCCAGAATATCTTGCCGCCACCTTCATATTTATTTTCTATGTTCTTACCAGTCCTCCCATAACTTTTGTTTAGCTAGTTTTACAGTGTTTAGCTTTCTTACATTTGTCTCCATCTTGTCTAAGAGCACAAGCTGACTTATTTACCAGGAACTTTTGATATTATTATTACTCGTGTCTCCATGGAGTCAAAAGACTCATCGAGGGAGGTCCCTCCTAAGAAACACAGTCTATCATATCACTCCTTAAATGCATTGACTGTTCTTGCTTTCACCACTCTATCAGTCATTGCATTCCATGGTTCAACCATCCTCCATGCAAAGAAACCACTCCTCACCCTCTTTCTCAGTTTCCTTTCATAACTTCCAGGGAATGACTTGTCATGACTCCTTCCTGCTGTTCAACCAAGTGAAAGAACTCCCCAGTGTCAACCCTGTAACCACCTCTCAACAGTTTAAAAGTCTCAATCATATCACCTCTGCTTCTATCCACCAAACTCTGCAGTCTGTCTCCCTCAGCTGATCCTCATAACTAACATTGTACAGTCCTGACACCATCTTTGTTATCTGCCTTTGTACCCTTTCCACAGTTAATTTATCTCCTTTAGATCCTGGGGACCAGATCTGAGAACGATAGTCTAAGTGTTGTCTGATCAGAGTCTTATACAACGGAATGATAACCATTTTATCTCTTCAGGTCAGTGTTCTCATTATTGCAGCAATCCTCTGTGTTACCTTCACTACCTTTGTAATATGTCCCCTAAATTTCAGGTTTCTATCAATCATCAACCCCAGATCTCTTGTCTCCCCTACTTGCTCCAGTTTAACTCTTCTCATAGAGTATGCTGTATCCCATCGATGTGTCCCAAATCTCAAGATCTTATATTTTGCTGCATTAAACTGAAATCCCCATTCATTTACCCATCTATCTAGCTTATTCAAATCCTCTTGCAGGACTATCCCATCTGCAATATCACTAATAACCCTTCCCAGCTTCGCATCATCCACGAACAACTGAATATCCCCTTGCAATCCACGGACAATAGCGTTGATATAAAGGTTGAACAATATAGGTCCCAGTACTGAGCCCTGTGGAATCCCACTTGTAACCTTCTGCCGCTTTGATATTGCTCCACCACACACAACTCTCTGATATCTATCGGACAGCCGATCCTGAATCCAGTTGACCAATCTGACATCCAGACCCATGTGCTGCAACTTGAATATCAGCTTGGCACCCTGTCAAATGCCTTTGCTAAGTCTAGGAAAATGGCAGTATATGCCTTTCCCTCATCTAATGATCTTGTAACTTTATCATAAAAGGCAAACATATTGCTAAAACAAGAGCACCCCTTCACAAATAACATTACCTTCATCTGCCCAATGCTGTATATGGTCCCTCACTACTTTCTCCAAGATCTTACTAACTACTGATGATACGCAAACTAGCCTATAATTAGACACTTCCAGTGTGCTACTGCCCTTATGCAATAGCACTATCTTATTTTCCTTCCATTCCATTGGCACCTTTCCTGCAGCCAGACTTTCATTGAAAAGCCAGGTCAATGGCACAGTCAGTTCCTTAGCACATTCTCTCAAAACTCGTGGTGAAATACCATCCAGTCCCACAGCTTTACTGACATCCAGAGTACTCAGTATGTGGAACACTCTCTCCTCCTGTACCTGTAAACCTCGAACCTGCCCTATCCCTCTAGTATTCAAATTGACTCCTCTAGGATGAAATACTCCAATAAAGTGTTCATTGAACAATTCCACTATGTCCTCTGCATCAGTCACTCCATTCCCATTTTTATCCTGCAATGTCATTCTTCCACAATTTTTCTGCTCCTACTGGCCACATAGCTAAAAAATTCCCTAGGATTTTCCTTGGATCTAAGGGCCAATCTTTTCTCATATTCCAGTTTTGTCTTTCTTGCCATACGTTGCTCTCCTGGGCTGTGGCTTATATTTTTCATGCATCTTCTCTTCACCTGTTTCTTTAAATCTCTCCCATAGGCTCTTTTTCACACGCAGTTCCTATTTAATATTGTTTGTCATCCATTTTACTCCAAATTGTGTTTTCTTCTTCACTCGTGGAATATAGCTTACTATTGCTGCTAACAAATATTCCTTCACAATTTCCCAAGCACTAATGATATTCCGGCCTTCCAATTCCTCCCTCCACGAAACTTCCCCAAAGTTGACATCTAAGACTATTATAATCACCTCCTTTATAATTCCATATATGTTCCCCTCTCTTTGATACTCCTACATGTCTAATAATTTTCCAAGTCAAAACCATATACTTACTCTCTCCAACTGGTGGGAGAGATGTCATCTCAGCTATTATCAACTCTTCGTGCTATAACCAAATCCAAAACTCTTGAACCTCTTGTTCCCTCTGTTACATGTTGCCTAAGACATTTGTCTCTCAAGAATTCTAGAAATTCCGTTGCCTTATTGCTACATGCATCTTCTTCACCCCAATTTATACTGCTGTAGTTAAAATATCTCATAACAATCATTCTTCTTGCACTTGCCATGCTCAACTGTCTCAACATTTCCTGGTCCCCACCCTCTATGCTCCTTGCTCTGTAGCAACACCCACTAAATATCCTGTCTTGTGCACCTCCACCTCACACCATATGCTTTCAAAATCATTAGTGTCACGGCCTTCCAAGTCCTCCACTCTTAGAGGATATAGGTCGTCACTTATCATAAGCAGTATTCCACCACCACACTTTCCCTTCCTATCCTGCTGAAAAATGCTGTACCAAGCTACTTCCATTCCTGTTATTATATCCTCTTCTGTCAACCTCGTCTCGTGATCCTAATAATCTTTGGCCAGGCTGATGCTATCAGTGCCACCAATTCCTCTCCCTTATTCCAAATACGCTTGGCATTAGTATAAAGCATGAAAATGCCATTGTTTCTATACCCAGCATTATCCCCTCTAGACTCCACTGGGCTCAGCATTACCTGATGTTGTCCCCCTTTTCCCAAGTACCCATTCCCAAAAGAGGCCACCCCTGCTACCATCCACACTGGGACACACTGACTCATTCAGAACAGCAATCTCTCCAGATGCCTACGTCCTTCCTCATTCAAATATAAGTGGGCTCTCGCATACAATTCCTCTATGCTCTCAAACGCACTCTAAGAATCCACATATTCCAATCCTCTCTTCTGACACATTCTCGCTATTATGCCATTCAATATCACCTCTCTTCTGCTCAGCTTGTCACTATCATCATACCTAGTCAACACACACACTATTTTCCTCTCTCTGTCTTCTTTCGTACAACCTCAAGCAAGAATCTCATATTTCTCGCTGCCCTATTTACACCACCACTCAAGTCATTTTGTTCCCACCATCACAATCATCTCATCCACCCTTTTACCTCTTGCCACCCTATTCCTCCATTGCTCACATGCATCCCTCACTCTCTCTCCTGTAACAGTTTCTCTGTGCTCACCTACTTACCTGCCTGCCTTCCTGACATCACTCTATCCCTAGTCCCTGTGCTCCCTTGCATTCCTCTCATTCCATCTCTCCTGCTGTTTCCATTCTTTCCTCTTTTATCATTCCTATATCTGATACTCATTCCCTCTCTTCCCCTTATCCTATTCTTACCTCTTCTATCATTCATACAACTGCAATGAATATTGACTACAGAGATTTGCTCATCTGCTTACAAAAGATTGTATATCTAGTTGGTTAAAGCGACCATTCAGTCTTGACTTGGGAGATTGTAAAACATGAATACTCTATCAAGCATATCATATCATAATCATCTACAAAGCAGGTGATTATGACATGCTTAGGAAGAAACTTAAATCTGTACCATGGCATAAAACACTGCAGGGTAAGGATGTTAGTAGCGCATGGGATATAGTTAAGGGTCATCTAGAGGAAGCAGTATTAAATTGTAAGGAGGGTTAATCAGGTAGGAGTTAGATGGATGAGAAATATCATTAAACACAAACTGCAGAAGAAGAAAATACTGTGGAGGCTCAGGCAAGAAAAGTGACCTACATGGCAAGGTAGGTGGCATGTAGGTGGCAAGTGACCTTGAAAAATCAGATTGAGAAGAATCTAGCCAAGCAGGCCAAAAGAAATCTCATCTCAGAATTCTTTCGTTATGTGGCAAGTAAGAGGAAGAATGACTATGGAAGATTAACCTTAATGAGGGATAATGGTCAAGAGTAGACAGAAGCAGATAAAATAGTTGAGTTGCTGAGTGACTACTTTGCAAGAGTATATCATCCTTGTTGAGGCTAGTGCTTTAACCTATGTGATAGACACTAATGTGGGAACAGAGGTGGACGAATTGGAAGTTCTTAGGATATTGCAGAATCTCCATGTAAATACAGCTGTGGGATTAAATGGGATATCAACGAGAATGTGCAAGGGAACTGCAATGCCTTTGACTAAGCTCTTTAAGTCTCAGCTCTGGTAGAGTCCCAAAGGATTAGAAAGATAGCAAAATAATTCCCTTGCATAAAGGAGGTTCTAAGACTGCAATAGCAAATTATACACCAATTATTGACTTTGTAATTTACTAACGTTTTATAATAGAATAACAGATAAGTTGGATAAAGGAAATGGCTACACAATGATTTTGCAAAGGCATTTGACAGAATATTACAAGGAACTTTATTAAGCAAATTAGAACAAATGGGGATGGATATGACACTGGTTAAGAGGATGGCTGCTGGACAGATATCGAAAAGTGGTACATGGGGGACAGAATCAAGGTGAAATCAGGTGACTGCAGAATGATTTAAATAGACTCTCAGTGTGGGAAAAAGATAATGGGTGTCAGTTTAATGTGGAGAAATGTAAAGTTATGCATTTTGGGATTAATAGATTACATGCCATGTATCATCGATGCACTGTACTCCAGTAAATAGACAAAGCTAGAGATTTAGGAGTTGGTGATAGATGGAGAGTTAAAGTTTAGAAGACATTGCTAAAGTAGCCCATAAGATTACTTGGCTTGGCTATTGAAGAACATGTTAACAAGTAGGGATAAGGAAGCTGTTATTCCTCTCCATAGGCCTTGATTTCCTTCTCCCCCCCCACATCTGGATTACTGTGATCAAGTCTGGTTTGGTACCCTGGGTTTCTTGGAGATGAGAAGCAGTGGAGAGGATTCAGAGGCGAGTGGCCTGTGGAATGTTCCCTATGAGGATAGATTGAGGGTGCGTGTGGAATGCAGAAGCTGGTTGATAGGAGAAAAAGAGAGGATATGATATAAACGTTTGAGTTAAAGGGTTATAGGATAGATGTAGGGGAAATATTTCAGCACTTGGCTACATGGACCAGAACAGAGGGTCATCCCTGGAAGTTGAATAAAGATGTGATTGGTAGGGGTGTGAGGACTAGATTTTTTGCTTGGAGAGTTGTGAATGGGTTGCCAGAGTCGGTTTTGAGTGCTTTTCTGTTAATGGGTTCAAGGACAGGTATGATAGATTGTGTAAATAGATCATGGTCTTCCACGATGAGTCTTCAGACTCCATGGAGGTGCCCATGTATTAATAGTAATTCTTGCTTCCCCTCCTCATAAGCACTGTTTAAAAAATAAAAGTGCTTCTGTAGTGCAATCGGAAGAAAAACAGTACATTGCACCTTTTGATTGGTAAAGGCCCGAGTTCAATTTTCATCGTGAGAAGAATCTTTATATGGAGTTTTTCAGTTGAAGGTGAAGTAGCCAATCTCATACAGGGTAGCAGGTTTTTTCCCCTCCTGGAAACTCGAGTTTTTCATCCAGGATACAGACAAATTGGTCTTGAGAACACGCAAATTGCAAACAAAAAACTAGTGGTGATGGGCAGTAGATGGCATTGGTGTAGATGACAATAGTGGTGGTTTGGCATGGTTGATAATCAGTGGAAGCAGAGTTGTAGAAGTAGGTGCCCTCCCTCAATGAGTCTTTGGACTCCTTTTGCGGTGTCAAGTAATACTATTCTGCATGTCAATAATGTAGTGAGTTTGGAAGTTTTTCCCACTTGGTTAGACCATAAATTATATATTTAGTTTAATCCTTTATCCAAGTGTAAGCAAACAAGTTTGCACCTGAAGTATCTTCAGGACTGGGGCACTTGTGGCAAAGGTGGGCTGAGTTCTCATCACTTTCCTTAGTGTCCCATAATGCAAAGCACATCTCCTTGTGGACATGTATAATACTATGTATTATGGGGAGGGTCACTACCCAGACCGGTTTCTCTGTAATAAGTGTAGGGTTACCTCTCCAAAAACTCGTGAGATCCTCCAGATCACCCAACAATGAGTGACCCAAAGGATCAAAAACTCAGCATTGTTCCTCTCAGTAACAGGCTCACCCTGTCACTGAGAGGAACTCTCAGTGTTTAGCTCTACTCGGTGGTGGGGCGAGCCTTCCACCGGATAGAGCCAAACGCTGAGAGTTCCTCTCAGTGATAGGTAAGCCAGAACCACTCATATTTCATCTGAGGGGTAACAGCAACAGCCATGCCTCAGTTAACTTCATGGGCTACAGCATTGCTATCCATCATCCAAGCTTCCAACCAGTTTTGACCCTTATTGAGGTCTCTTCAGTGGGAGCCAGACCCAGAGGTTATACTGAGGTTGAAGCAATGCAGAAGTCATATTTCCATATGCCAGTTGCCAAAAGGTGTCACAACTTATTAAATTACTCTGGATTAGAAAAAGATGTTGAAGTTTTTTGCCACTTGGTTAGACTATGTGGGAAAAAACTTCCAACATGTTTCTCTAATCCAGAGTAATTTAATAATAAGGTGGTTGACACCTTTTGGAAACTGGCATATGGAAATATGACTTCTGCATTGCTTCAACTTTGGTATCACCTCTGGGTCTGGCTCCCATTGAAGAAACTGGTCTGGGTAGTGACCTTCCCTATAATGCATAGCATTATACATCTCCACAAGGAGATGTGCTTTGCATTATGGGATACCAAGGAAAGTGATGAGAACTCAGTCCACCTTTGCCACGAGTTGCCCCAGTCCTGAAGATACTTCAGGCACAAACTTGTTTTCTTGCACTTGGATAAAGGATTAAACTAAATATGTAATTTATAATGTAGTGAGGTGTTGGGACGAAATTTCACCAGTTAAATGTGTTGAGGAATGTGCTTTTAAGAAATGTACTAAGGAACATCTTGATGCTTAATGAATGTCATCTTTCTCTTGTTCTCTTTTTACTTCCATGCAAAAGGAAATCATCTTGTGAAGTAGACCTTTCACAACTAATTGCTTAATTTCATGGATTCTGTGATGGACTCCTAAATGTCTGCAGCTTCATTTTTAACTACTCTCAACTAAATTCTGACCACTTTTTATCTTGTAACTTTGATATTCCCTTACTTGTATGTGAATGGAGAGCATATAGGCAAAGAAAAAAAAATTAATCCATGTGGGTTTCCATTTAAACATGCATATCATTGCTGTAATATTTTAATTTTGTGAGATTATTCTGTTTTACTTGTTTGGAACTTTTTTTTGACATTGACACTAAAGATAACTAAGAAATATGGCTGAGAATTTTCATCTGTGAGAAAAAGTATTGCCTAACCCTTAGTTATTTTTGAGTATTTCTTCTTGCTTCTCAGCATGATGTCATGACATGCACATTCTTTTCCTTTCTTACAAGCTTCATTCTAAAATTTCTACATACCACTTCAATATTCCGAAGAATATTACTTAATTATTAATAAAGATATATTCTTAATTATTAAGAATATATCTTATTTGGATGTAAAAGCAGGTTTGAATCCCATCTAGGATGCAAAGAACTTTTTTTCAGCTGAAGCTAAATCAACCATTCTCACATAGCTAGTGTAGTTATATTTCCCAGAAACACTGGTTTGCCTGTTTTGCAGGGCAAAAAACCTGCTGGGATTTGTGATGGTCTCTTGTAATCCAGCTGTAGAGGCTTGGATTGGTGGCTGGTTTGAAGACTGGAATCCTGTTTCTCAGTGATCCTTTGTTGATTAGATGTCCATACTAAGCATGATGTTAATATATTAACTTTGAGGGAGTTTGGAGCCACCGTGTTCATTACAAGAAGCAAACTGGCTGAGGACAGTAATACAGCAGGCAGAAGATTCTGTGTTGTGTAGTAGTGGAATCACACCTGCGAATAGGCATTGAGTGATAGCCACGACAACATAACCAGACTCAGTTCTTTTTTACATGCCCCATAGTGCAATTGGAAGAACAACAGGACATTGTGCACTTCAGTTGGAAAATAACAGAGTTCAATTCTCATCATGAGAGGAATCTATGTGGGCTTTTTCATTTGAAGTTGTAAAGAGTTAGTCACACTCATATGCAGGTAGCACGGTTTTTAATTTCTTGAACACTTGGATTTTTCATCCTGCATACAGACAAATCAGCCGTGGGAACATGTGTATTTTATAGACAGAAATACTATTGATGATGGTAATAGGCAGTAGATGGCATTGTGCATGTTGATGGTGGTAGTGTTATGGTAGCAGTAATTGGATGATTAAGGAGAGGGAATGGTTAGTTGTGTAGAGTAACCTCCTGCAATGAGTCCTTAGACCTCCATGGAGGTGTTGCATAATAACTAATTCTTTATCTGAATAGTCATTCTAAGTTGTATTTAAATGTTTGACTGTTTAATGCTCTTTTCCCATTTCATTTTATGCAAATTTAACAAATATTTGATACTTTTCTTATGTTACAGGGAAGTGGATTTAAGAAAATGGTAATTGTGGTATATGGAGTGATTGCTGCTGTGTTTGTAATAGCCCTTGTTGCAGTCATTTGTTCTTAAATTATATTTCCATCAAGAAGTGACCATCTCCTTCAAATCATGAAAAAAAACACAGAAATCTCAACTGTGAAACTTAAAAGCTATGGCATGAAGTTTGATAATGTGTTAAGAATGTTAGATACTTTAACAATTTGATATTAACTCTTCTGTCCTTTATAAATATTTATATTAATATTTAAAGAAATAATTTTAAAGTTTATTTAAGCAATTTTAGAAGTTCAAATTTGCATTTTATAAATTTTTACAAATAAACTATTATTCAGATTAAAGAGTAATCTATTTTTAATATATTAAATTAGGAATGACAAATATCAAAACTATATATTCATTTACTTATTCATTTAATTTATTGCTGTTATAAAAGGAATAAACCTATAGTGTTTTAAGTATATCACATAGCTTTAGAATGATTTTGATGTCTGTCTAGTCACCATCAATTTTCATATTAAAACTTTTTTTTCTAAGAGAGAGAGATCATTTATGTTGGAAATATTAAGTTCTGTGAATCAGATTTAAAATAGCATTTATAAAAATAAACTTTAATTTCTGTCAGCAGAATTTTGACCCTATTTGCATTTTAGTAGTCGTTCTGCTTTTACCAGCTATGGAATTGCACTTGCACTTTTTCATGTTAATATTTGATAAATTACTGTTTTTTTAATACTTATCTCATCTAATCTGCAGCATATTTTTCTTCCAACATGGAATATGTCTGTGCAGTAAATTAACAAGTGACACTATATAATAAATACTAAAAGGCTCAAAACTCTGCTGACAGAAAGTAAAGTTTATTTTTATAAATACAGTAGACTCCGCTTATTGCGATCACTTTGGGACAGTCGCTTTTCGATAACATTAAACAAAGGATATAAAAAATGCATAATTTATTTCAATTTATTGTTATGAACATTATTTAATCATTTATTGTTATAAATAAATTTTTAATAACCAACAACATAAAATTTATTTTAAACTTATCTAGTGTTGTCTGTCATGTCTTTGAGTATAGTAGTTCATGAATAAATTGTTCATACTCATACCTTTCAAAGTTTGTCGCTCAATGTTGCACACCACGATGAAGTATTCGTAGAGCTTCTTGCATCTAGGCATTGGTTGGAGGAGCTTCTAAAATTTGTTCTCTATACCTGTATTAAGTTCTTTCTTCTATTAGATTAAAGTTCTTATCGGAAGCTGCTTGATATATTTCCGATACTGTCACTGTAGCCACCAGTTCAACGTTGTTATCAATATCCAACCAATTTTCAAATTCTTTTGACATGCCATCTGGGGTTTTATCAAAAATTTCATTTGTAAGATATTCAAATTATTCAGAAGTAGTTTCAGAGTTTGTCTTGAAATCCACCTTTTTGGAAGCAGTTTTCAATAGTCTTCTCTGAGACTTGCTTCTATGACATTGCTACCAAATGTCATAGAAGCAAGTCTCAGAGATTTCACTTCTTGATGCATTGCATCAAGAAGTGAAATCTTTTTTGGAATTGCACTTCCATCAGATTGGTCTTTTATATGATCAAGTCCAGCTATAATTCTTGCATGAACTTCCCTGCAATAATAAGCTTTAATAGCTTGTATGATGCTTTGGTTTACATGGTTGAATTAACGATGTAGTATTCAAAGGCAAGAAAATTACTTGATGCTCTTTAATGATAAATTGTTTGTGTGGGCAGTGCAGTCTACTAACAAGACAATTATTTGCTTTAATTTAAGATCCCACTTAACTAACCAATTGTTGAAAATATCATTAGTCATCCAAGCATTTGCACTAGAACAGTAGAAAACAGGCAAACTTTTAACACCTTTAAAACACCAAGGATTTTTACTTTTTGCAATCACTGAGCTCTCATTTCTCACCTTTCATATTAGCACAACAAAGAACTGTCACTCACTCTTTTGAAGATTTAAATCATTTAGTACTTTCATTTTTAAACAAATAGCAATGCTCAGGCATTGCATGAAAGTAGTCTTGTTTCGTCTGCACTGTAAATATCCTCAGAATATTCAGCAATAATTTTTAGCTGCTCGATCTTAATCCGTGCATCAGCTGATTTAAAAAAAAAAAAAAAAAAATCGGCACTTTTTCACCATGAATATGCTTGTACACAATATTCTCTTGCTTTTTCCACCTGTTAAACCATTCTTCAGTTGCAGTGAAATTTTCTTTGCCCATTGTTTTGCAAGTTCCTTTTTGACTCATCGAAGGCCCATTAATTGAAGCATTCTTTTCACGAAGATTACTAAACCAAATTTTTAATGCTGATTCAACTTGAGTATCCTTACCAGATTAGGCTGTCTTCTGATCCATTTTCTCATTAGTAAGAGAATAGTGAAAAGTTTCAATGTTTGATCTTTTTTAAGATCTTAAACAATAGTGATTGTGAAATTTTTAAATATACAGCTGCACTACACTGACTTATTGGGGACAAATTAGCACTCTAAAATTCTTTTCTTTTCTTGAAAAGATAAATCTTTGTTTTTACTTGCTTCTGCTATAATGCTAAGGGCTGTTTTAACGAGCACTTAATCAAATTTACTTACTGAAAGAGAGCACAAAAAAAACTCAAAATCACAATTAGACTATTTATACCTTGTCAAATTTTCACTTGATTAACCCTTATTTTTTAGAATTCTGAGATGCAAAAGGCTGAACATTCAAGGATTTTGATAACAATAACCAGAACTATGATTATAATAGAGGGATTATTTTTAATTCATTTTAAACGTGTTTTGGGACTGACTGATTTTTATTATTATCCAGGCCTCCATGGAGTCAAGACTCATCATGGGAGGTCCTTCCTAAGAAACAGTCTATCGAGACTCATCGAGGGGAAGCCCCCCCCCAAGAAACAGTATCATACCATTCCTTAAACTCATTGACCGTTCTCCCTCTCACCACTCCATCAGGCAGTGCTTTCCATGGTTTAATCGCCCTCCATGCAAAGAAGCCACTCCTCACCCTCTTGCTGACAGTTTCCTTTCTTAACTTCCAGGGATGGCCCCTTGTCATCACTCCTTCCCACTGTTCAACCAAGCGAAAGAACTCCCCAGTGTCAACCCTGTAACTACCTTTCAACAGTTTAAAAGTGTCAATCATATCACCTCTCCTTCTTCTATCCACCAAACTCTGCAGTCCACATTCCTTCAGCTGATCCTCATAACTAACATTGTACAGTCCTGAAACCATCTTTGTTATCCACCTTTCCACCCTTTCCACAGTTAATTTATCTCCTTCAAATCCTGGGGACCAAATCTGAGAACAATAGTCTAAGTGTGGTCTGATCAGAGTCTTATACAATGGAATGATAACCCTTTTATCTCTGCAGGCCAGTGTCCTTCTCATTATTGCAGCAATCCTCTGTGTTACCTTCACCACCTTTGCAATATGTCCCCTAAATTTCAGTTTCTATCAATCATCAACCCCAGATCTCTTGTCTTCCCTACTTCCTCCAGTATAACTCCTTCCATAGAGTATGCAGCATCCCATCGATGTGTCCCAAACCTCAAGATCTTACATTTTGCCGCATTAAACTGACAACCCCTATTCATTTGCCCATATATCTAGCTGCTTCAAATCCACTTGCAAGGCTACCACATCTGTACTATTACCAATAATCTTTCCCAGCTTCGCATCATCTGCAAACAACTGAATATCCCCTTGCAATCTACTGACAATGTCACCGATATAATGGTTAAACAATATAGTTCCCAGTACTGAGCCATGTGGGACCCCACTTGTAACCCTCTGTCTCCTTGAAATTGCTTAACCATACACAACTCTCTGATACCTATTGGACTTGGACAGCCAATCCTGAATCTAGTTGACCAATCTGACATCCAGACCCTTGTGCTGCAACTTAAATATCAGCTTATGTAGCATCCTGTCAAATGCTTTCCCTCATCTAATGCTCTTGTAACTTTATCATAAAAGACTAGCATATTGCTAAAACAAGAGCACCCCTTCACAAATTCATGTTGACTCTCGCAAATAACATTACCTTCATCTGCCCAATGCTGTATACGGTCCTTCACTACTTTCTCCAAGATCTTACTAACTACTGATGATACACAAACTAGCCTATAATTAGACACTTCCAGTGTGCTACTGCCCTTATGCAATAGCACTATCTTATCTTCCTTCCATTCCATGGGCACCTTTCCTGCAGTTAGACTTTCATTGAAAAGCCAGTTCAAAGGCCCTAGCACATTCTCTCAAAACTCATGGTGAAATACCATCCAGTCCCACAGCTTTACTAACAATTTTGATAACAATAGCTGATTGATAATATTATCTGTGATTGCAATAAGCGGATTGTATTTTTACTTTCCAATCTCATATGTTCCCATATTATGTTACACATAAGACTGCAGACATTCTTGTTTTTTTTTCTGATTTGAATTGAATATTTCAATCCAGTTTGGCCTATATAAATGTAAGTTGCATGTACAATATATAAAATGGGAAAGTCACCTGTGTAATGCATAAAACCAAATTCTAACATGACAAAGTGTAGGGAATCTTATGAAGCTATTATTAACCAGCCAACTTAACATTAACAAGATAATTTTCAAATTAGTAATCCATAACTTGGGTATGCGGTTTTATTTATTTATTTTAATGTGAATTTCATCCTTATAAGGTTTTTAGTGTATAGTACATTAGTAATGGATGGGGTAAGTGTTAGATAATCTATATGATCCCTGCTCTAGAGACCAAACATGGAAATTTTAAGTCATTTCAGGAATCCATTAAGCAGGATGGTGTCTATCACTGAGTGATAAAATTCATCTGTTACTTTTAGGTATAGATGAATTTCATGAAACATTCATTCCTATGAGATTTGAACCTTCAACCTGTTGGTTAGAGCAGATATGCTTACCACTTGACCAACCAGAAACAGACTTTTTGTCTGTTTGCTTACTTGGGAAATGGAGTAAAAACCAAGTTTAAAAATTGCTTGGTATCTTTAACATAATTTTACCCAAGGTAAAAATACTTTCTACATTTATATCTCCTCCAGAGATTTTTGTTTAATAAGGTTAAAACACCTTATGGTAACTTGTTTTGGTAAAATACTTACAAGCTCTGTATTACTAAATCTTGGTATTCTAGCCTAGCTCCCACTGATGAGGCCTCAATAAAGGTCGAAACCGGTCTGGGTAGTGGCCCCTTGCCTTTAATACAAAACATCATACATCCCCTTCTTGGAGATGTGTTTTGGCATTAAGGGTAAATATTAAGATTAGTGATCGGAGCTTGCCCCACCTTTACCACGAGTTGCCCTGGTCTTGCACTACCTGTAGGATCAGTTAGACTTGCATCAATTGCAGGTGCAAACTTGACTTTTTGTCTGTTTGCTTACTTGGGAAATGGAGTAAAAACCAAGTTTAAAAATTGCTTGGTATCTTTAACATAATTTTACCCAAGGTAAAAATACTTTCTACATATATATATATATATATATATATATATATATTATATATATATAAAAAGAGAAGTGAAGGGTTTTTTCTCCTGGAAACTCTGGTTTTTCATCCCACATACAGACAAATCAGCCCTTCAGAACACATAATTTACAGATAAAAAATACTAATGGTGGTGGGCAGAGATAGTGATATAGATGATGATAGTAGAGGTTCAGTTCAGTGGAGATGGAGAGTTGTAGAGTAGGTGTCCTCCCTCGATGAATCTTTGGATTGCTTGGAGGTGTCACGAAATAATGAAGGATAAACCCTTTTAAGTCTTGTTTTGATCACCTAGAGGTAAAATATGATATGAGAATGAGAGATTTAGATTTTGTAGTTGCACATTAGGCGGTATTTGCATTTCATTCTATATAGATATTCACTTGATGCCAACCTTAACAGAGATAAAACTATAGTAAAGATTGTTGTTGTTTTCCCAACTGATGACAGTAAAGTCAAAGCACCAGCATGAATATTGTTTGCTATTTGACAAAGAATATCGCACAGTTTCCACATTAAAATAACTATAGTGATCTCTCAATTCTGACCATCAGATAACTAAATCCTTGATTAACTAATTCTTGAAAATACTTCTTGTACAGAAGTTTTTACCTTCACTGAACCATATCCTCAATTATCCAACCATTCATCAGCTGGGTTTCTCAATCACACAGAAGAAGCAAACTACCTAGATGGAGAACACATACAAATTAAGACATAATGTAGCATAATAACAGACATAAGCTATAGCTTTGTAGGCTATGTTTTGGCCATGATTCCAACCATCCAACACAAGTATCATTTTGCTTTTGTTTTGGCAACTAATGTCTGTTACATGTATGCTGCGTTAATTCCTTCTTATGTAAATTCTGCTAACAGAAGAAAAAATCATAAACCTATTGTATATTAGTATCAAGAGTGGGCAAAGATTAGATATTCTAGAAAACCTGCTACATAGACCAAATTTTTCAATC
Source organism: Typopeltis vanoorti (assembly GCF_054136105.1). Taxonomy (NCBI): domain Eukaryota; kingdom Metazoa; phylum Arthropoda; class Arachnida; order Uropygi; family Thelyphonidae; genus Typopeltis; species Typopeltis vanoorti. The sequence continues at coordinate 48,633,040 of NC_143568.1, forward strand.
AACTTCAGGCCTTCAGTGAGCAGGGTAGTGGTCTCACACAGGACAGAACCATCTAAAGACATTTAGAAACTGCCATGTCCATGGTGGGATTCCAACCCCTAAGTCTATTTGCTGGTGAGCAGATACACTATTCATCTAATCAAAGCAGACAATTTGTGACACATTAAAATTGTTTCATCATAACTATATGCATAAATATTCATTTAATAATTGTACATGCATCTTTTTGAGATGCCCCATATATGATTGCCATGATGCTCTTCTAATATTAGTACTGATATAGTTTGCTGTTCAAAATTATTACATTTTTTTATAAATTGTGTGGCATATTTTGTCGTGAAGTAAAATTAGATCATTATACTGGAGATGGTCCTATAAAGAAATAGTTTAGCTAGTTACATGTATTGCTAATGTCAAAGGACCTAAAATTATCAACATGACTTTAACTTCCTGAATTTATATTTCTTGAACTTCTTTTGAACCTAATTTTATGCACTAAGGAAAAAATGAAACAAACCTTTAATCTTTTTAATAAAATTGCTTATTTTGAACATTCATTGCTTTGAGTATAATTCTGTTTAGTAAGGATGTAAGGAAAGTTCTAAGAGTGTACAAATTTACTCATCCAAAATTCTTATGTGGATCTGTTACACTTCACTCAGGATTTAAAAAAAAAAAAAAAAAAAAAAAAAAAAACCTGTTTTATTAGTATTTTTATGCTGCCTTTGGCTTGAATAGTTTGTTGCTTTCTTTAGGTATTTTAGTGGTGCTATTGTATTGTGTTTATGTAAGTGTAAATTCACAGTTTTTGTACATATATTGAATTAGTGTATTTTCTGATAGTCGTTCCTGTTAATATGAAAATGTTTAAACATAAAATAGTTTATTCCATGTTATGTCAACACAATTGCACTGGATGGCACTTAATTTAAGAGAGTAGACCAGTGTCTTGCAAACTAATTCCATAAATTTTAAGAATTTTTTTTTCTCTACAGTTTATTGCAAACTTAATTTAGTAAACATTTAAATGAAAAAGAATTGATCATTGGAAATAAGCACTTGCCAAAATTGTACAGTTTTCAATTATACAGTATAATATAATTTTTAAATTAAATATATGCTAAACATCTTGTAGTGATTTTGTAAACTAATGTTTGTAAAATTTTGTAATTTAGTGAAAAGGGGTATTAGAAGTTGTAATAGTGGTTAAGTTGTAGTGTTTGAAATGAAGTGCTGGGATGTCCAATGAATTACTTGTCATTTCATGGGGTACTTCCAGCTTGAAAGATTTGATAACAACTGATGTAAACTCTTATGCCATTAGCAAAAGTCTACACTAGATGGTTAGTTGAGAGTTGAAATGCAATTCCCTTTGAAAGTACAAGTGGCCTTCTGACACAGGAGTGCATCCACTTCATAATGTGCTAGTTCATTAGTGATGACTTGAATTCATTTGTTTGAGTTCCTTAATCATGCCAATTTCATTTAATTCAGCATCATTATTATGTGTAAATTTATCACTAAGATGGACCAACATAAATGTCAGTTTCTTGAGGAGTGAGATTGCTTACTTCATCAACAGCATTCTACAACTTTGAACTATAGTTTATACAAAGTGTCTGTATATATATATATTCCTCACATCTTTGTTACAAATTTTTTATTCTGTGTAATATGTAACATTAACTAAATCCTCTGGATATTTATAATGTAATGAAGATTTAGCATTAATCGAAGGAAGGCAATCATTCATTTTTGTACCTTAATAAGAAAAATGTAGCTTCATAAAGCAAAGTGTTGTAAAATTGAATATCTCAGACTCACATGTGATCTATCGTTAAAGGAACTTGCATTGCAAAGGGTAGATGTAGTTAAGATAAATAAACTAAGATATTAATATATTGTGACACTTTAAATATTAAACTTTAATCTGCCATTAACATTCTTGAGAAGAAACTCATTCCTATTCATGAAATTTGACATAATTTAAAAATAGTATAGCTTCTTTATAGTTCAACATACAATAATTACATTTTTGTTAAATGTAAAAGTTAAATATCCAGTCAATGTTTTTAGTTGAGTAATATTGTTTTTTTGTTGAATTCTGGTTGAGAAAACTAAAACAATGATGAATATTAGAAATATATACACGTTAACACAAGAATAATGTTTAATTTGCCAAATATTTCAGTCTGAATATTACAGACCATCTTCAGTGGCTACATAGGAATAGTTTTAAAAAAACAAAGTGGAATACGAACAATTGATTTATTACAGGAAGAACTCTCGACTATCAAACATCACATGAAACTAAATGACTTCTCCGAAAAGAGTACACAACATCTTTTAGATTCTTACAATCTAACACAGAACGGCAAAGATTCAATACACCGAATTCCAATTCCTTATATTTCCGAGATTTCAGAACTAATTTCAAGAATTCTGAAGAAATATGATTTAACAGCCACTTATACTCCTATTAACAAATTATCCACCTATTTTCCTTTATCTAAAGATAAACGCTCAACCTTGTCTCTACCTGTTGTGTATCAAGTTCCTTGTAATTGTAATCTTTCCTACTTTGGACGAACTGGACGTTCTATAGAAAAAAGAATTCAAGAGCATCAGTCATCAATTCAACACAACAAACCTGAGAAAGCTGGATTAGCTCAGCATGGATTAGAAACAAGCCACAACATCCTTTGGTCCAAGACCTTCCTCCTACACAGATGTTGCTACAAATTTGAACATTTATTTAAAGAAAGTGTGGAGACCTTTCTTAAACCTCCTAACTTGAATTGTAATGACTATAACTATATCAAAAATTTGGGAAAGTTTAATCAGGATAACACATTAAATTTTTTTTTTTGTAAATTTCCTATATTAGTCTAATGTTGTTTAAGATTATTATATTAATTTCTGAATTAATATCTTTAATTATGACTTTAAAAATGTTTACTCTTCTAATACTTAGAACGAGCAGTGTGATACCATATCGCTATGTGTGAATGATCAATTGTTCGTATTCCACTTTGTTTTTTTTTAAAACTATTCCTATGTAGCCACTGAAGATGGTCAATGTTAACACATTATTCTTGTAATGTTAACATATTATTCTTGTGTTAACGTGTATATATTTCTAATCATTGTCACAAGTATCGTTAAAAAATCAATGATGAATATTTTTCTTCCCTTCATTTCTTTGTTTGAATCTCCTTTTGCTTAGAGCATGAAATTAATTTTAAATGTTTTTTTTTTGGGGGGGGGGATACTAATTTGTCAATTATGATGTGAATAAGAATTAAAGCAGTTAATAAAAAAAAAAGTTTTTTTTTTAATATATATAGTGATATACAGTATCTGAAATATCAGCATTTTTGCACCAGAACTATGAATAAGATTAGGAAATTTTTGAAATCCATTGCTAATTATGGTCAGTGGATAACATTTGTTTATTGTTAACGCAATACTTCCAAGGGGAGATGAGATACATAGGAGGGCTAGGAATTGTTATAATAATATATAATGCATAGGCATGCTTTCATGCTGTACTTTTGTATTCTGCTATTTTATGTATTATTATAATTATGTGACACCTCCAAGGACTCATTGTGGTAGGGCACACCACTCCACTACAACTAACAGTCTCCCTTACATAATCCTTCAACTACACGACATCACTATCATCAATGCACAGTGACATCTACCGCCTGCCACCATCACTATATAATGTTAGAGACCATGTATACTAGTATACATGGTCTCTAACATTCTAAGTAACAGTGCACCTTTAAAACTTAAGACCATCTTTCATCCTCGTCATTCTCCTTCTCCACTTAAAAGCATTGTTGATAAATAAATAAAAAAAAAAAGTGGTGTATCCACTGACCATCAGTAGTTTACTGTAATTTCCTGACCTGAAAATGTAAAATTTGGATTTGAGTTTGCTGACATTTGTTATTGTTAGATTCCAAATTGTACTTAATATTACATAATAAAATGGTTTTTATATAATTCTGTGCTAATTTTCATAGTAATGCATTTTTGTGGATGGGATTAGTATAAAAAATAAAAGTTGGCCTACATATTTTTCAGTTATTTTTAAATCTAGACCTAATTTTCTGAAAAATCAGCCATATAATTTGCACTGTTTTAAATAGCAGTACTGTTAGGGTTCAAAAAGATGGAAGTATATGTGGAATAAAAGGTGATGATTTATGTAATCCTAATTTTAGAAGCTTTTAACAGTGAAAAATACTATTTTATTCATTTTCCTTCCAAAGGAATAATTCATATTTTGTATTCGATGTAGGATATTTACATATTTGATCCTCTTAAATTTGCTGCAAATTAGTCCCTATCTCAATCAAATAGCCTGTGTAGCTTAAGAGCCTGAGTAGCTCAGTGGATGTGGTGTTTGCACACCATGGCGCTTGGCTGCACGAAGGAAGACTTAATTTCGAGTCTAGTCTGCAACCAGAGGAAATTTTTCTAATCTTTTTTTGACCAGTTCCTGATTTAGTCTATCTCTGGCATGGTCAAGCAGGTTTTTCTCCCGGAAACTCAAAATCGACTAGAACCCACACTATTTCAGGCATTAAATGTTTTGTTAGGGACCACAAGATGGTGGCACTTGTTGAGCCATTCTCTTCTCTGTGTGCCACTTAATTAGTGATAGCCTTGGGCCATCTATCTCTGATTGGGTACCAGTGGAGATTGAACTGCCCACTCAGTCTCCAAAAGTTAGATAGGGCTAAAAACGGCCTCACCTACTCCTTATACGGGAATAAAAAGGCATTAACCGAGCTGATTAGCCAAATCAAATAACTGCTGTGATAATCTTGTGTGAAATGGTGGGAGGCTATATCATTTCCTATGAAAATAGGAAAACATTGTCAGTGTATCCAGCAGTGGTTAGATAAGAATGAAATTCTACAGAGGGCGGCATGGCTTTAGGCTTGCATTATCATTAGTTTGCATAACATTTGAAACGCATAACAAAAACTAATTTTTTGTTGATTTCTAATTCAAAGAATATATATGCCAATTTGAAACAAAGTAAGAGCACATGATCAACTGTTCATTAAGTTTGACTCACTTTATATTACTGAGATGGATTGGGTTAATCTAAAATATTTGTTATCAAAAAATAATTATATAGCTTTTACTGTATATATTTCAATAATGGAATACCATGAATAAGCATAATAGCTATGAAAACAGAAACATACACTTATTTATTGTAAATTTTTGCCTAAATGTCATAGGCTTCTTCAGTACAGGGTGGCCCATAATATCATGAAGGGTTTAAATATAACTTTAATAATTTTTATTCTTTTTTATTATAATGAAATACAGAACTGGAGATTTTTTTAAATTAGTTATGAAAAATCACATGTAACTGCCTTCCATTTCTGGCTTCCCAAAGATGGGCCCTTTCTATGGTATCTTCCAAAATTTCCCTGCCAAGTGTATAAAGGTCAATGTTTCTGGCTTCAGTGCCCTAATTTCTTCAAGAATGTTCTATGGGGGTTGTCTGAAGGAAAAGGTGTATGTGAACAAGCCCCCAGACAGCAGCTGAAGAAGAGGGGATATATGCATTTAGAGGAGAAATGTTTGGGTTTGATATCCATGCAGAGTGACCAGTCTCCAAGCTGTAACATGACCTCACCAGTGCTTTCCACATACCACTACTTGGACTCCCTCTTCAAGTACAACCCAGCAGAGTATGTGGCAGCAGGATTTTACACCACTGCACTGGGAAGCCTCCTGACTAGTTACTATTGGGTTCAGGCCTGTATGGGTACTCCATTTTGAGGGTACTGAAGTATGAAGAGATTTTAGCTCTATAACATGCCTTTAAAGGATTGCTGAATGCAGAAGGGGAAGAACAGAAACTGGAATTCACCTCTGCAGAACTAAACATTCACCACTTCAGGCCTCCAACAAGCTAGGTGGTGGTATCTCACCACCTAGCTTGATATATATAATTGATACATAGAAGATATATTTTAGCAATGGGAATGCTCACTGGGTTTGCCAGAGTCCCTTTTATAGAAACAGGCCATCTGCAAGAAAGCAATGGGTTGATTTGAAAGGGAAAGGCTGTACATTGTGCATCACCAGGGCTGTTGTAATCCATTAAAAAACTAAAGTAGTGCCTTGGAGTGGCATGTTTGAAGGGCAGCAGAAACCAGCAACAATTGTATCTTAACTATATATTTTTAATTTTACATATTTTACTGAATTTAGGAGTGGTAAAATAGTGGTGCCGGTGATATATACTCTAACAACAGTCCTGACTGGAACCATGGAAATTTGACCAGATGTTCATATGAAACTTTTATAGTTTCTGTATTCGACTTTGAAATAATGTTGGATTTAATATCCACTTAATTTTTATAAATTTTGCATAGCCAAACCGAAGCCTTTTGGCTCTTTATTTTAGTAAATACTTCCACGCACCGATCGATAGTTCGCTTACAGGAAATACACCTCCGTTTCAAGTTCCTTAGTATGGCAGGAGGGTAGCAGCAATAGCTGAGCCTCAGTTTTAACTGAGGCTCAGCTATTTCTGTTACCCTGCTGCAATGATCAGAGCTTGTAGCTCAATAACACCCTATCCATACATTTTCTTCTATAGATAACGGAGAATATGAAAAGCATTCTTTCTTCACCCATCTAGCCAAAACAAAAAAAAGTATTGTAGGAGAGTTCTTGTTCTTTAAGGTTTCTGCCTGGTCTCTGAGGATGAACTAATAAGTTTGAAACAGCTGTCAGGCCAGTGAAACCTTATCAAAATGGACCAATAGGAGGCGAATATACGAATGCTTGATAGCAGTCGGCGTAACCTATTAGGTACAGCTAGGACAACTTGTAAATGCCAGTGAATGTATTCCCGTAAGCTCTGATCAAATTTCATATGAAACTTTATAGTTTCTCTGTTTAGCTTTGAAATAACGTTGGATTTAATATCCACTTAATTTTTATAAATTTTGCATAGCCGAACTGAAGCCTTTTGGCTCTTTATTTTAGTAAATTCTATGTAGCACTTTGGTTTTCTTCCATGGTGAAAATTTTAATTGGGGGTGCTGCATATACAAAATAAAAATAAAAAATCTTTCCTAATCAGTAACCCAATTTATTAATAAATAAATTTACTTATTAAAAATTGCTTTATTAAAAATATTTCGCCCTCACCACAAACACACCGATAATAAAAGTTTAGTATCTCCCAAAAATAACGAATGCAAGCATACAATTTATCTGTAGTGACACTGCTCGTTCAACAGTGTCGCTACAGATAAATTGGATTCCAACTACAGATATAGTTGGATTCACTTGTTACTTGCATTGGCAAGCACAAACGAATATCGGTAAGTCTAGCCAAAACTGACCGAACGTGATAATTCCGATACTGCTGCGTTAGATCGCAGTGCATTTGTTTCGTGTAACGATAATTGAGAAAATATAATTCTTTTCATATTTTCAACGGTGACACTCATAATTCCGCCTTATATCTATCATATCCTAATTTACGCTCATGCATAGACCCACACATTTTACCATGTAGGTATTCAGAACCGCAATCTACGGAATAGATTGGTTACTCCTTATTCCGTAGATGTCCTATGTCTGCGGAAGCGTGTATTCACGGGGCCGGTTTGCCTGTTTTGGGGAATGAAAAACCGAGTTTCCGGGTTTTTCGTGAAATCTATAATTTTATTTTAACAGAATAAAATAAGATTTAACAAAAATATATCATCCTTACCACGAACACACTCCAATAAAAGTTTCATATCTCCCAGAAATAAGCCAGCAAGCATCCAACATTCTCACTTGGTTCTGAAAAAAATATCAAGGTAGTGATCAGAGGTATATCTGAGGATGTCTCCACAGACGAAATCACTACAGATCTGCAGCTGAATGATTTACCACTAATAAAGGTCAGCAGAATGATCAGGAGGGACAAGACCCCAATGCCACTAGTGTTGATTGAGATCAGTCAAACCTATAAACACATATATGACTTGACGACCATCTGTGGATTTAAAATCTCGGTAGAACCGTTAAGGAAGAGAGCCCCAACGGGGCAATGCCATAGATGTCAAAAGTTTCGGCATGCCCAGAAAATTGTAGGGCCGAATTTAAATGCTTGAAGTGTGGGGTCGGTCACCCAACGAACACGTGCTCTAAGCCAAAATCTACTCCGGCCAACTGTGGCGGTCCTCGCACTGCCAACTACAGAGGATGTTTGCATAATCCACGTAATAGAAAATCTGAAGAAGGAACATTCTCTTCTTCTATTAGCTCACCTACATCAGCGACTACTTCTCAGCCTCCTAAAGTTCAGAATAAAGACTCAGAAGCCCATCTGCTGAAAACTGAGGCCCCCCCCAAAAAAAACAACTCAAAAACAGCAGTCTAGGACATATGCGGATGTAACCCACCCTAAACAGACATCCCTAGAACAGTCAGCATCATGCCCAAATTTGACAGCTATCATTAGCGCTTCCTTGGCAAATATGCTATTAGATTTTAGCAGATCTAATCCTTCACAAAGTTCCTAAAAGATTTCTAAAAGACACCCAAGTCATCATTTCAGCGCTCACTAATGAACAGAAAAAAATTAAAACCAGACTCTCTGGAGATAATAGCCTGGAATGCAAACGGCTTGAGAAATAAGATCCTAGAACTTCAAAATTTTGTCCACAGACATCAGCCAGATGTCCTTTCTAAATGAAACGCACGTAAGACCTGCAGACAGTCCCAAAATTTATGGATATCAATCGTACAGAACTGACAGATCAACCCATAGCGGTGGAGGCACGGCAATTTTCATCAAGAATTTTATCTCTCATCACTCCACAAACATCCCTCCTACCTCCGATCTTTGAGGTCACTGGCATTGAAATTCTCACGAGTTCTGTCAGCAAATTAAATTTTTTTGCAGCATACCATCCCCCTCAGGCGTTCATTATTTTCGGATTTGAACGCCTTATTTGATACTGAAGAGCCTACCATTGTGGCAGGTGATTTAAATGCCAAGCATTCTACCTGAAATAGCCATTCCACCAACAAAAATGGACAGATACTACAGAACTATGCTGATTTCAACAACCTTCATTGTAGGCGGTCCTGCTGATCCCCCCCATCACAACACTTATGGTAGGGCTGATGTATTGGACATAGCTATACTGCAGCACTCAGACTCCAGTACAATACAATACTCAGACTCCAATACAATTTAATGACAATCAATGATCTATCATCAGATCATAACCCAATACGGTTAAAATTAGGAAATCTTGAAAAATTATCCCCACCCACTCACTCATTTATTCCTGGGGAAAGGCTCTCCAAGGTGCTTCCAAAATATATTGGTCCTGTTCCCATCATTAAATCAAAAGAGGAAATTGAAACAGCTGTCAAAAATCTAACAGAACAGATTACAGCAACCTATGCAGCAGTTACTACCCCTGTAACTACCCACAAATCCAACCACTTGCCTGAAGATATTATGAATCTGATTAGAGAAAAAAATAAGGCTAGAAAAATATACCACAACACCAGGGTGCCACAAGACAAGCGGATCTTAAACAGGTTCGATTCTGCAGTGAGAGATGCATTCGCAGCTCATAGAACTCAACTCTGGGAAGAAAAACTGATCTCCACTGACAATCACTCTGTATGGAATCTTATCCGAAAGATTAAAAACAGAAATGAACTTCTTCCCCCCCCCCCCCACCTTCAAACAGATTCAGGTCTCATCCACACTGATGCTGATAAAGCTGAGGCAATAGCAAATCATCTTGAAAAACAATGCAAACCCGGATACGACCACCTTGATATTAGTCATATCTACAAGATCCACCGTAACGTCAGATATTTGCTCAATTCAGCTCTCACACATTCCACTCAAATTGCACCCACCTCACCTGCTGAAATATATGCTATTATTCAGAAATTCAAGAATAAAAAGGCTCCTGGGCCCGATGGTATCTCCAACAAAGTTATAAAACTTCTACCATGTAAAGCTATTGTTCATCTAGCAAATATAATCAACTCCATCCTTCACTACAAATATTTCCCTTCGTACTGGAAATTGGCGTATATAATATAATACCAATTCATAAACCTGGAAAAGATCCCACTTTGCCTCAAAATTACAAACCAATCAGTCTCATCTCTAATCTCGGAAAAATTGCCGAGAAGGTAATTCTTACTAGGCTTCAAGATTCAGTACTCCGATTAAATATCCTGCCTGAGGAGCAGTTTGGCTTCCGAGATTTACATAGCACCACACAACAAATACACAGATTGGTGGAGCATATCATCACAGGTTTTAACTGGCGTCAATGCACTGGGGCTGTTTTCCTAGACTTAGCCAGTGCATTTGACAAGGTTTGGCATTATGGTTTGCTATATATATAAACTAATATCATCCGGTGTACCAATCGGAATCATTCAACTCATCAAGGCATACCTCTACGATAGGCGCATGCAAGTGAGATTAAATGGAGCAGTCTCTACACAGAAACACATCTTGGCTGGAGTTCCACAAGGGTCCTTACTAGCACCAATCCAATTCTCCTTATACTTGCATGATATACCACACAACTCATTATCTTCAATTAAAGCTCTTTACACTGATGACACAGCGATATTGGCCAGATCATTAAAGCCTCATCTAGCCATCAAGAAAATGCAAAAAAACGTACTGCAAATTGAACAATATTTTGCCAAATGACGACTCCTGTTGAATCCTCTGAAAAGCGTAACCATCCTCTTCTCTAGAAGATCAGTGCTTCCTAAAGAAGATATTCTCCTATTTAACACAAAAATTCAGTGGAAAACAGAGATCAAATATCTTGGTGTAGTACTGGACAGAAAGCTGACTTTCAACTCCCATATCAAGACTCTCTGTGCAAACACATCAAAAACCATAGCTCAGTTCTACCCGTTAATTAACAGAAACAGCAAGCTGAGCACCAGAATCAAACTTCGCATATACAAGCTGATGGTTCGTCCAATACTCACCTACGTCCAATACGTCACAACACTCACCTCACCGGCCTGGAGCCATACTTCAAACTCGAATATTATCAAATTACAACGCATTCAGAACAAGTGTCTTAGAATGATCCTGGGCGCTCCATGGTTCATCCAAACTGTCCAACTGCACCGGGACAAGGAGATTCCCTATATTTATACTTTCATGCAGACTATAACAACCAAATTCTTCTCAAAAGCAACTGTGCACCCTAACAGACTGATCCAACTGGCTGTTGACTATGATGCAATGGACTATTCTAAGCACAAAAGACCTAAAGCCATCCTCAACCCCAACACTGAGGATTAATCTCCTAGCCCACTCAGGGCGGGCAATTAGCTCATAAACTCTCTCAACTCACAGTCTCTATTAAGATAGCCGGGAATATGAAAAGCTTTTGCTTCACCCGTTAAGCCAGTAATGTTAATAGTTAATAGTTTGATTGTAGGGACACTGCTGAACGAGCAGTATCGGATTCACTTGTTACGTGCAGTGACAAGTGCAACGAATATCGGCGAGTCTAGCCGTAACTAACCGAACAATAACAATAACAATAATTCCAACACTGCGTTAGATCGCAGTGCATTTGTTTCGTAATCTAAAGCGTTAATAGAACAATTCCGATTATTAACTATTCAAGCAATGTCAAAACATAACCTTTAACACGTTCATTTGCCAAGCTGAAAATTGGAATTTCGTGTTAGCGACGTCAACGTGAGATCGGCCGTTTGATGAGAACTCGCATCGCGCGATATCGCGTGATTGGCAATGAACTTGTTAACATGTCGTATTGCATTTATATAATGTAAGCATTGCAGTTATTTATAAACACAAACAAAACATTATTTTTTCGTTTTTTCTTTGGGCGTGCTGCGGTGTCACAGTGCTTAAGACGAAGCGGCTTATGACTTCCAAGCAAAAAGCAACTAGAATGCAACTGTGTAAGCAAAGACTGTTGTGGGGTCAAGAGGACCCCGAAAAGGTACTTTTTAGAGACGAAACTAAATTTTTGTGTGTCCCATGATCATCAAGGGATACGTGTTTGGTGTCTTATTTTGAAACATTTGATAAAGAATGCAGGAAACCTTCAGTGAAATTTGCAACCTCTGTCATGATATGGGCTTGTATGGTCCAAGTAGGCGGCTGTGTAGTGTGTATGAAAGAGTCGATTCCAACGTGCACCAAGAAATATTTTGAGCATTTTTGTTACCGGCATCAGAAGATTTATGTGATGATTTCCTTTTTCAGCAAGATTCAGCTTCTTGTCACTTCCAAGACCACGACTAGATGAACTTTTATCGTTTCTAGTCTGCAGACAATATGGGCATGTTTCGGTAAAAAAAAAAAAAAAAAAAAACTGTGAATCTCTAGTAAATAATATGGCCAACCATTTACGAACGGTCATAAAAGCTAAGGGGGATGCAACAAAGTACTAATTGTCATGTTTCCCTTTGATTGTAATTTTTATGCATTTATTTTCACATTATTCTAATATTTTGAACCACGCTAAAAATTATTCTATAGTTCAGCCATATTGCGGTAGGCGCTCGCTACGCTAACAATTGCTGTTAGCGTAGCGAGCTACTGAAAGAAAAAAGTTTTTCCAAGCTTAACCTGATTAAAAATAATTTGCGAACAGTAATGACCCAAGAAAGATTGGTTGGTCTAGCAACTATGTCGATAGAGGCGGACATAGCTTATAATTTAAATTTAGAAGAGCTTATAAACAGTTTTATTGTGCGATATCCCAGTAGCGGAGGCATTTAATTAATATTATGTAATCATTTTGCATTAATGTTTCTCTTGTAATAAAAACAAACTAGCAATTTGAGATTTTCTTATATTTTTGTCTTATAATCCATCAGGGGCGATATTTAATTGTTTGCCTCAGGGCGCGATCTAATCTGGCGACGGCCCTGTCTATATATCACCTGGCTGTTTAGTCTTTTACTCAAGGAAACTGATAACTGATGTGGCTTGATGGATATCAATCCCGTGGATTCTGATCCCTTCATCGCTATGAATGATTCCTGGCTTAAAGGAAGAAAGTTTTGAGCACTTGGCTCGCCCTAATTAGGGCTGTGTTGAAAGATTTCAATCTGTGATCAGGGCCGCCTTTGGGCGTTTATGTTTCCATCTGTCTTTTTCATCGTAATCTGATGACTCACGAATGAGTAGGTTGGGATGGAGTGATGCCTGAGCAAAGTACTTGGTTGCTATCTGGAGGAGAAACGTAGGTATGTCTGGCAGGTTTCCATCTTGATGGAGGACAGTGTTTGATGGAGGTATTTTATTATTATTATTATTATTATTATTATTTTTGACACCTCCAGGGAGTCCAAAGACTCATCGAGGGAGAGTGTGCCGACAGCATCGAACGATTGGCCTCCTTCCAACTACTAACCGCGCTCAAACTTACTTAACTGAGCCATTAGTAGCAGAGGCTCTACCAATCGACCAACCTTCGCCGGCTTTTTTTTTTTTTTTGGATTTAGTTTGGATTATTTGTAATCTTTTGATGTTGCTAGGAGAGGTGTGGCTCCACGCTGGTGAACCATAAGTCAGTATGGGTCTGATGATTGCTTTGTATATTCTTAATTTGTTTTCTGGGCTGACTTTGCTTCTACATTTGAGTAGAGGGTAGAGTTGAGCATTTGCTGAGTTTGCTTTGTGTTTGTGTTTGCCCCCCTCCCCCCCCACACACATTAAAGTTTTCGCCTTGACATGGATTTGCCTTTTGACGATCTCAGTTTTAAAGAACTATTGGCACTTTTCAGGCATTTAGGCAACATGCTAAACACAAAATGGCCCGATAAAATCGGAAATCACCAGGTTCTTGAAGTGGAGACAGAGGACCTCCAGCCCTCTGAACTTCCTCCCTCTTCACATGACAACGCCAGCGAACCAGCAACAACAACTGAAGACATCCCTAATTCAAACTCCAGTGGCTTTCAGGAGGTCAGAAGGAAGAAGAGAAAGAAAAAGTCCCCTGCAGCAGATACTGAAATAATACCCCAGCCCTTGGAAAGTACAGCTCCAATGGACACAGCAGCACAACATGTTGAAGAAAGAGTGACGGACTCAGGGACACAGCCCAAAGAGAGGATTCTTCCGTTATTCTAAGATCGAAAGAAAAATCGCGGAGACAATGAAGAACAGCAACATCAAATTTATATCAGCTAAGAACACAGATGACGGAATCCGAATTCAACCAGAAGGGGCATTGGACTACCGTCGGATCACCAGACTCATGGACGAACTGAATGTCCCATATTACACATTTCAACTCAAGAGTGAAAAAAGCCTAAAAGTAGTCAGAGGTCTGGCTGAAACCATTACATCTGATGAAATAGCTACTGACCTCATATCACAAGGCCTTGAACCAATTAAGATCTCGCGCATGTACCGCGCAGACAAGCGCCCCATGCCTCTGGTCTTAGTGGTGATCAGTAGAGACCACAGAGAAATTTACGACCTTAACACTTTCATTGCCAAGCTGAAAATTGGAATTTCGTGTGGTGGCCAAATTTTTTTAATTTTTTTATTTAGTTAGCGACGCCAACGCGATAACGCGTGATCGGCCGTTTGGTGAGAACTCACCGCGCGATATCGTGTGATTGGCAATGAACGTGTTAAGATAGTCTGCAGCTTAGTCATCAAGACCGAACCACTCAGAAGAAAGGCATCCGCCGGTCAATGTCATCGCTGCCAAAAATTTGGGCATGCACAAAAGTTATCTAAAGCAGATTACAAGTGTGTAAAGTGCGGTGACAGCCATCCCTCACACACTTGCACAAAACCACGGTCTACACCTGCTAAATGCGCGAATTGTGGCGACCCACATCCAGCCACCTATAAGGGCTGCTCAGTTCACCCTTCTAACCTACAGAAGACAAGAGCGGCGTTAGCCCCGCCCACTCAGAATCAAGCCATGAAACCTGCGCCAGATTTCACAGCGAGGGGTGTTACAGCCGATAAAACTTTTGCTTCTATGGTTTCTCTGCGAATTTCACCCGGAGCCTCGGCAGCTTATAGCCAAAACTCTGTACTGATTCTTGCTGCCTCACTAGGGGAGATGCTAACAGCCTTTAGCAAAATGAACCGCAGCCAAGCCGACACCAACAAATTCCTCAGGAATACCCAAGTCATCTTCTCCATGATCAACAAGTGACATGCTCTCCTACACATTGTTGCTGATATCCCAGATATTTCCTCGTCGCTCCGTAACACTACCACTACTTATTCACCTAAGCAGTGGTAGTGTTACAGGACCCGAAAGCTGCTCTGCTTTTCAGTTCAGGCGCTTCCGCACTGCCCTGAATAGGGTGAGCCAAGTGCTCGTTAATCTTTAACACAAATCTATTTCCTAGCGATGAAGGGATAATAATCCATGGGATTGAGGTCCATCAAGCTACAGAAGTTACAAGTTGATAAGAAGTCAACAGACACCTCCATGGGCAAAGGTGCATCGCTCACGTAACGAGTATACAGCAATCCCACGATTAGTGAGCTTAATGCATTTTTTAAAACAAGCGCATTAATATAAAACGCACTAATCGAATATAATAACCAATGGGAAAAAGTATAATTCGTTCCTCAAATTTCTTTTTTGAACCTTAATTCTTTTATAAAAAAATTATGTCTCAGGGCCTAGTTAAAGGAAAACCATGAAGCTGAAATATAATAAAACATTCAGAATATAAATTTTATTATTCTACTTCTTAACAAAGAATCGAGCTAACGTAGTTTGGCGGGCATTTTGTTTCTTTTTTTCATGCAAGCGACGGTATGGCCCTATTGCCTCTTCTACAAATTTTACTGCTCTCTGCATCAGGGTCAGCCTCGAAGCATTGCTGCTTAAAAACTTCGATTGTACGAAAAATATTTTCAAATTGTTTCTGTGAAATCTCTTTTGGCTGACTATCAGTGGTTAATTTTCTTCATATTCTTCGAGATTTGCCCGCTGAGAATCTAAATTTAGCAGGTCAGAATCGCTTAATTCTTCAGAATGAGATTTAATTAACTCTTGGACGTTATCATTGAAGGGGAGAACAAAATGAAGGACATACGAATTGGTCGCCAACACACGAAATCACGTGCTTCATAGATAAAATTTCCCAACTGTTATACAAGCAAAATAGTTACCACTTTAAAAACTACAATGATCATAAAAGAGATACAATGATCATAAACTCATCCCAGAAGACGGATTGATTATCCTATTATTGGAATGGATTCTCCTTTTTGTGACATGCGCAGAAGTGTCGAAGGGTCTCGAATCTGTGGGAGTACTAAAGCAGACGACATAAATTTTGGCGGTAAAAATTTGGAACATAGTATACATAGTGTACATGGAAGTAGTGTAGTATGCCATTAAAAATAACTTTGTAAAATGTTTTAAATCGGTAACTAAATTATTTCATTCTGGTAAGTAATTTTTTAAAATAGTTAGCCATAAAAATGTACAGATAGAAAATTTTTAAAATCTGTAACATTTATTTATAAGATGTATATAGGCACACTAATCGAATTTGGGTATCGAAAAAAATTACTAATCGAAAACGCACTAATCGGGAGCGCATAAATCGAGTGATTACTGTAATTTTCCCCCTTGAATCAATAATTTAAAATTTTTGAATCGTTTACCGAACTATGTGAAACGTAATAATTTTTCACTAGCAAACATTTTATTAAACTTTTAAACATTTTTTTTTTTTTTTATAGGAAGGAGAAGGAGATTTTATTAAGAATGGTTTTCTTGCTCATAATTTAAACTGTTTCCTTTCACAGAAAAGGCTCATATATTTCAGCAAATACAGTTATCTTTCGTAGCTGAGATAGCTTTAAAAAACAATGAAATTCTTTCAAACTTCTATTTCACGTTTTCATTTAGTTATTGTATGAAACAGTCCTATCTTTTCACAGCTGTTAGCGCGAATTTTTTTAAATCTTCTCTCTGGAGTCTTATCTTATTAACGTACGCAAGTGAAGAAGGATGAAGTAAAAAAGATGCATACAAATTACTTCATTGGTAACAGCAGTGGCTGGCAGGATACTTTAATTTTGCCTTTCTTTGATGCTCTTTTTTATTGAAAGAAGACTTTCTTGGCGACATCTTGTTTATTTGAATTAATTACCTTCTCTTTTAAAGGCAATTTAACTTACTGAGAACCTGGAACACTCTGCGTATTTTCCTCCGACAGACCGTTTTTATTGTTCTATAAACGTCGAGTCTTGCCGCAACGCAAGATTATTGAACGATAATGCTAACATACGGACTTACATGTTTTCACTCACTTATTTCATTCCTGAGTTCTTAAGGCAATGAACACTTTGACCTTAACATGTACAGTGTAACAACCGAGGAAGCTGCAAGTGAGTGGTTCGGAGATTCTCCAGTAGAGGACTTTTGAACAATGCATAATTTTCTTAACTCGCAGTTTTCTTCACTTACCACCTCGAGATCAAGTACTTTTTTCTTTTTCTTCCCCTCCCCCCCCCAAATATGATTTGTACCAGATAATCCACGCGGCCATTGGACTCGCATCGTCATGATAATGCTCATAATAAAATAGAAAATCAACGGTAAAGAAAATATTTAATTATCAGCAATTTATGAATTAGTTCATAGTAGGGAGAAGTTAATAAATAAAAAGCTCAAATTCTTCGTCACTGCTCAACAAGCAACACAACACTCCCCTTTAAGGAATGAAGGTTTGCCATACTCGTATGGGAGAAGTGGGAGTGCTACTCACATTCTATATTTCTAAGGTGGTTCCATTTTGGTGCTGCTTTTTTAATACGTTTGGTAGAATAATGTGCTAAATTGTATTAAAATACTATTTTAATTATTTTCATTAATAGTATTTTATTTGTTTATTTATTTTTTCTCTTTTAATGAAATATATACGGTATATCGATCTCCACTTTACCCATCAAATTTTCATTCCATGGCAAAGGATTGAAGGAAAAACGCAGACCATATTAAGGATAACATCATATATCTACTCTATAATATAAAATGATAAGCCTTTTTTTTGTAACGTTTTTGTGTCACGTTTTTTGTCAAGTTATTTGAAACGTTTTGAAACTCAGGGGCTAGCCTGAGTGTCGAGTCTTCAAATTCGAGTCATCAGAATTCAAGGAGAATCGGCCTACCAGTCCGGAACTCGGGGGGGGGGGGGACCAGGGGGAGGACCCCCTTTCGAGTTTTCAAAATTCGAGTTATCTGAATTCAAGAAGAACCAGCCTACCAGTCCGGAACTCGGGGGGGGGGGGCGCCAGGGGGAGGAGCCCCCTAGTAGCAGATAAAATCTTAATTTTACGAAATGATTATGCAGATAATACTTAAATTTAGCAATTCCAATTTAAAATTATTTCCTTTGTAAGCCTTCGTCCATTGTGCTTAATAAACATACAGTAAAACCCCTTTTTTACACTTTTCAGGGGGACTGATGGAAAAAAGTGTAAATAGCAGGAATATTAGAGGAAATGTAAAAAAAAAAAAACCATTAAAAAAAGACTAAAATATGACTTTCTACTAGTATGTGAGTCTACCTACTTGATTACAAAATTTAATAACTGAAAATAAATGAATTTATAATTACAGTACTTACATTTATCTATTTAAAAAAAAAATCTTTAATTGTTGATTGTTTTTGTTTTTCGTTTTTTATTTATTTATTTATTTATTGACATAGTGCCAGATTGCTTGACTTGAGTTCAATGCTTGACCTGTTTTTTACTGTCGTGTTCAAACTGGACACGGAAAGTTCAAGACCTTTTGCTAAATGTACACGTGTTCCGGCTTGCCAATCTACACGACGCAGAATTGCCATATTTTCTTCTACCGAAATACATTTTCTGCCTTTTTTCTCCATGTTACTAATATGAATAATCCACCACCGCAACTTGAAAGCAACTTTCACACGCTAAATTACGTAGCAGAAATTCTGCAATATCAATTCGTACTGTGATTGAAAAATCACGGTATCGTTCATCACTACATTACTGCTGCAATCGTGCAGGTCACCGTCATGACGGAAGCGAAACTACAGCCGAAAGCAACGCCATCTGGGAACAGAAATGCGCAGATTTCCGCAGAAATCGATTCGAAAATCAGTATTGCCACCCGAGACAAAAAACGCAAATCACGGGAAATAACATCCACATCAAATTGTTAATGGTGGGAAAACAATATATCATAAGAATAGTCCTTAAGACGGGACCAACGGAAAATGACGTGAATGGCAGGAAAACGTAAATTGCCGGAACGTAAAAACGGGGTTTTACTGTATCAAGAAAAAGACCAGAATTATAAAAAAATCCTTTATTTTATATTTTATTTACCATAACTGTTTGTCCGCCAATCATTTCTCATTAGGAAGAGATTTTTTTAACTTTAAAACAAAAACTATAAATGCAATTAAAAAATAAGTGTATAATTTCTTTTTTGCTTTTGTGAATTAATTTTTGACTCTGCCGAATTGTAATTTCCTTTATCAAATTTCGGATACGACTCCGAGAGGGATCCCTTGACGTATCTCAAACACCTAGTTTGAGATAAATGATTATGCGCACAATAATTACAAGGTATGGAGAATAAAGTAAAATATAATAGAAAGGAAGAATAAGATGCAAAAGTTTTTGTGATGTACGTTTTGGGATTTGTACGGAGTAACTGAATGGGAGTGAAAAGTAAACTCTGAAGCGGAAAATAAGGTCTATTTTTAGAGGGTAAGGAAGTTATTGTTTTGGAAGGTAAGGGAGGTACGCTGAGATTCATTTTGCAAGAAAAAAGACAAGGCCACGTTTTGGTAGCATCGAGTGCAACTAGGTTATCCTCTCCCATTGGAGAATGATACGGAGATATCATTCTCCAATGGTACGGATATGTTTAAAGCATTGGTTGTAGAACATAATGAAGCTTGAGATGTTTGGGCACTGCATGGTTTACCGAATAGGTAGGATGAATGGAATGTGCTATTATCAACAAAACTGTGGATAGGATTATTATTATTGAGAGGAGGTCATTAATGTATAAGAGAAAGACGAGAAGTGTGAAGTTCGGCTATATCGGTGTAGAAGCTCAGAGAGAGAGAGAGAGAGAGAGAGAGAGATTGCAATCCATCATGAAACACTTAGGACCCGAGAGGAAGCTGCAAATTTTTCAGGATGAGTGGAGAAAAGTCGTATCATTCAGAATTTTTACTTTATAAGAGTTTGAATTTGGATGTGCTGCAATTTCTACTGCACTAAACCCAAACTCAAAGGAAGATTACAGAAGAGCGCGGAATTGTTTTAAGGCAATAATAATACCACTAAAAGCATGTTCCTTCCGGATGGTCGTTCGAGGCATATGTTTTATCAATATGCACTCGTAGACTGTACTGAATGCAGTACTCAGTAAACAGAAACTTTATGATGTGCTTACTTGATAAGGTCGAATGAATCTGTGAAATTATTCATCCGCGCTGTAGAAATATTCCATCAATATTCACAGTCATGCTGTAGTTTTAGTAACCCTCTTTTATACTTTCTGCAGAGCGTTTCGTGACTCCCTAAATATCTAAGTGAAAAATCTCCGCACAGTATTTCAGATTTGGCCTGACGCTGCATTATAACGGTGCTATCATTTTGTTACATCGATTGTCAGTGACTGATCACAGCACTTCTCAGAGTATAACTCTGACTGTTCTTTGCAGTATCATCCCCAAATTTCAATCTTCGGTCATTGTAGATTTCTTATTTCCTCCACCTAGTACTTTCCTCTTGCTCTGACCAGAGTGAAAAAACCTTATATATGTCAGCATAGATGAATTCCCACTCATCCATACTAAATCTAGTCGCCATGATGTCATCACATTTAACCTTTGAAAGAATAGTCTCATATAACGGCAGCAAAGATCCCCCACCCCCTGGAAACTCAGATTTTCAACCTGTGTAACAGACTAACCAGCCAGAAAAAAAAAAAAAACATGCAATTAACAGACACAACACACTGACCTCATATAGTTGCTTCAGCTGTAATTCCTGACTTGAGAATTCTTATAAATATTTTTTTCAACTGAAGGTAAGTTAGTTGGCCTCCTACGTCTGTGGCAAAGTTTCCCTTCCCAGTAACTGGAGTTTTTACTACCGCAAAGCAAACAAATTTGTCTCTGAACATCCACAATTACTAGACATAATTATTTATCTTCGGGCCTCATGGCACATAAGGCTGAGATCTCTTTCTACCGAACACCTCTGTCTTGTGCCCCTAATTCAGCTTCTCTCCAGCTATCTCAACCAACTATTTTTTCCCTTTTCTGTCATTCTCCGCCAAGTTAATTTAGACCTTTCCCATTTCTTTTTCCCTTTGGAATCCATGTCAAAGCTAATCTTGCAATCTCTCTCTGCTGTTCATTCTCAGTACGTGTCCAATTCATTTCCGTCTGCGTTTTTTTTTTTTTTTATTATTATTTCCCTCTGGTGTTACTTTTTTGCTCAGTTAGTTATAAGTCGTTTGCTATACGTCAGGGCCAAAATATTTTACTCAGACATTTGGTTTTTCAAAGTATTTAATTTAGTTTCCTGTTTTTTTTTTTTTTTTTGGTCAGTTTTCATATCTCTGATTTATAAAATAATACGGGCCTTAACATTGCTATTGAAGATCTTCATTTTGATTTTATTATGATATATTTGGATAATTTCCAAATATTTAAATTTCTGAAAGCAGTATTAGCTTTTGTCAGTCTGAATTATTTCCCTGTCATTTCCATCTTCCGTATTCGCATTTGCTCCCAAATATGTAAAATTCTTAACGTTTCCTACTGCATGTTGATTGATTTTGATCTCTTTGTAGCACTTTTTGATCTCTTTGTTAGTTTAAGCACTTTTGTTTCAGTCATATTTATTCTAAGAACAACCTTTTAAGCTGTTTTATATAACGCTTCCGATTTCGCTTGTATACCAGTGTATGTTGATAATATCGAAACTATATCGTTAGCATAATCTAGATCTTTCAAATGTGACATAGGATTACATTTAATTCCTGTTCTTACACCAGTAGCTTTTCTCATAATCCAATTATTATGTCAAACAGTAAACCACACATTCAACAACCCTGTCTCACCCCAGTTCTTATCTCAAACCATTCATATATTATTTGCTGTTCAATAACCCAACTTTTACTTCCTTTATACATTTATGGTTATTCTCACATATTTGCCATAGCATGTGATCAAAGAAATGAGGTAGTGCCTTACTGGTGGCATTTTGTGAAATTAATAATTTTGTAAGAAGAGGAAATTTAAGCATAAAAACATACACAGAAATGACCTGGATATCACCAGATGGAAAAACTAAAACCAAAATTGATAATATTGCGATCAAGGGTAAGTTTTTAAATGTTCGCTCTTGAATGTTCAAGTGAGGCAAGGAAGTGATGCAGGATCTGGTGATTAACTTAGTGACAGCCAAACTTAAATTAAAACTACATAGGAGTAAAAAAAATAGAAATCAAAAGGGAAAGAAAATATATATTTATAAATTAAAAATGAATGAAATATAGAAACTTTTTCTGTTATGATAAAAAAAAAAAATCGATTTCACATTTTGGAGAACGAGAAGCTAGAAAGTTAAAAAGTATTTTATTTATTTAGCGTATGGCTCACATATAAAAGTTACATTACATTAATCCTTAATATATATATGGACATAGTAATAGACATATGTACAATAATAAGACATAATACAGTCATAAAAGAGACGCTCAAGGATCAAGAATAGGCTACAACTGAATGTCTAGGTTGATTATCCAGTCGACTACACTAGGTGTAGCATGGATGAAGTCTGAAAGGTTTCCACTGTATGCCCACATTCTGCTGTGATATGATTAATGGTCTGGCGGGGTGATCCACAGTCGCACCTGGGTGAGGCAATCATGCCCCATTTGCAAAGGTGGTCAGCACATCTGCCATGGTTGGTGCGAATTCGGTTAAGGGCAGACCAAGTTTTCCGAGGTAGGTCAAAACCCGAAGGTATCTGTGTTGGGTCCACTAATTCGTGGAAGATCCCTGTCGAAGTGTTACACCAGGACTCTTTCCACTTCTCCTTCATGTTAAAACTTGTCTCTGCAAGATTTTTTGCTGTAAAGATTGGAGGGTGCCTTGACTTTAGCCTGTTTATTTCTAGAGGTATGATGTCTTCATGGATTGGAAGATTTTGGATTTCCATGATTTTGCTGTATTCATGTAGAAGAAAGTTGGATCTGCGGATGTGCGGAGGCGGGATGTTGCTTAGCACTGGGAGCTAGTAGGTTGTGGTTGATTTTACAGTTCCAGAAATAAGGCGCATAGTGTTCAGCCATATGGGTGAGCAGTATTCAGCTATAGAGTAAACGAGGCAAAGAGCAGTGCAGCGAAGCGTTGTTGCTGAGGCACCCAAAGTTGTTCCACATAGTTTTTGCAGTATATAGTTTCTTGTTTTTATCTTGGATTGTGTGTTAATGAGATGCGGCTTAAAAGATAGTGTTCCATACAGAGTGACGTCCAGATATTTTGGGAATCTGTTGTAGCGTAGCAGTTTGTCGTTGAAGTAGACTATGAGTTCTTTGTTAGCCTGGTTATTGTTCAGGTGGAAGCATGAAACTTCTGTTTTGCTAGCATTTGGGCGCAATCTCCATTTGCTGAAGTATTCATCTAGGACTGCAAGGTCGTTTGTTAGTGTATCTTCCACTGTAGTAAAATTGGTATCTGGTGGCTAGAGCAATGTCATCAGCGTAGCAAAACTTCTTGGAAGCTGCATTAGGCTAATTTGCGATGTATAAGTTAAAAAGGAGGGGAGCCAGAACTGACCCATTTGGTAGTCCATTATCCAGTGTTCTTTACTTTTGTTCTCGTCCATACACACTTGAAACAGGCGGTTGCTTAGCATGTTATCGATTAGTTTTGCTCTTGTTCTGCATGGGACTGCACGGAGCAACTTGCAGACCGCCATGCCTCCAGACTCTATCAATAAGCTGAGGTAAGATCTACAAAAGCTACAGCTGTTTTCCGGCCTTGTTGGTAGCCTGACTCTATATGTGTGTGGTGAGTGAGAGAACCTGATCACAGCAGCTTCGTTTATGTCTGAATCCGGCCTGTTCCACTGGGACTTGTTCTATTATCTTAGGGTCAATTCTATTAAGGATGAGCCTTTCTAGGCGCTTATAACAAATGCTAAGCAGGGCGATTGGTCGGTAGTTTTCTGGTTTGTTGTTGGTTATTTCTGGTTTTAAGATGGGGATAATTTTTGTCCTCTTAAACTCTTTTGGAAGTCTGTCAGTCTGGAGGATGTCAGAGAAAAAGCAAGCCAACCACTGTCGAGCTTTTTGGCCTGTCTTCAACAGGAAATCAGGATGAATTCCATTGAAACCTGGAGCCTGGTTTCATATCTATTAGATCGGTGTTAGTATCTTCAAGAGTGAAGGGTCGTGAATATAGAGGGTCTGATGATCTGTTATTTTTCAAATATGTAAGTTCTCTTTTTATTTGAAGAGTGTGTTTTTCCTTGGTGGTATATCTGTTGACAATATGTGATGCATATTGGTTAGGAGAAATAGCTGATTGTTCCCGGGCAGTCAGGGTGCCACTGCCTAGTTCTCTTAGAAGGCTCCATGCTTCGCTACTGGAGTGCCGAAAATCGAGTCTTTCTACTGTTTCAGTCCATTCCTTCTGTCGGCAGATGTCAAGGCTGTGAATGAGTTCATCTGCAATGTCAGGATCGCCACCCTCTAGATATTCTTGATACAGTTTATTACTATCATCGTCCCATCCAGGGATATACTCCTTTCGGAATCCTCTTAGTATGGTCTTCTTACCTACAGCTAAGATAGCTCCCATGAATCTTTTGTAATTACTGCTTGTTGGAGGGATCCAACGGATATTTTTTTTCAAGACAGGCAGCAAATGTATTCCAGTCGGCTTTCTGGAAGTTCCAGCGGGGACGTTGGATGGATCTGACAAGGGGTACGTGCAGACCTATCTCTAATATAATTGGTCTATGTTGGCTTCCGGGAAAGTTGGAGAGAACTCTTCTCGATGTCACTCAAGACAACAATGTCGTCCATTGTTGTCTTGAGTGACGAAGGAGAGGTCGGCGTTTGTACTCCCTGTTCCAAGCTGCTGACCTGAAAGAAGATCTATCTTTTGCATTGAAAATTAGGTGCATGTTGTGAATTTCTGCCCATTCAGTCGAAGACTTTCCACATTCATTGTTAGAAGCATATTTCCGTAGCGTGTGGTGGCTGTTAAAATCACCTATATGCATCGCAGGGTGGTTGTGCACTGGTAGAACTTGTGGAAGCTACAAGAGGGCAGGGAGCTGGTAATGGTATGTTCCCTCTCATAGTTGTTATCTGATGCACGCCGCCGACAATGCTGGTTGTAATGAGGTGGAATCTTCTAGGGTATTTCTTACATAGGTGGTAAGACCATGTGCATGATGGTAAGTGGCTCCAGTGATAATGTAACCAGGAATTTGGCCCCTTCGGTAGAGCTGATCCTCATCCTTACAGTGAGTCTCTTGAATAAGAACAACGTCGACATTGTTGTCATATAAAATCTTTGAGAGGTATTCACATTTTACTCTACATATACCCTCAATGTTAATTTGGCAAATTCAGACAACAGGTCCAATATTCCTAGTCATCTTGTCCTTAAGAGAGCTAATTCGGGTGTTTGAGTTCATGTGTGCTGTAACCAGGAGATCGAGAAGATAGTCTGGTTGCCAAGTCGCTCTTGCTCTTTAGCGTTATCCAGGGTGCACCGCGAGGAGGCGAGCTAGGATTGCACCCCCATTTAAAAAGAAAGCCCAAAACTGACGATTGAAAAGCAATGGAAAATATTTTAATCGTATATACTGAGGTGCAAGAGTATGTTTTGGTGCTAAGAAAGGGGGGGGGGGACAAAGATTGGTTATTATCAAGACCTGAAAATTCATAGAAGACGGGCATAAAATTAAAATGTTTGAAAATGCTAAATCTCGGAGAATTAAAGAAATGCATTTGGTCAGTTATAGAAAGACAGGTTAGTTAAAAGATGATCTGCAAGAAAAGATAAAAGGAATTATGTAGAGAGTTTGACCAGAAAAAACACAAAAGGCTGCAACAGGACACATTGGAAAACTGTATAGGGTGACAAGCAAAATATGCTCTGAAGAAAAGAAGTAATTAAATGCAAGAAACTAGCAGCAAACCATCTTTACCCTAAAGGGTAAAGATGGTTAGCTGCTAGTCTAACTAAAGAAGATATGCTTTTTAGAAGGTGGAAAGAACACTAATGGGATTTCAAATGTAGAAAACAATATAACTGACATGTTTTCATTATGGAAGTTCAATAATGGAAGAACCCCTCATAAGCACAGATTTAAATATATTACACTAGAACTAATATCTAAAAATTAAATGATGAAAATATAATGAAGATGAAAAGTGAAAAGACATGTGGCAATGAAAATTGCAATTCATTAGCAACAGTTTCTAAAGAAACTGCTGCTGATAAAATGTAACTGATATTCAACAATGTGCTTGAGACAGAAAAGATACCTAAACACTGTAAAGAAGCAATGATATAATCCCAAAGAAAGAAGATATCACCAAATGAGAATTAGTCTACTTCAGTGCTTGCAAATTTTTTCTGTAAAATATTCATAAATAGGATTAAAAGTGAAACAGAAAGATTAACCCCTTAACATACAAAGACGTCTGTGACACGACTTTTTTTTATTGCACCAAAATTAATTTTGAATTTTGGTTTCAACATATAAATACAACCGAATATAGACGCTAGACAATCTTGTGCCTATTTCCTTTCAGCCGAGAAAAGTTGCCAACGCCGTGTATCGGCTATTTCGTTTGCGTTTGTACAAATTCATCATTATTTTTCAAATAATGATGAATTTGATCCAGCAAATCACCTTCACCCAAAAAATTGGCAGAAAAATGACCGCTTTCTGATTTTTAATTGGTACGTTAAGGGGTTAAGACATGAACAAGTTTGGTTTTAGATTTAATATACTGGCATTATAACAATTGCTTCGGCAGTAATTCCAAAACAACTGAATATCAGATTTACAAATATTCAACTCTTCATATTGTAGATAGGAAATAAAATATTAACATTCAGAGTTAATACATTTAAAGTTTGGTATATATACGGATTCCAAAATTATGCAGATATTAATGGCAAATAATTTAGATTTGAGTTAGAAAAGACCTAGGAACGAAGAACTTATTGTGTATTTTATTTATACTACAGAAATATTATTATTGGTTTTCCACAAGGTAACACTTCCCTCTGTGATATGTAGTTCATATCACAAAACCTAAGACTGAACATTTCTGAAGATTACAACTGCAAATTCAGACGAATCAGATTCACATTTTCGAATCGCGCGCAAAGGGGTCACATCGTAGCACTGAACAGAATAAAATGCAAAAGGCTGCGTTAAGCGAATTGTATTTGAAGGAAGCGCTTTTCGGGAAGGAATAAAGGTGCAAACTTCGAGATCTTGTAAAGTCTCAAAGACATCTAGATGATTTCAAGCGGGGTAGTACAATTATTGAAAAGGTTGAAGAAGGTAGCAGAATTACTGATATTGCCAGAGAGTTTGGAATCTCACATAGCGTTGTATTCAGGCTCTGGGCGGTGTTTTAAACTAAAGGAATGTGTTTCCAGAATGTTTTCTAAGAGGTTGCTCTCGCTCTATCACGGAGCATGAAGGCAGACTTTTGGTTATAACAGCAAAATGTAATCAACGCACCACGACAGGTCGGCTCCATTCAATCACAGTATACGCGGTGTCTCGAGAAACTGTGGCAAGATATCTGCGGCAATTAGTCCTATACGCCTGAAGGCCTGTAGTCTGCATCCTTTTATATACAATTCATCGTTGAGTACCTTTTTAGTGATGTTATATCCATAACAATTGGACACGACTCCAAGGGACTAATGTACTCTTTAGAGATGAAAGTCTTTTCTCTGATTCTAGATGACACTTGATCTGGTGTGAAAGTGGTACTGCTTACCATCGCGTGAATGTTCTTGAAAGGGATGGATACCGGGGGTGCTGGAGTCATGAGGTGAGTAGGCATTATGCTTAATGGACGCACCGAGCTACAAGTGCTGGAAAAAGGGACTGTGATTGGTGAACGATATTGCAAAGAAGTTCTTCAACGTCATGTTCGATTGTTCCTGGTGCTGTAGGCAAAGAATTCATTTTGATGGATGACAATGCCAAACCACATCATAAATGGACAGTGGAGATACTTCTGGAGACAGAGGATATTAATAGAATCGCGTAGCCAGCACGCTCCCCAGATCTCAACTCCCATAGAACACATTTGGGAGGCAATGCTGCTCGAAATTCCCCTCTAGAAAACAAGCAAGGTCTTATCATTGTTCTGAAGGAGGAGTGGGCCAGTTTATCTCAAGAACTCCTGAATCACTTGGTGTTAAGCATGTTTTGCGAGAGCTGCATCGCTGTTCGGGATGGACATATTGATACTGAAATGTCTCTCCGCATAGTTTTCTGTAAGCACTGTACATTACTTCTTTAATTACGTCCTTAGGAAATTTGTAACTTTTGCCAAAACGTATTGTAATCTAATTAGTATGCTGGCAATAAATTTATGTCCACATTTGGCTGTAATCATGAAAACTTTTTTCATATACAGCAAAAATGTAGTTCGTCCTTAGCTTTTGGACAGTAGTATATTTTGATTATAATACGAACTGAAATTTTGAAACAAACGTCATTAAGGATAGAGTAGTAAATTATAGTAACTGAATTAAAAACACCATAAAAAAGCGAATATATATAATCAACAACACTAAACTAATCTGGATCTTTTCTTGTGTGACATTTCTTGAATATCAGTGACCAATCATGAAACAGCAAGATATAAAAGGGAAGAGAATGAAAACTAAATTCCAGGTGGCGTTACTGGGAGTTGTCATGAGTCATTAATCAATTCGTGCGATTGTTAGCGAGCAGAGCACTCGAAATCCAAAGCCCCGTAAATCAATAATTATCCAGTTAAAAAAAAAAAAAAAAAACATGAAATCAAACACACACCAAATACGTTTTTTTCTTATATCAAATCGTAATATCAACATCAAATTTTTAGTGAACATAATGAAAGCACTCCAGAATTCTCTTTCCTGAAAAAATTAAAAGAATAAAATTCAAATCTTTCATTCCTATTGTGAGCGAACATGAAATCAATTAACAGTTTAGCTTCTCTGATATCCTGCCAGACTGCAGTGAAGAATAATATGGACTGAATGGTTATATACAATATTAAAAATATCATCAAATATTAAATAACTAGTTGAACTGTTCGCAGTGAAATCGCTATCCTAAAATCCACGAAAATGTTGACAGACAACGGACGTTCTTTCGACATTTAACAAGCAATTTAATTCATTACTCATGAATATTAGAAGCCCTCCTCAAAATTTCGATATCCATCCTTCTTTATAATCCTCCCTTTTGCAACTCCTCGTTCATAATTGCTTGATCTTTATTCACAAAAATATTTGGCGCTAAAGAGCTAACAGCTCCCTTGACTTGGCTGTTTATTGAAAACCTTGCAACTACGAGGTGTGCTGAAAAGTGATAATCACAATGAAGGAATTGAGGTCTTCTTATACGAGTGGGCCAGTTTATATCCTAAAAGACAAACAAATTATTACAGTTTGATGAAAGATGGGTTAGAAAGTTTTAAGATTTGTGGTTATATCAATTGCTTTAATGTAATTTGTGGTATAGGTTTTTATCAGAATATTTCATCCCCCCCCCCCCCGGAAAGTTCCTGGGGAGTGGAAGGAGGGTTAGATAGCGCCACTGCATAAGAATGATGGTAGAATGGAAGCATCAAATCATAGACCAATTTATATTACTTCTGTGGTTAAGTTATTGGACAGTTCGGTAAGAGTTCGTATACAAAAATGGGCAGATGAAAACAATATCTGTGAAGGTCAGCATGATTTGTTAAGTGGTCCTCTTATTTCAGTAATCTGGTTAACTTTTAGAATAAAGCAACAAGCATGGTTGATGAGGGAAATGAATTGCAAAGGCACTAGGGTGCCACATGATAAACCTAAATTTAAACTGAAATACATGGGTTTGGATATTAAGTTGGTGGAGTGAGTTGGCGGTTGTTTACAGACAAAAATGTTATTGTGGCGGTAGCTGCGTTACGGCGCAGAATGTTGACAGTAGAGTTATTTCTAAAGTGTAGGCGTCGGGTTGCGTAGAGTGGAATGCACTTAAGTGATGAATCTTTGGACTCCTTGGAGGTTCACACAATCCTCCTCCTCTTACGTATATTAGGTCTAGTGGCCCGTTACGTTCGTATTAAGCATACCATTACGATTTAAAACCGCGACTCCCCTTCGAGGATAAGGTGTGTCCTATGTGTGTAAATCCGTGTGTTCATGGGCCGGTTTGCCTGTTCTGGGGAACGAAAAACCCGAGTTTCCGGGTGATAAAACCACCTATCTCCGTATGAGACCGGCTAACTCACCTTCAGTCAAAGGAGACCAGATAAACGTCATGGACGGGAATCGAACTCAAGTCTTTCCGATCAAAGGGATTCGCCTATATTGACTGAGCTACGGAGACTCTGGTGTCACACAATAATTATTGTTAATATTATAATGATAATAATGATTGAATTTAATATCTGGAAACTAAAACTTCTGAAACAGCCTAAACTAGACTAGAAGACAGCATTTTGTGGTTGTTTAATAATCACAACAGTTTTCTTTTGCGTTATTAATGACCACAGAAGAGCCTCCGTAGCTCAGTCGGTTTAGATGATTGTTTTACAAGCATTTATTAGTTCTTATTTTTATATTAATTCTAACACTGAGTACGAGCCGAGCTTTAAAATATTTCAAATACACTACCTCAGCTCAAAGATAAAAACAGTTATAATTAGCCTGGTGCATCTCATTCGTAATTAATTATGAATCTGTGTGACGGGTATATGAATTTACAAAGTTCATTTAAAAAAATAATATAATTTGATATATTACGAATTAATGAAATATAAATTTTATTTCATAAATATTAATAAGCTTCAGTCTTTCTTACAGATATATCGAGCTTAATCTACATAAAGAATTCGGAAAGACTTGGGTTCGATTCCCGTCCATGACGTGAGGAACCTTATCTAGTCGCTTTCGACTAAAGGTGAGTTAGCCGGTCTCATATGGGGGGTAGAGGATTTTTTCACCCAGAAACTCGGGTTTTTCGTCCGTCCCTCAGTACAAGCAAACAGGCCCATTGAACACAACGGATCTACAGTCATAAAATACATACTTAATCCCAGTGGTGTAACTAGAGCTTTTGCCGCCCCTCTCAATACACACCAAAAATACTACAAAAAGTCAAAACGACGTATCGGGAAATAAATTAAAACACAGTGTTCATTTTTGAAGTAAAACTTTAATTTCAACATTCCAAAATGTTATTTTTCTTGCTTTTCTGTTAGCAAAATCGTCGATGACATTGGCGAAGTCTATTTCATAGTAATGTAGGTAATTCTTAATCAATTTTATTTAGAAAAACTCCTCTCACAACTATCGACACTTACAGCAATTGTGAAGAAAATTCGCAGTGGTATTACAATATTTGGAAATGAGTTCTCGAGACTATTTTAGAATTAACTGCAAAAGTTCAAAAAGGTTCAATGTGTCGTCCGGGGAGGGACTCCCCCCCCCCTACACACACGTTCTTCCGTAGTTACGCCTCTGCTTAATCCCTCATAGGAGGGCTCAACCGGTCCTAAGGGACGGGGGGGGGAACCCCCATACGAAAAAATAAAGTGACTATAGACAAGAAAGCAAGGGAAAAAATAAAGTACTAGTTCACTCATCTCCCGTGTGACTTGTTGAAGGAAAACATGTATGAAAGAATAATCGTTGTGATGACCTCTAGTCTCTTGATATTCACACAAAGTGTGATGAAGGTCGGTTCAGTAGTTCAAAAGTTATTCGAATAAACACTTGCAGTGATCTGATAAGCATGCTTCCCTTGTATTGCAATTTTCACGGTAGATGTCGCTGCAACGAAATTGAAACGAAGAACGTCAGTGCGTTCGTGCTGTTTGCGATAACAAATAATTTAGGAAGCAGCCGACTGTTGTTTACCAAAAGCTGCATGCGAGTGAAATTGCTATTCATCTTTTTACTTTGTATTGCAATTACAAATACTGAGTATGTCAACAGTACATTACAATATGCGTTTGCTTTGTCTAGTTCTGTTTATAGAAATCCTGATATTATACTTAATATCAAATTTAATATCTTCGCCGCTGGTTACAAGACGTTATGAAACTTTTTTTCGTGTGTGTAGTTCTTGTCTGTTATTACTCGCGTACCATGTGATCTTCCTTCGGGCAGCCTCCTAGTTTAATCGAGACAAAAGTTATGGGAACATTCCTGGTATAAAGAGCACGAACGCATTTACTTATCCCTCTGAGAAATTATTAGCTGTAGAATGCCTCGATAAATTGTTGTCTCCATATTTATCGTACTGCGACAGTTATTTTCTATTCTTTCCGCAGCTCGACTCAGCTTAGTTATTACAGTGCCTTGGGCGACTTCTAATATCTCTCGTGCTGATACGACATCGTCACCCAACTTCAAGTATTCCGATTAAGATGACTTTTAGAAGCTCGTGATATGTGGCCTTTCTTTTCAGGAATGTGCTCATTGGGAAAACGACTGTTATGAACGTTAAAATTAAATAATCTCCCTCCTAGTCCCCATATATTTCTGAACTACATAAAAAGTGATATTTTGGGATCGCTACGTTATGAGAAATGCCACGATTAATCACATTTTTGATTAATAGTACCATATGAAGCCATTAAATGAAAATATATAAAAGTATCGCTTATAATAATCGTAACTTAGAATGTTACAAAAGTTCTAGAATATGTGTGCAAAAATGAAAACGTTAAGTTTCAATGCTAATTTCGTTTATATGAAATAATAATCTGCTGTGAATTCTTTGATAAGAACAGATTAATTCATGTAATATTACTCAATTCCGACACTGCGTATCAGAAAAATAAAAATGTAAAGCTTTGATACAAAATAATATTAATTTAATCTGATTCCGATAAATTAATAATAAGGAGATTAATTTCGGTACCTTCGTGATGAGTACTTTAGTAGAAAAAAAGGTTTTTAAGCCATTTATTTATTTCCCGTCTGTTTCTAAAAACTTCAATGTTTGGCGTATGTAAATAGAGTTCTGTGAGTTTCTGTGTTACAATCCGAAGAATTTTCAGGTAGAAAAAACATCGTGTGAGTTCTGTCACAAGGTTTTCAGAGGTCTGTGAGAGTTCTGCTTTTAATACTAACTTCAGAGCAGAGTTTCCGTATTATCTCTGACCCTTAGCATATCCACTGTACCATGAAGGACAGGTTTACAACTTTCTCGTCCGGGATGCACAAAAAATCTATTTGTCATTTACGTTTTATAGTTCTCGTAGATAACATTACAAATAACAAAGTGGGTAATGCTTTTAATATGAAAATCAGTTATCAGTAGACTTTCTGTTCAAATCCCATTTAAAAAAAGAAAAGCAAAAATTGGTAGATAATTTCTACCTCGTGTGAGATGATAACATGTATTGGACAGCTCGTTCCTTAATGAAGAATTAGAAATTCCCCATTAAGGAAATGAATTTCTAAAATGGGAAGATTTTAGTGGCATTACCCATGTTTGGTCTCCAGGGTAGTATGTAGGATTCCTATCTTATCTAAGCCATCACACACTAGATTAGTTTGTTAACTAAGAGGAATGTGACGTCACGTTTCCATGGCATCAGTAGCTACTGTTTCCAGAGTAGTCAGTGCAATCTTCTACTGTTGACCGAAAAGATATAGGTGATAAATTATTATAATTTTTATTTAGTTGTTGCTGGAAGTTTGCTAAATGCAAATGGATTAATTAATTTTTTATCGAATAGCAACACTTCTTTTTGGAAATCGTAGGCAGTTGGCCTTCATTTTTCAATAATGAAAAATAATCTGAGTTGTTTCTAGCTGGCAAAGATGACACGAGCACAAGGAAGAGAACTGCCGCCATCTCGTGTTCCCAATCCCAACTAATATTTATCGGAATGTATTATGGGATGTGTGTCCTATTATCGATTTTCTTGCGTTTCGGGAGTTAATAATCAAAGTTACTTCCGAGATAAAACCGTACTTGCTTTGGATGGAAAAAAAATGCCAGATAAAGCTTCTCTAGACGGTAACTAGAATTAAACATGTAAGCCTTCTTTTGGTGGACTCAGATATCAGGCTATATATCCGGTTAGAAAAGATTCTTCGGTTATGTTAATAATTTGATTATTTTTTTCCTATGAAATATTTTTCGCTGCTCAAAGTAGATAAACCGGCCGGAGAACACACGTAGTTGACAAACTTAATGCACTGGCCTTATACCCTGTTGCTTCGTCAGTAATTCCAACTAGTCCTAACCCTATTTCTGGACATTCATTGCTTTATGAAACTTGTCCAGCGGAAAACGGAATTTTAATATATTTTTTTCAAGATCCTTTCTGAGCATAAGTTTTTAGCATTTTCTGAGCACATATCAGTGTCGCGCGCACGCGCGTGTGTGTGTAGAAAATTCATTTGTTTAGCAGTCAGTATGAAAATAAACTGTGCTGCTGAACTAAGTTCTCTGTCACGCTCACTCCTTGAAACTTATTTGTATGCAATGGAGATTGTTTTACTGTATACACGGGACTCGTTTAAAATACTCAACTCTCTCTCTCTCTCGTGAGCTAAATTTACATGCTGACTACGTGTACAGAGTTATGATTCACTGTGTATCACTGTCTGGTTACATAATCTCGCCACAAATGGCGCTTCCAGATTGAAGACAATTTTCATCATCGCCACAAAACTAGAATGATCGCCACTACTGTCTTATGTAATTACTTTTTAGCCTTCACGCAGTTATAACATGTTTGTTTTGGCTGTGCCATTGTAGCATAGTCGGACGCACGTTTATGCCGTTTAACTGAAAAAGCTGATTCGAATTCTGCGAGTACGAGTTAAACAACTATAACCGCATTTCCAGAGTTAATAGATAAACTCTACGAAGAATATATTCAATTATCATATATGATATTGACCTCATAGCTTTAAGCGCTTTAGTGTCGTTATAAACAACAGGCTGAATGAGGGAGGGGGACTCGGTTTAGGTCGAGGTTAGATTGCTTGGAGATGCTCGCGTAAAGGAAAGCGACATAAAAATATAATGAAAGTCAATGAGATGTTCCTGGCCTACAAAAAATTAATTACTTGATCATCTGAATTAATAACTTTATCATCTATTTTAGCTCCACAAATTAAATGGAGAAGACTCTTTATATGATAATATATATATAAGTAAAATAGAACGTAACAGACTTGCGTGTCTTCTTTCCGCATTTTCTCTAGGAGGCTTTCACCATCACCACTGACTTTTTTTCACATTACAGATGCTTAGTGCTTAATGCATAGTTATTGTACACCACGGTTTAATTCACGTATAACAATACAAATAGAAATCACGGTTGTTAATAATGCATTCATTCTCACTTCATGTTTACCACGCTCGTCAATGATAACTGTCAGCGCATGTGCATTATGGCGTTCATGCATGGAAAGACAAAAGAACAAGGAATACTCGAATTGTGAAGAATTTGCTTTTATTTTATTTCCCTAGAAAACATTTTCCCTTTTTTATCATTTTAAAGTGTTATTATTTAATTTGTCCCTTTTTACACCTTAACAGGCGTTGTTCTGACCAGTATACCCGTATTGTAAAATGGTCGAACTAACTGCTATACATGTGCAGTATGCTCTAAATACTGATAACACTTTGCCTAGCTAATTGGACCAAAACAAATCAAAGAGAAATGGCTTTCAATTGATTATTCGTAAACCGTTAACCCAACTTAGATCGATGAAGTTAACAGTTTTTAATCAGCTCGTATAGTGAATTGAACCGTTCCTGCTTTCTACACCAACCTGAATGAAATTTTAGGGAACTTTTATGATTGTTGTGCAAATGTATTCCATTTCAGTTTTCATTTCAAACCTACCTGGTTTGAGAACGGAAAAGATTGTCTTCTTTTTTTTTTTTTTGAACGATTTTAGGTGGTAGATGATTTCTCTTCGCGCACTAAGAGTCACTCTGCTTAATGCAGGCAAGAGGCTCGGAAAAGTTCCAGGTTTAGCCTACGAAGTGGGGAACGAATTGTCTAATCTTAGAATTATCTGATGTTTACAAGAAAAGTAAGCAAGAACGAAGATATTCGACCTGGTAGAGATTTGAGAATCGATCGGTTTTCCAAAATCGGCTCCCATCAGAAGTAGATTGCATCAAATACAATTTATTTAAAGTGGTTATAGAAATAACTTCATATGACTTCTATATTAAAAATTTGATAATTTTGGACAGAATCTACAGTACTTGGGAGCACAAAGTTTTAAAGACGCGTATTAAATTGTTGCACATTTATCTATTTTAATTATGGGTTACCCAAATTATAACACGAAATTATAACACCAGCAACTCAGTAGTTCAGCTGAAAAATATGTGACTGTAATATTAAAAATAAATATCGCCATTTGATGCATTTCGAATATTACAGCAACTCCTTCTGCTTCTCTTGAACGAAGAGGAGTCGGAAAGGTGTGTCTGAAGTTGAATGACGAATGAGTATTTAATTGATTGCTACGTCAAGTTCTCTTTAGTAGATAAGGATGAAATTACAGACGTAAGCTCAGAAAATATAACACGAAAGTATCCCTTTACACAGGGCGGCAACTCGGTTTTTGTTTGCAAGATAATAAAGAGAGTGAAAAAGAGGGCGCATTAATCAGTCTGATTGCTTTCTCTGGAACAGAGAGAATTGGGAGGGGGGTGATACAAGTACACCTTTCTGTGCCTGAAATATTGCTTTTATGGAAGGGATGGGATGGTAGAAAGCAGTTGTTGAGGTGACATTTCCTGAGTTACAGAGAAAGTTCAACTTTTTGGTAGCTAAAGCAGATCTCATGAGAAGTTTTTGTTTTCAAAATAAAGATCTCAGTTACCAAAATCAAAATGAACGAAGTGCAATTTTTGTGAGAAAGAACAAGACTGAATTTGGGAGACGTAGAAGTCACGTACTTTGACGTTCTCGTACTAGAAAAATAATGTGACCTGGTTTAATCTGAACCTTTCTGCAGAATCTACAAAGTAAACGTTTTACAGAAAATCCACAAGGGTAAATAACATAAACAAGATCGCCTTTATTATAACTATAATTGGTTAATCTATATTGGCAATCACGCATTAGGTAGAAAACTTCGGTCTAATTAGTAAAAAATTTGGTATGGCGGCTTTTTCCATTATTTTATTACAGAAGTGCTGAGGGTAAAAAGCAATCGTTTAGTGGTTAGAAGGTAGATTTTCCGATTTTCTGATTCTCTCTTTAGGTGGAATCTGGGCGAATTTCCAAACTGTTGGATAGACTCATGCACCAAGGTTTTATACCCAAGTTGTTGATTGCCTAAGACTTTTTTTTCGACATCCCTCTAATTAAGCATGATGAGCA
Organism: Typopeltis vanoorti; assembly: GCF_054136105.1. Classification (NCBI taxonomy): domain Eukaryota; kingdom Metazoa; phylum Arthropoda; class Arachnida; order Uropygi; family Thelyphonidae; genus Typopeltis; species Typopeltis vanoorti. Next base: position 48,670,734 of record NC_143568.1, read on the forward strand.
GAAAACTGATTTTGGTTTTCTGTACATGATGCGCAATGGACCGATTTGAATCTACTGTTCATGATGCACAGAAAACTCATTTTGGTCTAATATGCTTCATGAGAGGTTGATCTATTTTGGTCATCTACACATCATGCGCAGTAGACCGATTTTAATCTTCTATGCATGATGATGCAATGGAAAAATTTTAATCCGTCCATTGCACATCATTTTAATCCGTGCATTCTGCACATCATGTGCAGAAGACTAGAATGAGATTTTGGTCTTCTGCACATGAATAGGGCATGGTCTTCTGCGAATGAACATTATACGCATGTGGACGGATTTAATGTAAAGTTTTCTGCACATGATGGGGCAGAAAATTTATTTTAGTCTACTGCGACTGCGCATCATGCACAGTCGATCTATTTTCGTGTTTTGCACATGAAGCGCAGAAAACTCATTTCGGTATACCGCGCATCATGCGTAGGCAAACTATTTTCGTGTTTTGCTCATGATGCTCAAAATACTCATTTTCGTCTACTGCGCATTATGCGCAGTCGATCTATTTTGGTCCTTTGCGCATGATGCGCAGAAAACTCATTTCGGTCTACTGCGCATCATGCGCAATCGATCTATTTTCGTGTTTTGCGCATGATGCGCAGAAAACTAATTTTCGTCTACTGCGCAACATGCGCAGTCGATCTATTTTGGTCTTTTGCGCATGATGCGCAGAAAACTCATTTCGGTCTACTGGGCATCATGCGCAGTCGATCTATTTTCGTGTTTTGCGCATGATGCGCAGAAAACTCATTTTCGTCTACTAGGCATTATGTGCAGTCGATCTATTTTGGTCTTTTCGAATGATGCGCAGAAAACTCATTTCGGTCAACTGCGCATCATGCGCAGTCGAAGCATTTTCGTGTTTTGCGCATGATGCGCAGAAAACTTATTTTTGTCTACTGGGCATCATGCGCAATCGATCTATTTTGGTCTTTTGCGCATGATGCGCAGAAAACTCATTTGTCTACTGCACATCGTGCGCAATCGATCTATTTTGGTTTTCTGCGCATGATGCGCAGAAAACTCATTTCGGTCTCATGCGCAGTCAAAGTATTTTCGTGTTTTGCGCATGATGCGCAGAAAACTCATTTCGGTCTACTGCGCATCATGCGCAGTCGATCAATTCGTATTTTGCGCATGATGCGCAGAAAACTCATTTCGGTCTACTGCGCATCATGCGCAGTCGATCAATTCGTATTTTGCGCATGATGCGCAGAAAACTCATTTTCGTCTACTGCGCATCATGCGCAGTCGATCTATTTTGGTCTTTTGCGCATGATGCGCAGAAAACTCATTTCGGTCTACTGGGCATCATGCGCAGTCGAAGTATTTTCGTGTTTTGCGCATGATGCCCAGAAAACTTATTTTTGTCTACTGCGCATCATGCGCAATCGATCTATTTTGGTCTTTTGCGCATGATGCGCAGAAAACGCATTTCGGTCTACTGCGCATCATGAGCAGTCGTTCTATTTTCGTGTTGTGGGAATGATGTACAGAAAACTCATTTACGTCTACTGCGCCTCATGTGCAGTCGATCTATTTTGGTCTATTGCGCACGATGCGCAGAAAACTAAATTTGGTCTATTGCGATGTGCAATCGATCTGTTTTGGTCATCCGTACAATCGACCGATTTTAATCTTTTGCGAATGATGCGCAATTTTTTGATTTTGGTGTTTATGTCCTCTGATAGATAAGGATGTTTATGTCCTCGATATTTTTCTATCATCTGTTTATGACAGATGATAGAAAAATATCGAGAGAAACAAAGGGAGCTACATCTGGTATTTATTGATCTGGAGAAAGCATACGATAGAGTGCCAAGGCAAGAAGTCTGGAGGTGTCTGAGGGAGAAGAAGGTGCCGGAGAAATATGTCAGGTTGGTGCAGGAAATGTACAGAAATGTGAAGACAAGTGTTCGGACCTGTTTGGGACAGACAGAAAGTTTTCAAGTAACAGTTGGCTTGCATCAAGGGTCAGCATTAAGTCCGTTTCTGTTTAATATTGTGATGGAGGTGGTAACAGAGGAGGTGAGAGAAGATGCACCTTGGACAATGTTGTATGCAGATGACATCTTGCTGTGTGTAGATTCAAGAGAAGAAGCGGAAACTAAACTGGAAAGATGGAGAAAAGTACTGGAAGAGAGAGGTATGAGACTGAGCAGAAGTAAGACAGAGTATATGTGTTGCGCAGTGGGCGGTGGCCAGGAGACAGACCTGGAGCTGGAAGGAAATGTCATCAGGAAGGTGAGAGACTTTAGATACTTAGGTTCGACAGTGGAAGAAGATGGAGGAGGTGAGAAGGAAGTGGGATGCAGGATACAAGCAGGTTTGAGGAACTGGAGGGAGATGGCTGGAGTGTTATGTGATAAGAGGGTGCCGATCAATCTGAAAGGCAAAATTTATAGGACAGTAGTGAGGCCAGCTATGACATATGCTATAGAAACTGTGGCCCTGAGGAAAAATAACATTAGCAGGATGGAAGTAGCAGAGATGAGAATGCTTAGGTGGATGTGCGGTGTGACCAGAAAGGATCATCTGAGAAATGACTATGTCAGGGGAACAGTGAAAGTTACGAACTTAGGAGCGAAAATACAGGAGGCAAGGTTGAGATGGTTTGGTCATGTGATGAGGAGGGAGGACGAATATGTGGGAAGAAGGGTCATGCAGATGGATGTGCAAGGAAGGCGGAAGCGTGGGCGGCCAAAGAAGAGATGGAGGGAGCTGGTAGAAGAGGACTTGAAGATGAAGAACTTGGATGTGGTGACAGCCCAAGACAGGAAGGTGTGGAGGAGACTCATAAGAAACAGTGACCCCACTTAAGTGGGAGAAGCTGCAGAAGAAGAAGAAGAAGTGTTTATGTCCTCTGCGCATCATGCGCCATATGTGCATGATGTGGAATGGACCGATTTTGGTCTATTGTGCCGAAAACTAATTTTGTTCTACTGCACATCATGGAATGCATCTACTGAAAACATCTATCAGCTTTCTTCGAACACAATTCGCTTCTCATCCCCTTTTGCTTCGTGCAGTAACGTGCCCTCTTTGAAATTTAAACATTCTGAAAATTTGAATGTGTTACTCATTTCTAATCTAAAGATATATTCTTATTATTAATATTAATATTATTATTATTATTGTAAATAATTTGGTCACTTAACATTAAAATTGAATTATATTCTTTTGGTTTATTAGTCGACCATAAATATTAAAAGATATAAACAACATGTTCCTTCAGCTATTCTGTCTGGCTTCTTCAGGACAAGAAAGTCGGTACAATACTTTTTACTAGTAAAAAGGAGAATGGAGTAGCCTAATCAAGTCAAGTATTTTACTTGATTTCATTTTGGAAAATATAGAAAGATATTTTCCAAAATTACATATATTTATTATATATATAAATACATGTAATAATATTACAAAATTACACACACACACACACACACACACACACACACACACACACACACACACACACACACACACACACACACACACACACACACACACACACACACACTATTTCTGAATATTACTGAATATTATTGAATATTACACATATGTAATATTCAAAAATAGTGTTCGTCCTTAGATTTTGGAAACTAGTATATTTGTATTTTTTAACTATCGTTACCAGAGATTTCTAACGCTAGCGTGTCGGAATAGAGATTACTGGCGTAATCTGTAATTCCGCTTCCAACCCCCCCCCCCTTTTGTTTTGTACGGTATCTTATTGTGGTGAAAGTTGCTAATTTCGTTTGCCAGCATCCTGTATTTGTTTAGAGCAACATCCTTCAAAATGGGTATATCAATATTTTTCAGTATGTTATTCCACAATGCGTTTGAATGAATGAATGAATTAAAATGAATCATTTCACATATTTGATGTAAAATATACACCGAATATAAGAAAAATAAGTTACGCTTTTTTTCTTATATTTTATGTAGTATGTTCGTAGTATTATATGCTCTACTTTGTTATTTCTTTTGGTTATATTAGTTGCTTTAATATCATTGTTTTCTACGTGTTGTTTAGAACTTTCCACCGTTGTATTTTCCGTAAGTTCAGTGGCTCGTAAAGCTTGCTGGGTTGGTTTCCGTCTGAGTATATTCACTGGTATTTGCATTGGTCATAAACAGTGTGTGAGACACTTTGCAGATTATCTCCATGGTGTAAAAAAAACCCATGGTGACGGTTACTCACAACATAGTTCACAATATACCTGTCATATCATTCACAATCCAACCAATATTAAACTAAAGGAGATGCTAACAATTATTCATAGAGCATCTTTCATACCTCTCATTAAATCGATTCATTGACGCAGAAATAAACACAACTGCAGAAAACACACTCCACTCTTTCACGACGGTTGGGAGTAAAAAATCTAGATCTCACCCCTCTTTGTTAAATTAAAATTTGAAACATGAAAAATTTATTAAATATCTGTTTCGTATTGGACTAAACTATCGTATATTATCATGCAAATATTCGTATAATGTCGGTTATACTGGGTTAGGTTTATTTATAACGAAACTCATGCTTTTGCATCAATATTAAATAGAGGTAAACGTTTTTCAGTGTCCATCTGGGACTTTTATAAATACACTTGCCATACTAAACTAAACTAAACACAACTAAACCATTCGACACTGGAAGTCGATGGGAACGAAGTAAAAACAGTCATCTGCAAATATGGGACTGGTAATGTTCATGTTGGTTGAAATATGAAAATATTTTCTAAAAAAAAGGATGAAAACTATATGAGGAGCAAAGTATTTTTTTTAAAAAATCAGAAATATTTCTCAAAACCTTTATTTCTCAAAATAAACTACCAAATTTATTTGAGGTTCATTCCTTGCTTGTATGAAATTTTAATAAATACTTTCACCAATGGAGTATAGGCATTGTGTTACTCATTCCTTAATTATTCTAATATCTTCCAAACTCCAAGTTTCAATTCTAAATAAGTTGCAGCCATTATTCAGCTAAAGTATTTGGACACTAAAAGAACAAAATTATTTCACTTCATAAATGTGGGTTTTCAATGATTTAGAAAAGGGAAGAACCGAAAAACTGATGCTTTAATATGATTTATTTAAAAATATTCTCCTGGAATTATATTGTCAATAAAATATAATCTTATTGGGCAGCCCATACGTCATATTATCTATTATTATATATTATCCCCACTTTTTCCATTGGGGTTATATATGGAGCAAGGCGAATTCGGAGACCTTAGGGTCTCCGAATTCATCCTATTACTCCCTTCAGGTCTTACAGTAAGTAATTACGGCGGTTTTTCTACCCAGAAATAGTTAGCTGACTTTTCAATCATCACGGAATAGACGTAAGATTGCATTTAGATCTTGAAGAAAGAAATATTACTATTCCCACTTAAGTGCATTTTGTAGTTTTATTTGTTTATGTGTTCAGTTCAATTTACTAATCTATCATGCGAAGAGAAGCCATTACAGATTATATATACGACCAGATTCAGATATTTTGAGCCTAAATCAAGGCTCCCGATATTTTCTCAGCTTTCTACATCCAAGTCTTCTATTCTTTAAACCTGTCTCTGAATTTGAAGACGCTTATAGGTAAAATGTACCATTCAATATTAGAAGCATTCTTAGAAAACCAACACCCTCTTGAGGCACCTTTCCCCCCCCCCCCCACCTAAATATTTAGGTAACTTGATCTGAATATAAACAGATCAACAAAGACAATGGAAGAGCACTCAACTCTCACTTAATTGCTTTTTTCTGTTATTGTTATTGTCGGTCAGTAACCGACAACAACACTCTTAGAGTCTACAGTGTTGATGTAAGCATGAGTCCCATTTTAAAATGAAACAAACCATTGTGTGTATTCGCGGAGTCGACCGTTGATATGTTAACCAAATTCGTGCAAGTCGATTCTAGCAACATGCAGCTGCTAGAGTCGGAAGTGGAAAAGAATGTACGGAATTCGAAGATCATCTATCAACTTGTGACTTTAGTAAGTAATATCATTAATTGATGTAAATGCACCTCAGTAATTAAAAAATGCACAGGAAGATTCAGAAAGCTAACACCGAATTTCGATCATAGAATGGTCGAAACAAATCTCCATTTGTTTCGATTGTATAAACATGGAATTCTTGGTGTTCCACCATATGGGGAAACAGTAATCCCTAAATGATGCCTTTTGTACAGCAAAAATTACTAAATATGTCGTTACCAAAGAAATGTTGAGAAATAGTGGACTAGAGTAACACTCTCTCGTAGATATTAATATTAAGTTCAATTTCCTACCCAATATTCACAGTGTCTTGAACTAAATACTAGTCCTGAACTATTATTTAATTATTAATACTAGCCTAAGCATCTAACAATATGAAGGGCAAGCTTATAACAACTGTTGACTGGCTATTTTGTATTTTGTAGAATGTTAAACCCAGTTTAACATTCTACAAAATAGAATCGATCGAACTATTTTGGTCTTTTGCGCATGGTGCGCAGAAAACTCATTTGGTCTACTGCGCATCATGCGCAGTCGATCTAATTTAGTGTTTTGCGCATGATGTGCAGAAAACTAATTTTCGTCTGCTGCGCATCATGTGCAGTCGATCTATTTTCGTGTTTTGCGCATGATGTGCAGAAAACTCATTTTCGTCTACTGCGCATCATGCGCAGTCGATCTATTTTGGTCTTTTAAGCATGATGCACAGAAAACTCATTTCGGTCTACTGGGCATCATGCGCAGTAGATCTATTTTCGTGTTTTGCGCATGATGCGCAGAAAACTCATTTTCTTCTTTTGCGCATCATGCGCAATCGATCTATTTTGGTCTTTTGCGCATGGTGCGCAGAAAACTCATTTTGGGCTACTGCGCATCATGCGCAGTCTATTTTCGTGTCTGCTCATGACGCCCAGAAAACTTATTTTTGTCTAATGTGCATCATGCGCAGTCGATCTATTTTGGATTTTTGCACATGATATGCAGAAAACTCATTTCGGTCTACTGCGCATCATGCGCAATCGATCTATTTTGGTCTTTTGCGCATGATGCGCAGAAAACTAATTTCGGTCAACTGTGCATCATGCTCAGTCGATCTATTTTCGTATTTTGCGCATGATGCGCAGAAAACTCATTGTCGTCTACTGCACATCATGCGCAGTCGATCTATTTTGGTCTTTTGCGCATGATACGCAGAAAACTCATTTCGTTCTAGTGCGCATCATGCGCCGTCGTTCTATTTTCGTGTTGTGGGCATGATGCGCAGAAAACTCATTTCCGTCTACTGTGCATCATGCGCAGTCGATCTATTTTGGTCTATTGCGCACGATGCGCAGAAAACTAATTTTGGTCTACTGCGATGTGCAATCGATCTGTTTTGGTCATCTGTACAATTGACAGATTTTAATATTTTGCGAATGATGAGCAATTTTTTGATTTTGGTGTTTACGTCCTCTGCGCATCATGCACCATATGTGCATGATGTGGAATGGACCGATTTTTGCCTATTGTGTCGAAAACTAATTTTGTTCTACTGCACATCATGGAATGCATCTACTGCAAACATCTATCAGCTTTCTTCGAACGCAATTCGCTTTTCATCCCCTTTTGCTTCGTGCTTCGTGCAGTAACGTGCCCTCTTTGAAATTTAAACATTCTGAAAATTTGAATGTGTTAATCATTTCTAATCGAAAGATATATTATTATTATTATTATTATTATTATTATTATTATTGTAAATAATTTGGTTACTTAACATTAAAATTGAATTATATTCTTTTGTTTTATTATTCGACCATAAATATTAAAGATCTAAACAACATGTTTCTTCAGCTATTCTGTCTGGCTTCTTCAGGACAAGAAAGTCGGTACAATACTGTTTACTAGTAAAAAGGAGAATGGAGTAGCAATCAAATCAAGTATATTACTTGATTTAATTTTGGAAAATATAGAAAGATATTTTCCAAAATTATATATATTTATTTTATATATACATGTAATAAAATTACAAAATAATATTACAAAATTACACTCACACACACTATTTCTGAACATTACACATATGTAATATTCAGAAATAGTGTTCGTCCTTAGATTTTGGAAACTAGTATATTTGTATTTTTTAACTATCGTTAGCAGAGATTTCTAACGCTAGCTTGTCGGAATAGAGATTACTAACGTAATCTGTATTCCGCTTCCCATCCCCTCCCCTTTTGTTTTGTACGGTATCTTATTGTGGTGAAAGTTGCTAATTTCGTTTACCAGCATCCCGCATTTGTTTAGAGCAACATCCTTCGAAATTGGTGTATCAATATTTTTCAGTATGTTATTCCACAATGAGCTTGAATGAATGAATGAATTAAAATAAATCATTTTACATATAAGATGTAAAATATACACCGAATATAAGAAAAATAAGTTACGCTTTTTTTCTTATATTTTATGTAGTATGTTCGTAGTATTATATGCTCTACTTTGTTATTTCTTTTGGTTATATTAGTTGCTTTAATATCATTGTTTTCTACGTGTTGTTTAGAACTTTCCACCGTTGTATTTTCCGTAAGTTCAGTGGCTCCTAAAGCTTGCTGGGTTGGTTTCCGTCTGAGTATATTCACTGGTATTTGCATTGGTCATAAACAGTGTGTGAGACACTTTGCAGATTATCTCCATGGTGTAAAAAAAACCCATGGTGACGGTTACTCACAACATAGTTCACAATATACCTGTCATATCATTCACAATCCAACCAATATTAAACTAAAGGAGATGCTAACAATTATTCATAGAGCATCTTTCATACCTCTCATTAAATCGATTCATTGACGCAGAAATAAACACAACTGCAGAAAACATACTCCACTCTTTCACGACCGTTGGGAGTAAAAAATCTAGATCTCACCCCTCCTTGTTAAATTAAAATTTGAAACATGAAAAATTTATTAAATATCTGTTTCGTATTGGACTGAACTATCGTATATTATCATGCAAATATTCGTATAATGTCGGTTATACTGGGTTAGGTTTATTTATAACGAAACTCATGCTTTTTCCTCAATATTTAATAGATAAAAAATATATGCTTTATAGATCTGTTTTTCAGTGTCCATGTGGGACTTTTATAAATACACTTTCCATACTAAACTAAACTAAACACAACTAAACCATTCGACACTGGAACTCGATGGGAACGAAGTAAAAACAGTCATCTGCAAATATGGGACTGGTAATGTTCATGTTGGTTGAAATATGAAAATATTTTCCAAAAAAAATGATGAAAACTTTATGAGGACCAAAGTATTTTTTTAAAAAAAATCAGAAATATTTCTCAAAACCTAGAGATATGCATGGTACGAAATAAACTACCAAATTGATTTGAGGTTCATTCCTTGCGTGTATGAAGTTTTAATAAATACTTTCTCCAGTGGTGTATAGGCATCGTGTTACTCATTCCTTAATTATTCTAATATCTTCCAAACTCCAAGTTTCAATTCTAAATATGTTGCAGCCATTATTCATCCAAAGTATTTGGACACTAAAAGAACAAAATTATTTCACTTCATAAATGTGCGTTTTCAATGATTTAGAAAAGGGAAGAACCAAAAAACTGATGCTTTAATATGATTTATTTAAAAATATTCTCTTGGAATTATATTGTCTATAAAATATAATCTTATTGGGCAGCCCATACGTCATATTATCTATTATTATATGTTATCCCCACTTTCTCCATTGGGTTTATGTATGGAGCAAGGCGAATTCTGAGTCCTTAGGGTCTCCGAATTAATCCTATTACTCCCTTCAGGTCTTACATTAAGTAATTACGGCAGTTTTTCTACCCAGAAATAGTTAGCTGACTTTTCAATCATCACGGAATAGACGTAAGATTGCATTTAGATCTTGAAGAAAGGAATATAACTATTCCCACTGAAGTGCATTTTGTAGTTTCATTTTTTTATGTGTTCAGTTCAGTTTACTAATCTATCATGCGAAGAGAAGCCATTACAGATTATATATACGACTAGATTCAGATATTTTGAGCCTAAATCAAGGCTCCCGATATTTTCTCAGCTTTCTACATCCAAGTCTTCTATTCTTTAAACCTGTCTCTGAATTTGAAGACGCTTATAGGTACAATGTACCGTTCAATATTAGAAGCATTCTTAGAAAACCAACACACTCTTGAAGCACGTTTTCCCTCCCCCCCCCCGAAATATATGGGTAAATTTATCTGAATATAAACAAATCAACAAAGACAATGGAAAAGCATCAATTCTCACTTAATTGCTTTTTTCTGTTGTTGTTGTCGTTCAGTAACCGACAACAACACTCTTAGAGTCTACAGTGTTGATGTAAGCACGAGTCCCATTTTAAAATGAAACAAACCATTGTGTGTATTCGCGGAGTCGAACGTTGATATGTTAACCAAATTCGGGCAAGTCGACTCTAGCAACATGCAGTTGCTAGAGTCGGAAGTGGAAAAGAATGTATGGAATTCGAAGATCATCTATCAACTTGTGACTTTAGTAAGTAATATCATTAATTGATGTAAATACACCTCAGTAATTAAAAAATGCACAGGAAGATTCAGAAAGCTAACACCGAATTTCGATCATAGAATGGTCGAAACAAATCTCCATTTGTTTCGATTATATGAACATGGAATTCTTGGTGTTCCACCATCTGGGAAACAGTAATCCCTAAATGATGCCTTTTGTACAGCAAAAATGACTAAAAATGTCCTTACCAAAGAAATGTTGAGAAATAGTGGACTAGAGTAACACTCTCTCGTAGATAGTAATGTTAAGTTCAATTTCGTACGCAATATTCACAGTGTCTTGAACTAAATACTAGTCCTGAACTATTATTTAATTATTAATACTAGCCTAAGTATCTAACAATATGAAGGGCAAGCTTATAACAACTGTTGACTGGCTATTTTTTATTTTGTAGAATGTTAAACCCAGTTTAACATTCTACAAAATAGGACTGCTGCTCATGATGCCCAGTAAACCAAAATGAGTTTTCTGTGCATCATGCGCAGTAGACCAGTATGAGTGTTCGGCGCATTATGCACAGAACATTAAAATCGGTCCATTATGGATCATGCGCAAAAGATCAAACTAAGTTTTCTGCGCATCATGCGCCATAGTCCAAAATCGCTCCACTGCCCATCATTCGCAGAACACCAAAATCAGTCCATTGCGCATCATTCGCAGGAGCAAAAGCTGTCCATTGCGCAGCATGCGCAGTAATTCAAAATGAGTTTTCTCCGTATTGCACAGAAAACCAAAATCGGTCCAGTCTGCCTATTCCTCATCACAAAAAAAAAATACAAAAACCAATTTCCATGTTACTATACCAAAATGTTTTGGTGATTCAGACCAAAATGAGTTTTCTGCGCATCAAAAGGTAGCTAATTTCTGAATTAACTACCTTTTTTTGAATCACCAAATCATTTTTTTCATTATCCACAGCATTTCTTGCTCTGCAAACTATCTTACTTTGTATCATTAAAAGTAGCGAATATCCCTCTGGAGGAACATAGAAAATGTCCATGGCCAGCTAATTCTTGCATCGATCTTGATTGCATACATAAACATCTGTACATCGTTCCTGTACATTATTATTCACGCAAAACAATATTTCCACTGCGTGTAGTGGAAATATTCCCTTCTGGAATAGCAGAGCATATGGATACGCAGCATTGCCCAATGTAACCAGGTAAATTTATGGCGAGAGGTCTGTTTGTAAAAATGTTACGTGCACTGTTAATGTAATAATGGTAACGAATATTTTTCGGTTGTAACGCGAGATATATTTCGCTGTAGGAGCAGTTTTGATATTTTTCCATAATTACGTATGCTATATGTATATGCATACATATATATGTATGCTAATGGAGTATTGATGTTATTTCATGTCTGATTATTTTCCATAATCACATACATCGTCTTGCAACAATGCATTATCGCTAGTTATCACTGGTTTATTTTTCATTCCGTTTTGATACCAGTGAATAATAATTGCAGTACAGGAAAGATGAATGTATATATGCAAGAAAGATCAATGCAAGAATTAGCTGGAAGGAATTACAATAATTACCCTAGACCCCAGGATTATTAAATAATACTTTATTAAATAAATTATTAAATATTAAGCATGCCAAGTCACCCACATCGACGTATCACATGATAACGTTTACTAAGATAGAGTCAAAGATATCCTCCACTCCAATCCCTCCTTCTAGAATTAAACCTTATCAAGAGAATCTTTCTTCAACTTTTTAATGTGGAAATCTTATCTCAAATGAATTTTAGTTATATGCCATGTGAAGTAGTAGTCAAGTTTCATGCAGTATCCAGGGAAAAAATCAAACAGACAAGGTATGACTTTCACTTAGTCGTAGTGTCAAAATAAAGTTAAAGTTCACCAAGCACATGAGAATCTTCTACATTCTCATGTGCTTGGTAGTGTGAAAGTGGATCACATTACAAGTGAAGGAAGAGGCATCGATAAGCGATAAGCAAATATTCGGTCTACTCATGCTCGTGATATTTTTGCCCTTAAAGATCTCTGGAAAGAGGAAAAATAAATTTGAGAATACAAAACTCAAATTTACCTATAAATAACATTTATGAAATACATTGTATGCAATCTTTTATTACTAGAGAGAGAGGGGGGATGGAACTTTAGTGGTGTGAATTAAACAAGCTTAGATTATAAATAAATAAAATATTTTTGTGCACCTTGCAAAAATGAGGTGTATTATTTTATTTAGTATAAAATGTATTCATAACTAAAACTGCTATTCTAGTTAGAGTTGAGACCTTTGATCGTAGTAATACTACCAACAATATTTCATGTGGCAGTGAGTTTGAAGCCATCTGGTGTCAGGTGGAATCTAACAAGACAAATTACATAGTGGGGTGCTGTTACAGACCTGATGGATCGGTTGCTAGATGAAGAAATGCATCGCCAAATAGAAAAGATGAGCACGAAAAGAGTAATCATAATGGGAGACTTTAATTATCCAAATATTGATTGGGTAGCAGTTGAATCTCATGAGAAGAATGAAAATGCATTTCTTGAGCTGTTGCGGGACAACTTCCTCAAGCAGCATTTGACCTAAGGAACTCGAGGTCAAAGAGTGCTAGATTTGATTATAGTGTCAGAGGGCGTTTCAGTTAAAGACGTAACTATTCTGCCTCCAGTTGGTGACAGTGATCATGCGGTACTCACTTGGGAAATGACTAAGTTTATGAATGTTCCATTCAGAAAAGGTTACATGTTGAACTACAAAGCAGGAAATTATGACCAACTGAGGAGTATACCGAGTTCAGTAAAATGGGATCGGTTGCTGGATGGAAAGAATATTGACAGTGCATGGGAAGCATTTAAACAATACTTAAATTATGCGATATCAGAATGTGTACCGAGAGTTCGAAGAATAAATAGAGTAGGAATCAAATGGATGTGTAATCTTATTAAGCAAGAGATTCGTAAGAAAAGGACGTTGTGGAAGGAATACCGTTTGCATAAGGATGACGTCCATTATGAACATTATAAGCCGCAGGCTAGAACAGTCACATCTGTTGCACGGAAAGCAAAATCTGAGTATGAAAATGATAAAGTATGAGTATGTAAGTTGTTCAGTTAATGAGTTCCCATTTCGTTAAAAGCTATCAACCTGATGAACGCAACATTGAGTTTCACTGTTACCTCTTCATTAGATGAAGAAACGCAGGTGTGTGAGGTCGAGGTATTAGAGCTGTTGCACAAATTGAATAAGAATTCAGCAATAGGGACTGATGGAATATCAGCACGTGTGCTAAAAGAGTGTTCATCTGAACTGGCCATCCCTTTGACCAGAATGTTTAATATGAGTCTCAGAACAGGGAAGATTCTGCAGGAATGGAAGGAATGTATGGTAATTCCTTTGCATAAGGATGGTGCAAAGACCGATGTATCCAACTATCGACCAGTTAGTATCTCAGGAGTGATGGCGAAGATTTTGGAAAAATTGGTAAGTGACAGCATTCAGAAATGGGTTGACAGCGAATCTCTACTTTGCAATGAACAACATGGTTTACTAAGGGAAGGTCATGTTTTAGCCACTTGCTCACATTCTATAACAATGCTACCATGGAACTAGACAAGGGGAATGGTTCCATGCTGTATTCTGTCAAATACAGCATGGAAGACTGTTGCATAAATTGGAGAAAATGGATTTGGATTATACAATATTAGCATGGATAAGAGGATGGCTCTCTTATCCATGCTACGATAAGACAGCTCTGACATATACCACTTTTTGATATCTGACAAATCTCAGATATCAAAAAGTGGTATACGGAGAATCTGAGTCTGCAAGGTAACAAGTGGTGTATCACAAGGATAAGTGCTTGGTCCACTGTTATTCAATATCTGTACATTAATGATATTGGGAAGGATTTGACAAGCAACATACAGTTATTTGCTGATGATGCAAAGATAGGTAGGATAATCAGGAATGCCACTGATATGCAGTCTTTGCAGAATGATTTGAATAGGGCATGGGAAAACGGGTAACGGATATCAGTAAAAGTAAAGTCATTCACTTCGGCATGATTAGATATCCGATGTCGTATTATATTGGTGGGATTAGGCTAGAAGAAACTGATGAGGCTAGGGATCTTGGAGTGTTAATAGATAGGAAGTTGAAGTTCAGGGGCTACGTGGCAAATATTGCAAATACAATCAAAACGTAATTGCAATGCTGAAACGAACGTTCACATGTAAAGATGAGGATGTTATTTTGCCTCTTTACAAGGCCTTGATAAGATCTCACATGGACTTTTGTGTGCAGGTCTGGTTTCCGTTGTGATTCTGATATATTGGAGAGAGTACAAAGGAGAGTGTTAAAATGATATCAGGATTGTGGGATACTAATTATGAAGGCAGATCGAGAATTTGTAGACTGCAGACGCTAGCAAACAGTAGAAATAGGGGTAATATGATTGAGACTTACAAACTTTTGAAAGGGTCATACAGAATTTCAATTGATAGAATTTTTCAATTTATGAAAGGAGGGCATCCTTAGAAGCTGAGAATGAAGGCCGCCAAGAAGGGTGTGGTCGGAATGGATTGCCTTTGGATGTTGTGTGTGCAAGCAATGTGAATGAATTCAAGAATAAGTGTGATAGATGGTGTGTGTAGTTTGTGGCCTCCCTCGATGAGTCTCTGACTCCCTGGAGGTCTCTCTTAATAACAATAACATGTAATAATAATAATAATAATAATAATAATAATAATAATAATAATAATAATAATTTCCCCCCGACATAAGTCATCCAGACTTCGATCTGCTCCAGTTTCTGCTGAAATGACCCAAATTATGAAATACAGAATTTCAATTGATAGAATTGAACAACAACAAGGTTTTCTTACGGGAATACAAGAATTACACAAACATTGGGCAGAATAGAAATTATATTGAAGGCCTATAAATGCAACAGGTTTAATAAATATGTGTTTTAAAAACAGGAGAGCAGTGTGCAGAACTGTTGAATTGATCCTAGTATGTGTATATATATTCAATTCTTTATATATATATATATATATATAAAGAATTGAATGACTAGAACCGAGATTTAAGTAAAAAGGTTTTAATATAAAAACACGACTAGTTTCGGCTTGTAACAGCCTTCATCTGGTGACATAATAAAAGAAAGAAAAAAGAAAAAACACTAAAACACTGAAGCTTAAATACACTATGAAGAACATAGAGAGTCTCTATACATAATTGACATTAAATCGCTGTGGTTGTATTTAAAACTGTTCTTTCGTTGAAAGAAACAACGAAAGAACAGCTTTAAATACAATCACAGCGATTTAATGTCAATTATATATATGTTAAAGATACCAAGCTATTTTAAACCTGGTTTTACTATATTGCCAACAAGGAGAGTCAAGACAAGGAAAGAGCTGAAAGAACAAATATGAAGCCTGATCAAAAATATTCTGACGATTTTTAAAGAATTCAAGGCACATACAAGGAGCATTGAATTTGTCTCCTTGAAAGTTGATCATCCTAGTTGTATGCAATTATCCTCCATCGTTCATCTCAGCTGTGGTGTTCCTGTTCCTGGAATGGTTTGGAGTTGCCATGACATATTCACTCTTGAATCATGAACTACTGAACGATTTCATTTTCAGAATGGTTTTAAGCCCGAAGAAGCGGAAAGAGAGGAACGAATTTAGTCTGGAATCACGAGGGATGTTAACTGCGAATTTCTAGACACTCAAGATCGAATAGAATGATGTGGAAACCAAATGTCGGCAGCAACCATTTATGGAGCTTTTCTCAATGAAAAGGTATTTTGAAAAGCCGTTGTTTGACGAATGTTCTGCAGTCTGAGTCATGGATGGTTTTGGAAGAAGAAATACCTGAGGGACCAAGCTCGTCGCGTTACAGAACGTGATCAGTTTTGAGAGAGAAGAAGGCCTGCACTTACTCGAGGTTATTGAGCTGCCAAATTCTCTTTCAGTCAGTGTCGTCAGCAGTTGTCTAAAGATATATTTATTTACTTATTTCTTTTGTAATTTTCATGCACAAATTCCGCACGGATATTTTGAATCAACCTGTGTATAATCTTGTTATTATGTACTGCATAAGCTTGTTAGGGATTCACTTTAAATAGTGTAAAATACGATAATCCGTTGATTTATTTTTCATAAATTCGAATGGAACATGCACGAACGTTTTAATCAATACATCAGTATGAAAGATTTCGATGTATGCCTCCCCCCCTTTCCATTTATGATTGTAAATCACAAACTGTGCGATACAATGAAACTTTAAGCAATATCCGGTGCGATTAAACACTTCCGCTTTGCTATCCTAATGGTGGCAGTTTTTACTTAATAACATCATTACTCTCCGTGTCAGAGTAAAGGAAGGCGTCCACACCCATTTGTTCCTATCTTATAATTATTATCAGAAAATGCACCCCATTTTTTTCGACACGGAATACATCATTTGTTTCAATAAGGCTAATGGTGTTTCGCTAATTATTCCTCTTGTACCGCAAGCTACACGTGTGAATAATCTAAGGTACGTATTGATTACCTACACAGTCGCAAGAATGCATTGGGTCGAAAACTTAACAATGGCGACTACTTGTTGCCATGGTAACATTGTTGACTGTCACATCGAACAGCGGCGCTTTCAACTTCTCAAAGAATTCTCGTTTCATACGCAACCTTTTTTTTTTCTCTCTTAAGAAAGAAAAAGGGAGGAGAAAAGAAAACACGAGCGTTTTTCATGGGTTTTACTCCTCTAACTGTCCTTTTGGTCTGAATAGTATGCATACTTACAAATATAATGTTCGTAGAGGCAGGCACTTGTTCGGAAAAAATATCAATAAAAATGCTTTCTTTCTGAACGTGTTTCTGTCTGGGTCTTGATAACTGTAACGTCTTTTATGCTGGAAGATTGTGAAGGGAATAAAGAAATGCCAGCAAATAATCTCATCTCGTCCTTGTCGAGAGAGTAGAGATTTATACAGAATAGCATAGCGCAGCTCACAAAGCGATATCGTTCCCTTGAGTGAGTTGCAGTAATTTCCATATTCTTGAAGCGACTATGCAGAACATAATGCGGCTCTAGAAACGTTTATTATATGGGCTGCCTCTGCAATGTTAAGGATTCGCCTATATTTATTTACATATAATAAATAACCAAAATATATTGATTTATTTATTATCCATTCTTCTAGATGGATAAACAAAATAATGGTAATTGAAAGTTTATTTTTCACTTGGTTAGACTATAATAAATTTAGTTTAATCCTTTATCCAAGTGCGATTGCGCCTGAAAGTATCTTCAGGACTGGGGTAAGGTGGCACAACACCGGGCAACTCGTTGCAGCGGATATGTATAATGTTATGCATTAAGGGAAGGGCTAGTTTCGACCTTTATTGAGGTCTCTTCAGTGGGAGCCAGGCCCAAGTGGAGATACCAGGCAGAAGCATTAGCAAGGTCATCTCTACCAATAGGAGTTGCCAAACGGTGTGCCACCTTTTTATTAAATTACTCTGGATTTAGAGAAAGACGTTGAAAGTTTATTTTTCACTTGGTTAGACTAATAAATTTAGTTTAATCCTTTATTAAATAATGGTAATGAAATCAACATAAATGCAAATAACTGAGAGCGATAAGCGAAATAATAATAACGAAATCAACTTATGTCGATTTCGTTATTATTATTCAATATCAAAGAACGATCAACAAATAATAATACTAGTGAAATCAACATAAATTCAAAGACATAAAAAGTGAAAATAAGATGTTAATTTCTTTGTAAACGACAATAGGAAAAAATCTCATTGTTGTTCACGAATAAAACTCCATATTTAAACGGGTTTTCACGTTCATTTACCATATTTTGTTTCATTGTGTATGAAACAATCACATAATAATACATTGTTAGCCTTGAATGTCGCGTCATTGTTAATTTAATTTTGATATGTGTTCGGATACTTTCTTATTTACTATAAAAATTTGTAATAAAAGTATGATGTTTTAATGCTCTTAGAGTAGGAGGGGGAGAGTTGTTTGGTGATACGTGAAACAATAAGGATGTGGGACCCTAAAATGTTTAGTAATAAATTTATTTCCCCCCCCCCCCCCCAACTTTTTTTTTTTTTTTTTACATTGAAGAAATATTTCTTGTATTGCTACCAAAAATGAAACTCTATTTGGGGAAGGGGATTACTCTGCATTATTACATAACACTACTTTATGTTCGCTGATTATAGATTAATCTAAATTTTCACAATCATCACCCGAGCTTTGTTTATTATGAATTTGCAACGGTTGGCTTTCAATACGCGTATTAGCAAACTCATATTTTAGTCTAAAATCATGTACATTAATTCCAAATAAAACTTGAATATAAAATAAGGGGGGGGGGAGCTGAAAGTCATTCAGAAAGTGATTCACAGTCTGAAAGTAACAGCAAAACCTGAATTTTTTTTTTAATAATCTGGTTCTTAGTTGTACTAATAACTACAACTTGGAACCAGATTCCAAGCTTAAATCATAAATTAGATTAAAATAAAAAAAAAAGTTAAATTATAAATTAAATTTGAAACAGATATAAAAAATTAAAAATAATAAAGTAATAATGAAAATCAATTATAATATAGATCGATAGTAAAATTAATTAATGTAATAAATAAATTAATAATAAAAATACTGAACTAAAAATTCGTAGGTATTAAAATCCACACCATGGACATCCTCTGTTTTCAACTCATAAACTTAAGCACTTCCGAAAGCATTCTACACATGCTTCAACACTGATAAGAGCAAATGGGAACATTATTATTACGTGACACCTCCAGGGAGTCCAAAGACTCATCGAGGGAGGGTACCTACTCTACAGCTCTCTGTCTCCACCACTCAGTCGATCAACTACAACGAACCGCAACCACACACCAACTCCATCTACCGCCAACCGCCATTAGTATTTTCAAAAAAAGTTCAACATTTTCATGTTGAAACTTTCTTCGTTCTTAAATACGTATCACGCTATAAAATTTGATTCTTTTTGATTTATTATTTTTATTATTAACTTATTTAAATTTATTATTTTTATTATTAACTTATTTAAATTTATTATTTTTATTATTAACTTATTTTAATTTATTATTAACTTATTTTAATTTATTATTTTTTATTTGCAGTACTGTAATTCTTTAGTTGATTTATTTTTATATTTTTAAATTCTATTTACGAATAAAATGTAGAGTCGAATTATTCATTTTCAAACATTCCCTTCTTTCATGATAAATCAAACTTTAACTCAATTTTTAGAATAAGTCGTGCAATGAAAAAAAATTCAGGCTTTGTTGTTACTTTGTTATTAAACAACCAAAATATCGAAAGTATCTTAAAAATATATCAACAGATATTTACACTAAGAACAGAGAGAAATACATACACGTAACGCACTTTAAAATTCACTAAAAACAAGAGACATGAGGGACTCTTCCGTGTACTGCTTAAAATAATACGCCCATTCTTCTGAAATCAATTCCATAGCAATCGTCAGCTGAAGAAATGATGGCAAACCATTGCTCAAGAAAAACATTCAGCTGCAGAATGGTCTCACCAAATTGAACTCGTAGCTTTGAGGAACCTGATTCTACCTTTCCACTAAATCATATTCATTGAATAGCTACGAAATAAACTGACGTAAAACTAAAAGGAAGATATTAAAATGGCCACAGCGGAGTAAGAAAGACGATGCAACATGCACATTTTCATTGAAAGAGATCTGCGTTTCAGTCATATCGCGTGACGAATATTTATAATATTCGTCACGCTGTTTTTTTTTTTTCATTTTATTTTTATTTCTTACTGTTAACTAAAGGTGAATTAGTTGGGTCTTTCACCGAAGTGGATATCACTCATTGACATTTCAGTTTGAACTCGTGAATTGGTTGGAGAACAGAATCATATTAAAGACTCAAGCTCATAACAAACAGCTGAGTGGATTGTAAAGCGACCACACGCAAGAAGATATCAGGTAATAATAATATACAGTAAACCCTCGATTTAACGGACAAAATTTCCGGTCCGTATGTCACATGTGAAAATTAACACCCTGTTATACTTTTAAAATACTTTCAACCAAGATTTGCTTATAATTAACTTAACAGCCTATTTATTGTTATTAATTTCCTGTTATTTTTAACAAATTTTGGCGAATAGGCCATCATATGTTGGAAAAACACTGTAGTAATTTTGCCGACATAAATGAGTCACCGCTCATAAAACATGTTCGCAAATGATTAGGACGTGATCACAATTATCGCGCTGTAATTGGTTCTTTTGTCGCGTGGCGTGACTTACTGCAGCAGTTTATTACACACATTGTCGTAATTTTAGGGAGTTAATTATAAAAAAAAATTCAGCAGAATTCAGAAGTTAAAAAAAAAAACACTTGATAATTTTTTCAAAGCAGGATTACCTAAACCAAGCGCCTCAACATCGAATATTAACTTCGCATTAACTTATCTAAAATTGTGTGCAAAACAATTTTTTTGTTATTACAGTGCTAATATTGATAAAATTGCAGTATAATGTAACGGACACCTCTTAGCCCCTATTAGTCCGTTAAATCAAGGGTTTACTGTACTGTATTCATATCAGGCAGATCACTTGGAGTGGAAAAATTAAACAAAGCGATGAGTCTTCTGATTCCATGGAGATTCCCGTATAATAAAAATAAAAATAATAATAATAATAATAATAATATAATAACATAATCTCTACACCCGTCTACGTATTATAAACACGCTATCACTTTTGAGACATTCATCTGATTCTTACAAAAAGACTATCGCCAACCGATAATACTCTGTGATGACGTAAATTCATCGTAGTCATTTTGATAGTCTTCGCAAAAATAACAGAAATATCGACATTTGAAAAGCCATCTCCTAACAACTTCAGACTGGTTTGTTATGCAATTAAAACTGTACTAGCGCATGTGCAGTGAATTTTATGAGGGTGTTATGTAGTTCAGTGATGACATACTCGCCAACAATTTTTAACGTTCTTTGCAATCAGTTCATTGTTATAAAACTTTTTTATATATTTTAAAGACTTTTTATACTTTATATGGTTATAATAAAAAAGGAACAAAAAATTCCTGATGAACAAAGTGCTATATCGACTCAGGATGGCGTTGTTAAGAAATCTCATGGAGATTAGCTGAAATAAACAATTATTCAGCAAAGCTGATTGGAAAAAGCGACATAAAATGCATATCTAATACTGTCATGGTCTTTTTAGATGAATAATTTTTGGCATAAGTGCATAAGTGAGTGCTGTGTTCTGTTAAATCTAGGTGGTTTTTTTTTCTTTTTTCCATAGACCTTAGTTCTAAACTCTTATGTACGCAGGCACATATAGTAATTATCGTAATTTTTTCTTTATATGTATATATATAATCGATTATGTTTAAATCCAATTACGCGTTTTAGACTAAATAATTTCTTAAACCACCCAATCTGAAATTATGAACCAACTGGCACAAGTTAAGTAAATATAATGTTCATCCGTAGTATGAGTTCACCTTATCTGGAGATAAGGTGAACTCATACCACTGAACGACTGAGGTGATTCAGCTCAGTCGTTCTTTTTTTTTTTTTTTTTTTTTTTCGCAAGCTGATAAATGCAATATTTATTGTGGGTTATCAGACAGAGATCCCTGTTTAAACAGGGAAGAAAAAAATATCATTTGGAGTGTTTCAAATGTTTTTCTTTTGTTCTTGGAACCAACTGTTAGTGGAACAGCAGGTGGGGAAGGAAAGGAGATCGATGCAACCTGGAACGAGGGGAACTAGGGGCTTAATTAGGGATTGACAATGAAAAAAAAAAATCGCTATTTAAAATGTTTTCAATATATTATATATATATATATATTAAGATGAAGCTACTTTAACCTTTTTCAAAAAAAAAAAAAAGCACTGTTTACATAAACTCTGCGATTCAGTGATTTTATTTATTTATTTAGTTTGTCAGTTCCTATAAGTAGTAGCAGACCCAGACTATATTGCATACACGATGTTGTTCACAATTTATGCTCTTAAATCGCAATGCAACAAATAAATAAGTGAACTGAGAAAAAGTCCCAATTTGTTATATTTCTAATTGGTCCAATTAGAAATATATTAAAGATTAAAATCCTCGAGTGCCATTTATTCATAAAGGGAATATGCAAGTTCTTTAGCCATAACTAATTTCTTTTTAAAGGACGATGGCCAGCCGAATTACATCTTTAGTGGTCACTGATAGCCGGTTCAAGACTAGCAATGATTCATAAGAATTGGAAAGAGGGGGGGGGGGAGTACTGCACATAACTTCCGCTATCTCATGGTTCCTAACACTATATATTATTCTCTGAAATAATATCATTTCTGTGGTTGATTTTCTTGAGTTGCGAGTTAATAAAACCGAGTTTCTATGAGAGAAAAAAACAAAACAAAAAACATTGGCCTTTGGCAGAGATCGACTAACTCGAGAATTGGCTGAAAAAAAAAAAACTATAAAAAAATCTTTCTAGTGGGCGACTGGAATCGAACAGTCTCTCTTGTGATGGTCTCCAGTGCTATGGAAGCAAATATCATTTTCAGAGAACTACACAGGCGCCTGAAACATATTACTGTTGATAAAAAAATACTTTGGTACTATCTCTTGATAAAACGAACCATTTTAATTGAATTTTACAAATATGAGTGACAAGGGCCGATTCTATCTATCAAAATTTGTGTGTGCAATTAAATTTGCAGGATAGCTTTTTAAAACTCAACATTTATTTTTTATTTCTTTATAGAAAGCATTTTACTCCAGAGGACATCTCATCTCATTGGTACATTCTTACTATTATTTATGTGAATCCTACTCACGAGAAGGGTTGGGTTGTAAACTCATAGTACATTAGCACCGTCGGTGAGAAAAGGATTAAATACTCTGGAAACCCTGATGTAAAGACCAAACATGGAACTTTTCCAAACCCACTTCAGGTCTCCAAAATGCAGGACAGTGGGTGCACACCAGGCAATGAAATTTACCTCACACCTACTGAAGACAATCACGAACTTCCATGCTGCAGTGGGATTCAACCCACGACCAATTGGCTGTAGAGTAGGGACGCTATCCTCTCCGCCAATCAGGCGGACAAATTAGATTGAGATAAAAACAGGACATTATACTCGTACTGTTACTGTGTTCATTCATTTTGTATGAAGATGTATCTTTTTGATAAAATAAGACTGTCAGTTACATACTATCAAGAAAACAGCACAAAAATGCTGTAAGTAGAAAGAGCTTCGGCATAATTCGCGCATTAATAGTGCGATGTGGACGTCTTCACAAAGAAAAAAAAAAGTAATTTCGAGGAAACGATGTGGTTGAGATGCCTCCCTAAATTAAGGCTTGGATTGGATCGAAACACCATATCAGTTATTTCTAATTCAAAATCTCTGTGTTCCATTGGTTAATGTATATATTACGATTTACGTCAGTTATTTTATTTATTTGTTTATTTCTCATCTCGGCAGCAGCCTCAAACTGGCTGTTTATTATGATTTTTATTTCTTTGTTTTATGCGTTGAGAATTCGTAGAGAAACGCGAAGAGCCCACGCTTGTTAGACTCCTTATTTCTCCTCAAACGACAACAGCCACGTTGACATGCTTCAGGCAGACAACGACATGGTCATCCATCACATCTGAGCGTCTTTGATCCGCTGTCATGTCGGTGTAACTTCGGGTGTACGGTTGAAGGACTACTCCGTCAAAACATGGACACTCTAATTAGGCTTAACATTCGAGTGGGCGCCTTAAGATGATGGAAGAAATACATCAGTCTAGTTTCGGCAATGGAGTCTCGTCAGGTGTATAATTTTAAGCTAGAATCCAGGATCAGTACCATCTGTTTGAATTCGCTGTATAAAATCCTCAGGGGACTTTCTAATCCGTATTATTAAACATCTGTCGAGACGCGTGCCGCGCTTGCGACTGGATAATCTCGTATGCGCATGTTATTACCAAACCGGAGCGTTCTGGCAGCACCTGTACAGTATATATACGTAGAATACGCTGCACCCTGTGGGAGTAATTGTACGGACACTGTGACCTCGGTTCTGCTGATCTCACACACTTCCATACTCTACTGCTTCTCTCTCCATGGTTTCCTTGTTGCTATAGCAATCAGAGTATTGTTGGAGCAGAAGCGTGTTTACTTTATTACGAAATCCCAGGATTAGTTAATTATGTCGAAAACGGTATATGCCTAATACAGTAATTTACAGAATTTTGATCGTTTAAATTGCCATTTATTAATCATTTTCGTATTCTCTCGTTCTGCTCTGTAAAGTGATCGCGTCCACGTGAGTGATTATTGTACGTTTCATTTAACTCACTCGCACATGCGTGAACTAAAAACAGAAAATTGACGCATGAGTGTTCTGAGTTTTATTGTTAATGGCTTTACAGTGGGATATAATTTATAGTCTCATGATTACAACGGCTTTCGTAAATTATAATTTGTCTTCGGATTTATTTGCATATTTTGTTTTGTTTCAGGAGTCATTTGGGTGGGAAAATATTTTAAATGTTTATAGAGATGGCTTAATGGTTTTTGAAATCGGCTTCTAGGCAACAAATTTCTACAAAATACTTTTTAATAAACTAGGTGTTTATGGACAACAATAATAATAAAAATATGTCCATTTTGGCTTTCGTATTTTCGTATTGAACTTTACGTATATGAACGTATTCTTTGAAAAGATTAAAAGTTACCGTAAGTGGCCATATTACGCTGACCCCGTCTGTGTCTTGATTCTTTGTTTTTTATATTTACAAAACATTCAGAAAATCTCTATAAGTTAATTCTGTTAATATTTATAAAATGTATAAAAACTTTATACAATAAACCCTCGATTTAACGAACTAATAGGGGCTAAGGGGTGTTCGATAAATCGAAAGTCCGTTAAATCGCGAATTTTTTAAAATAAAAATATCTGTAACATTGTACTGCAATTTCATCAATATTAGCACTCTAATAAGGAAAAAAAAAACTTGTTTTGCACACAATTTTAGATTAGTTAATGTTCGATGTTGAGGTGCTTGGCTTAGGTAATCCTGTTTTGAAAAAACTATCAAGTTTTTTTTGTTTTTTTTTTTTGAACTTCTGATTTCTGCTGTGTTTTTTATAATTTACTCCCTAAAATTACAACAACGTGTGTAATAAAACTGCCACAGTAAGTCACGCCACGCGACAAAAGAACCAATTGCAGCGCGATAATTGTGATCACGTCCTAATCATTTGCGAACATGTTTTATGAGCGGTGACTCAATTATGTCGGCAAAATTACTACAGTGTTTTTCCAACATATGATGGCCTATTCGCCAAAATTTGTTTAAAATAACAGGAAATTAATAACAAAAAATAGCCTGTTAAGTTAATTATAAGCAAAGCTTGGTTGAAAGCATTTTAAAATTAACAGGGTGTTAATTTTCACATGTGACATACGGACCGGAAATTTTGTCCTTTAAATTGGGTGTTTACTGTAATTTTTGTATACTTTTATTAGCAAAGCATCCTTTGCTAATATGGCATTAATATTTGAGTTTTTAAATATTTTTTAATCTACTAAGATTTTTTATTTACTTATTATTATTATTA
Organism: Typopeltis vanoorti; assembly: GCF_054136105.1. Lineage (NCBI taxonomy): Eukaryota > Metazoa > Arthropoda > Arachnida > Uropygi > Thelyphonidae > Typopeltis > Typopeltis vanoorti. Next base: position 48,697,015 of record NC_143568.1, read on the forward strand.
TTTTTTTTTTTTTTGTATAACCACTATTTTCTACTGTGCCTCTCTTAATGCAAACTTGTTACGAATAATCAGCAAACAATCTAACACCGTATTGCAGAGACAAATACGAAGTTTCCATTCTGGGCATTTCAATTTACAAGGGATGTACAGTCCTGGTACTACGGCAAATATCCAGCATGTATACAAACTTCTGCCAGGTCCTACGTGACCTATTCACGTTTAACCGATGAGATGGCTTCTCAAATGCATTCTTTCACCTCATTAAAAATGACTGGGATGGGTGGAATGTAAACACGTTTAATGACATCCCTCTACACGAAGACGTTAAGTGGGGGTAACCTCTGTAGATTCCAGAGGTCAGAAAATTCGTCATTTTCTTGAAGAATAGTCATTTTGGTTGCGTTACGGAATACAGCGCCAGTTAAATAAAATTGCTGCGTTAATGGAAGCTGCACGTTCATCTGTCACATGGCATTTGATTTGTCACTACTTCGACAATAGCATTAGAAAAAATATAAACATTTTTAAGTCTTTATGAACCAGTTTGTTGTTTCTAACAAAAGAAAATCGGATGTGTTTAAAATCACTTAAACTTTTAATCTCCCTCTCTTCCCGGTCTTAAGGTATTAATTTTTTTTTTTTTTTTAATCTTATGTCCAACTTATGACCAACTATTAAATGTATGAACCAAAACCTGCTCCTGAGTTGGTGTCATTGGCATTACATTACAAATTTGCAGGGAGGTCGTGGATATGAGTCAGCACTGTGCACAAATGAACGTTCTTCCGTACCAATTAATTATCTTCTCAGCCCATCAAGGGGAGGGTGGGAGGGGGCATATTGCGAGCCAGATCCTCAGTACTCAAAAAAAAAATCAAAAATTAATAAAAACATCCGATCAGTATTTATACTTCTTTAGGGCGCAATTTTATTTCCTCGTATTAAATTATTAATTACCGACAACATTTAAATTCTACTGTGAACAATATTTAATGAAAAGCGAAAAACTACACTCTTCTACGGTACACTGCTTTTTTTTTTTTTTTTGCTCTCTCCAACCATATCTGTACTTATATTTTTAACAAATTTCAACGGTTTTAATCGGTAATTTATTTATTGATGAAATTAATTTCGTGCGTACTCTTTCACATTGTATGCAACAAAATTTAGGATACTTTTTCGGAGAAACTGCTCTTTCATAAAGGCGCGCGACTTAGAAAGAGGCGTGCACCTGATACTTGTACTTTTAGTAGACTTTATTTTAAATACAAAACACATCCATATGATGCAAAAATAACACAACTGCTTTATACAGCGATAACTGAGTTAGTTTAAAATCTTCCACAGTTAACTCATTTGAGAAACTTTCTCCCCTAGAGGCACATTGTTGACATAACAGAGTTACTGGGAGAAGAACAAGATTACTAAAACATAGAACTGAAAGGGTTCATTTTGGCATAATTAAGATACAGAAATAGAGAGGATATTATGGATCCAGTTATATTTTATAGCCAAATATAAAAATAAACTTCAAGTTTCGAAAAGTTACCAGAGAGTTTATGACAATATAACTTTCGGTACCGGAGTTACCTTGCCATGCATTACTTAAAAGACACAAGCTTTGCCTGGGAGCCCGCATGTTCATTTTCTGTTAGTGCTTAAATTAGGGGCCCACTGTCCTCACAGCTGTTTTGAGAAGATTTTTAAAGTACATGAAGTATTTAAAAAACAGGTTAGAAAGAAGATTCTGAACCTTTCGTTTTGCAGTTATTAGTTTGGCTTAATACCTCAACGTTTCTATTCTTCTTAGTCCTGAAAGGCAAATTCTACAGTTATAACATAAAGTTTAAAATCATCAACAACAAAGATTACATGGAGAAACCACGAAAATATTTTAAAGTAGGTATTTATTTAAAAAAAAAATTCTGCGTGTATTTTTTATGAGGAGTGAAATCAGCTTCGATATAGCACCGTCGTAATAATCCTAAAATGACGTCATATGGCTATAAAGCATGTCGAGAGAAACTCTTGGAGGTCTCCCTCCCCCTCTCCGTGCTGTAGTAGAATGATTAAATAGAGAGAGAGAGAGAGAGGATAAATTAGTCTGAACACAAAGCAGCTTGGGTATTTAAAGACATCGCCTCCGCCCCTCCAGAAATGAGCTGGCATTCCATTAATTTTCCGTTCATTTACGAAATTTCTGAGTTATGTCAGTGGGTGGGAGGAACTTTATCGTATCGGAGGGTGGGAGAAGAGATTTGCTGCACGTGCGTGCTTGCTTGTGATACATTTTCCGAAGCCTGTCAACTCTACTCCCAAGTTCAGGGTGATGGCGAATTAAGGTCATACATTAGTGTGTGTGTGTGCGAGGTTTGCACGTGTTCACCGTTGTTAGCGTGCCAATGCAATCGGTCGTTCATGAGCTCTCTGTTTTGTTAATAATAAATGACTGTAGTCTCGTTCCTAGAGTGTACGGCCGTAAAGTGCCTCTAGGTTAATTATTTATTATATCGAGACATTCCTCACTGCGCGTGCTTGGAGATAATCCTCCTTCCTCCCCTCCTTGGAGACCTCCTCGTCATAGAGTAAACACTGAGCTTCTGCTTGGAGTAAAGCTGGTTCGAAAAAAAAAAAAAAAATGGGATGATGATGTATACGATCAAATCTCGTGAAAGATTTCATTAATTTGTTTTTTATTAGCAAGCATTATTTTCCTTAATCGATGTCTGGCACCCTTCAGATTTTTCAAAGCATCTATTAATAGGCTAAAATCCGTAGTATATATTTTTTCTTTAATTTTAAATTTGCTTTTAATGGCTCACAGACTGTGAATGGAAGACAACCGGTTCTGCTTTTCTCCCTTCTGTTTGTTCACAGTTTAATAATGAACTCGGAGAAAGTCCTGAGGTAATATTACATACAGTGCAGCAGCGTCATGTAAGTCACACATATTAGCACAAAACCGGAACACACGCGAACAATAAACCGAAACCATTTGGCCCGAAGCAAATGGGAGTTTATGACGTAGGGTCACTTGCAGGAGTTGGTAGCGATGCCCCCCCCCCCCCTCGTCTCCCGTGTGTTTCACATGGCATCCATTCGGCGGAGATTAATTCGTGTTTCCCATCTGCCAACAAAGATCACCTTTATTGATTACGTAGAAGCAACTGACAAGTGGGGAATTCTAATAAGTCACGTGATCAGAGGAGCTAACTGGCTTCGTTTCATTTCAGTCATATTTTAATCATTTATTTTCGCCAATTTTAATGATTTAACAAAGTCTTATCTTGCCAGTGATAAATGCATATTTAATGGTTGTCATCATAATTATTCGATTTAATTATGACGAAGAATAATTATAATTCTCATCAGTTTACAATTATTAGAAATTCTGCTGCGTTTGCAGTTCGGCGAATTTGCTGAAGAGTTTAAAATATTTATTGTTATTTCGAATACTGGTAATAGAATTTAATTTATTTTTGTTTTTAAAATAACATCGCCATCATTGTTTACTGCCATCATTATATAGCTTTTACAATATCATTATACATCGCTTTTGGACTGGAAACAAACTTTCCTGTTGTGTGTCATTCTCCAATTTTGCAACTACAGAAAATTTTCATTTCACAAATAAGGAGAATTTTTCTGTTTGTAGTTTTCTTTTAAAAATTAGCGCATTTAAGATAGGATAAACTTGTTTTTTATTTATAAATTTATTATTATTTTTATTTGTGAGTTTTCTTTAAGAATCATTTTCACCTTTTCAGGTAGCGCTTCCGGAGCTCAGTCGGTTTCGATGCTACCTTTTGGTTAGAATGACCTGCGTTCGATTCTCGTCGAGTTAGTTGGTCTCCTGCGGCAGTGGAGGGTTTTAAATATTTTGGCTTTTCAAGATTCCTTTAAGTCGAAGACATGGGAAAAGTCGAACAGAACCATATTGTATGAACATGGTGGGTCTACCCCCAGAATACCGTCTTTGGACAACTGTTATTATCGTGTCAATAGCGCGGCTGAAGTGGCGTTTTGTTGCCATTCTGTGTTCTTTGACCAGTTTGATTGTTCTTGTATGTTTCCGAGGGGGGGGGGACCCTTCACCATGACATGAGACCAGTTAACTGACCTTCAGAAAAATATCGTAATTAAAGTCCCTGACGTTGACGTAATTCAAATCACGTCTATCCAACCGAACACAAAGATCACTACTGATCTTAAGCAGTTCTAACCTCTTTTGTCGGGTATGTATCGAGTTCGATTTTCATACTGCTAATGTAATTATTGCTTTCTGCATTTTGTCCCTGCCGAGGCTTCACCTTTTAATTTAAGATTATTTTACTGCATTTATATTTTTTAATCACTCTCCCTGTAAGAATGCATTTAAAACTTATATTTTATTATATATATTTTTTATATCACTTTGTGATTCGGTAAGCGATCGCCCATTAGTGCAACCGCTCTATTTGGACAGAAGCGATGCTTTATGGGTAGGTTTCAGTTGGCTTTCCAAATGTCGGATTGTGAATTATTCCTAATGTGTATATTGGCATAGTAGTTTTATAAATTCCACTCTTCAGCTCATTCATTTGAGGCTCTTCTCTCATTGACGCTATCCAGAATTTCGCTGATTATAGAACTTCCATAATTTTTTTTTCTCCCTTTTGACATAACTTTCGGTGTTCGAACAACAAACGGCCAAAGTTTCAATATCGTCTACCACCAGCGTTTAGATGCATCTCCCCACGAGCCTTCAATGGCGAATAAATAACCTCATCAACTCTAGTACACATTTTAATTGTGTTATTCAAGAAATATTTAGAATGCAATTATTATTGAAGTTAAAATAAAGTATTTTTTCCCAATCTCTAACCTACCCGAGGTACCAAGCCGCGGAGCGACCGTTACAAGAGTTTTTTTTTCAAGTGAAGGCAATCAGATGTTGTTCGCATCCTACGGAATCTTGAGCAATTAATTCTATTCCGTACGATGCCGACCAGAGAAATATTCTCCCGATTTACTGATTTTATGCTTTAAAAATCTAACTAGTCCTGAACAAACAAACAAAATTATAAAAAAAGAAAACCAAATTACAACTATACATTATGGACGTCACATAATGTATCAATCTATCTACTTAGCGAGAATCTCGAAAGCACTCCCGACAAACTGTTATGCGTTTGTTATTTTTACTGTTGGTCATTAATTTAACTTTCAGATGGTTCAAAAATAGAAACTGGGCCGGAAAAAAGAAAGAATGTGTAGGGTATGACAAGAAGTTAAAGTTTCTAGAAAATAAAATTTTTATTACATTAGAAAAAAAAAATTCTATTTTAAAGTCCATTAAAATGCTAAATTCCTTCATTCCAATAAGTAATGATTAAAAAAAAAAATTCTTTTGTAAAAATAAAAATAAAGCGGATACATTTGTACCGAGCAATGTGGTTACTGCACTTGTGCATTGAACTAGCATTACTTAAATTCCTACACACGGAAATGGTTTGCCGTTTTTTCACCGTAGAAGTAATAAACAGCCAGCCAGAGGGTTTGAAACGTCAACCAATATTACCGGCCTAGTTAGCGAGTTTGTCTCCGCTCTTAAGCGAACAAGCTATTGGTTCGAATACCACTACGGGCTTGGATGTTTATAAATGCGCTTTTTTTAGGGGGGGGGTAGATGAATGGCATCGTAGTGTTAGGCCATTAACCTGCTTAATGGAAGCGTAATGGCTTGAAACAGTTCCATATTTGGTCTATAGAGCAAGGAGCCCGATTATTTAACCTTTAGCCACGCTATCCAGTTGACATAGCAACACATACCTTTCATGGGTGGGATTCACGTGTGTAGCTATAAGCAGTGGCGGAATTATCAGAAACTAAACCCCACAGTGAGGGAGGGAACAAAAGGGAGTCTGGCGAATGTGCGGTGCCCGGAGAAAATTCCGGCGATTCAACGAAAGCGTCGGGGAGAGAGAGAGAGAGTCTCAGTTTCTCAACAGTTTCATTAAACAAAGCTGTGCATCCAGTACAAGGCATTACGGTCGTCGCTAATCTGTTGTACTGAACCTTTCTTCCTTTTGTTTGTTTGTTTGTTTTGTTTAAGTGATTCCCACTAGCGAAAGGTTGTAAACTTATAGTACATTAGTTATCCTGAGTGGGCTAAACAGTTTTTCCTATATTTATTAATTTTTAAATAATATTTTTTTTTTGTATTTTAATTCATTTTGAACTGTTCCCAAAAGTCGGCAGATGTCTTATACAGGGAGGTGAAATTCATGTACTACCGAAAGACATGTACATCGATTCCCATGGCGGAATTCGAACTCTCGGCCTGTTGGTTGAAGGGCAGATATTCCGGATAACGGAAAATATAAGCCATTTCGGATCCTGGACAAATTCTCCATTTGTATAGCATAGGCTTTTATTCAGTTTTACCTCTTTGTATTTCCATTTTAATTTTTAACCCCAACTGCGTATTGTATTCTTTCTAAATATTCGAGAACTGGGACGAGAAACCACGTACGGCCTTTGTTGCCAACTCATCTAAACAAGTGGGATGCGACTGTGATAAAATATCAGGTTAAGGCAATGGATTCAGTTTATACACTTAAAGGGAAACGGTTGTGATACATCAAGGAGTCAAGTAAAAGCTTTTTATTTATTTCTTTATTTTATTATAATCAGGGAAGAAATGTAAGATGTAACTTATGATAATATGATAAAAATCTTCTTGAATAAAATCATCATAAGATGATTTTATTATTAACAATCTGAAAAAATCAATAAACATATATGATAATAAAAGGGAGGAAGGAAATCTTGCATGAACCGCCTAACTTCACGTGATCTCTCTCGTATTTACCGCTAATACCGATTCATTTTTTATTCCTCCAATGCAGAATGCGATGGTCCACTAAAGCAACCAAACGTATGCATTATCTGCTCAGATTCTACACAGATGGCTAACAGAAAAGTAAAGTACATTAATTCTGCGATAGGGGGCAAGAAATACGCACGACATTCTGTAGTATTTCACAGAAAATATGATAATATATGTCCTCGTAAAACATAATAATAATAAAATAAAAACATTATCTCGCTGTACTTCGTTGGGCGTCAGTTTATCTTACGCTGAAGAAATCCAAACATCGGGTAAAAAAAAATATTGTTTTTGAACTTGGACTAATTCTTTTATACTTTTTCTGAACTCACGATCGTATTGGAAGAAAAGAAAACAGTAATGGTAGACGCGATCTGTAATCAAGGTAAAAGAATTCAATAAAAATTTAAATATGGAAGCAAATCTTGTTATAAAACGTGATGCGAAAGGTAACGTTATGTGATGATTGCATTTCTTTCATACCAGCTTTCTTTCTTTCTTTCTTTATTTTTTAATGGATTCACGCAAGTTTACAACAGTCTGAAATTACAGAATTTATCGTCTGCTTAGCAATGCACTGAAACGTGGCTGCATGGTTTTTATATTTGTATCACGACTTTCAAAATATGTTGGGATATTAGAGGGAAGGAAAAGAGTGGAAGTGCAAATCGACTATGGAATTATAAAAAGCTGCGCATTAATTTTGCGATAATGGTTGTTACTCACGTAGAAAGCTAATAATTGTCAAGCTAAATTAATAAATATGACCTAGATGAGGTCAAATGAAGTAGCAGGAGAGGAATATATAATTCTATATAAAATTTACGACGCTAAAATATACCGCAAATTATTTCACTGATGAAAATGCGACCGGTCTGGGAAGAATCAAGAATACTAAAGCGAATAATATTAATATTAGAATTAACGTAGTGTGAAATCAGTTTACATGCAGCTGTCGATGTTGGAAATAAAAGTTGGGATTTATTCCCGTATTCAGTTCATTATAGCGAAGATTGGTTTCATTGTCATGGGGTCACGAAGTGAATTAAGGGAACGGTAACCACATCACTTGATGAGCATCTTCTCAGAATGCACTCACTGGAAGCTCATGATTGTAAACAGCGTTTGTTGCTAGAAGATTTATTGGATGCAACCATGACTAGGAACTCGTTTTTGTGTTGATGTGGGAGGCGCGAAAGTGGAGTACGTTCTCAGCTTTCCAGCGCGTATTTTCGTCGAACGAACGAACGAACTCCATTAGCGAAGAGTAAGCGAAACACAGATTGAATTCGCTGGATACGAGGTTGGTGGTTTGTGCTCTTGTGAACTACTATTTACGGTGGCTTTGTCGCGTGAGGTGAAGTTTAAACGGATGCCAAGGAAACACCGCTTATTAAATGATATCAGTTACTGCGGGAAGAAGGCACCATTGTTGGTTCCGTGAGCTGAAGCTAGCGACACCCTCAGTGCTATGTGTTAGCCACGTGATCTTTCGTCCTGGTCAGAGTACCGACTGTCGTCTCTTGAAGAGTCGCAAGAGGAGTGGTTCCTTTATTGAGCTTTAGCTTACAAATTAACGGCAAAGCTAAAATATTTTTTAGTTATCACCATCAATTAGCTTTCTATAAATTTTCCTTCCTCTTTAATTACTCCATTTCACATTATATGCTGTAACTGTTCTGTATGTATCAATCCGCCAAAGTCATAAAATCCTGTTTCTTTCTGAGAATCCAAATTGTAGTAAAGGCTTTAATTGCTGAATTTTGTGGATAACATCAACAATTTTTGTAACTTGTTTAATGGTGGCATTTTTAACTTTGTTTTTTGCTTCTTAAAAGACTTCTTTCAAATGTTCTTTGTTCATGTTTTAAAAGCCAAAGACCAAGTTTGGGCGGCATACGGACCAAATATGAACCACATAATGGAATCATTGGAGTGAGAGAGAGAGAGAAAGAGAGAGAGAGAGAAAGAGAGATGGACAAATAACAGGTCATCTGTAGCATTCTAATTTTTTTTGTGTGCATATTCTTTCTGTTCTCTTCCTCTTTACGAATTGGATGGGCTCATCATATTCAGGCATCTTAATTAATACATTATTTATTCATTTCTTAACGTAATTAGTTCTTCATAATAGCAGCCTTAATCAGCCATGCGAATAACATGATCATTATTAAAATCACCGTAAAAGAATTATCTGCAAAATAACAATTATTATTAAAATCATTATTAAAATCACCGTAAACGAATTATCTGCAAAATAACAATTATTATTAAAATCATTATTAAAATCACCGTAAACGAATTATCTGCAAAATAACAATTATTATTAAAATCATTATTAAAATCACCGTAAACGAATTATCTGCAAAATAACAATAAATTATCAGTGACAATATCTTGCGCACAGCACAGCGTCCTTACAGTGTTCTCAAGAATGAAATAGGCGAGGCGTGAGCAGCTCAGTGGTAAGATTTGACATCGTTTTCAACTGGTTCACAAAGAATGACTGTGGAAGAAAACAGAAATAACAAACATGCAGAAGTCTGTGAAATTTCAAGTGGAAAAAAAAAAAAAAAAGCAAGGAAATGAAAAATTAAATAGAAATTCCACTCTTGTCGTCTAAGACCAAGAAAGTAATTCCACGATTGCTGTCAGTAAATGAATATCTTACTTCATTTTTAAGTTCATTTAATCTTTTCATAAAGCATTTTTTAATGCTTACCTCGGTTGTTTTTTTACTTTAATTTGTTTTTCTCTGGATACAGATTTCGAGGTATTTACGTTGATTCCCTTTTTTAATTACATTCCAGGTTGAAATAATCTTATGAAATCTAGACTTCAAATGTCATTACTTGTAGCAGCAAAAATAAAAACGATTGAAACAAATAAAACATCGTACAAGAAGGAAAAAAAAAATCACAGAAACCTTGCGAACGAAGCTAATTCAACAAGACGTGTGTGTGTGTGTGTGTGTGTGTGTGTGTCGCTTATTCAGTGATAGATATTGATTAGAATTTGAGCAAGTTCGGAAGAAAAAAAGTGAAGTGCATCAGCAAAAAATAGAAGCAAGTCAAAAAGGCGCTTTATAATACAGAGAATTTAATGTCTGCAGTTCTTCATATCAGTCTTCTTGGCCGGAAATGAACAACATTCTAAACAGAGAAATCTGATCTTCTCTGAAGATATTATCGAAGACGATATATGCGATTTTTTTTTTAAACTGGTAAATTAAGGTAGCATGAGCTTTTTTGTCCTGTCGGTCATTAAAGTTCGCATGGTTTCCGCCTTTCCTTCTAACTTTACAGCGGTATGAGGAAGCTGGACAGTCGCTATTGTTTATACTGTGCCAGTGCGGTTAGGGCTATGAGGCGAGTGTATTGTGTTTGTTGAATGGAGCCTGTTCTCTGGTTGGATTGCATGTTATGCAAGATGCTAATTACGTATAAGACTAGCCAACTCACTTTGAGTTGAAAAGTCCTATAAATGTTTTTCCTTTCCTTCCCTTGAACCAATGTCTTAACAATCAAATTGTGTGGCTGCCGCAACCAACTGGACTACGGATATCGCACGAAATATGTGGAGGTCATATTCCACATTTTACTTTTTTTTTTTTTTTTTGTCCATTGAGAATTCTATAGTGTAGGCGAACTCTAAAAATGAAGTTAATTTTAATTAGATTTTTATTTATTTATTGAAAAAAATCTTCTCCATCACACGATATAGAAGTTTTCTACCAAATTTCATGTCTTTTTGGGTCATTCGAATTTAACATTAAAATTACAGCCTCGCTTGCTATTTTATTTTGTTGTTTATATACGGCTGTGTTCTTATATATAATAGGAGGAAGAGTACGTGAAAAAGAAAGTGATATATAAAAATACAATCAGTATCAGCTTCTGTTAAAATTAGGGCTTTGGCAAGCAAATGGTAAAACAAAGGAGTTTGATAGAAGCTACTTGATATTTTGACCGTCACGTAGTCAGAAATGAATATTTCTCACTCACATTAATATACGAGGGAGGGGGACTGAAATGTTCTGATAAACACCTAGAACAAAAATGAAATTAAAGCAATTGATATAACAATAAAGAACATACCTTAAAACTCTTTAACTCCCATGTTTCACTAAACTGTGATAATTTTGTCCTTTTTCTTTCCTGTGATTATATCAGTTGTTTTAATATAATTTTTGTTCTAGCTGTTTATCGGAACTTTCCCGACTCCCACCTCCTCGTAGTTATTTTCAGATTAGTGTGTCCGAAATGTCAGATGTTGAATTCCAGGAGAAGTGGAATTTTTGATCATTTGTATAACACGTAACATGGGCGCAAAGAAGGATATCGAGTATGTTTGGAGAAATTATACTTATCATTAAGCCCTATATAAATGCATCTTTTTAACCCCTCCTTCAAACAGTGCCAAAGGATTTCATCTTTCATCTAAATGACACAGCAAACTGCTTCGGTATTTCATAAATTCACAGCCAATAGATATTCAGATGATGTTAATAACAGTTTCTCATTGCATCCACAATCGATCCACAATATCATATTTTGATGCATTTCTCAAAAATCCTGGTGGTCATAATATGCGTATAGCTTTTAAGTTTCTTTAACTGGTTGAATTTCAATGAAGTTTGCTATTCTGGTTTCTTAATTTAAAAAAATATCGATGAATTTCGAATTCTGGATCTCATAATTTGAAATTCAGGCATTAAAAAATGTATAAAAGCGACGTGGATGAAGGTTTTTTTTTTTTTAATGGAATAGCCAGTAAGCGAAAAGTGCATTGAAAGAGAAGTTGAAAGTGTATACACAGTGAATAAGTTTAAGATGCGGTATGATAGGTATTGTGCTAGTTAAGAGTGTTCTCTCATCCATCAAGAGATGCTCGATTCCAGAGTGTTTAATTTGTAATAATGTAAATCTTCTAATACCTTTTTTTTCCCCCATTCCACAAAGAGAGTAGATGGAACTCTTTCAACCCAACCGGGTTGGAAATCGGTGGGCAGTCAGGGTCACCATTTAGTGACTTAACGGCGATGAGAGTACTGAAAAACCGCCACCATATCGTGTTACTAACTATGACTTGTGTTATTCTCTGAAATATTTTGAATTCTACGGTCGATTTTTACGAGATGTAGAGCTTCATTCCGCATTTCTAGGATGAAAACCCCATTTCCTTTGAGTAACAGATCGACTAACTCTGGAACTATCAGTGGGGGAAGGAAAAGACCCAGAAAATGTTCCAGTCCGTGTCGAATAATAGCCTTTCTCCTGTCTGTCTGGCGACATAAATCTGTAAGGTATTGCAATGATAGCTGCGGTCACAGCGTCAGCGACATAGTTTAGAGTGAATATTCAGGATATAATGACCTACATTACAACAATGACATCATGTTTTAGGATATTTCTAATATTCATCCTATTCTCTTGTTGTTTATTTTACACGTGACCAGAGGCGGAGCCAGGTTACTGTCACCTTTGACAAATTCGTACCTATGAACTTTTTTTTTTCAGTGTGGCAATTTTGATAACTGTTAAAATATCATCACTGCCTTGACAATTGACCCAGTGGCATATTCTTTATACTCCTCTCCATGTGAATCAATTGGAACACAATACTGAAACTTCCGGTGTACTCTGTGTGGGAATTCGTGTTATTGTAAATAGACTTTCTTCCAATTTTCTGTTTTGCCCTTTCCTTCTACATTCTTCGGAATAACTGCTAACCGGTTATTTCCTCCTCGGATTCTTTTATGATTACGGTCGCCACGTCTGATCCGCTCTTCAATCTTTAGTGCTGAACTAATTTCCAGTTTCACGTGTCACTATCTCCAAACATCGCAGAATTTTAATGACGTTCTCCCCATCGGTGTGTAGGAAAAAAAAAAAAAAAAAAAATATATATATATATATATATATATATATATACTGTATATATATATATATATATATATATATATATATATATATATATATATATATATATATACTGTATATATATATATACTGTATATATATATATATATATATATATATATATATATATATATATATATATATATATATATACTGTATATATATATATATACTGTATATATATATATATACTGTATATATATATATATATATATATATATATAAGCCAACCATGGACGTTAGCTGCTCCTCTCACCTCCAATGACTGCTAATTCTTTGCCTATGCGTTTGTGTTTCCGACCAGATATCGGTCGAAATGGTGACAATGCGGTGTGATGGATCTGGACTCTTCCACAAGACAATTTATCGTATTACAAGGCTCGCATTGTACAGCAGGGTTCTGAGAGCTATCCAAGCATTCCATGTATTTTCCCCTGCGCGCCTAATTCTCCTGATTTGAATCCCATGGACATTTGTGGAATCATGAAAACAGTATTCGCTGGTGGACGTCAGTGCCTCTCTCGGTCGCTGACCTCCGGAATGTTATTTTGTCTAATTGGTCCAGAATTCCTCAGTACACTTTCTGTGGTCTAGTGTAGTCAGTTCCAAGCTGTGTGCAAACTGTTATCTGTACGAAATGAGGCTCAACTACTTGGTAGGTGGTCACAATGTTTTGGCTCATGAGTGTACACATTTTCGTTTTCCGTCATTTGTTTTGTCTGTTGTTTAAGCTAGCACTAACTTCTAGCCATTTGTTATAATTGTCTGTTAAAGAACCATTTGAACGCAACCCAAATGTACAAATAAAGAGAGAGAGAGAGAGAGAGAGGGTTACAGAAAACTTCTGATCGCTACTAAGTGTTTAATTTAAGTATGGGATGATTTTTTTTCTCTCTCTCTCTTCTCACTGCTAATCGACTTGCATAAAACAATCGCCTTTTGTCGGCTTTCTTTTAGGATTAAGTCAGATTAACACTTTCAGTTCTGGCGCTTAGTAAACAAAGACAATCCCTTAAGGATTATTAACTTTGTTTCAGACTATCAGGTTTAAATGGAAAGTGTTTAGTTGATGCATAATTTACGCTTAGAAAGACAGTTTTAATGCAACGAGAAATAAAAATGTAAGGAAGAATCTTTACTAGAATTTTTCAATACTTTAGTAGAACCCTTTCTATGTTTTTTTTTTTTTTTTTTGGCTTCGCGGCATTAAATAATAAGATAAACCTCTCGTCTATCACAATTAGTAAAAATCTCCCATTTTCATGCCTGACCTTTTATCTTCGATAAAAAGAAAACAAAGTTTTTAAAAGGGACATTTACTTAAAGAACGACATTGCAAAGATTAAGATTGCCATCCGTTTTCGTAATCTTTCTTCCTAAACATCCATTCTTGTACATATCAGAACCTCGTGAAATGTGGGTAAAGGATTACTTTTGATCCGACAGCATTCTTCTGCAACTATACCCATACGTGGTGCATGAGCAATGAAGGTCGGTTTCGCTACCGCCATCATGCGATAGTTCTTCCTTCGGTATTTACATAAAACATTTTTATTTCCCCATCGTCCCTCCTCGGACGATCTGTTAGGGGATTATGGACGAAATAAAATGTATTTTGAATGCAGTAAGTTTCTTTCTTTAACTATAAACAGACACATCAGCGCTTTTATTGGTTGCCATTTTTGCACGTATATTAAGGACGACAGGTGGCATCGGAGATGTGACAAATTGAAACCGTCTTTTATGATTCCCAAAGAACTTGCCGAAGTTTTTACTTTTACCCGTTGTAACCAATAGTGAAGGCATCCAATCCGTTAACTCAATTCCATTCTTAATAAGATGCACTAATGACCACTGCGATTTCTTTATAAAAGCAAGTTAATATGTAAGAATAAATATTTTCAGTTCTTTTATAACCTTTATGTTTTTCTCATACTGCTGGCGTTTCTTATTGATTTATGAGGAAAAGTAAACTGCGTGCTGAAAACCAAGCTGCACTCATTCAGTTAGACTTTCCTGCATTGTGAAGTTGAAGTTCTATACGAGAAGTCTAAATGATAGCAGTAAAAATGGCTCAAGTCGGGAGACGATGCCAGTGTTGATGATTAGCCTGTTTTGATTAGAATTAAGACAGAAAAAGCGAATACTACTGATACGAATAAAAACGAATGTATTTTTAACATGTATTACGGAGTGTTTGCTTGTTTTTCAGAAAGAACAATCCGAGCTTCCGGGGGGGGGGGAATACCATATTCGTGTGACATCATTTAATTCATCGTCAGTTGAAAACTCCTTATAAAGATACAACTATACAGAAAGTTTGCTAATTTTCGGGGTTCGAACCGAGTTCTTTACAACTAGAGGTCGAATGTCACTGTTTTCCTCGCGGACTGTACCGTAGTGCGGATGAAGTAGGGCGTGGTAACTTCCTCCGAGTGACATTCATCAGTGAGAAGGTTTTTATTTTATTTTGTTCCATTAATGGGAATGAGTGTGTAGATATCATACTGAT
The DNA here is from genome assembly GCF_054136105.1 of Typopeltis vanoorti. Taxonomy (NCBI): domain Eukaryota; kingdom Metazoa; phylum Arthropoda; class Arachnida; order Uropygi; family Thelyphonidae; genus Typopeltis; species Typopeltis vanoorti. The sequence continues at coordinate 48,712,319 of NC_143568.1, forward strand.
ATCAGTACTGTAGATATCATACTGATATCTACAGTACTGGTCGAAGTTCTGACGTACGTGTCTGTAGAACAAGCATCGAACACACCATCTTGAATCTGAATGATAATAGTTGGAGGTCACAAATAGTCGACGTGACTCCCTGCAATCGTCTTAATGAAATAATCAAAGAAAATTACTGGCATTTCACACGAGTGATCGAATGCTGTTTTTATTTATGACTTCGGATACCGAAAGCTGTGGTGGCTTGCATCACAGCAAATGTCCACCCGCAGTTTATTTTATTTATTCGTGTGGGGATCTCCCTCCCCCATCCTCGACCGTTCCTTAAGACTGGTTAAGCCCTCCTAGTGAGGGATTAAGTATGTATTTTATGAATGTAAAGTGTGTATTCACGGTGTGTTCACGGGCCGGTTTGCCCGTTCTGAGGGACGAACGGGTGAAAAAAACCCTTCACCTCCGTGTGTGACCGGCTAACTCGCCTTTAGTCGAAAGAGACCAGATAAAGATTCCTCACGTTCAGGACGGGAATCGAACCCAGGTCTTTCCGACCAGAGGGCTTTGACTGTGCTATGGAGGCTCTACTTGCAGTAATAGATACAATAATAGATGACGATGAATTTTTATGTAACATTCATCACCAGAGATGAAAGTCACGTGCATCATTTCGAGCCTGAAAGTGAGAAACAATTGATGGAATACCTTCACTGTTGGAAAAGTCGCTCTGTTTTCGGTGATGTCGATGGTGTGTAATATTCAGAATTCTTGCCTGACGACACCATCATTCACTCAGACACTACGGTGAAACCCCGAAAAAAATGCTTTGAATCAAAAGCTCCCCCCCCCCCCCCCAACACAACAGGAAGAGATTTTGCACATGCGTACAAACGACTAAAGAATAAAACAAAACAAAACAGGATAGACATTGCTTTTTAGCACATCTCCGTGCATTCCTATATTCCGTTGAAATTATCCTATTGTTCGCCCTGGGGCCGTAGATAATTCAAATAACTCTTTTGTACGTAAAGGATTCCATCAAAACTTACCACACACACAAAAAAAGGTGGATCTACGATTTCACTATTTCCTGCGGGTTTCCATTTGGTGTTTATCTCTTCGTCTATGCTGAGCTCAGTGATAAGCCGCGTCATTGTCTCGTTTCTTTAGCTTGTGTGTTCCGTTTTGTTTTCTTTTTTAATTGGACTCATCGACTTTCATCACTTACTTATCTGTATTCGGATTTTTTTGTTTCATTAGGCAAATGATTTAGAATTACGAGTTTATTTTTTATTCGTTCTGCGTGTGCAGTATTTTTTTTTTTTAAACATTTTTTTGACAAGTTATAATCAATACAAGAAGGTCGGCAGTCAAAATAGCTGGCGTGTAGTTATAGTTTTTCTTTTAATTTCCACATTACATGAACATCACGTCCTACCATCATTTTTCGTTAGGTTTAGCTGATTTACATCGATAATAAAGTAAGAATAGAAAAATATTAATTATCTTTAAAATTAATAATCATTACGCTGCACTTACTTTTCGTTGACCTTCGACTTGATTGTAGTTATGCTTTTTTATTTCAGGAAATGTTTTAATTCCATTTTCTTTTATTTTTATTAAATGAAGCTACTTATTATAATTTCTGTCATTTTTTTTTTAATTTAGTGAGCAAGACAAAAATTAACTTCCTACTAAAAACAAACCGTACTGCAAGTCCTTAACATACAGTTGATGTAATTGCCAAGAAGATCGGTTGTAATGAGTTAGGTGTACATTTTTTTATTATGCAGAAGAAAAGTATGTACAGTGGTTCACTCAGGGAGCGGGGCCAAGGGGCCCTGGTCCCCCCAAAAAAGAAAAAGGAAAAACACTAGAAAATTTTCTAAAAATCTTTTCCAAATTAAAATTCATTTTTTTTTAATTTATGTTGCGTCGTGTCTTCTATTTCTATACTACTTATGAATTAGCGATCATTGTACATGCTCAGTCATTGGTCGTATGCGATGCTTAGTGTGTATTCAAAAGTCGTCTACTCAACCCCCCCCTCCCCCAAGATTAAATTCTGAGTGCTCGGCCCCCTCCAAGATTAAATCCTGAGTGCGCCACTAAGTATGTACATACAGTTTGATTATATTATGAGAATCTCCCCAAACAAAGGTTGTAAACTTATTATACATTGGAGAGCTAAGGATTAGATTATTGAAAACAAACACCAAACTTCTGCATGTCATTTCGGACCTTCAGTAAGCATGGTGATGGTGGCCACACACACACACACACACACACACACACACTGGCGATAATATCTATCCATCTATATTGTTATTATATATAAAACAAAAGTATATTACATTTAACCATAAAGCGCGTATTAATTTACTTTAAAAATAAAGCAAAAGCTTTGATTTTTATTTTTTTTTAATTTACTGATTTTACGTTTACGATTTAAAAAGTTTAAAACTTATATGGATTCTACGCTTCCAATTTTCTGCCAAGAAAGATAGAGGGAGGCGACCTTCCCTATAGTTTTTTTTTTTTTGGGGGGGGGGGTATTAAGATCAACATGTGCTTTTGGGTATGATTTTAGTATAATTTTTTTTTTTTTTTTTTATCATTAACCAGATATAATCTTATATAAAATGTTCTGGATCATAACCAAAGCAGCTCTTTCTAATTAAAGCAATAAATACGCATTTTAGCTATAACCGTGTATTAAATAATTATAAGGAAGACCGCGGATAAATGAAATTGAAAATCTGTGTTGCAATATTGTAAATAAATACAATCGATAATATTGTTTCGCAATAGACATTTTTGTCCCACTTCGCGTACGTGCCAAGCAATCTTATACTGAGGTTTATAGTTAAAAAATATAAACCATGACACGCTGCACGTCCACGCACGCACGCACCCCCCCCCCCCCCACACACACACAACTTATTTATCTGGCCAAAATTAGTAATCCACAATTCTTTGTTACCTTTGACTGATTTTCTGCCTTTTTCTGATTTAACATTTAATGTTTTATCATCAAATCATCTTTGCTTTTGTTAAGAAATCAATTAACTTATTATTAATTTGGTTTCGTTTATAAATTATCGATCATTAATAATAATTAATTTATAACATTTATAAATTTAATTTATAAATAAAATAAGAATCAATAAAATATTGAATATAGTCGTATAACTGCACTCAATATCTAATTATTATCCATGATGAATAATATCTATTGAGAATCACGGTTTCTCTATGTTGATATTGTCTGTATAATTAGAAATGTGAAGTTTCTCTAACTGTAAAGATTTGGGTTGAGATTTTAACTTGAAATAAAGAGATCAGCATATATTAATTAGTTAAGTATAGAGGTTTTAAAAATATTCCAGTGTTGTTTTGAGATAGCGATATTTCAATAATTTTCAGGAGTATCAATTTCATGTTGCAGTCCCTCAGATTTCAGTTCCATAACCGCAGAAGTATACTATCGTGAAATACGCAGGTTATATGGGGCAGTGAAAATGCCAAGGGAGCTCTACAAACACTAAAAAAAATGACCGATCTAAAGCTTTCTCCATAAAGGTTATTTGAAAACAAATAATTTTTCAAAACTAACAAAATTACGGCTAATTAAAGGTGATCTCACGATTATTAAGCAATACGACATCTAAACCTTGGACTGTTTTAATTCTCTGAACAGCACCTTCTTGTACATAATACAAAGATAGAAACATTGAATACCAGAGCTCCTGGCTTTGCTTGACACCAAATGATCGATTGCAGGCTTTCTGCTTTTATTTTAGTCGATCTTCGATAAATATAGCAAAGAGAATGGCAAAAGAAACAGATATTTATTAGTTTTCTTATATAACACTATTCAGCTCGCTACCAAAAATGGTTTTAGTAAATAAATAAATAAATATTTGCAGGTTGTTTATAGATGATACTTTAAGGGCAGCATCTATAAACAGAACTCGGACTGGGCAATGGAGAACATCCTTTCTTCCGATGCTCGTCAATATCTATATGGAAACATTTAAAGAGAAAAAGCTATCAATACCTATATTCTTACAAAGATTCTAGAAAGGTACATTACATCGTTGCTGTTTTCTTAATATGGAGTTTGTCGAGAGTAATTTCGACTATAAGGTCGAAACAGCCAACATGAGATTTACAGTAGACTTAGAAACCAATGGTTCGCTCTCATTTTTGGAATTCAGACTGCCTCTAGCTTGTTGTTGTTGTTGTGGTGGTTATAGCCTTTTTATGGGCGGCTATATATACGCCACCATCTAGACTATGAGCAAAGTGGTTTCCTGTTGCTTTCCTTGCCGTACTATGTATGTGACTGTAGACTGTGTTCAGGGGCCGATTTGCCTGCTTGCAGGATGAAAACCCCCAGATTAACTGGTGGAAAAAAAAACACCTATTAGCCGCGCCCAAGACCGGCTAACTTGGCCATGACTGAGGAAAATCCTTCATCTCCTCACGTCACCGACGGGAATCGAACCAAGGACACTCCTTCCCCAGGCATATGGTTGCAAAGCGCAAAGCCACTAGGCTAACCGCGCGGTTAGCCTAGTGCTTGTGCTTTTATATGCTTTTATAAAGTCTCTTATATATATATATATATCAAATCAGTTACCAAGTAAGATTTTACAAACTAAATCAAAAAATCTTGTAGCATCATTTTATTCCCAAAGTCTTTTAATCTTAATTTTGGATATTCTTAGACATTTCTATTTGCAGACTTACGCATGACAAGGATACTGTTGTCGTCAACTGTAACTGTTCTAGTGTTCAATTAAGTCTAAATTACTAGTTGAAAGAAGACGACAACGACACTCCTTAAGAAGGCCTGTTATATAATCTCGTGGAAGATCTTAAGAGTATCTAAGTTTAAAGATTCGAAGAGCTACAAGAACTCCTGTGTTTCCACGACACTTAAAAACTTGCAAGGCATGAATTTTCATTGAAAGTTGTAGTTGACAATAAATAAATATCGCCAACTGGCATTGGGGAAGTTGCACGTAACGTGGAAGTCCGAATAACTCAACTTGTATCGAATAAGCAGCGTAGTCCCTTGAGTTGAAAACATCTGAGTTTGAATTCCTTCTAAGATACAAGGAACCATTATTACTACTTTAACATCTAAAGGATTGTTAGTGGGTTTCGTACGGAGACGGAAGGGTTTTTTCATCCCCAAAACAGACAACTTACAGACATAATGCAATGACCTCCAGCTTTAGCGGTTTCGGCCATATTTTCAAACAAAAACAATAACAACAGCATATAGTTTAGTAGCGTAACTACATGGGGGATTGCTTCTCATGGTATGAATTAGGTCTGCTGGGCACAGTATATGGTCATATTATTGATTGATAAATCTAACAGTGATGTTTCCGTATAGCTACGAGTGTCCTACATTGTAGCAAATTTATGGTACAGGCCCTTACCCCTTTCAACAAAATGTCATATCATAAGCAATTCATTGTGTTTTTACTTTCACTTCGCTTTCTTGTTGGCCAGTATTGCAATGGCCATCATAGATCCTTGACTTGAACCAAGTAGAAAGTCTGTCGGATCAAGGAGATGGAATATTTTGCAAATGCACAGCTTTAATGTGATATAGGAGTACAATCTTTCATGGATGGGCTCACTATTAGAAAATTCTAATCTGCTTAAATGCGTCAAGATTCGTTTCAAGTCCGTAGAGAAGTGAGGTAAATACGACCATCTCATAGACTCTTATCTGCCAGCCTATTAATCGATGAATAATTTCCTGTCTGCCGGGTCATCACATCTTATCTTCTTTCTCCAATTACCAGCACACGCTTGCACTTCGTTTACGACATCGTACCTAATTTAAGCCGTGTTATCTCTAATGAACTATCGAATTCCGTCTCAATGAGTGATGCACGAATCTTCGGACATCGCATTAATCTCGTTCCAGATCTCTGCAAATTATTACAGTGCACGTGTACTTCTTCGTTCAACTTCCCCTTTCTACCCAACCCCCTTCCTGTGACTACTTTAATTCCTAATTTTGCTTGGGAGATTCACTCACCGTTTACAATTTTCTGTGTTGCGAGTTGGATCTAATTAATGCATTTTCCGTTGTAGAAACACCAAAGCACGTGATTCACAAACTTTCGCTTCATGAAAGTGTCACATTCACTCTCAGTTGAAAGGGACCTCCTTGACTCACTCGGTATGGACGATGCCCTTTCCGTGGAAAGACCTCGGTTCAAATCCCATCTAGGATGAGAAGAACTGTTATAAGGGGTTTGCAGTGAAGGTGAGTTAGCAGATCTCATGTGAAGTGACACGGTTTTTTGTTCTGCAAAAAACATACTAGTTAACAGATATAATATATTAACCTCATAACCTTGGTCGCTCGGCGTAATTCGAAACCTTATCCTTCAGTTGAAAGCTCTTTTAAATGCTTTTCACGTCCTAGACAAGATTTCAACCAAGGTCTTTCTGGTCATAGGACACCTCTGATATTGAATATGCTGCTTTGTGTTCAAATGTATTAATTCTGTAATGAATTCTCTTTTGGTTATGATTCATGTGAATTCAAAGAGGAGATTCTCTGCTGCACAAATAGCTCTCAGTGTACTATTTCTGCTCATTCAGAATCTGGTAGACATTATGTAGTCATCACTCTTTAATGCATTCCCTGCAAAAAAAAAAGTAATGAAACGTCGAAATTGTCATGCAGTCTATAGTTGTTCGATCGTGTAGTCTCTTCGTCCCGCTAAAACTATCGTTCATCTTAGTCAGTCAAGAGAAATAAACTGCCGAAGAATGTTTTGCTGTACCTCAGTATTATACTTTGTCACTGAAGAAAATTGGTGTTGTCATCTCTTTTCGCTAGAGTGCACACCATCTCCTTTCTTTGAACACAAAGGTTTTTCAATTTTTTTTTTTGTTGTTTGTTTTTTGTGAGCACCATTTTCTGTATCTGCATTCGTGGCTGTGTAGGCAACTCCGCTTTGCCACTAACAGACTGTGAGAAACACAGCGGAGTTACTGCACAACTCATCATTATGAATTATCAGGATAGGAAAAATAATTAAGTGGTATTTATCTGCTGCTATGCACGTCCCCCCCCCCTAATTTTTTGGTGGCATGAGATGGCATAAAACCATGTTTGGTTTCTAAAGCAAAGTTCCTGGAGGACCATAGTGTATCACAAGAAGTATCTGTCTAAACAAAATAAATAAATCTTCCAAAAGTGTAAGTGATACTCTTTTATCCCTCTTTTTGGAAATCGGTAGGCAGCTCTCTTCACTTCGCACCTTCATCGAGATCATCTTAACTAGTATTTATTTATATGCACTTGTATCTACAGGTGATTTTATTAAGTTATGGAATTAAAAATGCTAGGTTTTTCTTTCTTTTTTTTTTTCTTTTTTTCTAGAGACAAACTCTATTTGCCAGAGCTTATGGTTGACTGACAATGGAGTCCGCTAAAAATGATCTAGAAAAATTCAACCAATCGGTGACTACATTTAATACCTGTAACTGCAATGGAAGTTACCACGACATTAAGCAGGCGTCTTATAAACTGTTTATGACATTGTTGATAATAGCAAAATTGATCCAACAGATAACACGAATTAAAAAGCAATCCTTTATCACCTTCTCAGGATCCAGTTCTCATAAAATGGACAAACGTAATTGCAATATATCGTACGTTTTTTGAGATTTTGGTGAAATGATCGCAATTTAAGTGATTATTTTTTCCGTCTGTTTTCTTTACGTACATATGAGATTTATATCAGTAACACGATGTTTACATTTTTCTACATTTTATTTATTATTAGTGACAGAATGAAGTGTAGTGTACAGCAGAGGTCGGCAACCTTTTTAATATGAAGAGCGCAATATAAAATTTGAAAATTACGGAGGGCTCATGACACAGGCATTTTTTTTCTCATTTCAGGCTTAGAGATTCTATGATTAGTTATTTTTAAGAAAAAATGAGATTTCAAATTTTAAGATTATTTTATTTAACTGGCTTTACGACATATTTTTGTCATATATGAATGAATATAAAATACCATAAAAATAAATTCAATAGGATTTAATGAGAAACCTGGCCTTGTACATCATCTGCTAATTTTTTATAATCAAGCATATAGTTTGAAGTACCTGATATGAGTCTGTAAGTTGAGATCGATATTTTGATTTCTAATATGCCATATTTGAAAACAGGGTCTCGCAGTTGTATGTAGTTGCACAATATGAATACATTTTTCCTATTCCGAGAATTTTCTCAGAATAGGAAAAGTATTTTTATCTACTAACTTCCAGAACATTTTGTCATCATGATGAGCTTTTAAAATTACGTTGTTTTGTAAATTAATTATTTCCATTTCCAAGTCTTCTGTATTACTTAGCTCGAAGTAATTGGAAATTTGAGCAGGTATATCATCTTCAGTAACGTTAAACGGATTTAGGAAAAATCTAACAACAGGTTCTAAAGTCGCAAAATCTTGAAAGCCGGAAGAAAACTCTTCTAATAAGTGTGTCTATGATTTTTATATACGATGTAGTGCTAAATGTTTCATTATTCAAACTTTCATTGATATGTTTTACATTTTGAAAATGTGAAAACGAATTTTTCATCAGATGGGATTTCAATAGTTCCAACTTATACTTGAAAGCATTGACTGCACTAATATGGGAATATGGAAATATCAAGCACTAATATGGGAATATCAACAATACGGGAAATTTTCCTTTGTAATTGTAGATTTAAATCATTAAACTTCACCGTTATATATGTTAGAAATCCAAGATTTATTAACCAATTTTTATTTTCTAATTCTTCTTAAAAATCGCCTTTTGATGTAATAAATTCTTTTATTTGCGGCAAAATAATAACTAGCTCAAGTATTTATACTCAACCACCTCACTTCAGTATGTAATGGTAGGTCGTCATTTTCAGCGTTTTCATCTTTCAAAAGTAATTTAAATAACCTGTGTTGAGTTGATTTTGATTTTATCGAATTAATAATTTTTGTTACGATTGACATTACATGTTTATAATTGACAGTTTTAGCGTTTAACATTTCCTGATGAATAAGACAATAATATGCAATAAATTTAGGAAATATGTATATAGTCCTCAATCGAATTATTTCGGTTTTGTGACCACATTTTTATTAAAAAAAAGACTGTTTTTCTAAACTAAACAAGTACTAAAAAACAAACCCGACAAGTTTCGCTAGTCGTCAGACGTCAAGATAACTGACAGTTTAAAGCACAAACGATAAGAAACTAACGAAACTTGTCGGGTTTGTTTTTTAGTACTTGTTTAGTTTTTAAAAACAGTATTTTTTAATAAAAATGTGGTCACAAAACCGAAATAATTCGATTGAACTTCTTAACCACAGAAACCTCCGCATGAATAAAGAGTCCTGTCTGCACAAGCCAATAAATCCATTTTCCTTATCAGTCATTGCTCGTGCACCGTCATATTGAAGTTATTTGTGAATTGGTAATTTTTTTTTGTATAGTACAAAATGTTTAAAAACGGAAAATATATTCTCTCCTCTAGCGTGCCCCTTCAATGGAAGAATTTTAAGAATTTCTTCTTTTGTAGAAAAATCATCAAATACCATTTTCACTGAAATTGCTAAGTGTGATGTGTCTGTTATGTCTATCGATTATGTTATGTCTATCCAGCTGTAGCGAAAGAAAACACATTTTTCCATATCATTTGTTAATTCTGTTTCTAAATAAACTGCATTTGATTCAGTTCTTCTAGTTACAGTTCTTGCTGATAAGAGCAACGTATTTATAGCCGAAACTATTTCGGTTTTATTTTTGAAATCTTCAAAAAAAGTGAATCTGCAGCTTCTAACATAGCTGCAGATTAAATCTCCATCTGTAAACGGTTCTTTCTTCTTAGCTGGAAAATACGAAATTTCAAAGATGCGACTGTTGCTGCTTTTGACTGTTGCAACGGTTTAGTAAAAAAACTTTGCTGTATAGTAATAGATGATTTTAAAGATCTTTTTAAAGATTTTTTTTTTTTTCTTATTTCGGATTTCACTGGATAGTCAAAATTAAAACTGGCATGAATGGTTCTGAAATGTCTTTCTATATTACTTTTTAAGAAATAGCTACACTATTATTGCATAATAAACAAATAGATTTGCTATTAAGATTGATAAAGCAATACTCTTCCTCCCAATCATCATTAAACTAGTACGTTCTTTTCCTTTCACGTTTATCCATTATAAAGGGTTAAAAAATCTTTGTAAACAAAGCATTTTATATTTGCTCTGATAGCGGGAGTGATTCACCAAACACACATACTAAAGAACAAAGGGTTCTAACAACGTTTAGAAGTGGTGTGAAGGGTAGTGAGAGCGGTCGCATTGATAACTACAGCAATCCCTCGATTAGTGCGCCTAATGCGTTCTTTAAAACAGGCGCATTAATCGAAAACGCACTAATCGAATATAACAACCTATGGGAAAAAGTATAATTCGTTCCTCAAATTTCTTTTTTGAACCTTAATTTTTTTTTTTTTTTTTTATAAAAGAATTAGGGTATATCTCAAGTCCTAGTTAAAGAAAAACCATGAAGGCTGAAAGACAATAAAACATATTCAGAATATAAATTGTATTATTCTACTTCTTAACAAAGAATTGAGCTAACGTAGTTTGGCGGGCATTTTGTTTCTTTTTTTCATGCAAGCGACGGTATGGCCCTATTGCCTCTTCTACAAATTTTACTGCTTCTCTCTTCATCAGGGTCAGCCTCAAAGCATTGCTGTTTACAAATTTCGATTGTATACGAAAAATATTTTCAAATTGTTTCACTGATAGTCAGCCCAAAGGATTGTGAAATCTCTTTGGGCTGACTATCAGTGGTTAAATTTTCTTCATATTCTTCGGACTCTTCCCGCTGTGCATCTAAATTTAGCAGGTCGGAATCACTCAATTCTTCAGAATGAGATTTTAATCTTGGACGTTATCATTGAAGGCAGTGGCGTAGCTAGAGCTGTTGCCGCCGGGGCAGTCCCTGAGTTCCCCCCCCCCTCTCAATACACACCAAAAATACTACAAAAAGTCAAAACGACGTATCGGGAAATAAATTAAATCACTACGTTTATTTTTGAAGTAAAACTTTAATTTCAACGTTCTAAAATGTTATTTTTCTTGCTTTTCTGTTAGCAAAATCGTCGATGATATTGGCGAAGTCTATTTCATAGTAATGTAGGTAATTCTTAATCAAATTTTATTTAGAAAAACTTCTCTCACAACTAGCAACACGCACAGCAATTGTGAGGAAAATTCGCAATAGTATTACAATATTTGGAAATGAGTTCTCGAGACTGTATTTTAGAATTAACTGCAAAAGTTCAAAAAGGGTTCAAAGTGTCGCCCGGGGCGGACCTCCTCCTCCGCAACCCCCTAGCTACGCTACTGATTGAAGGGGAGAAAGAAATGAAGGACGTACGAATTGGTTGCGAACACGCGAAATCACGTACTTTATATATAAAATTTCCCAACTGTTATACAAGCAAAATAGTCACCACTTTAAAAACTACAATGATCATAAAAGAGAAGTTAATTTTCCGATGTGTAATAATAAACAACTTATCCCAGAAGACGGATTGATTACCCTATTATCGGAATGGATTCGCCTTCTCCTACCATGCGCAGAAGTGTCGAAGGGTCTTGAAGGGCGTACTGTAGCAGACGACATAAATTTTGGCGGTAAAAATTTGGAACATAGTGTACACGGAAATAGTGTAGTATGCCATTAAAAATAACTTTGTAAAATGTTTTAAATCGGTAACTAAATTATTTCATTCTGGTGAGTGATTTTTTTAAATAGTTAGCCATAAAAATGTATAGATAGAAAATTTTTAAAATTTACAACATTTATTTTTAAGATGTATATTGGCGCACTAATCGAATTTGGGTATTGAAAAAAAGAAATGACGCACTAATCGAGGGATTACTGTAGATGACGTCAACAACTCAAACTACTTATGATCTCTCGTCTTAATAGATACAAATAAAGCAGTTTACAATAATTTCTCTGAGGGCGCACTAAAAATTCACTGCGGGCTCTGCGTTGCCGACTCCTGTTCTACAGTGTTGATCTTGTGACTTGGTAGTCAATGTCACATGCGTAGTTGGTTGCAATCGGCGGAGTCCAACGATATTAGTTGTGGTTTATAAATAATTCTTTATTATTTTTCAGTACTAATTTATCCTTAATGCGGCATTTGATTTTTTTTTTTTTCACCAGAGTTCGGTGGAACTAGAAGCAACCTGGTTATTCTGTATTATGGAAGTTAATAAGATTCTCAGGTTAATATTTGCAGAGTTCGTTTTACTTCCAGATTGACTGTAAAGAACTTCATCGAATATAACATTTATTGTTCGTTAAGATCAAAGAAATATTGAGCAAGTGGAATTGTCCTACTGGCGATATTCTGATGAAACCCTTGTAAGTAGCTTTCTTGTCTGCAGCATACTACTTGTTACACTGTGCTTCATAGATTACAGAAAACCTCGTGAAGGTTACGCGAATTAATTAATTCACGGTGCCCTTGTTAGAATTATATAATTATATACTTAATTTTAGTTATATGATTATTCTTTATTATGTATTCAAGCGAGTAACTTACTTTTGCATACATTTTTCGTAACAGACAAAATGCAACGTATGAATCAATAAGTTTTGTTGTTAGAGTTAAGCAGGAGACTCATTCATGCCAACCAATGTTTTTGAACCTTTTAAACGAAAATTAAAATATCTGATGAGACTGCGAGAAGCAACTGCCCTTTAAGGCTCGAATAGTTTTCTGGGGACGGGGGGGGGGAGCAAACTCTTCGCAGCATTACTTTATATTTGAAAATTTTATGTTTGTTCTTACGAACAAACATAAAATTTTTGTTCATATATAAGGCAACTCGAGAGTGATAGGGCAGTTGCGGGAACAATGGTCATAATTTCATTATTCGGTATTATTATTATTTTAATTTTAATTGATTTTTGTTTGTTGTATATGTGCTGCACATACATTGCACTGCATATTTATTATGTTCTGCTAATAAATTGTTTCTACTTAAATGTCGATTTTCTGACTGCGCTAGCACATTCTGGGATCCCCTCCACACACACACACACACACACATTCATCGCTAATTTTCCTGTCTGGTCTGGTTTATTCGTACTTATTCTGGAAGGGAGGGGGGCGGGAGCGCAAATTATTAGTTTGGGAACGTCTAGTATACACAAATAATGCTTATGTGGCAAGTTCTCTCGACTTTGCTAGTGATGTCGTTGATATCTACAGGTGATTGTTTGGCTCATATTTTAAAAGCATATTGCTTCATGATTTGCACAATAAACATAAAAATAAAATAAAATAAAACAGATAAATCTGTATAAAGTGCAACTGATATACTTTATGTATTAACAATAAAATTTATTTATCACAGGCCTTGGTATTCTCACTTTCCGATTGCAAAGGTTGATAGGTCGAACTTATTTATCCAATTAACCGCAGCCGACGAAGTGAATCTCAGTCACTCAGTTCAAGTATTACAATGAATTAACGTCGTTGCTTATTCTCTCCGCTACTTCACGGGATAAAAATTCCATGTTAGCAGATTTTTCACCTTTTGACTGAGGGCAGTCGTAGGCCCCGTATGGTGAACTGTTTTATAGAGAAGACACGCGCTACTAAAACCTTTTTCGAATATCGTGAAGGTGAAAAAATGCCGACTCAACATCCGGGTTTGCATCACGAACAGGTGGAGAGTCTGATCTACTTATGCTAATCGCAGTCACCCCCCCCCCCCGACTACTGCCAAGTCTCCACGGCTCGCGCTCTTTCTCAGCTCATTCTTGAATTTTTGCGATTCCTCGCAGGCTTCCGATAGAGCTGCTTAGTAAGTCACTCACGTGCGTATGGAGACGCGATCTTCCGACCAGAAAATGACTATCAGGCCTTCGGTGTTTCATTTCGCCAAGGCGATTTAAGCAACTGAAATCCCCCAGCGTTCGTCTTATCAGGCTCGAGCCCAGCAAACCATTCCTTCTATTGTTTTCTGCTGTTTCCTCTCCGCTTGCTTATATTGTTTATTACGGGCTAAAGGATTTCCTCGAAAATTCGCGTCCGGAATATTAACGGCGCTAAACGAAAGGGATCTTGAAGAAGTTTACAACTCGAACCAGCAGCTACCATCTGTGAAATGAACGCAGTTTTGGGTGGCGGCATCCTAGAAGAATATCGAGACTTCGGTAACTGAAGTTGAAAGGGATGCTGGCGTTAAAGGCAACTTGAATTTGAATGTGAGGCAATTTGCAAGTCCCGCGACGATTACCATAACAAGAGTGTTGCAGAGTGCGTATGATCTTCTGGAATTAGCTTCTGCTGATGTTTCACGCTCTGGAGGTTATCCCGAGCGTGATAAACACGGCTTGATTCTGTCGTGCGATTCCTGGATAGCACAAATATTTATTGGCGTTTGTTCGGTATAATTCCCATTCAGATTTCGTTCATTTAGATTGATGACGAGATTTTTCCTTTCAATTTGTTTTGCTGGTTTTATAATTTCATCTTTATTTCGGTTATTATTCGACAATATCGCTTAAATCAAATCTGCCCTCTTTTAAAATATTCCAAATTCACAGAGAAATCCTTGACGATTCAGATATCTTTTAACTTTTACACTTCTTAAAATAAAGAAAGTTTATCCCTAACATATGATCTGTTGTCCAATAAACGCGGCTATTCCATAAAGATAGACCAATGGAAGGTTGTCGAAAGATTTTTTTCCCCCAAGTTACTTTTTCAAAAACATGTCGTTTTTTTTTTTTTTTTATATCTGTACTGTAACCATAGAGCAGTTGTAACCATAGTGCAGTTTTATTGGAATGGTCTAAGCTCTAGTCATATCCAGGACACGAGAATATTCAAAAGGCCTTTTCAGTCGAAGTTGCGTCAGTCCGTCTCATAGGGATGTGATAAGATTTTTGTTTTCTAGAAACTTGAGGGTTTTAACTTCGCTTCGCAGACGTAGTAATGCTGAAATCGAAATTCTACTATTAATTTAAACGTGACAAACGAGTATTAAAGTGTGAACATATCAGGAATGATTTATGCGACGAGATTCTGTTTTTTTTTTTTATGTTAATCTCATCCACGAAAAGTTGTAAATCAAGAGCGCATTGGTGGGCTGAGGGGCATTGATTAGGAATCCCTGTTCTAGAGACATCGAATTGTGAATGTTTCGTGAAATAATATTTTATTCTCATTTCAAATACAGTTAAAAACAAATAATTAAAATAATATTAATATGAGTTTAAATTTCTTGGAAAATTATCGCTACATTTAATATAATATTTTTTAGAAAAAAAAATAATTATTGCACTTTTGGATGTCAACGGAGGGGGGGGGGAATTGGGGATTCTAAAATGTAGGGAAAAGAATTTCTTCAGTGTTTATTTCTGATACGCCTAAGACTGCTTCATTTTGAGTGGATTGGGTACTTGCAATCTAAGTATTTCACAAAATCTTAAGAAATATAATTTATTTTTTTAAATAACAAAACCAGTGTTATTTTAATTTCACTGAATATTTCACTTATTCAGTTTTACTACAATGTAGCTTCAGAGCTGTAAGGCGGGCAGATGAAAGGCGCTCTCTAGCGGTTGCTTTCTAAACTAGTTTGCTATACGTTACTACACTTTACTTCAACGGACTTGGAACTGTTGATATTCAAGGAATGTAATATCACTAGTGACACATTGTTCATTTTTATTATCAATCAGTTCCCCCCCCCCTTTTTTTTTTTAAGTTAGTGTACAATGAAGAAGTTTGCACTTTCAACATATATATTTCAAGTTTCCGTTTAAAATTGAGTGTTGACAAAGAATTTGTCTAAACAAATTTTCCTTAAAGCCGTACATCGCTTAATTATACAAGGAACCATAACGTTAGCTCACAGTTTTCGGTAGCTGTCGGTGATATCAGGTTATTTTTCTTAGACTCAGAGATACTCGAATATCTACAGTAATATGGCAGAGGCGAGCTTTTCCTTTGGTTAGAAAGACGTGTTTCAATCCCTTCAAGAAGATGAAGCCTTTTAGATTGTTCAAATGAAGTTAGTTCGAAGCTTCTAATACGGAAGCTGAAGGGTTTTTCTTCTGTCGGAAACTCGGGTTTTTCATCCCGCAATGAGGACCAACTGACCAGAAAATATACATTTTGACAGACAGCAGACTAAATAGGATTAACTGCGTATGTAGTCTGCCAGGGATATGTAGATTGGGTGGTCAATCACCTCACGTTTTCCATAAGGGGAGCATGACATATTATTATAGTGGAGAACATCACCAGCTTCAAAAGTTCCTTATGGAAGTTCTGTTCACATTGCGAGGAAAACAGTTTGGGAAACTGCTCTAACTAACACCGAGAAAGAAAGAACACTAGAGGGAAGACGAGAGAGAGAGAGAGATGTAAAGAGAAAGCAAACGATATCGCTGACTAGTGTCCGTTTAGTTCTGCTCTAGTTACCTCCGCTAATCCTGTTGTATCCTCCTTTTGATTACCCGTTGTCCCCAGGGCATCCTGAACGCTGGCTAACCTCCATTCCTGGATGGCACGAGATACCAGACCTACACAGAAAGTAAGCGCAATTCAGTTTGCCAGCTTCGTGGGTGAAACAGCGTCTTTACCCCTAGAATGGAAAGAAGTGGGGGAGCGGAACTAAAACGCTGAGCAGTCTCCCGAACAACACTTCCCCCTATTTTTAACTCGTATACGAGGAGACAGTGTTAGCAGACGACTGGCCATTTAATATTAAGATCTAGTTTTAGATCTAAAAAAACTTGCTGAAAAGCAGGAAAAAAAAAAAAAACACGATGATCTCAACACTTCCAAGAGGTCATCGGAATTAATAAAGTTAATTAAGATGTAATTTTTACCTCTCGCTAATTGAGTTGATTTAAAAGAATATATTACACATTTAGGGGCGAATGCTGGTCTTGAATTCACGCTTGCTCTTGTTATCATTCAGGGTGTGATTGAAGTCTGATTAGCGGAATAATGAATTACTGACCATTTAAAACAATATATTTAGAAATTTATGTACATTTAATCATACAAATGCAACATTTATTTTACAAATGATATTCTATCATTTTTAATTTAGCTACTTGAATACAAATTCTACCCTACGGTTCTCGTTTTTGAACTGGTCAATATCATCGTCACAAACAGTTGGTTGTAACTTAATTTTCCCAAGCAACATGCACACTTGTAAAGGCTGCTGAAGCTCACTGGCTAGAGCTACTCTGACTGCGTATGGCCTGTGTTTAAGACGACGTGAAGGGAGCGGAAATGGCTAAGCGCGCGCATGAAATCACAACGCTGCAGCGAGGTCCTGGAAGCTCCGACAACCGAGCAAGCCAGGGTAGCTTTGACCAGACGAGCAAGCATCGGCCTTCGATACACAACGCAAATTATTGCCGCGCAAGCTTAAGACGTCTTCTGTCTACAAAATTAAAAGCCTAAATGGAATGCTTATAAATGCATTCATTTATTGACAAATAAATATTACTTCTTTCTCCATGCTTTCTATGCAAGCTCATTACTTGAGAAAGAAGTAATATTTATTTGTTAATAAATGCATGCTTATTAAAAAATCTTGCTTATTTTTTAATAAATAAATACGATTGTTTGGCGTTCACTCGTCTTCTCTTTGACGGCGAAAGCATCGAGTAATGTAATCCCAACCCACCCTTCGTCACAGGGTTGCTGACCTTTCGACCCCAGTTAAAGTGAGACCTGATGTGAACCCTTCCAATTCATAAAAGAAAAAGAAAAAAAGTCCTATTATAGACTTGCCATGTTTAAAGTTTCTTTCAGTTTTTGCTTTGTGATAACTTTTTTCCTTCGTATACTTGAGTTACACGAGAAAGGAGGTTCCCTGGTATCACTTTTCGTACACTCAGCGCATTTTAGGAAAGGTGGCAATTTCTTCGGAGACTTTTCTCTCATCATCATACACCTCTGAGACGAGTCACGTGACTGAAATTAAGCTTGTGTTTCTTCTAACAAAAGCGAAGTGAGTGGTTTCCCGGTTATAGAATCTCTCTGAGTTTTCTTAAATGTTCACAGTTTGTGATTTAGGTCGTTCGGTAAGTTTACGTGCACTAGTTGCGATTTCGTACATAAAGCTCTCTTTTACGCTTATTACAATGAATCGCAGATTTATCGGCGTTAAGGTATATAGATTTATCTGTATTTCTCGGCATTGTGGTACATAGCTTATTGTTAATTTATATACCACAACGCCGATAAATCCGAGATGACAGTAATGGTGACTTATAAGTCACCATTACTATCACTATAGAAGCAGTGGGATTGAACAGCTAGTTCTAGGACACTCAAGCGAATAGAAACCAGCTGTTTATTCACTCTGGACCTTCTTCATATTAAGCATATCGCATATTGTGCCTAGAAAAAATTTCTAGTTCATTTTACTCTTTAAATGAAACTCAGTATCGTTGAATCATTATGGTAGATGTTAAAGATGAATGACCTTTATACGGATGACAAGATTGCGAGGTTATGTGACCCAGTCTGCCAATTAGAGTGTGTTCCTAACTTCATTCAGCATTTTAAAACCTAAAATGCCTTGACTAGTACTATTCTATTTTCCACATATATCAGCACGTAATTCTCTCTATAAACCTTTCGCATTCTGTAGAAAGAGAAAAATGACAGTTTTTAGTGGCAGTTCTTCGTGGGGGGGGGGAAGATATTAACTTAGCGTTTTCTTATATTTCACAACTTGTAAACTACAGGAAGTTTACATTGTTTTATTTAATTTTTTTTTCTAATACTGAGTTCCCCTCAGTATACTGGCTATTAATGAGCTTGTAATTTCACTATTTTTTTTTATTCTACGTGAATACTTAAAGCCAAATAGTGGCTGCTAAATGTTTAACTGTTACTACTATAATAAGCCAAAAGACTATTTTACCAGCGACATAAGTTAAGTTTAAAGGGAGAGGGTAAATCCCGTTTTATTTTATAGCTGGGTACGAAACTCTGATCGAAATCCATCGAATCCATAGAGTTTCATGCCGAAAAATCTATCGGCGAGCCCAAGTGTAAGTGATCACTTGGGTAGTACAACACCAGGGCAACTCCAAACAAAGATGGAGCAAGCTCCGTCACTAACCTTAATATTCTCTCATAATGTAAAACACAGCTCCTAAGAGATGTATATATACTGTTTTACATTATGAGAAGAGGTCACTACCCAGACCGGTTTCAACCTTTTTTGAGGTCTCATCAGTGAGTATTCCAGGTCTACCTACTCACTGATGAGACCTCAAAAAAGGTTGAAACCGGTCTGGGTAGTGACCTCTTCTCATAATGTAAAACAGTATATATACATCTCTTAGGAGCTGTGTTTTACATTATGAGAGAATATTAAGGTTAGTGACGGAGCTTGCTCCATCTTTGTTTGGAGTTGCCCTGGTGTTGTACTACCCAAGTGATCACTTACACTTGGGCTCGCCGATAGTTTTTTCGGCATGAAACTCTATGGATTCGATGGATTTCGATCAGAGTTTCGTACCCGGCTATAAAATAAAACGGGATTTACCATCTCCCTTTAAACTTGTTTAACTGTTAGTGAAGAAATACCGAAATTTGTCAGGGAATCAATATTGAAGGAAATTACGAATGCGAAGAACAGAAAGTCAACAATTTCCGATCTTCGAATTTTAGAAATGTTAATCCACTGTAAACAGAGGGTGGGGAGGACTTCAGTATTTATAATTTCTTCACATTTTTTTAAAAAAATCTTCGGTGAAGATTTTTTTAAAAACTTTAATAAAAGTTGTAAAATTTTTAATAAATAATTACATAAATGTTTTCGTAATTATTTATATTTTTTCATTTTTTAAAAAAATTATTTTACTAACGTACAGCAGATTATTACTTTCGTGTTAAACATTTTAAATTTTAAGTCTAAAAATCCTTATAAATGAGCGTTATATAATAAAAATTGCTGACTACCAAAATGGGAAAAAATTTTTTAACTATTATTATTAATTCAGTTGTTCATAGAAGATGAACAGTATATTTAAGCGTGTAGAATAACAGTTGGACACAATCCGAGTGTAGAATCAGATGCAGAAGTGATCCGTCCGTAGATGGGTTTTAGACTTGACTTCTCTCGACGTAACATTGAACTCAGAGGACAGTGCAATGGCCAGTTTTTTTTGTTTTGTTTTTTTCTCCTCTTCCTTTTCTTAGGATTGCTATTTTTGTGTTCAGCAGATAGTTCTAAAGGTAGACCATTACTCTGCGATAAGGAAACGAGGAAGATTCTTTTATTTGGCAGCATTATTAGGCGTTCTTTGAGTGCTTGTAAAACTTTTTTTCTGGATAAGCTGAAAGCCTTGAAGATATTGTAAGGCTGTCTGGAATAAAATATAAGCTAGTTATTAAAAAAAAGTCTTGCCAGTGAGATGGCACAAATCTGAAATTCTGTCTGTATGATTATCCTTCCTCTTAGGACCGAGTGTGGCTACCAGTTGTAGTGGAAGAATTTTTTTAATTTTTTTCCTATGAACTAAAAGTCTTGCCGTTCATGTTGCTGATGTTCGTTCCTCGAATAACTCTTGTTGAGTTGGATGTTAATCACAGAAACCTCGTTCTGCACTTTATTCAAGGAAATTTTTAAAAACTAACAATGTGCAGTGTTTGCAACTGAAGAAAAAACCGAACACGATCTCTTAAAATTGAGTTTAAAACTTAGTTTTGGAGAAATTGAAATAAAAAGAGTAATATTGAAACAAACTACATTGACACGGGGGAAAAAAAAGACTGTTCGCTTATTTTTATGTCCGTTACAAAAGACGATGTTTCTTCGGAATGAAATTTTCTTCATAATTATTATACATAATGGATATTGCACGTGGTCTCTATTGAAGAAATTATACAACGAGTTTCGTATTAAAAAATCTTGTAATTGAGAAAGATAATTTGCAATTCAAATTACAAATTAATTCTATGTTTGGATAAAGGCTAATTACTCCAGCCTCAAGAAATTGTAGTCACAGCAGCAGCTTTATATAATTACCGAGCGATTCGAAGGCTCTGAGGAAGAAGAGCAGCAAAGCAGCGTTATTTTACCACTTTTTTCTATTTAACTTCTTTTATGGGCAGCAGCTAATATTTTATCGAACATTTCTTGTAAAAAAAAAATGAACTGATCGTGGTTAACACATTAAAGAAGATCCAAAATTGTGGATGTTTTTTTTGTGTAAAATTAGTCATCAGAGTATTAATATTGATAGTTAACATTTTATTTTGTTTGCTTCTGTAAATTAATGACTGACTTAAGGTGTTACTTCAATGTACGTTAATCATAATTAAATAGTATTTGATCAGTTATACGATATTTTATTTTCTCAGAAAATATTATGTAACGATAATTGTTTGTATTTAAACAAACCACAGCTTATGATAATTTTTACTTCGTATGTTTTCTTTATTGATTAATTATCCCCCCCCTCCATAGTATTATTTTTACAAATCATTTCCATTTACATTATCAAATATATTCATGCTAAAAGCATTTCTATAATTTAGAAATATTCGCTAAATTTTAGAAACTCGTCGAAACATCATCGAAAGTCGGTTTCGATGATGCCTTTTCGCTGGAAAGGTCTAGGTTCGAATCCCATCTAGGACGCGAAGAACCTTCATAGGAATTTTAAATTGAAGGTAACTTAGCCCCGGAAATTTCGGTTTTTCCGTCCTATAGAACTAGCGAATTGGCCAGAAGGACACACGCAATTTATAGATGCAGGAATAAGGATTAAGCACCCTATTCCGTTTGCTTTGCTTTCGAAAGCCTACATGATCTACTCATAAGCATAAAACTCCTAGAAAGGAACAAACGAAGAATAGTATTACTTTTTATTGAAAAAAAAAAGGATGTTCCTGCTCGCTATCACACAATCGCCATTAAATGGTGGTGCAATAAAACCGATGCGTCTAACTCCCGACCTATCAGTATCTCTGGTGTGGTAGTGAAGATTTTAGAGAAGTTGGCAAGAACTCGCATGCAGAAATGGGTAGACAAACAAGCTATACTCTGCAAGGAACGGCATGGATTTACTAAAGGAAGGTCTCGTTTTAGCAATATTTTATAACAATGTAGTGGCAGAGTTGGATAAAGGGAATGGATACACCATGATAATGTTGGATTTTTCTAAGGCATTTGATAGGATACCACACGATAGGCTGTTGCGTAAACTGGAGAATATGGGATTGGAACATAATCTCTTGACTTGGATCAGGGGATGGTTAACGGACAGATATCAAAAAGTGGTATACAGTGGGTGTGAATCTGCCAGATTTAAGGTAACCAGTGGTGTACCTCAGGGTTCAGTTCTTGGGCCATTATTGTTTAGTCTATACATTAATGACATTAGGAAGGATCTAACAGGAGATGTGCAATGGTTTGCTGATGACAAAGATAGGCAAGGAAATCAGGGATGCTACTGATATTCAGTACTTGCAAAATTTTTGAAAAGGCTGGAAATTTGGGCAAACGAAAATGGCTATCAGTTTAATGTTAGTAAGTGTAAAGTCATGCAATTTGGCGTGATAAGATTTCCAGCAGCATATTATATTAGTGGGGTTAGGCTACAAGAAACTGAGGAGGCAAGGGATCTTGGCGTGTTGGTGAATAGGAATTTGAATTTTAACGGTCACACTGCAAAATTTGCAAATACAGCCTAAAGGATAATTGCAATGTTGAAACAAACATTGACATTTAAAGACGTGGAAGTCATTTTGCCTCTGTACAAGGCTTTGATAAGACCACACCTAGGTTATTTTCAGATTTGGTCTCCCGGAGTTCCAAGGGGATAAAGAAGCTGTGGAAAGGGTGCAAAGAAGAGTTACAAAAATTATATCCGGATTATAGGATTTAGATTATGAGGACAGATTGCGAGTATGTGGATTACAGACTCTGATTAACAGGAGAAAGAGGGGGTGATATGATAGAGGTCTATAAACTTTTGAATGGGTGTTATATAATATCGTCTGTTGAAATTTTTCATTATATGGAAGGAGGGGAGCGAACACGGGGGGGCATCCATGGAAGTTAAATTTATTTGCAGTCAAGAAATGGGTAAGAGCTAGGTTTTCTCCGAGAGAGCAGTGAGTGAGTGGAATAATTTCCTTTTGGGGAGGTGAGTGCATCTAGCGTGAATGAATTTAAAGGAAGGTATGACAGCTGGTTTGGGTGGTGTATACTTCCGCGATGACTTCTTGACTTCCCGGGGGTCTCTTATATGATGATGATAATATTATTATTATTAAGTGAAAAGGTTGGCAAGGTATTGGGGAGGGGTGAGAGTGACCGTTCATCTTTTGTAATTCTCCAAGTTACACGTTATCAATGCATTTCTCTCTCTCTCCCCCATTCTCTTCATCAAAGTGCATTCGTAACCTAAGGTCATATTCGTATTAAAATTTCCTACTCAGTATGCATGTCTAGTAATCCACGTGACTAATAGTTAATTGCAACACTCCCTAATTAGCCTTCTCATTATCGTCACCTAAACCGTTCTTTCTTTAAACGCACACGTAAATACACGTCTTCAAACATGTATAATATTCCACGCCGAAATGTATATCCAACGTTATTGATCAATGCCCAAATTGGTGATGAAACTCCAGAAACCGACGTTTACGCAAGAGCAATTTGTATCTGTTTCGGGAGTTTTCATCACCAATTTGGGCCTTCGCATTAATCAATAACGTTGGATATACATTTTGGCGTGGAATATTATACATGTTTGAAGACGTGTATTTACGTGTGCTTTAAAGGAAGAAGAAAGGTTTAGGTGCGCTGATATACATACATTCCATGGGGGTGTGTAGACGTCCTGTTGACAAAATAGGAAGAGAAAGAGAGAGAAAGTTTTCTAGCAACGTACGACAGTGTCACCGCGTGTGTAATTCATGTCGTTCATACCATATCAGCACAACCAGAAGAACGCAGTTGTTTGGTTGGTAAGACCCGAGTTCAAATTGTCTAGGACGCAAGAAACCTTTTCAAGTGAAGACGAGCTGTGTATCATACGAAGATACAAGATTTTTATTCTACAATATAGACAAACCAGTCAAAGAACACATGCAATTTGCAGACGAAAAAAAGCCCCTCGTAATCACTTCATCATTATGTTGCTCTGTTAATTTGATGTTTCTGTGTGACATGCAATAGTTCTTCATTTGAGCATCTCTTTCACTAGTTTTTTTTTTTTTCTCCCACTAATGTAGATAGGTTTGTGTTGGTTGGTTGGTTGATTATGTTTTGAATGAAGCTGTATTTTGAGTTTTAAAGTATCCGAGTTGCTAATTACTATGTGTGTACTGACTTGTGGACCCTTCTGAGGTTTGCTATGCAATAAGAGCCATGTAACGAAAGCCTGCACTAGAACTGAGTCGTTGGTACGCGCTAAGAATGTTGGGAAAAGTTGATATGGAAATTAAAACGAAGTGTTTTGACTGGCATAAAAGAATTTTGAGGAAGTTGTTGAGTTCACGACGAAGTTGCTATCAATGGTTATTGTATTCTGATTAGTGTTGATTTTTATTCACTCTTGTGGACTGAAAGAAACAGCAACACTTATTATGACAGTTTCCCAGAAAACGAAATTGCTTGCTCAACGGACAAACAGTGATGTTTCATAATAATTAAATGTTGTCCCGAGAACGATTTACAACAATAGGAAGCTATCGGCGAGTGGTTTATTTCGACGAAGTTTAGCTCAAGTGTAAATGCCCTCAGCGAAAAGTATTTACCCCATTATTTATTTAAAACGAGCAGTCTAAGTTTTGTGACAAAGAGGAGTAAAATTAGTGTAAGCTATTTTTTTTTATACTTCTGCGTGTAAACGCTTCGAGATTGACGATAGAAAAACTATTAATTTGCACAGAAAAAGGAGTAGAAGAGAAAATAATCGGGAAGCTATTCCTAATTCTCAGTCGGTAATAAGTTTGTTTTGGAAAATCGATCCCTCCATGAAATACCCAAAGAGTGGATTTAATTATGAATTAATGCATTATTTAGAAAGTAATAATAAAAGATCTATTGAAGTGGAAAAAAAAGCGTTTTTATCCCCCCCCTCACCAACGTAGGATTTTTCATTGTTGTAAAGTCCGAGCGGCAGTTAGGATCACGTCCGGCTTAAAACTTGATTACATAATAACGGTGCAGACTTCACATTAATCTGTAATATGCTTAGTGAGTCGGAGGGAGGAGGAAAATCCATGAATATTTTAGATGGTAATTTAATAAAACTTATCATAAATAAACCAATAAAACTTTACTTTCTTTCAGTGGTCTCCATTCAATTAACCAAATTGAAAGCTTTCCTATTCTTTCATTACATCCCGTTGTGTGATGTACAAAAATTGGAACAACATCCTTAAGTTATGTTCTCAAGAAATTAATTACACAGAAACGTCACACAGGTTGTAATGTGAGTGGTTTCTGGGAGGGGGTGGGTAAATTATATGAAGATTATGGTATAATCTTATGAATAACATGGCCTTTTCTGATTCTAATGCGTTATACGTTACTAATCAAACTGCGGTTATAATCCGTCACAGATAATCATTAATTAACATTATCTAGAAAAGCTTTATGTAAGCCCAAACCAGGTCATCGAGGCCTCACGCGAAATACTTTAAGAGGTCTATTGAAAGGCCTCCTAAAGTATTTCAAAGTCAGCAGCAATTACATACACGAGTACGGTCTTTCTTGAAGTTATTTTTCACATCTTATTTGCGAAATATTTCTTTAGAAAGGGTGTGACGTAATGCTTTCATAAAATATACAAGAAATAAGAATTTTGCGATGTAATTGCCTCCTTAGCGCAATTGGAAAAACGACTGGACACCCTCCTTTGATTAGAAAAGGCTTAGCTTTTTCAGTTCAAGGTGAGTTAGCCAATCATATGGCAGTAAAGGAGTTTTTCATCCAGCATATCATACAAGCAAATCGGCCAGAGAACACGAACAATTTACAGACAAAATATACTCTTGGTGAGCGGAATATGGTGTGTAGATGGAGGATTAAGTAGTAGAGAAGTTGAGTTATACGGAGCGGAGTGCCTTCCTAAGATGAGTCGTCCTTAGACGTATCGTAATAACACTTTACTTCAATGAGAAATAGCGGGTTTTACTTACGAAGCAAAACAATTATTGATGTTTCGCCATCAGTAGACAAGGTGTCTCAGCATAGTGGTTAGATACGTTCTGTTATTTCCAAATGTTCGACAACTGAGGTCAACTCCATAAGTATTCGTTTGAATTAGGGACGGGGAATCTTTACATAGAAAATTGACTTTTAATGTTAGAATCGCAAACTTGCAACTCATGGATGTTGTCGACACTGTGATTCCAAGTATAAAATCACCTTCTTAAGTGGTATTTCGAAGTTGGAGTTTGAAAAATTCCAAGTACATTTCGGTAAGAAACATTCCACTACTGTCTCACACAGAAATGGTCTCACATCAAACGTCTTAAAATTTCTCTTGATCGGACTCTTCTGGATAGAACAAAAGATTACGAGACTTGGAGACACAAATAGGAATATGATTATCATGTGGTAATTAGTTTAAGAAATACGTTTTTTCTTGAGATCAGTGATCCTATGTCAGACTTTGATAACTAAAAAAAATTACCGGTTTTCGATTATTGTCATGAATGATATTTTAATTGGCAATTATTACGACTGCCCTTGCATCAATCACTATGTAAAGTCTTCCAACATCTGGATTTTTATTCCATAGTTACTTGTCTGCCATTTCTCAGTCACAACGAATAAAGTTGATGAGTGTAATGCTATTCATATGTTGCTACTGCTTGCAATAATTACTGCTAGTGATAAAAAATAAATGCTTATTAAATTGATCTGTGACGAATCAGACTATTTGTTTTTGGTTCGAAGAAATAAAAAAAGTCAAAATGGAGAGCTCCGATCGGTAAAGAAGGAAGGAAAAAAAGGTCTTTGAAATGAAAAAGTGGTTTGTAAGAAAGATGCTACGATGACGGAGCGAGGTATGAATTGAATATTAAATTACGGCGGTGCAGAAAGGCTTGCTAAGTGATTTAAGGTGGTGAGAACGGGGCGCGAGATGTAAGGTTATGATCTGCGTGCAAGCTCTTTAAAGTACGTCATCGCTATCGTATCATATTTAAATGTTTCATCTCGTGCGCTCAAATGACACCCATGCTCTTGGCTCGCTCTGTGTAAACACTCTCGCCTTTTACTTGCCTGCATCCCGAGACACTAATAAAGTTCCGCCATGTCGGCTCACCCGACAACTTCCGCAGCAAGTTATCGTTAATAAAGTATTCTAATGAATCCGCCAGCTTGATTACCTCGCAGCGTTGGCCTCCCGCCCGACATGTCGCGGTGGCGTTCTTCGATCGATGCAGCTAAAACTTCGCAGGATATTAGAAAGTGCGCGGTACTGATTTAAGAAAATGATTTTTTTGTTTGTTTGTTACCATCGCGTTCGCTCGCCTCATTCTTAATCATGCAGCTCTAGTGTTGTCTACGAACATACGTTGGTTTCTTTAAGATTGTTTTATCGGTCTGAAGCGTGAAACAATCTCATAATCCCACCATTTCATCTCTGTTATTCAGTGCAATTCGTTTGATGTTTGAATTAAAAGACCACGTGATAGTCGCGATATGTTAAACGTGTTTTCAATAAATGAGGGCGAGTTTATTGTCATGGTGATAATTGTTGGCTCGAAATTTTTCAGTGCCAGTTGGTTAGTTGTGATTGTTGTACTCGTTTTTTTTAAGACAAATTTGGTCATTCATTTCTGTCACGTGTTATCGACCATATTATGCAAAATAAACTCTTATTCTTTGTTCATTTGAAAAGAACTGGATTTCACTTAACTCATTTACGAGAGTGTTGTCCTTAAGGCTATTTTTGTAGATTTGTTGAATCTTCCGTCGCTTCTTTCGAAAACTTTCGCACCAAAACTCTCCCTCCTTCAAATTATGTAACAAATAGGAACCTTCTCTCCACAAATTTTCATAGAACTTCTATTAAGTAAGGTGGTGGTGGTCTCCCACTGGACAATGACAGTCATTTCCAACCTAAAGGCATTCACAAAACATGCTCACTGTGGGATTCAAACCCACAATTGGTTAGCTGGAGATTGCAAACGTTAACCATTTGATCATCTAGGTCACCGTTTCCCCGATTTTTCCTACGACGAAACACTTCGCAAATCCTGAAATTTTCACGGAACACCTCGGTTATTTTGTAATGTATTAATAATTAATTATGGCATAATCATAAAGTGTATTAGTACACTTATGTATACGGTGTGACGTTGAAAAATATAAAATTACATTTAAATCAGTTGTCAATCACTGGACTAATGAAATCTTGTAGCATATTGTAGTTTCCTCAGACAAACATCATTAAATTAATTTGTGCTGATTTTCATTGATATATCCCATTCTGATCACCAAAAATGTATAATATTATTATAAGTACTTACGAGTGAATGCAGACTTTTTTCTTGTGGGCTGGTGGTTTTCCCCTCCTTTTGTACATCTTGGAGATCGCTTTGTAGGCTGGTGGTGGATGACTCACTATCTGTTGCGTCACAAACACCTTCAATAAGAGATTTCTTAATACCAAAATTAAACAAAGTCCCTTATCTCTTATTCATATCAAATTTTAAATCTGTAGGCCTATTACTTTTAAAAAAAATCACGGCACTACGGTTTCGAAACTTTCACCCTACAATACGAACTTGCGAAGAAAGTATTCAGTATTACTAGATTTGAGAACCGGATACAGACTACCTCGATCTTCAATTTCAGTAGAAAAATTTTCTTTATAGTTCCTTGCTGATTGGTCACTAACATTTGCAACACAGATGTTATTTCTTTCAGTTTTGAGAACACGCCGCCCATTGTAGTAATCGGCTTGCAGGCAATTTTATGACCGGTCATGAACAGCGGTATTCCCTTTCCCGAATTACTTCCATGTTTAAAAATACACAGCTTGGTCACTAACATTTGCAACACTGATGTTATTTTGTTCGGTTTTGAGAACAGAGGATACGCCGCCCATTGTAGTAATCGGCTTGCAGGCAATTTTTATGACCGGTCATAAACAACTTCCATGTTTAAAAATACACGGCTTGGTCACTGACATCACGGAACACTTATCACTTTCCACGGAACACTGGTGTTCCTTGAACACAATTTGGGAAACTCTGATTTTTTTAACTTTTATTTTATTAATATGACTTTAATTTTCAGTAAATTTATCTAAATTTATTTTAAATGTAATTATAAAAAAAAAAAGTCGACTTTTTATTTTTTTGTTATTTAGGTGAAAATTTACATTTTGTTCTGATTTCTTTAGGGGAAGGGGGAGAGGATCATCCTTTTACTTTCCTCCGAATTTGATTATCCATATGTGGTTTCCGGAGATACCAAAAAGTCATCTATGAAATGATTTCAATCGGTTCAGAATGGCCGTAAAATTAAAGTAATATTTCTTAGTTGTGCATCCCACCGCCTGCTTTTCATCGCGACGCACGTTATTTCGAGGGAACTTGATGCATAACAAATAAATAGTTGCCGAAAATGATAACACGGAATTCCTGTCACTTTAATCCGAGACCGCAGAAGTGTTTTCAAGAAAGATTAGTGGCGGACATCACAGCTGGCTATAAATTTCACCGAAACTGCTTGAAAATTGTACGCCTTTTCTCTTCTCTTCTTCCCAGCCACAGCGATTTCCAATATGTATTCTTGATGGGGAAATTGTTGGCTCACAAATCAGGTTTGTCAAACAGCTGACGACAAAGTAACTCGTGAGTTACTGCAATGGCTTTTTAAAGTCATGAACGCATCGTGAATTCGTAGCTTGAACGGGAACTGTTACGCTGATGCGGAGTAACCCCGTTGAATGAGGGGTGCGCCATTATGCGTTGTCTAACAGTTCCTCTTCCTCCTTCGGTTTATATGTTTGTTATGATTCTAAGGTAAGACGATTAGCAAGCTGTCGTGAGAAATAAATAAAAAAAAAGACGAAATAATTGGAGGATCATTCGAACGTGTCTATCACTTCCACGGCCCGTGAAAAGGATGAGAGTAGTAGTGAGAAGAAGTTAATAGCCTTGATTTTTTTAAAATATTATTTTCATCACCGATTTAAAGAGAGTAATTTTATGATTTTTTTTTCTTTCATTTTGTCGTTTCCGTGCTGCTTCTCTCGTTCTTCCCTGAACTTCGACAGGCTGCTCGAAACTTCCTGATTTTTTTTCCTTTCTTAAATCTCCAGTTTTTACAGACTCTAGTTTTTTTTTTTTTCTTTCTAAACCAATTTTCCCCAGAGAATTAAATGTGTATGAGGCCACACTCCTTTCCTCCAGTTTAATTCCGCTGATCACAGCTACAGGAGAAGAATCGTTTCAAGTCAGTAACGATCAAGGATTTTGTCCAAACAAATCCCTTCCCACCTGAATTCGGTAATCTTCCTTGCGTGCCTTCGGGCACTGTAATACAGCAGTGCCAAATGTGATGATGTGCGTAATTCATTCAACAACTGAGCAGTCGAATAAATGAACACGTGAGCTTTGGTTAAGACTCTTTTTTTTTTCACCAAAGTGAAGCCGAATTAGCCGATATGATAAAAGTGTCCAGGTTTTTTCCTTCGGCAAAAGTCAGGACTTTCATTCTGAAAATTACTTAGAAAGCAGACAAAGTTGACTTCCAGGTTCATATAATGGCCTCAACCCTTAGAGCAGTTTCGGCAGGAATTCGAACCAAACCAATCCTTCCTAAAAATCGAGTTGATGAAGCACGAAAACTGACCGACATGATAAACTCTCCTCGTGATCCTAAACTTTGCCGTGACACAAATTTTGATCATTTCGGCACGAGGAGACATGCAGAATGTTGTGCATAGTAAAGTCAATTCAGGATGTTACTTAGGCATTAAATACAAGGTGTTTTTCATTAAAAAAAAAAAAAAGACAGATTTTAAAGACTTCTTTCGAAAAATACTTTATGGTATATTAAATAATAACAAAAAACATTCAGCAGAGAAAAGTACCATTTTTGTTTGTCTCATTGTGCAGGGGTGCGCCAGTAGTGTCCGGTGCCTGTGTGCAAAACTTTAGTTTTGCACACAGGCCCCTATCCCCCTCCAATAAAAAAATCGTTTAAAAAAATGTTTTTTTTTTTAAATATTTCCTCCTCTTTGGCGCCTTTACTATCCTGGCACCTGTGTGCGTCGCACACATTGCACATATGGTCCGCGCGCTCCTGCCATTGTGACAATAATTCCGTACGTTGACCCCCTAGTAACACGGCAGATATTTTTCTGTTTTAAGTCCTATGCTACACCCTCCTTCATCGATGTGAATACGTTCTTTTAGTTCATTAAGCGTTCATCGTAGGAGTGAAATGCAAATGCGTTTCTTGACGTTCCGTACCTAAAGTTTGAAGTAAGATTGGAAAGCCTTGGCGGTTAAGGAATTTCGTATTTTCTTGAGGAGTTAACCATTTTGCGCAACACAAGAATGCGAGGAAAATATATGGCTGGAAGAACTGTCACTTTAGTAGGAAACTGCTTCTCTCTGGAAAAGATATTTTATTTGTTGCTGCTTCTAAAGAGATATAAGAAAGAGACATTGGAGATATAAACGCGTAATCGGTGACATCTTTATAAAACATTATCGTATATAGACTTAATCCCTTAGTTAACTCAGAGGATAATCACTACGACTTTATCATTTACTTTTATCACAATTAACAGCCAAATATAGTATTTTAAATTATTTGAAATATTCGATTTTTTTTTACCAAAAAGTTATTCAGTTCATAAAAAAAATTTTTTATGAAAAATTTCTGAACTATCAGTTTTATCCCAGATTTAACTACTACACTCAGTCTATTACGTGTTTATAAAAAAAAAAAAAAAAAAGAGCATCTCACTAATTATAAGTAATACTCTTTGAATAATTTGGTTTTTACATGAGCGACAGAGAAATGGTGGTGCGTCACCCTTATACGATAACATACATTTATCCACACTGCACTTTCTATGCATTTTATGACTAACCATAGCATTAGACATTTTATCTACGCCATACGATAATGTTGGTACATTCTAAGAATAGTTTCCCCTTTCTGTTTGTTTGATTACTTCGTTTATCACTTTTTTTCTCCCCGTTCCCTGCAAAGTGCCGTCAACTATTGTGACAAATGTTCTGTGGTCAAGAAACCCTGTGTGTTTTGCCATTCTCCGGAAAGTAGGCGTTTGTAAATATTCTGCGATGCAATAACGATTCCATGGTGTTGTCGCCTTTATGCGTTCTTATGAGAATTCGATGCGCAAGGGTTTCATTGACGGCCACATTCCGAGCATTCACTACAAAGGCCTCGCTGGATTGCGACACTTTGATAAACTACTGACTGCCTATTTTGGCAATTTATTTCCGAAAGTCCATCAATGGACGGCTATTTGGCACACGAATTTCTGTTTATACTTAAGAAAAAAAACTCCTTTTCTATTTATTCTGTCTTTTGTAAGAATGTTACACCAAATACTGCCTTTCGGAAAGTCTCAAAACACTCTCCTTCCATAGGATTTATTACAAAAACTGTTTTTTTTTTTTTTTATATTTCTCGAAATATTTAGTTGATGTTGTTTGTTCACCCAAACTTCGAAGATCACGTACTGTGACATCGGTGTTCATTTTACAGATTACTTGCATTTGTACTCGCTGATAGTACACTAAAAAGTCCGATATAACAAGTATTGACTATAACCAGAACTCTGTTATATTAGAAAAAAATGTTTTTATGACTGTTAATATAGGGCTATTTTCGTTAACAAGTTTTTGGTCGTTTGGTGCGGTTGAGTAGATCGCATCTCTACCAATGTGACGTAAGACTACGTCACACTGATAGTTCTCGTTTTTTTCCCGATTGTTTAAAACTACTGGAAATGTTGCTTAGTTGTTCATGCTTTGAATCAGTATCGTGATCAGAACCAAAATATACTTCGTTGCGAAAGGAGGGACATGTAAACTGTGTCACTGATTTGTTTGGCAGGAATTGCAAAAGGATTGTTGATTGGTTAAGCTAACGTAGAGTTTTGTATTCATTCCGGAACTGTTTTAATTACATGCGATCAACTACGTTCAATAAATAAGAATGTTTATGATTTTGATCAGTACTTATTCTTTACAATGGATTTTTTTTTTTTTCGTTGTCTTGCTACTGACAATGAGGAAAAAACTGTGTTTATTCTATAATGGCAGCGGCTGTTTGAATTTTCGTTATAAGAGATTTGTATAATTTTAACCAGACTACTGTTACCCAATCCAGACGCTGGCAACAACCTACGGCTGCCAAGTTGCATACAATTCTTTGGCTTCTTACCTATTATGTTATCTGATAAAGAAATAAAAAATGCCAGAAGCAAAATACATGCAACTAGAAGTTTGTAAATGATCAAATAATTATAAGTGACTTTTTTTTTAAGTTCCGTCTACAAATTTAAACTGAAACAAAGGCTCCTGTTTCTGGTTCCTCCCGATTCCCCCCTCCCTTTCACTAACAAAGAAATGGATTCCCCTCTTATCCATGAAATAAAAAAGACACCTACAACACCGCGTAGTCTGTTTCTTCAGTACTAATCTAATTGTCTTTTTTATTAAGATTCCTTTGTACAATGTCTAGACACGCGTGCACGAAATGGAGTGTGTTCGTAAATTCCTGAGGCAACAAAAAAGCGCATTTACTTTAGCAGACTCACTCCAGCCACTGTCTCAGAGTCGGTTTACTTCGACTTTGTGCCTGTTCTACAGTTACTTCCATGGACTGGCTTCCATCATCCTCCCCTTCCCCATTTCTTCTAGGTCTGCAATAACATGAGCAGCAGCTGGCCAATGTCAGTTCCGCTTCTGCTAATCTTGCTTCCCCAAGTCCTCTTTCATCCTCAAGATGTATTGTCTGAACCGCTGTTCAGACAACATTTCGTAAGTAAGATACCGAGGCTAGGAGTTGTTCTTGTTTTACGTCTATCCAGAAATTGAACATGTTTTGTATAGGATTCAAGTCAGAAATTCATGGTGGGGTTGTGTCGTTTCGGCTTCTCGGGTAATGCTATCGTTATCTTGGGAGACTATTACTTATATTACAGACTACACTATCTTCCAGGAAAGCTTGTAAAGTTACAGCTGAAGTGCACCTCTAACAACTGAGGTTCTTCAGATCATCATAGATTAGACACCAGATTGATCTTCATCTAGCATGTGTTGCTGGACTTATCCATTCTTCACAGTTAAGATCATTGCTGATTAGCAGGAATTTAGAGTCGTTTAGCAATCATACTTGCGGACGGTTCAAAGTTAAGATGTTATTTGAGATTAAGGCAGCAGCAAGTAATACTACGGAGACAGAGTATTTACGTCAGTTAATATGGCCGGAAGTCTGTTCTGTTTGACAGGATGAGTAATAAGTACGATGAGTCTGGAATTTAAATGTCAGTTGTTGGTCTGGTTTAATATTTAGAGGAGATTTAGTGCAGAAATATTTCTTCTCTGTCTCATCTTCAAATATTCTTCGGGTAATGTTCATCTGAATTTACATCAAAGACGACTAACACTTTTCCATATCGTAGAGTGAAACAGTTTACAGAAGAAGGATTATTAATATGATTGCAACTTGTTTGAATGTGAGAAGATTGAGGACCTTTCTCCAGACATTGGATAAGCATTTCATAGCAGGATTATTATTTATAAGTATTTCTCCAGATGAAAAGTAGCATCTGCAACGGAAAAAAAAATCCAGATTTTGGATGCCTTGTACGTTTTTTCTGCCTCTTTGGTTCACAATCTGAAATATGCGCCTAAAATTAACACCGCTGTAGGCGTTTTTTATGTGAATTCCACTCACAGCAGGTCGTAAACCTATAGTACCTTATTGCCATGAGTGTGATAAGGGTAAAAACTCAGAGGACTCTTCTCCGGTGACCGAACATGGAAATATTTCAAGCTAATTCAGGGTCTCCACCAAGCAGAGTGGTGGTCTCACACTGAGAGATGAGATTCACCTCCTGTGTAGATAAATCACAAACATCCCTGCCCGCAGCGGAATTAGAGCCCACAGTCTGATGGTTTCGTTCAGCTTTTCTTTTCTCGTTGAAATAAACACTTATGAAATCTGTGGCCCCAACTTTTGCCTTCGTTCGCTTATTTGCAGGAATAAGACGACGATTCCATCATTCTCTCTTTGGATAAAATTCATGTAACTCACCCTGTCTTCCCTCAAGTCGAACAATTAAGACACTTCTCCTGAGACATTGCTCGACATTTTGTGGGCTCCATAGATCTAGAGATTTGTTGATATTCCCTACTTTTCGCATGCTTCTTAGGACACTGAAGAGTTCCTTATGCACAGTTACTGTTATACCCACAATGGAAAAAAAAAAATCACATTTGACGTCCGTAGACGCCGTATGGTCACTACCGTACCTAACATAGTTTTGGCAATGATATCTTCTGCTAGAATAAGTGGTAGGGTCGCAGATTCCCTTTCCACACAAAGTTTATAGGATAATATCCATGGCGGGATTCGAACCCACGGCCTCTTGGCTGGAGAGCGGACACGCTAACTATTCGGCCAACAATGACCTTCCGATATTGCTACAGGATCATTAATTTTTCAATTTGTCTATCTGTAGTAGAGTGCAGTGTAGCGGCAACTTCCATAATGTTATACCATCAAAAGAAAGATATGTCTAGATTCTATTCTACTAGCAACTAGAGGGAAATTTTCTAGCCCTTCTCTTTTCAGCCTCTTCCGACCGAGTTAGTTTTGATTTTTTGGCAAAGGCAAATAGGGCTCTTCCCTCACAGAATCAAGTATGTTAACCACACATCTCAGAAAGCTTAACAGCAGAACCCATACTATTTCAGACAGTAATGCAAGCGCTAGAGTTTAGAATCACAAGATGGCGGAAGTTGTTTGCTGCTGTCTCCATCGGATGCATCTAAATATTATCAGTAGATCTGAACTCAACTCTAGGTGACGACTAAGGATGGATCGACTACCTAACTACTTCAAAAAACTTACTGCTAAAATAAATTACTCCCTTCTGGGATAAGAGGTTACAGAATGTAAATTCTTGCTTCTCCGCTAACAAAAATTGACAACACAACGAATTGGGGTAGTTATGATTATTCAATATTATTGAATAATTTAATTAATAATAGCACTATGGAAATGACGTTTACACTATAGCTGCAGGCCACCCGAAGAAAGACCGTTCTAAATTCGATTCTAGTCGACTACTTGAGGAATTTTTCGACCGGTTCCCGAGTTAACCGATCACTACACAGGTAGGGAAAAATCTCTACCTGTGTAAAAGATTATTTTATTGAAAAGAGAGATACTTTAAATTTCCGATTAGTTTTACATTTTTAGAATTTCTGAATTCTTTTATTTCCGAAAGTTATTTATTTTTGCAAGATTAAGGTTTCGGTTTCTAGCTGCTTTCCATTCAGACGTAGCACCGTCTATATCTATCTTAAGATACTATTTCCCTTTTCTGAGACTTACTTCAAGTAATGCGTAAACAGATTCTTCATATTCGAGGAAACACTGTCGAGATTATTTTATAAACCACCTAAGAAGAGGTTCATAAATAAAATAATCTCGACTTATAAATCTCGGCAATGTAAACTCGACCTCCTTTCTTAAGTAGTTTGTATAAAAATGTTATATAAATAGCTACTTTTTAATATATACGATTGGCACGTTAATACAGACCAACAACAAGCAGATGTTTTTGTGAAGCTCAAATGTCGATGAAAGTGATGGCAAAAGAAGTGAGCAACACAAGGAAAATCTCGTGCCAATCTTTCACGAGCGACATTACATTGTGTCATACTTTCGTCACCAATGCCAACCGTCTGTTGCAATTGTACTGAGCAGCAGAAGAGGCCGAACTACACATCGTAAAGTTGAATACTTCAGGAGGAAAAAAAAAGAAGAATGGAGAGTTTGTACTGCACAGCTGTGCTACGCTGAGGCGGACCGTCTGTTGACCGACTGTCTAGTCACGGCACAAATAAGAATAATATATTTTTGATATGAAAGATATCGTAGGAAATTCTGTCTCAAGAGGAAAGAGAGAGAACGAAGAGGTAGACAGGATGCAATTGAAAGCACGGCAAAAAAAAAAGAAGAAAGGATTAAATAGGAAGACGAGAGAGACGCAATTTCTTTTTTGTTCCTTTTATTTTTCTTGGAAATTCTCCACCTTGAGATGCATTCATCTTTAGAATGTTATCTTTCCGGTTCTCTGGGCTTTCTCTGACTCATAAGTTTCGTGTCCTCAGGTCGTTTCGCCAACTGCACTTGCTGATGTACAACCCCTCGTTTTTGTGATGTATCCCGCAATTTCTGCCGTCATGTGCCTCCTAGCTTTAGTGCTTGATTTAGATCCGAGCTGCGACTGTTGTTTTTACTCCGTTATCTCTGCAGGATATTTCGGCAGGCTACAACTGCACTTTGTCTCTGTCTACACGCGCACAATATCAAACCCTTAATGGAAGCGCTCAACAGCTTGCCTTTCCTGGCTGGCTCGAAATACAAAGAAAAGCGACATCTCTAAGTCTTCAGGTTTATTTTTCTCACTTCGCTCTCCGTTATCCACTGAATCACTGTAGGTCACTTGATATTACTTGACTTCACCTCATTTGCTTTCTCTCCTTCCTCCAGAAGTTAAAAGGGAGCTACAAATTCTAGCCTATCACGCTTTATTAACTCCTGTTAGCTTATTGCTTCAATTCCAGATTTTTCCAGACTCTTCTTATTGTATACACAGATAAGTTATTATCAGTTCATAATAGTTTAAAGGCGTGTTTTTCTTTAAATGAAATATTAAAAGCATTTGTTTTGCTTTTCACTACTTGGCCATCTGAATGGTCAAATGAATGAATAGTGTAATTTGCCAGTCAACAGTCTATGGATATTCGAATCCTACTTGTAAGGCAGATGTGAATTTCATCTTCCAGTGTCAGACCACTAATATGCTTACTGGAGGCCTGAAGTGGCGGCTTGGAAAAAGTTTCATGTTTTGTTACCTGGATCAGCGCTTCCGAATTATTCAACCATTAGCTCTAACAGTACTGTAAGTGACTCACAGTATCATGCATTGCCTTTCGTGGGTAGGATTAGAATTACTGGTTTTATGTTGAATATTACTGTTTTTAAGACGAGTTGGGATGGAAAGAACACTTCTCCAGAATATTATGCAAAGAAAGACCAGATTTTTCAGGACATCTTCTGCGAGGTTCTTCGGTACACCTGACAAAAACGAGGGAAAGTTGAGGGGAAGAGAAGACGTGGAAGACCACCTAGAGAGTGGTTTGATGACATCGTGGATTGGACTGGTTTAAGAATAACGGAAGCGACAGACAGATAGAAATGGAGAAGAGCTGCTCATCTGCTGCTCCGGACGACGATGTTGAATATATTTTCAATACAAATTTCACATTTCATTTTATGAAATATCAAATAATTTATTCGAACCCGTCTGGTTCGAATAAATTATTTGATATTTCAGAGTAAATCGAGAAAGTGTTTGCCAGTATTTGAAAAAAAAAAGTTATGAACATCTTTCATAACTTATTTTCAAATATACCAACGAAAATCAAAGACTTGATGCGGCCATTCCAAATACGTCCTGTCCTTGTCCACTCTAGCTGAAGAACGAAGTGTTTGATGATTTTTGTGTCACCAGATAATCTGTCGATAAATATAACACCATTGATATTTATCGGCAGAGGCTCCGGTATAAGGAGGGCAGTGAAGACCCACTCCCACACACAGTTTTAGGAATAGTAAAACCTGACGTGGGCTGGCGTTGTCATGAAGTAGAGGTGTTCATACTGCAGAAAATGTTTCTTTCGGATGTGCAATACGAGTATGTCGCGATATTATTCAGCTTTGATGCGATTCCCAGGCGGAAATCGGTCGAGTCGATTCCTTTGTTATCACACCGGTGCCTGAGTTTTCTAGTTCTTTGCCAGAAAGATTTGCAATTTGAACATTGGTCCATCCTTGTTTATCGTCTGACGTAACAAAGTACAAATTATTTTGATCATGGACACTACCGGAGAATTTGTCATCGTCGTCAGTCTCAGTAGCTGAATTGGTTTCGACAGAGGACTTTGGTTGGAAAGACTAGCATTCGAATCCCGTGTATGATGTGGGAACCTTTATCAGGCCTTTTCAGTCAAAACTGAGTTAGCCAGTCTCATACGGTAGCGAAGGGTTTTATCTGGGAAACTTGGGTTTTTCGTCCTTCAAAACGGGGCAAACCGAATATACAGATCTATAGATATAAATACTTGCCCTTAAGGGATGCAGCTGCGTAGTGACATGTCGCCTGCATTAATTTGCGTTCACCCCCCCCTTAATCAGGGGACTCTACCCATTCCAAAAGACAAAGACGGATGGGTTGAATAAGAACAATGATAATCAAAAATGGTGAAACAAATTTGGGAAACATATTTTAAGGATTCATCTTTCATTTCTACATTCAGAAATGTTCATAATACCCCAATACAGAAAACACAAATGTTAGCAAAAGACTCTTCGATTTACCATACTTCACGATTCTTTAATTAATATTACAAAAACAGCATTTTCCAAATTCTCCTTCAAAGAGTGTACTGTTGGAAATCATTGTGTTAACCTATGAGGTCATTAGGAATGGCCCTTCTGATTGGAAGTGCAGAATTTTACTGCCTGCAAGTACTAGTTCCTGTATTCCACTACATGTTGGAATAAGTATATTGTTACTGTTCCTCGACACACACGTTTGTTTCCTTATCCTTCAGACTACTTCTGCAAGCTACAAGAATGAATTAATTTCTCTGAAATTCTAGAAGGAACTTTGACCAGCTTTAAGATTAAAATTTGAGGTTGGTAGTCAGGATGCGTAATCAACTCGGTCATATTCATCGATTTATGGTAAAACAGATAACTATGGCTTTATCATCTCAGAAGATTACAACAACTGTCCAATAGCTCAGGATTTTCTGCGATGTAACTGATCAGACAAAGAGATTACGCATGTCGCACGTTATACAGTCTTAAACAATTGCATCAACCTATGAGTAGGTTGCAATCGTTCTATTTACAGAAAATTTGTGAGGCGATGGTTTCGTGAACCATATTATGGAGTAACCCTTTACTATCATTATGAATTATCATGCTTCTGATAATCATAGATCATTCTGCAATTAGTAAACAGTTCTCTTTCTGTGCTCTCATGTAACATCGCAGATATTATTGTCAAATGGTTTACAAACAGATAACTTTAAATTAACCGAGTTGGTTGTTAGTTATTATTTTAAAATTTCAAACGTGGCATTCTTAAGCCATTATACATAAGCAAAGGGACAGAATTAGCTAAAAGTAATTCCATATATGTATAACTGGATGTAATTTAGTTATCTAGGGGGAGGCAGAAGTAATGCAACATTTTTTCTCAGTAAGATCTGCAAAATACCCCTCTACAGCTGCAATCACCTCTTGATTCGAAGAAAAACTCTGACAAGTGAGGAAGAGTTTTAGTTTTGGGAAGAGACAGAAGTCAGAGAGAGCCAAATCTTGGGAATAGGGTGGATGTTACAACAATTCATAGTGCAGATCCCTTAATTTTCTCATTGCCAAAACACCTTTGTGGGCAGGTCCATTGTCTTGATGGAAGATGATTTTTTTCTTCTGCAAACCGGGTCTTTTCTCACGATTTTTTTCGTTAGTCTGGTTAAAATATTGGAATAATATTCCCCGGTTATTGTTTTACTCTTTTCAAGATAATTAATAAATAAAATGCCTTCAGCATCTCAAAACACCGATGCCGTGACCTTTCCTGCTGCTGATGGAACCGACACTTTGTCTTCTTTGGCGCTGAACAACCGGCTTCTGTCCACTGTTTTGACTACTGTTTGGATTCTGGCGTGTAATGGTGAATGCAAGTCTCATCCATAGCAATAAATCGATGCATAAAATCAGTTTTATTCTTTTAAAACGCTACAAGCACTGTTCAGAGATTTCCATGGGAGTGCGTTTTTGATGTGAGCAAGCGCGGCACCCATCTTGCGCAAAACATTTTAATATGCAATTCTTCATGCAAAATATATCCTACACGTTCTTTTGAAATGCCTATAGTCTCAGCAATTTCATGCACTTTGACTCGCCAGTCATTCAACACCATATAGTGCACTCGATCAATGATTTCTAGTGTTGTTACACTTTTTGGACGTCCTTCACGTGGATCATCTTCCAGGCTGGTACGGCCACGTTTAAAACTTGGCAGCCATTTCTTAATTGTCGAAAAACGAAGAAGAGCGTCCATAAACTTTTATGAACTTCGAATGAATTTCTTTTGGATTTCAAGGGATACAGACAACACTTTTGCTTCAGACAGCGCTAAAAAAATAAACTATTTGATAGAATGACTTGCAATTTCACTTGGATGCTTATGGCAGAAGTACCAACTTAGAAAAAAACTCTTGCCGATAGTGTTGCATGGTCGAGGCCAAGAACTTTTCAGACCACCCACGTACTTCAACGATGTATAAAGAGTTTAAAATTAATTCTAAAAAATAAGTTTTAAATTTAATATTTAAATTTTAAATTAGGATAGTGGGTTCTCAAACAACATTAAATATTAGTATTCTAAGAGTACCGATATATTTCACACTATCCTTCCTTCCAAAAGCGACTGGATGCCTGCAGCTATAAACAAAACATTCCTTTACTGAGAGGAATTAATACCGTGTTGTCCTGCAAAATTTTAACGTAATAATTTCTACAATCACAATAATTTCTGCTAATTTGTAGTAGAAAGTTGGCTGCCCATTTCCCGTGCTCCTCCCCACCTTTAATATATCACTAATTCCACCAATTAAGAAAAAAGTGTCATCATTTTACACTTTCCAGTTTATTCCGCAGATATTTTGATAAGTCAATCGTAATCCTGTGCTGGTCATTGTGATGTTCTGGTGTTATTCTTTTAACATCCATGTGGTTGACAGTCGCTGCTTTGTGACGGGGGGGGGGGTATTATCGTGTTGGAAGGGCAGATACCATTAAATGTCCAAAGTAGGATACACACAATTGTCCAGATGATTTATGTTGAAGCTGAATCGTAAATTCACTCACTATGGCTGGTGAACCGAACTCATAACACGAGTGCAACCCACATCATTATGTTGCCACTTTCATTTTTCATTGTAGGGATAACGCACTCGGGATTGGGGGAGGGCGATGATATGGGAAAAAACGTTCTTTAGACATCTTGCATACGCAAACACATCCATCAGAGACAATGAGAGAATGTAGCGTGACTCATTGTTCCACACAAATGATTTCCATCACTTCAAGGTCCAGTTTCTGTGCCTTGGCTCATCCCGAATCGACGAATGGTGTGAACAAGTACTTCGGT
Organism: Typopeltis vanoorti; assembly: GCF_054136105.1. NCBI lineage: Eukaryota > Metazoa > Arthropoda > Arachnida > Uropygi > Thelyphonidae > Typopeltis > Typopeltis vanoorti. Next base: position 48,754,943 of record NC_143568.1, read on the forward strand.
GGTTCATGATAAGCGCCTATTTACGCGTTGTAGAAACACTTATTTGCGTCTCTAAACATCAATTTACTGGGATCTGACAATAAAATGAGGTATAACCAGTTTCTAAAGGGTAGTCGGCTCTCAATAGTCCTTTTAATTTTACCTGTTATTATCATCATTGTGGGCGGTAGATGGCATCGGTGTAGTTGTGGTTCGTTGGTGAATTGAGTGGTGGAGACAGAGAATTGTAGAATAGATTGCCCTCCCTCGATGAGTCTTTGGACTCCCTTCAGATATGTCAGGTAATTTTTTTTATTGCTAAAATATTTATACATACAATAAACATCTTGTGTGACATTGCACCTTATAATTTTACAGAGTTCAGCACTAAGTGCTGCAATTCCTACATTGGATTTCAATTAAAATTTTTAATAATACTTTTTTGCCTTTATATTATGCATTTACAACACATGTTCTAATATTAACAATGAACATTATACAGAATTTTTTGTATAATTTTTTATTTTTAAAGTTTGAGAAAGAGTGATTATACATGCAGATTTCTGCATTTGCTTATAAGGATCACTTGTAGATGAGTGAGGCAAGTTAATCCCACCTACTTCGAAGCTTGGGTTAGCTTTTATGAAGAGAGTTGGATTTAGCCTTCACTATTTGTGTTGTTGCTACTGTTTATGTATGGGATGTAGGCATTGGATGCCAGTGATTTGTGATGTGCATATTAGTGTTAATGGTTTCTTAACTTTGTTGGTATATTTTCCAGAGTTCGTTTTTTAATGTTCTGTTGTTATCTACGTCAGCGCTTCCCAAACTGTGGGCCGCGGCCCCCTTGGGGGCCGTATTTTGTTGAGGGGGCCGTGAAATAATGAAAACAAATTTCAAATGTTTTAAGACTAAGTGTATTTTTTTATTTTAAAAGAAACGTATTTAACTTTTATTATTTCTTTTTTGTTATTTTTTATATTTTAATGGAAAAATTCACACATTGGTTTTGGTTCACAAACTTTGCTTCCTGCGTATTTCGGTGCTTAACGAATATTAGTAAATATTACTTATTCATGTTTCATTTCAAAACAGTGGTTAATTGTATTTACTTCGAATGCTCTCCAGGGAAGTTCCAAATCTTTCTGTCCCTTTCATAACGCGTTCGTAATCAGGGACTGTTGATATTGACTTCATATACATATCAAAACTCGTTTTATATTATCACTGTCATCCGAGCTAGTTTTCTGTTACCAATAAAAGTTTCGCATGTACTTCACACATGAAAAAAAGCTTAAACAAGTTCATGTGGGGAGATAGTAACTGCTTGCAGTGGTAAACAACACGCCCTCCCTAAGAGCCACTATACTGCAGAGGCAATAAAAATAAGTACTTTTATTATGCCAGTGAATAAGGTATGAGGAGTCTGTGTAATATATTTCTCAACAAATAGTGCAATTAGAGACAACTGGGATAAAAACACACTAATTGATGAATTGCATGTCCCCTTATACAGAAACTATACTGTATAGACTGAAACAAAACCATATGCTGCATGGGCAAACACAGTATCTAACTAAAAACTATTGTTATTAATTAGATGTGTATGAGTTCGATTTCCCAAGGCAGCAATAAAATTCAACCGAACGTGTTAAAATTCGTAAAAGCGTTAAAACTAAGTAATATATATATAATGAATGTTATGGCAGTTTCACATATGGAATTCGGTTGAAGAGAGTTAGCATTTCAACTCAATTTTCAGCTATGCTTTTATCTTTCGGTTGCGCGATCTTTTGTTAATACCGCACCAATCATATGTACGTTTTAATAAACAGACTGCCTTTGCTGATTGTTTCGCGTTAGGCTTAATTACCGTAAAAGGAGAAAAGTCACAAAAGTGAAAAATGTTCCTGGTCCGGGGGGGGGGCATTCCCTTATTCACGTAATATTCACTAATTTCATGTTATCAGTCTGTGGTGTGCCAGTATCGGTAAGTGGTGATGTTATTTGATCTATTCTACGTTAAAAAATTTAACCCTGAGATGAATAAGTGACTGATAAAAAAATAAAAAAAAAATCCCGCGAAACAATCAAAAGAAGAAGAAACAGACTAAAAAAAAAGGACAGTATTTCATATTTTACCAGAACAGCCCGCATCGTCTTCAGAACCAAACGGTAAGAGGCAAAAAATGTAATATATGCATTTGATTTTTGCAATATTCGCTGTGTATGTTTTGTATTGAATATAAATACAATAAATATTATAATAATATATCTCTATTACGATTTTTTTTTCGAGGGGGGGGCCGTGAAATATTTTAATTTTTGCAAAGGGGGCCCTGACATCCAGAAGTTTGGGAAGCACTGATCTACGTGTTTTAATTTTCTTGGTAGGTTGTTGAGTTGCGTGGGTATCTGATGTGATCTCACAAAAGAACCGTATGAGTTGTTGAAGGGTGTGGGGATGTAAAGAGTTGTTGTAGGTCGTGTTATACGATATGTGTCTCTGTAGTTTTGATTGGCGATGTTGAAGTAATTTCTTGTTAATGTCATGTAGTATTTCAAGTTTTTAATGCTCAGAATTCTGTGTATCGCCATGTGCTTGTCGGATATCAGTTGTTGCGTATAAGGTGTCCAGATCACCGTTGAGACGATTTTCCTGTGTAATGTTTCTAATTTTTTTAGGTGGCAGTTTGATGTGTTTGCATAGAACTGTTATTCCGTATCTGAGTAGGGATTCGCAGGTACCGTGATATAGGAGTTTTTTTTTATGTTGGGTGGAATAATGTCTTTAACTTGGAAGAGTTTTTTGCTGCGATGATCCGGAGTTTGGTGTGTAGGTATTCTATATGTTTTGTCCATTTAAGGTGGGAATCTATATACAGACCGAGGTATTTTGCGTGTGTTACAGGTTTGATTTCGGAACATTGGCAGGTATTTTTGTTGTTAATGCAGCGGTATGTGTGACAATGTATCGATAGTGATACAGGGCGTATGATTCTTGGGTTGTGTATTATCAACATCTGTGTTTTGGTGCCGTTGATTAGAATTGCGTTTTGGTGGAAGTATGTTGTGATTTCGTTTAGGTCTTGTGTCATCTGCGTATTGAAATATTTGATTTCTTATGGATATGTTATGAACATCGTTAAAGTATATGTTGAATAGAATGGGTGATAATATGGCACCTTGAGGTACACCGTGTTTTACTTGTCTACTCCGACTGTGACATGTACCTATTTTTGTTGTGTTCTGTTTGAGAGGTAGTTCTTGAACCATGTATGCAGTGTTCCTCTTATACCTGTTGAGTATAGCTTGGTGAGTAGTATGTCATGTTCAAGTGTGTCAAATGCTTTGGTTAGGTCCAGCAGTATAATGACGGCGTACTTGTTTTTGTAGAGAGCTTTGTTTATTGTGTCGGTGATGTCTTCTAATAAAATAATGATGCTTTTTCTGAAAACCATATTGGTTTTGTGAGATGATGTCGTACTTCTGTAAATAGTTCTGTAGTCTGTGTTATTTTTCCTAGAATTTTTGAGATGACTGGTAGTGTAGCTATTGGTCTGTAGTTCTGAGTATCGTTTATTTTGCCGTGTTTGTATATTGGCGTAATTACTGCAGTTTTTAGTTGTTGTGGAATAATGCCTGTGTCGAATATTATGTTCACGAGTTTCAAAAGTATTGGATTTATTTGTTCAAAGTGTGTTATAAGGCCTGTGAGGCTTATTTTGTCTATTCCTGGAGTGGTCTTTGGTTTTAGTTGTAGGATTGCTTCTTTCAGTTCTTCTTTTGTTATGGGTGGAAAATACATCGTTTGTTGTTGACTTTGTGTCGGTAGTTTTTTTGATGATCGCTGGTAGTTTGTCTTTTTTGAGTTGTGTGATGTTGTTTGTGAAAGCATAGTTGAATGAGTCTGCTAGTTCCTCTTGGTTTGTGTCCTGACCGAAGCTTTTTTGCAATAAAATCTTGTGCTGAAGTTTTCTTTTTTCAGGTTACTAGTTCGTTGAGGGTAGCCCATGTTTGCTTAATGTTGTCGTTATATTCCATGAATTTTTGGAAGTAGTAGCGTCTTTTTGCCCTACGAATTTTTGTTGTTAGTTTATTTCTTGTGTTTTTGTATAAGGTTTGTAAATGTATGTTACTGGGTGACTTTAAGTTTTTTCCATAGATTTTCTTTTACAGTAATAGTATTTAGTATGTCGTCATTTATCCATGGATTGTTGTCTGTTTGTCGCCTCGTTTGTGTAGGTTTTTTTGCTTTTTTTGTATATTTCTGTGAACTTTAGTTGAAAATTCTCGTATAATGTTACAGGATCGTTTATTTTAAGTAGGGAATTCCAGTGTGTATTTTTTACTTGGTTTGGTTTGGTTATCAACAATGCTCTTTAGTATGATCGAGTTTTGTCGACTTTTGTGGTGGTGGGATGGGGGGTCGGAAACGTAATAGAACAAAGTTGAGACAAAGTAGTGATCGGCAATTTTTATGTTAATTACTGATGATGTATATGTATGGATGGGAGCCCGTATGTTAATATGATCAATGCATGATTGTGTTAGTGAGTTGTTGAGTATTTCTTCTCTTGTTGGGGAGTTAATGGTAGGGTTTATGTTGTACTGACTTAGTATATCAAGATATGTGTTAGTGGTTGGAGAAGCGTGGTCAAGAGTATTTATGTTAATATCTCCTATTAGGATGAGCCTGAGTGTTGTACGCGGTTCGATGCCGCTTAGCCATGTTTCTAACTATTGAAGAAAACTGAGTGGATTATTATCTGTAGGTCTGTATATTGTATTTATTGTGTATTTGATACTATTGTGGCTATTTGTGAGTTCCAAAATTAGTGTTTCCGCATGTTCGAAGTGAGTTTGTTTTTCTGTCACATTGTATTTTTCTTTGATAAATGCCACAATGCCACCTCCTCTTTTGTTTGGTCTACATAAGTTGTAGGTTTGATAATTATTTATGTTGTATGCGTAAATTTATGTGTCGTTTATTGCAACTTCGGTCAGTATTAGCGCATCTATGTTTATCATGGTATAATTGAGCTGTGTTATCAATGTAAGCCAGTGTTTTTTTATACTTATGTTTGTGTGGATGAAAGTGAAGTTGGTGTTGGTGGAAATGTTGTCATATTTATATATGACAACATTTAATAATAATATGTATTATATAGTATGATAATAGGTAATAATAATAACAATAATTAACGTGTTATCACCTGGACTTCATTTATTAGCACATTCCCGACTGTGGATTAATGTTTAATCCCACGGGACAGCACCCATAGACACTTTTCTTCAAATAATCGCTGAGTATTATAATTTCTGTCTTCTAGCTGTTGGAGATCCAAATTCTAACTGACTTCCGAGCAGATCTCCTTTTGACCCCGTTGTTTGGGAATTACGAACGAAGCAACTTGAATCAGTATTTCATGTCTGTTAATTGGGGATGTTCTAATAGCCGGTTTGCTTGTTCTGCGGGTAGGAAAAAAATCGGTTCTCTGGGGAGGGTGGGGGGTGCCATTATAGGCTAAAAGATGTGCATAGTCGTAACTATTTTTTTTCAGTCGGAAACATGTCCAGAGATTTTGGTAGAATAGTATATAGCAAAAATATAATATAGTTGAATTGCAACTATTTTCCTCTATATATTATCCACCCTCCTTTTTTTTTTTTTTTTTTTTTTTTTTTTTTTTTTTTTTTTACTGAATTTGAATTACAGCCACTCATACTCAAGGGAGGGACAACTCACCAGGTTATTTTCAATTATTTAGAAAGAAACCCTAGAAAGATTCCTCGTGTTCTGGATGGTTCTAAACCTAGGTCTTTTCAATCGAAGGTGTCGTGACTGCGTTATGGCGGCTTTGCTGTAATTATGATTTTATTACCTCCACACACGGATGGGATCTGAATGCTAGCCCAACTCTCTCTTTAACAGGTTTGCAGGATTAAATAAATAAAAAAAAATGTAGAGCAAGTTTACTTTTTTTTTATTTAACTAAAAATTCACACTATCAATGTTACTTTCCGATTGTTGGCCGTTTCCGCCTTCTCTTCCCCCCCCCTCTGAAGCCACTGCTTTACCAGAGATCATTTGTTTTACCCTTACGTGTAGACCTTCACGTAAGGGTAATGCCATACAGGTTTTCGAAACCAGATCCGATGAGATACGGTGGTTAATCCTTATTCCCGTAGTCTTCTGTGTATGTTTATTGCATTCTGGTCGGTTTCTGTTTTGCGGGATGACAAACCAGAATTTTGGGAAAAAGAAATAAAACCCTGATTAACTCCTATTCAGATGAAAAGCAGTAATAAAGAATTCTTCGCGTCTATACGGAATTCGAACCGGGTCTTTCTAACTAAAAAGTATGGTCGAAATCGACTGAGCTACTAAATACCCAGTGATCATGTAAATACATAAATACTTAGACAATATCTATGTATTTATACTTAATGGGTATGTTTATGTGTAATTTATTACTGTAATGAACCAGTATTGAAATTGAAAATAAAATATTTGCTACCTTAAAAGTATTAAATCTGATAATTACATTATGCAATGAAGTTTCGGTTATTCCAGTTGACTTTTCCTCAGATATCGACAAACAGGTTTATTCTGTAACTCTTACTGCATTCGTATCATAAATTCATTCCTCGATTCAATAATTTAAAGATGACATTTCAACTCGTCATGTAGAGACCTACGAACAACATCCATACCCGCCTACGCTTCGCTCCGACTCGCTTTAATGCTCGCAAGCTGCGATAATATGTGGTCTACCGGTATGGTTCACCGAACATTTGAACAAGAGGACATCATCCACTAGCGGATCATTAATGTGTGTAAGTAAATGCAGAATTCGGTCATTAATTTAGGAACTTCGGCCACTAATGAACAAGACGTCAGAAAGTGCGAAAATCCTTGACCAAGTTGCGATGTATAAATCATCGCATCAGCATTATCGCTTGTGCTCCCCTTGTAAACCACTAACTGAAGCAATCTGCTGTAAATGAGGATTTGGCGAATGTGCATTTATACGTCCTCAATACGATCAAAACAGTGACTAAAACGAGCAGTAAATAGTGTTGCACTTTGGTTAGAATTTCATGCTTTCAATCTAATTATGTCGCTTCCAAAGGCTTGAAAGGTGATTTACAACGGAGTTATTAGCAACTAGCGGAAGCACTGTTTTAAATAAATGGTTTGCGAATGAAATGCCGATATTTTATTTGTGATAATGAAGTAAAAATTTAAACAAGCTACCACGCAAAGAAATAGAGCACGTCTGGCAATTTTTTTAACGCAAACCTAAATTATTTTCAATCAAGAAACTGGAATTCGATGAAGAAATCAGCACAAGATATCTTTACATGGTAGTGCTCTCCGTGTCTTCTTCATGTCTTTTTTTTTTTCATCGTCCCCCCCCCCCCCGAATTGTGTTCTAGATCGTAAATAGAGCTCTTCTTCGCTTCCTCTGTAGTCCTAAAAACCCATACACAGAACAGAAGACGAAACACGCGCGCGCGCGCACACACACACACACACACACACACACCTGGTTCTTTCCCAGCGCTCCGAACCTCTACCAAGATGGATTAGGAGTATTAAATGCGAGATTGCAATACAAAGGGAATGAAGATAACAAAAAAGAATAGCCAACTGTCTTATGGGTCTCCTAGATTAGTCAGATTTGAAGTTCAGCCATGAGCGACGAAGATGAAGGTCGCTATTTTATGAGGAAAACACGAGAAGTTTAGACCATCCCAATAGCTTTTTGTTTTGAGAGCACACAGATTCTTATAGTTTTAACTTAAAAAAATCGGTGTTTTGTCAAGAAATAAATGAGAATTTATTGGTTATTTTCTGTATTCAATGCATACAATAAAGGTTATTAGGGAATTTTGCGAACGCATCCAACCGACTCATTTAACATCCTGTAATTCCAAGTGAGTAATAACGATTGGCACGCGTTGGCTTAATTTTTAGGTCACATTTCCTGCACACACTTAGTAACTCGTACGGATACAGGTGAGGAAGTCTTTCAAGCGTCTAATGACATTTTTAACTAGCACCTGGTACGTTGAGAATTTTGGTTATTTATGCATTCTGTTCCTCTCTCTGCTGAATTGCAAATGGATGGTTTGTAAAAGGCAATTTCGATATCTTTTTGACATCCAAATCAAAATGTTACACATTTTTTAGAAAGAAAAGGATCATTGGTAGATATTCCTGCGTCATAAGGAGCTTCCTGATGACGCAGGAATATCTGCCAACGATTATGCCAAGAATCCAATGTCGTGAGTATCAGCCAATATCTTCCTGCAGACTCACGGAACTCTGAAGTTTGTCGAGAATGGGTCATCCTCTTCCAGACAACATCGCTGAAATTTCGAGACCGTACATTAATACGCTGATGAAGAAGCCGTTAGCGTCATTTCTTTTTAACTAGAATATTCTTGTAACGCGATGACATGTTTCTTCACGCCATTAGTATCTTTTTTCTAGAGGTTGCAAGCGTGCCTCTTATTTGTAGAGTAGCCGAAAACAACAAAATATAGAAACATTTTACAGACATTTCATTATTTCTGAGAAGATCAATAAGGAACCAGTCGACTAAATGTGGAAGGATAAAATAGCTAAAGGATACTTTATATCACTGCAGGTACTTCCCATATTTCTAATAATTTCGAGAACTTTTTTGTAGTTCACGAGAGTTAGGAAAAAACGTTAAGAATTTCAAAACATAAACACGATATTTTTAAATACAATTCTCCTAGGAGTTCTTCAAATCTGACGGCTATCGAGCCTATTAGCTGTGTACAAACACATTTGTCTCCTTTCCCATCCTCGATTATACGTAAGCAAGTTACTGGGTTTTCTTATTATCTATTATGTCCCAGGGCATCCTGTAAGCTGTTCTGTTTCATAAAACAAACCACGAGTATTCATTTTATTTTCTCTTGTTTCACGTTCTCTTTTCATGACGTTTTTTTTTTTTCGTAGGCATTCACAGTATTTTTAGCATGATCATTTTTAGTGTTATTTATAATTTGTTGAGAAAATATCAAAACATGAAAGAATTGTATTGTTAACGATACGCTAAAAACTCCAGATGCCGATAACAGTGAGGTACTTTTCACAATCAATAATAATTCACAAAGGGCCCGGCTACGAGATCTTTAGTAGGTTGGCTTCATGTCTCTAAACCTTTTGTGATAAGTCCTGATTAAAACCCAACACGAACATTATAACTTTCGCTAGTTATTTACTGAGGAGGGTGAGCGGTTTGCATTTTGCAGTTCATTAAATATTTTAAACAACTTTGTCAAAGCATTGTGTTTTTAAGATCTTTTCACGTAGGAGAAATATCGCATTTAGAAAACAATATACTGTCATGGGATCCATGATTAGATTACAGGCCGTAACAGAAATAAAGTAAGAGGGATATGACAGTTTTACAAGTTGCGCCATCATCATTGCTTTCCGATGTCAAACTACACAGTGGAACATAGGTTACGGCGAGAACACTTCTGGGCATCAAACTTAACCGTTACTCACACTCGCCGATGCAGGTGGGCAGAGATGACGTCAGTTATGGCAAGAAATCGGAAGTTACAAATACTAACCAAAGTGGTTTGATACGGCACCAGAAGACTGTAATGACCGACGCACCAGCACTCACGAGACCTAACAAAGTCAATAAAACTGAAATATCTTCCGGTTTCTGCAAGACGGTTGGCTATTTGCTTCCACGAATTGACGATAAGCAGAGCCGACAAACAGTATGAGCTGTCCGCACGCACCCACACACATACACAGGCACGAATTTTATAAAGTAACAAAATTATGTTTAGTACGCTCTGGTGAACTATTTCTACTTCGCGTCATGGGAAGTTTAGTCACACTGGCCAAACTTCCGCTGGAATGTAAGTGATTGAAAAGGCCGAAAAATAGCTTTTGTTGGATTCAGGCTAAACTAGCGACGAGGACATTGAAAGAGTTGTTCGAAAAGAAGTCAAACGGATTAAGGGATAATAAATGTAGTCACTTATAAGATTGAGATTTAGTTTTTAATTGTTTCCGTTATTTTTTAAAAAAATTGTTTTTCAAATGTTTATATTTTTTTGAAAATTTTTCGAAAAAAGTTTTTTAAAAATATTTTATAAATTATTAAAATTTATTAAATTTTAATAATAGTTAAAAACGAAAAAACACTTACCGAACTTTTAAGGCAGCTTTTTTTTCATCAATACTTTTGCAAAATCATCCTACTGGGCAGGATCCTTAAGAATATGCCTATTGGATAAGATAATCTGGCATAGAACGGATTGTTGATATTTAAATTATTTAACCAACGTATTAGATACAGATTCCATCGTAGTAAAATATAGTAAATTTAAGTTTAAAAAAAAAAGTAAAAAATCCCGTCGCTGCTACGTTTCTCAATTCGAATTTCCAAAATCCTCGAGGGTATATGGATGACTGAGATTATTCCAAATACAAAGCAGTGTTCAAACAGTAAGTTACTGCAATAATTATCTCAACGATGAACTTCAGTACTGAAGTTATTGCTTGTGCGTGGCAAATGTCATCATCATCATCCATTTTCTGATATGTATCCCCAAGGGTGTTCAAGTTACTATGACAGTACGACATTATTATTAACCTCCTATCAACAATTTTTCCTCCAAATCAATCCATTACTTGTGAGCATCCCAATATTGTCATATCCAATATTCCGTGCTTCTAAGGCACTTCTGACCAAATCAATCCACTTAGACTTGGTCTTCCTCTGAGAAGAACCAAGTCTAGGTGGCTTTTTTTCACCTTATTTATATGTACTCCTTTTATCATTCCTTTTGAAACTTTTCTAGTATGATACTGTCACTGCTTGGTTCGTTTAACAGCCTTTCAAAGTAATTACTCCAGACATTTAGGATATCATTATCTTCAGTTTTCACGTCACTTTTATCATCTTTGATTCCTTTTACAATACTCTTTCCTCCATTTCCAAGCTTCTTCAATAGTCTTCTGAATATTTTGCCACCTTCCTGATATTTATTTTCTATATTCTTACCAGTCTTCCCATGACTTTTGTTTAGCTACTTTTAAACACAGTTTGGCTCTCTTACATTTTTTTTTTTTTGTATTCTTTTAGGTCATCTGCCGACTTATTTGCTAGGAACTTTTGATATGCTTTCTTCTTTTCCAGGACTGCTTCTTTAACTTCTTGGTTCCACCATGGTGTTCTTGTTCTTATTTTTCTATCCTTGAAGACAACTTCACCAAATACCTCCCTAGCTGAATCAACTGGCTTCTTCAGAGTTTGCCCCTGAGACTCCAAGGTTTGGTTCGTTTTCAGTTTGTTTACTTTTTTCCTTCAATAATGTTTGTATAGTTGAGTCTGCAATTTACTTATAAAAGCTGCTCAACTTTAATTATTTTTTAAAACTTTCTTACATACTGTTGTTTTCAATATGATATCCATTTTATCCTGCTTAGTACAAAGTAATCATAACCTCCAATTTCAAATTATCTGTGCACTCTTGTATCTTCTGTGCAAATGTTCCTACTCTGCTGTTCAGATATCCAACAAGGATCACTTTTTCCATTTTCTTTATGTCAGCTTCCTGTTTTAATGACTCAAAAAAACTCCTCCACTTCTTGTTTGGGAGAACCTTCTGTGAGACCATAGGCACAAATAAGTTTCTTTGTTCGTGTCCCTAGTTTGAAGTTTGCCCACATAACTCTACTTGAAACTGCCTTCCAATGAAGAAGTTTCATGTTTGGTGTTGAATGCTATTGCTACTTCTTCCTTTCCTTGATCATTATTGCCTGAAAATAGAATCCTGTGCTCATTATTTAGTAAAATCTCACCTGTTTTTGTCTTCTTTGTCTCAGTAATGCAAATTATGTCCAAGTGTTACTTTTCTAATTCTTCTGCAAGTTCGATTTCCTTTCCATTAATACTCCTTATATCGATGGTTCCTATCTTCAGTTCTTCTGATGCTTTGTTTCTTCTTCTAGATGTTGAGTTGGAACTTGTTCCAGTAACTGACTCTTCACTATTTGCCCTGGTTTCCCGACGAAAACAGGGGGGGCTTTGTTTAACAGGGAGACGCCAGCCGGTATGAAATCTCATCATATGCATTTGTGGTTTAAGCCAATAGAGAGAGAGAGAGAGAGAGAGAGAGAGAGAGAGTACAATTTGGTCGGCTAAGTCCCAAATTGCCAGCCCATCCTCATTCGTTCATTACCCAGTAGATAACTGCTAACAGGGCGCACTACGTGAAGGTGAGATTGGACATAGGTCAGAAGCCCCAGTCGGTTCTCCGCATTTCTGAAAGGCGATGTAGAGATCTCCTCCCAGTTATTTGTCTTTGACCCTTAAGCAACAGATGTCCCGCCTTCAAAACTGTGTATTACTTTGAAAGATGTACAAAATTCAGCAATACTATTGAATGCCTTTTTGAAAAAAAAAAACCACTTACTTTTATATCACTAATTTTCATCTATTTTTTAAATCAAGAAATACTTCAGCATTACGTAATCATGACTAAGAAAGTTTTTCATCATATCTTTATAATATAATGTTACATAACTGTGTGATTAAAATAAATACGTTATATCTTCATATTTTTTTTATTTATTTATAATTGTAGAATTTTCCAGGAAATGAGAATCCTTCTAACTACTTATCTCCAAAATTTAAGATTTCACGCATACTAAGGATCTTATTTAGCAATAATAATCCCTATATTTAAGAAAGGATAAAACCGTAAATGTGAAAACCATAGAGGAATTTCGCTTTTAAGCGTTCCAGGAAAATTGTATGCCCATATTTTAGAGGAGAGCCTCAGGAACCAAATAGAGGATACACTGGACGAAATGCAATATGGCTTTCGAAAAAATAGAAGCACACAGGATCTTATCTTCAGTCTTAGACAAATATCAAAGAAAACATTGGAATATGGAAAAGAACTACATGCATGTTTTATAGATTTCGAAAAGGCCTTTGACCGAGTTCCCAGACACTTAATATGGCAAACATTAAAGAAAAACAAAATACAAGACAACTTAATAGCAGCCATACAAAGCCTCTACAAAAGTAACAGAAATTATGTAAGAACCTGTAATAATAGATCGAAAGAATTTGAAACAAATGTAGGAGTGAGACAAGGCTGTATCCTGTTATCTTCATCATAATAATGGATGAAAGTTTAAAAAGGCATGCCAAACAAAAACAAAAAAATTGCACCTAGGATGCAGGAAACTGAAAGAAACGAGGATTTCACACATGGCTTTTGCAGATGATGTAGTGATTCTAGCAAATACAGCTGAAGATCTGCAGTAGAACATCAACATTTGGTATGAAGAAACAAAGAAAAGGAATATGACAATAAATGTAAATAAAACTAAAATGATGATCATATCTAGAAACCAACCAAAACACATAACAAAAATAGTGAACCATCAACTGGAACAAGTCCATTCCTTTAAATACTTGGGATCATATATACAAGAAGATGGTAGACTAGACACAGAAATTAACAGCAGGATAACCGGGGGAGCAAAACTATTCTATGCAATGAAAGGCCCACTCCTAGATGAGAAAGAAGTCACCCAGAATATCAAAATAGCAGTATACCGTTCAGTGTTTCTATCAACATTAACATACATATAAATTTGCGAGCTTGGTGTTTAACAAGAGGAAACACAAATAAACTACAAACAATTGAAATGAAATATCTTAGGAAAGTGGCACAAAAAACAAGGCTAGACTGAATAAGAAATCAAACTATAAGAGACGGCCTTCAAGTTGCGCCCCTGAACCAATTCATAACACAAGCCCAAATGAGGTGGTTTGAACATCTTAATCGAAGAAGAATGAAGAATAGCAAAAACTGTATACGAAAGCCAGAAAATAGGAATAAGAAACATATGCGGGCTCAGGAAAGGTTGGTCAAAGGAAATTAAAGAAAAAATGGAAAAGAAAGTAATTAATTAGCAAGAAACAAAAGAACAACCTTTGGACAGGACGGCATGGAAATCTCTTTGGCAAAATCTCAACGCTTAAAAGCACAAGAGATCATAGACGAAGAAGAGGGATCTTATTTACGGACAGTTCTGTCCATGAACATATTCTTGGGAGACTTTGGAAATAAGATTCCCTTTGCTCCACTTTTAACTAGAAAATTATGCAGTCTAAGGCAAAATGTGGGTAGCTACATATTTACCCCCCTCCTTTTTTTTACATCTTAATTACAACTTTACATAAACCAAAACTAATACAACAGATCCATGCGTTATACATGGACTCGCTGCCTTTTGTATTGAATCCAACCATTGCATATGATATCGTAGAGACCCTGTTGTAGATATGTATGGAAATTCTGAAACAAATACCAAATTAGGTATATTATGTAAATTCTGGAATAAATATTACTTTTTATCACTGATGAAAAAATCTGCCAAAGTTCTCGACATTTATGCTGATTCGTATTGTATGTAACTCGCTATACTGAATTTAAACTTCCCTACTCTTTCTGCTTGTTATCCGAGGGGAGGGGGTAGAGACACAGTAGTTCTACGAAGTCATCGGGCTATAAAACGCGACTATCGCACAATTGCATATGAAGCTAATGTGGTTGATTAGCAAGAAACAAAATACAAAATAAATAAATAGTATGTTACAGCCGAGGAACAATTGAGGTTGTAGAAAAATTTTTGGTTGGTTACAAAGTATATCATACTTGACAATAAATTATATTCCTGTTTCAATCACTTTATCCAAGTGAAGAAGTATATTCCCGACTAGTCTACTTGTAAAGAGACTGTTGATTTCATTAATTGTCTAGGTATCCCATAATGCAAAGACATTATGGGAAGGGCCACTACCCAGACCGGTTTCGACCTTTACTGAAGTCTCATCAGTCGGAGCTAGGAAGATACCGGTCTGGGTGGTGACCTTTCCTTTATATTTTTGCATTAGGGGGATTTGCATCACACTTGAGGTAATTTGATGTCAAGTCAACGTCCGTTATATACAAATAGGCTAGTCGTGAAGATATTTTACACTCAAATTTCTCCGGCTGTGCAAAGGATTAGCATGAATATAATTTCTTGTCAAATATAATGTACTTAATAAGAGGTCTACGTTTGAAACTAAATTCGCCTACTTTTAGCATCAGTTGATACCTTCAGTAGATATAGACGAAGATATCCGTACATTCACCTGAGATAAAGATTTAAGCATAAATAGTTTAATAACATAAAGAGGGGATTATCTTAATGGACTGCTTCCTCCCCTCAATCTCCAGATTTAAATCCCATTAAGCATGTTTGGGATGCGGTGGAATTAGAGAGATGTCCAATACAAGGACCCACGGCCAGCAAATCGGATGGAATTCGTGTCCGGTTGGGATACATGTGAAGTAATCCCCGAACCTTGTGGAGGGGATGCCTCAGCCTATCGATGAGGTCTCACAGTGGTGAGACCTCAGAACAGTAAGTGCTCAGAATAGCTTCGCTTTCTCCACTTTATTATTATTTTTTAACTTTTAACTAAGTTAAAATACAGTTAATGCCACGTGTGTCATCTGCACTCTCGGCTGGCGGATATGTTACGAGTGTGTGGTACTGCCTACCAAATCACTGATAGCTTTTCTTTCTAGGAACTTAAAGTTGAAGGCAGGTGCGACTCGTGCATGGGCACTGCAGCACCCTCAATTTTTCTCGCTATATAAATATATTTATTATTTTATTTATATTTGCTTATAATATTTAATTTTATCATCAACAATCCTATACAATTATCTTATTTAGTATAAAAAAATATTAAAAATCCATCTTGTAGCACTTAAGAGGGCGAAGGACACTAGCAGCACTGTGTTTTCCACAGTGTCATATTGCTACGCGCACAAACATATGCACATCATAGTGAGATGCGAGCTATTAGCGTGATGAGGCACTGTCCGTCGTGCAGTTCCACTGTTGTTTATATGTAGTTTGCGCCAGTTGTAGATGTTCGTAGTGCTTATCGTGCTTCCTCCGTCTCTTTAAATATTTGGACATTACAATTAAAGGATTTAATTGTAATGTCCAAAAATTGTAAATCCATGGATTTTATTTTTAAGTAATTTTATCGATAATAAACAATATTTTTTCATTTCTAATTTTTACCATAATTTTGATATTTTATCCAAACACGTATACACTGTACTTACAGTGCGTATGTATATTTCGAAAGTTTCAGCGCCCCCCACGATTTCAAGCCACGAGCTGCCACTGGTTGAAGGCAACTGGACAGAAATTATTTTTCCGTGTATAAGACGAACCCAAAATTAAGAAACCAATATTTTAAACATAAAGCATAACAAATTTGATGTTTGTTTACATATTCAAAGTATATTTAGTAATCAGGTAATATTTTTAAGATACATACTAAGAAATTATGCATCACTCTCAGTTTCGGGCATATCATTTTCTTCATCACTATTACTTCCAGACTTATCACTTTCTTCAACCTCTGCTGCATCACTGCTGTCTCAGAAGATAGCTATATCACTGTCTATATATATGAGATCATCCTCAGTTCCATCCATGGCATTGCTGATTCACATTTCTTGAATGACTTCACAACCACCTCTTGCTTGACTCCATTCCATAAGTTTAGGACCTATTTGCATACCCCAGTAATGGTTGGTTTTATCACCCTTCCTGTCGGTGTCAAGTTATTGCCTGCTTTTTGCATCCATTTATTCCATTCTTCTTTCATCAGAGCTTGGAAGGGCTTGTAGACAGAAATATCTAGTGGCTGTGACTGACCTGGAAGTCCACCAGGAATAACTGCTAGCTGTGTTCACAAATCCGCTGCAACCCTTTTTCTCTTTTCTGTTAAATGTGCTCTGAACTGATGAAACATGAGCAGAGATGGCCTCTTTGAGAGCCCTCGAAGTCTTCTGGACCAAATCTTTCCACACCAAATAACCATGATCTCTTCATTCATCCAGCCGTTCTAATGAATTTAGACAAGAACGCCAGATGCTATGCTTTAGGATAAGTTTTCCTCTTATAAATGAGCATAGGAGGTAGATTGGTACCATCTGCACAGCATGAAAGGACAGCAGTATAGTGTCTTTTCATGACCACTTGTTTTGACCCCTTTCATATCAACAGTTCTGTTGGAAGGCACATCAGAATTGAGAGGCTCCTCATCCATGCTTGCAATCTGACTTGGTTCAAAAGCATATTTTTTTCCGAGGTTTCATGGCATAGGAGTAAAACTGTTGGATTTTATTCTCATAAGTTGGTGGCATTTTCTGGGCTAACTTGGTTCGTGTTCTCATGGCCAACCGTTCTCTTCTCATGAAGTTCAAGCACCATTTTGCTTCTCCTGTGAAATCAACAAAGTTCATTTCTCTTGCAAAACTTTTTGCCTCATATTGAATAAGCTTGGTTGACACACATATCCTACTCTGGCGCTGCTCCATAATCCAAGTCTTAAGCCTCTGCTCCAAGTTTGGCCATATTGCTGGTTTTCCTCTTAAGGCCCTCTTCTTTTTTTTTTAAGCACCTTGAGTAGTTGTTCCTCCTGTTTTTTTCTCCACTGTCTAATCATACAGTCAGTGGGAGGAGGTCCAAACTGTCCCTCTGAAGCTTTATTTCCATATTCTTTTGCGTAATTGATGACTTTTAACTTCAATTGTGAAGATTATAACAATCGTTTTTTATTTTCGGACATTAGTGAGCTATGAGCTCACTAATGTCCGGACATATATGAGCTAGTGCTCAAAATATTATTAATGCATTAACTTACCCTGCCAATGAGTTGCAGACGTATGAATGCTTTCAGAGTTCTGATTGGTTTATTCAGAAACAGCCGTTAATGACGTCAATCGACAGAGTTAACAAAGGCTAGTGATTGGCGGAAGCTGGTTCGCGGAGACAAGGTACCGGCAGTTTCGTCACGGCAACCGCAGGTCTCTCAACCAGTGAACCCCCGTGTGTATAAGACGACCCCCACTTTTTGGTCTAAAAATTTTAGAAAAAAGTATCGTCTTATACACGAAAAAAAACATTTTTTTCGTGTATAAGACGATTTTTAGCTCATCTGATTGGCAACCACCTGATCTATCGTAGATCATAATAATAAAAAAATCACGTCCGAAAGCAAGTTTATAATTATTACTTATTTTCTGTAAGAATGTTTTCCGAATTTGACACACGCACGCCGGGGTTCCTCATTGTTTTCTCTTCCTGCCACTATGCGAAAATGCTGACACTGTTAATCCAGCAGGAACGTCGATGAGAATCTTGGCAAGTTAGAAGAACCTCCACTATTTCCATTGAATACAAAAAAAAAAAAAAAAAAAAAAATCGTCTTGCCGTATAACAAACGCAGCTGAGTCGGCAAGAGATTTTAGAAACAGGAAGCAGAGCTGATACGGCACAGAACACAAAGAATAGGAAAATACAATTTTTGACAACTTTGCAGTCATTCCGAATCCCGAGTACGAGCAGAGGGAAGAAATCCATAAAGATCGTGATAAGATATACAAAACACGCTAACTCAAAATAAACAAAAGTACATAAAAAATTGCACTGTATTCGATTTTAATATCAATTTAGTTATGATTTTTAGCCCTAGATGGCACTACGCGTAAATTTCTAAACAACACTTCAAATTCTGAATCTTTAAAAAGGAAACTTCTAGTTTCACTTCGAGTGGTGATTCGTCTGCTGCCATCTTTCCCCAAACGTGACGTCACACACCTGATGAAACCGGTGGTGGCGTGTTTTGCAATCAGCGAAGCAAGAAGCGATAACACAATGCTTGCTGACTTGCCAAACTTTCTTTCCTCCAACAAGAGCAGCGGAACCCTGGTGGCCTTGGCAACAGGAAATCAATGCGTAACTTGTGCCGCAGATAGGGGTCATTACTGACGAGTGGCGGGGAGATATGATGACTCCGAGACTATCAAGTGTTCAGCATCATCAACAACAAAATCGGAAGCCTGCGGGGCGTGTAGGCTACCTATCTACAACACGGTGAAGTGCTCCCACTGTGCATCCCCCCTTACTTACCCCCCGTCGTAACGTCATTTTGAATGCCAAAGCTCAATTTTCCATCCTGTTGCTTGCTGATTAGCATCCCGAACTAAGGACCGATTGTTGCTCGGCAGGCTTCTTATTTGGGCAACCCACAGAAGGCTGAAATGGATTTGAATTCTCCTGCAGACTGCGCCGCTTCGTGTGTGAATGGGTTCCACTCTCCCCTCCGCATTTCCTGTTTCCTCTGAGACCTGGTGACGAATTAAGAAGATTGCTATCACTCCTTACATGGGTTTGTGTGAGTGATATCGTTATTGGTATGCAAAGCGGGTACAGAACCGAACGTGTCAATCCACACAGCACTAATAAAAATATAACAAGAAGTACGTTCGGAACATTTTTCTAATAAATGTCAAAATGCTGTTTAAAAGATTTGCAGCAAGAAATGAATGGCGCCATTAACTCAATGAAAAATTACTTAATTGTTGGAATGCCAAAACTTAATTCTCGATATTTATATTTAATAGAAGACAACTTCCATTAAATATAAATGGAAGTTGTCTTCCATATATTTAATTTTTGGTTGGTCTGATGGCCGTCTTATTTCCCAGTGTAGGAATGAAGGCGTGCACGCGTAAGATGTTCGGTAACTTGCACTCCATCAAGTGTCTTTGCTTTTAATTTCCGTACTAATGATGTGCGTTGCTTATACTGTCTTAATTGTATTTGATAGCAACGCTAATTGAATTTGAGCACCCTTGCAATGGAATCATTTTATACACGTGCTAGACAACATCGATACAAAAAATGAGTTTTTTTTTGGTTAGAACTCCGTACTGTTTTCGGTAATTACTTCATTAATATTAATGAAAATTGATAACTGATTTTGTTGCGTACAAAACTTGACTGCAGACTATATTCCTCTTATCCTTATAGAACTAGTTCAATTTTCGCTAGTTTGAACAGTAAGTATTGGAGGTAAATCTCTAAAATACCGAATATTTCACCAGAATATATTTGAATACGTTTTACTCCTCACAACTTCTTTCAACTGAAGGTGAGTCAGCCGGTCTCTCACGTGGTGCATGAGTTGCTTTGGGAATAGACAAAGTTTAAATGATGATACGGATTTGAGCATGTCTTCATAGCTTTAGTTGTTTCACCGTATGCCTAAGTTACCACATACAGACTTGGTATTTCCATCTGTTATGTGCTTCAAATGCTGAACGGATTTCTTTTATTCAGCATGAGGTCCATATCGAAACCCGTTTAACAAAAATTTTTTTTTTATTTGTTTAGAGTCCTTAAATTTTTTTTTTTTTTTTCACGTGCTGTCGAACGTGTGCATGAATTGTCTATCGCATACCACGTCTTCTGAAGTTCACAGGGGAAAAATATTAAATTTATATGAATCCCATCATGAAAGATCGCAAACCCATCTTACATGTTTAGTATCGCAGGTGGACTCAGAAAATTCAGAAATCTGCTCGAGACCGAAATTGGAATTTTTTTTTCAGGCCTCCAAATAAGAAGGGTGATTATAGTTTGTACCGAAAGAGGAAATACCTCTGACACCTAACGAGCTTCATAAACATCCATGCCCACAGTGAGATCGAATCTACAACCTGAGGGTTGAAAATCGGATTCTCTGTCAACTAGGCCGGCAGAACTTCATATCTATCGCAGTGCACATTAAATCTCCATAGTAATGGATATTTTTGACAGATTTAATGTTCGCTTTTCATAATAAGCTACCGAACTTATTACCAACTTTCTCTATTTTTATTTATTTATTAGTTTTTGTTTTAACAGCACTTTTATTGGACATTAAGAATATGTTTTCCGCGCGATTAGCTTAGTGGCTATGCGCTTCGCAACCATATGCCTGGGAAAGGAGTGTCCTGGGTTCGATTCCAGTCGCCGACGTGAGGAGCTTAAGGATCTTTTTCAGACGTAGCCAAGTTAGCCGGTCTAACAGCAGGGTTTTGCTCCCCAGTTTATCTTGGGTTTTTCCTCCCGCAAGCAAGCAAACCGCCCCAGTGAATACACTCAGCTACAGCCATAGAATATACCTGGAGGCACAGGGCTAGTCACCTTATCCTCAGGACGGGTGCGACTTAGAAGGCTTGAGATAGCTCTGTAACAGGCCAATAGGCCTAATACATAGAAGGGAGAAGAAGAATATGATGTTATGATATTTTATTTGGCATCGTACGATCTTCTAAAGATAGAAAGCTCTTCGCGTTTTACTTATACACAAAAGGATAAGATAAAGTAGCGATAAATAGACAACTTTGGGATTAGAAACGCTTTCCCAGTTCTTCATGTGTGTAGTCGTAATACCGCATATTCTTGTTTTAAGGCTTCGCTACTTAGCACAGTCTTGGGTATGTTTATTTGGATGAAAAACCCGAATTTCCGGGAGGCAACATCTTTCCGTATAAGACTGCTGGTTCACCTTCAGATGAAAAGCTCTTATAAATATTATTCGAGTTCTAGACTGGATTCGAACCGCGGTCTTTCTAACCAGTGGGTATCATCGATACCGAATTATCTACCTGGCCTCTCTGGCAGGCAGGAACCTGCAGTATTAGCGGCACTGCAAGTGACAGGCTAGAAAATATTTCAAAATGCATGACCTAATAAGAATGTGGTGTGCTGTATTGTTAAAAGCAAAACTTAAAGAGAATTTTTGTTATACTACAGATAAGGAAATTAATTCTGTCGCATTTATACGTTTCCCTGAAAAATTTCCACCTTATCTTATGGAAATCCATTCAGTAGAAGAACAGAAAGAATTTTATAAAAAGAAGAGTGTAAATTTTGCATGCCTGGATCTTTGTTCGATAACTACATATTAGGACCGGTTAACTAGAAACTCCAAAAGCTGTCATGCTTTAAAAAAAGCAAAAGGGAAAAAAACGTAGATCCACTGACAGTCTTTTCTCCCTAATAACAAACACTTTCTTTCTAAAAATGTTCAAGTACGTAATTAACTAATAAAAAAAAAAAGTGGCTCACAAAAACTTGTCAAAGATGTTGACGAATGGCCGAACTCCCAGCTGGTGGTTCGCTGTTGCCATGGCCGATGAACATCCTCACCTGTAATCCCTTCGTTTTTTATTGTTCAACGCGTGCACATATGTTGTCTCCATAGTTACGTTTCCAAGTGAGAATCCCCGCTGGCAACTTTTTCAATTGTAGAAGACGAGAAGAACGAAAAAGATTCTTTCTCCAGCAGCCATCCATTCAACAGTTTCGAAACTGCTCTCTCGAGGGCTGCGTGCTGACGTATCTCGAGGTGTATTTATTAGCGCCCGCCTCGAATTGTAACGCTCGATGTGCGACTGTTTTGTGTGCTCGACGGCAGCCAGCACCTTAATTAGTTTTAATGTAACATTCTTGTTAATGCAATCCAAGGCTGTTTGTTTACTCTTGAAGAAAATAACGCGGCCATTTGTTCTGACTATCATGTTCCGACACCTCGCTTTTCTACGATGTACGGCCGTAATGGATAAATAAATTACGGAGCAGATTTCATGCAACTTTTACGCCACATTCGTTTACACATTTAGCTAATAAATTACATAAAGAGCCATTAAGATGACTTCAAAGGAGGGTGGTTTCTCTTAGATTTCCTTCCACTCCACGTTCCGGGATTAAAACCAGGGAATGATGGGAAACAAATGAGATTTAACGACTTTCCATGGTGGCATGTGGGATAATTACGACATTCCACCGGTTGCTATGGTTACGCGAATGACTTAGGCTTTGCTACGAGGTGAATTCTGAATGTCCAAATGTCAATTTGCACATTTAATATTTCCGAGTTTGGGAGTTTCTGACTTTGTGCGTGCACGTAGAATTAATGCAAAATGCGAGTCGACAAAATATTGGCAAAATTAAATAAATCAGATGTGGTGCCAATCATATCGAATGTATTAATAGATGGATGAAGTGGAATGACATGAACGGCTTGCTTAGCGCAATGCGACAATGAAAATTAGTTTAACTTTGACTGGCAGCCGTCTGTTTAATACTTGTTTGCAGTTTTGTCTGTCCGTCATGCTTTTTTTGTCGAACAATTTGCCGCGTATAAAAAAACATAAAGAATAAAAACTTGTTTCAGCGAGTGCTTCCGAAGAAGTTGTTTATTTTATTTTATTTTTTGAATTTTTGTCGTTTTTGATATCACATTCTTTCATCGGTCCATAGTTGAATAAAGGACATCGTCCCGTATCCAATCAATCAGCTGTAAACGTAAACTCCACCTTGAGAATTTTTGCCCTGCTTCACAATAGATTAGGGCACCTGACCCTACTGCCACTGTGCAGAGAAATTCCTTTTTTAACGGCGTAGTTTTTTGAAGATTTTCTTTCTGTGATCGTATTTTACTCAATAAATGTCAACTTCTATTGAATTGTTGGGCTAACAGTTTCACTGAATGTTCGAAGTACTAATAATTTCAAAATTTCTCATGTTATGTGCCTAATAGTGTCAGTTCTTGAAGCAATATCTGTATATAATTCCTTGTTTCAAATATCTATCATAGTTTCACGCATGCGTAGTTTTCCTTTACAGAGCTTTCAGTGTCGTGGTTCTTTAAATTCATGTTTCGGTAAATAACGGATTTACTGCCACTTGCTGAAGCACGATTTCTTCGTCAAAGAAAATGTAATTAATAATCCAGAAGAATTAACAAATCTTCAGAATAATTAAAAACATCAAGGTTTATGTTGAACACAAATAAATCTGTAATTCCATTTTCTAAATATTATTCTTCAACAGCGCACATGACAAAAGCATGTTTTCCCGTTGCTGAGTGACAACTCCCATGAGTCCCTTCGCGTATATTGAATGTCTAGTTAACACGTCTGCTATTAATAAACAACTAGCGAAGTTCCACAGTTGAAAAACTTTTTATTTGTAACTTCTTAAACTCAGATTTTTCGTTTCTATCGGTTGCTCCATTAAAGAGTAAAACTTTTTAGGCCCACCGAAAACGGAATAAACATTTCATTTGCCAGTTACTAACCTGTATGCATGAAGTGAGAGTATATGTGATACTTTTAACAGCTCTTGTTTTATTGCTAATGTATTTTATTTTGATTTTTCAAAATATTTTTAAAAATTTGGTTGATAATTAAAGAAAAGGTTGCTTTATTGTTATTATTTCAAGCTGACAAATGTTATTTTGCTCAGATTTCTTGAGGGCAGAATGAGTCTCAAGTTTTTTACAAGCCAATATGTAACTGTTTCTCTTGTAAGCGCAAAGTTAGCGCTGACTTTTCCCACCTCATAAATTCTCCCGGCAACCGTGTGTATGTGTTCAGGGGGAAATTTATGGACTACAGCGTTGAGAGGGCTTTTGATCGGTCGAATAACTTCTGTACCTCTCAACTTCCCAATGTATGAAAAGGGGGAGCAGTGCGGAGCTCAGATTGTCGAGTTCCACTCTGGAAGCAACCAACGCTTGTTGCCACGATTCAAAAAATCTACCTGGTTCACGGGCCAAAGAAACTTATTGGGAAGAACACCGATACATTTACGGACTCACATAATAAACCAAGTTGTAAAGGAATACTTGCTTTATAACTTTCGTTATATGTTTTTTCTTCATCATTCTTTATGCTTCTGTTTATTTACTTATATTCCTGCGTGTCCCCCACTCTGCCAGATTATATCCTGTTTTTTCTCCTTCCATCAAAGTAAGAAAATTGCTACTCTATTCCCCACCCTCACATATCCCCGTTTTATTTTTTCTTTATTTTTATAATGCACAGAGATTATTATTGTTATTATTAATCTGCAGTTTAGAGCCTCCGTAGCTCAGTCGGTATAGATGAAGCCCTTTATTATTATTATTATTATTCCTGATACCTCCAAGGAGTCCGAAGACTCATCGCGGGAGGACATCTTCAACTGTCTCTACACCTTACCTCTACTACGAATCAACGCCATCTACCACCCACCTCCAACACCACCACAACTTTGGTCGGAAAGACCTGGGTTCGATTCCTGTCCAAGACGTGAGGAACATTTATCTGGTCTCTAAAGGTGAGTTATCCAGTCTCATACGCAGGTAGGGTTTTTTCACCCAGAAACTCGGGTTTTTTGTTCCTTAGAATAGGCAAACCGGCCCCGTGAACACACGCATCTACAGATATAGGACACACCGGGAAGCATAAGGCTAACCACCTTATCGTCGAGACGGTCGCGGTTTCGAATTGCAATAGACCATGCCTGATACAAGCCATGCCTAAATACAAGGTTCTTTAGGTGCTCGCTTGTATTTCACGAACCATTGAAGTTCTTCTAAAGAACCTCAATGGTTCCTGTAAAAGCTTAAGATAATCTGCAGTTTAGCCACAAAATTATTTCTTTCGACGCATTTTCGTAGTTTATAGAAAGGAAAACATCTTTTAGCATTCAAATCAATCTCCTGTTACGTAGCAATTACAGTAATTATTGTAGTATGGAGTTTCACCTGTTGGTCAATCTCATCTCCTCTCCGGACTGAATCAATCCGTCCAGGGCACTGCGTTTGTTGGTGAAATCCCAATTCTCCGGATTTTCACTAACAAACGACTGTGAACAGATTTGGTATTTCAGTTACATGCACTATACAGATATAAACTGGGATATTCATGGGGATGGGGTTATGTCATTTGCCAGCTTAGGTGGATTTAAGTCTGCTGGTGGAATGCTGATAATAATAGTTCTCGCAAATAATGCTAGTAGAATAAATAAAATTATTAAATGAACGTACAGATCGTGGCAGAAACCTAAAATCAATTTGCTTCTTAGAAACAAATTGATTTTAGGCTTCTTTAGTCTTGGTTGGAAAATCAGATTTTCTCCTTTTTTTTCATTTGTTTCTCTTTCATTACGCAGACGAAGCACCAACAATCCTTGATGTGTCATTCAATCAAATTTACTCCACTCTGTTCATTGTTCCCTACGGTTTTTTTTCCAACGCGTGCTAATACTATACAAATACATAATAGAAACTAGCTGACTCTGTGAGAATCGGATTGATTGTGACCTTCTTAGCACCTTAAAGGCAATCTTAGCGCGAAATTTCTGGCTTTCCCCTACGTACCAATGTTATGCTCAATATTTTCTTCTTTATCAGAAGTGGGGAGAAAAATCTCAGACCTTTCCTCTGAATACCACCTTTCTTTTGTTCCGTTTTTTTCTTCGTCTTTTACAAAGGTCGTAGTATTCCGATATTTAACATCACTCATCCAGACATCCGTGAATCTGGGACGGTGAACTCCCTTATGCTCTGATTGTCTAGGTAATTGCTGCGTCAGGAGGCCCTGACTCGAGCTTCGTATATTCACCTGGGTGTTTTCATTCCGCCTTTTTTATTCTCTTGTGTTTGAATCGCCCTCCGTCCTATTCTGATCTCTCGCGACTTTGCTGACTCATTCTTGTAACTATGGCAACCAAGAATGGAAAGACCCGGATGGCATTCGGTAGCGTGGATGGGATGGGAACTAAAGCAGGGATCAGTGTGAGAGAGGATGTCGGTTGACGACCGTCTTTAGGTGTAAGACAGGGGGAGTAGGGGGGGGAATAGGACAGGTCTTTCATGGGTTACCAAGCAAATTATTTCGGCTATATAGATGGCACTACTAACTGAAATATGAAAACATCCTGGGGAGGATATTACACACATCACGTGACCTTACGCATTCTTGGACTGAAAGCAGCACAAAAATGTTTTGCAGCCTCCCTCACCCTACCCCACTTCTTGCAATCAAGAATGATAATACAAAGTTCAACACCGATTAGCATAGTTCAAAGCAGGAAATTTGTTCATTGGCGAAGGTACTGTAACGTGTATTAATCGTGCACGAACTGCTTTGCCTGAAACATCTCGTGATGTGTAAAATGGATTAACGCCGGGAATATAATTAAAGCATATAATTAATGAAATTAACTGACGTAGGATTACAAAAATTAAGTATCTTTCATCACTTCTAATCCTTTCACTTGATGGTGCGTTTTTTAAAATTAATCTTTTTAGCTTTAAAATTCATACATGAATCCACTAGAATTATTGGTTTATTAGTGGATCTGCTTGTACTATATCATCAATGGATAATGTAATTTTTATGTTTTTATTGAACTAAAAGGCTGTATTAATTATCTTATGTTTATCCATCTTTTATAGCCCAAAAGTGAAGAGTATAGAAAGATTTATATGTAAGACGCCAAAAAACATAATCCTAACTGCGATATACAAGCATAAATTGAATGTAATATTTAAAGTTAATAAAAATTATATTTGATATGAACTTTTGTTTTAGTCAACAATATTTTACACTTAAAAATAATAAGTAGGCTACTGGTTTACGCTTCCTTTGTTTCAGACTTCTTGTTTTAGTGTTAAAGTAGAGTTTCCAAAATGATTTATTACGTGATCGAATGTCACTGACACTAACATATTTGCTTTTGTTTCGAGTTACCCTAGCGGCCTCAATTAATCGAAAGCTTTCAATATTATGTGGAGCAACATCATCTTCTGCTTGCTTTGAACGTAGTTACCGTTTTAATTGCCTAGATTTACTGAAGTATTTTAATTCGCTGTAGGCCAAAATTGTTATTTATTAGTGAATAATGACGCCATCAGAAATGAAATTTCATATAATTAAATTCATTAATTTAATTATATGAAATTTCTTAATTTCTTAAAAATTTCTTAAAAACAGAGCAAACTAGCTCTGTTTTTAAGAAATCAAAATACAACTGTTGGTCGGAATGAAATTAGCTGGATAGTGTGGAGTGGCCTACCGCGAGAAGTTCTTGGTCTCCATGATAGTGAAAGTAATAATAATGATTGATAATACGATCGAAATATTTATTCATTTTTATACCTCTGCAGATCATTATTAGAACTTTTATAATTTTAAAAGACTGCGTTATCGTGTGGTTGCATCTATTAATGTTTTGATTCATTTTAACGCGAGTACAAAATAAAGCAAGCAGTTTGTGATGTTATTTCAATTAAACGTACTTTTAATTCCTGGAGAGTAAAACTTCAGTAAATCCCAATAATTTTTGTGCGTAAATGAGCGTTAAATAAAAATATGTAAGCAATAGTATTCCTGTAAATTCTAAACGGTGGCATTCTAAGACTGCGTGTTCAATGTAAATGTGTGATTGGCATTAATCATATTGTAAACATTTGCTGGCTAATCAACTCAAGTTGAAAAAACGAGGGCAAAACTTCAGAATTTTCCCCTCCTTATTTGAATATTTTTGAATATCCGCATGCAACCTAATCATTAATCCGAATCAAAAAGCACTTTAAAAAAAAATAAATGCAGTTAAGGGAGTACCAGATGACGCACTTTATCCCACCACTTTACATCCACCAATAAGGCTCAATCAATTAGAATTTTCTTACGTCCATGAATCATTATAAATTCATATAACAAACATTTATTTATTTTTTTTAAAGTCTGTTTAGGAACTTGAGGCCATTATGTTTCATCAAAACAAATGGTTTGATCTTGCTTAAAATGTCCGATGCAAAGGCCATAATCATTTTATTTATTTATTATTATTATTTTGAAATACGAAAATCTGTTGGAAGAATCGTGTGGGAAATGGATTTGCTCTGATTTACACAAAATATTTTTAATCAAACATTTTAGTAATATCAAACACGGATTACCAGGAGGCATTTCTTTCCAATCAGCGCATATTTGCTAATATGCTTAAGTATACATAAAGTAAGTAAAGGACAAATTAATTCCTCTTTTAACTTCAGAAAGTTTATTTTGGTGGCTTAATACAGGGCCATGAACGCCTTAACTCCTGCGTATAATCACGAAATTACTTCAGAGAACATGAAATAGCGTATATCAGTAGAAAGTTGTCCTGGTGGTGGTATTTCGTTAATTAAATTCAATTATTTCACAAAAAAAAGTATCATTATAATGTGGTTCAGTTGAATTCGGATACCCACATACACAGAATGCAAAATATTTAACTTTTAAGCACTTTCTTTCTTTATTATTTTGTTATTTATAACTAAATATGTTACGTCTTTAGTAAATGTATTTCCTTATATCATGGCGGTTGTATTCTGAGTGCTTTTCTAGTTTCCTCCAAGTTAGGTTGACTTCGTTGAAGTCTCCCTTATCGTTGCCATTACTGCTCTAGTAACCCATTTAGCTCGATGCTGGTTGATTGTTAATGCTTCAAAGATTTCTATAATTGCAAATACCCTGATTTAACTTCGTTATTTCTAAGATAAAATTAAATTTCAATTTAGCACAGAAGCATTAGTAAACGCTTTCACATGGGTTAACGACATCTCGTCTTTACGATCAACCAGCCAGCATTGTGTTGCTAGAAAATGCAAACAGTAATGTTATCCATTTATTGTCATCTCCTGCGCACGCGCGAAGTATCCCCCATCGCTGACAGTAAACTTGCGTGACTCTGGTAAAGAGATATTGACAGGTGCACAACCCTGATGACAAAAATACTTCGGGGAGTAAGGAAAGAAGTCTGTTCACGCGACATCACGATAAACAATCCACTACTCACGCCAGTGGACTGTTTTTGTTGCGACACTGCTCACCTTTGTGTTTTCCAAATCAGAACGTGTCTCTCAAAATCGTCGTAGCTTATTCCCAAACAGACCCGTGGTCGTCATCTAATCTGTCTATCCACAGTATAATCATAAATCCACTGTCTTCCGAACTATATCTTCGAGATTGGCCTTCCTTTATTGGTCTCCTGTTTTACTCATACGGCATTTATGTCCAGCGACATTCTTTCTCGTAACCGTTTTATGAGCAATCTCATCCTTTCATTTCTCGTATTCCTCATCCATCTTGCTGACAGATGAGTTCCTCGCTAAGAGACCATCCCATCTATCCTGAGAGACTTCTCTTGTGCCGTGGATAAGGCAGCAGAATTGTGTCGCGGTTACTTGCCGACTATCAATTCTTCTGTGACATCACTCGGACGCTAGCACTGTGTGAGCACTTCTCATTTATACGCAGTTATGTAATGTGACACGACAGCGTTAGCGCCTTCGTAGCGCAGTCGGAAGAACGGCAGCGCCTTTGGGTGTGAATCCAGTCTAGGATCGAGGTACACTTAAGGACTTTACAGCTGAAGGTGTGTTAGCAACGCTCATGCAGGGGGTGGTGGGGGAGAAGGTTTTCTTTCCAGCAAAACAAACTGATATATTACACAGTCTGAGTTGTACAATATTTGTCGCGACTTCATTCTAATAATATTTTGAAAGTGCAAAATCATAACTCAAATGGCGTTTTAGAGCAAATTCAATAGGATGTTATCATGAAGCATACTTTATGTATTTGGAAGTTGAGCAGAATTCAAATGTTTCAAATCAGTAATACAGTTGATGTTTTTTTTTTAACTCTAATTACAGTGCCCCATTTTTAATAAACCATCAATTTGCACGGACAGGATTGTTTTTCATTCCTCTTACATCTGTGCACACATTTCTTCAGATGATGAAATTATAAATTGCTTTGATAACGTCTCAAAGTAAATTTTACAAATCGAAGAGTAAGTTGGTCAGTCTCATACGGAAATTCGTAGAAACTTTTCTTCCCGGTTTTTATCCCAACATACGACGCAGTACCCTGGACTGGAGCCATAAATTCTGTTTTGAACAACACAACCCAAAAAAGCAAAGTTTAAAGATGAATATGGGAACTGTACTCATTGCTTTCAAAGCTTTTAGAGGACACAAGGCAATGTGTTATCGTGTCAAATTCATACCACGAAGTTCATTCGAATCTGTATTGAACTTTGCTACTCAGAACTTCATAACATTTTCTTCACTTAAAAAGCTCAATAAATTCAACAAACAGAAAATGAAAATCCGAAATGCAATTTATTTGGATACTTTACAACAAACAGAGAGCTTCAAAATGCTGCTCTTGAATAATTTATAAATAGACAAAATGTCAAGATGCAATATTTCCACTCAAAACTAGAAGAATTGGAGAAAGTTTAGAGAAAAAAATTGGAGAAAAATCCACTGCACATCTAGTACTGGCAGCAATTTTATGAGTTGAGATAAAGGCAGTCCTCAGCCTTTCGGTTCATTAGTGAAAAATCTATTTTAACATAATGTTTGAACAATATTTGAACGTCAATTAAAAAAAAAAAAGCAGGCGTTTATTTGTGCTGTATTTGTTATGACTGAAACTACTTAGCCGTGGCTTTCCAAATATTTGTCTACAAGCGAACGCCTATTTAGTCCACCCTGTGGTTCGATAACTTTAAAGTAACACATGGGATTCATCAAGGCTTACAAGTAAACAGAGCTGCAGTCCAATCAGAATGATTCACGGCTCGAGCAAGTTTGAATGTGGCAACGAATGAAGAACGTCTGGCAAGCTGGCGCGCGATGTCACATGCACTAATTGTCCGCCTGGGATTACTATGTCAACCTATCTCTCGGTTTACTTCATATGGAGATTTATGTTCGCTGTGCCGAACTCTCGACCATCTCCCATCTTTCTGCTCCTTGACTTTTGCCAGAGGCTATCAGCTTCTAATTACAGGTTAAAACCGGTCGTCTATACTCAGTAGCAAAGCTGGCCGGCTAGTGTGACCTTATAAAGTAAACGCTTGATGTATACTGTTCACAGGAGCTCTTCTGTGTTAGTTAACGACACACGACTTATAATGCAGGCTTCAAGTAACCCAGTTTCTGCCTTCCAAAGAAAAACAAAACAGACTAACTGAATAGAAATACTGCATACATTTGCTTGTTTTCAATAAGCAGCGCCATTACTGAATTTCATTTCCAATTATTTCTATCCAATCAAACTTGTTGACGTATGTAACGCGACTAAATATAGAGTGAAATATATCCTGTTTCCTTGTAGTAGCTGTAAACATGATAAGCCGAGATATGACGTCCTTGTATTGTTTATGCTTGGATCATTGTCTGTTGCTGCACATTTGTACCACTTAATACGCATGCGTGCCGTTTTTCCCTATTCTAAGCATTAACATTTTCAGTATTGATTAATTTTCATCTTTTTATACCGTGTTTATTTGATTAAATGAATATAGTATTTGCGAAACAACACGAACTGTTTAAAAATCTATTTGAAGTATTTTCAAAATCGTGCGATTAAAACAAAAATGAGACTTGTGCCAACAAGAAATTATTGTTTTTTCCTCACTTATGAACACCCGAAAATACTGAAATATTCATAGCACCTGTCACTTTTTGTACTCAGTTAGGCTATCAACATTAATTATTAAATGCTTGCATAATATTCCAACTGTAAATGCCACTACACTGACGGCGTTGCATATCAGTGACAGCAGCAGCTCGTGTAATAACGTCCTTGTAGATTGGTAAAGCGGCTCCTTTCAGATACGGCTTTAAATAACTTTGAGTTAACTGGCACGTCCGCGTTTTCTCTTTCATTCGTGAGCGCGCGCGCACACACACACATGCAATTATATCTAAAGGAGAGTTCCATATCTAATTCAGTGTTACGCAATCACGGAATTCACATCAAAATCTAATATTATTTTTCCAATTTTGTTAAAAATGTCAAACTTGACGTGTGTTTCTTATCATGACGCCATTTTGAATTATATCGTGTTCTAATTAGAAAGGCCTTTAACTTTCTGGTTTCAAGATTAACGGATTGTTGAGCATTAGAACAGATCGATATGCAGCTGCAACAGAGACGCCGCCCGAGACTTTGCTGTCTGTTAAGTATTCGGTTTGTTTCTAAACAAAAGACGGAATCGATTATTCAAATTGCTTTTCGATATTTTGCTAAGTAATGGCTTCCGGGACATTGTCACATCTCCAGACTTGTTTTCACTCCGTCTCATATTTGTCTTCTAAACTTTTTTTTTTTAATCCTCAAGAGATGAAAAATTGCGTCATAAATAACAGATATGTATCGAAACAATAAATCGCACACACACACATGCGTACTTTGAAATTTACATGTTCCGACCATCAATTTAAAAGTGGTGAAATTTTGTTGTCTATATTTTCAATGAAGCCACCTGGTTGCAATTTTATTAGAATTTCTCCAATATTCCCAAGGTACGTTGTTATGCATTTATCCCATTTCGCATAAATGACATTGAAGAAAGAATGGGAGTTGTCTTTTTCTGCATGTAGGCAAACATGTGGTGATAATCTCAACTCAGCCACGCTCTACATTACAAAATTAGGGGTATTTTCTCCCTCTCCCGAGAATATCCCGCGCAGTTTCTCCCAGCAGGAACCATTATCCAGGCCAGAGTGCATAGTTAGCGTGCATCGAACTCAGTGGCCACGCGGCAAGAGCACAGAAGAACCCCTCGTTATCTAGTCCTCATCAGATGTTCCCTGTCCCTCGGGCACACAGCGATAACTGGCGTCCATGTGGGTGAGTTATCTGACTCATGTTGTTCTCCACCCTCCCACATTCATTCTTATTCTATTGTCGCTTGCCACATTGAGCGGAAGTGATTCATTATTCGTCCAGATTTCGCGGCGGTCTAAGACGTAGAGTGAAAATGGATTCCCATGAAATTGCAATTAAAAAAAAAAAAAACGGAACAAGAAACAAAGTGTTGCAATTAACACTGATTTTAAGGTTTTTGATTATTACTAAATATATGAAGAGCCAAAGGCTTTAATTCGGCGACATAAAATTATTTAAATTAAGGGATATTACATCCCATATTGTTTCACAGCCTAAAAAGAAACTCAGAGTAGTTTCTTTTTCGGCTGTGAAACAGTATGGACTCGCCGAACTTTATATAGTTTCTATATATTCGGCATGAAACTCTTTGAGTTTCTTTTTCGGCTGTGAAACAATATGGGATATATCCCTTAATTTAAATAGTTTTATATTATATTATTATGATGTTACTCATTGATTTTGAAAATAAAGATGAAGATTGATTTTGAAGATAAAGGAGAAGTCTGTAATAAATTATTTTCCTTCTAAAATCATGAATTTTGAACTATTTTGCCGATTAAGGTTTTGAAATAAAGAAGGATTTGTACAACAAAATAACCCTTGTGGAACAAAGTATTAAGATTATACTCATCAAAGAGGAAAATGAGAGAGAGAGAAAGTTATTATAGACGGGGATAATAAAACATTCACTTTCATGTGGTGGAAAACATCAATGGCAAAATCATATAGTAGAAAGTGGCAATAAATGGATGTGTAATGATTTTTATTTTTTTATTTTTTATTTTTTTATTTTTTATTTTTTATTATTTTTTTTTTAAGATTGCAGTTAACTGGAAATTGTAGAGGATCGTACAATTTCCAGTTAATTGGCTCAACACTGGAATGGAAATTGACTAAATGAAACTAACGAATGCCAGATATTTAAGCCCATAATTTTTGAACTTCTAACATTTGGAAATGTCTGAGTATTTTATATAAAAACTTTAAAATTAAATATAATTTAAGATTTCCGAGCATGGAGTTGTATTTATTTATTTATTTTAAATAACGTACTCAAGACCATTAGTACTATAGTACATTTACGTTCATTACCTTGGATGGACTCAACGCTGGATGCTCCAGACCAAAACATACGACTTTTTCAAGCCACCTTCTGACCTCTGATAAGCAGGATGATAACCTCCAACATAAAGACATTCACAAAACATCCCTGTCTGTCATGGGAGAATTGAATCCACATCCTGTTGGTAGGAGAGTGGGAACTCGGTTATTCTGCAAAGAGGCCGCCACTTTGCTAACTAAATACAATTATTTGATTTAGAAGATTTTGTTAAAAGTATACTTTGAATTTAGAAATATGCATAATTTCGGAAATCAGTATATGCAACAGACAATCTGATTCTAAGACATAAATGGCAAAATCTGATTCTTAGAATTTCTTAATGGAAATTATTTCTCCAGATATCGGTATCTGAAATTAAGAAACTTCGCTAATACCATAATATTACATTTTCTTGATAACATTGTTTAATGTTTTTCCTTTATCTTAAAATAGTAATAAGAAATTGACAAAATTATTATTAAATTACTTTGATGTTAATGATCAGTAAAAATTAGGACCGGTACTCATTCTTTGCTAACAGAAAACTTGAAAATTAAACCGATATGAAAATAAAACTAAAATAATAATAATAATATTTTTGCCTTATAGTATGACAATGTTTTCAGAATAAGAACAGCGAGTTAAGAATATAACACATAATTTATTACGCATAAATTTATTTTACAAATAATATAACAATAAGTAAAACATATGAGATAATTTTAATACAAATTTATATCGCAAACATAAGTTTTATAAAGCAAATATCTTAACAATGGACGTAATGAAAAATGCAAATTTCATTAAATAACTAAGCTTATTTGCATACTAAGTGAATGCGAAAGCTATTACGGAATGCCACAAAATTCTAAATATACTACATCACTGATAATCAAGGTGCCGGTACGATGTACCGTTATGTGTCCCCCCCCCCCATCAACTGTGAATGATGATCGAAATGGCTTCCAAAACTTATTTCCGAACTCCTGGTGTCGACCCTGACTGCACTGAACGTGTAGCTGCAACGATAAAACTACTCATATTCTCCCCAAGCGTTTCCTCGCACTAGGAACATTGGACTTCACACCATAAAAGACGCGCATGAGACGAACAGAGAAAACAATATAGCAGCAAGAGATTGGAAACCTCTGGCTATTTGTTTGTGGCTCTTATATCATCATTCTTTCTTCTTTTTTTTTCTTCTATTACGCAATTTATTTCATGAGCTTTCGTAACTTAAACCGTAATGACGATGTCCTTTGTCTGGAAGAACGAACCTTGGCCTGAATGTGAAGAACTTTTATAAGGGCTCTTCAAATGAAGGTGAGTTATCCCCTCTTAAAAACGGAAGTACCCGCGTTTTCAATACTGCAAGCAAGCAGTCAAATCGATCTCCTGAACATGTATCTATTATTATTATTGTTATTCGCAACACTTCAATTTTGCAAACTTATTGTTAGTTTTAGTAACCCTAATAATATGTTGGGCATCCCTAGATATGCGAATTTCTAAAATCGGTAAGAAGTCCGTAATGCAGAAGGTCAGATGACTGTGATTTGTTTGGGTTGAATTTAACTTCAGTGTTACGGAATGGTGAGCAGTACCGTCGACAGGGTGTAGCAAACCTGCCTCACGGCGCGACTTAATAAGGACGCTAGTTCAGCCATATTGCGGTAGGCGCCGTCAGCGTAGCAAGTGCGGAAAGAAGTTTTTCCAAGCTTGAACTGATTAAAAATTATTTGCGAAGCAATGACCCAAGAAAGATTGGTTGGTCCAGCAACTATATCGATAGAGGCGGACATTGCTTATAATTTAAATTTAGAAGAGCTTATAAACAGTTTTATTGTGCGATATCCCCGTAAAGCAACATTTAATTAATATTATTATGTAATCGTTTCGCATTAATGTTTTTCTTGTAATAAAAACAAAATAGCAATTGGAGATTTTCTTATATTTTTATCTCATAATCCATCAGGGGCGATATTTAATTGTTTGCCTCAGGGCGCGATCTAATCTGGCGACGGCCTTAATGGTGAGACATTCCCAATGCATAATACTGTGACAGATAAATCAGTGGATGTGCATATAAGCACAAAGCAGTCCAGTGGTCTTTAAGAATTAGCTCTTTCCTAAGTTTTACGTGGCTTGTCCTTGAGTTAATGGACCACAAGTAAAGAACGGGGGGGGAGGATTACTGAATTAGTAGAAAAGAGGAGGAGGAAAAGGACAATTGAATAAACATGAATCTTGGCCATATCTTTATATAATATTACTGATTTAAAAAAAAAGATGATAAATTAATAAAAAAATACGCAAATTATGGATGAGAATAAGAGAGAGATAGACAGAAAGAGAAAAGAAATTCTGAAAAGCTCCTGAATAAGTAAAATTAGATTAAAA
Source organism: Typopeltis vanoorti (assembly GCF_054136105.1). NCBI lineage: Eukaryota > Metazoa > Arthropoda > Arachnida > Uropygi > Thelyphonidae > Typopeltis > Typopeltis vanoorti. The sequence goes on from NC_143568.1 coordinate 48,791,934, forward strand.
AAAAAACAAAAAAACATTGCATGTAGTAAATAGGACAAGCGGAAATAAAACATATATAAAGGGAAATAGAAGACATGCGCGGGGACCATCGGGACTAGTGATCGAATTGATAAGAAGAAGAAAGTAGACCAGTTGTGAAATGTGTTCATGGGAAAAGGAGACTTTACCAACAGACTAGAAGAAAAATGTCTCTTAAACCTCCGCTGTATAAACAGAAAAGCACACCGTGGAATGTTAAGAAAACACTGCGTTCATATGGGAAAAGAACTACAAATGTTATTTATATTGCGAAACAGAAACCAAGAAAAGTACGGGAAATACAGAAGAAAATTGTCATTCTTTATGAGCCTTGAACAGGCAGACACGCGATCCTTAAATTTGTTATATTGAACATAAAGGAAAGAAAGTTAGATTACATAAATTTCCAAGTACAGAACAAATATTAATATATATATATATATATATATATATATATATATATATATATATATATACAGGGTGTTCGGGATAAATTTGACATATTTATGATTAATTATATTTTTCCGTAAGTTACATGTATTAACACACACTTCTCTTCATTTAAAAGTTTGGACCCTTCTTCATTCATATACAAGATGTCAGAAAGGATGGATAGCTGGAACCCACCTGAATCATGGAAGAGAATAACTTGTATCATGATGATTCGTGCCCGCCATCAAAATAAGGATATTACGACTGCTGCCCAATGCTCCCTGAATACAGTAAAAACAATCAGGCATGAACTAGAGACTTGCAATGGTGACTACGAGGATGTAGCAAGAAGAAAGATCCCTAGCAGACGATCTGATTGCGTTCGTACAGCAGAATTCCTCGCAAATCTGCAGGAACAGGTGTTGAAGAACCCTGGCATTGGAATTCGGGCTTTGTTCGTGGAGTTGCTAACTGTAGTCAAGCCCTGGATAACAAGGGTAGCCAATGGTAGGCCGTATGTATGGCAGCAGGATTCGGCCCCTTGCCACACCTCTGGGAAAAGTCAAAAATGGTTGTCTGAAAATTTCTACGACTTCACCAGTCCAAATGTTTGGCCTCCAAACTCCCCAGACCTTAACCCCATGGATTATTTTGTATGGGGCGCAGTTGAAAAAGACACCAATCGCACTTCCAGTAATACAAAAGCCCAGTTAATGGATAAAATTAAAACAGTTTTTGCGGCCCTTCCCAGGGAGACTGTAGCATCAACTTGTTCGAGGTTCCGAAGCAGAATTGAAGCTGTGATCGATGCTAATGGTGGTTATTTTGAGTAAATCTTGTTGATAGTATTGTAATTAACTCTGCCTGTAATGTTTTTTTGTCAATTCATTAAATTTAATAGATACAAAGAAGATTTTCTTTTTCCTTACGAAACTGTCAAATTTATCCCGAACACCCTGTATATATATATATATATATATTCGTTAGTTTGCAGAAGAAACGTAACTAAATGCAGGTTTGATTATTAGTATTACGTGACACGTCCAAGGACTCCTTATAATAATAGGCTTAGTAACAAATAATAAGATTTATGCAAGAAGCTGCAAAGCAATGTTGAGAGCCTTGACTGGGAAAACTGCGAATATCATCAGCGTTGTTTTTTTTTTTTAAATCAGAATCTGGAAATGGGAGACTCTAGATGCATCTTCGAGAATTCTAAAATACTTTCTCATTTTGTAGGTTGAGTAATATTTATTAGGAAAATTAATATTTATATAAATGAAGATAAAACTTAATTTGTTTTAAAATTTTTATTTGTTGAAATAGTAGCCTATGAATCAATGAATTCTAAATCATAGTGTACATACAGCTGTGAGCACAAGTTAGCACTGGTATCATAACATTTATTATTGTAGCCGTGTTTGTTTTTGAAGAATGCGTATTTCTAATATCACGGTTTGTTATAAGAATCGCTTAGTTTACGCAGGGCTACAAATTGAAACTTCTTACTGCGCCTTCAGATCTGAAAGACTTGGTCGGATGCGAAAATATTGCCGTTTTGTAGCAGAACTCCGTTGAGATTCTATTTGAACAACGTCCACTAGCTTTGGTGACACACTTTTGTGTCTGAACTAGTTGAAAGTCCAGAAATGCCGCCGCAATATACACCGAGTAAAAGCTCTAATTTGCTTTGAATGAATTGTTGCGGTACACGGCTCTCTTTCGGCTGGAAAGGTCATCACTTATATTGACATCATATTCCTAATCAAATCTTTATTCAGCAATTCTAGTGGTGAATATACTCGCAGGTAAATTTGGTGTGAATGAACTCGCAAACCTTAAAACTGACTTCAATAGGGAATGCCCTTCTCTGTCCACGTTTCTGTTCCCAATAGGGAACATCTTTTATTCATATTTGCATCGCAAAAGAAAGGGCTTTTTATTACTGTTGGTCCATTTCCTAAGTCGTTACATGTGACAAAGTTCGTGGTGTTCATCAGTGACGCAACCGGGGGGGGGGACAAGGGAACCCTGCACCCCAAAAGAAAAAGGAAAAAAAAAACACTAGAAAATTTTCCAAAAATCTTTTCCTAATTAAAATTCACTTTTTTTTTATTTTATTTATATCGTGTCGTGTCTTCTATTTCTATACTACTTATGAATTAGCGGTCACATAAGGTGGGAACGCCCAATAGCTCTCGGGAATCAATGCTACTGTGAACACAAGGCGAACGAAGTAGTGCTAGGGAGGACCGAGGTCTACTTCGTTTGCCCGAGCCGGGACAGAGGAGATCACCGGTATCATGTATTGGCGATCACTGCAGTTGCTCAGTCATAGGTCGTATGCAATGTGTAGTGTGTATTCTCGAATCGTCTTCTCAACTCCCCCCCCCCCCCCTTCAAGATTAAATCCTGAGTGTGCCACTGGTGCTCATGGCTTCTTTTGAGCTTCTGTAGTTTAGCCAGTATTTTGACAAATTCTGCTTTGTAGCAGAATTTTCCTCCTCATTTTTCACCACTAAAACATCACAGATATAACAATGTGTCTGGACTATTTATACAAGCTGTTGATGACATAATATGTAACTGAAAATTTAATTCAAAATCAAACAAAGGACTGCTTTCAAACAGAAGACACACTCACGCCAAACTAGTAGTGTTTCGACCATTTTTATACTTACACCAACAGTTCGTTTTGATTATCTCAAATGTTCTCTCGCGAGCGTGTTAGGTGCTTGAATTACTAAATAGTAGCCAAACCTTTCCAATTCCCATCAACAATGTAAGCCTATGCTATTTATGAATTCACGAAGGAAAAATAAGTCCCTGATGAAAACGAAAGGCTTGGCTTTTAGTTTTCTTAATAAAAGAAGTTTGTAGCTTTCAAACAGAATAAATTAGGAAGAAAACTATTGATTTACACGTGTATTTATTATTACTGTTTTTAATAGCGATATATACCAAGTCCATTACGATAACTCGAGGAAGGCGAAGGAAAGACCTACCTTTTACTTTTACCCGAATTATTTCCCCGAACATTTTTGTCTTTGGAGGCGATAAAATTATTGCAGCTCCTTATGCTTGAGAGGATAACGCAGAAAGTTGATACTTAAAAGATTAATATTTTTTTTTATTTAAGAAAGGAGATATTAGAGAGGATGAATGAAAAGACTTCTTGAAAAGGAAGCGAGATTCTGAGAGAGTAATTACTTAAGAAAGTTAGTGCAGCTGTAGACTTATATAAGAATGGTGTATATACTGGGAAAACAGTTAATATGAACGGATGGATTTGCGCAGTTTGAAAGGAAATGACGTCACAAAGCATGTCTCTGACTGTTAATTTCGCCTTTGCACACGAAATTTAAAAATAAAAAAAAGTCTGATTTCCGGGATTGGAGCAGAGAAACTTTTGTTGATGACTTAATTCATCACGAGGAGAGAATCGAGAAAAATTTAAGCTTTTACAAGAACATTAAGAAAATACCAAAGATAGCCTAAAATGGAATTTAAAGAAACATTTTAAGATTTCGGTGGTGTATTTCTTTTACATCTACTCGAATATTGAGTTTTATTGTAGGATCCACACCAGCGCTTTTGATCATACAGATGTGTGTGTGTGCGTGCGTTCCATATCGTTTCGAATTCATTTTCATTTGCTTATTTATTGTGAACCTTTTTTTTTTAAGTCAGAACATGCGTTGAAGGAATAAAACAGCAACGAGTTAAAGCGCGCACATGAGAATAAAAGATTGTAGTTGAAAATTGCATAAAGAAGTCTAAAATAAAATCAGATTTTCTAATTAAGTTCGCGAATGCAAGCAGAACTAAAATTAAAAAAAAAAATTGACTAATCCTACGAAGCAGCACTAATTATTAAAATATTGAAGCATTATGAAAATTAAAATTCCTTCAAGTGCGATGAACCTGACGTGGAGAATATTGAAAATAAGAAAAATAATCGAAAAAAAAAGAGTACGAGAATTTGAATTGAATTAGTCAAATCTGATTGAATTATGCTTTTTGATTAGTAAATAAGAGAAAAATGTCATGGAATCTGAACGACAAAATTAAAAATAATCCGGAAAACTAAAAAGGACGTAATAACGTCGCAGGTATATTACTTTTAATTAGTCCACGGATCGAACACACTCGTAATCAAAGTTGGAATGACACCATAGACACGCGGAATGACATTTTTAAAACAGAGCAACCGAAATGCAATATTTTCGAATAATCAGAAAATATTGCATAAAATGAGTTGTTTATGTTTTTGTGGGACTGGCAGGGGAACGTGACGGTGAAAAAAATCAGGAGCAAAAAATGCGAATTGGGTTTAATTATATTTGGGAAGAGTTGTTTTCAGTTGTTTTTTACATTGTGGTACACCAGAGATTAATGCTTTTATTAATTAAAAATTAATGAAATACAATATGAGACGAAAATAAAACTAAGACCTTAAGTAATAATTAATAATAAAAATTAAAGCAAAGGCTCGCGTAATGAAAAATACTTTTTATCGTCGAGTTGGCTTTAGGTGTATAACATGGCGGATCAAATCCCTTTTTATAACTGAAGGAAAGTTAATAATCAATGTCTTCAGTTATGATTGGAAAAATATTTAAAATAATAGTTTCGGGAGTTTCAAAAGTGTTTTCATATGAACACTCCATGAAATCGACAGTCCTTACTTGGAAAAAGTTGTTTGGAGATTCCTTTATTTTGTATGTTGCACATTCGGGAAGATCACAAACAAGAAACGAAATCAGTGACGCAGTCTTACTACCAGTTCAGTGATCCCCGGTGAATTCAATATACAAACGCTCGGATAACTATGAATATGAAACTAAAGCCCTGGGCCTGTTCGCGGAAAGATCTGCGCTTTCATCGTACGATTCTAAGTTTGCAACTTTCGTGATCAAGTTAGGGTAGAAGACAAGCTTTTTGAAGACTTGTTCTAGACATTCTGCACGTTGCCTTCCATCAGTGATGAATGTGTAATTTATTGTAGTAGTCGCTTCCAAAATCTTCATTTTTGATAAAGAATATCTTCACTAATCACCTCCTCATATTAGAATTTCGAAACATGGCGGCACACAAACTGAAAACTATGAATCGTTTTACCAAGAAGAGAATCATTTCATGCGCTGAGTAGGATAACATGTCTACTCTCCAACCAATAGTTTGTGGGTTCGAACCCAAAACCTATTGGCATGGATAGTTGTAAAAGCCTGCTCTGGATGAGATAGCTCCTTGAGTTTTATTAGTCTTGCCTGTTTTAATAATAATAATAATACGTTATTTCCATATACCAGCTAATATAATAATCCTGTAGTAATTAGAACTTATAGGTCATATTATATATTAAACTACGCATTTATGGAATTGACTATAGACTTATCGCCTTGTGTATTACGTGGTTAATGTATTAAGAAGAAATGAGTGAAGAGTAGTAGTACCATCAGCACGGATGTGAAAGAATATTTTGCAGCTGAATATTGCGCTAACTGAAAATGTAATTATTAAATGTAAGAAGAATAGCATTGGGTGGAATCTATTCAGGGAGCTGCCGTTGTGTAATGATCAATCAAATATTGCTTTAAAATAAAATCGAGATGTTGCAAAAACGTGCCCTTTATTTGAAATGAACTGAATCGTCTTATAATCTCTGCCTACGCGTTAGGCTTTACCGAAACGAATAAGGAATATGCTTACAAAATGAAAGATTACTGTGATCTCGTTACAATATAAAATAGAACAGGAAGCCAAAAGGCATTAAGTTATAAACCGAAAACATTAAGTCCTCTGGATGAACAGTTTTATTGGAATTTGGTATTTTAATACTTCTTATGATCTGTAGAGTTATCTCAATTATGTTTTCCATCAAACCATTTGCAGATACACAATTTTACATTACGTTTAAAATTATCAAATTAATAACTGTATTCATTGTGCCTAAATGGAATTTAATGAAAATTGTTAAGATGCAGCTTAAAAGTTCAGTTGGTTGAATATTTTTTGATATTTTTATTGGCAAAAAGTTGGAAATGATAAAAATAATTATTTTCTAGCTGGGATGGAATTTAATGATACTCGGAATCTTTATTAAAGGTTTTCGTCTCGATTTTGTCATTCTGTAGTTTTAGTAACAAAATCAGGAACAAACAAGATTATGTTTACAATACATATGCCAAAAGCAGCTCTCGGTTCAACTGTAGTGATCAGGTCAGGAAAGTCGTTAATATACAAGAATGAGTTAAAAAAATAAAAAATGAGATAAAAAAATGAGATAAACCCTTTTTATGATTGTCGTCGATCTTTTTCACACTTGTTAACTTCTCACTTCACCTATATTGAATATTACTTATAAAGAATAGTGCCGTCCCAACATCGCATTTTATCGCCCAGCTAATGATTGCCTTTTATTCTCAACAAAAACTTTCCAGATGTTTGGTTTTCAACCAAACCACTTCGAGATGTAATACTAATCAGCATATTTCCAGATATTTCTTTCTTTCTTTTCTTATTTTTATGATATACTATAAATATAGCAAAATATTCGTATTGTAGTCTAAAGCAATAATAGGTGGCATAAAACATGGCTCATCCAATAAACAATCAATTGGCATTTTGACCTCCGTCCCCTAGAATTACGGCTACTTCATTACTTCTTCAATAATCAGATGTTACTAACATTGCAGCAAATAGCGTTATTAAGGTGACTTCGTGAAATTATCTGAGGATTTATGCATGTGTGTGTGTGCTCGCTATTCGCTGAACATATTATACGAAAAATGCGTGTGTTCGCTCGATCAGCCGTTTTCATGCAAGTGTCGCTTTCGGGACCTCTCTTGGTATGTGCGTGTCTCACATAGTTGCGCTCTTTAAACGTGGCTTGGATTTTGAATGAGCTCTCCAGCGGCGTATTGAATCTTTGTATTATTCTATCTCATAAACGATCCACTTACCAACGACAAAATTAAACACGAAAAAGAAAAGGAAAAATTCTTTATTATCAAACTACATATTCTCTGATATAAACAAACAAACAAAAACTGAACAAAACTGGAGGCAATGTGATGGGATTGAAAGTTTTGGATCCAAACATAGTTCACGGTCTTTCCTTGCCATGGGTGGTAATGCAGAGTTCGGTTGTATGTCTAATAATTAATAATAAGCAGCTCATAAGGCCCTTAAGGCCCACAATCTTGCAAGTATCCGTGGCTTTAGTGAAGATAATTTTAGAATAAGATTTTATGGCTAAATATATATATTTTTGTAAATTGTTTCCCCTGGCCAAGTTGCCGTACGCAGAAAAACAGAATTTCCTGGAGAAAACTCGTCCATATGAGACTGACTAACTCGCCTTCAACTGAAGAGCCATGATGAGCCAAGATTCTTCTCGTCCCAAACTGGATTTGAACCTCTTTCTATCCAAAGGGCATCGAAACGACCGAGCCAGGGAAACTGGTAATAGATCTAGCTAGACAACTTTGTATAGCAGACAGACAAATATTCCTCCTTATACATAAGATAATTATCTCATTAGCTTATTCGGTAAAAGCCACTAATTGTATCACGCAAACGCTGCGAGTTGGAATCCTGAGTAAGACACGAATATTTGTGAAAATCATGATCTGAACAAGCTTGCAGCTACTTCATTTTAAGAAATCTTTCCTTAAAAACCTCAAATCCAACTTTCACGGCGTGGGAAGCGGTAGCAATCAAAAGTAGACGGGAAATATTTTGCACATCGGAAAATTAAGTGGGTCGTTGGGCCCTTACAGTAGTTGTGATGACCCCTTCCAGAACCTTGGAAGGATCGCCTGATTGTATACTCTGACCCACCAATGAAAATGGAGATTAAGGGAGAAAATTTTTTCTAGTGAATCCAGTCGACCTTCCAGCGCCAAATGAAGTCCTTCGAATTCTTTTAATGAAATAATAAATATAAAACAAGAAGCAAAATACACAATTTTAATTTCTACAACAGGCTTTTCTGCGTTGACAACTATTTACAATTACTTACCGAAGGTGAGAAAGATGGGATATTAAATTGACTTCGATTTAAAGTTAACACCTTTTTAGTTTACAAAGGTACAAAGCTTCTAATAAATCTGTTTGAAGAACACGTGAGACAAAACAGAATTAGAACGTCGGCCAACCCTCTGTGGATTATTCTTCGACATTCTTGAAGTCCATATGGACTGCAGAATGTGGTCGAATGATTTCGCGTACAAGCTCCGTTCTTTTATTATTATTTTTTACGAATCCAACATACATAATACGTTGCTTCATAGCTTTAATTGCTTCTGCCGAAATTCCGAAACAATCCAACCAAACATGAATGGAGTGGCACGTGCAGAAGGTATAATTAGAGGTTCAAGATAGCAATGATATCCCTAATGGCGAGGTCGCTATTATTAAATGATACGATTGGAGATATAGTATTAGTCAGAAGTGGCGAATATTAAGCACACTACTTAACACGTACGTATTTCAGTCTCGTATATATCCAGAGAGCTTACTAGCTTAAAGCTCTACAAGGAAACCACGCATACTCGAGATAAATAGCTGAAATCAAGCCCATTCTGCTTACCATATATGAACACTCAAGCACTAAAGGTTTGCTTCGAAACTTATCAATAGATAACACAAATACGTGAATAAATTACAGTATTTTGCTTGGTATAAAAGCAAGATAACGAAACTGAAAGAATAAAACTACCTATGTAATAAATATCAAATGTTTTCACGAGGAAAAATAATTGAAATTGCCAAATATTTTAGAATATATTTTAGGGCTAGAATAGTAGGTCTAAATCACACTCGCAGATTCAGGTAAAATAAATATTTAGGAAATTTCGAACGCACAATCACGAACACCGGAATTAATACAGGACAGAGTGATTTAGATTTGTTTACAGAAAGATTAGCAGTTGAAACCGAAACGAATTAAAAAAATCAGAAATATTACAAATTAAAAAAGTATGTAAATATCTGATCAATTAAGATATTCCTTTACATAATAGTGAGATAGATGTTAAAGATGAATTCCCAAACTTTGTTCGTCCAACAATCAAATCCAGTTGAAGACAATCGAAGGCAAAAGAAAAAAAAATCAAAAGCATGAGGTCATACCAAACAATAATATCAGATGTAACCGACTCAAATAATTAAATGGACACACAACTGGAAAACTCCGGGAGTGATGGTTTCGTTATAAACAATTGACATTCTCCAGGTGAGCTAATCAAGCACGTGTATTACATAATATAGGACACAACCCGAAGCCAGACATAAAGATACGAAAACAATGCACAAAAAATTCAGCAAGCTATAAGACGTCCACCAAGAGGGAAAATATTAACATCTCGTGATCACAATCTATGCTCATGTGAAGCAGAAAAGTATAATCAAAGAGTAGCAAAGGATCACATGGGATGAAGATAATACCTGACTGAATGATAAAAGCAAATGCAAAGATAACAGGAACTGTCTCATACTTTGACGCAATGCTTATGCTTTGCTAGGTTATTAAAGTGGTTCAAATATATGAAATAAATCCCTATAAGAATGTTTTCGTCTTCATGAACATGCCATCATAAGTTAGCAACAGGCTGTTGCCAAAATGTCGTGACGGACGTCGTTTACTGATGATGAAGCGTGGACCACAACTACGAGTCTCTTTTCTAAAGTAGCGATTTAAAAATCAATTACGAGGTCCAAACGGTTTTGTTTATACTCTTTCGTGAGATTTTAGAATTTTGCTCAAGCCTTAGGGAAGTGAAGTACATTGTGGATGCCATAATCGGCAGGGGTGGTCATGTTATTAAGAATGAGTGTACGGAGACTTTATCGGTGTGCTCTCGTTAAGTCTGTGTGGATGAACAGCCTTGATCGTCGGTGATATTTGTTCGACTTTTTGAACACATGAATCCACTTATATGCTTCGGTGTAGGGAAATACTGTCGACATACTGTGTAAGTCTTTGAATTTTTGCACCTTCCACACCTTCATCTCCCAAAAATGGAATTGTTTCGATTATTCAGTTCACATTGTGCGCATCCAATGCAGAGATAGATGCAGACTTCAGTTTTAGACTGGACAAGATTAAAGAAACATTGGGAATGCTTCTTTAATCGTGAACCATGTTGTCTTCCAGTTATGGTACATAAATACAGAATCAATCAAATATCACATGCAATTAATACACGGTGTACATAGCGAACGAACAATTTAAAACTGGAATTCAGCTACAGACCTTAAACTTCAAATCTTTAATGCGAACTTATGATTTTATATGGATTTTGGTTTTGACGAATGCAACGTATTTCATGTTAAAAGAATTGGGATCTGAAGATGTTTCGAACAGAGACAGATAATGGCCGAGTCAATAAAGGATTGTGATCCACACCTATGCATATTGGAGGAGTAAAGAAGCAAAGTTTATTAAAATGCTCAAGTAAGATGGCTTATTTAACTGATGTCTATTTAGGACAAAGAGAGTACTTGAAGTTAGCATCTAAACTATGATTTAAGATAAAAATTACACTTGATTTGTTTATCTTAACAACATACACAATAACAATAAACACCTTTCGGTGTTTGGCGGAATCAGAAGAAAACAGCGACAAACATGCATTGCAATGACAGCACACAGAAAAGCATTAAAGTCCCTCAAATCAAAAGAAAAATGAGTGATATCAAGCCTCAGTGTGACAAAAAAAATTCAGATTCCTTGAAAATAAATCTTCCATATGGAAAAAAGAAAATAAACAAAACAACAAAAAAAAAAACTGAATAGCATGAGGTTGTTGTCATAGGAATTATACGAGGATTTTAAAAGCTCTGCATGCCTATTGATAAACTAAAAATGTAATTATTTTTTCGTTTATGTACTTGATGAAGTTGTCACTTCAGCTGAATGCGCTTCATTGGTAATGATGGCATTTACTCACGAAATGGTTCTTTCAAATCAGGAAACAGATCGAACTCTGAAGAGCTCGTGCGGGATGAAAAAAGTACCCTCACCATACTTTTCCATAAGATCAGATACCCCACATGAAACACGTGGCTGGTCATTGCACGATATCCGACCTGAATCAGATTACTCCTCGAGTTTTGAATTCTTATTTCGTGGAAAAAAAAAAAAAAAACACTAGAACAGAAAACGAGCATTCGATGTTTTTAAAATGGATCTGACTTACAATTGACATAAAATTGGGAACTACTGCAACATTCCATTGGCCATTCATTTATGATGTGTAGAACTTTTGAAATAACCTTCGTAAAACAGTATTACACTTTACCACTGAAAAATTACTAATATGTCGCCATACAGCAAGCCAAAACTACAAGATTCATTGCAATGACAAATCCAAAACGAATTCCACAGGAAGCGTCCACATGATGTACATACACTCAATGCCGTTACAAAGATGGAACGAACGAGGAATCCCCTCCGCCGTGTTCAAAATCAAATATGTATTTCATGCAAAACTGCAGTGAATTATTTTTTTTTTTTTATGTGTGTTATTTTGCTTCAAATGTATTATGTTTGAATAAACTATGTCTATATAAAAATTAAAAGTTAAGAGATATTTTCTTGAAGTATAGGGATTAGATAATTATTTCTCATGCATTGATGTACGAATCAAGCGAAGGTATGAGGCTAGTGCCGAAGATAGTTCACCTGCGTCTTTTAAAGGATGAGAAACTTGCCACCTTCTACTGCGATGGGCTTACTTTGTAGGAGAAGAACTTTTGTATTATAAATGTAACGTTCTTTGCCTCCTAGACAGGATTCGAATCCAGGTCTCGACTTCGCAACAGAGGCAAAGATAACAAGAAATCACAGAGGTGCATACTTAAAAGATCCAATTATTATTGATAAGTATAGATGAAGTTTGACTCCAGAAACCATGTGACTTTTTTTTCTTTTTTGAATTCATCGAGGCTTTTTCTATTCATCTCTAATTGCCTTTATCCAAATACATTTAATGCTGTAACTCGCAAATGCAGTTTTGGAAAATCTCAAACTAACTTGTATAAGATCGTGCAATATTTATATTCACCATAGTTAGAGTGAAAACATATTGATTACACAATAGAACGTTGAAAATTACGTTGTTATAGCAGTGATGCAATCAACGGCGAAACATTGTGGGACAAATCAGTAAAACTATTCATGTAGACCTCATTACTGAATTCAAGGATCATTGCTAATTGGACCGAGGTTATACAATATCATTATTTCAGCAAATAGGAGAATGCATAAGCTAGTAACGAAATCATGATAACAAAGGCCGATATTAATTGTAGCAATATACATAATGAAGTTTCTCGACATGGATCTAAGTGATACTTCACTGGAATGAAGAATAAACGGCGAACAAGGGCGAGAGAGAATTAGCAAAAGTTCTACTTCTGCATATTAGAAAAACCTGCGATAAAAATCTTTTAAACAGTAAATTTTTAGTGTACATCCAGCTCTTTTATAACAAGAATCCAAACAGCAGGGAAAAATGTCGTTACCGTCAGTTTTCATTCTGCGTTCTTCGAGAAATGAAACAGTTAAAACACTTCCGAGGATGTTTATATAACATTAATTTTGTAACGCGAAATGAAAAGAATTAAACCAAATGAACCGTCGAAAACAAAAGCAGGGTAATATTTGCACGTGGGTCTCAGCGAGTGCAATTAAGAGAATATTGCGGGTGAAACGGTAAGTTTTTTTCATGTTAACTTTGTCAGTCAACAATCCGTGTTGTAATCGGCAAGTTCAGCTGCTGCTACATAATCCCCCCCCCCCCACCACCGCTGTATGACTGCCGATTCTACATTCTGTATAAAACATTTGTTCACGCTTCCCTCGTGCAGCAGTGTGTTTAGTCATCGGTCGGAAGTGTGTTGTCAAGTGAAACTAGTAACAGACGATTAAGCCATATTTCCAACATATTTTTATGCGATCTGAAGGCTCTGCTAATCTCTGCATGACCTTGTAATAATTTATAGTTTTTACGATTTCTCTTCACCCGAAGAATCCTCCCCCCCCTTTTTTTTCCCCCTTTGATCACATTTTCCAGCAGTTTACATTTTTGTGAAATTTCATGCTGTTGGCCTGATCGCTTGGCAGCGGCGTTGACGCCCTCGATTTAAAACTTTTAAATTCGTTAATATTGGCGTCATTAATGACCAACGGTCGATCGACGATTTCTCGTCATTAACACTTCTACTGTTATCACATAGTCTTCTGATCTTCTACCGCATTCAGGACCGTGTCCAAAGCATGTATGTGTTGTGTTTAGTACATTCTTTTGCAAGTTCCCTGGAAGTAACTTGCTGACTTTAGACTGATTATCTCACAACTATTGAACTAATCCATTGTCTACTCCTCGCAGAGGCGAATTGTTTGCATATGACAAAAGCTAGCTCGATGTTTTCTGTTTATCACACTATTTTCAGTCTATCTTCAGTTGAATGATGGCAACTGCTGCCAAGATATTTTTACTAGCCAGCCTACCATCATTCCTCATTTGCGTGTGCGTCACACGCGCATCACACGAACACATTTCCTGTTTCTAGAAGCAATCCACCACCTGTCACCTGTTTATCACTAATGTTGTTACCACATGTTGTTCGTCTGTGCTCTGATGTACTCGAAGCATAGTGATGTCGTCATATTTTGCCCGCTGAGTTAAAGGAGAGAGAGAGAGGCACGTGCGTATTAATGCGTATCTATGCATTCTGCAAACTTAATTTTATACTCAAGTCTCCGCAATGATATTTTTTGTGCTGATTAATTACTGAGTACAGTCTAATAGGAGATAGTATTTTTAGGGACCGTAAGCTACTGCATGAGTTGAGTGAGAATTATCTGGTGCAGATGGCATTCGTGCGCACGTGATTGCATTTTTCAGTAACCACTATGAATATTAAAATCTCATCTCGTGCTGCAATTGAATAATCGCAGCATGCAGGTCTGCGACAAACTTGTTTGAGATGTCTGCGTCCTAAAGTGTTACGAGTTCAGATTAAGACGTCGTGATTATAGATTTATATTCACGCGATTTGATTTCGCCGTTAAATGAACTGAATTCGGTAACAGTGGTGTGGGATTAGCACTTATTCTAAGTGACCGAGTTTGATATTTCTTTTCGGTGCATGGCAAGTAAATTCGGTGCATTTCCAACGAATCGATTTCCGTTTGGGTATGAAGTAACACCTGACAATTTTTTCCCAACAACTTTGTGGAATATGATTAAATGCGGTTTAAAGTGACTTAAGGAATAATGATTTAGGGTGTTTGTGGCAAGTGGCCCGGTGGTTAATAAGCGGGACAACTGAGTAAAACCTATTTGTAATGTGGAAATGTCAGGGTTGGCAGCATTAGTGACCTTCAATCTATAAGTTTGTTTGGGGAAACGATTGGAATCAAGTAGCTAATTGTTAGTCGAATAAACAGTGAAGTCAGTAGGAGCTACGGGTGCAAATAGCAATCAAATACTGCTCACAATGTTCTTTAAATCACCTTTCATTTACTAATTAAAGTGCGAGAATAGAATTGGGGAATAAAATCCTATAATAAACACATTCGACTTTTTGGTGGCATAAAAACACACTTCATATGCCAGATGGATACACGGTGAGTTTGTTTTCCCAGAGGAGATGCTCAGAGATTTACCACACGACACTGTTCTTATTGCGTATATACATACTAAAAGATCACGATTTTTTCTTCTGCGTCCTAAATGCAAAACCTAATTTAACGGACCTTGTTTTACCTTGTCGGATAATAAAATGCGAGTCATTTTTGTTACTGTGTAGAAAGTAAGTTACCTAATTCAATAACTAATAATTTCTTTAGGCTGTTTATCCTCATATAATTTTGGAACTGCTTCAAATTCTTTTGAAGCCTCTGCGATTGTGAAATTCTTCTTAAATGGACTTTGTGTGCCACGATATCATCTTATATAAATAATAGATAAAATTTATCTTTACTGATAACACAAAAGTGACGATATTTAACAAAAGATAACTAATAAGCAGCAAAATAAGGTTGAATACTAAAAGAATGGAACCAATTTAAGAATTTTAATTTTCTTGACTGATTGTAACACTGAAGAAACAAATCCAAAATATAAAATTAATAAATTTACAACAATTATTGATAGGTTTAATGATATTATATAAGAAGGTTCATGCAACAAAATACACGACTAATAATATTCGGTGTTTTAACTAAACCCGTTTTATTATATGAAAGCGAAACATTGATGTAAAAAAGGAGATAAAAACAAGGATTTCCGAAAAAAATAGTGAAAATACATGTCAGAAATTTTAATAGAAATAATGGATTCACCGTGTGAATACAATTCCAGTAAATAGACTTAAAGAAATACAAACAAAAGGAAAATGAAATAGAGACGGACCCTGAGAGAGAGAGACTGAATTGAAAAAAAAAAAAAAATTAAATTTTTACAAATCAGAGCCATTCAGCAAATTTCATTACACTCTGCTCATATCGCCGTCCTAGGCTTTTCGCCACAAATGTGGGGAGTCTTAAAATTTCACGAAACATTCATTAAGAATGTATTTAAAACATTGCATGTATCACTGCTTCTCTTCAACATTACTTTATACTTTAATGCATTATTTTAGCAGCGCCCTCTGTTGCGTACGTTGTAACAGACGATCAGCCAACCATACTGTTTGAACTACAAAGAGCTGGTCTTGACTACCATTCGTTAGGCGGCAGAAAACCGCTGACCAGCTGTTCTAGTAAGTAGTTCTAAATTAGGAACGGTGAAAACCTTTGATCTGTGACCTGGCCATTCAGCTATACGAGCAACACAAGATGCTATTCAAGCGAAAACGCCGGACCACAAAACCACTGTAATGGGTTTAAATAATCAAGCAAATATTCTTTCATTTGTATATATTTAATGTCTTTAAGAGAACTGTTGTGGACACTTAGAATTTTTCTTTTGCCTGTTTCTGGGATAACTTTGATAAGGACACATTTTAGGATAACCTTGAGATAAGAAAGATGTTCTGTAAACTAATGATTTAGAACTGTCTGGGGAGGCAGGCGGCAGTCTGTTGTTTTGCAAAGAGCGGAATTATTTTCACTCATAGAATAACCACTGAACACTTCTACATTTTAAAGAATGCGCAGAAAATAACTGCGCATTGTTAAGTTGATTGTATTAAAGAGACTCCGAAGCTTCCATCGGTTTGTGGCCATCAGTTGTACACTTACTGCCAAAAAAGGGTGATTATTTCATAGTTAAAATCTTAATGTGGACAAATCCATAAACGAAATCTGTCATTTTCGTTAAATTCCTGCCCAGATACGAATGTTTATTTTTTAAAATAATTTTCCATTTTAATAATTATTTAATATTTTATTTTAGCTGATGTCCCCGCTCTCTAAGAGATCTCATCGCTCACTTGTGAGATTACTGAAGACCTGAAATGGTTTGGTTCATGTTTGGAACTAACGTTCTAGAATTTCATGTTTGGTTTCTAATTCGTAAATATGAATGCACCCTCCCATTGACAGTACGTCATACACTAGAAAGTGATTCTAATGAAATAAATAGGAGAATTATCTAGTCCATATTAGTATTGTAGTACATTAGTAAGATGGCGGGCTAAGAATTTTTCCTATTTTTATTTATTTTTTACATAATCTGCACAAGAAACCAAACATGGATATTTTCCAAGCCATCTTAGGCCTCCAACAAGTAGGGCGATGGAATTCTCTCATGAAAACAGGCGCAAACATCCATGTCCATTGTGAAATTCGAACTGCAGCCTATTTTTTGCAGGGCGGGTACTCTTACCACTTGGCCAAACCAATAATATGGAATAAATCTTTTTCTAGGGGAACTATTATTTGCTTTTCTTTTTAAACTCGAGTTCCATTCTGAAAATTAATAGTTTCGGAACTAATGCAGGTCGTATCAGCGATCCTGAATGCTTAAAAAAAAAAAAAAAAAGAATTAAATTGAGTCACCCTCGTATGTTTTTCGTATGTATTGAAGTTCGTGTATTTTTTGGCAATGATGTAGAAGTTACGTCAGTGATGCTAATCACCAATATTAACGGGATTGGGGTTTGCCAGAGAGAAGATGCCCTGATCATGTTGTATATTCATTGCTATATGGATAACTAAAGAAGAACTGTAGAGAATTAAATAATCTGCAAGAACTTCGAATTATGTGCTTTTAACAGTGAGTCTGTCCCATTTTTATCATTTACGTATTAGATCACACAAACTTAGTTTCATAACTGTAATTGTTGCCGGATAGAATTAGCCAAGTTATCTTCATCCTGTCTTCCCCCATCTCTGCCAGTTTGTTTCTTTTACATGAAACGAATTTCTGTTTTCCTTCAATTCAAATAAAAGTTTCTTACAATCATCGACGATCGAACCAACGTCTTTTCAATCCAAGGATGTTATCGAAGAGTACAGAGGAGCAGTCCCATATCAGAAACCTTAAGTAACTCGAACACTTCTCCCCAAAGGCATTCCCATATTCTTACAGAGAAACTCAAGGATGAAGTTCGCGACCTTAAAACAACGCGAGCCATATTAAGGCGATCTGCATGATGACGAACTCTGACAATGGCAAACCGTTGAAGAATTTGTCGTATGACTGCTCCCTCATATAGTTAAATATCCCCCAGCGATTATTTCCATGTCTGATATGTTAAGAGATGGAAACCAGGATCGCCAGACTGATTCAAGTGACCGCAAACGCAGACACTTCACTTACACGACTGGACTGCCGTAGACAGGTCGTTACTTGCGTGACCGCAGTTCAGTAAGCTGCTGGCTCGGGCCCACGCAATCACAGAAACATACGGTCCGCCCTTTATGGGAACGTCTGAATAACTTCGCTATAAACGAACCTTTGGGGTTTATGACCTAGTCATTTAGCCCACGGCATCACTACAAATAGACATCAATGCTTTTTATGCGGTACTAATGGTCAAAGCTTGCTAATGCTCATTACTATAGATTTACGGATGGCGACGAGCGATATACCGTGTGTTCATGTCGATCAGAAGAATTTTACAGCACGAAGATAGGATTTATGAGTAACATAATGATGCTCTATTCATTCCTGCCGCTTTTAGTGATTTCATGTAATCAATTAGAATCGCCACCTCAACAATCACGTGACTAAGTCATTGCAAAACCGGTGAAGCTAATATAAACTTATTACTGTAGTGAAATCTGTACAAGTTATTGCTTGTTTGTAGAGCCAGGAAAGTCTGTCTCCACAGGTTTCACTGTACTTACATAAGATTTAAGAATGATGTGATTAAGCTTAAGTTAAGAGCTCGGAAATTTGCCTGTACCAGGAAAGTGCGAAAATATGCACCCCCCCCCCCCCTAAGAATGACTGTGGAATTCTATTTGTAGTATGGACTACGAGCTCACTGATACGGTTATTCCGCTGCTAGCAGAAGATACACAGCCTTTCCAGTTCTTCTTAGCACTTCGGACACAAATGCAGCCTGATAATTACAAAATGCTTTCATATATTTCCGACGGAGTAGCATCCTAAAAGCGGATCAATCAATATTCTAATCTGCTAAGTTTCTGCTCTCATATGTGGACGGAGTAAGAAATACGTCAGCGACTCTCAGCACTTGAGCGGTGGCTTGTTTTTAACCAAACAGTTTTTAAGTAAAAATACGCAACAGATATTTGAGTCATGCGCAAGTGAGTGCACTCCCCCCATCCCGCATCACGGCAAGTTTCATGTCCGACAATATGCACGAGAGAGAGGGGAGGGTGTTCAAGCTGCCCGTTCCCGCTACTTCCATGTTTTGTTTTCCCAGCACGCCTTCCTTACCGTCGGCCGCAGAATGTTCGGCGCGTAGCGGAAAGAGACGTTTTGTATGAGTCATCGGCACACTGAGCCGTCACCGAGAACGTTACGGAGCATGCTCTGTAGCATGAGCGTCGCTCCCATCGTCTGCTTGTGTTAGACTCGAGGCCAAGCGACGGAGGTGATGGCGAGATGAGCCTGGGAGCTGGCCGACTTGTAACATTGATTGCGGTGCTGAACCCGATCTAGAGCCGATCTCGTTTGGATCCTGTTTCCCACCTGTCATCCATGTCTTTCGGCCATTTGTGAGCGAGGGATCCTCGCGAAGACTTCCCTCCCTTCTAGAAAGTGTGCAGTGAAAGCAGAGCAGGTGAAATAGCGTCTACAATGCTACTCAGGCACTCTTATCGACCGGATGCATGCGGCGAAGGCAACATGGCATCCCCGACCCGCTATAAGACCTTTGTGCGCGTTTTAGTCGTGGTGAAGGTGTGTCTCGTGGCTACCCTTCAGCTCGCAGGATCCGAGAAAACATTCGAGGCTGCTTTCCAAGGTAAGTCGCGCTTCATTGCTAAGCCTAAATCGAGTACATCCGTTTTCGTTCTGACAGATGAAGATGTTGGGCTGCATCCTCTTCCTCCTACCTACTTAGGGACTCACCTCGGTTTCAGAAGCTTCCCCCCCCCCCCCCCTAGCCGCTATACAGTCTAGAACCAATGCAGTTTGTCCTTGACCCTGGCTGGGTGTCAAAGAACTACTCCGCAACTCCCCTCATTGATTGCTGCAGTGGACACCGTCGTGGCTTGCACTGCGTGATCGATTTTGTTCGTTCGTGCGTACGCCTGTGTGTGCTTGTGCGTTAAAGAAGGTTGCTAAGTGTTCTGGGAGGACGAAACAATAAATTGCGTATGCGTTGCTAATCGTATCCGACAAACGCCACCCCGTCGTACTTCTCACGGTATAAGAAATGGGTCATTCCATATAGAGACTAACCCACAAAATTTGTCCTCCGTCAACCTCATTCGTATTTTGAAATCCGGGAAGTTTAGATATCCGACTTCCGCTTGTCTGGATTAAAAGGGGTGTTTGAGTTGCATTGATTCCCGATGAATTCTGCAAAAGCTACACTAACAGTGGGGTGGGGAGAAATGTACCACGTTATATCTGTTAGTGTTTTTCTGCTGTCTTTCTTCGCATACAACCCGAAAAATGTATATTTTGAATTTGGTATTTAATACGAGTTCATCTTTGCGAAGGAGAAATTCCACTTTTAAACTATGGCACGTTTTTATAATTGAATCAGTGTTGTCGGTCTGATAGAAATACTTGTTTTTACGACCGTACTTGAATATGTTAATAATCTTCTAGTTGGAAACTTTTAGGTTTGGATATTTACACTCTGAATGTAATTATTTAAAGCTTAAAAAAGCACCGATTGTGTTCTACATAAGCGGAAAATATCAGGAACAAAATATATTCCACCACAGTCTTGTTAAGCCGTTCCTGTAGAGTGACCTACTAAACCGTCACCCAGCAGTCATTCATTCCAATTTTTATGTATTGGGAAAGCAGCTAATTAGATGCTTTAAATTTTCGAATTAAATTAATATTCATTCAACTTCGTGCAAATATTTTCAAAGTAAATCACAGTTGCATTAAAAGTGACGATTAAAATACTCAAGTAAATTCATTGAACTGATCCTCCCAACAGCTTCTCTCTGGTTCGTTCTAGAATTGATCTAATATGTAGCTAGTGATATTAAATTAAATTAATATGTAGCTAGTGAAATAAATTATATTTTGAAATGAATACATCCAAAGAAATCTATTTTTTTTTAAAGTTTGGTGACGAAGTCTTTCTGCATATATTATTTGCTGTTTTGATTATATGTGTGTATATTTTGTGTGTGTGAGAGAGAGATCACCAAAACTGTGCTACGATTGGAATTTATCCTTAAATTATACTTTGAGTTATAAATTATTGCTGACTACATAAACTATTCATATTGTTAATTCTTTATAAATAGCGGTATCGCAAATATGGACCAAAATTGTTTATATTTGCAGCTTGCTATGATGTGTGTAGGTAACTGCTGGGAATATAAGACTGGCTAACATTGAAATGCAGTGGATACGCAGTTTGGTATCTTGAAAAAGGGATCGAAATGTAATGGGGAAAAATTATACAGGGATCTTATGACGCCAAGGGACAAATTCCAGGTGGAGAAGTTTGAACGGATATCAGATTTCGGCAGATGCAAGCAAAAATGAGCCTTCCGTTCCTCACTGCAGTCGTACATCAGGAGTACGAGCTTGTAATTGCTTACACGTATTAGTCTGGCAGCACTAAATCGAACAACGCAGTTAATCCTTTTTTTCTTCTTTTTTTGATGACGCCGTAGAATTTTCCTCCGACTAGACTCGAAGCGTTTCTCGAACAATCCTTCTGCGTTTTTATTTGCATAACTCGTCTACGACCTTGAACTGGAGGAGAGGAAGACGGTTATTTGCAAAGTAGGCGTGAAGTCACTGAGCCGGAGGTTTACGGTTACTAGTATGTGTTGTTAAGGTTAGCTTAGCTGTCTACATCGCGAATGACACGGGAGAATGCGGTTCAATTATTCTTTTTTTATTTCTATTCCGCGTGGTCGAAGAATTACATTATGGGGAAGTGCACCTGTCGATAAGCAAGACAAAAGGCATTCATGCGTCGTAGATTACGGTATTGTGGCACTTTCTGTTATCTGTAGAGTGGGCTGGAGCTTTCTGAGAATTTCTGAAGCACTCTTCAGTTAGTTTTGTTTAGTCAACGAAATTTCTAAGGAATCTTGTTGATAATAATTCGCTTTTGGTCGAATCTTCTGACTTATTTGAGGTACTTTGTTTCATTCTGTATTTACGACACTCCCACAAAGATACACCGTCGAAATATTTCTTGATATTTAAAACACTCCACCAACCCTCCTTCTTTGGGTAATAACACACAAGTCGAACACCCTTTATGTTGAGATTTAATTGGATATCGTGCCTTTTTCCTTTCCACCGAGTATTAGTAACTGCCTGGCGGAACTCATGTCCGTCAGCTGCTCTTCATGATAACACGAAGGTTGTAGCACGCAGGGGTCACCAAGTAGGCCTCGCGCGTGACTACCCCTTGCGATTACCAAGCCATGTCAAACGGAGGACACCTGGCATTCCTGTCGAAGAGCTCCGGTACTGCACTTGCCCATAGCCTCTCGCTTCACCTCTTTTTCACCCCCCCCCTCTCTCCCTTTACTGTGAGCAAGAGGTCGAGAATGAGAGAGAGAGTGTAGAGGTGTTCGCCTGAATTCACGGTCTTGGCATGTTTAGTAGACTTACTTTTCCCGTCTGCAATTGCTTCTTCCAAGTAGGACGTGCATGAATTCTTTCTTCTGTGAAATTTCTTACTGTGCTGCTTAGTAAATGGCATGACATTCGTTTATAAGAGATAAGGAGGGGGGGGGAAAATAAAATTGGGCAATATTTCTTTCGTTCCGTATTTTCTTTATACACTGATATCTACTTCAGGACTCTTCGCCAAAGACTGAGTACTTTCTCTCTTTGTAAAACCACCACAACTAGCGTTCATTCTATAGAAGATTTTGCAGGAATCCTAGACGATCAAGAAGACAGGACAGCATCAACGGTGGAAGGGATTGAATGGATCAGTGCACCTGAATTTCCGTTCTACATTATTCGGGAAATGTTTAACAGGATTCAGAGCGAGGGTCTGTGAAGGAGAGAAAAGTCAATCGCGTGTTCGTGGATTCATTCCTGCATGGTGTCACTTTTATGACTTAACACGTTATCTGGCTGAAGGGCAACCATTGAAAGAAGAGTTACATTTACATGGACGCTGTGGTCATGTGAATGGTGGATTAGGAAGGTGCAAAATGTGTCCCAGAACAACATTCCCCAAACATTATACCATCTATGCCAACTGACAATATTTTCTTAATGCTTCAGGTGTATTGTGGTCATCGCCATCAACTGAAGCGATCTGGATTAATCGAATCTTCCCAACGTACAAGTGACAGCGCGACTGGTTTCTATTTTGTGTCGACAGAAGTGGTTCATGGCGATTTTGTATGTTTATAGCCGCAACAAACAAAAGATATTGATGTCTGAGGCCTCTTTTAAGACTCAAACGTCAGTGGTGGCTCATGGCTTGCAATCGTGGGGGAGGGAGGGGTGCTGCAACTTTCGAAATATACATGCACACTGTAAGTACAGTGTATACTTGTTTTGATAAAATATCAAAATTATGGTAAAAATTAAACATGAAAAATGTTGTTTGTTATCGATAAATTATATAGTTGGTATAATTAAAAATTATTTAAAAATAAAATCCATTCCTTTAATTGTAATTAAAGGAATGGATTTACAATTTTTGGACATTACAATTAAAGGATTTGATTAATGTCCAAATATTTAAACAGACGGAGTAAACACGATAAGCACTAAGAACACTCTACTACTGGCGCAAATTGCATATAAACAACAGTGGAACTGCGCGACGGACAGTGCTGCATTACGCTAATAGCTCGCATCTCACTATGACGTGCTAATGCTTGCGCGCGTAGCAATATGACACTGTGGAAAACACAGTGCCGCTAGCGTCCTTCGCTCTCCTAAGTGCTACAAGATGGATTTTTATCATTTTTTTATACAAAATAATAGAATTGTATAGGATTGTTGATGATACAAGCAAATATAGATAAATTAATAAATATATTTATATATCGAGAAAAATTGGGGGTGCTGCAGTTCCGCCGTGCCTATGCATGAGTCGCCCATGTCCAACGTCAACATGTTTTGCCCGTGAACTGTTCCTGGTAAACTATTTAAACATCCGACCAGGATTGCTATTTTTAATTCGGGCATACTTTTCTGCTAACCACAAGAATCAGAATTAAAGTTGGTGTTTTTTTTTACCCCTCATTTGAAACCTTTACAATTATTGCTCAATGCTCGTAGTACATTAATTTTTTACATTGCGATAGCTACGAGTATGTAGCAATATTATCGTTATGAAGCACTTCTTAACGCCGCCGAAGGGGCATTTTTAATTGTTAACCAAACTTATATGGTCAGTATAAAGACTATTGACAAGCGTATTAACAAGTAAGGAAAGTAATTACAAGGTGACATTGCATTTTCCTGCGCGATATGAAGATATGCCATGTAAACGACTGTGATTAAAATAAAATTAAAAAGGAATCAGAGAGGGTGATGATAATGTTCACTGAGAGCGGTAGAAATCCTCGGCGGCCGAGAGTAATTCCATTGCATGCGTTACTCACGTCGCTAGAGCAGTAAACAAATTTCGGAATGAGATTCGATGGAATAGAGTGTTTAATCCTTATGCCTGTATACTGCGTGTGTGTTTCTGGCCGGTTTGCCTATTTCGTGGGATGAAAAGCCGGAGTTTAAGGGAGAAAGAAAAAACAAAAAAACATTCCATCACGTATGAGACAGCTAAATCCCTTTCAGTTGAAACGTTCATAAAGGATCTTTGCGTCCTAGACGGGATCCGAACTCAGCATCATTATTAATGCTCAATATTATCATCAAATGTTAGTTTTCATATCCTAGAAATTGTCATTTTAATTCAAGTGCCATGTTTAAAATAGTTATTATTCCATGTGAAGTATGAAGAGAGACAGGCTTTCCAGTGTGGCTACGTTATTGTGTTAGCCCTAACGTTCGGCATTGCAGATTCATATTAGCAGGCTGGAACTAAACAAACGATTGATAGAAGTCATAACTCAATTATTATGAATCCACTAAATATAGTCTCTAGAATTTTTATGAATGTTACGTTATTATGAATTGACAATTCTAATCGTCACTTCAATAGAAAAGCGGGCGGTGCAATAGCATTTATGTAATAGATTAAAAATTACAGACTTGCTTTGTTTTAATTTTATTTCGTTACCTTCTTATCTTTATTTTATTTTATTTTATTATAAATAAATACAACTTCCTAAAAAATAGACTGTGAACATATACAGCGTTAATGTGCTACAGGTATTGAGACCCTTCGTGTGATGATTTGATAAAATTCACATCATATTTTGAAGTTATTTGCAAATAAGTACGTAAGTAGTTTAGTACTGATGTTGAGTATTTCTAGAAGCTCTTCTTTTTTCTACAATAAGATTTTTTTTTCTGAGCCCTGATATTACCTGTTACTCACTTTATCAAAACAGGAACTTTTTGATTGTCAAAAAATCTTAATGCATACTGGTTTTGAATCTTAAAGGTCTCGCGAGATTATAAGAAACTGGCAATTTTCAAAAAAATAGTTTAAAGGCGAAAGACACTTCTGATTGTTATATAATTTTCCCTAATTTTAGTACTAAAACGACTAAATTTAAACCGAAACTGAACGATGGCTTGAGAAATTTTGGTACGGAAATTCAAATATATTTAAACAAAATCC
This sequence comes from Typopeltis vanoorti, assembly GCF_054136105.1. NCBI lineage: Eukaryota > Metazoa > Arthropoda > Arachnida > Uropygi > Thelyphonidae > Typopeltis > Typopeltis vanoorti. Next base: position 48,817,698 of record NC_143568.1, read on the forward strand.
ATCCAGCTAAAGGAGGAGGAGGAGTATGTAAAAAAGAATAACCGTTCATAATAGGTGCGTACTTTTTTTTTTATTCTGGATACATTAGCTTTCAGTATTCTTTGTTCAAGTAATCAAGTTGAAAAAATCAAGTAATGGGGGCATTGTCTTGAAATGCAAGCCAAATAATGTCCAGCATCTTCCAATATCCTAAAACTAATAATAAACAAATCGTAAAACTTACCCCAACTCAACATCACCAGAAGATCGGTACTATCAACATAAGAAGCCTGAATGGCAAAGAAATGGAGCTAGCTGAGGAACTAGATAAGTACCAGATCGACACAATAGGGGAGACTGAAACAAAAAAGACAAAAACTGGTGAGATCTTTCTGAGCAATAAATACAAAATGTTATATTCAGGCAATGACAATCAAGGAAAGGAAGGAGTAGCCATAATATTCAACACAAAATACGAGGCTAATCTTCTTGAATGGGAAGCAATCTCAAGTACAGTGATGTAGGCAAATATGAGAATGGGGAACTGGGCAATGAGACTTATTTGTGCCTATGGTCCCACAGAAGGCTCTACTAAGGTAGAAGTGGATGAATTTTTTGAGACTAGAGAAAGCTACTGACACAATGAAAAAGGAAAAGTTGGTCTTTGTTGGAGATCTGAATAGCAGAGTAGGAAATAATTGTCAGACATACAAAAATATTTTGGGAAAATTTGGAGAAAAGAGCAAAGCTAATAAAATTTCAAATATCTGTTGGATTTCTGCTCAGGACATGGACTGGTTATTACTAACACCATGTTCCAACATAAAAATGTGCACAAATTCACATGGAGAGAAGAGGCAAGGAATAAGAAAAGTCTCATTGACTATGTTATTGTTGATAGGGATGTTTTCTCCCTGGTGCAGGACACCAGAGTGTACAGAGGATTTGGAATTGGAAGTGATCACTATTTAGTCTTGAGCAGGATAAAATTGAATTTCATATTGAAAAGAAGAACACGTAAGAAAGTTTTAAAGAGAATAAAAGTTGAGCAGCTCTCAGATGTGAACTGTAGACTAAAATACATAAAGATTATTGAAGGAAAAATGAAAGAGTTTGAGAACAGCAACCAAACCTTGGAGATTCAGTGGCAAGCCTTGAAGAAACCCTGATTGATTCAGCCAGAGAGGCATCTGGTGAGGTTGTATGCAAGGATAGAAAAATCAGAACTCCATGGTGGACACAGGAAGTTAAAGAGGCAGTGAAGGAAAACAAGAAAGCATATCAAAAGTTCCTGGCAAATAAGTCAGCTTGTGCTCTTAGAGATACAGAGACAAATGTAAGAGCTAAATACTGTGTAAAACTGGCTAAGCAAAAGTCATGGGAGGACTTTGGAAAGAACATAGAGGCTGTTGAAGAAACTCAGAAATGACGAAAAAGTGCGGTGAAGGGAATTAGAAATGATAAAGGTGACATGAAAACAGGAGAAAAAGATATCCTTGAAGGATGGAGTAATTAATCTTTGAAAATCTACTAAATAAAACAAGTAGTAATGACAGCATAGTGGTAAAAAATACTGACCAGGCATGCAGTCAGGAATACATTCCATACTTGAAGTAAAAAAAAGCCATAAAAAGTCTGAAATGTGGAAAGGCAGAAGGAGTAGATGATATTCGACCAGAAATGCTCAAATATGGAAGTATAAAAGTCATACGTCATACAGTGGCTGCACTGCATAGTTCAGAAGGCCTGGACATAGGAACGAATTCCCGATGATTGGAGTAGAGCTCTCATAGTACCCATATATAAAAAGGGAAATAAAACTGAATGTGAGAATTACAGAGGTATTTCATTACTGAGTGTTCTTGGTACGATATATGCAAGAAACGGTTGAGAAGGATTATGGAAGAGAAGCTTGGTGAAGAACAAGCTGGATTCAGGCCAAATAGATCAGATTTTCACTTTACGACAGATAGTTGAGAAATCATTAAAATATAACAAAGATCTATATTTAAGTTTTGTCGATTTGGAAAAGGCATATGACAAGGTGCCAAGAGAGAAGCTATTCAATACGCTACAGTTATATGGTGTCAATGGGCCATTATATCAAGCAATACTTAGTCTTTATTTGAGTTGTAAGTCAGCAGTTAGAACTGAAGGAACTACAGGAAGATGGTTTAATGTTAAATCTGGTGTCAGACAAGGATGTACATTGTTCCCTTTCTTATTCATTATCTATATGGATCACATTATGAAGGAAAGTGGTATTAAACATGATATCAAAATCAGAGGTGTTAATCTCATCTCTATGCTTTATGCGGATGATGTTATACTTCTAAATAAATCCACTACAAGTCTGCAAGATTCTCTGACTAAATTAAATAACTGTTGTAATAGATATGAAGGTCAGCAATAAAAAGACAAAGAAAATAGGCAGAATCATTGAAAATGAAAATGTCAACTGTGTTGTGAATGGAGAACCTGTGGAACAAGTAAAACATTTCATCTACTTAGGCACGATTTTTAGTGAAGATGGTAAGTTAAATATGGAAATAGACAACATAAACAAAGCTGGTATGGTAGGAAGTGAACTGAATAAATTTATATGGAAATGAAAGAAATTAGCCAAAACACTAAATTAGCTGTATACAAGACAGTGTTTAAATCAATAATTACTTACGGATCTGAGAGCTGGGTTAGAAGTAAAACATTTGACCAAAGACTAGAGACCGCAGATATGAGAGTCCTGAGAAAGATTAGGATCATGAACAGATGGAATCAATGCCAATATCATATTAAAAATGAGAATATTAGGTAAGAACTTGATATTGTTGGCATCTAGGAATGTGTTGGCAGAGCTAATCTCAGGTTGTATGGTCACTTAAACAGAATGGGCGAGGAAATAAGCGTTCTCTGCCAGGTTGGCAGGAAAACAACCCAGAGGAAGACCAAGATATAGGTGGATTGATACTGTACAAAGTGCCTTAGACAATAGAAATATAAGACCTGATAATAATGGAGTCTTGACATTTAACAGACTGATTTGGAGGAAATTTGTAGATAGGAAGTTAGTAATGATGTAAATTTTTCATGTAGTACTATCATATCCTCTAAACCAGTGCTTCCCAAACTTTTGGATGTCAGGGCACCCCTTGGAAAAATTTAAATATTTCACTGCCCCCCCCCTGGAAAAATCGTAATATAGACATATATTATTATAGTATTTATTGTATTTATATTCAATACAAAACATACACAGCGAATATTGCAAAAATCAAATGCAAATATTACATTTTTAGCATCTTACATACACATTCGACATGGCACATTATTTCATATTTTTATAGAGATAGATATATTGTTATTGTACATTTGCAGTACAAGCACATGAAACGTAAGATTAGTAATAAAGAAAGAATTAAAAACATAAAAGAAGTTTAATAACAATTTAATGTGATGGATGTGTTTCAATACTGCTCCACAAAAAGTCAATATCAGGTGAAATATTTGAAACTGCAATTCTTAGATTTCTGCTTTGAAATGAAACTTATATGAATAAGCATACATTTACTAATATTCATTAAACGTAATTTTTACTAAAATATGCAGGAAGCAAAATTTGTGAACCCGCACCAATGTGTGATTTTTTTCCATTTAAAATATAAAAAATAACAAAAAAGAAATAATAAGAAATAAGTTTCTTTTAAGATAAAAAAATCTACTTAGTCTTAAAAGATTTTTTTTTGTTTTCATTATTTCACGGTCCCTCTCAACAAAACATACGGCCCACAGTTTGGGAAGCGCTGCTCTACACCCTCTGAAGATATATATAAGGAATTTGATGATGATCTTCCAATATGCAAAGAAACATGGGAAATTTTTTAATGTATCAATTTTTTCGTTGACACTATCGAAGAAACTTCTCTTCGCGTGTCACTCTCAACATTTTTATATTTGAATTTTTGGAAGTGGCGTTTAAGGGAGAATATTTTAATGCGTTTGTCCTTAAAAGGAATAAGAACTCATTCGTCAGAGAGGAAATTCAATTGAAGTCCTCCTTAATGAATTTCAGTGCCGTTTTTATTAATAGTTGCATCCAAAGAAATAGAAAACTAATCGTGACTTAAATGTTAAACCGAATTTTTATTTTTGCAAATTTACAACGTCGTTTGCATTTTGGATACTAGAGAATCTATTTGAGGTTTTATGACTGGTTGCTTTCTATCTTTTAAACGTGGCATCAATACCATGTTTAGAAGATAGAAAGATAGAAATCGTCTTATTACCAAGGCGATATTCCTTGTGACTTATTTTCTAAAGTTCAACAAGAAAGTAAATACTCAGACATGTGATAATACGAATGCTGTTAATAATAATAATAAAAAACTGCTTCTTCGATGGATGGAAACATTTGATTAAAAGGTTCATCCCGATGAATGATCTACAAGCCTTGCGAAGACTGATTTACACGAACCTGTTTTACTAACACAAGAATGAGTAGTTTAATTGTAAGTTTAAGCAAATCGAAGCTGTCAACAAAGATCTTCAAATCCCAGATGTTATGAGTTATAACATTGTAACAAAAGGTTCTTATCACGCAAATATTTCCTGAATGTTTATTACCCCTCCCCTTTGTTGTTCGTCTGTGAAATTTGATGTAAGTAGTTTTTCCTAAAAATTAATAGCGGCTAGCACGTTGTTTACGATATTATACATTTATACTAAGATTCGTTTCCACAATACATAGTTGTAAAACTTCTTAGTTAATATAAAAAATAACAGTTGATTGTTGTCAGTATTTCATATGCATTGCCTTTTTTCGGATGACAATTCACATAAGTATAGTCTCTAGAATTGTCATGAATGTTGTGTTATTATGAATTGACAATTCTAATCATCACTTCAATAGAAAAGCGGGCGGTGCTTATCAGTCTTGAGAAAATATCAGCGGATCCACATGAGAAAGTCAATATCCCCCCCCCCCTCAATAATTTTGTCCCTGTATTTGTACATTCGCACAAAATCTGAAGTAATCAACAACACTGTTCGCCACCTTCCCTATTCGAGGAAGTTTTCAAGAACTTGAGCAAACTAAAGAAACTTTGAGTAATCTTTCTACTGATAACGTCAATGGGGGAGAGCTACTTGCCATAATTCCCACAGTTCCCGAGCAATCTAGTTTCCAAGGTTTGAATGCACATGCGTTCTGTCGTAAACGTTAATCATGTAGAATGTCAACGAGAAATGCCTTTCTGGGTAAACTGATTGTCTTACGAAGATTTTGGTCGAAAAAAGTATTGCTGCTTTGATCTGTTCGTCGATTTTATTATTTTTTTTTTCAAAAGAAAAAAAAATTAAATAAACAAAAATCTCTTTCATTCGAATAAAATAGAGTTCAGAAGATCATCTAGATCTTCTGAATCATTCTTAGTAAGTTTCATGTTGCGTGTCGCTATGGTCGTCCTATTTTGCAATAAGGATTATTTTTGAGGGTAGATTTTCTCTAAATAAATCGATGAGATAATTCTCAAATTTTTGATCCCAGTTCCTCTGCGAGATAATGAGAAATACGCGCTTGTCTGCCTATTCTATTCAACAGTTACAGTTCATTACTCATTTCTCTACTTAATCTATCCCCAATTTGAACTGCATTGCGATTTTTTTTTTTTTTTACCATTTTGCATCATATAAAAGATGACAAGTTATAAAACACAAAAACGACAAGGAATTATGCTCTGTGACAAATTTCAGATTTCAAACATGCAGATTTGTTTTGACTTATGTGACTTGGCAACAATATTTTCTCCGTAAAAAAAAATTAAATAAAAAAAAAGCTTTCTGCTTCAGCTGTCTAATTATATAATTCAAAAATTTGCATGCTATTGAAAATGTTTAAAAGTCCTTGCTGCCTTTTTTTAAAGTTATATAAGCCATTTTTAGTTATTTTAGTTTTTATTTAACTGGAGTTAGTTTCTGAAGGAAAACCCTTTCCTCCAGAAACCTCACCTTCGGTTTTAGAATGCTTTAAAACGTTCCTCGCATCTTAGAGTGTTTTTTTTTTTTTTTGGAGGGGGGGATTCGAACCCAGATCTTTCCAAATGCGAGACAAATTCTGAATCGTTCTCTGTTTACTGTCGTTTCTCTGTTTGATGGTCATGATTTATTTCTAATTGAATATTCTAGTTGCAAATTGTAGCTTAAAATATTTTAAAAATCATTAACGTTAACGACAGTGTTGTAATAATTACTGAAATTATGAAAAGAGAAATCGATTTACAAATTTTAAAGAGGAATCTAAAACTTTTGAAAAAAGTGACGCAATATTTAAGGATAATCCTCCTTAAAGAATAAACACTTCTTTTGTTAATCTTCAAAAGACACATCACAGGCGAAGCCGTGTTTCAATTATTTCAAATCCATCAGATTACAGTATTTTCCCGACAGTTTTGGACTGAAGGATATGGAGATAAAACTTGTAATAACCGATCCATCATGCGAATGGTGCCAGATATTTCGGAAGAAACTCACAAATCATGAATTACTTATTTTTACAGAACCTTACAGCTGTGACATTTCATTGATATATTTTAAATATATTTGAACGTATGACAATCACAAAACCAAACCGAGAATTTCTGTTAACTGTATGAAAATACATTTACTCATTGATTTGTTTGTATTGTTGCGCTCGTGTTCATGATTCTCAATACGATCACATTTCGTGACACCTGCTGATCACACGTATTTAAGTTTCTCCTACTCATATGACGGATCTATTTCTGGCATCTATTTCTGCAATTCAAATGCGCAGTTCATTATCGTACGACAAAGGAGTCATTTTGTCATGCTTGTCACATAGACATTGGCTATGTTATTAACCATTAGTCTGATTTTTTCCATTTTTATTTACTCGTATTTAGTGTAATTCGCCTTGAAAACCCTTTACTAACGAAACACATTACGGCCTTTCCTCGCAGTGCAGCTAAAACCACTTTGACAAACAGCTTTGTAGGTCCGAAGTTCAACGAACTTCTTTAGCTCGTACCTTGATCTTAAGTGTAATTGTCTGCTTATCTCTCTCTCTTTCTGTGAAGTGTTATGTTTACTTAAGTGCGCTGCTAGAGACTTATGAACGAAAACACAAAGTGCATCTGATTCTGTGAATGAATAAAAAAAAAAGCACTTTCCAATTTGCATGCAGACAGAGAGGGGAAGTTAAACCCGCGTGCAGATCACACGAGCTCGTCCTGCTTCTAACTACACGCCATGTTCTTGGCTCCTTGTGATCTGACATTCTTGCAGTGACTTAAGGAGAATAGGTTAACGCTTTGCCCCGAAGCGTTTGTCTGCCACACTTCCAGATGACTCATTTCACATCCCACTCTTGCTCTTTGGGTGTAACCGAAATGATCCTCTCCTTCTAAGCGCATATAATGATGTTATTTAAAGTTCCCGATACAATTGCTATTCAACCATCTCTTATTGTATTGTTAAATGCCCTCAAATTGCGGCCATCTCAGCTCTGAATCAGTGTTTCAATACGTTTTGGAGCTTTAAGGGCTGCACGAAACTGTTTTTTCATTTTATGTGAAAAGAACGAGGTAATTCTTTGTATTACTGGCGAGTTCTTTGGTTTCTTTCGACTTCAGTTTTCTTTTCTCCCATGGGATCGCCTTTTACTTGTGGCTTCCAAAGAATAACTTCAGCTTTGAAAGTAGATCTGATTATTTTCAGCTCACTCCAAACTTGAAAGTTATCATTAAACCCAGAAGGCGAAATTAAATTATACTTGAAAGGAAAAAAAACCAATCTTCATTTCGGTCTACCACTACTGCAATGGGAATTGCTATTATTGTTTTCTGTATAAAGAAGCCCGGTAAAACGTCAACGAATGAGCAAAATGAATCTTATTTGTGTGTATCGACTTGTGGAGTTTAAAAGACGTTAAGTTATCATTATTATTTTTCACAGAATTAAACCCAGTTTATTAATAATTAATTTTATGTATATGACTGTCTGGTTGATATATTAATGATAAAATGGGATATTAAAAACAAATCCTAGCATATACTCGGTAATCAGTATAGATGGCATCGTCGATGTTGACATCAGCCAGCTAATATTGCTAGGTAACGCCAGTCTGTTCCTGTATATGTTTTACACGTACACGTATCTATATTTGATTTAAATATATCTCTGAATAAATTAAAGTCTTTTGTACAAGAGTGCTACTACGGTATATGAAGCGAGTAAGTAGTCTTGTCAAAATGTGCAAGTTTGAAGCAGTAGCAAGAACAAGAGTAACACAATAGAATTAATAATCATGAAACACCTGTAATATCATATTATGAATAAACTTCACTAGAATAACTAATACTGTTTTACTGACGGGAAATTTTTTTTTTGTTCAGAAAACGAAATATTAAATGAGTAAGTCAGTTTTTTAAAATAATTGTTAATTTTATAAACACTAAAGTACAGAGCCGGAAGGCTTTCGTGTGGTGTAAATATGATATTGAAATGGAAGATATTATGGATTCATCGATATTTTAGGCTTCTGTCTTGTCTCTGTTGAGAACTAACAGTTTGAAACTGCTCAGGCCAGCAAAAATTTAACCATCAATAAAGGGAGAACAACATACGGGCTCTGGGCAGAGTCCGTGTCTTTTAAGTAGTCTAAACCAAGGCATCCAAACCATAAACTCTCTGGTAAAATTTTGAAACTTTAAGTTTCTTTCTTTCTATAATTAGTTATAAAATATGGATGGATCCATAATATCCTCCATTCTGAATATGTTAATGTGTGTGTTAATGCATTCTTCTCATTTTTATGTATTAATTTAATATGCATTTTATAACAACGTAATTTTATAATTCAATATTAATTACAAAGGAGACTTGAATTAATAATTTAACGGATAAGCACTGGTCTTTCCTGTCTGGACGCGATAACCAAAGTTGGGGGGGGGGGGATATAAACTACTTTTATTAACGTTATAATTGAGTGCTGTATTAGTAGTGTTGATTGTTCTAATGGTATTAAGTGGTCTGATACTCGGTATTATGTTTTCGTACAATTTATTTCTAATGGCTTAGTCCGTGTTTGTTTCATTTTCCTTATACTTCTCTCAACTAAGTTTTATTCTCTCAGTTCGCTGAGTGCTGTTCCAAATAAATGGGATTATTTTTCTTCCGTTAGTTAATGAAGAATATAATTAAATGTTTCTACATTAGTTATCACGTTTGTAATTTGCAGTGCTCGTTAAAGAAAAAGGAGCTAATGATACGACTCCTCGAAATTATCTCCAAGCACCAGCAGGGTTATCCAGGGAATAAGAAACTCTGATTAGATCGATATCTGTAATTTCGAGAATATCTGCAGTCGCTAAGATGGACAGTAAAAAGCGGAACCGGAATAATTCCTCTTTTAGTCTTGCTACTTAAGTTCACATCTGAAACCCATCTTTAATATTACAGGCATATTGAACCTTATTTGGCATCGCTAATACATTGCCCTTCTAGCTAAAGGAATGGACAATCACATTGCCCGTTTCCCCTTTGAACCGCCGGCTGCTTCTTTATATTTACGAAGGCCAAACTGGACATTCGGAGTACTCTTTACAGACGACAGAATAAAACACGATTGTGGTGGTATAAACAAACTAAGGCTGGGTGGGGAGGCATGTTTTCTTGTATAGAATAGGGTACCTCAAATTTCGCAAGGTCGTAGTCGAACCAGTGCTCGCTCTGAGATTGCTAAACCAAACCAAACCTTGAAAATGACACGTTTGTTACTACAGTCACACAGTGTGACTAATGAGAAGAGAACAACTACGTTACCCTATAATTTAATGCGGTTATTATTTTTATCCTTGTTGCGAAGGTCTTCATGTGGCAAAATATAAACAACTCCAGGAATTAATACAGAACTTTTTAATCATGTGATCTAAATAATTATAAATAACTATGCAGATAAGTTTAATGACAAAGCCTTCTAAATTATATAGTATAAAATCCACCGTGAAAATGTATACTTTTTTTTTACCTTTTTTTTTTTGTAACAGAAATAGGCAGAGCGATACAATTATTGCAAATGACAAGTAATAAACTGTGTAGTACAAAAGTCAGAAATTGGTTCAGTTGTTGTTGTGACAATTACTGACGTTACTGTACAAGAATTCTACTGAGAAACGTGATAACTTTATTTATGATTATTTTGCAGGCACTGTAATACTTGTCACTCCTTTTTGATTTACTCAAACTATTTTTTAAATAATGCCGATTTTTATTTGGCTGCTTTTTCTGATTTTCTTGCAGTGTACTTCGATGTGATCTCTTCCCTCGTTTTCTTTCTTTAATATTCTTGATCTTTTCAGAGAATTCCTATTTCAATATGTTTGGAGGTAGGTCCATCACATTCTTCTTCTTTAGCCGAGTCTATCAATGTTTTCTTCAGATTTTGCAATTCAGGTTTTCTCAGATCATATCTGCTTTAAAACTTTCTTACATGCGCAACTCATTCTTATTCTGCGCAGAACTTGATGATAATCACTTCCTATTTCAGATTCCTCCCAAGATCTCGTATCCTGGGCATAGTTGAAGATATCACCATGGATAATAATACTGTTATAAGAACGACTTCGCCTGTTTGTATTTTTCCTCTGCAAATTATCGGGTACTGTTCATGTTAGAACGTCATGTAGGTAATAAGTTGCTGTCCAACAGCAGGTTTAGCATTCTGATCAGGTCTTTTCTTCAAATATTTCAAAAATATTCCTGTGAGTATCAATTTCAATGAAGTGTTTCAACCAAACCCAGATTTTTTCTTACGTGTCCTCTTATTTCATAATTTAAAGAAGTTAACTGAAAGCTCACAATATTTTTTGTTGTGATTTATTGAAGAGATTGAAAAAATTCAATCCATCTTCCATTCTATCTTTACCCTCTGCATCTACCACCGCTTCAAATAACTTGTTGACCAATTTTAATTTAAACCTGCCTTCCACTCAGGAAGTTCACATGGTAGAATCTGACTTGGTTTGCTTTATTTATTTATTTATTTTTTATCTCTGTAACACCAGGCTATTATCAACTTGGTATTCATATAATTCCTCTTCTAGCTCAACTTCTTTCGGCAGTGATGTTACCCACTTTCAGTTCCGCTAACATTGTTCCAATGGCTGAATCTTAACTGTTTACGAAAACAATGGGGGAACTTGTTTAGCCAGGCGATGCCTCACGTGGTATAATTTTTGATAATGCAGTATCTTTTGAGGTGCATGTCTAGATTTTAGCCAATAGAGAATAAATTGGTAGATAAGTTCCAAATCAAGGACATCCTCATTCTTTTGGTACGTATGTTGATTCCTACTAACGGGTTGGTTGCACCAAATGAAGTTGAGGATCGGATGGATAACACAACTCTAAAGAGAACTTTATAGTTGAATCGCTATTCAACTGGACCTTTTCAGGTTAGCTGTATATTAATACATGTAATCTAATCATATACAGAGAAATAAAAAAAAATATTTGGCAGTCGGTATCCTGTTTACAACAATTTATTTCCTTTGAAATTTAAAACACACCTCTTGGTGGTATCAGTTGCGACAGGTTGGAACAGATACGACATTGTATGAAATGAGCACGAGAAAGTTTGAATCATGAGCGTTGTCAGATCAGAATTAACTAATATATCATTTATTACAGACGTTTATCCCATCATTGGAATTATTTCTGATTCATGTTTCCAATGCGTATACAACCTCATCTGCATGCCTAATATTAGACTAAATTAACGGACAGACGTGACGGCGAAATGAAAACCTGATAATGCTCTAAAATATTAAATTAAATCCGAAGAACGAATACATAAAAACCTAAACCAAATATGAATATACAATATTTTAGATGTTTTAGGTACTTGATAATTGAACGACAATTGTCTTACATTCATTTATGAATATGCAGTAATGCATATTCTTACAACGCCTACGTGTTATAAGAACTATATGGACACCTTCATTTTTCTCGGATATTGCGTACCAATGAAACATTGACAAACTTTGCCTTTAGACCTTGCTACTCGCTGAAATCTGTATGGTACTTGAGACAGGACATCGATTAGTTTACAAACTTCCAGCGAGGTGTTGTCATATTAGTTATCAATCACTTGGTTTGTGCGATTGAGGTACAATCAAAGCACCTGAGATCAATTGTGACTGAGGTCATTAAAAGTCCTGAATGCGTGAACATGACATTCAAGAAACAATCGGTCGGACAAACCACTTAAAGGGACAGAAAACTTTCTGTACATGAAAAGTCTGCTGCATCCAAGCCAAACATCCCACCAAGCAACGCTCATGTTCAGTTTGGGTGGTGCAATGTTCGTTGTGATTGGACAGTAGACCTCTGGAACTATCAAGTGAAGAATCATAATGGAACGACAGAATCATTTGGATATGTTTGAGTATGGAGATTGCCATTTGCCTGAGTGCATCATCCCATTTGTCAAATGTGGCAGCGGTAATGAATTCGGACTATGATCCACATTTGTCACGGTGTCTTGAAAAATGAACTGAATCATACATTTTGACATTAAGTTATGAATTTTGAGAATATCAGCATATGCTGATATTCTAGACAATTCTTCAGTTGCCTATGGAAACAATTCAGTTGATCAACACGATAATGCATCATATTATATATATTACAAGGGCTGTGGCCAACAACAATTCAGTTTTGTATCCTACAGATCACTTTTGGGAAGAGTTAGTCGTGTCCAACATTGCTACAAAAACTTAACTGCAATTTTGATTGCGGAATGGGCCAAAATACATATGCTCGGTATTTAGTTAAAGTGTCCAGGAGAGTGCTTCTGCAATTGTGGTGAAAGATGGGACATGTTGAGGTTTGTGAAGCACTCAATATTCCGCATCATTTGTGAAACACTATTTGTGTGTGTATTACTTTAAGAATTTTAAAACAGGAACTGCAATTAAATGCTTGTTGACCCAAATCAGTGGCTTAGAGGAAAGACCCGCAGTGCAAAAGACCTCAAAAAAGAGTTCCCAACATTTTTAGAAAATCTAACAGAAACAACGTCGCTGTAATAAATCGGTTTCGATTTGTGTGATTCAGATCTTTATACTTCACAAAACAAATCAACCCTAGGTTTGCAAATGATAGTGTGCAGATTTCTTTTTACAAACCAAGTGCTCTTATATTTCTTTAAGTTTAAATTTTCCAAATTCGCGAAACTAAGGTGGCATTTGCTCTCCGATCTCAAATTTTAGAATATTGATGGATAAAAGAACCCACTTTGAAAGAAATCAATTTAGATTAAACATTTTTGTTATACACTTCAAGTATTATATATTTCATTGCATGAAATATATAATACTTGATTGAATATTGAAATTTATATTTAAGTATAATGTATCGACATTTTCCAAACATAAATGCAACGTTGAATCAATTAATAAAGTAAAAAGCTCATTTATCTCAATCACATCTCTGTATTGGAAAAGATATCAGTTTTATTTTAATCGATATAATTCCTATTTTTCTGCTACGCCGCTGGAATCAACGTTTCATATATTCCTGTGGCATCTTACCAAATTTTCAGCAGCACTTTTAAGCACCCGCATTGGTCGTCCTTCACACATCTATTCACACAATTCAAAATGAAATGCAAAAAGATATTTGCAATTTGAATCCGTCCTTAACCACTCATCTCTATTCCTTTGCCCAGTAGATGGCGTTCTAAGATTGTCCCTACACAATTTTGTTCCTGGATGTTTCAAAAAGTTCTCTTTAAACAAAGCACACCAAAAACTAATTCATAAACATCTGAATAAACTTTCTGTTATTAGAAAATTCTGTGCAAATATTAAATCACAAAACAAATATCAAGCGAAAAGAAATAGGGTTGGAGATTAAATCGGTTGGATGGAATGAAAAGTGCAAGATGGCTTTGTTTAAACGTGCATTTGTTTCTCTTCTGCAGCAATGCAAGGAATGATCATGACCACTACTTAGTGTCTCCATCAGCGGCTAATGAATGCATTCATCACACTTAGAATGAACTCAACGTCGAGTAAAAGGCTCGTCTTTCGCATCTTCTATCATGAATGACTTAGTTAAAACCATTCAAAACATTACGTCGAATAGGAAATGAGTATGAGTGAGTTTTCATGAAAGACGCTTATAAACACGAGGTGGGCCTCCGTCTCTCCGTGAACATTTGTAGACCAATAGAAAATCTTCTAGTCGTAAACATTGGACGAGGCAAAGGAAATGCGTGGGATTTAAATGAGATGCCAGGAATGCACTTGCGGTATTTACACAATGTACCGAGAGCTGTGAACACAATTAGTACACCTGTGGTGTTTATGTGCAACTGGTACATTTATAGCCTTCGCGCACGACACGCTGCCTATCCTACACTTCCTTAAAACCTCATCAGTCATTGCTTTAACATACATTTGCCGCATAATCTAAAAGGCATTCTGAGTTCGCCTTATGAGTCGCGTGCGTCGACACAGTCCTTTTTGGATCGATTGTTAATGTCCCCGATCTTCGTTGAATGAATTATCCGAGTTTTGTTCCATGAATTTAATATGCTAATAGAATCCTGTTTACCCGGTAGTAGATGGCGCCAGCATCTGTAATTCGAGTTCATTGACTCGCTGTGTGTTTAGCTGTCGTGGCTCCAGAGCGGTGCTGGAAGGGACCTTAATGTACGACGCCTTTGCATTAAAAATCCAGGAATTCCAACTCCGTAATGCAACCAAGTCGTCCTTCCATGCAATTCCTACATATTAAGCTAATCAGTACTCTGCTCGCATTCCCCATAACAGCGTTGATGACTATCATGGAGCGCGAAGTCCTGTTATATTTCAAGCACTCCCTCCGATTGTTATCGTAACTTCAGAAATGTAGCCCATACACACCAGGCAGCACTGCCCCTGTTCCGAATTGTTTCATGTTCATCGCATACAACCCGAGAAGTTCCCTCCCCCCCCCCTCCAAAGTTCAAGCATTGAATGTCAATGCAGTAACAGCATGGCGGAATCCATGAGAATGCACGTGCTCTTTCTAGGCCCCGTAGACTAGTCACGTTCTGTTTGTTTTTCATGAGTTAGAATGTTTTATTTTTCACGCTTCCAGAATAGAAAGCTTTGTGAACATTCATGAATGAGAATGATATGCAGTGCATGGAAAAGACCAGTGTAATGACAGAAACGAAATCCAATAACTCAGTGCTATCAACTGCGGTATGCCAACCCTCAGACATTTTAACAACTTAAATTGTGCAAATAGTTATTCGCAAAATTTCATTTTATTCATTCAACTTATAAAAATGGATGCCCATAGGACATACAAATCTGCACCGCTGAACCGAACACTATCAAATTTTTAGTTCCTCCAATTTGACTATGAGGAAATTGCAGACTGTGATGCACCCGTGCGATAGTTCACCTAACAGTCCAGGCCTGAACTTCAAGCCTGTTTTATGCATTATTGGCTTAAAAATCAGAAATCTTTTGTTTTTGGTTCTTTTTTATTTCTTTATATTTTTTATTGTCTTCAAAATCATATTCTAAAACGTTATTCATAAAATCTAAAAAAAATGGGTAGAAAAATACTTCGATTTAGGCTACATTCAATTCACTTACATGAACCCCCCCCCCCACACACACACAAAAAAAATCGCAAATAAATGTGAAAATAGGAGGGAATGTTTTTAAGAGAAGATAGCTAATAATAGCATAAAACACATGCAATATTTATTATTTTTTTTTAAATCAACTCCGCACACGAGAGGCCTCATGCCCTTATAACACACGCCACTGCTGTGTGTGTGGGCAAGAAATAATTAGATAAGAACTGCAAGCGTGTTCTGTGTGTTTGTGTTAACCGATGTCTTATCGTCTACCCAGTTTCTGTGTTCTGTATTTTTGCAGGCATTCTTAAAAAAGTTGAAGGAAATAATACACTTATGTAATAATTTAACTTTGTAGTGGAATTACTGTTGCTGTAAGAATTCTTTTGTTACAAACTGCTCTTGAATGTCAAGAAAGCCATTTATAAACTTTAGAAAGAATTTTTTTTGACAAATCAACATTTAACCTATTCTTATTCGGATCAAAATCATGTTATTTACATAATGAAAGCACATAGGTGTCTCTAACAGTCTAAAAGAAGGTATTTCTGCTGAGATATTTAGCTGATAATGCGTAGCCAAATGCTATGTATAGTGACATCTGATTTCATTTTCTACTGATCAGAAAGCCGATAAGCGAGACTTACATCGGTACAAATGACATTATGAAAATTAAAATTGGTGTCGTCTATAATGGATCATAAGTCCTTCCGTAGTCCAAAGAAGACACTGTTGTGCTATCCTTATCCAAATTTCAATTTTATAATGTTTTGCGCTCTTAAAAAAAAGTGATTATTTGAGAGATGAGCTGCGCTGTTTGGTTTGTTTTATTTTTACTTCTCTCTTTTTTTTTAGCACGCAGTTCTCAGTGACAACTTGTGGACTTGCTCTATTATTACCAATGCATTGCTTTTATATAAAAAAATAACCAACTTAAAAAAAAAAACTTATATGTCTGTTTATTTTGGGCTCTGCAACTATTGACAGTGCTTTTAAAGATTTCCATCCTTTTTATTTGATATTATCTCTACGTTTTATGACATCGATCCGTTTGAAAGCAAAATTTATTCTGTAGTCACCTTTGTACTGTACTGAACATCATTCGCTTTTTTCGTATCTGCAATATGCGGTTGTTTCTCCAGATGCATTTGTAGAAGAGAACCATTGATTGATTGACTACTTCGCTATCTTTGTAGACTATTGTTAGTCTCCTCTTTTTATTTCTTTGAACTCCATCCCTTCAGTTAGATTTGTGTAGCGCAGAAATAAATGCATTCCGAAATAAATAAGTATGCATTGTGATTTTAACTAATCCCATTCATTTAAGTCACTCAGACTTGTTAAACGACCTGCCCTTGTACGGAAATAGAAAGCATTCACCTTTGTGCTCCCGTACAACATACAACAAAGCTTTGCAATTTAATCACCAGAACATAGTTGCATTCGTTGCTAAGAAACTGTCTGCCTTGATTTAGGATCGCGCACGTGTTGCATTATTTGACAGAACGCAACCTTTTGGTGGCTTGTGCTGTGTCGTTATTATCGCTCTAATAAAGCCATATTGGTAGACATCCTGTTGTCATATTCTTGGTGGTCTGACTTGTCAAGTCACTTTAACCTGCGTTCCATTGTTGCAACAGCTGACAATTAGGCCGCAGTGAAGGATGGTAATGCCAACATGATAATGATGAGTAATGCAATTGCAGCTAATGGCCTCTCAAAGTACCCAAATAACTTATTAGTGTGGATGTTCGTGCAAACAACCAATGGATACCAGCTGGGGGAGAAATTTTGGAGGAACTCGCTAAAGAGGCAAACTTTGTAAGTGAAATCCCATTCTTCGACTCTGTAATAGCACGATAATGACAGCTTAGAAAGCTAACGAACTCCAGTCACACGATATTAAAGAATAATAAAATAATTTAGAACATAACTTCTTGGTAAAAGTGATGTTAGTGTGCGACCAGTACTCATAACCTGAGGATTATTAATAAGACAGTAACTGAAATGTGATTTAAGTCCGTTGCTAAGTAAAGTATTTTAAGTTTTGGATTATTAAAGAACTGTCTGAGAGCGACACCTGGTGTTCACCAGGATAAAATGTAAACATAGTCAAAATTTCAAATCCCACCAGTCTCAAGATATTTTTAAATGTCGCTAAAAGCGCCTCTTCGTTTATGTTATTATTACAGCTAGTCCTCAAGGTATTTTAGTAGTGGGAAGTATACTTATCGGAACAGTTTATTTATATTGATGAACAGCTATTTGATCCTGAATGTATCATTTTTCTTAAAAACAATCGTTTTCAATTGCGGATTTGGTTGGACACGTTGTAGGTTCGAGTCCCGTTACAGACATGGATGTCTGTGGAAGTCTTCAGATGGAAGATGAATTTCATCGCCCGTTGTGAGAACACCATCTCGCTTATTGAAAGCTTGAGTGGCTTGAAAAAATCCCATGTTGAATCTCTAGGGCAATGTTTGCGAATTATCGAACACTTACTCCACCCACGGTACTCATTGTTAATGTATTTTAGGCTACCACCTTATTTTTGCGATATTGAGGATTTCTATTTTTATGAATTTTCAGTTTGTAAAAATTAAAAAACCACCAATAGCATCAAAAATTCATAAATGGCTTTTCTTAATATAAGACTCCCCTTCACTACAAAGATTTAGTGATGGGGAGGAGTCGTTTTGATAAACTACTCCTCACCTCATCATACATTTTAATTCATTTGCCTATATTCAGATAAATTAGTTGGAATTACAAAACCAACTCGATTTTTTTTTTTGGTGGAACCATTTGTAAATTATGGGTCTTCAGTGAAATCAATTCTCCAGTCAGTACCTGCAGAACACACTCGCACACGATCCAGTATCACTGGATGTTAAACTGAATCTTCTGCATGCTATTTCAGTTAGCGAAAGTTATAGAAGTGGTTGGAAGTGATATTAATGAATTTTAATAAAATTTGATATTTAGGTTCACTATTAATATTTATCGAGTTATTTCAATTCGATCACTTGAACATTAGGAAAAGAAAATTGTTCCTTTAGTAACCGTCTCTAGGTTCAACTGCTATGATAACGGATGATGTCACTGTACAAGAATTCAGTTGTGAAATGGCATGTTTTTATGATTGTCTTCAATCATTTCCTTATTATATGGTGTTGACGTCATCTATAACTAAGCAACACCAGAAATATATTCATTTTTTCATTTGACTAAGGTGATATCAAAAGTGAACATTATTTTGATATCGTCTTGTTGTAGATGACGTCACTATTATAATATGTTCGTATTATTTATCTGTTGATTATTTAAATTTGCCATATTTCCTTCGGATGTTTATTTTGGCCTTTATTACCACAATAGAAACTCGGGTATAATAAGGAAAGTATTGAGCTTACAATACAAAAGGCTCAACTTTCACTGGTGCGTCATTATTATATTCATTACTGAATAAGAGGAATCAGCTCCGTCTCACTCCATCTAGGAGAAAAGGGGGGGGGGGAACTCATGGCATGCATACACCTACTAGCTAGGAGATTACTCAGTGGTTGCGAAGTTACTCCCATTTAGGTCGCCATTACTAAATGACGTCATCTTGTTACTGGATGCAGCCTATTATTATATGAGATTAAGGTAGATTAATCGTATTGTTCGAAGACATCTCGATCGATTTGTTTAAAAATAAGCGTTTTCTATTAATGAACAGTTTTTCCGTAGCGGTTCAGTTAGTTACGGAACGAAAATAGTTAATAAAATCCGTTGATCAATCGAGTTTACTTTCCAAAAT
Organism: Typopeltis vanoorti; assembly: GCF_054136105.1. Taxonomy (NCBI): domain Eukaryota; kingdom Metazoa; phylum Arthropoda; class Arachnida; order Uropygi; family Thelyphonidae; genus Typopeltis; species Typopeltis vanoorti. Next base: position 48,837,140 of record NC_143568.1, read on the forward strand.
AGGATGTGCAAAATGTCTCTACAAAACTACGTTTTCAGTCTTAATGCAAGAACCCCATTAATTCCCACTGCTGTAAAGAAATTTGCGTTGTGTAGAAACGTAAAGCTGAATAATGGCCCACTAAGACGCACAATAAACTGAAGAAAAAAAATTCACAGATGGCTCCTTATTCTTTACGTACCAATTTCATCACCAGCATTAAAGATAATTTATTCAGCTCCGCAACAGAAAAAAGTAGAAAGGATCGCACGTGTAGATGAAAGAGAGAAAGAAAGAAAAAACTGCCAGCAGTACGGAGAGTGAGGGAGTCTTAAAGTGAAGTTCGGCAATTTGATTAAATAGCCAACAAACTAGCAAGCAGCCGGGAGATAAGAAATAGATAAACATGTTACCGAAACACGATGGTAGGGGGAAGATTAAGCAGAAAGATTGATGGCGGGACCATTGATGGAAACCAATTCTTGAAAGAAATAGTGGCCCTCCACAAAAAAACAACCTCTAGCAATTAAGACAAAGAAAAATAGCTTGGGAATAAAAAAAAATCTAAGAAAAAAATACACGGCGAAATGTCTTGGGGTGAAAAACAAAGCGTCATGCGCTAAGAGTTAAAAACATCTGTTTGGAGGATGTCTAATATCGTCGTTGGAGAAGAGCGAGAAATATTTGAAGGGGCAATGGGGACTTAATAGCATAACTACTCGAACGCAAATAGAACGAGAAAGATTGATTGATTGAAAAACAGCAAACCGCAATCTTTTAAAGTTGTGGAGTTTTTAAACACCATCTCGGAGGTAGAAGATGATAAATTGGCAAACGAAAAGATTAAAGGGCCATCGGAGAATGTCTCCATTTCGATAAAAAGCTTTCAGAAGTTTCCAAGTTTTTTTGAAAGAATGATGCGGCCATAGATAAAGAATTTTAAATTGGAAGACACCCAAATTAAGTGTCTTGAAAAACAAATAATTGAAAGGTAATCTCTTCCTTGCTTGTCATCGATTCGCTGATTTTTGCATTGCCGCTTTCCAAATATGCCATTTAACATTAAACTACGGCGAAGATATTCATTTATGTGCGCTGTTTTTGGAGTCATTGCAGAGGTATTTGGAGAGTTCGCTGATCACGTAGGCAGCCCCCTAACTGGTACTGTATGAATTACGTATTAACAAAACGTAACTATTAACTTAAATATTACATTTTCTCAGCAGCACATAATGGACAATCTCTGAAGAACAGAAGCTATTTATTCATTTGGTTTAATGTTTAGTAACGCACTCTGGTGTGTACTTTCAGAAACGCAAATAATTCACGATAAAATAATCTGTATCATTTGAGATTACTGTTTTTCTGTTGATGGAACTTCTTACCACTTTCAACATTGTTCCTCTGCATTCATTGCGGAAGCTGAAAGAAGTAAAATTGATGCAACAACGCCATCACACCACCAACTCGATTTTCATAAAACCATCTCGGTTGAGAATTTTTTTTTTGTCAATTTCCTACGAGAGGTCGTAAACGTGTGGCACAGTAGTACACCGTACGGTGGGGATGACTGAGATTTCTACTATGATGTAATGAATTAAAGGTAAATTAGCAGATCATAAGATAATATTGCAATATATTAACCAACCATAAGATTTATCAATAGCGCTAAATTTAAAATTCGAAATATTTGTCAAGAAAAATTTGTCGCTATTTGAGGTAGGACTGAGCAGCAATTTATTCCAAAGATTAACTGTTTTTTTTTTTCGATAAAAGAACGCGATTAAATCTAATAACCCTTAGAGAGAGAGATTCTTCTGTAATTTAAACCCTCGTCCGCACTTCCCTGGAAATGAAAAGCATCCTTAAAAATGAGTTTATTTGCTCTTTTAAGCATTAAAACCTTAATCATGGCTCGCCATATAAAAATCTGGTTTCCAACTTTTGTCAGCTGTAAAAGCGATCTTTTTTTTTTTTTGATAAAAATTACCTTTATTGTTAGGAGTTTGTACTCGCTCAACAAGTAACCTTGTTGAGTGAGTACAACCTCCTAACAATAAAAAGTACAACCTCCTAACAATAAAAAGTACAAACTTCTAACAAAGTACTCAACAAGGTACTTGTTGAGTACTCACTCAACAAGGTTACTTGTGGAGTGAGTACTACCTTGGATTTCTACCATGCGCGTTATTTTACATTTTGAGTTGCTAATTACCTGGCTTTTTCCAATGTGAAGATATCCTTTTTTCAATCCTCATCTCCTTTCTCACTGGTAATTACTATTCTCATTTTAATGCTATGTGCAAATTATTGAACACTGATTTCCTCTGGTTTCCACTAACATCAGCCCATTTGAAGGTATATTCATTGTCTTTTCTATTGGAGGATGATATTTTGTTCTTCTTCCACTTCGAGACCCTCCGTAGCTCAGTGGGTGTCGACGGTGTCTTTTGATTGAAAGATATAGGTTGTAATCCTGTCTAGGAAGCGAAGAACCTTTTATAAGGACCTTTCACCTGGTAATTCAAAACAATCCAACTCAATCCATCCAGTTCAACATTTCTCGATTCACTGAAATACATCGAATGTTCCCTTACCAGGTCTCTACTCCACATTCCCCCCCTTCCTCCTGTTAAGTGTAAAGTAATCTATTTTCTTTTTTTCCTTGTAATAACATATAAAATGTTATTTCCATTTGTGATGACGTAATACCGTCCTTCCCTCACCCGACGATGAAAATCATCTATCACAGGTTCTCTCTCCCATTTTTCTCCAGAAATAGATAATCGTAATAAATTTCCAAACATAATATTCTGTGGTATTTGAAACTATAGTCGGTCGTAAATATCGTGCACTCGACCGTCGAATACTTTCTCTTTATTGGTAGATGCTAGTATACTACTCCTCACGAATGAATCGAGTGTAGTTTTATACAGCAGTGGTTACGACTTCTACTGAATAAAAACTTTTACAATAGCTACGTACGTACATGAACTGAATGCATCAAAGAACTAGCCGATCGATGAAAAGTGGTCAGGTCAAGAATAGCGCTGCGCTCACTTCACACACTGGCACGGTACTAATATTGGCAATCATTACACAGGTTTTCCCTGTCCTTATCAAATAATTTTGTTTCAATTTCCAATAATATCGCATCCTTATCGACAGCCATTGTTGCTTACTTAGCGTTGGTTGAAGCCACAATTGAAATTGTAATTCCAATCATTTTCACGTAGGAAAAAATATTTGAGCTAGAATTACTTGTGCCGTCTGTAGTATGTTTACTACAGTAATTGTTTTGTCTGTAACAGGAGTTCCCAATCGATAATTTAGCCTCTGGCACTTGAAAGTTATCCAGGCATATTCTCAACACTTGCGAAGATGTAATTTCATTATTTATGACTTATAAATTTGAATTAATATTAAAATTGGTAATATTGCTCCTACGCGCGTGCATAAGCTGAAATATATTCTAAAAGATGTCAGCTAATATAAATATTGGTCAATAGTAAAGTCAATATTTTACACGTGCTACTTAAAATCTCCGAGTATAAATGAGCGATGAGCTTGTCAGTCGTTGGCTGTTTTTGCTCTTGTATTGAAAACATGCCAACAAACAGGCTGGCACAGTGTAGCTTATTTGGTATTGGTAGTGTAGCTATAATAATCAGCGTCTGGCAGTCGATTTATTGAAGTCATAAACATATTTTCAGGTAAATGTACATTTGGTACGATTATCGAAGACACAGGCTTGTTGCTAATGTAACTGTTGTTACATTAGCAACAAGCCTAAGTGGTAGTTCTTTCAATGGACATTAAGGGGCCTGCCGAAGTATAACCATCAGGAATAACCCCAGTCTTATACGAGGATGAAAGAGAGAGGACTTGGTGAGTCTGCCACCTAAAAGAGTTTCTTATTCTGTAAACAACAAATTCCCTTCTCAAAGTGGCATTATCATACGACTTGCAGTTGGACAACATAATTTGGAACCTAGACACGTCCAGAAAGAACCTCTAGGAGATCCAAAAATCAGTCCCTTGTCACGCGACAAACATTATATCTATCCTAATACTAGAAAAGCAATACAAAGACTTTCTTCCATTAATAGACCAGCAAAGTAAATGCACGTATCACGAAGCTACAAATTTGGAAAATGATAAAATGTTTCAGGGATTTCCTTTTCAGAGCAACAGTCCTGATGTGTGGGAAAGCAGAACACAGCTGATACAAAACTGTATGAGACAGCCTTGGACATTGACTTATAGAATTAAAAATTCTATACACAGATTGTCCTGTTCCACATGAATAACTGCGGGGACACTTTCTTTGAACGGGATTACCTACAAATGCAGTTTAACTACCAGCGTACAGTTATCCTGAAGTATATGCTGGCCGCATTGCAACAGAAAAATGACATGAATTGTTACGCGTTGTTGGGTGTGCCATAGGTAACTGTCCGACCTTACCAGTATCTAATAATAAATGAGTCGTTTTGAGCTCTGAGAATTTATTGCTATTCAAAAATTTAAGGATCTTTCTTTTTAGGTTATATTTTTTACTTGCATTCTCTGGATTCTGGAAATTGTTTCAATGATTGCCTGTTAAATCTTACCTATTATTTCACTATTAGACTAAGGTGCGTTTTGTATAATTTGTATTGGCCTATAATTCGTAATACGAGAATGAAAAAACTATAAATTTGGAGCAAAAGTGGAAATTTTTATTTTGTGAGAACTGAAAATTAATTCCAACTGGTGTTAAAAATGTCATATTTTATCACGTTTCAATATTCAGCTTTTTCAATAAACATTAATAGTAAAGGTTCTTTTGGCATTTCTCACGATTTCAACCACATATTCTTATTTGGGCAGTTTTATCTTGACGTTGCGATTTTAGTACTTGCGTTCTTGTAGTGTCATGAAATAACAAATTCAAAGGCATGAGAGGAAATTCGTTCACTTCCGCTCTCTTATTTGTTCCCGTTTCATTGTTTCTGCAGGGTCAGAATCTCTAAAAAAATACAGATAAGAAGAGCTATTAAATCGCTTCTGAACTTAATTCAAGCTACCGATCATATTTATTATCTTTGACATACTTTTCCAGACGTTGTAAATACTCCCGGGTGTACACTCACTTCTCAAAATGGCATTTGGACATTTCCACACAGATGCCAGTAGCTGCTTCTTAAAATGCTAATGAGATTATTTGACTTGAGCAGTTTGACACCGTGTAATGCTTGCGATTAAATGCCGTTTACCTTCTTTAGCGCTCTCGACATTTCTTTTAAATTCCATTTTAGCACACCCAGCTCATTTATTTTAAATTCCTTTTCACCTTTCCCTCTTTTCCTTTCATGATTCAAATATATTTTAAGTTGCTATGACAACAGGGATGGTCTTGTTTCTGCTCTTAAATTACACGTTCGTAACAAGAATATTTAGTCCTTCTTTCTCTCCATTCTGGGGCTGTTTTTTCTTGTTGAGCATCCTGAGTGAGTTAATTTACTCGTGGTTTTTATGTGCATGGGGCCCCGAATTGCCTAATCAATTACCCACTCCCTGTGATTGCTTTGTCGTCCGACGTTGGATGTCTCATTTGCCATCCAACATCCCACTAAGGCCGGATTTTTTTTTTTTTTTTTTTGTTACTTTCATGCCTTTTACGGGGACGGCACATGCAAATATGTCACGTACCGTACACAAGAAACTTCCTAAAGTGCGCAAGAATATTAAGCTCGTATTTCAAAGACAAAGGTTAGTGGGACTGCTACCGGCTCATTTTTAAACTAGAAATAGCTCCATTTACAAAATGAGCTTTATATAACAACGAACTCCTGGTGTGTTTTTTTTAATCCTTTCATTGTTATTCTTGTAACTTCCTTCATTAGCTGAAGCTATAAAGAGGAGTACACATCAACACAGTTTATTGTGACTATAGTCCACATAGGTGATTGAGCTAATGTTCGTGGTGTTGTGAAAAGTGATGTTTTTATTTCTTTTTTCATTTGTGTCCTTGTATTTAATTTCAGAGTTAACGTCACATGAACTGAATGTTGATTTTGATGGCGAGTCAATAAAAAGATGAAACTTTTTCTCTCCAATGAGTTGAAGCAATTGCAAATCTTTTCCAACATAGTAATATAAATAACTGATTTGGAGCTAGAAGAGCATCTCGTTATTCCACCAGTTCAAAGCAACTAGACAAATTTACGCAATATAACATACCCACCGACTCTGATGTTGTCAATTAACATTACGATTCTCTGATGTATCTTAACTTACGACTGGATATTGCAGACCACTGTTTCTGATCTACCAAAATTTGTAGCCTTTCCTTTTGTACACAGAGTTAATATTAGATTAACATGTTCATTGCCAAACACGCGATATCGCACGATGCGAGGCCTCACCAAACAGCCGATCACGCGTTATCGCGTGGACGTCGCTAACTAAATAAAAAAAATAAAAAAAATTTGGCCCCCACACGAAATTCCAATTTTCAGCTTGGCAATGAAAGTGTTAACCATTTTTAATATCGCATTACCACTAATTAGTCGTGGATGATTTTCCTCTCTCGGTGTCCACTGTCCTGCATAAAAGTCTGAAATAGCTTCAAATAAAGTTTCATGTTTGAGCTGAGCAGGATTGTGAATTATCTAAGCCTTAACCCATCAGCTAACGTACGATAGGTTTACAACATTTCGTGGGTGAGATTAACATAAAACATATCTTAACACTTTATCGTAATACACGATTTTTGAAGAAAATATCGGTGTGCAACCAAATCATTACAGTCCAAATGAAAATCCTAGATCCGAAAAAAAAATGGACGTCACGATCGTTACTGATGTTCAATTAATGAATTCATCCTTTCAAAAATAATTATTTACAAGAAAGTCTTTTATTTTAGCCTCTCCTCCCCGGAATACCATTGCTATGATATTTTGCTGTTACCGATTATTGCGAATATTAATTAAATGGTACAACTTCGACATCGTTGAGAATCTGCTAGGCTAAACTTAGTTCAACTATCTTTTGCTCGAAACCTCGTGTCCACATAATTTCACGAGCCTCTATTAGTCGGTAGTATTGATTTTGCCATTTCCCTGGAAAGATCTGGAATCAAATCTTGTCTAGGACGCTAAGGACCTTTCTAAGGGTTTTTCAGCTGCATGTGAGTTAGCCTATCTCATACGTGATAGGATTTTTACCCTAGGAAAGTAATTGTCATTGGGAAGATCATATTAATGGCAACGGATGCGGGTTACTTCAAGTGTGTGACAATGAGAAATGTCGAGTGCTAAGTGGTTATTATCAATACCGAAGATATTCACAAGTTCACGTGGATCCAACCAACTAGAGGTATAACGGGTTTGGTGACAGCCAGACAAGAGAGAATGACAGTGGCAAGACAGTGTGGGACAGATCATTATACTGTATGAGTTTGTCGCGTTACATTTGCGACATGCAAGAATCCTTTATAGATTTCAAGCAGCAGGGCTCGATGTCATTCCCCTTCGAGATTTTAAGAGAGAGGCATTCTGATGGTTTATTGTACAGTATTAGGATTGGGTTGAATATTAAGATTGAAAGGACTTTTGAAATGACAGCAGAATAGGCGAATGCAAAGAACGGAAAGATGGCTGGTTCTAGCGGAATGAGTGTAGATTTATAGGAGTTATTTTAGTGGTGGTAATAAGCATTACGGACACTGAAAATAATATTCAACAAAGTAACTGCAAGAGAAGATATCCATTATGAGTGGAGTTTGTCATATATCATCCAACTATAAGAAGTAAAGTAAGGAAGATCTAAAGAATTATAGAAAACAAGTGTTGTGTTCGTTTAATAGAATATTTAGTCGAAATGAGGGAAAATAGAACTGCATTCAGGAGATCCTTAATGTTGAAAGAACAGTCTAATTTTATAACAAAAAGATATTGTACGGATAATACAATTTCCTTTCGAAAAATTGTTGCTAAAAGTTCCATTTGATTTTTGTGGATCTGGAGACTGCTTACGAAACGGCTTCCAAGAGGAGAATGTAGCAGCATTTGAAAAGAGGCGTAGATGAAGGAATGGTAGAGATAGTGCGGCGAATGTGTCAGATTATAGGAGATTATAGATTTGCTATAAAGATTGGTGAGAGTTTCAGAGGAATTGAGTGTTAGTAAGAAGCTCACGCAGGGATACTGAATGTCACCAGCGTTGTTTAATATCAACTTAGATGCGGCCTTTGAAGACCGAAACGGAAATGCTATGGAATGGGTGTGTCCATAGCACAACAAGTCTTACATTCCCTTCTTTTTGCTGATCACCGGGTGATCTTTGCACAGGGCAAGGAGGAGAAAGGTGTGGAATGCCAGATGAGAAAATTGTTGGATGCATTTAAATGTTAATCTGTTAAAAAGTACGAACTAGTTGGAAGTGACAGTGCAATATATCCCGAGTTAGAGTATGATTTTCGTTTACCAGGAGAAGAGCTCCAAGTTTGTCCAGTCTGTAGTTTCTTCAGTTAATTTTAATCAAATTTGTTACGCGATTTCAAAAAAATTCAACGAAATTTTCTGCATTTTTAATTAGATCTATTCCTTTTCTTGATGTGGTCAAAACAACACTCCTTTTTGCCATTTATTTAAATAGATTTCATTCCGTCTCTACATATTTGGAATTTTATTTATGCTGCAAATATTAGAAGGAATATCTGGCATTCTCTCTTTTTTGTCCCGATAAGTTAATTAAACAAAATTCATTCTGCTTCGAAGCTTCGTACATAAGGCATGAACGCACGCACGATGAAAATGTGAAGTCCATCGGCCTAGACAGTAAACATGCGTGAAGTTCACGGTAGCGAAGGCCACAAGTGGTTTACATTCACCGAAGAAAATGCCTTACGAGTCAGCTGCAACAGGCAAGAAAATCATCCAATTTCGTTCGCACTCCAGGAAATTCATGTGAGAAGACAGACATTTGCTGCGTCAGTCTTTCTTAGGCGGTGGGATGAGTTAAAGTATTTCAGCCCTTTTCTCAGGAAGGAAGGATATTCAAGACAAGAGAAAGTCGATACGACGTATTTCGTTAATTCCAACGAACTGCGGCATATGCCAGCGTATAAGACGCCGTTTGAAGTTGAACAAACTTGTTAAACAACGGATCGTCTTATACTGCGGGTATTAAAGCTAAACCTTCGAATTTGGACATGAAAACATCGCCAAGCGATATTTTGCAACGCTGCGCTGTACAATACTGCAGGAGCTACACGATCGCTTACCAATGTTTTTCATTGTCAAATATCATGTTACTGACATATGCTATGTTTCTAATAAGCTTTGGATTTTATATTATGTTACTTAGCATGTTAACATTCTGATATATTAGTGAATTAATATATTTTACATATAAATATTTGCATTTATAAATTTATTCGGTAGAGAGAGCCTCTGTGACTCGGTTTTGACGATGCCTTTGGTTGGAAAGACCTGGGTTCGAATCCCGTCTATAACAGGGGAAACCTTTGTTACGGCTTTTCATTAAAAGTGGGTTAGACGGTCTCATACGGAGGTGGAAGGATTTTTTTTTCATCCATCGAAATACGCAAACGGACCCCATGAACACAGATGTACAGACATAAAACACTCGCCCTTAGGGGGATGCAGCAGAGAATGGCAAGCAGGTTGCATTAATTGCTTAAAATTTCCTAATTATGGGACCCAACCCGTCTTGGACGGAAAAGAATTAGATGATTCATTAAGGTAAGCATTAGTTATTTTCATTAAATCCTAATGAAATCTTAATAGCGTGATCACATGAATGAAATATACAAAACCGAAGACTGGTATAAATGTAAAACGATTTTACTGATCGTTTCGTACGGGGAAACATCATACATTACAGTAAAGAAAACACCTGACGTGATATTTATGCCTACATTATATTAAAGATGCGTAAGAATCAGTCAATGGTAAGTGTAAAATTTGTGGTCGTCTCATGCGGCGATTATAACAAAATAAAAATTTGAAAATAAATTTGGGAGTCGTCTTATACGTGTAGTCGCCTTGTACATCGACATGTAGAGTAATTTCGATCTTTTCACCTAATTTTCTTAATGTTCTAATCATTTCATTCTTACAGACAAATCCACGATTGCTCTTACATTATGCAGTAAACTCGCCAGCTAATTAGAAGAATAATTCCTACAAACACAGAATTTGCGTAGAATTTCAACCGATTAATCATTCATATATTCAGCATCTTACACAGATACTGAATGGTAGATAATAGTTATAATAATATAGTGAACAAATAAGAACAAATTGCCTGAATTATCTGTCTTACGTGTAAAGTCTTAACATTATATTTCATCTCATTTTCTGCTTACGATGTCTTTAGTAACAATTTGATTGCTTTGGCAGATTTTCAGTTCAGTAACTTTCGCAAATTTTTTCAAGTGAAATCATAACATTCTTCATTTGTGATTCGAAAGTGAGGTAGTTTAAGTAAGAACCTTTCATAATTATATTTTCAGACGCATGCTGTTTTTTCAGGTCATTGTGCTGATTTCCCCTTGCGTCTGTCGTCTTAAGTCCATTCGAAGTAATCCTAATTTGTAATCACTTTTTTCTTAGATATACAAATGTAATAATCTGTTGCAATTTCCGTCTTTTAAATACTGGAGATACTCGTCAAACACGGGTCAATGAATCTATGATGAGTTTGCTGTTGTATTCTTCGACCTTCCAGAGAAAGTTGTTTTATTTATTATCACTAGATGTCCCTTTTAAAAATTCCTGTTTTTAAGTGTGATATTCTCATTTACAATACACGTCTATTTTGGGACCAGAATAAATCTTTTATGGCAGCTGGTTTTTATGACATTATCCATGCTTAGTATATTTGCTTATTTTCATGTCCTGTACTGTTCACAGCAAAACATTTCTATTACTTTCGGTTTTTAGCGTAGCAGTCGCAGGTTTAGTTTTGAAATATTTTTCATATTACTGTATTGATGTTTTTTAGAACCGATGTCCATAGTCGGAGTGCCAATTGCCGAAATGACAGATTTCAGTTTATTTATTTAGTTAGTTTGTGCTTAGTCAATATTGGTCTTTTTCAAATATGGCAACCAGTTTTGTCTTTCTCGTGGCAACGGCCTCTTACTAAATATAACTGGAAAAAAAAAAAGACTGATTTCTGAAGAAAAAATTAGCTTAGTAATTTGAATAACTTTTCGTTAAGTGGAGTTTAAAGCCCCGAATAATAATTAAGCGTGATACATTAAATTTCAGACCGTATATTTTTATGAATATATATCTATTTTTAATTCCAAAACAAAACATAATGAGGTAAATGCAACAATGACAGCGATGCAACGTAGATCGCCATCATCCAATGATTATATATATATATCAGTAGAAGTATCCCTCGATTAACGCGGTTAATTGATCCCTCGGTGTTACGCGTATATAGAAATCGCGTTAATCGAATCTAATAATCAATGGTAAAAATTACAATTCGTCTATGATCGATTACTGTATTAATAATTCGTTTGATATGGGACTCTTTTTAGGAAAGATAAAAAATGAATGCAAGGTAAATATTTAATAAATACTTGTACCTATATTATTTACTGCAATTTTTTTTTTATCAAAAGAAGTTATCAAGAGTCGTTTGAACAGTTTTAGTTTTTTCCTTATCGGCATAAATTCTACGATAACGAGCAAAATGACTCTCCAGACCTCGGCAAACAAGCAATAAAACATAAAGAAAAAACACTGCAAATATAATACGTGATGGTACAAATTAAGTGGATATTGAATCCAACATTACTTCGTAGCCGAATATAGAAACTACAAGAGTTTCGTGCCAAATATATAGAAACTAAAAGTTTCGGCGGATGCAAGCATAAGCAACCTTATGGGCAACTGGTAGTAAAGGTGGCGTAAGCTCCAGATCACTGTCCTCGGTATTTTCCATAAATGTAAAGCACATTTCCTAGAGGACATGTATGATAAAATAAGCCTTTGGCTCTCTATTTCAGTAATACATGATGGTTTATTTATTTTCAGTTACAATCTAGAAATTATTGAACAAAGAATTAAAAAAAAAAAAAAACCAAACCATGCTATACTGACATCGGAGGTCGCGGTATCTCTCAGATACAATTTACTGTCAAATATCACAAACCTTTACATAAGATGTGTTAAACCAAAATGACAGCAAAAAACAGTGCGGAATATCACTCGTAACATATGAATGCACAGCTACTCATGACCTCCAAGCTCTACACTGAATTGTGTAAGAATATTTGTATTAAACATTTTGCATGCATCTGTCAGATCAGCTGCGAGCTCCGCAGGGTTAAAGGCGTGTTAATGAAAACTCTTGCCGCGTATATCAAGGGATTGCCGCAATTAATTTCGCCGAGTTAATCAAACGTTATTTGCAAACAGAATTGCTTTTGCGTATGAGCATTACTAAAAAACTGGAACTCGTTACGACCTTCCCAATAATAATTTTGAATCCAATTAGCCGCTGAACTAAGCTGTTGTAATTTATGTTTTTGCCGTCTTTTGAAATGGAGTCTCCTAAAAAAAAAAAAAAAAAAAAAAGCTTTCAGCAGCGGAATAGTAAGATACACGCTGCTATTTCCAAATATTCTTATTAGAGTTTATCTTACGGTACAAATACTCTTTTGAATTAAGACGGGGGGGGAATAAAAGAACAAATAATCACTTTTTCGTGTGTTTTGTGCGCTAAAGGGCTAATAAAAATTTTATTTTGTTTTAATCATTTTCACATTTATATTTTAAATTCCTACGGACGACATTCACCCTTGTGTAAAAGAGAAAGGGTATGCTAGACCCCCCCCACCCCACTTTAAAGGTAAGGTGAGCAGTGTTTAACAAAAGCACATCCACTGACGCTCCTTTTGCTAAGGCAATCTCTGAAAATGTGCACTTCATGTCAAAGAAATGCTGTCGTAAATGAAGACTGATCGCTCTCTTTATGCTGCAACTACTTTCGTATTCATTACATCTTTGGTACTCATAAACCAACGCCAAAAGGTGCGATCGTTCGTTGATGTATTGCTCGTATGGTCGTGTACAACAATTTCTCTGGCTTCAGTAGGTTGCTTAAGACTGCCTTATCAAGTGTTCGTGATATGTCAGTCTGTTTTTTCTTCTTCTTATGCGCTGTTTGATCTTCGTTTTATGCGGAGGAGGTGCAGAAAGGATTGGTGTGTGATACAATACTCATTGTACAATATCACCGAGATTAGAAATGTAATAGCTATTTTCTAGAACACAGTCCATTTTTGTATGGCGATCTGAAACTAAAAAAACTTGAAGAAAAATTATTTCGTTTTCACACACTATCAGATTTCTTTACTTTTTTGAATGCGCTAATATTATTCATTTTGCTTGATTAGTAATATCCTATGTAAATATGAAATATACAATCATTCAATACTTTTACTTTTTCCAAGCCAATCAGCTGCTCTCGGATTTTAGTCTATTTCAATAAGTATTTCGAATTATATATTTCAATATATTATAAATATAAAAAGAAATATAATAATATATTTCAAAGATTAACAATGTTGAAAAACCTTTGTTTTTAGTTAGGATTATTGTTATTGACATAAATGTTTTGAAAATGGTTATTTTAATTCACAAACGAATAAAAAATCGAATATAAAATTTCCACTAACGCTTTCTATTCCCCAGTGGGGAGTAGGCGAGACCGTTTTAGCCCAATCTGAGATTTGGAGACTGACTGAGGGTTAGTCAATTTCCACTGTTAGCCAATCACAGATAGCTGGCCCATTCCCACTATCAATATTATTCCTAATTTTAACGGCATCCAGTGAAGAGAGTACGGAAGACAAGTGCAGCCATTTCCTGGTCCATAATTCTAACACAATGCATTATTGTCTGAAATGGTATGGCTTCTACAGTCGATTTTCTTGATTTTTATGGGACAATAAAAAAAATAACGAATTTTCGGGTGACAAAAACTCGCTCGTCCGTGCCGGATCAACTAGCTCGGAGACCGATCCAAGAAAGGGTCAGAAAAAATTCTTCTAGTGGGCGATTCGAATGGAACTTAGATCAGTCTTTATTCGGAGGCGTGACGCTATGAACGCAAACGCCATTTCCACAGGACGACATAGGTCTTTTTGTATTCGGGTTAAAAATCGCACCAACTTTCATAACATAAGAGTTCATCTGAGCCGACTCAGGTAAATTACACACGAAAACTGATTGCAAATTACTGTACTGTATTTGCAAAACTTACAAAATACCCTGTAACATGAATTTAGCTGTTATGAAGCTGTTATTATTTAACTTCAACATTGTCTAAATCAGAGCAAATTCACCATTCCTGATGAATAATAGTTCTGAATATGAAGCGGCAAATTAATTTACCTTCGCGTGATTTAACAACTGGATTATATGTCACTCGAATCGAGGACTTTGAAGTTACTAGAAACAGAAAATGAGTGGATCAATGAATGACTCCGATTTCCCGATATTACGTTTAACAAATTGTTCCGAAGCTTTCTCATTCGACATGCTTGCATAAAGTAACAAAATGTCAGTTTGCCAGAGCACTTCTAGGACTGCTTGAATCATTTTAATTCCCTTTTCGCTGATGCCTGGTGCAGGAGTGCTGAGTGAAATCAGAAATATCAAAGAAAACTGAATTGAATACTCGTAAGCGATGTATTATTTTTCCGGTAGACATCTAAAGAAACGGATGCGTTGGACCTACGCTTCTGACATGTTGCAAACTGCTCTTAATACCAGGTGAAGTGGGGGAGAGGATGTGAAGTGGTTGCTAAACTTAAGCAGAATTCTATGTACGGCATTTCTGTGAGTTGTCAATTGACTTGATGGTTTTCATTGGTGGTGTGAAAGCTAGTCCAGATTTATAGGCTCGTTTCTACTCCGCATCTCTGACATGTTCTTTTAGACGAATTTCTCTAGAACTTCCCGCCTGTCCAACATAAGAAACACCCCACTTACAATAGATTTTACAAACTCCTGGTCTCATCATAGGTTGATGCAGTTGTTTTGGCGATCTTAAGTTATATTCTTGTAGGACTTTTGCTATTTTGTCTGTAACATTTCTGATGTAAGGTAAGGAAACTGCGCCTTTGAAGCCGTCAATTTCATGTCTTGGAGCATGAGATAGTTTACTCAAGATGTTGTAATAGTTAAAAAAAAAAAAAAAAAGAACCGCGCTTATGGTGTCCCATTCTTACGTTCAACATCTGTCGCATGTTCTGAATGAGTTAAAAAAATAAAATCGTTTATGATTACACAATGTCTTTGAGAAAAACACAAAGGGGATATTACAATCTTAAGTACGCAGTAAGGATGTAGAAAATTAGTCATTTTATTAAAGTGTTTTTACATTTTTACGTGGTTTTCACAGCAATTAATTTAAAAAAATTTGGATTCAACAAGCCATGGAATTTCAACTTTTGAGTCTAAATGGCTTGTGAGAGAGATTCATGTTTGGTATCTGGAGCAGACTTTCCGGTTGTTCCAACCCTAACGATTGCTCACACTATTATATTATTCAGTGCGATAGTATTTTATTTTCCAACGCACAACGTCAAGGAACCCCCCCTTTAAACGAAATGTGATAAGTCAGGGGTGTTCAACCCGTCGATCGCGGAGCGATTTTTGGTTGAGCTCTTGTGTATTCCTCCTTACTTACAAATTTAATTAAAACTGAAAACAGAATATTTTATTTATCATTATTTTGTATTATTTTTAATTCCCTTTAAGTGTATTGCTATTGTTTATTTATTTTTCGTTAAAATTGTCAAATCAGTAATTTTCTTATAAGTCCGGGTAAATGAATGAATTTGGATCAGTGGAAGTCAAACAGTGAGCTGAGTGAATACGATTATAAGCAAAGTGTAAAAACTCGATTGTGGCTTAAATATTAAATATTCCAAAGCACATTACATCGATATTTTACTTGGGTTAAGTCCCATGTGAATATTGTAAAAAAATAAACTTTGCTTGTCTCGTATAGTTTATATTAGATGTTTTTGTAAATAACTCTTTTGAAGCTAAGAATATCTTAGAGTGTTAAAAACAAAGGCAATGTTTTTGCCGCCTTCGGCGGCAAAACATTGCCTTTGTAAGAATGGGACACCATAAGAATGGGAAGTAAGAATGTAAGAGATATGAAGTAAGAATGTAAGAAATAAGAACGTAAGAATGGGACACCATAAGCGCGGTTCTGTTTTTTTTTTTTTTTAAACTATTACAACATCTTGAGTAAACCATCTCATACTCCAAGACATGAAATTGACGGCTTCAAAGGCGCAGCTTCCTTACCTTACATCAGAAATGTTACAGACAAAACATGGCGGCATTAGAAAGATTGTTATTGAAACTTGTATGTATGAGAAAGGCTTGCAGGCTCTAAGTGTAAACATCTCCGAAGTCAGTCAAAAAGAGTTCAAACAACTTTCCGATGGCCGGCAACTTACAATCAAAAGAAAGCGGAGGAGAACAAAAGGCGTGCCGAACGTGAAACTTAAGATGAAAGACTCATACTGATTCTTTGGGGGTTGCCAAACTTCATGCGAGGTCTCAGAGGAGGCCTAATAAAAAGGGAGTGAAGCAAGCAGAAGGGGTTCTGGTTCCAGAATTGCTGTCAGAGAGGAGGCCGTCCGGTCCAGAGTCGCCGTCAGAGAGACTGCCCGGATCCACGTTGCTTGAGAGAGGAGTTTCCCGCTTCCAGAAAGGAACCTCTCGGTTCGAGACATCGCTAGAGAGAGAGAGACTACTTCTAGGCAGCAGACAAGGTTTCAAATTGCAGAAAGGAAGAGCTCCAACTGCCGGAGAGAAGTTTCCAGGCCAGATTAATGTCAGACATTCACCAGTATGTTGCGTTTTCATTACAATTTGATGAATCAAACGACTTCACTGATATTGCTCAGTTAATGGTATTTATTCGCATGGTATTTCAAGATTATTCAAGTAAAGAAGAACTTTTGAAAATTATACCATTATTGGGAAGGACTAGGGGAGAAGACATTTTTTCGGCATTTGATAAATTTGTGAAACAACACAAACTTCCGCTTTTTAAACTTGTGTCTATTACTACTGATGGTGCTCCTGCAATGATAGGTAATAAATCAGGCTTCATTACATTATGTAAAAACGATGACAAATATCTAGATTTTTTTTAACGTACCACTGTATTATTCACCAACAAGTACTGTGTAGTAAAAGATTAAACACAAAAGATGTTTTGGATATTATATTTAAAATTGTAAATTCTGTTCGAGGAAAAGCCCTGCAACGGCGGTTATTTAAATTATAGGCAGATGATGATAGGGAACTTCTGTTGTACAATAATGTTCGCTGGCTCAGCAGAAGTCAATTTTTAGAAAGATTTTTCGTATTAATTAACGATATAAAAATTTTTCTTGATGAAAAAGGAGATATTTATCCACAATTGAGTGATAAAAGATAGTTGTTACACTCATCATTTTTAGTAGATTTCTGTACGAAATTAAGCAATTTAAATTTGGAGTTACAAGGTAGAGATAAAAATTTAATTGACATGTAAAGTTCAATAAAAACTTTCCAACAGTACTTACTTTTATTAAAGAAAAATATAAATGACAGCGAATTTAGACATCTCCCATATTTATTAAATTTTTTTGAACAAAATCAAGAAATGCTTCGCTATGATTTAAAAGAATTTATTCGTGAAATAGAATTAGTTGAAGAAGAAATAAATTCAAGATTTAAAGATTTTAATAAAACTGAAATGATTGTATCTTTTATCAATAATCGATTTCAAGAAAACTTGAACATCACAGAAATTTCAAATAAATTAGTGGGCTGTTTGACAGGGGCGCGCCAGCAGTGTCCGGCGCCTGTGTGCAAAACTTTAGTTGGCGCCCCTATACCTAGTAGCACGCGAGTAGTGTCCGGCTCGCGCCTGTGTGCAAAACTTTAGTTGGCGCCTCAATCCCCCCCCCCCCCCAATCCAATAAAAAATCACTTTAAAAAAACGTTTTTTTTTAAGTATTTCCTCCTCTTTGGCGCCTTTACTATCCTGGCGCCAGTGTGCGTCGCATACATTGCACATATGGCTGGCGCGCCCCTGCTGTTTGATATAAACCAAGCTGAAGTAGAACTTGAGATAATAAACATTCAGAATAGTTTACATTTAAAATCAATAAACAATGAAGTCATTTGGAAGTATGCGCACGAAAAATTCCAAATATTAACTGATATTGCGCGAAAAATTCTGTCGTGTTTCGGATCGACAGGTATGTCAATTAAGAAAGCAAATTACAAATGATTATTTGGATGATTGTCTGCGATTGGCCACTTCTTCATATCAACTTGACTATGAAAATATTGCGCGGGCCAAACAATGCCAAATTTCACATTAACTTTTTTTTTTTTTTTTTAATCAACCAGCATTTCATTTAACTTGTGAGTTTGTAATCAATCTGTTGTTTTTTCTAACTTTGGTTTTCCAAAATAGAGAAATAAATATTTTATTCCAATATATATATTTTTGTTGTATTAAAATATTCGTTGTATTAAAATAATTAAAAGTGATAAATAAATTTTTAAATACACAAAGTTTTTAGTTGTGTATTTTTTTTAGTTGTTTATTTTTAGTTGTTTATTTGTGCGTAATCAGTTATCAGGTTGGGGGAACATGATATGATAAGAGAGTAGATCGCCGAATAACTTTTTATAGAAAAGTAGCTCGCGTAGTAAAAAAGGTTGAACACCACTGTGATAAGTTATCGCAGCTCTGCAGTTGTATTCGCAGTCTCGACCTTCAAAGTGTCCTTCAGTTTTGGGTAACGTAACATGCGCCACCACTGCAAATTCCTAATTCTCTAAATCTCACCTACCCGTGATTTAGAGAGTCTGCAATTTTCAGTGGTTCGCATTTCGCATCTCTGATGCAAATAAAGGCTCGTCAGTCTATCCGGAAACGGATGGCGGGACTCTGCCTTACCAATTTAGCAACGCAAACTTTTTGTTGAACGGAAATGATATTCCTGCAGGGTGGAAATAATGAAGCAGTTTCTTGCATAATCCCCACTTTCTCTACCTTTTTGGTTTTGTTTTTTTTTGCAAAACATAACACAAGCTAAGGTGTGTGTGTGTGTGATGTTTGCAAACTTCGTGCATTCTCCGATTGGTTATTAGCGTCTCAGTAGCACAGTCTGGGTTCGATTCTTGCCGTAGTACATATAGGAACATTTATGAAGAACTTTTTAAGCAAAGATGAGTTAACCATTCTCATTCTAACGGTCGAAGTGTTTTTCATTTTGAAAAACATTCAAACTGAAGAGAGAGATCAAGTATATTTCAGAACCAAATTTTTGTCATACCCTGCGTCTGCCTGACAACTAACCGCTTTTATAACTGAATTGGGAAAGCATTGAAGAACGAAAAACTTAAGATTCAGGAAAGAAAACCCAATCTACATATGAAATCCAAATCATTCTTCTAGTATAAAAACGACTAATTAACCAATTCAGGTCTTTCCAACCAGGCATTGTCGCTAGCGCGTGCGCTTAAGAATGGCAAATGATTCCTAGAGTATGACGAATTACGCGTACATGAAAGATTACACATCGTCTGCTGCTGTTTTTCCAGAAATATGCTGATTGGCTGAAAGTGGCATCTTTTTATGAGGTTTAAATTCTCCGCCAAGAAAACTTGGGAACCCGTAGGACATTCACACCACGAGTGCGCCATGGGTTAGATAACACGAGCAGTGTTCTGGTGACCAGACTTGTTTTTATCATCTGCTTCAGGCTTCCAATAAGCAGTATGGCGGTCGAGAGATGGAAATCGCCGTAAAGACATTCACCATGCTGTGACATAGAGACATCCAAAACCTAGAATTGTTAGTTGCAAAATAGAGGCTTGGGCTATTCGGCCAAAGAAGCGGCATTTTGACTTTAGTGTGCTCTTCGAGAGAGAGAGAGAGAGTACTTTATACTAGCACTACTTATAATACAAGCTAAATATATAATTCATTTTGAGGTCAAAATATACTTTTTGTTTAATCCAGTCATATATTTTAGGGTCCATAATATAGAATAACAGCACAGAAATATTCTTATGTCATATTAGTCAGCAAAGTCAAATGATGACATAGATAGAAAGAGTATGTTTCCTCTGTCTATACAACTTGAAGGATAAATATTCCAAATTGTATCTGATTGATTCTCACTTGAATTATGAATGAAATGAAAAGAATCTCAAGGCATCATCTGGCTTGGTTCACTGAGTGTCAAGAGTGAACCTAACCAGCCCAATAAACAATGTTGTGGTGTAATCGTTGCGGATAATCGAAACCTGATTGAAATTAAACATGATTATTCAAATAAAATTAAGCCTTTGCGATTGATATAAGACATTTCAATGATAAGTTTTTTTTGTTGTTTTTTTAATATATTTATTTTAACGGGAAAATATATGCATTTGTGGATGTGTATTTATAGACGCACATGTAAACAACTCATCTGTGTGTATCAAAGCTGTGAAGCACACAAAGATAAGTAATGGACCTGCCATCTAGTGAGACGAAAAGGAGGATAGCGATTCGTTGCAGCTCGGAATCGTACTACTAACATGCTTCTGCTTGGTTGAATGGCACATTTTGTTTTGTCCTCTGGAGAATGTTTCTCAGCAGCTTTGCTGGTCTGTTCAAGTACGACCACTGCCTTCAAGGGAAACAGCTACCTTACCCTCTTAGCAATTTGTATTACACTTCAGCCACTTCCGTGTGTATGTACACTTGCTGCGGAGGGTTGTCGTGTGCATCAAGGTCACTGTCCTCGTGCACTGGAAGGATGACAGCTTCTGGCGGAATCAATGGTGTTATCGATCGATAAACATCGGGATGGTCGTTGATATTCCCCGAGTTACCGCTACATCGGTGACGATAGATAGCCTAGAACCAGGGTCCCAGCTGCTTTCACCAAGACACCCATCGATTTTTAATTACGGAGTCATGGTTGGCTTCATTCTCGTTGTGACGAACTCACGATGAGCCACTGCCGAATGTGAGTTGGGTAATCAGGTTTAGTGGACCTTCTGTTATTGGTACTAGAAAACACTGCACGCTCACATCCCCCCCCCCCATGCAATTCTGCACGCTGTCTACTTTGCATCACTCTCAGAATATGGGCCTTTTGCGGACGAAAACAACTAAACCTAACCAGAGAGCGCGTGACTCCATTGGCATTGAACTATACGTCATGCACTGAGACAGTCGAGGCTTTGTCGCTTAGTTACTGATCGAATTAATGGAAGTTTCTTTTGCCATCAAAATTAAATCTTTTTTGCCTGTTATTCCATCATAAGTGCATTCATTGCAATTGTCTTAGGTTGTCGATTACTGAGATAAATGACTTGTTATGTATAATAATAATAATATTTATTTATATAATAAATGCTTTGAGAAATATCTGCTCAAAAGAACGTACATTATATTTCTTTTCTTGTGCGCATATTTAAAAGAAAAACGCAATGACTTTCAATTCTCTGAAATTGTATTGGAATTGAAGGAAAGGTTACTGCTCTGTAGTAGAAACGATAATCGTAGTTGCGATTCTAGTGCAATGATTCGAACTAGAAAGATGTTTCGTAACTCATATTTGCAACTCTGAAATTATCCATATATTTCCATACTTGGAAAGTCATCAGAGAGTTCAGTGGACTCCTTACACTTGTTGATGATTGTTAAAAACAAGCTTGTTGCCGATGAAAACGCGACTATCAGTAATCCATAATATTGACGGTTCCCGGAGCAGAAACAGTTGCTCTTCTGATGCATCTGACG
This sequence comes from Typopeltis vanoorti, assembly GCF_054136105.1. Lineage (NCBI taxonomy): Eukaryota > Metazoa > Arthropoda > Arachnida > Uropygi > Thelyphonidae > Typopeltis > Typopeltis vanoorti. Next base: position 48,858,989 of record NC_143568.1, read on the forward strand.
TTGATGGACTTATCAATGATTGCTTGATCGAGTGATTTAACTGAGTTATCTTCCCAACTTTTGAAACCTCCTGAAGCAAATGATTTATTACTTTCCTCCTAACTCTGATAGTTAACACTAACGTCTACTTTGTTGTGTAATTAGGCCGCGAGACATCGATTCGTTCATTTTAATCCCCTTTCATTTTCTCTATATTCGTTTTTGTTAATTCCGTGTTGTTGTAAATGATGGAACTAATTTGCCAATCACTTTGACAACCCTCACGGCTTTGCGTCTAATAAGCAAACCAGTTATGCACGCTATTGCCACGCATAATTAATCTGATTTGCTTTTCATAACGTAATAATGCCCCAAAACAGATAAAAATAAACAGCATGCTAGCTAGTCTATTCAGCAATAGACATAAGAAACATATTACTGTCAGAAATTCATATTATGAGCTACGGATTACGAATCTCCCAAAATCTTAGCTGCAATCTCTCATAAAAGCGCATGCAAAGAATAAAGCAACACAACTCGCAGGGCAGTTTGTTTTATCTTGTTATAGACAAAACTCAGTTTTATATATATTTTTTTTTCGGCATGGTAACTGTGTTTATATATTTTTTTTCCCGTTAAGTAAACAGAACATTCGTTTATTCAGTGATTTTCATCGTCCGATGTGAGAGCCCAACTCCGAGGTTTGAAGTGACTTGAAAAAGTTCCGTGTTCTGTTTCCCGAGCAAGGTTTCCGGATTCCATGTGACCATAGCTTACCCAAGGTACTAAAAATGTACGATATGATTTACTTTTTTGTTTTATATGAGGGTTCATCGGGATCCAAGACTAATTCAAGCAATGTTACAGCAAAGTGTGAACTTTGTATGGTAATGATTACATCTGGCGAAAACATCCAAGCCGAAATATAACTGGGGGAGATAAATAATTTTTAGGGAACTTTTTTTAAAATATTTCTTTAAGTTCAATTTGTTTTGCGAAATGAACTTCCTCGACTGTTGCAGTTGACTTTCCCGTTGTTGCTTGAAGTGAGCAGACTTTATCTAAATTAGAAGTTATTTGAGATTATCCAGTTAAACGTGGAATTCATAGAGTGCGCTGCTTTTTAAAAAACAAATTGCAGCTTACTACGAAGAGAACCAGACTTTGTTTTTGTACTGAAAAAAAAAAAAAAAAGCAAGCAAACATAGTGCTTAATTTTGAAACGTCATACATTAGGAAGTTAAAAATTATTCATAAATTACGACAATTATAATAAACGTATAAAATCGGCCTGGTTGGCCGAGTGGTCAGCGTATCCACAGTCTCCTTCGTCGTATCTACGACCAACAGACTGTGGACATGGATATCTGTGATTGTCTTTAGTTGGCAGAGGATGAATTTTATCACCCACTGATTGTCTCACTTTATTGGAGGCCTGAAGTGCGTTGAAAAAGTTGTGATTGGTCTCTAGAGCAGTTTCCGGTCCGAGTAAAAATGAATAAAAGATGCAAAAGAATTACAAAAAATATTAATAAAAACAGAAAAAACTCTTAAGCCCATTCACGATACTAATGTATTGTGGGTTTACTAAAAGCTTTTGTGGATACTGATTCACATTTAAGAAAAATCCAGCTTTTTTAAAAACTAAAAAATCGACTTTTGTTGAAGGTTAAAGAGTTCTGTTTGAATTAACCGACTATAGCAAATTACTTTCATTATCGGAAATGAGTTATTGTTTTTGATAATGAGGTTTTTTTTTTTTTTTTTGATAATCTATGAGTACACTGCCTCGAATTGCTTTGGTATTGCACTACTCGACTCATTTTCAGATCATGACTGTATTTGGCCTAACTACTGCACAATTTTAAAGTCTGTAAAGGTATTCCGCATCCAAAAAAGAACAGCTCGACATGCTACGAGTGCTCGCTGTTGTCCCTTCACTACCTGATTTTGTCGAGTCAATAGTTCCAAGGCTAATTTTTTTTTCTGAAATGTTTTTTTAAATAAACCTCGACGTTTTTATTATTAAATTTTAATAATATTAAAAATTTACTTTTCAGTTCACTTGCAATACACAATTTACGAAATGAGGAAGCGCAAAAAATGTTGCGTCTCTCTAGTTGTGATTGACTCCATGGATTATAAGTATCTGATTGTCTTCTGAAGGATTCGAAAGAAATTCACAGAATAGCGAAGCCAAGTTACGATACAAACGCCACTTACGACTGTTTTCTGCAGCCATACTAATCAGTGTTGGAAAAAGCAGCATTAAACCAATGGGAGAATGCCAAATGATTTCACAAATAGATAAGCATGAAAAAAAACCAATTAGGTGGACAACCCTGAATTAAAGAAAGATTTCCATAAGGAAGTGGAGCGCATTTTACCATAAATGGTCTGGGGAAGAATGCAAGGTTGATGCAGCGTGCTGCTTTACTGCCCTCAGCGATCCAAAGTATCCGATGATGCATTTTTTCCCTGCTTGCTGCCAGCGCTCACTTCCAGTTGGTAGTGCACGTCCATAATACAAGTAGCTGTCCTTCTTGGATGAATTTATCTTTATTTTAACTTTCCCAAATGCATGTTTGTTAGCATCTGCTGGTTATCCAACTGCCGAAATTTGAAACAGTAGTTTCTTTCTAAGTCAAGTTTCGGTTACTCCAGTATATCGTGCACTCAATGGTACTGAAGATTTTAGGGGACCAACACTACTTGTTTGAGGTATCCACATACTAAAAAGAAATTCCATTAGTAATAAATTATAAAAACATTTTTCCGTTTCAGAAATGTTTTTAACTTTTAGGTCAAGATCCCGAATACCATAAGCTCGCGCAGCAAAATGGCTGACGATGCATTAACAGGCGAGTTGCTCCATCGATAGATTAGCTGTCCGAATCTCTCTCTCTGTGATGTGATTAATCCCGGATTAGAAACGAGTTGAAGAATAAAAGATACCTTCAGACTCTTCCGTAATAGCGCCATGAGAAAGGAACAACAATGTCCTCTGCTTGGAAAAACGATTCCGAATCCAATCAAGGAACAACCAAAAGGGTATTTTAGCTTAAAAAAAAAAAAGTTTATCAGTCTCATATGAAGACTGGCAAGATTGGAAGAAATTCCAGAGCTTTTCCTGCTGCGAAACAGGCAAACGGTTTCGCAGGAGAACATCCGGTACGACATTTTGCAGCAGAGAACAATGTGGTTTTACAATGTGAGAAATATCTGCTGCAAGGATTTCAGTTTGTTGCGAATGTTATTACATTGGTTTTGTTGTGGCATTTCATGGTGGTCTTTCACTGAAAATATTACATTCTTCCTGTGGCCGTAGTTGCATCAATATAATCTAACCATTCCCAGTCGGACACTCTCAGAGCACGAAACGCTATTAGAAAAATGGCTTGAACAGGTGAACGAGTACAAATTCAATTTTTCCAGAGTATAAGGAATTCTTCAATTCTCAGAACTAACGGGCATTCGCAGTTTACTCAGAAGGGTGTTCATTCTTGCCTTCTGCATTATGGTGTTAGTGAGTATGTTATCAGGTTTCCTCTGCAGGAAATCTTCTAGTTACCTGCGCAGGCGTGACGTGCTTATTATGGCAGCTAAGTTTCTGGGAGATTGTCCAACGTCATATACTCGACTGACTAGGGTTGCACATAGTAAAGGCACACGCGCTGACAAAGGCGAACGAGGTCACAAGGTGGTTATCGGTGCGTTGCATGGCTGCTATTTTCGTCTGCGTCTGGTAGTGTGTATGTGGACTGAGATTGCGCAGGTTAAACACTTATTGTCGCCAAGCGCTGTTTACAGTAGTCATTTGGGGCCGCGTAAGAATTGTTTGTATTACTGGAAATACTGATAGCAATCATACAGGAGTCAAGCGATGCACACTTAGAGCCATCTGACGGCAGAACAAGTAATATAAATTGAATACATATCATATTACTAAATCACAGCCGGACATTTATGAATAATGCGTGCGTGTGTGTGTGTGCGCGCGCGCACATATATCGTTTTTTTTTTTATAAAGATTATAATCTTACTATTATACGTTTCCTATGGATAATTGGTAGGAATATGACACATATTTGCTGTCTACTCTGTAGATTCACCATATTTGTTGTAATTGTCTTTGCTTTTTACAACGACGTAGTTCGTCTACATTCATTCCTTTTGCAATAAAACTAATACAATTGCCTGCATTGCTAAGTTGAAATATTGTATTTTGTCTGACGTTGCGTGTTCTGGGTTATTACGGCAACCATTTCATGAAAGAGCGGATTACTTATGCTGCATCGGGCTATTTGCATTATTCAATATATGAATAATCACTGTTGTTAAGACAAACAAATAAGGAACAATCACAGCGGTTGTATTCTTTTTTGTTTGTTTTTATGCTATAAAAGTAATGTTTATAAATGGAAATAATTTGATCCAATTGTTATGAAAGCTTGCGTTATAATGGCAACAAATAATTTTGTGTTAGGAAAACACGCGCTGATTTTTTGTTTTGTTATGTGGTCGATCTGTAATATCTAAACACTTGCAAATATAGAAATATTTGCAAGTGTTTCAGTTTATTGCCGATGTTATTGCGGAGTTTCTGTTGTAGAATTTCATACTAATCTTTATAGCTTATCGTTCTATTCTCTTGTACATAATTTTATGTGCTATTTATTGCCGTTGGTACGCTATGATTCGATTTTGTTCTTTATTTATTCTGATTTCCGTGATGTACAACAGTTTATACAGTTCAAATAATACTAGTTTGCTATGAGTTGGGAACTATGGATTAACTGGGTAATGGTTCACGAAATGCAGGAAGTTATTATCGGATGTTTTATTGCTTATGCACTTGTATGCGTATTTATGGTAAAACATTATACATAAGTCAAGAAGTATATATAAAGCGGTTATTAAAATTAGATAATAAATATAGTCAAAGTACTAGTACTTGCACGCACTATAGCCCCCCCCCCCCCCCCAATCCGGATTTCAATATACTTGAGGCAGCAGCGCGCAAGTTTTTGTTTGCTTGTAGCAAAGAAAAATCCGACTGGATATCATGCCGTATTACGTTCAAATTTGCGAATGCTTCAGGATTGATAGAAAAAAAAAAGTTAACTAAAGTAGTGTGGGTATTTTCTGACCACCTCTTCCTCAGTGCAAAATGAAGCATTTCGCCTACGTGCCAGGATTGTGATTAATCTGAACTTGTTTCTTACTTCATCGGTGGTCAATATTTCTGTTTGGGGACAAATGTGTCAGTTTTTTATTTTATTTTATTTTAAATTTTTATTAAGTCATTCATGTGAATGGGCATTTTGACCTTTTCCTAATACGGTTGTTCGGCCGTTTTTGAACACGAATTCATTTGTATACAGTTAGCTTCTACAAAACACAGTCATCATACACTGTTGTATTTTTTGAATAATTTTGTACATGCAAATAATTTTTGAATGTATTTCTGAACCTTTACCCCACTCTCGGAAAGGTAATTGAAGCAGAACGCACTGTCTACGCTTTCATGAGCAAGCAGCAACGGGATATTCACAAAATAATTGTACAAAGAAACGTTATTTATGTATAGTTTATGAAAGAACTAATTCGTATTGGACATCCTCTAACTTGCATAATTTCTTTTCAGTCAATTTGATGCGAACAATACGGTTTCTATTTCTCAAGGCAAGCAGGTGAATATTAGCGAAACAATTTCGAGAAAAAGCCAGTTTTGTTTATAGTAGCTTTGGGCGGTAAACTCTCCGTTATTGAAGGACAAATTCGAACGGACACAAACTGATTCTTTACATGCTCAATAAGTGCTAATTATCACCACTTTTCCAGGAATTTTGTTTATCGAAACACAAACAATTTAAGATGCAAAAACATTAAGTTTATTGTTCTAAAAATAAAGGAAAAATGTGAATTTTTATTTATTTATTTTCTTTTTTTATTTTTAGCGAAATAGTCATCGAGTAATATTTATTATTAAAGATAACTGTGGGGACAGAAATTCTTATACATAAAAAATGCTATTTGGAATGATGTAACTTCCTGTCACGCTGAAAACAAACGCTTGGCGAAGAAAATAGAATCTGCAGTATTTGCGAAGAAATTAAAATATGCAGTGTGGTAAAAGATAATTAGACTGTCTATCATGTTGGAATGTAAGAAGATTACAGCACGATTAAGAGCCGCAATCATGTACGCATCAATGATCACCACCGTGTAATTTGTGCTTCCAAAGTGTCCTGAGGTTTTCCCTACCGGAAACTCGGGTTAGTTTTTCTTCCCACAAAACAGGCAAACCGGTCAGAAGAATACACGAAATTAACAGACTGACTACACTGATGACAGTTGCTTCGACGGTAATTCAAAACACCCCTAATGCATATCTTCCCCAACCAGTTTTCAACCCTCATTCTTAAGTTTATCTGTTTTGTAATGCTAAGAAAATTGACCGATGTACATCATTTAATGATTATTGGATTTACTTTAAATCCAGTATGACAGATTGAAAAATGTCATACTTCTTTCGGGATATTTCATCAGATAAATAATACTGAGTGATTGTGCATCCCTTAGATCGTGCCACTTTTTCTTAAGTATAGGAATAAATGGAAGGAGGTTTGATCTTTATTGCAGGAGATATACTCGTCTTACTACTAGTTGCATCTCCAAAAATCAAAAGAAATTTACGCATAAACAGAACACTTTCACGAACTCTGTTCTCAGATGTGCATTTTAAAAGGAAATATCTTCGGTGCCACTCACTCTTGTCAACGCGCTGGATGCGGACAGACACTGATTGCTAAATAAGTCAAATATGGTTTGTCTCTTGACACCCGCGATACCGTTCCAAGGTATGATGAAGGGGAAAAGCCAAACTTGTTCTTGTTGCTTCGTCGTTGATGCAACTGAGAAACGATGGACGTGATAAAAATGGCATCACGCGTAATGAATTCTTTGTCAGATCACGGCAGGTCATAAAAGGGAGGGATGGCAATATCGCTGGTGATGTTGCTAACCCCTTTGCAAATAAAAACTTTCCCCCTTTCTTTCCCCCGTCATATAATGAGATTCGACACACAAAATAAACGACTCACCCTTCATCGTACAGCACATGACGGGTGGGGAAATTGCACGAGAAATATTTGTCTTCGGTAGCGTTCTGACGTGGCTGATTTGATTTTGATGATGAATCTGTTGACTATCAGCGTCCAAATCACATTACCAGCTAATCCGTGACAGTGCATCAGAATTAAGGGCCCTTTCATCGCCTAACTTCAACTTTACCGTTGCTATGCCATCACTGAATGGATCGACATCCTCGTCCTCTTCTTCTGCACACAGGTTTAAAGGTACGAAGATGGAATTACAGTTGAATTTTTATCAATGAATTTGTATGATTTACGTGGGTTTTCTTTTGTTTTCCTAGCATATTTGCGGAGGTCCTCTCTGACTTTTGTATGTTTTTAGTGCATGAACGTAATTATAACAGAGTAAAATTTAATCAGTGAGCTTCTTATATTTATGTACGTATCGTATTCAGAAAGATTAGACTGCAAGAATATTGAGTGAAGAGGAAGAAAGACACCACTGAAGTCGAACAATGAATTATAACAACCTCCTTTACTCCATAACTAGTCCAGTCAAGATGGCAGTATTTTTAAGTTTTAGAATGCTTGGTTTCCATCTCGCAAATACAGACAATATTACTTATCATTTTGACGCTATGCTGGATTAAAAATAATTAATTTGATAGGATGAAACCTATCAAAATGACCTCGAGTGAATAATTTTGTGTGTTCATGTTCTGTTTGAAATAATTTTTACCTTCCACCTGATTCTGTATCTACGTAGCACAACTACAGCTTCTTTAGAAAACTACGTTCTGATTTTTTCCACACTTTTTTTTCTATTGAACATTACTATCACAGAATATTGTTTTAAGCATTTGGCATGGTATCTGAAAATTCTCCTTCATACATTTTCATCTCTCTTTTATAAGAGAGAAAATAAGTAGGTTAAAGACTTCACTCTCAATGGTTAAATTCGGTTGCATTGTATTTTCCCCCTGTGGTTGCTTCCATGGTTATTTTTCACCCAAAATGCCGTCTTAATTTTCTTCACTTTTTTTCAGAATCCGTTAAAATATTTAGTAGTCCGTAATATCTTAAAGAATGTTAGTTACTGAAATAACATGTATCGACATCTTTAATAATAAATTATGTCAAGTTGATAAATGAAGTCAACTCTCAGCGTTTCCTATTTGTGCTTTTACCGTGTATAAAGAATTCATCCCAATATCTTTAAAAAAAAAAAACCCTAACCTAAAATTCGATTGTTTTGTTTTATTTTTATTTTAATATTATTATGTTATTTTACTTTTTATATTCTGAACGTTCCCAATTTTCTCCATTGATTTTGATTGATACTGTTGAGATGGTGATATTGAGGAAAACTTCATTTCGGTTTTAGTCGTTCATTTTAAAGGATAACCACGCATCGACTTATCACGTGAACAGGATGAAACTACGCTTATGGAAAACGTGAACATTTTGTTTTATTGAGCAAACCATCAAGATCAAAATAGACTTCATCGATCACGAGTGGCCAAGTGAACGGCATCAATCTCCTCGAATTTTTGACAAGCTCTTGTAACAACAGTCTGGTTGGTATTTGTAAACTTCATCTTTATTGTACGGCAACATTGATCTTGGCGATCCTCGATGCTCAAAATAGCCTGCACTGGGAGGTTCTTTGTGATTGTTTGCAACCGCGCTGGAAATGCATCTGAAGCCTTCTCTATATTCTTTTCATGTGCCTCCCACCCACGAGGTTGTAAACCTATAGTACATTAGTAGCGTGGATGACTAAGGATGTTTTATATTTAAAATTAATTTTATTGTATTTATTTTTACATAGTCTAGAAATCCTGATCTGGAGAAAAAACACGGAACTTTTCTAAGCCGCTTCAGGCCTACAATAAACAGGGTGGTGGTCTCACACCGGGCAAGGAAGCGGCTTCTTGGCTGACATTATTGTTTTAATTGTTGAGGACACAAATTTCACACTCTGAAATTCGATCAGTACCACAAAAACAATGCACTAATTACTTAATATGGTTAAGTACAGTTGTAAGGAAGCCTCACTGAAAAATTGGCTCGGTGGGTTAGAGTTTTAATAATACTATGCTGTTGGAAGGGAGGGGGGGTTGGAAAAGTTTGCGAATATATTTGCCCTTATAAGTAGATTGTCTTTATAATGAATAGAAAGGGATGTTACCAAGGTGTCCAGAAAGGATTAACTATTAGTCTCGTTTTCCATAGTAAAACGGATTCTTGGATTTTAACCACTAAAGGAGGAAATAGTCTGTGTCTGGATCATGAGGCCAAATGAAGGATACATCATCTTAGACGCATAAGGTTTAAGAGGGAGAATGAGCAAATAGCGTGCCTTTCAAACTTTTCATGAAAAAAATTGGCAAAGAGGGTGAGAGGGGGAACCCATTATGATACACCTATCCATTTGTAAATCTTGTTTTTCCAAGAGAAATAACTAGACTATGTGAGAGATGAGAAGAATTCTGTGATATATAGAGGGAAAATAGTCTTCAAGGTGTCATTCGAGGGGCTATTCATGAAGAGCGAGAGGATGTATAGCTGACCACAATATGAGAATCGTTTAAAATTAAATTTTTGACAAAAGCATTCAAATGGACAGAACTTTTAAAAGTGGCATGCCTAATGACAGGGGGGGGGGGATAAGATATTTAGTTAATTGTTTGGATAATCTCTAAGACGGAAAATCATTATCATCTACTATCTGTCTGAGAGGATTATTAGATTTGTGGATTTTAGGCAAATTTCAGGAGTCCAGAAAGTACTTTTTTGGATTATCTTTTTAATCTCTTAATCTGAGATTTAGTTCGAATGATGATCTAAAGCAGGGTTTTTCAAACTGTATTCCGCGGAACACCAGTGTTCCGCGGAAGGTGAATAGGTGTTCCGCGAGAAGTTCTGGAATTTGTCATTTTAGTTTTCTAAACATTTTTCATGAATATATATTTTCTAGTAGAAATATTCTGAGGAGAATAATATTCGTGAATATGTCGAATAGCTCAGACCCAGAACGCCTAATAACATCTGTGTATCGTTAATTTTCACACATCGAAACCTTTCAACATTTGGGAAAGGGAATACCGCTGTTTATGACCGGTCATAAAAATTGCCTGCAAGCCGATTACAACAATGGGCAGCGTGAACGAAATAACACCTGTGTTGCAAATGTCAGTGACCAAGCGGCTAAAACATGGAAATATTCATGAATTATCGTTAATTTTCACACATCGAAATCTTTCAACAATCCGGAAAGAGAATACCGCCGTTTATGACCGATCATAAAACTTGGCTGCAAGCCGATTACAACAATGGGCAGCGTGTTCTCAAAACTGAACGAAATAACACCTGTGTTGCAAATGTCAGTGACCAATCAGCAAGGAAGTATAAAGAAAATTTTTCCACTGAAATTGAAGATCAAGGTAGTCTGTATCCGGTTCTCAAAGCTATTACTACTGAATACTTTCTTCCAAGTTTGTATTGCAGTGTGTAAGTGCTTGTTCTGAAACCGGAGTACCGTGATTTTTTTTTAAAAGTAATAGGAATACAGATTTAAATTCTAATATGAATAAGAGACAAGGCACTTTGTTTAATTTTGGTATTAAGAAATCTCTTATTGAAAGTGTTTGTGACGGAACAGATAGTGAGTCATCCACCACCAACCTACAAAGCGATCTTCAGGATGTACAAAAGGAGGGAAAAACTACCAGCACAGGAAAAAAAAGTCGGCATTCACTTGTAAGTACTTATAATAATATTATAAATATATTTGGTGATCAGAATGGGATATGCCAATGAAAATCAGCACAAATTAATTTAATGATGGTTTATTGACGCTTTAATTAAATCAATCAAATTAATTAAAACATCAATTAAATTAAACTTTAATTGATTAATTAATAATTAATTATCAATTAATAATAAAGATCAGCTAAATTACCAATTAATTATAATTAATACATTACAAAATAACCAAGGTGTTCCGTGAAAATTTCAGGATTTGTGAAGTGTTCTGTCGTAGAAAAAGTTTAAGAAACCCTGATCTAAAGGATATAAATAGGATCGTACCTAAGCACAACGTCCATTTTATGATTATATTTTCTGGTGTTGAGGATTAGAGTAGCCTTATCCGCTCTTGTGGTAACTACATTTCTGTTTTCCATATTATCCTGAGGGCACAGAGTTTTATAGAATAGAGATTACTTTTGGGGATAGAAGCTCTTGTAAGAATGTTAGCGACGTCTAGCCTAATGTTGTTAGCAATATCCGAGGCCAAATTGCGGAAATCACGTTCCACGTTTTCACGTAGAACGTGAAATCGGGGCAATTCCGTCTGTCTGCACTGTTTTCACCATCAACATAGATCGTATTATAAAGGAACGTGGCATATCAAAATTAAATATGTTAATCTCAGCTCTTTTATTTATGCAGATGAGGTTATATTCTTAAATGATTTCAATACTAGTTTGCAGGCTTCGTTAACTAAACCGAATGACTTAATTTCATATCAAATTTCATGCACATTCGATATGAAAATCAGCAATAAAAAGACAATGAAAATAGGCAGAAACATTGCAAACATCAACTACATTCTCAATGAAGACTGCACAATCAAGTAAAGTATTTCTACTATTTATTTACAATTTTTAGTAAAGATGGCAAACTAAATATGGAAATAGGAAGGAGAATTAGCTAAAATTAGCTAAACCCATATGGTTGGGAGGCAACTGAAATACGGAATAAGAGAGAAATTAGCCAAAAATATTTAACTTTAAGTATACAAGACAGTGTTCAAACCAGTTTTAAGCGATAGATCTGAGAGTTGAGTTAGAAATAAAACACTTGATTAGAGACTACAGATACGAAGGTTCTGAGAAGAATTAGTGAACAGATGGCATCAATAGCAGAATCATATTAAAAATGAAGATATCAGGAACTTGACTTCATTAGCATTCAAAAATGTGCCAGCAGAGCTAATCTAAGATGGTATGGTCACTTAAATAGAAAGTACGATGAAAGGTTAGCAAAACAAGTGTTCTCTGCCAGGTTGGCAGGAAAAAGACCCAGAGGAAGACCAAGATCTAGATGAATTGATTCGGTCAGAAGTGCCTTAGAAGATCGAAATATTAGATACGACAATATTGGTGTGCTTACAAGTAACAGGCTAATTTGGAGGAAAGTTGCCGATAGGAGATTATTAATAATGTAATATTAATCATGTGGAACTGTTTTTGTGTTCCTATTACACCCCTATAGGATATATTCATCACCACTTTCCTGATGGAAAGTGGTGATTCATTCCCCTGTTCAAAATTCCATTTACTTTATATTTTCCACTTTTTCTTCTTTTCACGAATAAAATTCTATCTTTTATCACGTATCTTGTTGCTTTATACATAGCAAAAGATACGTGTAATTAGTGCTAATTTCTTGCATGTAAATTAGCTAACAATTTTTTCCTAACTTTATGCAACCAGCACACACACACACACACAGTTTGCCAATGGTTTGATTTTTAAATTTCATGTAACGTACAGAATTTAACATTTAAGTTCCTCTTATAACTGAGTTTCATAATTTATGAAATATGAATGTATGTATAATGACTGTAAATAAATGCATATGAAATTATGTATAAAATATGAATAATTTTGTAAATAATACTTATGTCTATTTTTCTTTTAATTCTTGAAATAATTGAAGAGACTTTTTATGAGTGTTTGAAGTTATTCTGTGTATGTCAGGAAGGAAGTGAGAAATTGAAGGTATTTATGTTCCGTTTATGCGTAATATCCAGTGACATGGACAAGGATCTGGTTGTGTTTTCGATAGGAATATCACAACATTCTCCTATCCATATAATCCTTCCACAGTCCAGATTGTGGGTATAAACAGACAAGCATTCACGACTGCTGTTCCGAGCATTCTTTTGCTGTACTGTAACTAATGGCTTACCTATCAGCAAGAAGGAGCCTGTGTTGGACAACTGCACAATAGCAATCACATACATGAATGTTGCTTTCCTTTGTTGGCACCCTCTATTTCAGTTGCGTGAACAAAGTGCGGAAACCCATCCATCTTCGGAGGTTTGACAGAAGCAGAAACTACTGTGAGAGTCACTCTTCAACAAAATCCAAAAATGCTCTATGACTGAGATGTGTCGAATGAGCGAATACTTCAGGTATTTTTATAGGCCAAAAACTGATCGGAAATCACATGAACTTTGTGAATTGGAACACCATCTGTCGGAATATAGAACTGCCATAAGTATTCACTGCTGGATTCAGCCACTCGGAATTCTGGTGGCGATATGGCCAGAGTCTCACGTGTACTGAGGCTCGTCAATTAATGTACCTGATAGAGACCGTTCCATTCACCAGATGTCATATAGCATTCCTGCATTGAATATACGCATTTCCTTGGGGATTTGCTCTTGATCTGAATACCGAATGTACAACAACAAATACTCTCCTCAAACTCGGTGATCTCACAGAACAGGTTTGCCTACAATAGAACTCATGCAATTTACAGACGTATCCACAGGCCTCATAACCTCAGTTGCTTCGTTTGTAATTCAGAAAACTACAACCACCACTCAAACTGGGTGGTGGTTGTAGTTTTCTGAATTAAAAACGAAGCAACTGAGGTTATGAGGCCTGTGGATACGTCTGAGAAGACTTGAAAGAATTTACAAATGATCTAATCATTGATGGGTTAAGGGTTAGATAATTTATAAATTCTTTCAAGTCTTCTCAGGTTTCTAATAAGAAAGGTGGTAAAAAAAATAACCACTGGATGTGTTTATTTCTCGCCTTAATCATGTACTTGATTAAGCTGCCATGCAGTTCTTGTATGTTGTACAGTCTACATGCCAGTCCTTTGAGTGCCTACTATTTAATTTTATGTAAAATTACTTGCACAGTTTTTATGATTAACATCAGTATCAACATTCTGCGGCCATTGGCTTTAGTTGTTGGTCACGCCTTTGTCTTCACCATTGATAACCCAGAGTGTGTTTATCTTTTTCCATTGATTATTTGTAATATAAACAGGAAAAAGACATGAGTTTCGACTTTATGAAAAACTACCCCTACTTTTTTATATAAACATTCAATTCGTCGGGTAGCAAATATTATTATAATCTTTAGAATGATATTAGTGTAGATAAAACATTTCAAAGATGCCGTTTTACCATATTTGTTCTGGTTAACAAAAATGTTGTTTCTTATAATGCTACTTTAACATTGCTCGACTATTTCAATAAAAAAAATAATAATTGAATTTGATAGATAAATGTTGTTAGTAATCACGAATACTAAATTTTATCAAAATAAATTCAGTCATTGGCATTATTATGTGCAACCGGACAGACACTGCATGAAGCGAATATCTTCTCGAGAAATGTTGTTGCTAGTCGATCACGGCTGAAACAAGTTTTCTTTTATTATTTGCATTCCAATAGAAATTTTCCTATTTGTGCATGTGGCTCCATCTAGGAATATAAACTGACATTGTTTGATGTGTAAAATTTAAGTTTTTATTGATATCTCATAATGTGGTCAAACAGGCCTTCAGAAACCATGTAACATTTGTTTAGGTTCTAAAGGAAGAATTGTTTATCCCATTTTTCACTCGGAGAGATAAAGGATGATAAGCGAAAAGAGGATGGACGTATCTTCCGCTGTGAGCTTTATTGCTTGTATGATTTCCGGCATTCGATGCTAGCAGATATTACGGCTTAATCCCGCCTCTCGCTTCCGAAGGGAACATCGACTTGATATTATGAAGGAAAATCCACTAGTCGTTGTAAGAGGAGAAAACTCCTCAGATGTGGACATTCGTATTCATTAAATGAATTCCCGCTGCATTTAGGTACATCCGCTTTCCACCATCTTACGTCGTCCGTTGATTAATGACACTTGCAATACGGAAAGCCGGGGAAAAGTGGCGGGGGGTTGCTCGAGTACGATGAATTCCGATAATCCCGCCTATCCGCTGTGGCTATTGTTGCATCCTCCCACCCAAGAGATGATATTTCGTTTTGCCGATAGGAGTCGCTGTAGTCGAAGCGGGGCGAATGGGACAAAGTGATTTCCTCTTCGGTAGTGACAACTGTCTCCATCGTCTTTCCCCCAGCGGCAAAAAAACTTTTTTTTTCATCTTTCCGCTTACCCGCGTTGTGCGGAAGTGGTTGAAGACGCCTCTCACTGCAGATCTCGACGACTTCCCCAGCGAGTCGGTAAGAGGAATTTGCACATCTTCAGTAATGGGTCATTCCTGGAGTGTGACGTTCCTTGATGGATTTTGCCGAAACTGAATGGCGAAAATAGTGAGCCTTTAGCCCTTTTTTTGTGCAGGCGCAGAATTCGAGTGATATGAAACTAATGGGGCACACAAGGGCTTACGGGAAACTTTTATTGGGTGAGACAGAATAAAGAATTTCTGTCTGTCTGGCTCCCTCAGGGAGAGATTTTATTCATACGCTAGAATGATATTTTTTCTTACCAACCAGAAAAAGATAGAAGACGTTAGGAGTCTGTAGAAAAAGAAAAATGACGAAACTGTAGGTGGTTGGAAGTAAGGATAAATTTTGTTTCTACAGTGATATCAATGGAGAAATATTTTTCCTCCAGGACAAAAATGCACTTACATTTTAATGGATGCGAGTGGTCACCTGATCATCGCTCATCTAACTTTTTCATATCGTGCTAAATAAGGAAACCAACGACATCGTCAGATAGGCGACTCTGTCATTATGCAGAACTTTCCAAACTGGAAAAATAAAACTGTGTTTCCAAAAGAACAAGCACGCTGTAGGCTATGTTACTTTAAAAGATCTTACATGATGCAAAGTTTTTGCTTCTGGCACAGTTCTTGGTCTGTCCTCATAATAAATCGTTATTCAATACGCAGGATCGAGTCTTTGTTTACTTTTTAGAACTGTATCGGATCTTTTTACACCTAAACCAGGTTTGAAAATGATACAAATTTGTATTATTATTTTTCTATTCCGTGCCATTCCCTTGTCAGAATTGGACAAGTTGTTTCTTATCTGATCTCTGTTTTCCTTCAACCCAATGGTTGGTAGGGTAGCAATACTACTTTACTAGGGAATTTTAGATAAAAGTGGTTTCCCATCGTCTTCTTTGTCCATTACTGTTCTATATCTGTAGATATGCGTGCTCACGGGGCTGACATTTGAGACACACAAAAACTAGAGTTTCCAGGAGATAAACTCCTTCACCTCCGTACGAAACCGCTAACTCACCTTTGATTGAAAACCCCTGATAAAGACTTTCCGGGATTCGAACCCAGTATTTCCAACCTAACGATTCAGTTGGTTTATAAACTAACTGAGCTACAGAGGTTCTTCTTATCTGTAACATACTTATGCTATTCAGCATAAAACATGATGCTTAGCATTAAAGGTACGGGAATGAACGTTTTTGTAAGCTTTTATTTCTGAAGAAAATAAACTCATGAATTCAGATGACTTTGTAAGAAGCGGTGGCGATAAATTATGTATGAATAATCGTGAATCAGTATGTTGAAGTTCTGACCGAAACAAAATCATAAACATCACCAAGTATCTCGATTGAATAGCAGGAATGTTCACATTTAACTAAAACACTGGATGCTTATTGTCTGTGTAGCTAATGATGCCCAACATCAACAAGAGAATGGATGAACTAAAATACCGGAAATGTGGCAAAACGAATCCAGCGATCATTATTTGTAGATGAACTGAGAGATCAGCACTACAGTAGGGAAGAAGAATGAAAAAAAAAAAACAAAAAAAAAACAGACCTGAGGGTTAAAAGTGTCCATTATCGTGATTAATGTCCATCAGCATACGTCCCGACTCATCGACTCTGCGTGCCGTTTGGATGCGATGGAGTAGCTCGTGGTTCTTGTTGTTAGGAAAACACGTCACTTAGCATCGATTGGGTTTTACCGTTCGTTACTCGATGATCGATGGTTTGTGAACTGTTGTTGTTGATAGTGTACTTTGCCTCGCACAAGTCTTGGAAAACAGAAGCGAACCTGTGTGACAGAAACTGATGGGTGGCCTGTTGCCTCGTGGTCATCTTCTTTCCCTTGCGTGACGAGGAGAGGTTTCCATTATGTCGAGGAGAACAAAACAATTCCTGAAAGAATGTATTTGTTGTCGAAAGACTCTGAAGACGTTGGAGGGGATATAAATGAAAGGTGCAAGTGGAAACCTGAGAAGGTATACAGAAATGTAGCCTCCTGTCAGTAGACATGGCTGTGGTTCGAGTTTGCTTTTTTCCGAATGCTGTGGTTCGAGTGGTTTTCATTTCGTTATTTTACCCTTTCCTCATCAATTGTTGCTACCGCTTAGATCTGGGCATCCTTCCAGCTTGTACGAATAGTATCTCTCCCGTTGGTCAGGTCGGAAGGGATTGTTCTCCGTGTTAAGGGTTAAGTGCCTGTTGTAAACATGAAAACTGTTGTGCGGCACGCTTGGGGAACTTATCGGATTGCGGAGCTTTCGCTGTTCTCTTCGCCGCCGCTATTACTCTGTCCGTGTTGTCAGAAGATGTCCGATACAAACGGCCCAGCTTCGCATACGAGAACTTTAAGTGCCGTTCTCCGGTTTTAGTATTCATAGACGTCTCGCGAACATGCGTCCGTAAAAGAACGGTCGACACAGTAGCACCTCAGCAAGCTCTCATCCTTACTTTATGTGATCACGTGACTGGCCTCGTATCACGTTCTGCGGTTACAAGAGGAATGACAATGGCGCGTTCTAGGTCATTAGATCGGTGTGGATTCATCAAGGCGGAAGGCAGGCGGCGGTTTTAGTGGACTAATCCTCGGGAAGGAAGAAGTTGTTAGACTTTCTTTTCGTGCTTGCATTTACCTGTCTCTACGACTGACGTCTTCTCTGTGTGAAAGCAGTTCACATATTACACGGACTTTTAATTCTTTCATTAAATGCAAATAATTAAAAGATGCATAAAAAGGCGATAATCGAATAAATTATAATAAAAAAATAATTGGAGAATAAGAAAATGACAGATAACCACGGGATAAGAAGAATGCGAGAAATGTGATAAAATGCAAACTAATATGATGGGTGAGATGAAGATGAGAAATGCAAATCATAGAGAAGATGATTGAGAAAAGGATGAGCAAAGATGAGAGAGGACCGGAAAGAAACAAAGACAGAAGCATCCTTGTGAGCGCTGAATATCTCATAAATAATGGAGTGTTTGTTCACACCTCGTCACGCTCAGCTTCAACATTCCTTTCACTAGCTTTTCTGTGTAAAAATGCGCGCGCGCAGATACCTTTTGACCTCGCGGACATGCAGTTACATCGCCGTAGAAAGGAGGATTAAAGCGGATTCTTTATTCTTGAGTCTACTGAATAAACCATCAGTCGAAGTGAGGAGTTTCTGTGTGCGTTCGTCTTATCAGGCTGGAGGTAAATGCACTTGTGGGATTTGTTGGTGTGTGGGGGGAGGCAGAACGGGAAATAAGGCCAAGAAAGATAAGTTAAAGTGTCAGAAGTTATTACTTTCTCGTATGTAAGGAAGCTCGTTGACTCACCTTCTTGAACTCTAAACATAAGCCTTTTATCTCTTCAGCCGCCAGATGGCAGTCCTATCATACACAATAAATCTTCCAATTAACCCTTGAAGCATTGGTTGCTTTCATTTTAAATTCTAATGAAAACTTGGAAACTTTTCTTATTTTGTACGGAGACGATCTTTTAATCGGCAATCGGTTTCGAAATCATTGTTCCAAGCAGCAAGATCATCCAGCGGCATCTAAAAACAGCCATCATTCTTCTGAAAAGAATTTGAAAGGCCTTGCAGTGAGTATTAAATATGTAATGTAAAATACAACACGCATTTTCTCTGCTGTCTCATCGTGCATTTCAGTTTTAACCGAAGATAAGATATTTGGCCACATAAGGAGGTAGCCGTTCCTCAAAGACAAACAACTGTGGAGAGTGAGAAAGACCTCGCAGTCAACAGACAACATAATTACATTCACCTTACAGCCTTAGTTGCTTCTGCGTATTCCTCAACAAACAACCTTTATGCATTACAAGAAGCAGCCTTCAAATATTCATACCCATAGATGCTTTTACACGTTCGGACTTCCGTTTTTTTAGGAGACGAACATATTCTGCGCTTAAATATCAAAATTCAGAAGTGTTGTGTCTAGAGTATAATTAAGGGTCTCAAGTCAAAAAGGCAGATAAGACGAGTACCGGAGTGGACCTATTAAATGCATTGGATAATGTCACTCGCATTTAACATGATACAAGTTACAACGCGAGCCAGAAGCTTCGGTTGGGAGAGTCATCTGCAACACTGGAGAGAAAAATGAGAAGATATTAAAAAGGGAACAATAATTTTAAAATGAAGACCACGTTGCAGAGTATATCAAAATGCAGTCATGATTATTCGTAGTTGCTTGTTTATGACCGAGTGGAAGAAACTCAAGAGGTCATAAGGTTCCTAATCTGGAACACGCTATTATGTAAAAATAGTCTTATTCTTAATGCTTTCAGTTTCTATTCACTAATATAAGCAAGACTTAAAAAAATCCAGACATACATCTTTGAACTAATTATATTATTAGGTGGGGCTTCGGGCCCTGATGTGTGTTCACTTTTGTTAGATGGCATCGCCTTGCACTCAAATTGTGAGATGTAGATACCGGCGTGATTGGCCGAATGGTTAGCGCAGTCGCTCTCACCAAAATTCGACTGTGGGTTCGAATCTCACCATCAACATGGATACTTTGTGAATGTGTTTAAATGAATTTCATCAAGCAGTGTGAGACCAGTAGGTGGGCTTAGTGGAAGTATGAAGTGTCTTGAAAAAAAGGTTCCGTGAGATTTTTTCTAAAGACTGTTTCAAGAATAGGGTTTTCCAGTTATCTAATCCTTATTGCACTCGTAGTATACGACTACTAATGTGCTTTAGGGTAATCGTCTTTCATGAGAAGGGAGTCACGTATAAAAAAAATGAAATAAATTGAAAATATTAGAAGAAATCGGATAGTGCAAAAGCGCAATTTTCATCACGGGTGTCATCATATAATTAGAAATGGCAAAACAAAATACCCTGATCGAATGGCGTATCATTTCACAAACAGCCGCCCTCATGTCTCAAGTATTATCATGCATGCGATATGCAATGCTAAAACAGCCATGCAAGAATCGCGACGTATCTAGAAACTCGGAAGAGATCCATACTTCAGCGTCTGTAGAGCCCTCGTGCTTGCACGAATTCCGAAGAAATTCATATCCATCTATACGAAGACTGGTTAAAAAATTCTATACGCAAGCGCCTCTGAAAAACCAGTTCTGTCATTGAAATAATAAAATCAATATGGAGGGAGCGCATTGCAACAAGAGTATTTCTTGACCGCCTTCATCGCGGAAGCAAAGAAATAATCTTACGCAGAAATCTTCATCCGTTCCATTACAGGATCCAAATTTTTCACAGCGAAATCCCGAATGACATTCAAAAGAATTTTCGAGGATAGAGATGCATTTTATCCTGTAAGGAGGAATCTTCACGTTAAAGTATTTGAATCCAAATTATTCGCTCCTCTCACGACAGTGTTGTGATGCTTTACAGCCAGCTTCTCGATCGTCTTTTTTTTTCCTAGAGGGCGAATTACTAGAATCTACACGCGTTCCGACATTGCATGCTGGTATTCCGCGTTTCGCAGGTTGCATCGGGCCTGTTAGGTCGTCAGATGCAATGGTTTTCGGTGTTTGTAGGTTGGACAATATCCCTACCTCTCTCTCAAGAATGAGAGAAAGACCGCAACCACCTCGATCTCCAGATTTAACCTGGCATTCCACGTATACAGTTATATTGATCGCAGGTTTAAAACTGTGCTACGCAGTCGTGAATTAATAAGAGTTTTGCAATACAACACAACGACACTATAGCAAGATGGACCAAGCTGTTAACAGGCTAGGTTAGAATATATTACAATAATTTAAATAATTCAAATATTTTTATTTATTTGGATAAAATCATATTCGTACCTGTTAAATTACTGTATGTGTCGACCGACACGATTCTAAATTTAACCGACATTCCTTCAACCGTTTCAAACAGCAAATTTAAATTGTTTTCATTTTTAAAATTGTGGCTTTTTTTAAATTTAAAAAGTTTAAAAAGATTAGTAATAAATCATTTACTTACAAGCAGAGAAATGCACAAATACTCTTATCAGTAAATAACTTCATTTCGGAAGAACTAAAGCGAGTAATTCTCATAAAAAAAGTAATTTGTGTGCATGAATATTCTTTAGAATTATATCTGCATTTTGTGAAACTGCCAATTTGATATGAGTAGGAGGGGAGGGGGGGGAGAATACTCTTCATACCTATTTATATTATCACTGAGTTTGACATTAACTCGACAAGAGAAAGCACAAGAGAAACCAATAATTATGTTCGAATTTTGATGTTCATCATTCTCGAGTACCTGAACTGGTTTATTGCACTTCTTCGTTATTGTGATGTTTTTCCTGTTTGCTACAGCAGCAGTTGTGACGATATCGGGAGAGAATTATTCTCAGTTAATGTTGCTTTGTGCGGTACTGCGCATTTGGAAGCAGTGGCGGCGGGGGGGATGATCACCTGTTTTGATGACGATGTTGTTTTGTAGAATGTCTAGTGATAACATTGCTTGTATACTATTTTTATCGACACATAAAGCTGTTTCTTTTGCAATTCGATGAGAAATTTTTGTGAGAAATATATTTTCGTCGCTAGGCCTAATGGTTCTATTAGTTGTAAAGTATAAAGGGTTCCAACACTACGATTTATGGTATATATAAATTTCTTTTTTTTTTTTTAGAAAGTTTTCACTTCTAACATCATCTGGCACATCAGAAACCCTTTTAGGCCTTTTACAGGAGAAGGAAGGTTAATGCGTCTCAGACAAAGCGAAATAGTCATGAGACAAAACATTGTGACCACTTACCTAGTAGCGTGTTGGGTCTTCTCCTTTGGCCGGCATAATCACTTGCACCGGTCTTGGTATTGACTCCACTAGCTAAGACCAAGGAAGGTATTCTGAAGTATTTCGGACCAACTAGACCGAATAATGTCCCAGCATTCAGTGACAGAACGAGACATTGGCGTCGATCGGCAGATGATGCTGAGTCTACATGATCCCCGCAAATGTTGATGAGATTCAAATCACGAGAATTAGACGAGCAGGGAAGCACACGATATGCTCATCAAACTATGCTTCCGCAATGCGAGCCTTGTGGTACAGAGTATTGTCTTGCTGGGCTCTTCCAGCAAGACAAATCCATTGGCCCACATTGCACCATATAGGACAATATCTCGTCCAAAACAATCCCCAGGTAAGAATTAGCAGTTGAGGTGTGTTCAATAGGGATGTGAACACTCAGTAATGTCTATGGGAACAATCCACATACCAAAACCAGCCTATTCCCGCCTATGTTAGAAAAAGAAACCTGAACTGATACAGTTTTCACGAAGGAAGAATTTGGGAGGATGGCAAGAAATGAAGAGCTTTGATCCACCTGACTTGACAGTTTCTATCGGAACAGTGTGTATTCGAATCCAGGTTCTCTTTTGTAGGCATATACAGTAAAATAATAATGTTAAATAAATGGTATTTTAAAGTTGTAATGATGGGTGGGGCTGCCTTTCTTTCAATATTGTCTCTTTTTAAAGAAATAAAAATGGAAAAGAAGCGATAGCGTTACATAGAATTGCTTCTATTTGTGATTGATACTATTTAATTGTCGATATTGTAACAGTTACTTACTCTTGACTCTCTTTGCAGTAAGTAGCATGCCGACGGTTTAATCGGAGGTGAATCTTTTGCTTTTCTTTTCATTGACAATTCCCTACAGTAAAGATTTTGTAGCGATGAGAAATGACTAAACATAGTTGAGATTATAAAAAGGTAGAAACGGGATGAAAAATAAATGAGATAAAATTCTTGATAAGGAATTTAAATTGGAAATGGGCAATTAAATTCAGGTGCAGTTTAATGAACGTCTAAAAATAGAATCCGTGGAGAACGAAAGTGAATCATTGCTTAAAGGCAGGCAATGGAATATTGAAAAGGAACGATTCTTAGAGAATAAATGAAGAGAGAGAGATGTAATCCATTGGAATAAGAATAATGTGTAAAACGTGCTTTTTAAGGCACAGAGAAATCAATAAGAGGCAAAAAAGGATAAGAATTTAGAAAATAAAAATAAAAAGTAGGAGGGGAGAGAGAGAGCGTCCATCAGAAATCTGACACCAGGCCTCGAACCAAAGGACAACATCTTCCAAGTTTCAAATCTCTGCCAAACGATGTCAGTTCACATGAATGCCACAAGTCTCCGCCTTTGTCGTGTAGATCCGAGAAGGTCTTGGCCCCCTGCGTACTACACTCCGCATGACATCTATGTTTACGTTCTTCCCTACTGAGGGTGATGACAGTGGGACATCTTTCGGAGGACGAGAACCCTACTTTCTGTTCGTACTCTAAATATTCTTAGGAACTGTGCATCTTGAATTTAGAGAAATAACAGGAGACCGGACCGAATGACGAAGGCAACTACGTCATTTTCAATGAGCACGAGTCATAATATCTTAAATAATATTTTCTATGCAATTAGATTTCCTAGTAATGACATTTCTGATTACAAAGATCTTTAACGAAATGTTCAATCAGAAATAATCGATCTTTAACGAAATGTTCAATCAGAAATAATCGATCTTTAACGAAATGTTCAATCAGAAATAATCGATCTTTCTGGTTATAAAGAAAGTTAGTAAAGATCAAAAATGGTCTGACTGATTTCTGCACTGGAAATAACTTCTACACAAGATCGGAAGTCTTTCGAAGTTCTGACTTCGCAATACAAAAGAGCAACGAAAGAAAAACTAACTTATGCACGATTCAAATTACACTGCATTTTTATTAAATTAACTGACGAACCGGTTGTTCTCCAAGAAGAAACTGCATCCTCCTTCCATCAGCAGGATTTGTTGGC
Source organism: Typopeltis vanoorti (assembly GCF_054136105.1). Classification (NCBI taxonomy): domain Eukaryota; kingdom Metazoa; phylum Arthropoda; class Arachnida; order Uropygi; family Thelyphonidae; genus Typopeltis; species Typopeltis vanoorti. The sequence goes on from NC_143568.1 coordinate 48,883,125, forward strand.
AGCGCGTTATGTACGTGACAACTGCAAATGGACGACAGACAACCCTTCATATATTCTGCATCGATTATTGCACGCCTCGCTTATCATCGGAGGAGGTGGCAGAAATCAGTTCTCCCCACTGAAAATCAGAAACAGGCGACTTTAACGTGCAAAAAAATCATTAAAATTCCTTCCATGTACCATCATTTTGGCATCTTGCTGCTTGTAGATGTTCTTCGACGAAAGGGTGAAAGGGGGGGGGGGATTACCGCCTGCCTCGTGCCTCAAATCTTTATTTCCAGATTAGATACGGAATATATTTATGAGGACATTCTTCACTCGGTAGCCGTGAAATGTTGGGATAACATCGCTTGTAATTCGTCTCAAAGACTAGCTGGGCCGATTACAAGGAATTATGGGAACTGACATTTTCTTCTCAAATACATTGCGAAAGGAAACTATTTATGTGATTAGCAGGCAGAGTAGGAATTGGATGATAGGAAGCGTTAAAATCTAAAAAGATTTTAACGCCTTAAAATCTTTACCTTATTGCAGCATAAAAAGCATCCATTATACATACACCCAGTAAAACATGTGGCTAAAATTATGACTTCTACATGCTTACGGATCCAATTAAAAGTCTGAGGCGGAAAAATGTGCTCACCGTAATATAACATACTTTTCTGTAACTTATTTTTCGGTTACGGGCGAACCTCTTCTTACGAACATTCGATATACGAACCGTCCGTACTTACGACCACCGCATGTGTTAATCAACTGCGACCACAATTCATTTAACGAACACAGAACCCTGCGCTTCCGAATATTTTGCGCATGCTCAGAGTTCACCGATGCATTATTAAGACTAACAATATATCTTAGGGAAAATAAATAAATGAAGCTTGCAAACATTCAGCTTACGAATACATTTCAATTAACGAAAAACAACTTGATTTAAGCCTTCTTGAGAATGGAAAACAATAACATTCTTATCCAAAATTTCCCGAAATTTGCAACAAATACACGTTTTCTAAAAACTGAAATTGTCACCTAACATCTGCAACGGAACTTGTTTTATACTCGTCGGGAAAAAAATGATTTCTTTTGAAATTGACCACACTTTACATTTAAAAAATGATGATGCCTTAATGGGGAGATTCTAGTAGTTTGCTTATAAGTGAATCCCTTACCTAGCAGTGAATTTTGAAATGAATGAAAATTTACTAAGGCATTGCAGTTTTGTTCCACTAAATTTGGCTTACCAATTTCCATGTTAAAATGCTGTGTCGGCCATAAAATCAAACTTCGAGCAAGCAGACACTTCGCCAAGTGCCGCAGTTATTGTGGTGAAGCACCACTGGTAACAGTTTTAGCCGTGAAGAGTTCCTTGTTTACCACGTCCCTAAATATAACAGCAAAAGATTGGATGGAAAAGGAGTCGTTTTCGAGAATTGGAGAAGGGGGGGGATTCAGACAAGAACCGTTCCTCTACATGCATGGAAAATTAAAATCAAGTTTCGCATATCAGTAAGTCACAGCCGAAGACAAGCTGGAAATCTACCTGTTTCGAAGTATATTCAACATGAAAAATTTTGTACTGCTGCTTTTAATAAAACCTGTAATGTCGACTCTACTTAGCTGTTATATACGTCTGGCCATAATTAAAAAAATATATAAAGGATTTTATATAAAAATTATAGTATGCAATAAGGTTCTTTTGTAAAAACAATTTTAAAATGACAAACGTTATTGCCACAATGCATTGAGAAATCTCATCTTCCTTCATCTGCTTAAGAGCAGGCTGCCATGTTGTTAAAACTACTATTATCCCTTATCAAATAGTAAGGGATTTTGGCTCTTTATTTATACTGACTGGCGTTTTTTTTTCTAAGATTTAAATAAATGCGTCCATCCTTAATAGAATATTTTCTTTAACATTTGTGCAGATGAATACCACATAAATTCGTAGTATTATTATCAGTTTTAGGCAAAAAAATTAATTATATATTTTAGAATAAGATTTTATAAGTGATATTGCTATACAACATGTATCTGTTTATCGACTGAAAAAAATTCGAAAAAAAAAAGAAAAATTAAGGGAAAAAATTATTTGAAACACACACACACACACACACACACACACACACACACACACACTCTCTCTCTCTCTCTCTCTCTCTCTTCAGATTATTTAATGACTCTCGCCTATGAAAGAATTGTTTTTTTTAAACCTCGAGTACATTCGTACCATAGGTGGGATAAGGCTATTTTTTTTATTAATTTTTGTAATTTATTTAGATTTCATTATTAAGAGAGACCTCCAGGGAGTCAGGGACTCATCGAGGGAGGCCACATACTACACGCACCAGATATCATATTTATTTTTGAATTCATTCACACTGCTTGCACACACGACATCCAATGGCAATCCATCCCACCCTATGAGAGATAAATCTAGTCCTCACCCCCCTTCTTATCAGCATTCATTCTCAGCTTCCAAGGATGCCTTCTTGTCCTTTCCTTACCCTCCATAAATTGAAAAATTCCATCGCCTGAAATCCTGTATGACCCTTTCAGAAATTTGTAAATCTAAATAATGTCACCCCTCTTTCTTCAGTCTACAAATTCTCAATCTATCTTCGTAATCAGTATTCAACCAGTATCATTTAACACTCTCCTTTGCACTCTCTCTAATATATCAGAATCACAATGGAAACCAGGAGACCAGACCTGTGCACAATAGCCCAAGTAAGGTCTTATCAAGACCTTGTAAAGAGGCAAACAATATCCTTATCTTTACATCTGAAAGTTCATTTTAGCTTTTATTCATTTATGTTTCTTTCATGGTCCGGAAACCCTGCTCTAGAGACCAAACATGAATTTTTCAAGCCACTTCAGGCCTCCAGTAATCAGAGCGGTGGACTGACACCAGGCGATGAAGTTCATCTCCAACCTAAAGACAATCACAAACATCCATGCTCACTACAGGATTCGCCTCCCATGACCTGTTGGTTGGAGAAGATATGGTAATCACTTGGCCAACAAGATAGTTAAATTTCTAAATTTATACCCAAGGATCGCAAAAAATTGCCAACTTGAGCCACTTTTCCGTAACTGACTGAAGTTATAATTTGCCATTCACACTTTACCGGTCAATAGTGATATATCAAAGCAGGAATTCTAATTTACAATATTGTTTTAGATTGACACGAGAAAACGACAGTATGGATTTCAGCTAAAATTAAACTTACCGCTATAATGAAGTTCAAACAACGGGAATGAATGTAAGATATCCGTTTTAGAGTCTTGGATGAACTATTTCACATTAGTAAGATTCAATCGGCCTCCCATCTGAATGCAGTAATTAAGAAATTTACTCTCGTCTCCAATTCCCAGGTGGACGTACTCGCATCTGATGCGGTCTTTCGGAACAACTATGGCTAGCTCCATCGCAAGTCTCCCGTAACGAATAAAGAACTCCGCAGACACTTAACCTTCCTCCTTCCCCGCCTAAACTCCTCTGTCTGGCTCTAACGGTTTTCAGATTTTACGGTAAATTGAATCGGAACTTACTTTCAATAAAGCCGCTCTTTTGATATCGGTCGTAGATAGAGAATGAGGAGATCTGGAAGAGGAAGTGAAAATTAAACCCCGAAGTTTAATATCTACAACACACGGATTTTTATTTCAAATGCGAAATTATATCGAGCGAAAAGAGAGAGGTGTTTCCAAAACCCTTCCCGGCGAAGGACTTTTGATGTAATTCTTATACCGCGTCGAGGTTTTCCTTAATAAAAGTCTTATTTAGAATTTTGCTATTTTAGAATAATTTTCCAGCGTATTGTAAGTTTTTATGCTCACTGGAATTGAAAGCTGATGCGTGCACACACATAAAATATGAAAAGAAAGTCAGTAGATGACATTTGGCAACGTATATTCAAATACAAGTTACCATAGTAACAACTAAGTTACTATGGTAACTTAGTCGTTATTTAATCCTAAACAACTAACAACTTCTTAAAGCGAGAGTATCATGTATGCCAACTGCGTATGTGTTCCCTTCCAGTTTGTATATTTTCAGAGAGGGAAAACATATTGCTCTGCAGAAGAAGAGCATCGCCATAACCAGAAGATAATATGCTATCGTGCCTCACGGTATTAACTGCCTCGTTGTAATGTAAACAAGAACTACAATGACAGAGAAAAATCAAACACAAAATTCCCTTGCGTTTTACGATTGAATTCTAGGAATAGAAGAGCTCAATTTCCTCCTAATAGCTTGGTCACCAATGCAGGGATGAATAGATATTTAATTTTAAAAGGACGAACAGAAATAACAATTCACCTCTCAACCACGTCACGTGTTAATGTGAGTTGAGTGGCACCATAAGAAGAACTTGGTTCTACTGTAGAAAAGTCTTTCGTAAACGTATGAATAATTTTATAATATTCTTGACTTAATTCTGTCTTTCTTTCCTTCCGTCAAACGCACTATAATCTTCTCATACTTTAATATGAGATTAATTGGCTGTTTCCAACATTTATGGCTTCAAGAAGATTACGTGGCAGTTTACGAAATGTCCTGAAGTTTTCGAATATTCAAACTGTTTTCATCCATTAGTTCTGTCTGGCTCATAAATATTATACCCACTAGTTCTAAAACTCACTAAGTTTTAAGGAAATCTCCCTTCCGACGCCGCTTCGACGATGTGCAGACGACAATATCTTATACTGAATATTCCCCACTTCTCTTGCTGAGCTGAATGGGGTGGGTGTGTCACATGAGCTCTGACCTACTTACGAAAATCGATATCGTTAGGAGGAAATGGGGAATGTTAGATAATATTTTAAGCTGCTTATTGCAGTTGCTCTACGAAAACTATTGGTTTTTTTTTTCTTCTTTTTTTTTCACTTGGCTACAAAGTCATTGTGTGTGTTGATCGATAGTATATTACAACATTTGGATCGTATGTATGACATTTGTTCCGGAGGAGTTATAAATTTAAATATAGATTCTAAATAGAAATACGGCGATTAGTAATTAGTAGTAATTATTACTAATCCCATTTCTCTTTTAGATATTGTTTCTAGTCAAGATTAGTCAATATTCTATCATAATATCACAAAGAGAACGAGGAATAAAGTGTTAATTTTCTACCGAACATTTTAGCTAAGTGCATCTGTTTAAAGCGAATATTTTCGCAAAATTTTTAAAATACTTTCGTGCATATTAATGAAAGGAATTTATTAAAATTAATTTTAATAACCTCTTTAACTCAGATAAACCGCTGAACCGTGATGTCTTATGAATCTAGAGTGTAGATTCTAGACTTTATGCCGAAATACAACATACAGAAATAAAGCACAATAATTCTTAGTAATCACAATCATAAACTCTTACATACTGACATAAAGTTCAACATAAGTAAATGCTATAAATTTGTAACAAAGATGCTGTTATAAATTTCCAGTCAAACATGAAGTTGCAGTCGTGTTAAATCCTAAATAACAGTAGAAAATAAATTTGTTGACACTACAATTCTGCACGTAAAGAAAACATTGAGAACATATATTGTGTATACAAAATATTTCAGAATTTTCAGTGTCTATGCAAAATATTATGAAACAACAGTAATTTAATTGCAATACTTTTTTAATATAATTTACTCTTCTTGGTTAACATGAGTAAAAGTTATCTTTCTTACTTAATTAAAATTGCTTTGATATCGTAGTCCCATGAATGCGGTATTGAGTGGAGATCCCTGGAAGTTCTCCAGAAAGAACATTTCGGAGGTGTAAAAGACAAAACAAAATTTATATAATATCTCTTATAAGAAGAATATTCATAAAAACAGTAGAAAAAAGTGCAGTAGCTCTTTATGCAAAAGAGAAAATATTCAAAAGTATATTCATCACTAAGTTATGTACTTCGTAAAAGAAATCTAGAAGTACTACGGTTTATAGTATTAAATTTTTAGTCATATGAATATTATTTGGCCAGTAAACATTGATTGTTTATAATTCATTATTAGCTTCAATTATCGCAGATTTGTTCATTTTTATTTCGTGATTTCTGTAAACAAATAGTTGCTGAATGCATTATTGAGATGCGTCTTGGAACGAATTATCTTATCAGGCATTTGGTAATGTCTCGTTAGGTCAACGAGTGTAAAGTTACCAATGATTAATGCTGTACAAGTGAAATAATACTCCCATAAAACGATCAGTTGTGATTGTTAGTTTCCTGAGCAGATGAACGACTGAAAGTACTTTTTTTTTCCCATTATATAATTTTTCATTTGTGGTATTAATGACGGAAATTACAGTACTGGTAAACAGTTGTCTTTATGTCACCAATTGATATAATCGAAATCCATGCAGACGACAGCCAACAATTAAAACTGTATAGTAAATTAATTAATTTTCTGATGCACAACAAAACGACAGAGGGCGCATAAGCGATAACCTCCTTTATTCATTAGGCACAGATTCGTATCTTTCCGTTCGTTTTTGTTGCACGACTATTGATCCAGTCTCCTGCAACCGATTAGCCGTACCATTAATGTACGTTCTCTCTACTTTTAGTCATTACTAGGGTAGATAAAAAAAAAAAAGGAAAAACTTTGTATGGCATTGATTGACATGGAAAATGGCCACAAAATGGCTAGATATTTGATAATGCAAAATTAAAAACAAAGATAATGCTGATTTATTGAAAATATTAAGATATAACTTCCATTACCACAGGAACTTAATAATGAAATGAAAACAAAGACTAGAGTATTCCGTTTGCATTCACCCATGCTAGTTGCTCTGCTTGACAACAGCATTCAGCATAGTGGGTTTTTATGAACTGGTCAGACGCGTTCATTTCTCAGAATTGCAGCTTAAATAAGCCTTGATAAAACAATGTTTCTTTATTGAGAAGTTACTCCTATTTCCTGCAGAGTAAGAAATAGCTTTTCGCGGTTACATTAACGACGGCATTAGAACAATTGGCACCTGCACACCTAACCTTGACCGTCTGCTGGCAACGTTCCTAGTAGGGTGTGAAAAGGCTCGTGGTCACGCTAGCACCGATTGTAGTGTAACTTAGGCCATTCAAAACTTTCAGTGTAGAATATTCCAGTTAAATGAAGTCACCTCATGATCAGCAACAAGGCGAGTGGTAGTAGAAGTATCATTAACATTTGACCTTCCGTAATTATCTAGTGCCGTGTGTATTAGTGATCATGCTATGCGTCTCTACGCTATTTAAACGCACAGTAATTTAAAAGAAGATCCAGGGAATAGCAAAGAGTTCCTCTCCACATCTCCGTTTTTTTTTAATCTCATCCATCTACACACACACACGCACACACACACAAGGTTATTTTAGTTGTCAGTACTTACCAAGTGAATGTGAATAATAATTACAGCATTTCATATAAGTGATACTATGAAATTAAATACGAAACACTGCACGCTTACAAACCTATAAATGATTGTTCACTATCAATAATTGATGCTGTGAGCATGTAGTCACTGCAACGTATTACTAATTATTTTAAAAAGGACTTATGGCTTATTTTAGAGTCGTACCTTATACTTGGGATAGATGAATGTGACTGAAAATAGCACGCCGGTTTATATGTTCAGCATTCTAGTGTATACAAGGTCACACAGTCCAGCCAAAAGAGTATGACAATCTTTCCCCTTTATTTCACAATCAGCCATTCAATGCCAGATGGCGCTTGTATCACGGTGAAAGACCGTATGACGTACTGTTCACTCTAGGTTGCTGATCGACATGAGCAAGGGACGTAATCTGACGGACTTTGAAAAAAAAAAAAATACATGATTGTAGGGCAACGGTTGAAGAGTGGAGTAGCAGCATCCAGGAAACTGCCAATAGTTTAGGATGCTCGAGGAGCGCTTATGTTAACGTGTTCCAAGAGTGGAAGAATACTGCTGTTCCACAGTCTGTGGTGGGTCTTGTCCCACGCCTCATCCATACTCGTGATGAATACAGCTTGTCCTGCTTTGTGCAAGTCAATGGACAAAAAAAGATGTGGAATGGCTGACCATGAAATTTAACCAGAGAACCAACATTTCTCAGAACACAATCTAATGTAACCTTGACTGGGAGGCACGTACAGTGGAGAACTACCCATGCTCACACATAATCGACGACTGCATCTACAGTGTTGCATCTGAGACTTTTACTGTTGAAGACTGGAATAAAATTGCCTTTTTGGATGAATCCTTTCGAGGTTTCTTTCGGGATATGCTGTGTGAACGATAGGTGGAAGATTAGGCGAAAATTGGTGAAAAGGAATCGGCTTGATGTCATGGTCAAAAAGAAAAGAAGCAGGGAGGCAGCAGAGTTATGAAGAATAATTTCCTGAGAATATACCCGTAGACTATACTATAAATGCTACAACGTACGTATCCATTGCAGCTTATCAGGTGCACTTGATCAGCACCATTCATGGTGATTGCCTTTTCAGATGGCACATGTTTGTTCCAACACTATAATTCGCCATATCACGTTGCCTGTATCGTTCTAGACCGGGTCATCGAACATCATAGCGACTTTCCGATGTTACCGTGACTGCAAATTCGCCGGGATTAAGCAGATAGAGAGATATAGTGCGCAGTATGGAGGATTCAAACACCAGATCTCTCTTTATCTGCTTAATCCTGGCGATGTTCTATGGAATTCAAATCATCCCACGAATCTTGTCAACATGGTGCAGCTCACCTTCTACAACGTTCAAATGACTTATGGAATCTATGGCATGCCGCGTAGCGGTAGTTTTGGCAAATGCTACTAACTAGTAGGATGATAGTCAAAATAGTTTGATTGGACAGTAAATGCTGTCCATTCAAAAACACCAATATACAGGTAATATCCTCATTTCTTGTGTATTGGTAGCAGAATTTTCTTCCTCAAATTCTCATTAGGTGGCAAGGTTTTTTCCTGTTACAGGAAAAATTCTCTACTTTCTCGTACGAGATTGGCTGATTACTTATCAACAGAAAACTCCTATACAGGAATATTTGAATATTCCTCAAATTAAAATTTGAACTCGGGCCATTCTTAATTGGAAAGATCCATATGTCGACTGCGCTTTTATTCCCAGAAAATCAGATGGCATCATATCAGTTTCACTATTTATAATTTGGAAACAGTCATCACAACATGTCACGAGAAGCAGAATTACCCCCGGCATAAAATTACATCGACAGCGCCATGCAGTTTCTCTAGCACAGATTGTGACATTTGGTGCAAAAGTTCAAGATTCACAACAGAAAAACTACTTTTCAGTAAATGAATTATTCACCTTTCAGAAGATAGTCCATTCACCAGAAGTGAGATGAGTTATGTTTATCCCAGTGATCCGCCAATACATCTCGATTTCTATTGTTGCCTTGATAGTGTGTGTTAGAAACATTTGTAATTGTTCCAAGTTAAGAAGATGCAATACTCATTTTATGAAGTACCAGTAAGGACAGTATATGAGTTCAAGTGAGATACAAATTTTGCTTTTTGGAAAGCAAATATGTCTACTTTTCCTAAATCGCGTGATGGACTCGGTCTTGTAATTTGATTTTGCTGTTCTTAGTTTATAACATCATTCATAACACTATTTACGGGTATAGACCATATTGGTTTGGTTTGTTCCGATCTCATTACCCCCGGAAATATCCTTTTTTTTTTTTTTTTTTGAGATCTACCCTACCATCTCTTTCCAATTGGTTTATATTCTAGTATTTGTTTAGGATGTCAGGTGTTGGCCATTCGGTTTACATGTTCAATCCATTTTTGCTTATAATTTTGTTTATAATTGTTTAGTTTTTCTTCTATTGATTTTGTTTTTAGTTCTTTTAAATGTCTTCGTTCCTTTTTTTGATCTAATAATGTGTATTTTGCAGTTCTTCTCATAAATCCCACTTCACTTGTTTTTATTCTTTGTTTATCTTGTTTGTTTACTGTCCAAATTTCACTGCCATATAATAATGTGGGCTAAAGTATTGTATATTTTCAAGTGTGTTTCTTTTTGTACTATATTTGGGTTGAGTGTTCTATTTATCAGGCCTATAATCTGTAAAAAATGTTAAGGTTTTAATTTTTTGTCTTTTTCTCCTACATATGATATTTCACATCCAAGATAACTGAAAGTTTTTATCTGTTCTATTATTTTATTATTAATAACTATTTTGCTTCTAATTGGAGTTTGTCCACAAAATGCCACTGTGTTAGTTTTATCTATGGAAATTTTCACTCCAAACTGTTCTACTATAATGTTTAAATTATATATTGCTCTTTGTAAATTGTCTTCCATATTTGATATTATTACCTGATCATCTGCAAATAATAGCGTATTTATTTTTGAAATTTCCAGGAAATTTCTATACCTTGACTGTTTAAGGTGTTCCACTGTATTAATATTTCATTAATGTAAATATTGAAAAGTATTGGAGACAGAGGGCATCCCTGTCTTACTCCTTGGTTTATAGATTGTTTTTCAGACAACTTTTCATTTATTTTTTATTTTTATTTCATTGTCTTTATATATATTCAATATTACATGTAGTAAAATATTAGGTATATTTGTTCTTTGTAATATATCAAACAGTATATATCTTTTTACTTTGTCAAATGCTTTTTCGTAATCTATAAACAAAAGATGAGTTTCCAAATTAAATTATCTTTTTTCTATAAGTAGTTTTAAACAGAAAGCTGTATCCATTGTAGAGCGTCCTTTTCTAAATCCATTTTGACATTCTAATAATATTTTTTCACTGTATATTTATAGTTTTTCATTACGTATTCTGCTATATATTTTGTAGCATGTATGCAATAAACTAATACCTTTTGTAGTTAGCAGGTTTTGTTTTATTTCCTTTTTTAAATATAGGTATTACTATGCTTGTATTCCATTCTATTGATATTTGTATATATTTTATTTAAAAATTTTAGTAATCTTTGATGAAATTTTTTTCCAGCAAATTTATACAGTTCGGAGTTTATCTCATCTTCTCCTGCTTTGTTTCCATTGTTTTCATTGTTATCATATCATTTAAGGTATTTTGTAACTTAAGTATAAAGAGCTAATAAGCTTCAATAAACAAAATTCGGTTTTAAAACTATGTGGGATTTAATATCCCCTTAATTTAAGTAATAGGTATTTTGTAAGTTTCTGTTGTAATTATTTTTGATTCCAGTATTATCCGTCCAAAGATCTGTAAAGTAATCCAAGAATTCTTTTACATCTATTTCACAATTTATATTTGCAGTTTCTTTTATATCTGCATTCATGTGTTTTAGTATTTTATACGCATTGGGTCTTATTTTGTACATGTCATTTTTTAGATATGATGCCAATTTTTCCTAGCTTTCTCTTTGTCTCTTTCTGGTTTCTCTATTGGCTATTGCTCGTCTTTTGTATTCAATTTCATCTTCTTATTTTTTGCTACTTACTTTTTAAAAGCCAGCTTTTTATGTTAAATTATTGTTTTTATTTCATTGTCCCATATATTAATTAAAAAAATTTTTTTTTGATATTTTTGTGTGTTCCTAGACTTTCATATGCTGCTGATGCGATAAGTTCTTTTATATTATTCCATTATTTTTCAATGTCTTTATTTTCTTGTATTTTTCTAAGTAGTTATTAATCCTCTGTTGGTATACATTTCTTATACTTGAATCATTTAGTAGTCTTTATAATTAGATTTTGTTTCTCTAGTTTGTTTATTTATTTATTTATTTTTTGTATTTTTTGTAGCCAGTTTGGTGGAAATCTTAGTTTTGCCTGTACTAAATAGTGATCAATATCGATTTCTATCACAAACTTTAACGTCTGGGAAGAGGTTTGCTTCTTTTTCATTTGCTATAAAGTAGTCTATTATTAAATGTGTTATTGAATGAATGTAAAATACATTCATTATTTTTAAATTCTTATATATTGTATAATCAATGAGTCGCTTTCCATGTTTGTTTACTGTTAGTTCTCCAAATTTTTGTATATTGTTGTTAATTTTTATCATTCCTATTCTGGCATTAAGATCTCTGGCTATAATTATATGGTCTGTTTTATTTAATTTTTCATATATTCCTTGTAACTCTTTGTAAAAGTAATCATTTTCTTCTTCTTTTCCTTTTTCAGGGGCATACACTCCAACAACTGTTAACTTTTCTTTATTTAATTTTAATTGTACTTTTAATATTCTTTCATTCCAGTATGTATAATGCGTTATTTTTGCTTTAATTGATTTATGGATCCAAATCATTACACCAGCTTTTGCATGTATTTGTTTGCCCACTTCACTATATATGATATTGTAGTTAGCTGTTTCTTTTGTTCCTTTAAGTTTCTTTTTTGTTTATGTAAGAACTGCAATTTTTATATTTTTGTCATTTAAAATTTTATCTAATTTTTCTTCTTTATATGCTATGTTTCTAATGTAACAATGTCATAAAAATAACGATGCTATTTTGAGGTTTGAGAAAAATAGCAGTGATAAGGTTTTATTTATTTTCATATACTTACAATTTATATTCTTTCGATACAATCACTGGACAGCTAGACAATTTTTTTTCCTAATTGAACAGTGCATCTTCAAAGTCGTGTTGATAAATCTGCGGCAAGTTTTCCAAGAAAATCGGAAAACTCAGGTTTGATGTTTTATTTTTTCTCGTTTCCATCGGTTATATATCCTCATGAATGTTTTGCATAAAGCACAATGGAGAACGTCCAACATATATATGAAACACAGTTTAATTTATGGATTGGGTCAAAGAGTATCAGCATGGGATCTTTGCACTGACATCCTCTTCAGTGGATGCAGAAAGATATCCTCACAGGCAGCGATCCTCGCCACCTTCACTTGTTAGAGATGACTCTCGATGGCGCCATCGTCGAGATTAACGTTTCGCTTATGGTTAGCAGGACTAAATCCGTGGGTCCAATGTAAAGATGCGACACATGGGTGTCACTTTCTGTATACGGCAACGATCCGAATACCAGAGTGATATCAGAAAGAAACCTGTGTCATCAAAGACGAGCATTTATCATTCAGAATGGAAAAAAAAAAGATCACATTTGAGGAGTCTATCGACTTTCACACAGGTTCTTCTTTTCAAACTAATAAATGAATCGACGGAAATTTAAAGATCCCGGTGTTTAAACAACAAATGACGGTATTAAATCATGTAATATTTCAAATGAGCCTTCGCAGCTCAGTCGGTTTCGACGAAGTCCTTTAGTTGGAAAGAGCTGGGATCGAATCCCATGTAGGACGCGAAGAAACTTTAACAGGGCTTTTCCGGCCTCATACAGATGTGAAAGGTTCCCTCCTCCGGAAAACCGAGTTTTTTTGTTTTTTTTTATCTCGCAAAACAGGCAAACCGCTCTGAAGAACACGCGCAATTTAAAGACATAGGATACCACAGGGAGAAAGAGTAACTACCCTGTTCCTTCTGATCTTGTTTCGAAAGCTTGCATGCTCTACGTCATAAACGTCAAACAGGAAGGAATATCTGCAATACAGTAGTGCAAGCAGTACTCGTATGCATTATATACACCCTCTGCCCCCCCCCCCCCCAAAAAAAAAACCGAACTTTTCGAAAATAGAAGAAGCTAGTGGCGCTATTGTATTTTCGACAACAAAAAGAATACCTGTTGTATTCTTTTTGTTGTCGAAAGCGGCAACCTTCATTAGTGTTGTGTTAACTGTTTATGACATTTGTTTCATTAGAAGCCGAGTTATAGTGCCAAGAGTGACAGTGTGTTTTGAGGAACGATCGTTCGTCACGATATTCATGACGTACGCGAATTCTCGCTATCAGAACTTCGAGATAAAACTTACCATTGACCGTTTGGTTAGGAGGAACGAATTCTTTGTGGATAATGCCTTTGGAATCGTAGAAATAAATCAGCATTGTCTTTACTTTTGACTTCTCCAAGCGACTTTTTTTTCTGATGCCCCTCTTCTGGTGGTCTCCACTCAGCGCTTTGTTTCGGTCTCCTACTCAAAAATGAGGTTTTAATGAGGTCCTTGTAATGTTCAATTCGATACATGTTTTGGTCGTCGGTCAACTTGTGGGGAACAAATCGCGAATTCAATTTACGAAGGCCCAAACTCTCGGTCAAAATGTTTTGCACAGTTGAGTTTGGAATCCCCAATTGATCTTCAATCAATCTCACGGAGGATTTCGGGTTTTCTTTGATGAAATCACGCACTATTTGAATGTTAACTTCGCTCAGTCCAGTTTTCGGACTGCCCTGCTTTTCGTCGTCCTTAAGCGTCTCACGATCACTTTGAAATCACTTTGTGTTAAACTTACCAAGTTTAACACAAAAGTCAATCGCAGCTCTCTGTTTGAAACTCATTTTTCCGACCGCTCGTCAAAACACACTGTCACTCTTGGCACTATAACTCGGCTTCTAATGAAACAAATGTCACGAACAATTGATACAACACTAATGAAGGTTGCCGCTTTCGACAACAAAAAGATACATCAGGTGGCGCCACTGGTTTCTTCTATTTTTGGAAAGTTCGGTTTCTTTTTGGACAGAGGGTGTAGATGTATACGAGTCCATTTGAAGACAGATAACATGCTTTGATATGAGGATTTCGCCCAGCAATTTTGTCACATTGTGAGCGATAACTGTAATGATTATTAATTAGTTAATGCTAGTCTTGCCGTGTATTTTCTAATTATTTGTGTTTCGTCATGAAAATCTTTCTCTTGATTTTTTTTTAATTTTTTAACCATGGGTATGGTGATTTATATTCTTGTTACCTTCCTTTTGTTGCAATTTCTATACTATGTGAGCAGAAGATAATACTCTTGAGAATGCAGCCGGATTAATTTGGATAATAACCCCCACCCCCATCTGGACCGCAGCCGGAAAATGTCAAACGTATCAAAATAGCTATTTGGATTTCTGCCAACTTTTGCGATCTCTTCCTATTTATTATTTCTTGTAGGCAAGTTTTTTTTCGCATAGTGATGCAAGTATGTGATTAAGGCAAGTGCAGTCTTTTTTTATTTTTATTTTAGGAAGATTTCGTCTATTGCTCTTAAATCGTAGTTGTTACTGAAGAGTACTTATCCCATTATGGGGGTCTTCTAGTTGTGAGCTGTGGTTCAACAAAAAATTAACCGTATCACATCATTAAAATTTCACATCAATTTCAAAGATATTTTAATCTCATTAAAATATCCGTGAAACCTATAATTGGTGCATCAATGTACTTTTCAACTAGCAATTCAAAGATTCAAAGCAGGCTATGAATTTCGGGTCGTGTAAGCTGGAATTGCTCTAGTCTAATGGAAATATGTTTGCCATGACGTCGTCTGATGGAAAAGATTATGTTGCGATCAGATTGATGTCATTCAAGTTATAGAGAACGAAGCAAGTGTAACAATGTGAAATCAACCGTAAAGAATAAAGTAAACTATGAAGTCTTCAGAAGTTGTGTCTCTGAGATTCAACTTAATAAAGATAATACTTGGCCAAGTACTTTCCTCACGATAATACTTGGCCAAGGCAAACGTTTGAGTGCACTCTGTCGGCTCGAAGAAATTTTCGTATATTCACATGGTCAGTTTTTTTTTTCCCTGCTAACATCACGGCCATGAAGAAATAATTCATTTACCACATCAATATAAAATCTTTATGGTCATAATATTTATCGAATCAGTAACGATTCGATAAATATTCTCTTTTAAATATGGCCATTCGTTTTCTGTTTTTTATTCATCTCTATATACTGATAATCCTTCACAATAATTAGAATAAAAAAAACAAAAACTGCCACGTTGGACATTATTATAAAATACATTGTCCCTAGAAGAACTTGCCATACTATCCGTTGATGAACTGCGAAAGTTTATGTAATGATTTTTATATTATTATTTTGAATTTCGTTGCTTTCTTAAAGAGAAGTAAATACAGTTTTTCTGATCGAAGATTAAAAAGTTTAAGAGAGAACATAACACTCGTGCATTTTTCTTTGTAATAATGGGTTCCACGCCATTCCTTTTAAGAACGGACATGCTTTTTCGTTTTTGTTTTTCTATTTTTCAAAGCCATAATTCCACACTTGCAGATATCTGATTGGATGAAAAAGGCATTAATCTTGTTGACGTTTCTTCAGCAAATCGGGAGCCTTTTCTGGCGCTCTTGCACCATAATTCCTGCGGCTCGCATTTCACGTATAGAATAAAAAAAAGGAGAAAATTGGATAAATCGGGCTTTGTTTTTGGAAAAGGAATCCTTTCAGAAACTTCATTGGGCCTTTTACCGCGAAAGAATCCTACACTCGTCTCGAAAAGCGTTCTGGTCAATTAAGTTCAAATTCATTAATTTCGGTCAATTAGCTTTCTTGTTTTTTCTTTCTTTTTTTATGTGTGTGTGTGAAAGATCCCATCACAATTGATCTCTCAGTTTTCCACTCGGCAGGCGATGATGGTCATTAGCTGGTGAGTGAAAGGCTGAACCACACTACTAATTACTGCACGGTGACTTTAAGACATTTCCACTCCAGCGGATTTTCGTGTATCGACCGCTTCGTCTTCAGGAACATAATCAGGCGAATCTTTCCTTCGAAACTTCGTTGGCCAATATTTACTGCCTTCGAACTTATTGCCGGACCTGCTGAAGTTAATTAGAACTTTAAATTAAAAGTTAATTGAAGAAAAATCATCAAGAAACATTGCTTTCCATTGACTTTAATCCGTTGGCAAATCATCACGCCAATCTCGGAACAGAAGCTTTATTAGATTTCTGGTTAAATATTAAATTCACGGTGTTCGGTGTGCAGTAGGAGGAGGATGCTTTTAGAGTAGTGGTGCAAACAGCATATTGGCCAACGAAGTTTCGAAGGGAAGATTCGCCTGAGTATGTTCCTAAAGCAATAATATAACTTCTATACAAGGAAATTCTGAAATGCAAACGAGAAGAGCCAGATGATAGCAGTCAGAAGGACAAACGAAAGTTTGTTGTATAGAAGTAGGGGAGACGTGCATTTTTTACTCAGTAGCTACATCCCCGAGTGACGTAATATCTGTGATGTAACTGTGTGCGTTATTTGTCCATTCCTTCATTGTTCCATCTCGTCCATAAAAAAATTGTCCCCCTCCAGTCAGTTTAGGCAAAATATTTTATTTTCTTTAACAGTAACATATACTGCTATCATGCATTTAAAGTGATCCTACAATAAACAAAGAAATAAGACACGTGGAAATGAAACCGAACGTCCGCGAAGAGTAAAAGATCAGTCTTAGCCTTAAAAAATTATGCACTCGTCCTCCGGTTGCTCTGATTTCTATGGAGAATGAAATTGCAAAGAGACTAATGGTAGACTGAACACAGCATGCGAGATGAAGTTAATATCTACTCATCCAAGTGAAGACTATTTCCAGTATGCCTAGTTGAAAACTGAGATCGTTCAGATCATCGGTGGGATATGGTTGAGGCTTGTTGATATCGTGGAAAACGATTAAGAATGGAGCGTGTGTGTGTGTGTAGAGAGAGAGAATATTGTAGAAAATGTGCCTAACATCACTGTTCCAAGTTATTTGAATCCGTTTTTCTTCGAATATCCATGCTTGATTTTCATTTTGCAAAAAACGTCAGGTAGGGATGCCAACATATGGAGGAGAACCGAATCATGATCTGATCATGTGGTAAGCGAGGCGACAATTAAAGCAAGTTGGAAGCTTTATCAGTGCTATTGTACATGTAGCCAAAGAGAAATATTCTTTTCTATCTTTTGCTAGTCCTTTGGAATGCATATTGTGCCAAAATGCTGACTACTTCATTTGTTTTTCAATTCACAACAACTGAATTCACTGAGACTCATTTCCAATTTTTATTTCTCCATTCACTCTTATAACTAACAAGC
The DNA here is from genome assembly GCF_054136105.1 of Typopeltis vanoorti. Taxonomy (NCBI): domain Eukaryota; kingdom Metazoa; phylum Arthropoda; class Arachnida; order Uropygi; family Thelyphonidae; genus Typopeltis; species Typopeltis vanoorti. Next base: position 48,901,005 of record NC_143568.1, read on the forward strand.
TTGAAGATGTAACATTCATATATGTGGCGTAAGCAGAAAATTTGGAAGTAGTGGTAAACACCTTTCCACTATGCCACGATGTCTGGCGCAAGTTAAACCTATTGTTGCCATGGAAACATTAAATGACATTCGATTTGGTGAATCCAACAAAGTGGACTGTTTTATATCTCAGTACTTAGCCATCCATAGTTCTAATGTGATAGAATTATAACCTCTCTTGGGCGAAATTCACCTAAAACATGGATAACTCTCTAAAATTACATAGAAATCACATGTTAGAACACGTGTTTCTCTTACTACTGTTGTGCTTTGTATGTCAAATAAACTCCTCTTTCTAATGAAATTAGTGCTTTCTGGCCATTACTATAAAGTTTTTTTATTGCATTTGTGGCTTCGTTTTCAGAAGCAAGAATGCAATTAACACTAGGAGAAAGAATCCCATTTCTGAATCCGAAATAATTAAAGAAACACATAAATAGATCTAGGTACAATAACGGTCATGGATAAGGCTGCAGTTTTAGCGTGTGATGTTTCATTCTTTTGGTTCGTTAGGTTGGTGCTCGGTCAAATGGCAGTGCTGTTTTATGGGCATCTTGAGACCACTTGTGGCTGCCATCTTTAGGCTGGCATCTCTCTTTATGGCAGAGTAAAACCCCGTTTATAGCATTTTCCTGTGCGTCCTTCATTGGCTGTTACATGCACGCCTGTGATTCATTTCACCAGCGAGCCAAGGTAGCTGGAAAAGGCTTCTCATTTCCTCACATTTTCGGGGCCATTTGGCTTAATACTTTCCTGGTGTGATGTAAATTGCTTTTACTGTTTGTCTCGGAAGCCATCGGATCAATGTACTGTGAAAGAGAAGCTCGGCAGATGTTGAATTTGGCAACGTACATTTGTCAGGTGAAAGAGAACGTATTTACTGCACATGCGTCATGGCTGCGTACTTCTATTAAGAGAAACAACCTATTTACAACCTGTGCTACAGAAAAATTACTAAAGGATATCCGTAGAGATGCAACAGAGGTTGCAAACAACACAAAAGTCGAGAATTGCAATGTATGGCCGGATGTCTGCTTCGTGCAATGAAAATGTTTGCAACATGCGCTGGTATGAAGTGTAAAGGGACATGACAGAAGAGATCCATTAAGTGAAGTAATGTATGTGGAGCTTATTGCATAAGAGACACACTACGTGAAATATAGTAGAGTATGTCAGCGGTAAGTACATTATTTAAATGCCATTCATGACACTTAATAACTCTTTGTGGAATCTACTGGATATACGATGGGCATGGCACTTCGATGCATTCCTCGGTACAGTGATTGTTAAAGGGATGGATATCAGTTCTTTATAAGAGTTATGGAATGATTGCCAGTGTTGTATTTTAGAATTAAGGCCCAAGAAACGATGGGATTGGCATTTGAGATTTTTTTTAAAGTTATTATATTAAGACCAAGGATAGAAATTATTACTCAAGATTATTAATAATCTATAGATGAAAATTACCTGAATTCAATTAATTATTGCCTGATACTACATCATACTTTCATAGCGTCATCGTAACAACAACACTGTCCTTTAGTTGGAAAGACAACGCGAATCTTATCTCAAATGAGCTTTGCGACTGAAGGTAATTTAGATGGTTTCATACGGCAGTGGAAGACTTTCTTCTCCCAGAAACTCCGATTTTCTTAAAACAGAAACCGACTGGACAGCTGCCCGGTTGTTTTAGGATTTATGCCAAAAGCGGCTAAGGCCATGAAGGCCAGTTTTTCCGTCTGTTGAACTGCTTGTGATCGCGGTGCCGGTTTGTCTGTTTTGAGGAAAGAAAAACCCTTCTGAAAAAAAAAAACACTCCACCTCCGTATGAAATCGGCCTAACTCCCCTTCGGATGAAAAAAGAAAAACTTATACAAAATTTATATATAAATCCTTATAAAAGTCATAATATAGTTATATGATAGGATAAAATTACTTCAACATAGTCCTCAACAAATAGATGCTACATTATTTACGTTATAAAAAAGTTGTTGTCAGTGGACTTTGACAAATTATTATAGAAATTACTAACAAAGCCAGCCATAATTTATAACTTTAAATTATTATAAGAATTAAGTCTCCGCTGTTTTATCTTTTGTGCCCGTTTTTATTTGGTTCCGAGTCTAGACAGTACCAAATGATAATTTTTCCGCATTTTACCCCATACAAATTAAGTGAATCTTTATTCAAGATTCCATCAAAGGATTTTTCATACATATTGCTTAATGCGTTCAAGGAAAGAAATAAAACCATTTAATAAAAAGTAAAACTTAAAATGAGACTCATTTAGAATGGTCCCGGTGTGTTTCTGAATAATATTTCACAGACGGACCGTAATCCAATAAGCAGTAATCTTTCTGCATAATAATAATAATTTTCGTATGAGAAAGCAAACTGATGATGCACAATGTTACCATGACAACACTAGGTTTATCTGTTAAATATGCATAATACTATTTCCAAATGTTTTGTGTTCGAGTCCAACTTACGTGAATAAATATTATTAATTAAAATTTTGCTATTATTAAATAAATGAAATAAAAATAAGAATAATAAAATAAGGTTACTCTGAAGTTGTATTACCATTTCAACAATAACTTCGAATCCTTGGCAGCAATCATTTTGCATTGTGTCTGTTTTTGTGGTGGAATGTATTAAATTAGCTGGCAATCGCATTGCAAGAAAGAATGTATTAGGCATTAATATTTGCATGTTGGATAACCTCGTTTGCTGTGCCGGTAATGCTAGCAATTCTAAGAATCCGTTTCGTCATGCAGGATTGTGCATTTATTTTTCGATGGTGAATCACAAAAATAACAGCAAGATGGGGCGTGCACGTCTTTTTAATTTCGTGTCTGAAATTCTTTGCCAGTAACAAATGACCGATTGTAATGCTGCCTTTGTTCCGGATTTTCGGATCACCCCCTTCTTTCCACGTGTCATAGAGTAACACACATGGATGACACAAAATAATAATTATTTATTACTCTCTGTGATTATTCAAAAAATCAGGTATCTCGTATTCGTGCATTTAAAATCTTAATCGCCTCGCTTTAAAATGCACTTATTTCCCTCTTCGTTATTTTAATAGGATTTCAAACACTTGAAAACAAATCACCGTATCTGGTCCGTTATGTTTAAAACACAGGTTTTATTTCCTTGCATAAACACTGCGTTTAAGTTATTTATAGCACCGAGTTGAATTCCTAAATGACTTTTTCGATGCCTTGAGATACGTTGGAGAATTCGTAAAGCTATACGCATGACCGATATTTGAACTTTTCGCCGAACTCAATGTCTCGTATATCCAACTGTTTCATCAATCTTTTCACTTAACAGCTGCCTGCTGCAAATTTATTCCCAAATCCCCAGTTAATAGCTCCACTTAAAGTACCAATGTGCTTTTGTTTTTGATCCCTCTCGGAAGGTATCTTGGCGCATGGAGACTTCACTGCTATCGTTATGACTCCCATATGTATCTCACTGATGACTTAAAAGACCCGATCTGCAGTGAGAATGAGCCATTAGTTGGTTAAAAAAATGATTCCATAAATTTTATCTACAATATCTTCCGTGTTTGGTAACTTAATAATGAGAACGCATGTAAACCGAAAATATAAAAAATCTATAAAAGTGCTTTAAAGCCATTTTCAATATTACGTTCGTTCAACTAGAGGGCACTAGTGTCGCGGCTGAGAGTTAAAGGAATGCAGTGAGAATGAGTATTGCGCAAAACAAAGTAACCTTTTGATACGATACAATAATAATAAATTTAGCATTATTATTATTATACAATTAATAGGTGCCTTTTAAAATTAGTTTCAGGTGAACAAATAAATTAATTTTTAAAATTCACTTAATTAACTGAAAATAAAATGCAATGATGAACATTCACTCCACGTACTTTTTATTCAAAACTGGTGGTCAGAATGACTTCTGTTATGAATTTTAATTTTATAAAAATTAAAATAAAAAAAATAAAGGTATATTCGATAGAATCCGATGTAGTGAGTTTTGCATATCTATTTTTAAGTATATGCCTTTCTATGCAACTCAGAGTTATTATATTAAATATTATCACATTGACTCAATAACTAATTAAAATGAAGTGCTTTTTATTCGTTTTCTGTAATTGCGTGAAACTGCACCTGGCTGCTGTTGTTCATATTACGACATCTTTGCAGTGACAACTGTCATTTTAATGGCCACTGGAGATTTATGTCTTTGATACGACCGAACAGTATTTAAATAGAACTGAGTTCATCTGGTTACACACCTGTACGATGATAATTCATGCAGGAATCGGCACGTGGAATGGATAAAGCAGCTATTTGCCAGCCAATTGTCTTGATACAGATTGCAATCGTGATTGTTGATTAAATATTAACATAATCTTTTTTTTTTCTGGTTCTGAATGGTCATTTAATTGCACTTGTGGCCAATCACATTCACTAAACTGTTTATTTCCGCTTACGCTTCATAATATTATCCCATTGCCTTCGAGTGTTATACGTATGCTCATTCGCGCAGTTGTTAAATTCGTGTAAAGAGTGTAAATTGCACCGATCGTAACAATGTTTCAGTAGTACGATTAAATACAGCATGTATAAACTGAATTAAACTTATTGCAGCATAAATGATGATATGAAATAAATTTAAGTACTGTAGTTGCTATGAAGAGTATTCCCTTTGTATTCCATTTTTTCCCCTCTTGCCATTTGCGAACTCTTGCTACAGAGGATAAGAATCGTGCGTGTGTGTGTGTCCGTCCCAAGAGTAAGATAATCCGTAAACTGCAATCTACTTCAGGCCTTCAATAAGCAGTGGTGTGGTGTAGCAGTTTTATTTTTCTTTTCTGTATTTTCTAAATGTGCTTCATGGAAAGTAAAAGAGTGAAAAAAAGTAAGCATTTAGATTCAGCATATTCAGTAATAAAAACATTTTTTTCATTTATAAAATGAAAGTAATCATAATTTTCCATTTTCCATTATCTGTTATGTTCAGTGACCAAACGCCAGGTAACTTGGCTTCTCCGAAACTTCATTGCCTGTCTGGTTTGCCTGTTTTACAGGATGAAAAAGCGGAGTTTCGGAGAGGGGCCCCTACATTCGCAGTTTGAGACCAACAGTCACTTTCAGTTAAAAAGTCATCTTATATAAAGGATTCTTCTCGTCCTAGACAGGATTCGAACCACCAACTTTAAAACGAAAAGGCATTGTCAAACTAAGTAATCATGTCTAACCCTGACGTGGCTTGCAGAGAACGACATTCCAGCAACTTGGCGACCTTTTAGAAATCGAACAAGAATGATATGAATGCGTTGAATGAGCGAATTTGAATAGAATGTAACAGTTCATCAGCAGTGAAGTGAAGCAGCACCACAAAGAATATTTCATCTGCTGTACACACTTAATAGAAAGACAAAACGAATTGTTATGAACCCAATATTGAACCTGTGTATAACAACAGCACAGGAAAGAGGTGGGGTTGTACAAAAATCAGATCGTATGATTATTTAAGAAACGAGCGTAAGGTGGTACGCGACTTTTTTTATTTATTTTTTTCTATTGGTTGTAGCAGAAGTGAAATCGTGCCTTAAGGAAAGTGACACGCAGAGGGGGAACTTTCTCTGTTCTAGAAATTCGTTAGGAAAAGAACATCGTGTAGAACGTCTCCTTCAGGAAGATCAATATAAACGATTTGCTTTCATCTTACAAGAAGTCACTACGAAGGCGTGTCAAAAAAAAATCGCAGATCGCTCTCAGTTTTCTTCGATTAAGCTAATATTTTCTCCCTAGTTAGCTTGAAGACGTGGTAACGCTTGAGATAAATCACGTGATAACCAGATGCTATTTTCTGCCTTCATTACACCATTTAATATGCAGTGACCTGTCGTGCAAGACAAAGGAAGAATTACGTGCGAAATAAAACTGAGTTATATTTGCGAAATCGCAATCTAGTTACATAATAATAAAAGACACATACAAGAATGGATTAGCTAATCTATAAAAATATTTCAAGAGGAAAGCCCTGATGACATCATTTAGCCTTCTAAAAATTAAGACTTCCAAAGCCATCTTATCAATACTCGGTTAAACCATACCTACTGTCAGTTTAAAAAGCCCCCCCCCCCCAACCTGCTATAACTGCAGAATGTTTAGCATTCAACGGTGAAAGTTGCCAATGGAAACTAGAAGTTACAGAGGAGAAATCCTGAAAGTTGCCGAGACTTCTCTTCTGCAACTTCTAGTTTTTTTCCTATAAACGCACTTTCCAGTATGGGTGATTATTTTCATTCTTATAATCCGCACCTTATATAGATTATACGGATTGTGCAACATAGTGCGAGCGCGCTTTGTTGCGTAATCCATACAACCTTCGTCTGTAAGCCGCGTATCAAATGATCATAGAAGAATCAACTTGGCACACTTCGCGAAGTTTACTGGTTCTAAGAAAAACAAGCCTTATAATCCCCTTTACAGAGATAAACACACTGCACATGCTGACCTTTTAATCGCATAGGACACTTCATGAGTAAATCGAGTTTTTCAATGGCCAATAGCGGCTGTTAAAAACAAACATTCATGGCAGAAAAGAGTAACCAACCTTTGCATCCACAATTCCCTCAGCTTCCTCGGTTTTTAGATTTTAGGAGCTGCCCCAATTCACAACTAACATTTTGAAAATCATTGACTCAGCGCAGCTTATTTTACGCATGCGCCTAAGCAGTTTAATTGCTGGGCGATTTTTTTATTTTTTATTTCTGAATAATATGCCAGACGTTTTAATGAAGTTCTTTACTTCGACCAAAACATGATTCGTATAAACTTTCCATTCCTGGAGTACACTTTAGTAGGAAGCCATTGAAGCCTTTGCTGACCTAGAAAATTGTGTGCGATGCAGAAAAAAAACCTTTTTGCAAATTAATACTTCATGATATTTTATTTAATAAAACATTACAAATTAACACAAACATAAAAATGCAGATATTTCCTAAGACTAGAAATAGCTCATTTGATGGATAAAACAGCATTCCATTATAAATCGTTCAGCCGAACGTTAGTATTTGCATGCAATCATGGATAAACAGCAAAAAAATTAGCCTCGAGGTGTTTACTTGGATTCAAAAGATTGTCAACAACAAGTGCGTATCTTGCATATCCTCTTCAATATTAATTCCTCAATTTTTAAATTTATAGCAGAATATAATTTGCATTTCAAATGTCTACGTGTTATTTTCGAATGCATTCAACTTTAATATGGCTCCGCCCAAGAAAGATTTCAACTCTATGCAGCATGAGTACCTGGGTTAAGTTGACGGCTAGATTAATCTGGGAATGCGGCTTTAAACACCAACTATAAAATTTATCTTCAGTATCCAAAAATTTACAAGAACAATTATCTGTTTTGGTGTAAGCTGTTTAAAATTCAGCTGCAGGCAACTAAGGCCATGATGATCCAGAGTATTATGCGTGTCCTAATAATACAGCGTTTCTGAAATGAGAAACATCTCATTTCAGATTTAAATATTGAGTACTGAGATCTACATCTTTTCGTCCAGCATAAAAGCGCTGCAACACTAGTCTTTCAATCGCTATTGTACAAGATTCAAGAATTTTGCATCTTACAGTTTTATCGATTTTGTGATAGAGTATTAAATTATATATCTCTATAGGAATTCTTCGGATATCAAATAAGAAATAATGAAATATGACATGAAATTTTGTCCTTAACGGAATATAATATCTCTCTCTCTCTCTCTCCTATATTACATGTATATAATTTTTTAAACATTAACTCTAAAACTGAATGCTATTGGTTACTAAGATTGCAAAGTAGTTCACACTTGCCCTAAGGGCCAGTGTGAACTACTGGAAAAATGAAAACTGTATTGTTTTATAACAGCGAAAATGAGTTACCTGTTGGCTTGTCAAGGTTATCGCAATGGAAGTATGCAAGGGCTTACTTGGACTTGTTTTTGAGAGAGAGACTTTCATAAAGTCTCTCTATCTTTCTTCGTATCAAAGCATTTTAACGTATTAAAACAAAGCGAGAAGCCAATTAACTTAACTAATTCAAGACTTGCTAGGTGGAACTCTAAGTTGTTAGTGTTAATTTTTATTTCTTTGGATGTTACTAATAGATTTGGTGTCTGTTACTGCGATAAGGCCTTCCGTGACTTGTTACCATGGAGGTTATTGATTTATTGGGTATGACGGTGGTCTAGAATGAGTCAAAATATAAAAAAAGTTTATGTTATGCGTATATACCAGTGTAATTCGATTATGGTTAACATTAGAGGAACAAACCCTGAAGTAAACGTGCTAATATACAAATTTAATGTGTTGAGACAAAAAGGGAAGATGTGTTTTTAGTTTCTGCAGAATAAGGTTTAGTTTGTTAGGAAGTTGCATTATTTTACGTATTTCTCGTTTGTCCTTTAAGGTAGATGAAAATGTTCAGTTAATGTCTCCTGTATGTGGATGCATGTGTGTTAAATGTATTTTATTTTCTTATGCAATACCGATAGTGTTACAAAGAGACCATCAATCTGTAGCAGTTTAAGATATTAGGCCTCACTCACAGTATCACAGTAGTAAGAACAGCCTTAGTAAGGGTCTCATACTCGCTGTTTGTATGTCCTGGAAGTGACATACATCCTGCTGTCTCTCCCAGGATTTCGAAACATGCCTGTCAGTTTTCTTTCTTCTTGAACCTGTTTGTGTGAAAGAAAACTTAATTTCCAGAGAGAAAACCCGTTCTCCCTTTTCGCGTAGGAACGAGAAAGGTTTCTAGGTTTTTTAAGAGATTCTAATACTGTATAGGTTTTTTTCCATCTACGGGCATTCCGACTTCTCCATTGACGTCCATGTGTACTACAAAAAATATTTTGAAACACTGGCGATTTTAATATAAAAAGATGCAAAACGTTAATAACGCCCTATTGGATGAAGTGCACCGAGTTTGCAAGCTACAAGGCGTTGAAAAATAATTTCTGCATACTAAAGAAGGGATTAAGTAGAAAGAAGAGATCTACTAATGATTTTCTTGAACAGCTGTAGATCGTAATCCAGGAGCTGTTTTAAACGATAGAAGTAGTTAAATGACAGCAAACGAGAAGTTAGTTTATTAGGTTTGTTTATACAGGCTTAAAGGGAAGTGTGTCTGTGAGAGGAGTCATCAATTATCATTTCATCAGAAATTTTTCCCATGATTTAAGCTCTATAGAGTTCGGTAACAGCCACAAATAGTTTACTATTAGTGAGTATTATCAAGAATTTTTCGTTCTTCTGAGTGGTACTCATATTTGAGTGGTAGTGGAGGGGTTGTATAGTGTTATCAGCTTTTATTTTTATGTTGAGCCCATACACGAGAGGTTGGTAGATCAATCTATAGTATATTAGTACCGTGTATGGATTGGGAAAGAAGGTACTTGTTCACATTAGATTTAAATGACTGTAGATTGTATTCCCTAGGGAAGACTGTTCCATTGTATAGCGGTTGCAGGAACGGAGGAGAAGAAACTTGTTCTGTGGGTTTCAAGGTGCACTGTGTAGGGATGTTGAGCAGCAGCTGCACGTGTTCCAAAGCTTGGTACTAAGTGGGGGAATTAGTGATGCTATTTCGGATGAACATTTTCCATGAAAATATTTATAGAAAACACACAGTGCAGAGGCCAATCGCCTGTGTGAAAATGGGGGGGGGGATGAGTTGGTAAGAGATGGGTCATTAATAAGCCTGATTGCTCTCCTCTGTATGGAGTCGAACAATTTGAGGGAGCTTTTAGGGGTCTACCCCATATGTGGGAGCAGTATTCGATGGTTGGGAGAAGGTTAATAGCTGTTCAGGGGTGAAGTAACATCTTGAGCTAACGAGAAATCCTAGTTTTTTAGAAGCTGAGGATGCAGTGGTTGTGATGTGTTTATGCCAGGAGAGGCTTGATGTCAGGGTAATTCCAAGAAGAGAAATCTCAGATTGTCTGGAAATTTTTGTCAAAAATAATAGTCGAAGAAAATCGTTCTTTTTTTTATGAAAAATGAGACAGTACTGGGTTTTATTTGCATTGAACTTACTAGGTTATCTGAACCCCATTGGAGGATGGCTTGGAGGTCTGAATTAAGGGCAGTGGTGGTTGCTGATCTGTAGGTTGAGGTGTGTGGAGTAAGGTTTATCAAAAGAAAGGGAGGAGAGCAATGTGCTATCATCTGCAAAACTGTGTATTGGGTTAGAGGTAAGCTGAAGTAGGTCATTGATATATAGTAGGAAGAGGGTTGGTGAGAGGACAGAACCTTGAGGAACCCCAGCATTAGTTGAATGGCGAGAGGATAAGGAGCCATCCACTACCACACATAGTGAGCGTCCAGACAGAAAGCTGGCAGTCCAATTACAGAGGTCTTGAGATAGACCAAACGGTGGTAGCTTGCTTAGTAAGCCCTTGTGCCAGACCCGGTCAAACGTCTTGGAAATATCAAGTCCAGCCGCTTGAGATTCGCCAAACTTCTCCATGGCATTTGATCAGAGTGGGTGACATATGTAAGCAGATCTCCTGTTGATCGGCAGTGCCGGAATCGGCGGTCATTTATTAGACAAGTAGCTTCAAGGTAGTGTAGGAGTTGGGAATTGATGATTTTTTCCATTACTTTAGACAGGACTGAGGTGAGCGAGATGGGGCGGTAGTTGGACGGCAGTGATACCACCCTTTTTGGGAATGGGTTGAACATAGGCCAATTTCCAGGCTGAGTGATAGATACCAGTGGAGTAAGACAGTATATTAGCGACATAGGACAGGAGACAGTTCTGGTGCGCAAACCTTCAGGACAATCGGAGGAATGCATCAGGACCAGGAGACTTTTTTGTGTCTAATTTAGAAGTGTTTTGCTGATCTCTTTCTGGCAAAATGATATAGGGGCATTATATGTTCGGCATCTGGAATGGTTGGGGGACGTTTGCCATTGTCGATTGTGCGTGCATTGGAGGCAAAGTGTGAGTCCAGGAGATTAGCCTTTTTTGTAGGAGATGATGCAATGGAGCGATCTGGATATGATAGAGGTGGAAATAGTGTTGGGCAAAAGTTACGGCCTATTGCTTTGGTGAGAGACCAAAAGGCTCGGCTGCCATTTGGACAGGCTGCTAATTTCCTGCTTTTTGCTCTTTCGAACTCTGTTTTGGAAGCATTGATTGTTTTTTTTTTTTTTTTGCATTTATTTCGGGACTGGGTATAAGCTTTAAAGGAGGATGGGGCTCTTCATCTTAAGCCAGTGATTTTTTTTTTTTTTTTGCAGGTGAAGCATTCTAGATCGAACACGAAAAATCACAAAGCGTTTGTATATTTACTTAAATAAAGAGCCAAAATTGTTTGTGATCGGGAAAAGCTAGAAGTCCGAAAAAGAGAAATATGATCTTTACTGGAAACTTAATTATCAACTACTGGAAAGAGAAGTTTGGACTTGTTTAATACATAGTAAGGATGGTCTGACCTGGAGAATTCGCTCTAGCATTTTTCTTGTAAGCTGATTTCTATATTTTTTGATTTTTCGAATTTATTTATTTCTATTTTTTTTATTTCCAGAAAGTTGTCCAAGTAATTTCTTTTTCGTATATTGCTATCATTGTTTAGACAATTCTTAGACTCCTGCTAAGATATGTTTTTCATATTCATATATGTACATGTATACGTCAGATGTCTACCGTTTACACAAGTGACTGCTACTCGAGTGAAAGACGCTTTTAAATTAGCACAAGACTGTACAGCAAACTTCCAAGAATTATTACCGAATGCGCGCACTGTAAAATTTATTACTCTCATTTGTAATGTAGTGTCACAGGGTAATGTCTTTCTAAATAGATTGAGTACCAAGCTACGTTAATTTAAACCGTTTTAGAGTTTCATTTTAATGTTTGTCTAAGTCTGGATTTTGGTACTTCATTATGGCCCACAAAATGAGTGTTTATGTTGAACAAGCATTTAATGTTCTTCTGTATATCGTTGAAATATCAGTGTGTTTGGAGAGCAGTATGTGGTACGTTTTCCCTTGTAGTGAAGAAAACGTGGAGTTTATTTTTGTATTTAATTCATGCTGATGCATTTATTTATAATTTTCTTAATCAAAAATATCAAAGCAAAAATACATGGAACAGTTCCACTCTGTTCACAAACTGTTCCACTCTGTGTGTGTGTGTGTGTCTGTGTGTGTGTGTGTGTGTGTGTGTGTGTGTGTGTGTGTGTGTGTGTGTGTGTGTGTGTGTTATTAGCGTTTCTCAATTTAGGTAATTGAGAAACGCTAATAACTTGCTAGCTGGCGAGAAATTTTAAATTTTTACTCTCCTTTCTGTGCAAAGAAAGTTAATATAAGCGTTGTTATTGTGAATTAGAATTTATGGACTCATGGGGGGAGTCCATGTCTTTTAAATAGTGCAAGTCAAAGTATTACTAAGCCGAAGGTTAATTCTAAGAAAATCTCTTGTAACATTCGAAACCTTTGTTTCATTCATTTGGTGTACAAATAATGACGGATGTATTCCTCATCTAAATTTAATATCTTACCAAATTGAAGTCTTCTATGCTCTATATTTTTGTATTAGACACTGTTTTTTGTTTGCAACTGCACCCAAGTATCATGAACTAGTGTATCTTATGTTAATAATAATTATTATGTGACACCTCCAGGGAGTCCAAGGACTCATCGAGGGAGGGCACCCACTCTGCAATTCTCCATCTTTACCACCAACTGTAACTACACCAACGTCATCTACCGCCCACCACCACTAGTATTTCCTCAGAACAATCACAAACATCCATGCCCACGGTGGAATTCGAACCTGCAGCCTTTTGGCTGGAGAGCGGATATGCTGACCAGCAGGGGCGAATATTTTGGGTGTGCGGTGCTCATCCACGAAATATCAGTATCACCGATATTATATTTTTGCATTTATTTCCGTTAAAGACTCCCCTAATTGTTTGCAGACTTTGCGTTATTCCTAAAATTAAACACGGTATACTAATGCTTCATTGCCCTCTTCACGAGGATAATGAAGCATTAGTACTTCATGAAGAGGGCACTTTTGACGCGTAAACATTGCGTCACATTCGTGTTAATAGCCCGGGTGTGCTTTCAAAATGCATACACCTTTGAGCCCTTCGAAAAGATGTAAAGAGGGCACAGTGGATCAAATTCTTAGCGTTTTAGTATTTTTAAACCGCTGAGAAGACGAGGCTGGGTTAGTTAACATTTTGAGCTCACCCAGCACCTATTGGCTATGATTGGTTATTGTGTCAACCAATTCAATTGAATATTGTCACTTGTCATGAGTTGAGCGCTTTCTGTATCCGATGGCTGTATTACAAACAGCTGTTACACATGTTTTCAATAACTGAAAATTAGGAGAAAAATACTAATTGTTTTTTCTTTTGCTTGTGCAGTATAGCATCTGTTGAGGTTGCAAAGTTTTTTAACAGTATAGAGATATTTTTATTCTAGTCTTCTAAAACAACAGACTGTAAAAAATATCTATTCCTGAATAAAAATGAATATTCTGTGTATTATAAGACGTTGTTGATCTACAACAAAATACTAGCATATGTTAATTGATAAGGCAGAAGAACCACTGATACTAAAACAACAACAAACTAATGAATGTAGGATTTCCGAAAGTGTAGATAATTCCGATAATGATTATTCATGTTTAGAATTTATAGGATCGTGCTATTCGCTCTACCCAGCATCATATAGGACACACATATCACAAATGATAATTATTAATTATTCTTTACCATTAATGAAAGTGTTTCTGCTCACACTTATTCTTTCCTATTCTTACATGTCTTATAAATGATGGTTCACATATTACCAACCAAATATAGCATTCACCTCCATTGTTGTTTCCTAATGAGATCTAAAACAGATTGTTCCCCCAATCTATTTTAGATTGGGGGAACAATCTAAAATAGATTGGAGTTATCTAAAATAGATAGTTATCCTGCAATTAATTGCATTGGACCAATTAAGATGAGCGCTGATGCGATATGCACTCTCAAAACTTGCATACATCGATAAAAATGCAATCACACGGTCATGGGCGTCCGCAGAGGGGGGGGGGGGATTTCCCCCGGATCGATTAAAAATTCCACAAATTATCGTAAAATTGATTGAGATATGTAATCTTACACCTCGACCCTGGGATGCTTTGTCTGAAAGTTTTATTATGTGTTGGGTAGCCATAGAACAAGTATTTTATTGCAGCAATAAAACACGTGTTCCTCTTTTTGGTTCATCTTTTTCTGATTTGTGAAAAAAATGTTCATTAGTGTTGTGAACAGAGACCAGTTCGTTTGCCCTCTGTATCTAATGAGTGAAGTGTGAATTGTAAATTTATAGTGAAACAAATTTAAACAAAAAATACATTTTTAAAAGGTAAGTGTATGTAATTTAATATTATTTTACTTGTTAGTTTTATGATTTTTTTTGCTTTTAAACTGAAATAATTTAATTTAACGTTTTGGGATAAATTAATTAGTTGATTTTTAATAAAATATGCCGGTCAATTTTTTTATATACGAAATTGTGCTAAAAACTGTATTAATTCCGAATACTTTTCCCCTGCAAGAATTAAAGATCATTAAAATCGATGTAAAATGAAAATAATGTATTTATAGTTTACATCGACAAATAATTGTCAAAAATGTCAAAAGACGGTTGTTGATGTAATTATTTAATTAAATCAATAATTATAAAAATTTATTGATGTAATTATTTCTCTCCAATCTTTGCTTGCCCCCATCCCCTGGAAAATTTTCTGCTGACACACGCTCATGCATATGGTCAAACTGACGTGAAATTTGTAGCGCGGGTTGCATAACCCACAAGACAGCACACACAACCGAAAGCGGTATACGCGACGCCACTGCTGACCACTCGGCTAACCAGGCCGGCTGCAATTAACAAGATACATAATCTTATGTATCCTGTTAATTGTATGTATTCTTCTTTTGTATTGTGTATTATTCTTATGGCCTATTTGACCTGTTTTGCGGATGAAAAATAGGCCTCTTTGCATTATACATATTGTTTTGTTTATTATAATGAACAACTTATTGAACATAATTCAACTGTTTCAATTAAATAATATTAAAACATTCTCAGAAGTATAAGTATTACGAGAAGATGAACAAGGAAGTCAAACAAGGACGATATTTGAGTCAGTATTTAACATCGATTGGAAACATATAGTTTCAGGGGAAAAACAAAAACTAACAGCATTCAAGTGAGTGACAACCATGTATGATTATTAGCAACACCTCCTGACACTACCTACCGGAAAAGAAGATCGCATCATCTTCAGCTTTATCAGATTGTGGGATGGATGTGCTCAGTGAACAATGACTGCATTAATTTCTGGTCAGAACATGATAAGAGGACTACAGAAACCATTGGGATCTTAATATTAGCAGAAAGCACCTCTACCGAAGCGAGAGAGGTCACTCCAGTGAAGGCAATGCTGATCGCCTTCTTTGACTCAGAGCCCCGGATGACCAGACATTACTTCCTTATGAATTAGGCTGTCTATGGAGCATTCTCAAATGCTTGGGGATTAATGTTTGTCGGTAATTGCCACGAATAGTTTTGTAGCATCTGATTATTTTCCCGGTCTTCAGTGTCCTGGAACTTCTTTCTTTTCCACGGATTGAAAACGCCTTATAAGGATTTCAAGAAGTCGAGAAAAGTGGATGAAAAACGATAATGCTGGTACAGATCATTCCCAATTAGGTCTTTCAGAGCTGCATTGAGCAATGGAAGGACCCACTATATGATTAGGGGATCATAACTTGAAGGATATGCTTAGCGTACCCTGTATATGCTTTAATAAAAGTGCCCACGTTTTTATTATAATTACTGGGATTTATTCCAGTAATTATAATATGTATTATTAAAAATCTAAATTTTTTTTTAGCGATGTTATTATTTGCGTAACGCTTTCAGTTAATTGATAAAAATGCTAAATCACTAATAGTTTTCTGACTGGTTTATAATATTGCCTTATTCTTTTAACAGTTCAGAAAATTCTTATCTGTGTAGAAGTCATACTTTTCTTTAAATTCCTTATAGTGTAAAAATATTTCAGAACGTGAAGCAATAAAATACTCCTATTGCAAAAAATATTCCTTAAAATACATCTTCGTGTTGCAACGCCATCTTATGGTGGGACTCATAATCACACCCACGATAACCCTATCCTGCAATAATTGCGGACGGCCACGAAGTTCTCTTTTATAGCGTATTTCTTTAAACTTTTCCATTATCGCAGTACAATTCTGATCACCATGCAGCGACATCTGGCGACATTCAAAATAAACTACTTGGTTATTTTGTTTGCGAATCCCGCAACGCACAATAAGCACGTGCGACACATAACTTCTGTTACAAAGTGCACATAGAATTGCTCTGATAGCATATCTGAGATTGAGCAAATACCCACGTGCATTTACTAAGCCCTTCCAACGGACCGTACAGATCGAGATGTGCGTCACTTAGACAGCAGCTCTGCGGATGCACTAATGGCTGCTCGTATTGCCCAGGTGCATAGTTGGGTTTCACGTTTCTCTCTCTCTCCGCCTTTTCTAAAAATAGTCTCCCTTC
Source organism: Typopeltis vanoorti (assembly GCF_054136105.1). NCBI lineage: Eukaryota > Metazoa > Arthropoda > Arachnida > Uropygi > Thelyphonidae > Typopeltis > Typopeltis vanoorti. The sequence goes on from NC_143568.1 coordinate 48,917,678, forward strand.
AGACAGTTTAATAATTTTCTTCGCTGTTAAAGAACACTGTGCATTCGCCGAAATGCATCGTTCTGTAGTGGTGCTACCCTCTGTTATCTCCTGTCAGTCATCAAAAATGCAAGAGCAGCTACACCTTTGGTTGTCATGACAGCACGATCCTTTTTTGAAGCGTACTGCAGAATACGTTTTGACAGGACAAGAGAAGCTCTAGACAGGTAGTGTGATTGGCACACGAACTTTATCGGACCTTCTTAACTTGGATAATGTTCGCTGTTTTTGCTCTCAAAATTACATCTTACATCCCGAATCGTATTTTGCACTTAGGTGAATGGGATGCAAACATCTGCCTCTTCAGGGACAACACAGAGCCAATTTCGTTTCCTTGTCCCTTCAGGGATAAGAATTTTTCAGAGTGTCATTTCATTTAATGTCATACGTTTACATTCGAGGACTGCAAATTATTACACATCTAGATGCCAATCAGCCTTGACGCAAAGTTTCTCCATTCTTGAAATAGCATTAAGCAGGAAGATAAAAAAAATATTTTTGGCACTGATTGAAATGTTTTAAAATGTAGTAATTAATTTTAGTGGGACTTAAATGTTCTCATCCATTAGTTTGCTTATGCTGCCAAAAGTTGATGGCAATAGCCAAAAAAAAAAAAAAAAAAGACCAAGAAAGAAAAAAACAACTTTCAACTGTACTTACCTCGCCCTCCCCTATTGTTTATGTCGAGAACTTACACACTACTAGAAACTACACTGACTTGGAAATAACCCAAGTGTGACAAGGACAGCAAGATTAATTGTTAGTCAGTCATTGGGAACTTTGATTTTTTCAGAAGATTAAAATTTTAATAGAAAGCGCTTAAATAACAAAGTTTGATCTCTTTTTCAAACAGTAGCAAAACAAAGAAATGTTATTTGTGAGTTCTTTGGAAAATATTCGAAAGTTTTCTTGCCAGACTATTTAATGTTTTTTCTCCTACAGATGAATCTTTATTATTAATTCCGATAAACAATAGGATTCGTAAAGTTTGACGTATGGTTAACTGAAAAAAATCCTGAAATTAGTATAATAGCAATCGTGTGGGAAAGCAGACCTGATCGCTGGTGCAGATTATTAGAAACAAAATATCAGGAATAGCAATGTTTATGTATGAGTAATCTAGCGTATCCATACATAAAGATGGCGCTGATAACTAGCTTAGGACACCAGAATACTGTGTGTTACGTTTTAACCTAATGATATTAATACTGGGACAAATAATAAAAAAAATTAAGACGATTTATTATTTTTCATTAAATCTAGAAAGATAAAATGCACAACCTTTAGGCAATGCACTAAATTTCATTCATTTTCCGAGCATTTAAAATGACTGCAAGTGTTTCATCTGAGAAAAAGGTTTTCAATTCCTTCAGCCAAGTATGCGCTGATTCTCATTTCATCATCTGAAAAATGTTTTTTTTTTAGAGGACTAAGAAGAAGATTACTGCTTTGATGAGCGTCTGTGCTGTAAGATCAGGGGAGGTTCGTGCATAGGCACTACGAAACTGCAGTCCCCCCCCCCCCATTTTTCTCGATATATAAATATATTTATTAATTTATTTATATTTGCTTGTAATATTTAATTTTATCATCAACATTCCTATACAATTCTCTTATTTTGTATAAAAAATAATAAAAATCCATCTTGTAGCACTTAGGAGGGCAAATGATTCTAGCAACACTATGTTTACCACAGTGTCATATTGCTACGCGAGCAAACATATACACGTCATAGTGAGATACGAGCTATTAGCGTAATGCGGGACTGTCCGTCGCGCAGTTCTACTTTTGTTTATATGCAGTTTGCGCCAATAGCGTTCGTAGTGCTTATCGTGTTTACTCAGTCTCTTTAAATATTTGGACATTACAATTAAATCCTTTAATTGTAATGTCCAAAAATTGCAAATCCATTCCATTAATTACAATTAAAGGAATGGATTTTATTTTTAAGTAATTTTGAATTATACTAAACTGTATAATTTTATCGATAATAAACAGTATTTTTTCATGTTTAATTTTTACCATAATTTTGATATTTTATCCAAACACGTATACACTAGGACTTACAGTGTGTATGTATATTTCGAAAGTTGCAGCACCCCCACGATTTTAAGCCAAGAGCCGCCACTGTGTAAGGTTAAACTTGTTTAACTAGATAGTGTGAAGGCGTTAAAATTGTATTCTGACATACTGTTTTATTCTGATACTCAAATTGCCTTTAGATTTCTGATATTTTCCTTATAATTTTTCAACTAAAATTAACTTTTTTTTAAATTGATAACTGCACTGTTGAGTGTTCTCTTGTTCCTTCATTTACATTACTGTTTATAAGGTAGATTAAAGGTGAGTCACGGATGAAATTCAGAATCCGTACCAATAAAGAAATGACTGGTGAGTACTTGTAGGGGTTAACTTGGCGGTTGACGTTACTGATGTCATAGAATGGCATCTACGTAGTCTTCGGAAGAACACCGCAGAAAATATAAAGTCGTTATAAGATGAATCAAATGAGGAAGATGATATAGAAGATTACCTTGATAACACAGAGATGACACTGGAATAAGTGAGAGTGAAAGAAATGATGTAATGAATATGGCTGGTGGTAAGCAAAACAATAAAAAAGAAGAATATAAAATATATATTTTCCAAAAAACTCAGCTTGAAAATTCAGTCAAATTAGCAAGAAAGTAAAATATTAGCTGTTTACTTCGGCAGCTTATTATTTTATATTTAGTATGCCAAACATTGCATTAATAATTAAAATTTCTTTAAACAAACTTATTATTTTTCGTATAAAAAAAAGCTTGCAATACAAAATATTACAAGAAAATCTCCATAAATTTTCGAGCTCAATAATGGGGAGAATATTTGGAACCAAAATTAGGAAGCCACTACACTTATCAGTTATGACTTCTTGTTATAAACTATTTTTTGACGGTATCATAAATCAACTTACGATGTCGTAAGTTGATACCATAAGCGATAGTAATAGATTCTACAGTTACTTTCAGTGAGTTATTGCATCCACTTTTCATAGTCTTCTACGGGTATTTTCATGGATGCCGCTCCACCGCATTGGCTGCGACCATTCCTCCACTTCACTTTGAGCACGTAAGAGCAGACACACATGCTTGTTAACATCCGTACACGGCTTAGCTTAAAAATTACCTAATGAACTTTTAATCCTCTTTTCATTCCACCTACTTCGGTTTTTTGAAACAACTTTCCTCATATGGTTTTTACCGAAGATCTCAGCTGTACGCAATACGCATCAAGAGGTTCTTCTTTTACCATCACCACTGGCCCACAAAGCATTGTTTACGTTATAGGTTGTATACGACCACATGTGTGTTGAAATCTCTGTGTTGAAAGCACATTTTTATGCTTACTGCATAAAAATGTATCAAATCTTAAAAATGTGCGTATGCTTTTGGCAATATTATACATACATTGTCAAAATATTGCGACACAAGAAATACAGATAAAAATGAAAATCTTAATATTTTTTAATAACGTGTAGGCCCAACTTTGTTCTGTATTACAGCATTTAGTTTACGTAGAAACGATTTTTACCTACTTCTAACAGGTAACAGGGAAATTAACCTGTATTCTTCGTCGTGCAGGATTGTCTTGAATTCTACTAATAATGTTGGCTTTTAGGACCGATTACTCTCATATTATTTCACTTCAACCCACAGGTATTATTCATTACGGTTGAGTGTTAATCTCGAAAGACTTTACTTTCTCCAAACCAAGCCACATGACTTTGTTGTGTAACGAGGGGTGCACAGCCTTGTTGGAATAGGTATGACCTTTCCCTGTAGAATTCAACGGAAAGTACAGATTTATCCACTATATGAAATTACATTTACTCTCCTTTCAGAGTAGTATCAATAGAAACCAGTCGACTAATTTCATGATATAAAAAAGCCATTATAGCATCACATTTACACCACAGTGCTCTATAACTGGGGTGATGTAACGATTCCCGTAGAATTGTCAGGCTGCCGCAAAATCTTGGTTTTACCATTCTGATGAAAACAAACTGTAGCGAGCCCCACATCACCTTTCTGGTTGTCCCAGAGTTCCAGTTTTTGCAGTTTAAGTACTACTACAAATGTTACTTAGCACTTTTATCATGGGGGTGGTTACAACAATTTCTATATATGAAATCCAAGTGTGTATGTGAAATGCCATTTGCATTCTTCACTCACTGGTACTCGCTGTTGAATAATTTCACTACAGCTTTCTTTCTTCTCCTTCTCTCTCTCTTTAATATTTTGACAATACATGCTGCACTTTTTAGATAAATTGACAAATTTCTCAAATTCTAGACAGAAATTCCTCTTTTAGTATTTCGCTCTGTTCCACAGTGCTGTGTTAGGTAAGTTTAAGGTCTCAGCAATTCATCTTGTGCTCAGCCCTGCAGTATGACATCCGACAGTCTGTACACGTTCTTAACCTCTACTCCGCTGCCATTTTAGTTCAAGATAAACGTGCTGCCTACAGATGTCTTCCTTATAAACGTATCTTCCTAGGACGTCAATCCACATAATTTACATCTTCATGTTTTCTGACAGGGTACGGTATTCGTAGACGTTGGCGACATAGCGTAACTGTTTGGCAGTAAAGGTAGAAGTTCCCGAGTGATGGGTCATGTGTGTTGAAATCTCAGTGGGGGTATAGGTTGGCGGAGAACTACGTGCTACCGTGATACATTTTCACTGAAGAATTATTTTGGACATTAGTTTTAATTTCTGGTATTTTGATAGCGTAAATAACAAACAACTTGTTAATTCCTACGGCATGCAAGCTAGTATTGCCCCTACAACTCGTGTACTCGGAATGTGATAAGCAGGAAGAAATACAGGATAAACAGATGAGAGCTACCGTGGAGTATTTGGATTGTTACTATGGAGATACTTACAGCAGTCTTATTTGAAATCTTGTTCCAAGAAAGGAGGCAAGCATTAATAATTATATTTTAATTCGTATAATTAGTCTGAACCTGCGAAGTGGTCTTTGTTATGAAAAATGCTGCACGCTAGAAGTGTTAACTCCAGAATAATGAATTACCCCGGAGAATACATAAGAATGCACAGATATGCCGCGAGCTTCCCACTTTGCTTTGTGCTTTTAGCTAAGCCTCAAACAGGCACACAATGAAAGAAAAGTTTCATTAAGAGTTTTAGGAAGAAGGGGGCTGGCTGCTGTTGTGTCAGCAACTGTTCTCCCTATTTTATGTCCCTCGTGAAGATGACTCATGACGAAAATTCCAAACTGCGTATAAAGTGGCATTACAGCACTCGATTTAGAACTCATATATCGGTTAGTAAAAGCTGCAATTAATGGTTCTTGCGTATGGGCAATATAAAAAATACCCCTGTAAATGTCACTTTCCTGCATGACCCTCTGGCACTACCAGAGAGATATCTTTAGCAAAATCTGTCGCTTTATGCAAACAAGGCTGCACTTAGCCTCCCAATTAACGATCACGCATTATCAATCGTTAATTGTCTGTAATTAGCCCTAATTAGTCTTAATTATCCCCTCGTTTTTATAAAATGCATTCATATTAATGACTCGGTTAAAGAAAATGTCGTTCGATATGTCCACTTGAAAAAATGAGGTCATTTTTTTTTTACATTTGAGGTAATTAATTACTTCGATAGCCACAACTCCTCACAGCTGAGACTGAAATCTTTGGCAAAGTTCCTTTTCGTATATTTACTTGAGAAAACCAAGAATTTCATCTCGTGGTGGACACAACTGCAATCATTCGACACTTAATCCCAAGCTACAAAAGCCTTCTCGGTGGACAGCTGGAGTTTGGAACGAGTCGCCATTTATTTACTACCAACGAACACAATCTCATTAAGTTATTTCATAGAACCATCTGTTCGCGCATGCTCAGTTAACCTATACTTATCTCATGTTGGCCAGAATTGGCCGTGGAGATATGTCTCCGAGTTTATCAACACAAATAACCTCCCTCCCTGCTGTCAGGATTTAAAATATTTCCTTGGTGTGGGTTTTAATAAAACAGCCTGGAGTTATATCGGTGTGGCGTTATTCACTGTGTAGCTGTCGCGTTTCTCGCTGTTTTTTATGAATGAAATATCGCACGGTAGGCTTGACTCGCTGGCCGCGCGACCCCCACGAAAGTAAAGAGGCCACAAATTGGCTTCATATATCATTCCTCGGGGCCAGACAAGCTGCCATGTTTTATAGATGGTGTTCTGTCTCTGTCCTGGTATTGATGCCTGTTAGGTGTCCGTCTGCTCTAAGGTAACTCTGATAAATTGCAATAAATTTTTTTTCTGTTGGAAGGAGGGGGGATGTTAAAGTCGGAGGAACCACCAGAAAAATAATTTCATGACGTTATCATCATCCTGTCAGTGCTTTGCCATTATAGGGTCCTTCATAATAGAACTGTTCCCTAAGTAAGAATAATGATGGAAACTAAAATCGTTTTGACGCCTATCTTCCGTTCACCCCCCCTCCCCTCGTTCTTTTGCGAAAAGGGCGAATGGTAGGGTACCAAGGAAATGAAAAACGACAACATAAAATTTGGACATTTTTATGTAACGTTTGTTAGAAAATCTTCCGCAGATTTTGAACCAGAAGATTTTTTGATTCAGTTGAAGGAATATTTTAGGAGAATTTTAATTTCTTTTTGTATGTTGTCTTTTGAAACGTTGAATATACAACTTTATCGATATCTGTGGAATTTTCCGTGAACGCTTCTGAAACTAATGGCTCGATAATATACATTAGTTTCCTAAATAATGATTTATCCCGACTGCTCTAAGAATTGACTGCTGTCGATCATTATCTTAATTTTACGGAATTATTTTTTATCACCGAACCTTGATATGAAGTTGCTTAGCAGGGATAGCCACAACTAAATATGTGTATCATCATAAGATGATACACATATTTAATGTTTGCCACTACAGTCTGTATTGATTTATTTACTGATTAAATTACATTGAAAACTACTACAATCAATTTTACTCATTACTTCATCATATTCATTACAAGATCATATTTATTGTTAAATATAAGATTAGCTTCCACTTCATGATTCTTTCTTGAATTTCAAAATATATCAATAATTTGAAAACCTGATAGGATCTTCAAAAATCTATGAGGTTTTCAAATTATTGATATTTTTAAGCACAAAATTGGAAAAAAACTCAATGCATATGAACACCCAAAATTCTAAAATCATATACGAAAAAAAAAGCAAATAAAATAAAAAAATGAAAGAAAGCAGGTATGTCATTCGCGCATTTTTGGATCTCCTCCTACTAATTTCCGAGTTATATTTTGAAATTATTCTCACTCTACTAGTCTGGCAATATAATTTCGCGTGCTTTACTCTTTAACCCTAAATGTTCACTGCTGACCTTTTCTCTCGACTGTTAGGATAGCCAGTAATTATACGCGTCTAATACAACTTGCTATGATGGTTAGTTAAAACAAGTGTGATAATTAACCTTGTTCTGCCTTTCGACAACTCCACAGGTACCCATAATTAGCGTAACTAGAATTGATCGCGACCTGCAGCAGACCGAATTATCCTGTGGGCAAGGAGTGGTGGCAGCATTCATTCTACTGGGGAGTTAATGAGAACCGAGACTAGAAGCGATGAGTTGGGAAGGGAGGGCGATGAATAAATCAACAGATTTGGCTTTGAGAAACCACACATGGTCAGTTTCTATGTTCCTCCCCTGTAAATGATGCTTCTCCTCTTCGGTTTGGTGTATTCCATATTTAGAATTCAGTACACGAGATTAGTATTGTCGTATATAGAAATCATGGAAAAGTAAGTCTCTCTTTAGTGATCAGATATCCTTTTAAACATATTCCTTGTATATTGTGCAGTACAAAAAATATCGAAACATTAATATCTTTCTCTGGAAAAATTGACTTGTCGCGTCGGCAGTTTTCTACAGGAATTCTTTGTCTCACAACAAGCCTCTGCAAACTTCTTACATTCTATAAGTTTTCCAGTCTCCACCTGTCACTGATGTAGCAACATTTTCCACAGTTTTGCTGGCAGCTGTTATTTTTTTCACACCGAGCATCTCACGCAGCACGAGACTTGTCTTCGCAGCTTCTTATAGTGGATAGCATCTTAACACCATCCTCGACACCTGCTCCTTTCCCATCAGCAGAGCCGATATACTGCAGTTAGACAGAGGCGGTGGACAAGATACATCCAATTTTTAGAAGTGTGTGTGTAATCTAAGACTCTTTTAACACGCAGTTTGTTTTCATTACCACGTTTTGTAGGATCTGAAATTAAAATCATCGCGACAAATTAACACATTTGTTGACGCCTGTAATTAAGGAGTCTTATTAAAACGAATTAAATTGCACAAGAATTAAGAAAAATGTAGTTGCTCGTTCCTAAACGCATTTATGACTTAGATATTCTATGAAGAAATGAAGGGAAAATGCATTCTGGGAAGTGTTGAATATAATGTTTTTCTTTCTGCATCATGTTTTTTACTTCTTCCCTACCCTATCTGAAGAGCTTTTTGGTTTATAAAAATTTCGAGTTCAGTCTCCCCAAGCTTGTTTCTCTTCTGACATCCATGGCCGCAAAGCTCTCCAGGGATGATGAGGTAACTTAGTTACCTTTCTTTTCATGATCCGGAAAATCAACGGGCACTAAAACCATCATTAATTTTTCATTCTTTTTTCCTTGCTGGGTCGGTAATAAAGTCCAATTATCTAAACTCCCGTGGTTTTCTCTCATGACCTGCCCTTCCCTTGCTCTGCGGGTCGTGAACGGTTCTCTTCATCGCTATCAACTTCAAGTTCTTTCTAAATGGTTGGGGAATTGGGCAAGGGCGTACGTGTTTGTCCTTTTTTCTTTCGTTTGATTACCGACTTTTGGCTGACTAGCTGTAGAGGAAAGTCGTTAGGTGAGATCCTCACTGGAAAAAGTGAGAATGTGCTGACGTGCTGGTGCTGGACACGGTTTATCTGGTTAAGACTCCACTTTGGAAACAGACTTCTATGGCTTTCTACTTTTCTGTATTCTTTTCGTCCTTCCTCTTTATGCTTGTGTCTTTCCTCTCTCTCTCTCTCTCTAGCTCGCCTTTTTATATACTTCTCCCCCCCTCTCTCTCTCTTCCTCTACATTCCTCTCCATTTCTTCTTTTCTATATTCTTCTCTCTCTCACCATGTAATTTTCAATTTCTGTGCTTGTTCTCTCTTTCTACTCCTTATGTATTTTTTCCTTTCTTGTTTTTTCTCTCCATCTCTCTCTCTCTCTCCCTTTTCTGTTTATGCCATTTTTACTTTTCTTTTCCTTTGTCTTTTCCTTTCTCGTTTTCTCTCCTCATCTTTATGTCATTTTTACTTCTCTGATTTCTTCGCTTTCTCTCCTTTTCGCCGTTCCCCCCCTTCTGTCTCTTTCCTTTCCTCCCTCTCATATATCACTTTTGCCACAATATAAATCCCTGACATGTGCATTGTAAACAAATAACTGCAACGCATTCATTTCTGTGGGAGAAGCACAAGCATGAAAAATTGCTTCTTGGAAAGAAATAAAAGAAAGCGCAGTAGCGAAACTTGGCTAGTATGATTAAACTAGAAAATTGAACAAACCAAGAAAGATACCTTAAATTACTATATTTTAATTTATATTTAAATTTAAAAAAATTATCTCGTTTTCAAACGAATAAGGATAGCCAGAACATCCTTTAAATTTTTCCTTTTAGGAATCTAATTAATTAATATCTTAAATATATACATAAAAAACTTAAGTTCGCTATCGTTTGCAGTTGTTATATAAATTATATATAAGTTACAACTTGTAATTAAACATAGTAACTATTTTCCTCCATGAATTTCACACGTGATAATCGAATTTTGATATTAGATAGAACAGTGAATCAGAAGATGATTTCTTTAAGACATTGGGCGAGAAAGAAAAGGATGAGGTGACGATAACGTTAAAGAGTGGATTTTGACTAAAGAAACTTTATTCAGAGTTATGTTGTTAACCGTACTTTGAACGTTTTGAAAATAATCAATAATAAAATAATAATTTTAGATCTTTATACAAAAGAGAAGAACTTTTTCAACTAAGGACGAGCAGTGCGATTGTTGTTTAGGAGAAGCCACGGTCAATTGGGTCCTGTGGTCTCTGGTTGGTTTGTCATTTTTCACAGAAAGGGGAAACTCGAGTTTCTGAAAAAAAAAATCAGATTGGCTAATACAATTTAGTCGAAAATCCACCCTCTCATGCACTGTAGATGTTCCTTCTGTCTTATATGGAATTTTAATTCAGATATTTCCACCTGCTGTTCTTTTGACCGCCAGAACTTGTCTCCACAAATTTCGCCTCTTCTCGTTGTTATGCCGCGGATAGCAACGAGATTTATGCGGCAAAAATCTTAATGCAATCAATTACCTTTTAGTGAATTATCCACCATTGTGCCAACCTTTTCCTGTTTAAATACGTCCGGATCTCACCTTTACTCTACATGCAGCTATGAATGAAAAAGGAACTCATGAAATCATTTGTCGTTAATGCGTTTGGCAGTAGTAGCTTGCGTTTGAAGAAATTAAAAAACAAACAAACAGGATTTTGATATGTTCAAACACGCAAAGAGAAAGCACCAAGAATTTTGTATTGTAAAACTGGATTCAATTGTTTATCGTTAGCAGAAGTCAAATAGATAGAATCATATTTCAGAAGAATTAACAAATTATGATTAAATACGGTAGTAGTTGTTTGAGATTGTTTCACCTTTATTTAATTAACAAATAAAATGTTTGGAAATACGACTGAGTATTAAATGTGCTAATTGCTTTGTACAGTGTAAAAGGCAATATGAATAATTGCAACAATATAATTTTTATAATCACTCCTTCAGGGGGAACAGTGATTTCCAATGCCCATCTGTGATAATTTTTAGCACCCCTACTTCTAATGCTCATGTAATTCATTAAAAATCCAATATTTTAACTAGTGATGCAACTTGTAGAGAATATCATCCTAATAAGAAATTGTTTGTTCTTTAAGGGGAATGCCGGGAAGACAGTCCATGTCAGCAGTATTGTTACGATCTTCATGATGGAACATTTGAATGTGCATGTAGAGCAGGATTCACATTGGCTGATAACGGGTATAGCTGCATAGGTGAGTCTGTAGTAATATATTATACAGTATTTAGTAATTAAATTTGTAATAATTAATTAATGGTTCATAGAATGTGCACACTATTCTGGGGAAAAATGTTTTAATTAATTCTTTTTTTTAATTTTGTTTTAGGGTAACAATAAATTAATGCGTCAATTATTTGAAAATACGACTTTATGAATAACTGTTCCTAAAATTTACTTAGAAATGGTTATTATTAAATAAATTTTGTAATAACCATTCCTAAATTAATTATAAATCATCCATTAAATCATTGTCACCTGTATGACAGCTTTCACTGCATTACACGCAGTAGTGCAAGGAAGCCATCCGAGAGGTGTCGAAGCATTTTGAAGAAACGTCTCTATTCCGTTTTATCTGATAATAGATTTGTTTTCGCTGCTGCTGAAACAAACAGAGCTGTCTTACGAAGCCGCACTCTCACGTTCTTGGGTGACACGAAGGCATGGCATAAAAAATGCTACTATCTTAATTACACGTCCGATGGTATTTCTACTACTTAAGAGCTTTCCACTGCAGGAGGGTGCAATATTTCACACCACTAACAATACGAATAGCGTCATTGGGAGATAAACGTAAAATACCAGGCTCCAAACACATCTATTAGACCTGGATGTAATTAAATAGGCTTGCCATCTGCCATTATATTTTTTCTTCCTTCAAAGGCTTGGAATGGTAGAAGCTCATTTGTCACACGTTTTGTCGGAGCAGAGTCGGTGATAATTGTGGCCACAATTCCTACATGAGTGATGATCTGAAACTAGTTATTTTGCTGTCTGTTAGAAATGCGAGCATTTAAGAAAAAAAAAGCTTTTTGTTTTGTTGATGCAATTTAAATATTATTTAAGAAGATAAACGAATGCTTTGTTTATTTATTCATAGCAAATAGTTTCGAAACCTTTCACCCATTGTAATATTTATTTATTGTTAACATTTACCAAGGAAAAAATAATTAAAAGAGGCGGCTTCTTTCATTTCTTTATAGCTGTAAAAATGGATCATTCACCAGCGCATTCTTTGCTCTAAGATCTACAAAAGCTCAGTAGATTCATTTTCCATCTACGCTAAATGTTTTCTAGCTTGTCTTTTATTTATTTTTAATAAAATATATTCCCTATGTAGTTATCTTCGCGAAATAGAAATATTTATTCGTAATTTTTTTTCGAATATAATAATAAATGTACAAATGGATCAAATTTTACTCTTGTTTTATAACGCTGAAAAAAATCTAAAAGCTCACTCGGAACTTAAATAGATAACTATTTTGGGCTACCTTATACCATTTTAATATTCCTAAAATGTAACCTAAACAATTATGTCGTTATTTTTGCACTATTAGATATTTTCCAGTTTTAGTCATCTGTATATACTTTAGACATTCGCAAGAATAGCTTTAATTATATCTGAAAGATTTCGATGAATGTGTGCTATGAAAAGATGCCTGAAACACAATTTCTCCATTAGCATGCATCGCAAATTTGTTTGTGTTCTCTCATGGATGAACATCTTCTCAGTATCTTGAAAGTTAGATGAGTCTCTGTTTGCCTTTTAATGATCCTTCCTTCTACTCCTCATGGCTAATGACCACTTCATGCACCGCCTTATTATAAAAGATCAAAGAAAAAGAAAGCTAATTGCTTTCTAATCTTTCTAATCTTTCTAATCTGGTATTGATTACACTTCGTGTTAGCATAAACCGAGAAACTGTACTCCATCTATAAATAGGCCAATTTAATCGATATTTCAATGTGTGAGGTTTAAATCAAGCCGAAAAAAAAGGAAGAAAGAAATTTATGTAGTTTAGATAAAGCTGTGTGTTTTCTCATTTTGATATCAATACTGCATTTGAATCTGGCAGTGAGATGAAGGATAGCTCAACTATCAAATAGTTGTCCATTCTGAATGAAGAGCTTCAAATGATTAAAATACGGACTTTATCAAACATGTCGTTTCGATTTGCTAGGTTCATCGAAAGTGTGATGATAAAAGGAAAGATTTTCATTTACTATAGTTTAGATATAGAAAAGCGGATAAAATCCATGCAAAGAACTATTTTCTTCATTTTCCCTCTCAAAACATAATTTGATTTTTGTCATTGAACTGCGTAATATTAGCCAGTCTTTTCCATTCAACTGACTTACCTAACCCACCGGAAAGTTTTTATAATTACTAATGTTTTATGGCAATCTTCTACTGCTACAGTTCATTGCTCATGCGCAGCACTGTAGTCATAGAAACGGACTTGGAAAAAGTAATCAAGGAATGACTTCAATATTTTCTGTAAACCATTCGTGTCCCTTAGCTGTTGCTTGTCTTTGGCAACCGCTAGTTTGCTGCTGAAATGTTTCATTACCAGTGGATATGAATCGGAACAATTTTATGGTGGCTTCTCAAGAATGGCTATGCAGTGAAAATGTTATTACGCTAATTTCTATTCGCTAAAGAAATGTTATTACACTTCTAAGACATATAGTTCGTTTTGAACTGTCTCAGAAGGCATAAGAATGATATGATAAAGTTATGCTGACCAATGAATTCTTATTAACTAGTATTAGTAAAGGAAAGATTTCCTTTTTGCTATAGTTTAGATATAGGAAAGCGGATAAAATTCATGCAAAGAACTATTTTCTTCATTTCCCCTCTCAAAACATAATTTGATTTTTGTCATTGAACTGCGTAATATTAGCCATTCTTTTCCATTCAACTGACTTACCTAACCCACCGGAAGGTTTTTATGATTACTAATGCTTTATGGCAATCTTCTACTGCTATAGATGGCTTATATTCAAAGCCAATGGGGCATTTTTTGTAACTTTCTTTCAAAGTAGCGCTTTCATGGTTGAAGTCGCTAGGACAACGTGATATTTGTACTTTGTTAGAGAAGATTTGGATTAGAATCCCGTTTTGGATGCAATTAACTTTGAAGGGCTTTCCACTGAAGATTAACTGTTATTTTCGTTGGTCTTTGTGAAAGATAGTAGAATTTTTCCATATACAACACAAGAAAATGGACAAGGAAATACATTCAAGGGCCTCATAGCGATAGTCACTTCAGCTTTAATTCCAACCAACTTAGCTCTAATAGAAATAATACTGTTTAACTCTTTTGAATCCCTTGGAAAATAAGAATATATGGCGCATAAACAAGAGGAAGGTGTATCACGAGTTATATTGGAGCACGTAATTTATTTTACGCTAGGGAATTTTCAAAAACACTTTATGTAAGTTATGAGAATTGCACAATAGCATAACATTAATTTGGAATAAAATTATATTGGTGACTTGATTTCAGACAATAAATATTCGTCTATTTTATGAAGAGATGTTAAAAGGAGAGATTGTATACAGAAGCGAAATCAAAAATTATTTTATGTCAATCCTGCTCAAAATAGGTTGTAAACCTGTATCACATTATTTAATCCTCAGTCCACAATTTTAATGTAGCATCGTGCTTGACCAAAGTTTGAATTCTTTTAAGCTGTTTCAACCAATAGTATTGTAGTGGTCTCGCACTGGGAAGTAAAAAATCGCCACGCCACCTAAAGACACTCACAAACAGCCATGTCTTAGTGAGATTCGAGAGATTCTGCTGTTTGAAGAGGTGATACGCTAGTCACTTGGCCAGCGAGGTAAAAAATAAATGTTTATTTATTGCAAAGATTAGTTGAATGATTCAAATTGTAAATAGTGCAGAAACCATTTGATGTCAAGATTTTTGAGAACATTGCTCCAAAGGTAACACGAAGAAAGATAGCGTAGTTAATCATAGAATTTAGATAAAATGATGACAGTTTATCGTTTCTGGCTGTGTTCATCTTTCGTCGTCAAAGAGCCCTCTTCACTTGAAAACAGAAATTAATTTTAAAAAATATTTTTATGACGGTGCGAATTAAAAAGCGAATAGCGAATCTGATCGATCAAAAAAAGTGCACGTAGAAATACGTGTTAAAGATAAGTCTTACTTTGCCGGTAAAAGCACAAAAATCCCAAGTCGTGAAGTCCGTATGGTTACCGATGTCACCTTTCTCCTTCACAAGTTTCACCAACTACAGGGGACACGCATCGCTACCCATACGAGCATGGTCAACACCCTAGCAGTGATGGTTATCGATTTTGCACTTAGTATGGTCTGGTCGACGGCTTCTCCACTTCCTCGAAGTTTGATATCGGTAATTCTCTGTAGCCTCCTCTTTTCCTCCACCCCTTACTTTCTAGTAAATCACATGTTGACAAAGTCGCT
This sequence comes from Typopeltis vanoorti, assembly GCF_054136105.1. Lineage (NCBI taxonomy): Eukaryota > Metazoa > Arthropoda > Arachnida > Uropygi > Thelyphonidae > Typopeltis > Typopeltis vanoorti. The sequence goes on from NC_143568.1 coordinate 48,933,146, forward strand.
AGATGTCGCACTGTACCTTTGACAGAAAGCCGGACTTTCCATCAAACACTTGCGAAGCGATATTTATATGAAATATTTTTCACTAACTTTCTGCTGCAGATTGCGACTGCAAATGATGGAACATTAGATTGTATTTCAAAATTTCACTGCAGATGTTTGAAAAAGCTAAACTACAGAAATTCGCCTCTTCTAACATATCTTAAACTATCTATTGCAAAAGATAGTTTTTCTTGGTATATGCTTAGTTTTCTTCATTTCCATTTTTGAAAAATGTAAAAATAAATACCATAAACATTTCTTGCAGTTGAGGTTGCATTTATAATATTGTTCCCCGTTGTTTTCATATTTTAAAAGATTTTTTCTGTTTCACGTGAGGGAAGAAGCCTGCTAACCCAGCATAAGACCATCTAACTCTCTTTCAGTTAAAAATCTATTATACATCTTCATCCCATCCTATAGGGAATTTGAATCCAGGCTGAACGATTTCAACTTGGCATCTTTGGTCATCCGAATTCTGCCAATAATAATATCAATAGTAGCTTCCAAGAACCAAAATAGACATGTTATTCTTATCATGCATTAAATAGCTATACAGTTATTTGACTTTTCTGGTTACGGAAAGACAAGCTATATTTCTCGAAGAATAGACCAATTTGTGAACATAGAAGTAACAGCCAAGACTTTCTTGATTATTGGATATTCAGAAAGGTAACTAGTATCTTTCTGAATATCCAATATCTAATTATTGAATTAAAGATGCATTATGTGCGATTGCTCATGTGCTAGTAATTGCTATGCGATCTCTGTAGTATGCTTCTGTTCATGAATCCTGTCGATCTTTAGTATTTCTTCCTTTTCGTTTATTTTCTTAGTCACGCTTTTTTTGTAACTCCTGTTAGGTGCTGAAGAATTTACACATTCGGCCTTATGCATAGACTTAACCATTTATGGAAATACGTTTTTTTTTCTTATAGGGTGGATAATCTGTACACAGGAGGGTTCTTTTCATCCGCTGCTATCTCTTTCTGAGTGTGTGTCATGCCTGAAATAGGCATAATAAAGCCACTGAAGCGTCCTCTTCTCATCTTGAGGGAGAATATTCAGTGAATCCATTTCTGCAAATTCCTTCATCGTTACAGACCTTACGCGGCCTCGCTGGCTTTCAACAGCCTTCGGTTTATCATCGTGACGGGAATGATATTGTGCCAAGCTTCGTTACTGCTATTGTGATAGCAAAGTTTCACACATTACAGCACTGGATTGATATTGCAAATCTCAGTTGTACACACAGAAACAACTCACCGTACAGGATAGTGAGTTTACATCTGCATTTCATAAAGGAGCTCAACTCATAGTATGCAATACCACGCCATCTAGTGATAAGCAATTCGCAAACACTATTTAGAACTATTTACATGCCTTCTGCATTTCTGTAATCATGTTCTCTTCAAATTACTGATACGGTACGTAGCTTTCCAGAATAACATCAGGATCGAGAGCGTCATTATTGATTATAACAACCAATATTGGTAGTTATAACCAATAATGACGTGAATGAAGTGCCTAATTTACGTAGAAATTTGCAATTTAGGTTTCAAAAAGAAATATAATAACTCATAGCAAGCCATACGAAACACGAGTTCTGTTTTGGAAAAACTATACAGAAAGTTACAAAATTTAAGCAGCCAGAGAAGTGGCAAAACATTGTAAGCTTCTGTTCTGAAACGATAAGAAATTTGCAAAAATGACACACGGAGTGGGGAAATAATAACTGTAGAGCTCGTTCTCGGCATCGACGTAGCTATTCAATTTGCAATCACAGTTCAGTTCGCTGCTGTAGCTCCACTTAACAAAAATTTCTTTGGTTCGCCAGGTGGCACACAACACGTCCAATAAATGCATCCACGCCATCCCTCGCATTTCCCCTAATCGGAGTGAACGTGGCTTACAAATCTTTACTGGATTGATCTGCGTATTCAGTTACGGCAACCGTAAATGCCCCTTTCCCGATCGTCCTGATATTCTGTCTCGTCTTTCCCTGTTGTATTATTTGAGTTCGGCTGGTAGAGGAAAGAGAGAGGGAGGTAGTTTAAAGATACGTGATACGTATGTCGCTACTGGAGCGTGAAATAAGATGGAAGCAATACCTGGACACAAACATTCATCACTCGAGTCGAGCGGGGAATCTAGCTTCGCGAAATGAAAAAGGAAAAAAGGAAGATATGCGTGGTGGATCTTTTCTATCACTTCCTTTAATCTTCGGAGTTTTTCTGTTTTTTATTTTTATTTTTAAGCTTGTAGTAAGTCTATGACAGAATCTGTTTTATTGAAAATTTCCACGGAGACTTGCAACGTTAAGTCTAAATGTTCATTGCCACTAGAGGTCGCTTTCTAGGTTACATTTTATACGACTCGTCAGTTCTGCTCAGGACTGTATTATGAATACTTGTTTTAATTTCGCTTACCTTTGTAATTGTAATCACAAATAATTTATATTATAAACTATAAATATTAATTATATTTGCTCATCACATCACTCCATTAAACTATGTGGATGATGCAATATAATCCAGGAACTGTTTATATTGAAGTCGCAAAAGTCGCCGAAAGCTTTGAGACACCCATTTCATTGATTATCACTTTGTTTGAAGAATTCCTTAGGCTGTTGATTAAACCAATTACACGCAGCCTGTTCCACTTACATCCAACTGGGTCACTGCTTTAGACAAACATAAGGAAGTTGAATGGAGAAACCAGATTTAATGAATCTTTTCCTGGTTTTAATTGGGTAAAAAGGGAACGGTGTTCAGTAAATAAGAAAAGATTTGTCTAAAATTAATTCAAACGCAGGAAATTTCCTTTATGTTGGATGTACAATATATTGACTATATATCCTATACGAGATTAAAAATCCTCATAGGAATTCTCATTATGATGGCGTAAGGGTTTCCTTGCACGACTGGTTTTTTAAATCCACACAGTCTGTGTGTAGATCGCTTTAACTATCTATTTTTCTCTCTTTGTATTATCTGATAATTTTTATGCCAAATAATTAGCAAGTTTCATTTTCATACAAACTGTAATAATAGCAGCTTTCTGGAATTCATTTGGAAATCTAAAAATATACATGAAAATAGAATCTAATGATAAAGTTAAAAATAACATACCAAGAAAGTTTTGAGCTTGAGCATTAAGGTTGTACCTTAATTCTTCAAACTCTCTTGTTATTTTTATTCGTTTTATTGTTTATATGAATTTTTTCATGTTCTTTTCCTTTCGTCTTCTCTTGCTTCTGACCAGATACCTAAAATTATGATCGATTCGAGATTAGATTGAAAAACGTAGGAATGATCCAGACTGACATCATTATCACTTGATCAAATTATTGGTTTTATTTCTTAGGAATAACAAATCTTGATCATTTGCACTTTAATAAAGACAAAAGGGATGAAAAAAACAGAAGTAAAAGTTTGAGATACAAATGAGAAAAAAATAATTTTTTGTTACACCTTCAAAAGGCGAAAGCAAAAACGAACATAAATGGAATGGGATCTTAAAGTACACTAGATTTACAGAAAGAAAAACAACCCTCGGAAAAAGATATCTTTGGGTGTATAAAGCAATAGTTTGTGGCACATAATGAATTACAGTAGATGTTCAAATTGATCACATGACTGTAGCAATTCAAATTAATCGGCAGTCCAATAGATAGACCACTAGTCTGCTCATTGGAAGTCTGAAGTGGCTTGAAAAAAACTTAATATTTAGTCTACCTATGGTAAATACGGTAGAGATTTACAACCTTTAATGAATGAGATTCATTACAAACTAGGAAATAAAATTTAGCATCGTTTGGATATCATAACATTCATGACTTGTTTTTTTTTACTTGGATAAAAATGTAATGCTTCGTTTTTGGTTCAAAGTAGCGATCATCGTCTCGAGACAGGTATAGCACGCAGTCCTTTTTCACTATGATCATAAGTAGTAGTAGACTGCCGAACAAACTTAACATTCAGGCGCATGTCAGAACATGTTTCAAATCACACCACAAATCGCTCAATAAAACCAGTTATCACTATTTCATATCCACATTTTGTATTCCTCCTATATTAATGTGTAAAATCAAAGGCTAAAAATAATTATTTTATGTCAGGATTGGCTTTAGCTTTTCTGTCTTATTCATAATTTCGATGCCAAAGCAATATTTAGTAAAATGTTTTACATTTTATAAACCATTAACAAGATGTCGAGGTTAAGCTGCATTTTCATACATGTAGCTTTGTGATCGGAATTTTTTATTGTTACAAGATTTGGAGGAAGAACAAAAAGCCATGAATCTAGCAACTGTAAACTCTTCCATATGATCGAAGCCTTATATATCTCTATTTTCTGATAATACTCCCAATGAAGATGGTGTGAAGCAGCGGATGGCATCACTAGCGTAACTATTATTTCGGTTGAATCTTTCATCAAGAATCTGCGTGCTGAATTCTGAATGCATCTCACTTTAAAGATAGCCCTTAGTAATTTTCATCATTCTGTGTACATCACAAGGTTGCTTTCTTACCTTACAGAGAACGTTTGAACCATTTTATGAGCATCACACGATCTCCTTCTAAGAGTCACAGAAAGACGGAAACTTCGTACTGCTAATATTTCTTCCACACTTCAGGTACTGCCTGAAGTGTGGAACTTGTGTGAGGGAAAACGGCGCCACGAGGAAAGTGTCAAACTCTGCGCATTAATATTCGCGACGTAATGGTCCCATTATAACTCGGGAACGGTTCCAGCGGCACGAAGGCCTCATCGCGCAAAGTAAATCACCCCTCCGTGACGGAATTTTCCCTTCATTGAGGGGAGGGGGAGATTTACAAGCAATAACTGTCTCTTCTACCGCCCAAGTAATTTAATTAGGGGGCCCCGCAGAACAAAGGTCGCTGTTCAGCCATGGAAAGTACGGAGGATTGTGTTTACGAGACATCCCGCCGAGGTCTAGCTGAGAAGTCGTAATTCGTAGACATGTCATCACTGCACATTACATGCTCTTTGCTTGGGGAAGAGGATGGACGTGTTTGCAATTTGCAAACGCTGATGTATTGCTTATCATTCGGACAATTAAGAACAGAATCACAGCTTACGAGCTTCTAATAATAACACACTTCGCTGGGTGATAAATTGCCGTTTGATGGAAAAATTATAACGACGTTGGAACCCTCTCCCCGGGAAATGGCAATAGCTGAAATAATTATTGAGAAATAGGCATATCTATTAGAAAGCTTAAAAGGTGGAAAAGTGCTGAACAAAGAATTAAAGCACTTGTTTCCATGGTAGGTTAACTACTTCTCGGTATCTGTTGCCATAGTGATCAGAAGGTTCTCAAATGACAGCAAAAGGAAACAGGGTGAAACAACCTACTAATGTTTCTCATATTCGAGTATTCTTGGGAGGCTTTACTCTGATTCCATTGGCCTCTTTGATTTGCGAAGAAAGTCGCGAGGTCTTCTTTTGGGATGGCGTTCAATTTCTCGCGTTACATTTGCTTTAATCCAATCAATGATTTCCAAGCCTGTTCCTCTCAAGGGGAATCTTTAACTTTTGAAATAAGAAGTTGGTCTTTGAAAACGTCTGTGAGATCGCCGCCAACGAATTTCTTTCTGATCTTCAGAGAGAATCGTCGAAAAAAATTTGCTGACACTTGCTTCATCTATAAATCAGCTGATGAATACCACACCAAATGCGTCTGAGGCCTTCTGCTGTTTCTAATCAGAGGCATCGGTTTTACTTCGATTTTTTTCCTGAAACTTTAACCACCGTATTAACCGCACGACGGACCATTTTAACATCTTCTTGGTCATTGAAATTTAGAAAGCCACGAAAAGGCTTGCCCGATATAAACATTGAAAAAGTTGGTGAATATTTATATAACAGACAAGCGAATAAATGAATAGAATGATCTACTTTAGCTGTTTTAAAGCAGTTGAAGTCTTCGCATTTGTTTTATCAGTTTCACATCAATTTTAATGGACACACGTTGTTTTTTCCTCGAAACACGTATACACGAGTCGCTGCAGCCAAATCAACACAAGCCAACATAAATGATTGTTTGGACATGCCATGAGATAAACTGGCAAACCCAAAACATAATTTATTCACCCATAAATTCCTTGATGCAGCTTGAGACCTGTTGAGTTCGACCAAAAAGTGTACGAAAGACATTTCTCGTCGCACTTACTGAAAGCGAAAAGAGATGACATTCGCAATGAACTCCATCATCCCAACTAATGATACTTATCAGTGGTAATGCTTGTGTTACCCCAGTAACAGAAGAATTAGCAATTCCCTTTCGTAAACACCGCATTTCTCGTCCCTCCGCAGAGACGCGATTTTCGCAAACCTTTTCACGCTTAGCGTTTCAGTTTTACGCTTCGATTATTTTCGCTAATGAACTGTACGAACACTCGCTGCTCTCGCCACTCGTGCTTCATTACTAGCACGTGCTCCGGACATTCTTTGCACGTGTCTTTAGTCGCCGTGAGGTGCGAATAAATCAGCCGCATGATTACAGTTCTAGCACAGCCACACACACACACACACACACACACGCAGGCTGCCCAATTGGGTTGTACCGAATGCCCACTAACAATTGGACGGATATTCGTGAAGGGATTCGGTCCTACTTCCTCTCACGTCCTGCGATGAAAGGAAGGATTGACACTCATTGAATCTGGAAAGCGGTAGAATCTACCCCCCCCCTCCCCGCTTCCCTTACGGATCTTCTTCACTTCGCCTTAGTTCGATTACAACATATGCCGCATCACACACAAAAGCAACTATTCCCGCAGTAAACTCAGTCTGCTGCACACCTGAAAGAGTATAATAATCGCCTTAAAACCTCTTCCCTCGCATGTATAATGAAGATGTTTATTCCCTTCACGTGAAATCCTATTACGAAGAGAATATTTAATTTAGCCTTTGTTCTTTTGGTTGTCTTTTTCTTTGGTGGCTGTTCTACGAAATGCGATGATCACATATTTTTAATCTAATTCCCACTTTAGTTCACCTATGGTGTTAGTGCCTTGGGCAAACTAGGAAATGTTTTACATATTGTTAGTTTTTTGTATTTTTTACCTAGTCGTTTTTACCTTTTACCTAGGAAACCCCGTTCTAGAGACCAAACATGGACTTCTCAAACCACCAATAAGCACAATAATAGTCCTTTTTCTCACGCATCGGGAGCTCAAATTCATCTCCCACGTAAAGACAGTCGCATACATCTATGCCCATAGTGGATTCGAACACACTGGGTGAACAGCGGTGTGCTAACCGTTCGGCCAACCAGTATGATTGAAGCCTGAATTTGTGAATGAATGGCTACATAGATTAGCTGGGAAAACTAGGAATATCAACCCCCCCCTCTCTAGGCAATAACATAGTTATCTTCTTTCTTTCACTACGCGTTATTCCCGCTTCCTATGCAGAGTCCGCGTGTTACTTAAATGCGACTACTTGTTGGTACCACTCCCAACCGACCTGTCGCCTAGTCTGCCGCTGCGGGTAGGGAGGTATATTTTTGGCTGTAGAAGCGTATGTTCACGGGACCGGTTTGCCTGCCTGCGGGATGAAAAACGCCAGATAAACTGGGGAAAAAACCCTACTGCCCGCGCTCAAGACCAGCTAACTTGGCTATGCCTGAGGAAGGTCCTCAAGTTCCTCCCTTATTCGACGGGAATCGAACCTGGGATACTCCTTCCCCAGGCATATGGTTGCGAAGCGCAAAGCCACTAGGCTAACCGCGGACTTAGACAATAACATAGTTATATAGTGATGATATTCAGCCTGTCTTCCCCGTTGTAGTGAAGGCCTTTTCCAAGATCACCTAGGGGAAAGTGTGCTATGGATGTATGCATGAAGGGGAAGGGCAACCACAACAATCCATGCACTAGGAGGGATTCGAACCCGCAGCCTTTTGGCTGGAGAGGAGATACGCTAACTACTTGACCAACCAGACCGGCTCACGGTTATATGTCATATCTCTATTGAGTGTCCTCAGTATATTTTAATGTCATCTTCTGTTAACGTCCAGATGTACTGTTATGGACAACCAACTTGACTTTTTATCAACCTGATTTTCGATCGGGCAGTAATCCTCTTTCCCACTTTACTTCTGTGCACTGTGTACTCTATGGCCGTTTTGCTGATTTGAAGGAGGAAAAAATCTAGGCAGTCTTCGCATAGACACTCTGTTGCTTAGTCGACATCGACGATGCCGTTCGGTTGTAGACACCTAGGTTCGAATTCCGTGTAGTTGCTATGAAATTTTATGCAAGGAACCTCTCGACTTTTCTGTTGAAGGTGAGAAACGCATGCAGGTGGTAGAGGAGTTTCGGAGTTTCCTTCTCCTCGCTCATGCGCAGCACTGTAGTCATCTGTAAATGTTTTTTATCCTTTAAAACAATCAAACCGACAAGAAAAACACCTAATTGACAGATATGATGCACGACTTTATAGTCTTAGTTTCTTCGTCCGTAATTTGAAATATGACACCTCAGCTCAGATCTTTCGCACTGCACCCATTCATCTTCATTTTAAAAACTCTTATAAAGGTTTCTAGATCGATTCAAATCAAAGTCTTTCAAGTTGCAAGTCCTTTCGAATACAATTTAATTTGGTATTGTAGCAAGCTTTGTTGCTTTAAGTCGGTTTTTAATTCACTTTTTTTAAAATTCAATATTGCTCATGAAAGGCTTATTTTGTCATTTGCACATTACCAGAGTTAAAAACATTTCAGTGAAAACGAAATGACGAGTGCATTAATTTGCATACTAATTACGTTAATTTTATGCATTCTTTTTCCATACAAAATATAATAATAATGCACAATTTTGTTGTTTCCGGCAATCCATTAGCTTTCTACAAAATGCTGCATATATTTTATCGTTCTCTAAGCCTACGTAACCACCCGAAAGCCAGCAGTTGTAGGGGAAGATGCTGGTCATGTAAAAGTTTCCTTCAGGTGTTCTGATATGGCTGATGGTCTTCACTCATTTCTGCAGTCAAGAGATTCCTGTTGCATTTATGAGGCGCTCGAGACTTCCAACATGATTACATTCGCCATTTTTCTCCTTGTGACGTTCGGCGAAAGAGGAGTCGGGGGTGCAATTTCAGCCTCTAATTATCATCAGACGAAGCTGCATGTGTGCTTGATAGTTCATTAGACTCCGTGCAAGAGAAATCGCAGAAAGCAACGGAGGTTGAGCAGCAGTGCCTACCCAGTAATGTCGAGTTTGCCGTAATAATCCCGAGGTTAATTAAGTGTGGGTTCATTCTTCCCTTCTCCTGCAGGTCTGTTCTGGGCTTTAATTACTGCGTGGAATGTCGTGCACTATAGCAGAAGGTCATTTATAGGAACACGTGACTAAAATGAGGTGAGATGCTTAATGGAGCAAGATTGAAGGCTTTCAATAGTCATATTCGAGGAAGATCCGCTCTTGTCACATATTTATGAACGATTGCATTCCCAGAACAAAGGAGTAGCGCAGTGGTCATCAGATTCGTGAACATTCTTTTAAGTGTGCGACTGCTATGGAGTGCTTTCGGTTATTGACATTTCTCTGCCTTCTTGTGAATCATTGCTTCAGCCCCTCTGCGTATTCCATTCATTCTCCCTAGCACGAACTCAAAACTTCTTGAAACCTGCGTATTTAGACGTAATTGTCCTTAACGATTCTTTGAAATCCATTATAGTCAACCTCAGTTATACAATCATTGCTTATAATGGATTTCTGCGCCATTTCTTAATAGATACATGCTATTCAAGTGTCTGCGTAGTCTTGTGAAAATGTCGTATGCATTCTTAGCACTAAGTTACCCAAAGAAAGACAAGCAGGACTAAATTTACATATCAATAGCAGGGCAAGCTAAAACTTAGAAATCAGAGCTTATAAATTGAAGTGCAGCGTAAGGAAATTTCAATGCCAGCAGATAAAAAAAAATTATACCATCTACGTATGAACTAGAAGTTAGCAAGTGTTGCTCGGTGGTTGGATTTACTAAAGATGCAACAGATGAAACTGATATGAAGGTGAATGTTAAAATTTCTCGGTTTTTAATCTTGCATTCAAGTAATTTTATTCAAAATAAAAAGCGAGTAAAATTACTTAAATGCACTGCAGCACTAAATTTGTATTTTCACAAAGATAATTTTTTAAATATCCCTCCATGGGTGAAAGAATGGTGTTTATTATCATTCCAATCGTTGATGGCATAATGATGAAGCCGAAATCAGTGAATGTCATAAAAAATAGATGTTTTTTTTGGGGGGGAAGGGGGGCTTTAAGATCTCTATAAAAATATAGATATCGGAAAATTAGACATTAAGCCGTTTTTTTTTTATTGAACAAAGATGGCATGTTTTAATTTCAGTTACAAATCCATACATATAACGGTTATTTTAAATGTAATAAAACTGAGCAAAATTTGATAAACTGCTTTTGTACTACATACAATGATAGGGTGTAAAGCAATGCTCTGTTGTCTTGTGAAATACTAAACATTTGAGTCTGCAAAATTTAAGTGTTTTAGTGCTGATTCCATATCTAAAATAATGCTAGATCTTATAGTGAAGTGCTGAAATAGATCCTTTGCATCAGGTGTACATGAAATTTCCAAGTTCGGTGGGAGAAACTTTCCACGTCCAGCTATAGTCCATGTTCAGCTGCAAGTAGAGCAAAACAAGTGGGTCATCCCTGGAAGTTGAGTATAAAATTGGTTGGGAAAGGTGTAAGGACTCAATTTTTCGCTTGGAGAGTGATAAATGAGTGGAACGGGTGGGTCTCCAGAGCTGTTATGAGTGCTTCGTCTGTTTTTTGAACTCATTGACAGAGTCAATGAGTTCAAAAAAGATACGATTAATATTGTGTGAATAGTTGGGACTCCACTCCATGGAGTTATCTGTTCAATAATAATAGTCTTGCAAAAAATTGTTAATCAACGTTAGAAAAATAGTCTGAATCAGTAAAATCATTCAATAGAAACGAGTGCAGTGCAAATAACCAATTATCTTCTAATATCAGTATATGAAATTTACGTATCTTACATATTCTTATTTTATTCAAAACATGTTACTTTTCAGCCTATTCTTGTATATGTGCAAAAAATAAATAAATAAAAAATAAATAATAATATTTTTTGTTGTTAATATCAGTTTTAATTTTAAGATATAATTTCATTATTTCTGAGATATGATGACCTCTTGTAACTTATTTATGAGCTATTTCAGTTAGCATCTCCGGCGATAATTCTTATTCTTTTGACTCCATCTTGAGTAATATGAATTCATGTTACCTTTTCCGCTCTGACAAGGTCTTTTGATGAATAGAAACTGTTACTTGTTTTGCTACCGAGTGTTAATATAAACGGATGTAAGTAAATACCCTTTCACCTGTTTGATTTTTCTTACTTCCTGTCTCGTTAGCCATCCTTTCAGTGTGCACGTGGTTCTTCCCCAGAGGCCAGCACAACTAATTTTCGTTTATACTTTAGAACGAGGGAGGTGATGACGATGTCATAGTTGATGGACGGTCTTCATATTTCACTTCCATCCGATCACGTCAAGCGTCATGAAATATGACCGGATAATCGTCCATCGCCTTGACCTTCTTCGCGTCTCCCTTATCATTTCCTTCTCGAAACCAACTATAAATGCTGGCCGTAAATCTCACGTTCGTTATCATGCCCGTGAGCTTAAAAATCTTCCAGTGACAGAGTTTGAATATGATGGGAATAGAATTGAGGGTCTTGCTTGAAAGTGAAATCCTCTCCCCTGAGGGTTTTGTTCACGTCTTATGCCTACGGGATTCAACTAGTGGAAGGAGCGAATATTGTTGCCCTTTCATATTTGGAAAGAATGTTTTCTTGTTTGTTTCGACATCATTAATACTCTTTAGGTGTCTACACGCTGTCCAGATAGTTTGATATGCCTATACTAGTTTACTTGTTCCCACCATTATCCTTATTCTTTGTTATGTTTCTTCCATTGAATTATATTCTAATGTTTACTAGCATGAAACGCATAACATTGCTGTTGTCAAAAAACAGTAGATTTTATCCTATGTCACTTAATTATTCTCATCGTGCAGGTGTATCACCAGAGAAATTCTCACAATAAACGAACGTTTAATTTGAAAGCGTAATGAGGAAAACAGATTGAAGCGGTTGCAGTACATTTGTGTGACTCTGTTTATTTTGCTATACGATGAGTCATTTGATAATTGCATTGCTAAAGTATAGTACTACATTTATAGTGTGTGAGAGAGAGAGAGAGAGAACCGCGGTATGGGTAGCTAAGCATTCTCCTACTCGTAAAGATTTAATGGAAATGAGGTTAAGGCTTAAGCAGAGTATTAGTAAGATGCTCGGACGTGTATATAATGAGATAGTGAGCGGCACGGGAGGCAATTCCATTCCGATGGGAAGGAACGACGAGATATCATTAGAATTAAATCACCACCTTGGTCCAGACTGCTCTAGAAATCGAACTGATTTGAGGAAATGAGAATTATTTCCCTAAGGAAAGAGGAATTATACATCTAAGTATTCGTTTATTGTATTTTCCCCATGCTAATCTTGCTGGCATTATAACTTATTCCTTCTCCTCACTACGTTGTTTATTCCCTAGACATGATTTACCTACGCACTTCGTAAATAATAGTTCTAAAGTGAATGAGAACAAAATATACAATGAGAATAGATTTATTTCACTCTCTTGCATTGCTGTTAATAATACAACGAAATTATTTAACTGAAAATTAGCTACAAAAGATTTCTCTATGCAAAGTGTGATTTCCCACGCATAATGATTTAGATGGATATTTTATTTTGCAGAATATTCACTGCCAAATCAGTGCGTTCACTGTGATAATGAATGAAAATGGTATGAAGACATCCTTGTCAAAGACTAACAATAATTCTTCAGTACAGTGCTATAGTTTACTGAAAAATATTAAGGTTCAGATCCAGTTGTTGCTTTGGCTAACTTTTCTTTTTTGTTTGCCTCAACCTAAGCGCTGTTTCTTTTTTAGAGTTATTCCGGGTTTCACCCCCCCCCCCCCACAAATCCCCAGAATAAAACACCATAGTATGCTTTTCAACAATGAATTAGATGGCAGATGCGGCCTGGTTGGCCGAGTGGATAGCGTGTCCTCTCTCCAACCAAGAGGCTGCAGATTCGAATCCCACTGTTATAGATGTCTGTGAATGTCTTTATGTGGGAGATGATTTTTGTCGTCCAGAACGAGATCATAACCCTACAAAGCGGTTTGAAACCACTTCAGACCGGAGGTTTGAAGTGGTTTCAAAACGTTACATGTTTGAACTATTAAACTCAAATCAGTGATTTGAATTTAATTCCACACTGATAGTGAAGAAATCATTGTACAAACTTCCTAAAACCAGTGGCGATAGTTTAAGACTCATTTTAAGTTTTTTAAGTTAAAAAGTATTTGAGTAAAAAATATATAAGTATTTGGTCATAAATATTAGGGACCACTCGAATACTTCTGATCAAACAGAGAATAATTTTGAGGCTTCTATGGGTATTGTATATCCATGCAAGTATAAGTATGATATACATAAGTACAATATTTATGTTTATACTCACGAGTATATAAGTATGTTGAAGTATTTACTTAAGCATGTGCTTAAGTAAAACTTTGTCCTGAGAATAAAATATTAAGGTACAAGAAAAATAAATATTCTATACATTTAATTGAGTTAAATTTAATTAAATATAAATGAGAAGATAAAACAAACAAGGAAATGTAATATATTTCTATAATGCAGAACATAGCAAAATGGAGTTGAAAATTAGAATTAATAGGACAGAGAGGGAACGAATAGACGTAGGCAATAGATTAGTTGGATAACATCGTTTGTCTGTTAAATTGAAAAGTGACCATGAATAAATTCTCCACCACGAAATTAATTCATTATTATTCAAGGATTGTTCGTTGGACCTGAACAAATGAGCCGCTTGCATTCCTGAAAATAAAGAAATATCTTATTTGATTATGGCAATATCCTTAGATGAGATACAATAAAAAGGAAAGCAGTGCTTTCAGGGTGTAATTCAATTTAAGAACGTTCATTTTTTGTGCGAGTTGCTAATAGAACTTCAAAGTATTTCGAGGAGATAGAATATATGGCCTGGTATTCCGAAACAGGTTTTGCTGAGAGCGAAGAACGAAGCTTGTAATTTGATCGGAGAATTTAAAAATATTTTTCTTAATCGACTCAGTAGGATGCAATCTCAGTGATATATTTCTGTTAGTCTGGATTTCTTCCTCACAGATAGATAAACTGACTTTAAAATCCAGGCAATTTACTGACAGTTACATATATCAGATTACTATTCTTACATTAGAAAGGCGAGTTTAAGTACAACCTCCCAGAAGATGAAATATTTGAATATTGGCTGGATGGCTGTTTATCGCACAGACTGTGTATTGATTTTTAGTTCCTTAGAAAATAACATATATTTGCTATTTGAACGATAATTTCAAAGGTTGATATGATTATAAATGGATCCAATTTCCAAACGGATGGAATTCAAATTTCGGAACAATCCAATTGCCGGCAGTTCGGTGAAAATAACCACACAGGGAGGAGAAAATGGCTCGGATCAAGTCTGTGAATAACTGTACTGAACCGCAGCAAACACTAGAGAAGTTTATTTTATTTCGCAATTTTGTATCGGCGTTTGTGTGTGGCAGGCACTGCAATCAATCAGTAGACAAATCGATATCTTTGTCTCCCTAAGAAAGGAATTCTCCCCTTGTCAATCACCACTTTCAGATCCAGATGTGCCATTGTTGCTTCTCGAAGGATGCGGAGATGTGAGATTTTCTTTCGGCCTGGGATTATCGAAGTTGGAGTGTCGTGCGTGTGGGTGGATTAAGGATACTACACGGAGTTGTCATCCACAAGCTCGAAGTTATTGAACCTTAAAGAAAAGCCATTTTTTATTGGAATGGATGCTAGGATTTGAGATAGAATGGCATGTAAATATTAGCAAAAATTCCTATTGGCACAGTGGAATTTCATTATCGGTATACCACAAAATAAAGATAAGGCGCCCCCTTTATCAAGAATAATTATTTAATGCAGAAAAGGGAGAAAAGTGAGAAAAAGAGTCTTGTGAAGAATAGTTTTTAAGTGTTCGTATTCGGCGACACTGATTTCAATATGTTCGATGCATTATTGGGCTGATAAGCTTGTAGTTTAGTAAAAAATTTTCTTTCTGTGAAGTGCTGACCTTATTTTTCAATTTTGTGTTGTTACATAACAGAACCCAACCATTTTGATTGTGAGAAACGATGGCAAAGAAACTAGAATTGTTTTGCAGTAATTGAAGTTTTTGATTTTGATAAGCAGTTATTGAGTTTTCCTCGACATACTTCAACTGAAAAAGTTTCCGGTGCAAAGAGTGGTTCCCCTCAGAATCAATTAGTGGCGTATCCCTAGAGCGTTATATTTCAAACACAGAGGTGTAGTACGCGTGCGCACATAGGTGAAAATGGGATGGGAAGCACCATCTATAGATGATTTAGCAGGAGAAATAAATGTGCAAGCGATGATAACGAATGGGATGTACTGCATTTCACGAGCTGCGCCAAATCTTGTCAAATTCACTGATGTTGTCTGTTATCTATAAATGTTAAGGAACACGGTGCTGTCTTTCAAAAATGTTCACATTTCAAGGATGTACATATACCGTGTAAAATAAAAAATTGAGTTTCACCTCACCTCAGAAGAACGGTTCCTGCATTCTTAATTAATACTTTTTAAATGGACATCACTCACAGAACGCTAAATTAGGCTTTTATCCTTCCGCACCCGAAATTCATATGACTATCCAATGTAGAATATGCTCAACGATAACACGAAGTAAAAAATAATAATAATTAAAATTTCATGAGACTTTTGATATACCAGATTTTGAAACATTGACTATTTTAAAAGTGATGTCCGTTTTAACTGCATAATTAGTGAAATAATATAATGCTAAGTATTTCTGTGCAAATAATAGAGGTTTTTAATTATCATTTACAAGCCTTTACTAAATCTACCTTCAATCAGAGTCTTCTATAAAAGCCAATCTTTTAATAAGTCTACTTCATAAAGACATAACGTCTCTTTCTCAATATTTAATACTGTTCAAAAAAGGAAAGAAAGAGCTCATTCGGGAAGACCTTTAGAATCATAACTAATTTCTTTATCTACTGTATATGTGTGTCTTAGAATCGATTGCTCGACAATGAAGAAATTAACATTTTAAAATACGAAAACATAAATTTAGCAACCATCACGTGTAATATTGGAAGATAGTAAAGAATTGTATCCCATGCTGCTTTGCTACTTCCCTTCTCTGATAACAAAAAAAATGTTGCCAGGAGCTTCACTTATCCCAATATCGATTAGAACTCGCACGAGATTCACGAAACCAGAACAAATAAAGAACTTCGAAAGATTCGGTGGCGTACCGAAGAAGAAGAAGGTTGCTGTAATCCATTTCGTACAAGTGGAGGGAGGAGACGCTTAAATGAACACGGATGTATGTGTCTTCAAGCTGTTATATGGTTTCTTAATGCAGTTTGTGCTTTGCTCGATCCAATCAATTGCTTATTTATATTAATCCATTTATTGCGCTTCGTTGTCATATAGCATGGCATTTAGCAAACCACTTGAGAATATGCTCATTTGATTATTATTGAGAGTCGTCAGCAATTCTTGACTGTGGCATTAAAACTATCATTTCAATATAACCTGATAATAATATGAGAATAATGGATATTTAACCATTATATCTATAAATGTTTTATAATATATAGTGTTGAAATTTATATTGTATCACGATCCAAGTGAAGCGTTCATATTTGAGATTACTATATTTTGGTTCTTGTGTATCCTTGTAGCAACGATTTTAGTTCCATAATGATGCTAGACTTCTCAGCACACAAATAGATTTTTTTCAGGAAACTTGGGGTTTTTAATCCCATAACTCAGAAAAATCTACTGTAAAAGTCGCACTAATTTGAACAATAATACAAGTTAGAGTTTAGGATCGCAAGATGGCGACATTTGTTTGCTACACTCTTCCCGATGCATTAATATTATCAGAGTGCAGCTATCAGCGATCGCTTAGGGTGAAGACCGACTGCCCACCGGTTTCTAAAAGTTAGAACTAAAAAGATGTCTGGCTACTCCTTTCTGGAAATAAAAACACGTTAGAAGACTTATTTTTTTAAAATATGTTTTAAATATATATCTTATAATTTCTCTGTGGTGATTTCACCACTTAGTGTTCGTGTAATATGAAAATAATGTATAATTGTTAAATCATTTTGATGCTCACATATTTTCAACATATGGGAGTACACACATATGGAGAGAGAGAGAGAGAGATAAAGATGTAAACATGACAACAATATAAAACATTCTGTACACATGCAAATATGTAGAGAGTTCTTAGTTAGAAATTACATTATACTGAACAAGAAATTATATTCTAGTCTTAAATACATGCCCGAAATTCAGTGTGCTTTCATTATCGGATACTGAGGCAATTCGTGTGCAGTCAACAGACTCTATATACAAATAGCCTGCTCTTGAAGATAATTCATGCGAAAACTTGTTTGCTTATGCTTGGGTAAGCTAAAGGATTAAGACACGGATAGAAATTCTGGCCCTAGGTATAATGCTTCTACAAATCTACGGTTCTAAAAAATATCTTGATACTTTTATCGTATCTCTTCATAGGAGGAGGAACCGATACACATCAAACTGTGCTACAGCAGTCTTTCAGCAACATATTTCCGTCAATAAATATGCCGAATTTCTGAAAATATTTTTACCAGAACACGTAAGAAAAAAAAACAAAAACAAGACAGTGAAACACTCAACTGTCTTTTGTAAAGCTGTTGACTTGATTAATAAATAGTAATCAACTGCTACTAAGGGAAAGTTGAGGAGAAGGAAGACGTGGAAGACCAACTAGAGAGTGGTTTAATGACATCGTGGAATGGACTGGTTTAAGAATGATGGAAGCGACAGACAGAGAGAAATGGAGAAGATCTGCTCATCTGCTGCAACCCTCTTGCTAGAGGATGCTACCGGACGACGACGAATCAACTATTAAGTTTATCGAAATCCGTTGATTTGATTTATTATTATTTTCGATCCATCTAGTTCTCACTACTGAAATTTATATTTATAACTGAATATGTAATAACTGTCAAATGTGTTTGAGGTCGGTTTTATGTTTGTGATAAAAACAAGGACCGATGGGAAACCAATCCCACAGTCCCAAACCGCGTCATTTATTAAACAAACAAAAAAGAACAGTAAGCTATATTATTATAATAATTATGTGACACCTCCAGGGAGTCCAAAGACTAATCGAGGAAGAGTGTGCCAACAGCATCGAACGATTGTCTCCTTCCAACTACTATCCGCGCTCAAACTTGCTTAACATTTTGGGTGAGTAGCAGAGGCTCTACCAATCGACGAACCTTTGTTGGTCTGAGTAATCATTAGTGAGGCAACCGATACGCTAACCCAAGATTAACCTCCCATTAATAAGTTGACTTTGACATTCGATCTCACATCCTTTATATTTTTTAAAGGTGTAGTTATTGTTTTTACATAGATAATTTACACAAACACATTGTTAAATTAAGTAATCGTATACACGGATTTTAATTAACCTCTCATCCCAGAGGCGTAGCTAGGGAGGGGCGGAGGGGGAGGTCCGCCCCGGGCGACACTTTGAACCGTTTTGAACTTTTGCAGTTAATTCTAAATACAGTCTCGAGAACTCATTTCCAAATATTGTAATACTACTGCGATTTTTCCTCACAATTGCTGTAAGTGTTTCTAGTTGTGAGAGGAGTTTTTCTAAATAAAATTGATTAAGAATTAATTACCTACATTATTATGAAATAGACTTCGCCAATCGTCGACGATTTTGCTAACAGAAAAGCAAGAAAAATAACATTGGAATGTTGAAATTAAAGTTTTACTTCAAATATAAACATAGTGTTTTAATTTATTTCCCAATACGTCGTTTTGACTTTTTGTAGTTTTTTTGGTGTGTATTGAGAGGGGAGGCAATAGCTCTAGCTACACTACTGTCTCATCCAGCCATGAACAAGAATTCTTTCTTTAACATAATACAATGTCCTAGTTTTTATGGCTAGGCAGGTGTGTGTGTTGGCTAGTAAAGTTTTATAATACAGCAGATTATATAATAAGATGCATGATCCTGGAGATAATTCATGAGGCAAAGTCTATAGAAGAAATCTTTGGAGAAAGCAAATAAATTTTCTATCCTCCCGGAAGAAACACAGGTTTAAAGGAGGCTTTATATTTGCCCCACATCATATTTACCCCACTTTATTTTATTAACTGGTATAAATGAATATAATAAATGCCAAATGTCTTAGGAACAAGAGATGGCAGCCGTTGTCTGTCGTAATGCCGTTTGCTTCTTGTCTGGCATGCCACAAAAGTGTGCGCATCTGCAGCGATTGGTGAAGACCGGCTGCTTGCCGAGTTCCAAAGGACTGAGAAATGAAAAGAGAATTTATTTTTTATCATACTAGAAAATTATAATTAAAAAAAAAATATCATTGATTATATGAAATTAGCCTCATTGGAGTTGATCAGATAATATAACACAAACAGTACACTAATATTACTTTATCTTTTATTACTTTTCTTAGCAGGCAACTAGTTTTCATGTAGTAGTTCATAGTTAAACATTCCCATTTATGACATAATCAACATTTTCTCTGACCAGTTAGAACTTAATAGAGGCTTAATTTTTATAGAATTTTTTTTTTAAATTCGTTCATCCCAAGCGATTATGTAATTGTATCAATACTAAGCCATTTAGCTGCTTCAGTCTTAATAGAAAAATGCTTTGAGTACCATCTGTCACAGCAGTGTTTTTCCCGACTACTCTGTGACAAAGAGAACTAGAAATTACGTCCAAGTAATGACTTCAGCTCACACCATTTGAAGAGCGTTTAATTCCATTGCCTCATGCTTGAATTTGCAAGTTAGGAAAACCCCGAAATGTAAGAAACTACTTTACATTGGAGAAAAAAGCCACGGTATCGTAAATATTTCAATATTTTCAAACGTTTATTAAATTATTAGCAATGCGCAGTGCATTGAATATGATGTATAAGTTATTCATGGCGCCATTATTTATTTATTTATTAGGGTTTTATCTCTTTATGCCGTGGCTTTATTTCATGCATTGGTTGTTATAAAACCTAATCGTAAATTCGAATAATTTAGATAAATGAAATATTCTGAAGATAATCATAAGCAAATTTTGTTACAGCATCCTCGATTTACCAAAGTTTAAAATCACTTATTGAATGTCGAGTTTTTTTTTTTTCCGTGAACAACAATTTAATTACATTAGAACGAATAATGTCGCACAAGTAAATATTTTTTTTAGGCTCACCTCACTCTTGAAATGTTGTAAACCTATTGTACATTAGTACCTTGAGTGGACTAAGGTTTAGATAATCTAGCAACTCTGTTTCTAGAGGCCAAACATGGAACCCCGCCTCCGCGTCTCATCTGGCCTCTGATAAGCAGGTTAGTAGCCACACCAGGCGATGAAATTCATGTCACTGCTAAAGATATTATCAGCAAGCCTGGTAACAATGAAAAGTTAAATTGTAGGACAAGTTTCGGAATTTTTAAAGAAGTGACATGGAATATTTTCATTCCTTTAAGGATTTAATAGGACAAAACGTTCCCAACATAGTTTTGCCTATTTCATCCTCTAGGCTGTGGCGTTACACGAGGCGGTGAAAAGTATCAATCACCTAGTATTGCCTTGTTCCACAAGGACAAGGCCTTTTCTCTAATCTCGTATCGTTCGCTCCTACCTAGAGGCTACTAACAAGCTTGCCTGTTTAGGTGCTAATAAGCCAATTTCACAACCGTGTATAAGCACCTGTTAGCATAGCTTTATCCCTCCGTCTCCTGTACGTGCACGAGTATGGCAAAGCTGCTCTGCCTGGATGAAATTTGGTATTTCAGATTTGCACTGAACTTTGTGATCCGTTTCAATTTTGGGCTAACTTTTAATACCTCAATTATACAAAATGACAGGAGTTGATACGAAATTATAAATCTGAGGCTTCGGTGTTATTCTAAACTCTAAGGCATTTATGGTAACTGCAAATATTCAGTTGCTGTTATAGCATATGACATCAACGTATATGAATTATTCGCTCTGTTTTCCGATGAACTGATGACCGAATTAATTCAAAGTTGTATAGCAAATGCACCGGAACTATTAAGATACAATGTTCCTTATATTGTATGGCAATAATAAAGCCTCGGTTCCGTTGAAAGTTTTTTTTTTCCCTTGGTTATAAATTAAAGATATTAAAGACACCAAGAAATTACATTTTATAAACTTGGAAAATGGATTAAACCAAGTATATAATATAACTTCCTGGTAGCTTTAATATCTTTAATTTATAATATAAAGCCTCTTTTGTAGACTTCATAAAGTTCTTTATGAAGTCTACAAAAGTGGCGCTTTATATTTTTATGAAGTCTACAAAAAAAAGAATACATAGTTGGCTGTTGGTCTTTGTATACTAATTGCAATATGAGTTGCGCCGTATAGGCTTAAAAACAATTTTAAGTCATGGTCATGAATCATGACAAATACTGTATATTGGTAGTAGGTTATTAACTGGTATAAATATATTTGTCATGATTTTAAAAATAATTTTAAGTCATTACCATGACTTAAAATTACTTTTAAGCTTATATCGGCACACGCACTCACGCGAATAAAAGCTTCCTCACTTTCCTTTTCATAATTCTAAATCATTAGACATCATACAATGTCATTACTATTTCCCCCTTATTTTCATTATCTTTATGTACATGAGTAAGAAAAAAGTATGGTCCTCGGCGTATGATCCACAGATTTTTTTTTTTTTTTTTGTCTGAGACCATTTAGATTTTATCTATTCATATAAGTTGGCATATTTGATAAATATCTTGGGTCATAAGTAGCGCTCAAATTTTTATCCGAGATGAATTTCCCTTTTGTATGGAATAGATGATTGATCATTCATCACTTTTCGCAGATGGCGCTGTTTTTGTTGTCATCTGGAGTGAACTTCATAGTCGACAGAAAGCACTACTCTTTGACAGACATCAAGTAGTAAGTGCGCACTGTCAGGCAAATGCACCGTCGGCAAGACTGTCAAAAGATAATCTTAGCGGTAATACTGTAGTCAATTATCTGGAGCAATGGTAAGCAACCCACTGCATCGAGTTCATTTTATGTGACCAGCATAGCAGGAAATGCTTTCCTGCTATGCTGAAATACTTGTCTGAGAGCTTTTGATAAACTATAACAGTCAATACTTTGTTTTATCATTTTTAAGTTTTGAATTGATTTTAATAATTCATATGTGAAAAATCATTCTTATCAAAATCGGTTGTTAAAATTCAAAATCCATATCTTCATTTACTTTTAACACTGAAAAATAAGTAGGTTCCATCACCACTGCATAAAAAAAAATCTTAAGCTTCGAAAGGTCTCTGAGATGTTCCTTAGGCATTTTTGGAGACGAAATGAACACTGTTGTTTGCTTAAGAAATAGGAATATTAACGTATATTGTATCATCTCGCGTTCTAACACTGTAATATTACCACTTAAGTAATTATGAGGGTATACTATTTTTCGTGCAAACCGAACATACACCACGATAATACCGGCTGCAGGAAAATTAACAAATACCTGCATATTATCTATGGTACTGTCAGTAAACCTATAACTGATTCTGTGATCTGCGAACAATACTGATTTGGTTAACCTGTTTGACAAGACAAATCAACAAGAGTTCTAACCTGTTAGCAAGGCACAGGTGAGAATTTTCACTCCACCTCATAGATTTTTCACGTTTTGCAAAAGTTTGTCTCCTTTTCAGTTGATCGTATGTGAAAAACGTACTATGAGTTTTAGAATATCAAATTACAGTACTTTGAGACAGCTTATTTTCTTTGCTGAAATATTAAATAAAATCCCCCTGCTTGAAGAATAAGGCTTAACGTCGTTTTCATACTTAACAATTTACCAGCGTCTTATGGTTTCACGAGAGGGACTCTTTGTCTCTACACTATTTGCACTCTTTATTGACAGTGCGAATAGTGTTTCTCCTTGTCTACATTTCTTCCGGAACGTCTTCTTCTTTTCTGCAGACTGGTCAAAAGAGCAGACGCAGACAACAAGACCTAATATATCCAGTATACGTCTTTCAAACACGGACATAATTCCAACCAATACCAATGTCTTAAGACTGTCTTCAAGACTCCTTGTAAGAAGACTGATATCAGCATGTATGACTGTTTCTTTGTTGTTTTTTTTTTTAAATATTTTCTGCAATTAAAAATCTGCATCGTATTCTCTCGTTCTCTGTTTCTCTTTTCTGTAAGGCATTTTCACACATCGTATTCTTTGCTGAATTAAGGACTTCGTTGAATTGTAAATACCAAATGCAATATTAAAATAGTTACTTTAAATTGGTAAAATCATTAATATTTTAAAATGAATCCCACTAGAATAATCCGCTTAAAAGTTATAGTTACATTTTCGGAGATAAAAGAATATGATTCTGTAATTTTTTTAAAATTAAATTAAATTTATTTTTATTTTAATTTTATTTTATTTTTGTGGGGGATAAGACCTGTATGATTCATCTCCAAAACCGATTGCAAAGATAAGGTTAATTTAAAATCTCAAGACAAAACATATTCCAAATCATCTTTAGAAACACTCGCCTTTAATCACTGATAGTTAACGATATGCAGTTGAATAAATATTAAAGTACATAATGGGTAGTACAATCACATTAAACTGACGTGTTAGCTACTAATTAGAGCAGCAAAAAAAAAAAGCTAGTTAAAGCTAGGCGTATCCAGTTCAGCATATAAGCTAGAAAATGTGTCAACGTTCATTAGTAGTCTCCGGGTATGATTAACACGTTAAAAAAGTTGACAACTGCAAAATTAGATTATCCCCAAGTCTTTTCATTTTGGATATTTGAAAGGCTAATTAAGTACTTTGTGTGCACTACCTGGTAATGGGTAATATACATGTGTAATTAGCGAATATCTAGTTGGCGTGTGAACCATTTATGCCCGACTTCCAATTTGGTCTGTGTGTTGTACGCGTGCTCTACATTAGGTATAAGGTGCGGCCTGCGCGCATCGACTCCATGTCGATGTTTGCGAACCATCAGACACCGTTCTGCAGGCTGTTATGTGAGAAATAATCCTGTAGCTACAGATTATAATCATAGACTCACTTCCGGCGGACTGAGTCAAAAGGTTTGAAGGAAACTTCGATTTTGTTTTGTTTTCTCATTAAACCAGTCGCAGAACACACATCAGTAATAGACAGAATATAGAGGTGGCTCATTTGTTGGCCACCTTCCTATTGCAATATTCCGATGTTTTATGACTCTTTAGTTCAAATTTCCAATGTTAAGGGATAGATTAGATCAGGTTCCCGATTTTTTTCAGTTTCCATATCGAAGTTCTCTAGTAAGTAACCTTCTAGAAAAAGCTATTTTGCACTCAATCCTCTTGAGGATCCATCATATACCATAAGGTTTTTCAGTGAATTTCTCTGTATGTTCTTAGTCTGTCTGTCTGTGTCCAAAAGGAAAAATCCTGTTGCTCACAGTATGAGATTCGCCAACTCATCTTTACTTGAAAAATCCTTTTTATTTAAAATAATTTTTTACTTACATCACCAATGAAAATCGATCCCGCAACTGCGCTTACAAAGGCGCGAATGTTAACATTCACTAATATGCTGTAAGCAAACAAACGCGGTTGCTTTGCTGTTATATCTAAACATTAAATCAAACTATTTTATGACTGGTGGTGTCCTGTAATGTATACTTAAATAAACCTGTGGTCACTTAAAGAATCCATTGTACTTTTGAACAACTTTATTATTATGTTTAAGGGAATAATGCATCCCTCGTTATTTTAACTTTAATATTATATTTTTTTAATATAACTTTATTATTATGTTCGTCAAAATCATGAACCGTAGAAGTACTCTGCTTGGAAAGAAATCAAAGAACACCATAGTGTGAGGAACAAACAGCCATGGTGCCCACCTTAATAAGATGTAGAGTGTCCTTTCGCTGCGATGACTGCAGCAATCCTACAGGGCATACTTTTCATAAGCGTACGATAGCAACCAATGGGAATTTTGGATCATTTTTCCTTTAGGCATGTAACGAGGCCCTGACTGTTTGTGACGGACGTCCCTTGACCTCACCCGACGCCCCAGTTCATATCAATGATGTTCAATAGGGTTGAGATCAGGGCTTTGTGGAGGACAGTCGAGTGTGGTGACGTTCATGTCCACAAGTCACGCAGTTACAGCAGCAGCTTTATGACACGGTGTTATTGTCTTGCTGAAAGAGACAATGGTCAGTTCCGTAGAAACGCCACAAGTAGAAGGCATTGCATTGTCCAGAATATTCAGCTACCTCTTGGAATTCGATTTCATAGTTGGGCATTCTACTAAGAGATGCTCATCGGACATTCGCCATACCCCCCCCCCCCCCCATATGCTCGGTAGAGGGTGTATCGTGATTCGTTGCTCCCTAACACAGTTCGAGGCTTCCACTGTACATGCGCTTTGCATTACTCAAGAAGATGTTGGTTCGGGTACTTGTTTACATATTACGGTCCTACCATGTAAACCCATGTTGTGAACCTCGGTTCTGAATGTTTATGTGCATATCCGTGTTCAAGTCGATGCTCGGAACTCCGCGTTCAACGTGCCAGCGACGAATGGCTGTTTTACATATTATTCTTCGTAGAACCCAATAGTCACCATTCGGCGAGTGTGATGGGTCGTCCACTGCGGGTAGCCCTTTCCCTGCGCTTCCATCTCAGTATGGTATTAGTGATTGTTGACCTAGAATGGCCCAATTTGCCGACCAGAATTGACCTAGAATGGCCTGCAACATGGCATCCTATCACAACGCGTGTTTCAAACTCTGTCAGTTCCCTTCTCGCATCCATTTCACCCGGACACAGTTGCACTGACTTGGGAGCATCGTATTCCTCCAATTTATACCGGCTACAAACACGTGACTTGTTACATGGCACGATGCATTTTGTCCATAGGGAATTACTTTTTTCCACTCAGTGTGCTCACTGTAATAAAATTACCGTTGCAGTTGTGTTATGACAGGCGTTTTTTTTTTTTTTTTGGTGTTCCCACCTCGAAAGGTTATTAAGAAACATATAGCACATTTGTACCATGGGGGGTTAAGGATTTTTTTTTCATTTTTATCAATTTTTTGTACTTTTTATTTATTTTTACTTGGTGTGGAAACACTGCTCTAGAGAGCAATCATGGAACTTTTTCAGCCACTTCAGATCTCCAATAAGTGGGGATGGTGGTCTCACACCAGGTGATGAAATTCATCTTTCTCCTATAGACAAGCATCCATGCCCATGGTGGGATTTAAACCCCCAACCTGTTAGTTGGAGAGCGGATACGCTAAGCACTCGGCCAACCAGGCGAAGTGCTTAGCTTACTCGGGAGCATCATACTCTTCCAATTTAATAATTAGCAATTGTCCACGGAGGTTGTGGAGTGTGTAAACGAAAATAATGTCGGGGAAGAAACGTGTGAGTATGGGCTGGTAGCATAGAGTAAAACTACAGAAGTTCTAGAAAGGAACAATAATTGGGTACTATATAGTTATGTTCAAAAAGCAGTACTCAGACTAATTGATGTGGTGTGAAT
This sequence comes from Typopeltis vanoorti, assembly GCF_054136105.1. Lineage (NCBI taxonomy): Eukaryota > Metazoa > Arthropoda > Arachnida > Uropygi > Thelyphonidae > Typopeltis > Typopeltis vanoorti. The sequence goes on from NC_143568.1 coordinate 48,960,043, forward strand.
GAAAGGGCGGTGGGCAAAGGCAGATTGTTAGAGATGAGGTACACTTCAGATGTCAAAGATTAGTCAATGAAGCAGGCAAAATGAATCTCAAGGAAATATGACATCAGATTACCCATACAAACAGTAATAAGGACTCTTTACTCTTACAGACGATGGTAGCAGTTGTGCATGCGGCGATCTGATTTCATAAAGATAGAGAGAGAGAGAGAGAGAGAGAGAGAGAGAGATGGAGGTTCCAGTATTAATCGTTACATTAAATATAGTTTAATAATATTTAAGTTGAATTAAAGTGTTAAATGCACGCGTAAATAACAGCAGAATACCCGCCTAATGAGTCAGCTGCAAATGATATTTTGCAGCTGCATCATTAGGCAAATGATGTGATAAAAGTAAAAATTCGTCTTGGGGCGAGCTGAGAGAAAACGATGCTCAGAATATGTGCAAAAAAAAAAAAAAAAAAAAAAAAAAAAAGTTTATTTAAACTCGCTAAATAGCATTTCGAGTTGTCTGTCTGGTCTGATACCTACGAATCGTTTCACACCACATGTTTTTGATTATTAGAACGACATTAAGAAGTTAAGAATCAGTAAAGTTTTAGATAAAGTTTCAGTGACCTACTGAAATTATTTTTACCCTTTTTTATTCCAAGAACTTCCGTTTATTTCCTATCGGAAAAGTAAACAAAGTTCAGCTCATGTTTTATTTACCACTTTGCGCAAAGGGAGTAACTTTCAAAGTTTCTGCCTGCTTACTAAAATATTCTACTTCATAAAAGACTGAACTGAGCTTTGTTGATATTACATACCTAACTTTGCGAATTGAAAGTAGATTTATACCTTTAAATGAACCTTCTTTCAACTCTTCAAATAATTAATATCTAAATACCGATTTACTAATAATTAAAATTCATTGGTACGATTTCTTCATTCAGATTCTCAGGATTTTGAACTTTTTTTATTTTAAATCCTGATGTTGAAGCGAACATATGCAGTTACTTGAGAACCCTATATCTTCGCGAAGTGGCAATGTAACGGTTTATTATGTATTAATATTCTACTACCGATTATTTAAGAATATTAATTTCAGCTTTTGATCTTTCCCTGTGGATAGATAATTAAAAAAAATAGTCTGTGTAGCAAAGAATGTTTTTTTTCTTTCCTTCGTAGCAATTTCTGTCACAAATTTCCTTTCAATACCGTTAATAATCCACATGCAAATGACAAGAATGTAATCCCTTAATGCAAAGTCCACATAATTTCACACCAACCAATCATCGTACCGCTGCATTAAAAAAAAAAAAAAAAAAAAAAAAAAAAACAGGAAGGTTCTTGTTTATAATTCGCTTTTTCTCCCCCACTACGTTGCACGATAACTCAGTCGTTCTCAAAATGAGTGTCGTGACACATTAGTGTATCGGGAAAGTCTCTCAGGAGTAGAGAGAGAGATTTTTCCTTCATAACCAAAGCGATAGTATTATTGAAATATGGGATTGAAAAGAAGGGAAAGAAAGAAAAAGAAACGGAAGCGCTTTTATGTTTTTAACTAACTCAAATACCTACTGAAGAAGATAGAAACGTTCTTAATTCATTAATAATAATAATTTGTAAGAAATAACACGTTGATCATTTTATGTAGAGACTCTTACACGATGCTGGTGGGATGTTGGCATGTTTGAAGCTATTGTTGTTATCCGGGGTAGTTTTATTCTGTTTTTGCGAATCTCACCCCAAGAAAGGTTCTAAACTTATCGTGCTTTTAATTTTTATTTAATTAAATTATTTATTTTATTTATTTATTTACTTAAATTTTGTTTTAGTTATTTACTTTTATATTATATTTTATTTTTATTTATTTGCACCGTGGGTGAGGATAAAGGGTTGGATATTCCTATCAAGTGAAATTACATTAATGTTTATTCAGTTGCATGACCTCTGTAGTGATAAGATGATGCAACATGCGCCTTTCTTCTGGAAACATCAAAGTCAGAATGTTTCTTGAACGAAGAATCTTATCAGCGGAGTTCCCTGCGCAGGTAGCCAAACTTTGGTTACCTCTGGTAATTCCAATAAATACAGTATTAGTATTGTTTGCTATTCACTTTTTGGAGATCGAGTAGCTTCTCTTTATATGGATGGAGGATGTTTTTCCTTTTATGGAAGGATGGGAAGAGGAGGAGGGATTGCGAACATGCCATGAGAATTTCCGAATGTCATTAGTTAAAAACAAAGTGGGGGGGTTGAGAATTACTTCGATAACTGATGAAGAGATTGAGTATGGACAATTCATGCATGATTCAGTGCATTGCTGCTGCTTACTGAAAACATTTATCATAAAAAAGCTACGAGAATTTCGCTTATAACGCGTTCTGGAAAAAAAAAAGTTAAGTTTATTTGGGAATAATTTTCTAATACTTGAACAAGCAAAATTCACTTTTCGAATAAACTTTTTTACTAGTTTATTACTCTCAATAATAAAAAATTTCAACATTTATGATTAGTGTTAATATGTGCTCTTGTCCTCTTAAAGCAATTTTAAGTAGCAGTGCTGATAAATAATGCACTTACTTTAGATTCGTATCACTATAGAATGCGGATCAATGAATTCCGTCTCCCACTAATGATATCTTCAAAGGAGAAAACCCAATAAGAAGTAAAATAGTGATAGATAATAAAATACTAGAACAAGTAAACACTTTAAGCTACTTGGGATGTGATCTATCATACGAAGAAGAAAAAGACATAGACACTAAAATATCAAACTTTGTCAAAGTAAATGGCATAATAAATAATATATTTAAGCCATCCCTGGTACAAAAACACACTAGAATCAGACTATATAATATCTTGTCAAAACCAACTCTACTATACGGAAGCGAAACATGGACCATGAAAAGGAAAGATGAAAAACGAATTGAAACAGCAGAAATGAAGTTCCTCAGAAAAAGAGCTGGATATACCAAGTGGGACCACAAAACAAATGAAGAAATCTTACAATCTCTAAAAATAAAACCAATTAATTACTATATAAGACAGTATAAACAAAAATGGCTAGAACATTTAAATCGAATGGACAACAGCAGACACTGCCAAAAATATTATACAGATACAAAATAAGTGGAAAACGAAGAATCGGAAGACCAAGAAAGAGATGGCATGACGCCGGAACAGGCCACATGGCCTATAATCCATGTTAGGAAGAAGAAGAAGACTAATGATATCTCATTCTCACCAAACCCCTATTACCTAAATGTAGTTAAGGAATTTTAACGCCTAAGATTTCTGTCAGTCTAAGCGGATAAAATCTTTAGTGAGGGTAATAATGTCAGTTCACGGCATAACCTAACCAGACACGAAACTTTTTCAAGCCACTTCAGGACTCCCATAAGCAGAGTGATGACCTCACACAGGGAGATGAAATTCATATCCCACCTACTCGTAATAAAAGACAATTACAAACGTCCATGTTCACGATAGGATTCGAACCAGCAGCTTCTTGGTTGGAGAGTGGATACGCTAAACCACTAGGGTAACAAATATATTTCGTATAATTTAGTAAACAGTTAATTTTGAATTTCATCCATTGCTCGATGAAAATAAATTCCTCCGATCGAAATTAAACTCTCTCTTCCTCAGTCTATTGTCCTTTCACCCTGCATTTGAAGTAAGATCTTCTTCAGATTCATTCGCTGTGCTTCATGTTTTTTTCATGCACGTTTTCCACCTCTGACTTCGAAGCACAATAAACTCCCTGCCTTATGCAAATGAAGGTTACAAACCCGCACTTTAATGGGTGAAGTGGCAGGGTGACTTCGCTGTAATCACAGCTTAAGTGGCTCTACTCCGTAACTTGTAACGCTTGTAAACAAATTTCAGATACCGAGAACTAGACGTGAATCATATCGGATGGGGGGGGGGTAGACAAAGAATGCATGTAAACCAATGGGAATACTTTAATATCCATACAGACACCTATAATTCATCTCCAGGTTTGCATAGCCAGTTAAATTTTTAAATCATCTCGATTTTGAATTATCATAAAGCTTATTTGCTTTATTCTTGGGAAAAGCATTAATTCAACCTTATTTGAGATCGCAGCCTTTTGTAATCGATATGATGAATTTCTGTGCTTCTTCTTCTTTGACTGCTTAGGCGATATCTGTCTATTTGGTGTCTCGTTTATCTGCCATTGTTCCCCTCCCTCCCTCCCTTCCCCCGCTATTCTTCTTGTTTGTTATGATGATGATTGGACTCTTAATTTATATAGAAATTTCTTTATATCCTTATTAAATGACATTTTAGGAGAAACGTTAGTGTTTTTGCAAATTAACTTTATCAATAACATCGTACCCAAAATGGGTACGATGTTATTGGTGAAGTTACTTAGCTAGTAATTATCAGAAGGTATCTAGAAAATGAATGGAGAAATTAGTAAAAAAAAAAAGTATTTAACTTTTTAATCGTGTGCTTATCGGAATATTCTAGCAGCAATGACTGCATCTTATAGCAAAAAATAAATTAATTAACGGGTAAATAGTTAATTAAATGGTACTCAAATTGAATATTTACAGTAAATGTTCGATATCTTACAGAAAAGTAAGATCATTTGAGTCCAATAAGCATTTTTTGCTTCTTTAAAAAAATAAAATTATGTAGATAAACAGTCTGACAAATGTATTACATTATTTCTAGACTGTCCCCCTGCTTACTGAAGTGACGTTTAAAAGGTTCCTTTTGGTCTCTAGATTGGGATTCTCGATCTAGCCTCCCACTCCGACACTAAATGTGCTACAAGTTTACTGGCTTTCGTGAATGGACTTATCATATAATATATAACTGGAGTTCGCTTAGTGTTTCACTTTAGTAGCATACTGAAATATCATCAGTCTTGCTTCATTTTATTGACGAATGCAAGCAGAAATCCTGTTGTCATGGAAACATCACATCGATCTCAGATTGCTGATATCCGAAACATATACCGAATAATCTGACTTAATACATGAAAGCAGAACGAATATTTCTGAAGGAATACGGAAGCCTGACACCTTTTTGTCAAACAAAACAAAACAAAAACTATGCATAAGTAGAATCCAAATTGCCGAGCTTTTGGCTGCTGTTTTGATCGTTGTTAGTATTACTTCACGTTTCATGGAGTCCTGGAAGTTCATCATTCACTGACTCTCATTCTGTCCATTAAATGCGCATTCGCCTATCAACTGCCTGTTCTCAGATCAGTTTGCGGATGAAACTCCTTCCTCGTGTGACGATACGATTCGAACAAAAGAGCGGATGCCATCTTTCTTCAGAATGCTTCATGAAGGTACCAACATCATTACTTACGCCTTTTCCGCTATTTCTGTGATAGATTATTATCACTGTCTATCGATATCGAAATGATTTGTATGTTGAGAATTTTGTGATTGAATTTACTCCCTAAATAGTTTACAATTTATAAATAAACATTTATCTAATAATTAATATTTGATAAATGTCGTAAAACGATGTGGAATTCGAGTTGATGTGGCCTATTTCGCAATGAAAAGAGAAACCTATTAGGAACAGATATAATAATACTAATTGGGTATTATTAAAGCAGTATACATAATCCGGGTTAAGAAGATAAACATGAAAGTAAGTTACATTAAACGAAACCGGATTTATGTAATTTTCCATTCATTTTTATTTTTTTAGTTGTCTTTCGCAAAATGCATAAGCATCCCATAGAATGTTTTCTGTCCGTCTGATCTACCGGGAGAGATTTTATTTAAATATACTATATGGAGTCCGTAATCTGAAACTCGGTTATGCCATTTCGATTTTGCATTCATTTAGACCAGGGGTCGGCAACATTCAACTTTTATTTTTAATAATCGGGCCGCAAACGTTTACTTAAGAGAAAATAGTGAGTGAAAAAATACTTAAATTATAAATTTTTATTATATCAATTTTAAAAAACACAGAATATTTATAGTGCAGATATGAAACAAGCATGAAAATGAAACTCAATGAAAAATTATTATCACGTAAAACAAAGTAATATAGTTTATGCATCACGATGTGTGTGTGTCTATCTGCTTAATGTGACTTTTGTGATTGTTTTCCCTTAGCCAAATTATCTAGATCCACTTTATAACCTGAGGTACAAATTCGAATCTAAGCATGCAAATATTCATCAGTCAGTCGAGAAGAAAATTTATTTTTCTAAACCTCATCACAGAAAATACTTGTTCGCATATGTATGTGCTTCCAAATGCGACTATCGTCTTCTTTGCAAAACTGATGAATTCATCATACTGAATACATCACTGAATACTTTAACATGCGGGCACATGCCATATAAGTATGGTCAACCTTTTATGGGCTGCCAAAAATGCAAGTTTGGGCTGCCGGTTGCCGACTCCTGATTTAGACCATTTCAGCAGCAAAATTTGGCAGAATGATTCGAAACCCGAAAATGTTTCGAATCATCTTAGTTTTAGTTTGAATTAACAAAATTTGACCAAATGATCCGAAACGAAATCAAAATTTTGTTACGAATAACAGTAATTAAACTATTTACACAAGGCTAAACGGTTTAATTTTTGTGATAATGAATGCTATTTCATGCACATACTATCACGAAATGAGTCATTTCATTTTCGTCTCCGACTAATTCCTTATTCTATAGTTTTGAATTTCAATTTCTAAGACTGAAAACAATTTTGTTCGAAAAAAGTTGCCTGTTTATCTAAATGTATCAGCATCCATGACGTTAGATCTGAATCTTAAAAAAAAAAAAAAAAAAAGAAGCTTTTTCTAGGCTTTTTTTTTTCACGTGATTCGAGTCGAGTTCCCTTCAGGAAGAAGCTTAAGGAGAGAGAGAGAGAGAGTTCATATCCTGGCATACAGAATTAGGAAACATCACCTCTTATTGAAGCCCTATTTTAAGTTCATTTATTAAGATTCAACAAAAAGTTATAAAAATGTGTTCTTTTAAGCATGTTTTCTTACAAATACTAGTACATACCTGTTACATTCCTTTAACCCATCTATTAGTATGAATGCAATAACACCGCTTTGGTGAAGATGAGCTGGCCGGTCTCCTACGGACACGAAAGGTTTTTTCCCCATTCGGAAACTTAGGGTTTTTCATCCCGCAGAATAAGCCAATGGCCATAACAGCACTTGCAATTTACGAATATAATCGACTGACTTCATAACCTTAACTACTTTTGCCTTAATTCTAAATAATTAGAATTAAAAAATCCGCGCTTTGGTAGAAAGGATTTTAATGAAATTTGCCATATGGAATGTTTACTAAAATTTCTCGATTTATTTTAATTTTGATTTAAACAGCGAAAGAGGAATTAGATGGATTTGTAATATCCTACAAATTGCAATAATAAACTGTTTGCGGTACATAAACGAAAACCATCTTGTTTCCAAACGGTGTGATAATAAATGACGTCACCTTCCTTGCAAGAATGCTATTGGAAAACGCTTCACATTATAATTCTTTCAGACTGTTGTTTTTATTGTCTTTTTATGTCCGTTAGCTTTTGACTGTTTATAAGTGAATGGAATGATAAACATCTAAGTAGTTTGATGGAGTTGGATAAGTAAGTCACCCTTCCCCATACTATTTTATTGCATGTTCTCTCGCTATAACAAAACTTGAAGCAAAATGTGCCGGAGGACTTCTTCATGCTCTTCAATAATTTCTGTTGCGTATATCTACAGTTTATTCTTTTCTTTCGCTAGTTTCTAAAATATTTTCTCCAAATGAAGAGAGCGCACATATATGGCGATTGCATCCTCTCTTTCACCGTGCAGAATGCATCATATATATCGAAATCTGAAACACAGAAATGGAACTTTTTTGTTATTTTCCCGTCATTTTTCGTAAACGGTTGCTTCCCTTTATTACCGTCATTAGAAATTTAATATCTTATGTCTCCAGTACTTGCTCGTTGACGCTAGGAAGTCTCTTACTGCTCCATTATACAGCCTGTTAGATGACGGGAGACTCTCTGGGGCCATCTGTCGTTGTCAACGATCAGTGTCGTAATTAACATCACGTTTTTTTCTTGTATGACTCTCGGCCCCTGGACGTCGTGGGTCCCACTTTTCATCCTGACAGCTTCTTACGATCTGGTTGTGCAGGAAATCGGAATCAATTTAATGTGTTTTTCTCAAGATGTGTATCCCAGTCTAATATCCAACACTTTTTTCCTTAAATCCAAAAACGCATTAAAGAGAAATTGATAAAACCTAAGACATAAGGTTGGTGTTTCTGAAATGAAGAAAATAAAGTTTTTTTTTTTTTTTTTTTCCATACATTATCGTTTCCGATACTGTAGCGGTTGGAGGAATAAAAGCATGATTATCGAAATTTAAAATTTTTTTTTTCAGCATTAATTCCATTTACTGTTGAAGCCATTCTGGATAATTAGGCAATAATACACAGAAAATTCAGCCAACCTCAGGAAGAGATGGAAAATTTATTCATTAGTAAATATATGAATTCAAAATATATTAATATAAAGGAATCAAAGGTTATTCATATGAACCAATTTCAATGTGTTTATCAAAAGATTGTCAAAAATTGGCACGTAGAGAATTTAGCGAATCTTGGTAATATAGTGAAAATTGGTATGTAGCTAATTTAATGAAGATCGTGTTTCAGTTTATACTATTTGTGAGGTTATTACATTGCTGTATGTTTGTAATTCAGTCTTCAAGAACCTAGATAATAATCTTTTTTTCTTAATGTGTAATTATAATATGGAATACGCGCGCGCGCGCGCGCACACACACACACACACACACACACACACACACACACACACACACACACACACACACACACACACACACACAGAGAGAGAGAGAGAGAGAGAGACACCAAGAATATAATATACGTAATGTGGTTTAGCTATTTTAGTATTAAGTATCTTTCCCTTAAAAAAACCGGAATGATGCTGCACATACTTCAACTATGCTCTTTCCTAGCTATGATCTTTTATAAAACTCTTGGTGTGTGATGCTTGCAAATATCATGTTCCTACTTGTTTCTAAAAATCTGAAGAGAAACGCCAGGTACGAAACAGATCTCTTGTATGAGGTTATTGGAACTCTAGTAAAGTACTGATATAGTGTGAATGTACAAATTCTCCAGAAATCCTTTATTTTTAAGTTATGCAGCGTCAGCACTTCGTGAATGTCAAGCCGTTCCGTTGCCCTTTACGCTTGTAAGCGCATAGTGGAAACTCGATATATTCTAAGAACGTATGATTATAGACGCAATATATCACTATATTATAAGTAGAAATACTTTCGGTATTTTTAAGATACCTAACCACTTCATACTTTAAATCGATTCTCGTAGTGATGAAATTTTGGGCGCCTTTGCTTATTGTCAAGTGCGTTAAATGGATGAGTTCTTTATAAACCTGATTACAGCACACTCGCAGTCCGCATTTCATCCAATGCATAAAAAACGAATATTTTTATGCACGGGTGGATATCAAAATTTGCGTACTTCTCTGTCTGAAATAATTAATGAAACGGAGCCCAACAAGATAATACCGTGTATAGATTGAAAAGGAAATCGTAAAAATTTCGTCTCCAAAAGGATTCCAATTTTAGATTTCGAATTCTAGAAAGAATCGATGAATTAAATGCATGAGTTCTTTCTTTAGAATTCAAAAAAAGTTCTTACTGATGGAAATTGAGTAATCTCAGCAAATAGTATTGAGCAAACGGTTTGGATTTAAAATCCAATTTCTCACTGAGAGAGAGAGAAAGATAATAAAGTTTTACGGTGAGAGATACGGTTTCATCTTACGTACCTCCTAACACAGGGTTCTTTCTGAGATTTTCATATCCGTTTGATTTCATTTCCATTTTTGTTTTGAATTATTAGTTTTCTTCTAATAGATGCTGGATAAAGGACGAATTCAGATATTCTAAGAACACAAGGCGATTAGCATTTTATAAGATTAGAACAGTACGATGACAAAGACTGTCATCTGTTTCAATTTTCTATTTTGTCTTTTAATTTAGAAATATTTTGCTTCATTTCGTAAAGAATAACTTTTAAATTGCTTGCAATAAATCTTTATATACTGAAGTCTCGTTTTTATTTGTCGTTCTGATTTTTCTTACTTAATCCAGAAGAGGGAAGAACTGTGAATATTTCACAGAAAAAGAAAAAGTAGTGATCAACGCGGGGATTAATAATTAGTTTCATCTTTGATATCAAGGTCGAAAATTATTTTTTGCTGCAAACGTTCAGATCCGCAGGAAATAACAAATAAAATAAAATAAAATTCGCTAGCGCTTAATTATCCTGGGATGACACCCAGGAAATACTTAATTGCTTTAGTCTCCATTTTTCTGTATGAAATGTAAGAGATCTTCAAACACTTCAGTTGCTATGGTCTCCTGTGCTTGCTCTGTAATCCTTCCCTTTTGTCTTTCTATCCATAATGCAGCTACCTAATACCGAGCTCAAAGTTCAAGATTTTGAAGTGTTTCTGCGAGTTTAATTTCTAACTACCATTAGTTTATTGGCCTTTGATCTGCAGCAATAACTTACTAACCGCAAGGCTTTGACTTTGAACGAAACGTCCACGCACAAACACGGACCATAGGTATATGGATGAGAGAGAGATGCAAACATGCATTGTTGACAGACGTACGGATTCCACCGTTACCATGACAACTTGTGTCAAATATGGACCGAAATATTGTGTGAATAGTAGAAATGTTTGGTGCGCGCGCATCAGATGTTGCTTTCGTCTTGTGTTTCTGTTAACATTTGAAATTCTCAATCACTTAAAGCATAGTAAATATTTAAAATGCTAAATTCCATTCGGCCAATCTTCCTGATTATTTACAATTGATACGATTCAGTTGGGTATATCAATGTTTAGCAATAGCCTCAAATTACAAAAACTGTATAATTTCATAAATTTTGAAAAAAAAAATACAAATGTACACTGGTGCGATGGAATTTAATAAAAGTGAGAATTTAGGATCTCCAATTAAATCAGTCCCGTTTTTCAATTCAAGTATCGATGAGGTTATTTGTAATAGCAAAATTAAGCAAAACTGATTATTTATTTTATTTTATTTTTTTTACGTCTAGCTCGTAAACTTTCGATTTATTTCAACAAAATTCTTTGAATAACTGAGAATGTTCATTGTATTAGGAAAAGGACACCCTTAGCGTTATTGTTAAGATTATTTAATTTTAGCAGTATACAACGAGAAGAAAAAGATAATTTTATTATTTTGTGTGTGTGTGTGTATCTTTTTCTCATTCTTCCATGTTAGGCCCTAGCCTGACAGCCAAGTAACTTGCATCATTGAAACCTAATTAATATTCATATCAGACAGTTAATCCCGTTTGCATACTCTGCCATGTTTGTATGTCAGTTGCATGAATTCTTCTGTATTTGGTTTCATTATATGAAATAGGATAACTCACTTTCAGCAGAAAATTTCTACTAACGGTTTCTTGCATCCTAGACCAGCATCGAACCCAATCTTCGCAACCAAAGGACATCGCTGTACGAATCACAGACGTTCTTACAAAATTTAGGAGTAGTGATTTCTCAACCATATTATTTCATTTATACTTTTAAATATTGATTAAGTTTATAATAATTCTTATTAATATTTTTAACACATGCACGCAGATAAATATATGATTACATACAGTCGCAATGCAAGATCCATTTCAAAGATAATGACACAGGGTAAGCAATAAAGTTAACATACAGTATTTTGTTTCGTAACTATTTTTGCATCAGAAAACAGGAGTAATAGACTTGTATTAAATTTTGTTCTTAAACTGAAAAAAATAAATACATAAAAACGGGGGGATAGGATTTACTGAAAATAACATACTGAGCTGCTACTACAGAATGCACACAAGTCTATAAGAGTACATAAGTGGTTCTGTTTAGAAGGACCTTGGTTGAAAATAGTTCGCGCTGTTGACCGTCAATCTCAAGAAAAAATGAACTATGAAAAAAGTGCAATTTAGATCGACAGTCAACTTTACGCAAAATAGTAACAGCGGCTGCAAATTCTATAGACTCGTGACTCAACAGTTACCATCTGGTCTGAAACGGAAGCCTCCATAAAGTCAGCAACGACGATGCTGTTTGGCTGGAAAGATTTGTAGTTGACCGTCTAGGACGCCAGAAACCTTTTCAAGATTTTTCTACTGAAGATGAATTTTCATATCTTATCTCGGGTGTTTCATCGTACAAAACTGGCAAATAAGTCAAAAGAACAAACCTAATACGCCGGTCTCATAGCTTTGGTTCCTTCAGCCATAAGTCAAATCAACCAAACTAAACGTTGATGAAGCGCATTCTAGTTGCAACTTGTCTTGAAGTTCAACAATATTTTTGAAAGGTCATACATTTGATGACGACGACGTTAAGATCCATTATACGAAGATACTTTTGGACATTCTGAAAATAGATTTCGATAAATGTTTCTAAGAGTGGCCGAAAGAATGGACAAGTGTGTCGCTGCAGAATCGACTTGCCAAAATAAATTCTTTGCACAGTCACATCGATTCGGATACTTTTTTTGAGTATATCTACTAATTAGATGGGGTGATTTCACTTGCTTTAATGGACTGACATTCTTTTTTTTTTTTTGATCTGACGCTCAGATTAAAAAATGGTACATCGGTTTTCTTTGCGTTTTATCTTAATGCATGTTCCTGATTCTGCTTTGATAACCCCAATAGAAGTAGAGCAATTGTGTTAGAATAAAACATATCGCGTAAGCTCTATTTACCATAATTCCTCGGTACAAGATAGTTCAATTCATCTTTTCAACTCCTTAAGAATATATCTTAAGCTGTGAACAATCAAATGAAAATGAACTTTTTTTTCTCCTACCCACTTATCCCACTTGTCAAATTATATTTGTTTTCATCTCCAGCTAGACATAAAAGATCCTTTCTTTTCCAACTGTTTGCTACCAAACTAAAGGAAAGTCGGCCGACACTTTTAACCATTTATCTACGAAAACCTCGTGCGACAGATATCCACCCTAACCCTTCTTTCACCAGACACTGTTATTGTCTTGAAGATGTCGAGGGAAAAAAATCAATTTATCCTTCGACTACTCTCTGTGCAACTGTAACAATGGGGGAAGACTCATTTCCAGCGGGGGGCGGCAGCTTGAAGGATGATGGGACGTCATGATGACGTCAAACAGCACGCAATCTATCAACTGTAGTCGTAATAGGCGTCACGTCATAGGCGTAACACGACGAAACCTCTTCCTTTCTAGAGGAAAAGGTCATTTCACATTAGGAGGGAGAGACAAGGAGTCCGGAAACGCCACATGCATTCATCGTCACACTGAAATATATTTTAAATACACAACGGTTTGGTCTACGTTGGTTGAAAGGAGAGAAGTTACGTATTGGGAATTTGGCTATTAAAGAACAGCGTTCACTTGCTTATTCCAATAGCAGAAATCTAAACTTGTATATTCTTTTTCATCAGCTTTTTCGCAATCAACAGAATATGTTGTTTCAGTTGAGTGATTATTTCTTTTTTTTTTTATATATATATAAATATATGTGCTTCCTCTAATTTAATGTGTAAGTTTACCAATTAACTGCACTTGTGAATTATCTCGTTCCCAACACAAAAGAAAAGTGAGACCCAATAAATTGGCTACTTCACAACATCTGTGTTTTGTTTGTTGTTGACTAATTCATGAAGTTGAGCTCATCTTAACTTCGTATAATTTAACCAAAGTCGAACACGTGCTATCTAAAACTAATTTATAGTCCATAAATACAGCACAAGGAAATTTAAAGAATGAAATATTCATCCATAATAAAGTTCCGTTATAACAAACGCGAATTTAAAACTTTTTACTGGTCCAAAATATTTTTGTAAGTTAATATTAAATTACCAAACACCAGAGATGCAGAGGCGAAATTCTACATTTAAAGGGGTTTTATTTAAACCTTTTTATATGGAATAGTCATTTTTTTAAAATTCTTATATTCATGAGAAGGATGAAGACAATAGTACAGCATGAGAACTGCCATTAAAATTTTGAAAAGTTCGTTGTCTTTAGCCTTCTTTTAACGCTGTTGAGTCTTTATGGTTCCAAAAGAGCTGTTGAACCGATATTAATGAACCATATCGTGTCGCTTTAGATTGTCACAACGCAGTAGTCCGTATCTCGAAAATATAGACAAAGACGACCGCATGTCAAATAGAAGCGAGCGGCATGTCGCTTCTTCGAGAATAAACCATGGCCACGTAGCACTTATGTCTTCCAAAGAGATTCAAAGTGTCAAGTAATAAATTGTAACATTTTCAGTATGTATTAATGCACGTTGTAATACAGTCCATTATTGTAGCAGCATCAATTGTTGAAGGCCACTAACGGTCAGAAGCACCACTGCTCGGATATCCTCTGAACATATCCTCTTTTTATTTGCAGCGAAGAGCGCTCTCTGTAAAGAAATTGTGTTGCTGGGGGAACTTTTCTGAGGTTCTGTTCCGTGGTTCGCTTCTGTAGGAGTGAAATAATGATTTACATGTTTCGTTTTTTGTAGTAACGGACGCAAACGTTAATAAGTATTAGATGGCCACATTATAACGAACGTATAAATAAACGTATATATATTTTTCGTTTTATTGCACACTTTTTTAGGTATCAACTTTCCTCTATATGGTTTGCCCATAAAATGCCACTACACACTTCTTACCACATTTTTAAGAGAATCACCATTTCGAACTTCGATTACTCTTTAACTTAAGCACTCGTGCGGTTATTCTTGTTGACGCCAAACAGGAGGGTAATCTTTGATACCTGATGTCGAAATGTAGCGCATAGACCTAAAGGTGTCATATTAATAAGGAAGATGTTTCTATTAAGTTTTGTGCTTTACGGAAAGATGACCGCTTCTTTCACTTGCTGACGTCACTGATCACATCTTCCGCGTTGTGACTCGCAACTTAATTCGGAACGACTAAAAATTCAACTCGCGTATTTTTGATTTGTAATTATCTCTCGTAAGCTGAAATAATTTAACCATGTTCCTAATATTTGGTTCTGATAAACAAGTTCACAATAAAACAGATTCTTCGTGTTTATTGAAAGATGGAATCTCTTCCAGTTGCATGGACGAAACGTTTCAGAGGAGTAGCACTTGACACCTCTGAGACTTCATGCTCCTCTTCCTCGAGATAATCTCCATTTCATCTATACAGAGGGTATCCACAATGGAAGAAAATCCATATTATTTATACAGGAATAACTGTAGAAGCGATCAAAATAGAGTTATGCTAAAGTGGTTATTCTAGCGATTAACTTTCTGCGCGCGTCATATTAACAACGTGATATTCCTTGACAGACAGGTGCAATATTACTTCCTCTTTTTGTGTGGTGAGGTATGCAGTTTTGGATAAAATGGCATGGAGCAGTCACCGTCCAGAGCTTAAGCATTGCTTCTGCAATCGTGCTTCTTCCTGGCTGTTAGACAGGTGAGCGATGCAATCTCACCGAAAAGCAAACAAACATTGCTAGAGAGAGAGAAGGGTAGCCGAGCATGTTCGTGTCCATTAATCCTCTGTATTCCCGGCGGTCCACGCGTTATCGCAAAGCAAACAGAACAGCTTCTATCTTGGTTATGTTGAAGTTCACTTTCTTTTCCAAGCCGCCAGGTGTCACCTTATCTTTGCCTGTAAAGGGCCTCGTGGACGCTCTATTGACCGAACATAACGGTTTCCCTTCCTACAGTGTGTTCGACGAGGATGCATTATCAGCACGCGCTGCACAGTGATGTCACGGAGGAAATGCTACTGGCGCTCAGCATCTCCGCAAAATATCACCTCCGGCCAACAAGATAGCCGAGCGAGAAGCACAAATATCATGCACGTGCATTCAGTGTATCCCATGTACCAACAAGATGCAGCCCTCGGGCATCCAAGCAGGAAAGAGAATGGCTCGCGCTTCAAGATGAAATGATTTCCTGTCCAGCTCTGCACGGATTCGCTTTGAGATTCCTTTCGCAGACGGCGTCTCGTTAAAGGCAGTCACCTAAAGCTGTGTCCTTTTATTGAATCCCAAAAATAATCCTGTTAATAGTTTTGCGTTGTTATAATAAAATGCTTAATCGAATTCTTGGAAACCAGCGTGGAAATTATTGTACACCATCGTAAAAAAGGTGGGGTTTGGCAATAGCATTCTCGTATAATGACTTCATTTCGTTCATCATCACAACAATTGGACCGCATATAATTGTAGACATATCCATTTATATTACCTAATTTTACCTTTAAAATAGTTAAAGCTGGAAAAGAATTTTAATATAACTTTCTAAACACCAAATTTCGTCAAATTCCTATCCATTAACCTTCCGTCCGAGTATGAGTCTGACTTATTTCGAATCGTTTTGCCAATAACCAAATAATTCGATTAAAACCAAACCTGGATTGAGTGTAGTTGTATTGTGCACATCCCAAATACCAAATTTTATTAAATTTCATTTAACTAGAAGAGTTAATTGCTTTGTATAATTTTATAAAATTATTGCAACTAAATTGCCAGCGTCGATAAAGTTTTGTAAGCATGCGAAATACTGAATTCATATAAAAACCCATCCAACCAGAACCAATGAATAATATTTGTGTGGACCGATAAACAAAACGAATCTGCACTTATGTATTTGGCTAAATGCACTTAAAAATGAACGTGTTTAGTCCAGAAGTATATCAACACTTGTTAACACTTAAATCACTTTGCTCAAGAAATCCAACATTATTTTAATATAACAACCCAATATCGGAATACTACGATCTCTCTCTCTCTCTCTCTCTCTCTCTCTCTCTCTCTCTCTCTCTCTCTCTCTGTGTGTGTGTGTGTGTGTGTGTGTGTGTGTGTGTGTGTGTGTGTGTGTGTGTGTGTGTGTTGTGAGGTTTGCAGAGCTTTATGAGCAAAATGCCTCAGCAATACACAGGGTGTGATGCAGCGCGGATTTTAACAAGAGTTAAAATCCAACTCTTGTTAATGCTAATATTCATGTTAATATTGTGCAGGAATGGGGAAAAAAAACAGACATGCGAAATGCAGATATTAAATCAACTATACTATTAAATATCATATATCTAAAATTAATTAATAAAAATATGGTGGGAACAACTAAAAAAAGAAATATAAGAAGTAAAATTAATAAAAATGGAGAAATTGAATTATTGGGAGAAAAGCGTGTTCAATGGAAAATTGGGAAGGTTAACAAGGAATTAACTGAGATAAAGAATTAAGTAAATTAAGAAGAGGTTATATAAGATAAATATGCTTACTTTAACAGCAGAGACTTAGAACAAAGAAGATTAAAAAAAAAAAAAAAACAGGAAACTTATTTTGCTTAATGTTAAGAACTAGAGAGACGGGGAAAGGAGTATATGGTTATATACATATAAACATGTGCATGATATGCAATATATCATTCACACAAGAGGTTGCAGCAAAACTTGCAGCACACGAGTGGCGTATGCAAACAACTAAACGGGCTAAAGAGAAAGAAGGAATCTGTTCGTATTTTTCTTGAAAAAACAGTGGAGGGTTTTCGACTCAAGGAGAGTTAACGTTCTCATACTTAAGTGGAAAGGTTTTTTCCTCCCCAGAAATTCGCATTTTTTTGTATTGTGCAGAACGGACAAGACAGTCAGAAGAACTCATTCAATTACCAGATGTCATACCTCTCACGACATTAATTCCAAACAAAGCAAATCCTAAATCCAAATTGAAGGTTCAAGGTTGATTTACTTTGTTTGGAATTCCTAATTCCAAACAAAGCAAATCAACATTGAACAGCTGATGGTAGTAATTCCTTGAAGGAATTACTACCATCAGCTGTTCAATGTTGTGAGTGAGTGAAGTAAAGGATCGTAAGGGAACTTCGACATTAGTGGGAAAATTCGAAGAAACTATCTGTCATACACGAAGTAAACGAACCAGACTAGAGTACTCAATTGCAAATGCTGAAAGTCGAAGCCTAAGATAGTAGTTCGTAAGTACGTCTTTCTGCCAAACCCGATCAAATGCCCTAGAAATGTTAAAAGCAACCATATGAGTTTTTCAAAACTTTCTCCATTGCTTATGACTAAAAGTTAGTAATGCCGGCTACAAAATTTGCTGTTAATCGAGTATGGCATAATCTGTATTGAGTCATTAATTAGTTGGTGAGCTTACAGATGCCGAGGAAGCTGCTTGATGATCATCTCCATTATTTTAGAGAGAACTTAAGACAATTTAGATGATGGCTTAGTGGCTAATTTTATCTCCTTTCTTTGGAATGGATTGAATAGAGGCTTGTTTTCCATACAATTAGGAGAGATGCTGCGAGCCTCCGTAGATCAGTCGGTATAGACGAAGCCCTTTGGTCGGAAAGACCTGTGTTTAATTCCCGTCCAAGACACGAGGAACCTTTATCTGGTCTCTTTCGACTAAAGGTGAGTTAGCTGGTTTCATACGGAGGTAGGAAGTTTGTTCACCCGGGTTTCTCATCCCCCAGAACAGGCAAACCGGCCCCATGAACACACTCATCTACAGACATAGGACACACCTGGAGGCATAGGGATAACCACCTTATCCTCGAGGCGGTCGGGGTTTCGAATTGTAATAGGCCATACCTAATACGAACGAAACAGGACACTAGGGCCTAATATACGTATAGGGAGGAGGGCGGATAGATTCTAGATGGGTATGAACGATCTTAAAGGCAATATAGAATAAACAGTGATTTCGTAGTACATAGTTTCATCACAATTGATGAAACGCCCCGAGACCAGACTTGTTTAGTTGCATGCAATGAAGTCTTCATGGTAAAGTGGAAGATACTTTACTTTAGACTAGTCGACTGGCATTTAATCAGGAGACAAATTTTCTGTAGTTGGTCCTTTAAAAGTCGAATTTTTTTTTTTTTTTCAAATATTTCAAACTACAGTATGGCCGAGTGTGAAATGTAAGTTTTTTCCTCGATATGAGTGACGTGCAGGCGCGCACACATACATACAAAATTTAGAAGACTAGCTAGGAAAGAGAACGAGAGAAAGCTTTTGCCACAAAGAAATGGACGCGATAAAGGAATAGTAAATTAGTTACAGTCACTATGTTAAGTCCGTGCAATGCATGACAATAACATTTTTATTGCTGTTGTTGTTATGTTTAGTATAAAAATATATTGTATCCTTTTTATTTTCTGAAATAAAATGCTATCTGAATTATGTTTAGGTAACCCTGATTTCGTATAGCATAGCGTTTGACAAGAAGAAGAAATATGTTTAGCGGAGTATACGTATAAACTACTATGGAGATAATCTTAATCGTCTGCAGAAAAGCCATTTTTTGTAATGTTTCAGCATTAGGTTAACGAGACAACAAGTCAAAAAAAGCAGCTATTTGTCACCGATTAGAGGTCGTCTTTTTTATTGTTTAATTTGCCCAACTTTTGTCGTTTGCTGCATAAAAGGATTTTAGTCAAGTGCTTCTAACTAGCAAGTACTTAATGTTTTATGTTTTCCTCTGTCTCCACCAGATGACGTTTTAAGTGTAAATTTAATGCCACTTATTTCCACTTTAGTGCCCCCATTATCCGGGCGAGGCTCTTGAGTTGCACGTACGGGCATTATTCCGGAACTACAAGACTCAAATTTCCTTCATTTCTGTCTTCAGTTTCGCTTCTTGGGTCGTCTGTCTACTCATGGTCCGGAACGCTCTTTCCTCAACTCCGTCTCGTATGTTAATCGCCACTGAGATGACGATGTTCGCTTTGACGACCGGGCGGCGCCTTAAGTCTCGTGCCAACCTAATCTTTCCCGGTTTTAAAGAAGCAGACATATAAGCATGCAGGCTATTCCTGTGCGTGTAAGATGGACGTGCTTTTATTTTTCGCAAGCCAGTATTTTTTCCACAAAAACTTTAAGAGTGTATATGATGACGACATTCTTTATGATGATAAAGAATGTCGTCATTTTATGGCATCCAGTTTATTGTGTTGTTATTTTGATCTTAACTTGCAGAAATAGAATCGCTGGTCTTGAATAAGAATGCTTCATCGAGCATTCAAAATAGGGACAGGTTTTAACATGTTCGTATCAACTGGCATGACATAGATTCTGTATTTACTATGAAAGTACTAGAAAAGACAATAAACATCCTTTTAACATTTTCATAGTTATAATTACAAGTACTTTTAATATCCTATTTTAATTTTAATGCTCATTTATTGCATTATTATCAGAATCGACAATACAGTATTTATGTAAATACTGTTTTGCTCATTAAGTTTCATATATCTTATTATAGCCGCACCATCTATTAATTTTATTTATTAATGTTAACCACACGATTAACATTAATAAATAAAGTAGCTTGATTTGGTATGGCCGCTACTTGAACGTAAGAATTTTTGCTTCACCTTCAATTACGCAGAAAACCCATATACTTTCCACAGAAAGCACATTTCTATGATGATATCTGCATGTAAAAGATGAGTTTAATTAATTTTTACTATACGCCCAGCTCCTTGAAGTCTAATATTAATTCCACTCATAGAAGCATTACATTTTATCTTATTATTCGCAAATGCGTTAATTTATTCTTCTTTGTAAAACAACCGTTCAGAACACACGCAATTTACAGACAAAAAATACTAGTTGTGGTGGGCGGTAGATGGCGTTGATGGAGATGATTGGTAGTAGAGGTGTAGACAGTTGTATAGTGGATGTCCTCCCGCGATGAGTCCTCGGACTCCTTGGAGGTGTCACGAATAATAATAATAATATGAAACGCTTTTTGTAATCTTTATTAGAACACATACATATATTTCGAAATTTTCTGTCTTTTGGCCACGCATGCGTGTGAAAGGTTATGACCGATCAGTTTCTTCTCAATATATTACATGCAGATATTTTTAAAAATCGGGTCATAATGGTGGAATTAGATGTGATAGAGGAATTAAGGGTTTAAAATGATTATATTGAAACACTGTAATTCCCTCATTCGATTTACATGTTTCCGTCTGGGAAACAGTATGTTGTATTACACGACAGTACTGTTTCCTAAAAGGGGTTACGTATATTGATTTTCCCCCAATAGCAATAATATTATTCACGGGGGATGTATTTTTGTTATAAGACAAATCGTTTTAGTAAAAAAAAAAAAAATTGAAGGAGCAATTATTTATTGACAGTTTCCCTGCTAAAACTTGCGACTTTGAGTCATGAGTTGAGTGCGTCTTACATTGACACAATTGGTCTTAAGGATAGCTAAACAATACATACGCTTCATACTCTTCGTATTCTTTATAGCAAAGCCAAGATATTCTGCGACTTGACTTGACTTGCTGCCTTAGAATTATTAATTTGCTTGATGAAAAAATGTGACTATAAATCATTCTGGCGAGTTATGAATCACAGTTTCATTATAAATTGAAATTATTGTCATAAGATTTCTGATTCATAACTGCTACAGTGAGTAAATGGTATTAAAATTAAATTGGGCATTTTTCCATGAAAATTTTATAAGGCTCAATTAAAAAACTAAAAGATAATGTATGGGGAACAAGAAATTCTTACTTATCAATGTTTATATTAGTGTTTAGGAAATCAGGGAACATGGAATTACTGCAAGTCTGTGTACAAGAAGCGAACTATAAGGTTTCTTATAAATCAATTTTTATTTTAGTTTTAATAATTCCAAGATAAAATTGTATTATTTCGTCATTTATGTACTAATTTCGCTTATCATTTTGTGCACTTCATTGGAATTGCATTCTAACTCTGATACCGTTGCAAGCAGATTCATGAATATTTTAAGGAACACTTTTCTATGTAAAAAATCATTGCATCATTATATAATTGTTGTAATGGTTGTAATTATGATGGTTGTAAGATATGATTTTGTCATTTAATTATCTAAAAGATCTCTCGAAGAAGTGTGTCAAAAAAAAAAAAAAAAAGAGGAAGAAGAAAAAAGTACTAAACCAGGTGCGAATTAATCAAGCTACATCTTAGATTTAGTTACGAGGTTTTATCCGCTTCGTTTATTATAATATGCGAATATTCTTTCGCTTCATCCCTAAAAAGAGGGTAACGGTTTGATTCCCGTTCAACTTCTTGAATGGAATATTTCAAGGTTTTCTTCCTTGCTCATTCGAGTGTTGAGTGGTTTTGAGATCGGAGAAGTTCATTAAGAAATGTTTTCTTTCTAGCAATTCTCACCTACATTTATGCAATCATAAAATCTTCATGTTATGACTGAAATTCCTATCACCGATATACACGTTTATAATTTACCGGTTGTATAAACTGTGAGCTGTTTCCAGAGGTGAAAGCACTCTCCCGAGCATCCTTTTAGAGGTCGGTTATGTCTATTTGCTTCACTGCCGGAACCCCATCAATGTCAAGAGCAAAAAGAGTTTGGACAGTTCAGATTTTATTTGACCATATGTTAAAATCAAAGAAATTTTTGAAGAAAGAAATGGTGCTAAGAAACTTAATTTTTAGCGATGGTCAGCTGATGTGTCACTTTTTTTGTTTGTTTAGTTTTGTTTATTTCAGTACCTTTCGCGCAACTCAGCCACTTCCTTATTAAACATTAAATCAACTGAACTTTCTGAATCATAATAAGATTTTTTGAAACTTCTTATATTAGCGATGAATGAATGTCCTGCATAATCACAAAAGGCGAGTAATGTGATGATGCTCATCTAGTCAACGGTTACTGTGCATCTTAGCGCTTAAAAATAAAAATCTGGAGTGATTCCTTCGTTGTTGGGCGTAAAAATCAACTTTCTCTTCTCTCTTTCACCTACAAAAATTCTTTTAAAATCACCAGCGTTAATTTGAACTCTGAAAGAGTACGAGATTTAATACCATGCATCTTTGTAAAGCTAAACTGATTACCCGTGTGTCCCCAAAATATATGGATGAGAATGGCAGAGCTCTGGCAATTAGGGTACTAATCTTCCCAAATCCTTTTATCTGTAGCTTGTTGGTTGGCTGTTCGCTAGCAACGGATTACGGTGACAAGTATGTTGGTAATTGCCATAATACATCATGTCAACGTTCTCCCAGCTCTGATAATCATAATGATGTGACGTTCTTCTTACTGTAGCATTCTTATTATAATAAAAGAATCTCGTGCCTATGCTGATACAAACCATCCACTAGAAGAGGTTTGAAGAATATGTTTATAGGAATGTGTTTGTTTTCAGGTTACAAAACTTTGGCAATATTTTTGATAATTTGCTTTTTTATTTCAGATAATGCCAAACTAGACGAGAAGAAGAATTTATTGAATTCCACAGCTGTACAAACTTCAGAAGACGAAAATGGAACGAGGACCAACACATCTGACATTCAAGACCTTCTAGAATCTTTTCATAGTGACGGAGCGGAACAGTTTTATCCGGAAGCACTAGCCTACCACAAGGAAACCCATATGAACGGCATCTCCAACGGATTGCTAGAATTAGACACAAGCCACGTAGAGGGATCCCGAGTTCACCAGACGAAGAAACGGTTACATAAAGCGCTATTTTACGAGCATGATCCCGATTCCAGACAAAATGCTGCTGGTGGACGCTCTTTGTCGTCCGTAGCGGCTGCGGAAAACATCCTCTCCAAAACAACTCCACATCCCGATTCTCTGCCGGGAGATATGTTCCAGCCGATGAATACAGTAGTTGTGACGACCCCGTCGATTCATCAGGTGTTTCACTCTTGCGACCTTCTCAAGTGTGAGTCGGGAGGAATTTGTGTGCCTCGCGCAACGTTAGATAGCGTGCGATGCAGATGTCCTCTTGGGAGAAGCGGTGTTTATTGCGAACAAGGTAAGGTAATTACAGTGCAAGTGTTAGCAATGAAAAAGCTTCATTTAAATGGAAATTTACTTTAGAAGAACCTTTTATTAGTCGGTGTGATTAAAGTTGTGTCATAGTCGCTGGTAATCATGCTCACAGGTACGGAAAAAAGTATGTAATTAACTTAAAATAACGTGTGTATGTGAGTGAGAGAGAGATGGTTTTTGTATGAATTCTTTCTTTTATCTCTTACATAGCGAATTAACGCAATTGTTCGATTTCTGTCCACAGTTCAGAAAGTTAAAGATTAATTATATTAGTCTTTGTCATGTCGATGGAACACCAAACACACCGCCTTTTGACAAGAAACTCATCCGAACTAAAGGGAAAAAAATTGGAATCAGAGAGATAGTTGATTTGATCGGATAGGATACAGTTATTAACTCTAAAATTAAGAGATTAAAAATTAGAATTGTAAAAGGCACTATCACAGATTGATTTAAATTTTCTCTTCAGTACTGAAGATTCATTTTTGATCATCTGAATTGTTCTTGAACGGTGAAAATACTTCAGATAATACGTTATAAATATAGCTGAAATAAAATATTCATTCGTAAAAACAACTTCAATGAAATATTTAGTGCATAGTTTGTTTAAATTAAAATCTTCACATTTTAAATAAATAAATAACTAAATATAATGGTTGCAGATGTTCTGTCGTAGCACTGTGCAATTGAAAACTGGTGCTTTAGTTGTTGAAAATTTGATTGAAGATGGATAGTTTTAGTAATGATAAAATAATTAGTTAAAAGGAAGGTACAGTTGCTTTAAGTCACGGCTTGGTTGTCACAAAGAAACGAAAGAAATTATGAAAGACTGACTAATATCAGAATTATTTCACTAATTTTTTAATATTGTTGGTTTTTTGACTCATATGCTTACGAATATAGGAAAGATGCAAATGCAGAATGAAGGATATTTGCAATTATTAATTATATTTTTCATTCAATTAAATTATTAATCTTCCCATTGTAATTATAAATTATAATTAAATTATAAATTACTCTTGGACTTTGAAACAGAATGCTTTTGAAGTGCTTCCGTCTATATCAACGATGCCCTTCAGTTGGAAAGATGGTTCGAATCCCTGACTGGGAGGTGAGGAACCTTTTAGAAGAGCTTCAGCTGAAGACGCAAAGCAAATGAATTGTCTCTCACAAGAAAGACTGTGGAGATGTGATTAACTCCATACCAAACCATTAACTTGATTTATACGAAACCAAGTTATGGCAGTGAAAAGCCATCGAGCTTAGCGCGTTATAAGGAAGATAAGATGAGACCTATTTCTTTGGACGAATTTTTGCCCTATTAGTAAATAAAGCGGGTACTGCAAGTACTTCTACTTTATTCACTATGACAGCACAGTTATTTTCGAGGAATGCTCTGGCCACTAAGTTTTATACAGTTTGCTGCACAGAACAGTAATGTGTTTGCATATTGTTATCACTTTCAAACACCAAAAGGCATTATTTTAATGTACTCTGTTGTACTAATTTTTTTTAAAAAAAAGCATTTCATTTAAAGAATTTTAAAGTTAGTAGAGTTTAAAAAAAACTCTCTAAGTAAATTCAAACCAAATTAAATTTAAAGATTTCTTAAATGTAAAGAATAGCTAGTCTTGATATCATAGCTTTTATTTTTAAAAGCTTAAATTAAATAAAATCTTTATTCTACTTTAAGGATTTGCCTGTATTTACAGTTAATACGGTTTCGCTGTAATTTTCATAAATGATATTCGCTTGCATAGTATTTGAATGTGATATTCGTCGCCTGCTAATTAAAACATTTAAATTCTTACAAAGCTTACTTTAAACGATAAGTGAATAATATGCAAGGATACTTTCCTTAGTAAGTCAATTGATAAATAGTTTGATAAACTGCAACTAAACAAACTCTTCACTATGTTAATTAATGAACTAAAAAAATTACCATTATCTTTGCAACTATTTTTTTTCAGCTCTGATTCTAGAATTAGTGAAATATATTAAATGGATATAACCTTTTAAAATTTATACCAAATAAATATCTATTTACAATTATAAGCCGCTAATTTCTAATTTAAGCGATAGAAGTAACCTGCGTATTTGCAGTTGACATATTTTTTTTTAATCTATGCAAAGAATCGACGAACTGACTCGGAAAAAAAAACGTCGAATTTTTAAATTACACAGTGAAACCGATTGCGCTACAATATCTTTACAATTAAGAATGCAGAGCAAACAATCAAGTGTTCTAGGCGAATACAGACATGTCCTGTTAATACGACACTATATTCCAGGCCACCGGCATATAGCAAATTTCGTCGTATTGCAATCACTTGTCTTTTGTTTTTCCCCGTCACTTATAAGACGCGTATAATGGTTTAGCACATTTTAAAGCAGTCATTATATGTGCGTAAATGATAAATAAACGCTTTATTTACGCAAACGAAAAATTTAGAAAAATTTCGCAGACAAAAAAGTTGTCCTGAATATCTTGGCCCAATTTGGTCATCAATCGACACCATTAAAAGTTTTACCGATTCTGCAATAAGACTGCACCTTTCCCGATAACTGTATTTTTAACTAGTGTAGCACTTTTCAGAACTTTATCTTGTTTTAAACAACTGCAACAACCGCAGTGCGAGGTAAGTTTGTCCTGCGGCCTATCTCAGTGTTCGATACACCATCGTCAATACATTTAATAAATTGAACCTTAATGTCTTAATGTAATAGGTTTATACGTGTTCTTTTTTTTCCCACTGAAAGCAACAGCACTTTGCATTTTATCTGCCATTACTAACAACAAATAATTATAAATAGTTAATATCACGGCAAGCACCCACACACAAAAATAAAAATAAAAAACTTAGCAACAATGTCGTAAGTAATAATGTTCATTGCACATTGGTTGATTCACGGTCGCGTAACGTCGCTAAAACCATTGTATGAGCAAATACAGAGTTGTATAAATGGACGTCGATCATAATTGAAAATTGTCGTATGAGCAGATTGTAAAGCGAAGCATAGTTAGTTGGGGGGAGAGGATTACTATACTTGTTTTTCAACAGAATTTTGGTTTTTATCAACGATTATCATAAACCGATAATTACTCACACAAAATGATATTCTACCATATGAATAATTACTATTTAACTTCTCAAAACACATTTATAAAATTTTCCAAATAACTTATAAATCAAAGGGAGACGAACAGGCGAAGTGAAAGTTATCATTCATATTCTAATTATGTTTGTTAACTAAAACATACAATTATAGTTAACAATGGGCAACTGCTTTTTTGATAAAGAATCAACATGTAACTTGTTGACTAGTTCACACATTTAATGGTAAACGTCGCCCCCCCCCCCATTCCTTTGGAACTGCACATCGTATCTCCATCTCACCTACCGTATTAGGCACCCAGAAATGAAATTAGTTTGTTTTATCAGAATTGGATGATAAAGTAAAGAAGATAAGGCTAAGACAAAAAAAGTTTACAAATGTAGCATTTTCTTCCATGTGTGAAGAAACAATACAATTTTTTTTTAAATAACGAAGAATTGTTTTCGTGATTAAACTACTCCAAGAATTAATAGCGGATAACAGAGCTTCAAGAAGCGCCATCTGCCCTAAAGGTTACTTAAATCAAAAGTGACGTATCACATCATTTGAAGGTTTCACTTTCAAATGATAAACTGCTGCGATTCTGCTTTGGAAAAATCTCGGAAGCAAATGTTTTAATATTTAAATTAATTTATTTGACAAACACGTTCAGATTCGTCACTTTTTTTTGACTTCAGTGAATAAAAATTAAATGATTTCATTCATAGCAGTTCTGGGTTTATTTTAATAGTTGCTTTACTTAGAATAACAATTATATTTCTAATTTTAGGCCCTTGAAAGTCAATGCCTTTCTCATTGCTGCGCCATGCGCAGTGTGCTCTAGTCTAGGGAACCGTTGTGAATGTACATTCCAGTAGGGCGGTAGTTTCGCGATACTGGGCTCAAAGTTACCTGAATTCGTCGATTATGGTATCGAATTGAATGTTCGTGTGTTCAGTGGTGCGTAACACACATACACAATTCCAGCACACCTGCTTTGCTTTATATAGCGCGGAATTGACACGTGACACTGTCTCTGATGGAAAGGTAGATTTCTTGGACGATGGCTATACCTAATATTAAATTGACCATTTATTGTATTAAACTTCAGCTTGTGCGGGATAATAGGATTAAAATATATCAAAACTCATCAAAATCCGTCGAGTAATTTAAGAGGGGGGGGGGGAGAGGGACCGTGACGTAGTAATGGCTAGTTATGTTTATTCTAAAACTACAAAGCAAAATAAATAAAAGTATAGTTAGCTGTGGCTAATCAACTTGACGTTTTATGTTAAAAATTTAATAGTTATTCAGTTTCAATTTTCATTAATACGTTCGGTTTTATTCATTTTTGGACAATAACGTCAGATAAAAATGTATGTTGCTTTTACTGTGAATTATATAAAATCTAGTGATAAGGGGCGACCTATTTATTATACCTAATGTGAAACAATTAACATTTCTTTGCTGTTATAGTTAACACTGCATAGTAGTGATTTATATCTTTAACAGTAGTTCGAAAGAACAAAAATTACGTGTCAATTTCTTTCGCGTTTTTCTTTCTTTCAATATTCTCATCTTGAGCTTGCATTATAGGAGCAGTTTCATGAAAGAAATCTAGCAAGTATAATCATTATATAGGAATACACCCCCCCTTTATTTCCTGTTGTCGCTATATACACTGTCCTACCAAAAGTCTAGGACACATTCATTTCCAGAAAAAAAGGGATGACACTATGTAATATAAAGATTTTGTACCACATAAAGGATACCAAGTCGCTCGAAAGTTATTAAGTTCATTGATCCAATTTTCATTATTTTTCCATTGATCCAATCTTCAGCAGAGAGGATCATTTCGATCCTGTCTGCTGAAGATTGGATCAATGGAAAAAGTTTAATGCGTTTTAGTTTTAGAGACATTTATGGGTATAGATTAATAATTTGATACAAATAAAACAAAATTAGTAATAATTACCAAAAATACATTCGTTATTTCGATTTGAAAATAACAGATCATCACCAGGGAAGAGTGGCGAGTTTAGAACGTAAAACCAACAATACAATGGACTTAGAACTCGCATCACATTCATGACGTCAGTCCGCAAGCTATAAATCATAATAGGACATTACTACTGATTTTGACCTTTTTTTTTTTTGTATAGCAGTGACACGATCCTTTTGACGGTGTCCATTTTTTGTTGTAGGTCATAGGCATTGGAGCAAATGACGTGAGCTCTGTGGAGTACAGTTTTGAATATGGCTGTTTTCTAAGAAGAGTAATATGCAGAATGTTTTGGATACATCGACTAGATATATCCAAAAAACTGGATAGAATGTCCGAGGGAGACTGGGAGAGCATAATATTAATTAAGGGAGACTAATTATTGTTCCATGGTGAATTCAATAAGGGATTGCAGGGTGTTGAATTGTGCTAGGTTGAATTATGTGAGCAGATCGCAAAAGTTTGCTTTAAACATGAATGTCTAAAATGAAGACTGGAAGCGTATGGAGAAGCATAAGAAGACTTTTAGATGTAATGGGCCAAGAGTGAGGTGAGGAAGCGCCACATGGCGGTGTCCTCCATATGCCTTTAGATTTTGTTTTTCCAGCTGAAGTATTTCGAGTGCATAACAAAATCAGATATCTTTAATATATCAAGGAAAATCTTGTGATATTAACTGAAGACTTTCGGCCAACGAAATATTTTGTAAATAGCGATTCATAATATCATGACATGACTCAGTATTTTATGAATACTGAAGAGACTTGAAAGGAACTTCGCAATATGATAGGAGAACGCATGCAATTTACGTCTTGGTTATATTGAAACATATCAAAGGAATATTGTGGGAGACCACAGAAGCGAATTTTTCATCGAAATATATTCTCAATTTATGTATGGTATCATTGTTGTAGCTGACGACTTCATCCAGAAATAAATTTAGTTTCTTGATTTTAGTTTTCTGAGAGAGTGGGGTCGATCTCTTGGTAACTACTCTTACTTAAGAAAAATGCCACTTCGCTGGCTATTGCATTCAACGAAATCCATGATGATTACTGCTCTTCCTTTATTGCTAATGGTCAAATGACTAATCCATTTCAAGGATTTTAAGGCATTAAATTCAGAAGTAGACAAATTGGACGGAAGGAGTTAAGCTACGAGATACAATTGCAACTTCGAAACATAGTTTGTTAGATTCTTTTCTTGAGAGAGAGAGAGAGAGAGAGAGAGAGAGAGAGAGAGAGAGAGAGAGCGTTTGCGTTCAATGTTGGGTAGGAACTAGAGATAAGGAATATTTATATAGGGCACTAATTTTAGTAGTATTATATATTTCTAGTTCGATCTTTGCACTATGAATGTAAAATCAATTGTTTATTTAAATTAAGAGGATAAATTAAATTAAATCCCACATTATTTTAAAACCGAATAAGAAACTCAAAGATCGGAATCAAAGAGGTTCATGCCGAATATAGTAACTATAAAAGTATCGGCGACTACTAGCGTAAGCTAAAGCACGTAGTTCAAGTACGTAGTACAGACTAGGGCAACTCGTAGCAAAGGTGGGGAAAGTTCTGATCGCTATTCTTAGTATTTTACATAATGTAAAACCCATCTCCTAGGTCCTAGGAGATGTATGATATTATACATTATGGTGGGAGGTCACTACCCAGACGGGTTCGATCTTTATTGAGATCTCGCCAGTGAGTAGCTAGACCAAATATAATACTAAGGGTATAGCGAAAAGAACTTATATACTCTGCTATACGAGTTCTCAAAAAGGTGCACCCATAAATTATTTAAAATAAAGAGCCAATAGGTCTATTGGCTCTTTATTTTAAATCAATTGTTTATTATTTTTGAAGTAGTCACTCTCCACTGATGATGATCTGTTATTTTCAGATCAAAATATCCTACCAGGGGCAAATTCTTCATGCTTGCTATGCTTGCTGCGCAAGCTCATTAATTCAGAAAGAAGTAATATTTATTTGTGAATAAATGCATGCATTTATAAGCATTCCATTTAGGCTTTTATTTTTGTAAACAGAAGACGTCTTAAGCTTGCGCGGCAATAATTGAGCTTTGCGTTGTGTATCGAAGGCCGATGCTTGCTCGTCTAGTCAAAGCTACCTTGGCTTGCTCGGTTGTAGGAGCTTCCTGGTCCTCGCAGCAGCACTGTGATTTCATGCGCGCGCATAACCATTTCACGTCGTCTAACTCTGTTGCTTAAACACAGGCCATATGCAGTCAACGTAGCTCTAGCCTGTGAGCTTCAGCCAGCCTTTACAAGTGTGCGTGTTGCTTGGGAAAATTAAGATACAGCCAACCTTTTATGACGATGTTATTGACCAGTTCATAAAGAAGAACCGTAGGGTAGAATTTGTATTCAAGTAGCTAAATTGAAAAAGATAGAATATCATTTGTAAAATAGATGTTGTATTTGTATGATTAAATGTACATAAATTTCTAAATATATAGTTTTAAATGGTCAGTAATTCATTATTCCGCTAATCAGACTTCAATCACACTTTTCACTCCGTCATTAAACTAATCTTGCATTATTAATTTGGAATAATTGCACGTGCATTGCAAAGCAAATTAGATTTTTTTTTCCCAAACTTCTGAAGAAATAAAGATCCGCTGATGACACTGACACGATCAGGTAGACCCAAAATGATTAATAGAAGCCGACGCTCTTTGAGAAGATAACTTCATCCCGCTGTCATATCTAAAAGAATTTATTTTTGCGATGTGAGCTGCTAGAAATTTCCAAGACACGTGGAGAGCTACAAGATCACTAACTTTCACGGACGAACTAGTCTTTGTTAAATCTGAAAGGAAAAAGAATTAATTTTCCAAGAACTCGAATTGAAAACTGCGCTTGTTTATAACCTACCCCTCAGTTTTAGGAACCGAAAAAAGCATGTAAAAAATGTAATCAATACGGAGGTTATCTGCATTGGTTCAACCTTAGTGTATTCTGGTTTGGCTCCAACTGATGAGACCTTACTAAAGGTCGAAGCCGGTTTGGGTAGCGACCCCTTTCTTAATACATACATTATGCACTTCTGAAAGGAGGTTTGCCCTTGAATTATGGGATACTGGGGCAATTGATGTGAAGTCATCAGCCTCTATATATAAGTAGCCATGTGAAGATATTTCATATAGAAACTTTATTTGCCTACACTTGGAAAAAGAATTAAGATTATAAGTTCTTGGGGGTATGCTTTGATATCTACATACTGTTATATCTGTAAAATATCTATATTTCGAAAACATGTTGAATTATATGTCATACAACTTTTGTTCCTTAGTTCCGCAGTGCATTGGTGTACAAAGTTTTAGTTGCGAAAAGGTACTTGGTGAAAAGTTTTATCAGTGTTTATACAAATATGTCAATGACAACAACCATCAATTTCAAGGCCTCGGAATGCTTACTATAAAGAACAGTATCACTTTATGTTATTTTAGGGTATTTTTTTTTTGTTGTTGTTGTTGCTCAATCGAATATAAATGAAATATTTCTGCATAGCATTGGTATACAGTTAGTCTTTCTTTTTCTCTTAAACTAGATGGTAATAAGGGAATGAGAGAAGCTTGAGCTTCTTCCATGAATGACATCCCAAAGGCTATTTTAATATACTGAAGAGAATAATTCTGTGAAACGTACATTAAAATTTTTTCTAAAGATCAACTCCATAATTCAAAACATTGTTTTCTGTTTCCTTAGAGTGTTCACATAACCAGCAATTTAATCGAAACGGTGGCCGCCTTTTTGAAAAAAAATAAAAATAATAAAAGCGATGAAAGAGAAGATAATTAGGAAGCAGGGGAATTTCACTGAAGTAAGAGACAGAAAAAAAAAAAAGAAATTGAATGACGAAGTCCGTAATTCGTTTTGATTCAGCGTATCTGAAGACTTTACGAATAAGGAAATTTTTCTTTCCGAGTCTTTGATCTGTTTGCTCACAAACAAATCGTCATCAAAACATATACACAAAGCTAATAATAGCTAAAAAGAGCATATATTCAACTTTATGCTTATTTTCTGCTCTGAATTGACTTGCACGTTTTAATATGCAAATTTTCTTAAAAATTGTTCATCAGAAAAAAGCTCTCAAATAAATTTTTCATCTATAAATTTTTAAAAATTTGCACGCCTTTTTTTAAAATGTGTATTTTCTATATACATTTTTTCCTGTTTTTATACGTAATCGTATTTCTTTTCACTCCGAAAGTATAAATTAAAATAGACAACTTATTTGTCTTTAGTGCCTCGTTGAAATGCTGAAGTTCAGTGAATGTTCTTTTCATGTGTTTGTTGATAAAAAAAAAACATTCTCTTTGTTTTTAAATGAAAACGAAGGAACTTTGTAAACAGAGATTTAGACTAGAGGAATGTAAGATTTTTTGTGTTTTCGATTGAAGTCAGGTTGCGTAATGGGAACATCTCCAAAAGTTCGCATACAAAAATATGATTTAAAAAATAGTTTACTGTATGCATGGCTCTCCTTTATCAGATATTTTTCTTGATTTTTTTCCTCTCCAATTGCGCTCTTTTTGATCTTTTAGCAGATACTGCATAACAAACATGACGAAGAGTGTCGTTTATTTGGGAAAAAAAAAAAGGTTGAAGTTTTTGCTCTTTTTCACGGCACGTGATCATTCCAAGAATATGTTAGTATAAAGGAATATCATAATAGAAAAAAAAATCTTAGTCATTTTTTTCTATTAAAAAATCGTTAATTTTTTTAGCAGAGTAAATATCTTATTCATTCTTCAACAATATTATCGCTTCTTACTTACTGCTGCCTATAGTAATGCTACTTTTAGTTTCATAAGTATTTATCATATTTATGTTTTTTAAAAAAATATAATGAATTATAAATAAATAATTTTTTCAGCATAAAATGCTCGTAAGCATAATCTTTTAAATGCATTGTCGCCTATTTTCCATAGAAATGTTAGCTTATCAGTTCGCTTTGTATTTTTTGTCTATTAAAATTTTAGAAATAGACAATCTTTACCTAAATAGTATTCGTTCAGGCACAACAACAAAAAAAAAAAAAAAAAAAAAAAAACGAAGTAGATATAAATACCTTAATTCTCGTATCAGGATGTTTTTTTTTTAATGATGATGTCATCAATTTTCTTTCCTTTGATGAAGATGAATAAGTCGGTCTCATACGGATGTGGAAGGATTTTTCCTCTTGGAAATTTTATTCCACAAAATCGGCCATACGAACACACGAAATTAACAGACACGCCACTCCGACTTCATAGCCTTAGTTGCTTCGGCTGTAACCTGACCAACAAACCTTCGGTTCAGCTTGAGTTAGAAAAAGAGGGAAAAATATGCTGGAAGCTAGATCTAGGGAACAAAGAGGATAGAGATCGACCTCGTTTTTATTGGAATAAAAATGCTCTTTCGCTAAACGTAGAAAAACTTTTCCTTATTACCCAAATGCCAAATAAATCCCCACTAAATTAAGTTTTCCGTTTCGGGTACTTAAAAAAAAATAAGTCGACTTTTTGGTAGACATATAAAGTGAAAATAATTAGTATTACTCTTGAACGCAATAAATCGCACATTTATCTCACCAAAAAAATATAATTTTGTGTGTATTTTCATATCGCACAAATATTACTTAGCATTCAGAGAATTAATTACTTATCACTTGCAAAATTGCTCTTAAATTTCTTTTTCTCCCTCCTATATGGCTTACTGCCTGTTACAGAGCTGACTTGAGCTCTTGTAAGTGGTACCCGTCCCGAGGATAAGGTGACTAGCCCTATGCTTCCCGATATATCTATGACTGTATCTCGTGTGTTCACAGGGCCGGTTTACCTGCTTGCGGGAGGAAAAATCCCAGATAAACTGGAGAGAAAAATTCTGCTGTCCACGCCCAAGACCGGCTAACTTCGTTGTGTCTGAGAAAGATCCCCAAGTTTCTCTTTTCGGCGACGGGAATCGAACCCAGGATACTCCTTTCGCAGGCATATGATTGCGAGGCGCAAAGCCACTAGGCCAATCGCGAGGGTGCTCTTAAATTTAGCAAATATCTCTGAATGAAACATTTATATAGAGAAAGCTACGAATCTCACTAGAAATAATGCTTATCAAAGTATCTAGTTACTTTAAAATGTATTTTCAGTGCTTCTTATTACCCCACTTCTACTCTTAGTTTAATCAGAAAAGAAATAATTAGACGCAGTGAACTACTGCCGGTTCATTGGAATTACGGTCCCCGCAAACACTATGAGGTCAATATACACACGCCGTCAGCAGACATAATATACTGGCTTTGAGAGTCTAGGTTGCTTCAGCTGTAACTCCGAACAACGGCAACATTTATCAGAGACGTCGAAAAAATAGAACCTGTGACGTCACTGTTTGATACTTCACACTCCAGCTAGCAATAGATTCCATTATGGACAGACATTTCGATCTCAAGTAGCACTAGCAGATTCAAGGTCACTAATGTTGCCAATTGTGATGCTAGTGTATTATAAGGATTTAACTCAAACTGGGTTATAAACCGGCTTGGCAACTCTATTTATCACAAGTGCATATTATTTTTTCTCATCATGCTAATTATTCCGTACAGCTATTAACTATATTACTTTTGTAGCTATCGTTTCCAAACTCGCAAGAAGGAAAAAAAAACTGTAATTACAAACCAGATAACCTTTTGACTCTCTGCTCGTCTGTTTCCAGCCGCATTTGCAGATTTTTCCATTATTATTCAGTCTGTAATTATATTTTTAATAGCTCTCTCTCTCTCTCTCTCTGGCATTTTAAGGTTAACGCAGTTTTTATGGCATTACTCAATTTAAAAAAAATGCAGGATTATTTAACGAACTGAAAACACAGAGAAACATATAAATACATGTTTCTCTGCAGTAAAATTGCAATAAAAACTTTTGAATTTGTTTCGCTTTTTAATTTTATAAAGTGAAACAGCACTCATATTTTCTCATTATACAGGAACAGTTTGTTTCTCGACATATCTGAGACACATTTGGAGCAATGGTTTGCTTGCGCAGTTACTCCGTGAAGTATCTGTCCTATTTCCGACACAATTCTCAGAAATGTCGAAAATGTGAACAACATGCTTTTTTTTTTTTTGAATTGAATCTGCTACATACTTCCCAAATTCTAAGCTCTTCAACAATACCAAATATTTTGGAGTAAGTTCATGGTTCGACCGTAAAAGAAAATATACCTAAACATTTTTAATAAATTATGTTGATGATGAGCTAACATACTACTGAGAATATTAATTCAAAATATTACTATTTAAACTATGATAAGAAACCTTAATAAAAAGCATATCCTTAAGGGCCAATATGTTTCAATCCGATATTCATGTTTTATTAAACTCCTTTTAAGATATAAAATTACACTGTAAAAATACGTTTCTTTAGTTACAAAATTTACTGTAAAAAAAAACAAAAAAAACAACGTTCTTCATTCGCTTATCCATTTATTATCTATGCTAGATAATGGGAATCAAACCATCATCAAATAAATGCATTGCGAATGCATTGTACATGATAAAGGATGCACGGATATAAGTATGAGTCACTCATATTGGAAATTTCAGCTTCTCTATTTGCATTCACTATCGATAATCGGCAATATTCTCTCCGAAAATTCATCTTGAACTAACATATTTTTTATACATTTTTAGAGACAGTCTAAAATCTGTTATGTTCGTTATAAAAATTCAGAATATACGATACCATATTATTTTTTATATTGTTTAATTTTCTAACCAAATATATTAATGTAAAATGCGTATAAAAGCACATTCATATACATAAATATAAAAATTTCTACGTGAATAATAAATTGCGTATTTAATTGCGTAAATAATAAATGTAATTATTTACGCAATAATTTTGCGTAAATAAATATACGCAAAAAATATTATTACTATTGCAAGTACTGCATTCAAGTTATCTTCATTATTGTACTTGTTCTATACTGTATTCATAAATTTTCTCGATAGTATAGTTTTCTGCATAATATCAGAATTATTTAATGCAGACATTTTTATTCTACGGTCAGAACGATTATCCAAAAGATGCAATCAGTAAATTATTTATTTCTTATATAGGAAAACAATCGCTGAAACTGACATTTCAGTTGAAAAGATTCTAACACTGTTATTCAAGAGAAATGGATGATTTAAACGTATCATCCGTCATAAAATATTGCGCCCAATCCAGGAAATTACTTTTTTTGTTTTTTTTCAAAGCGAAATAACAAATCATTTTAGTTCCGGTTTTACTATGATTTGTGTTCATGTCGCGGGGGAGGGGGAATAAGCATGATATCCCATTTTCTTATCAATGAAAGAAGAAGAATGGATGATATTGTCTTTTTCACTCTGTAGTGTTTTATGACTGCAAAAAAAAAAGGGGGGGGGGAAGTAATTAGTCACCGGATTGAAAGTCTGTTCTCGATATTACAATTGCACATGTTTATGTATTTCTGAGGCTATTTTAATGGCAGTGATTCTCTTCATTCATTTAAGAAGATTAAGTTGATTTAGTAAAGGTTACAGTATGAGTTTTTATCTTATGTGGCATTCTACAGAGCGTTATGCCTCGAGAAATGTTTAAATTGCGAATGGTAAGTAAGTAAGAAAGAAAGAAAGAGAAAAAATCTCCCTTTTTTTGCGGTCTTCATTTTACCAATGTATCTTAATGAAATTTATCGATGACATGACATTCCTTTAGAGAATTAAGCTTTCAAATCATCTACTGTCATCCTTTTTTGTTTTTCTTTCTTTATCTGCTGCTAATGCATTGATATTATTTAAATTAATAAATACCAAAACCAAAGAATAGCTTTTGTATGTGCGATATATTCAGTTCTTTTTTTATTGTTGTCATTTATTCAGTAGTTACGTAATAGCACATGCGCAGTTGGAAATTATTACACTATCGCTTTTAAAACAAATAAAACAATCTGTGCAGGCGAACAGTTTAATAAACATTCTGAAATTTACAGAAAGGGAAAAGATTATCACTATTTCATACGAATATTAATAATTTTATCAGCTGCATGCAATATTTACATGTATTCCATTTTTACACGAACGCCATATTTTATACTGACGCTAAAAAAGTCTGAATTAATGGAAATGTACTAAAAGTATATTTAATTATGACATTCGTTATTTAATAATTCAGGCATTTGATCTTAGAACATGTACTGAGTACTAAAAGTAATTTCTTGGAATATCTTTATACCATTTCACTTATTCAAAATGTAAGTAACGCGCATTCCCTTCGTGGTTTGAATTAAATGTGGAATTTATCATTAATTACCGCCTTGTGCATAATGCATGCTATGCAAATTATGTGCACCTCTTCGTTCATTGTGGATTAAAATACATAAATACATAAAAGGCTCAGTAGGGATTCTTTTCCTTACCGAACTAAGAACAAGCAAAGAAAGAAAATATATTATTGAGATCAGAAGAATTTCGTATGCCGAGTTATAACCTGCATCGCTTCATTTATTTTCTATATTGATTCGTCATGAAGTTGTTTTTCGGTATTTTCTTTTAAATGTGATTAAAATCCTGATATCCTTCCTCTTCTGAAAAGTAAAGGTATATTTTTTCTTTTCTCTCTTTTTTTTTTTTTTAATCGTACGCTGAGCGTATGATAAAAATGAATTTTATTATTCGAATTTTGTCTTCTCTCTACGTAAAATTACAATCATTCAACAACACCATCACTGAGATGATTTGGTCTCTGCTCATACAGTATTTTGTGCAGTAGTATCCAATTCAGATTTCACACTGAAGTTGACTTGTAACTGCAAGCAGGTTTTTTTTTTTTTCATTGCCAGACTATCTCTGAGTAGCTTTGTTTATTAAGTTGGTATAAATATAATATTTTAATAAACTAGTACCTAACTGTTATGAAAATCAGCATTAAAAAGGCAAAGACAGCTAAAATAGGCATTGAAAACATCAACTGCATCCTGAATGGAGAACCTATAGAACAAATAAAACATTTCAGCTATTTAGGCACAATATTTAGTGAGGATGACAAATTAAATTTGGAAATAGACAGCAGAATTAGCAAAGCTGGTATGGTGGGAAGTCAGCTAAATAAATTTATATGGAATAAGAGAGAAATTAGTCTAATCACTAAGCTAGCTGTATACGGACAGTGCTCCAACCAGTTTTAACTTACGAATCTGATAGCTGGATTAGAAATAAAACACTTGCTCCAAGACTGGAGACCACAGATATGAGAGTTCTGAGGAAGATGATTAAGAGGCTTAACAGATGGCATCAATGACAATATCATATTAAAAATGAGGATATTAGAAAAGAACTTGACGTTGTTAGCATCCAGGAATGTGTTAACAGAGCTAATCTCAGGTGTAGCAAAACAAATGTTCTTTGCCAGGTTGGCAGGAAAAAGACCCAGAGGACGACCAAAATGTAGGCAGATTGATACAGTAAAGTGCCTTAGAATACAGAAATATAATAATCAAATAATGGAGTTTTGATAGATAACAGGCTAATCTGGAGGAAAATTGTTGATAGGAAGTTAGTAATGATGTAACTTTTCATGTAGTACTATCATATTATCCTGTACACCCCCTGAGGATATATGTCAGGAATTTTATGATGATCGATGATAGTACCTTAATTACTATTTATATAGTAGTTGCAGTTTTAAGGAAGACATCTGTTTTATATTCTGATATACATATATCTGTATTTATTCAACTATCCGGAACTATTAATAATAGCTCAGCCTTATGTTCCAATATCGATATATCCGTGTGATTAAAATTCAGAAATAAAACAGTAAAATATTACTCCTGGTTATATATATATTATAGAATCCAAACATAGGATTTTCAAGCCGCTTCAGGCCTCCGATGAACAAGCGGTCTCACACAGAGCAATAACATTCATTCCCCCCCCCCCCATTTAAAGACAGTTACAAACATCTATGCCTACGAGGGGATTCGAACATGCATTCTACTGGTTGGAAGGAAAGCGTATCAACTATTCCTCCAAAATATTTAATTGCCGAGAGTCACCTGTAGGAAACATCATCGTCCAGTGGAAATGTGATTCTACCGCATTGACTATTCACAAGAAGCTAACGCTAAGGAAAACTAAAGGGCGGTGAGTGATGAACTCCTAAATGTGGAAACGATCAGCTAGGAGTTCAGATTAGTAAAAAAAAAGTCGCTGCTTGAAGACTAGAGTAAAAGCCCTGGATGGACAAGTGTAATTGTCCATCCAGAGTGTAATTGTCCATCCACAAGTGTAATATATATATATATATATATATATATAAAATGGATACTGATCTTTGGTTGTAGTGCTTGGAAGATGAACTCGCATGGTAGGAAGTTTGCAGGAAGTTCATGTGTAACACTTTTCGACAATGCAATGCAGCTTGGAAGTTTTAGGGAACAACTTCTTTTTACACAACAATATACCATCTAATATCTCAGGTCCAATTGCACCAGGTTTGAGAAAAGTATGTGGAAAGCTTTGACTGACTTTCCACATACTGAGATGACTTTCAAAGTCATCTCAGTTCAACAGAATATGTTTGTGATGGAAAGTTGTGTGGACCAGCCATGTGTTTAACACAATATATAAATTGGTGGTCATGTTCAAGGGGAAAAAAAGTCCAAAATAACTGACGTATTATCACAATAGTGAAAAGCCTATAAAGTTGTAAAATGTGGTAAGGGCCAAAGGAGGGTTCACATGATATTGAGGAGTGTGCAATTTAGGTTTCTCTGAAATACAGTACTGTCTCAATACTAATTTCAACATAGGTGTATATATCTGATATGTACTTTTAGAACTTTGTTTCTGTTACAAGAGATTCGCTTAGATGACTATGATTTATTTGAAAGCCAAAGCGGCCTAAGTGTTCACAAAATTATAAACGTTTTAATCCAAACTTTGCAGGAAGTTCAGTTCAATGCAGTGTATTTTTCCCATAAGAGCTTCAAATCATAAGCTGTCAATAATTTCAGTAGTGAGTAGGTTCCGACATGGATGGACAGTAAATGTCAATTAATTACAGTGATATAAGCGAGGGCGGTGTTTATACAGAAGGACGTTATCGTGGTCATGGTGAGAAACGTTTCATCGTAATGCCTCTTTGCGAATTCTCTCTTGAAGTCGGTGCTTTGTCATGTTACTAAGGAATATCAACTTGGTCGACATACTAATGAATGAAAGTAGGCTTATCGTTAAAAGTATGTAGGAACATCATCCGGTTTTGAAGGTAATCTGTGACAACGTGGGAAGAAGGTAATCCGAGTATTGCTGCCAAGAATAGACATAACTCCGTCTGTCATCAGTTTTCCTTTTCATCCTGCCATTTTATTTAAAAAAAGGCATTTTAGAATATGGCATGTTTTCCATCGCACGTACTCACAAGTCGGGCAGAACAGCTAAAAATTGCATAATTGAAATATATTTTTGTATCCCTGTTTAAGGCCTTGTGAAGCACCATCCAGTGATCCAAATGCTGCGAAACTTTGCAGGTATGTATTGTTCGTCATGCGAAAGCGCTATCTAAGAGCAAAAAAAGTAGTTACAACATTCACCACCAGGGACACTGTAAACACCAAATGCATGGAATTTACATATCACGCAACTCGTCAGGTGCCAGGAGAGTTTAAAAAAGATGGACATGGTATTTTTCTCTTCATTCAGGTTGTTAATACCATCCACTGTGATGGCACTAACATTACCCAAACGTACTTTGCTCGTGAAGCTGTACTACCTACACAATTGCAATGCTGTTGCTGCACTCTGCGAATTTCGTCGCCTGAACAAAGTCAACGAGGTTCACTTTCTCCATGTGCTCCGCGAAGAATGATTAGTCGTTTTGGAGAAACGGGATCGTCGCAAACTAATTTCATCCAACTTCATTCACAACAAGTGATGAAGTTGCTACTGCCGTTGTGGAGCAGGTCATGACGTTGTTGCCTGCAGTACACGTGCTGCAGACAGTAGTATAAAGCACACATGGGTGTGCCTTATACAACTGTCTGGAAAATTCTACGGAAGATTCTGTATTTCTACCCATTCAAGATACCCAGACATAGGAGTTACGCCGGCAGGATTTTGAAAGTCGACCGCTATTCGCTTTAACATGTCTTGCTCGAGGTGGAGTTGGACGCTTCATAGCCGTGGATGATATTGTGGGAAGTTTGAGGTTCATTTTCACCTGAACGGAGCTGTGAATACCCCACAATTGTCAGGTATGGGCTAAGCAAAACCTGCATGCAATCCAACAAATTCCTTTGCATTCACAGTTACTGTCTGGTGCGGGTTCGCAGTTTTGTTTATCATTAGACCATTCTTCTTCTTTGAGGACATTCGCCAGTCGGTCCTGTTACCTGATTAGTTACTGCCAAGAGATATATCATGATATGGTAAACAGTTTTATTGTGCCATAACTACAGCAGGCTTTGCAAGGATTCAGCCATTTTAATGCAGGACATCGGTCGATCCGTACAGGAGGAAAAACCAGAGTGATCAGCCTTGCGTTTCCCACTGCATGGCCGCCTCGTTCACCTGATATAACGCCCCTCCTCTCCGTGACTTCTGGCTCTGGTGTTTCTCAAAGACAGGTATTTCGGGATCATCCTGATTTCCAATGCTGAAAGACGGCATAATGCAGCATCTGCGCAACATCAGTCCCAATCTTCCCGCCTGCAAAGGGTGAAGTTTGTGACATACCAGGAAGGGGAACAGTACCGCCCGTGAATGCATAATGGAAGGGAATAAAAGGTGTGTTATGTATGTTTGTTTGTCTCGCTTTTCTCCTTCTTACACACAAAAAAATTACTACACCTACATTCGGTACATTGCACAGTGCCACCTGGTAGCGAATTTCGAAACTACTTTTTCGTCTCTCTCTCTCTCTCTCTCTCAGATATAGTTCCGTAAGACGCACAATGTATTCTTGCAAAGTTTACAGAGAATTCTACAAGGCCTTAAACAGGAATACTTTAATTTTGGTCACCTTGTATATCTCAGGCAGGGCAGCTATGTGTAGCGCTGTCCTGTTTGAGATCTTTGCAAAATGCACAAATTTTTATTTCGTGTGCGAACTAATGAAAACGTAAGAGCATTTATTATAAATGATTAAAAGCATATGTTTAAAAGAATAGACATTAAAAAAAAACAAGAGTAACAAAAAATGCTACTTGCATAAAATATTACGCAAAAATATAGTGTCAAATTTCACATATCCAGTGACTAATATACTTTAAAGCTGTTTCATTACTGCATTAAATCTTCTCGGGTACATGTATTATTAATGCTTATTAGGCAGCACTGCAGAAGATGATCCTGGTGTATTTCACCACATGAATCTGTCATTCTCTGTGTAGCCCCATCTGACCATATGCTGTTTTGATATGTTCATTCCGGAACGAAGTCTATTCAATGTCTTCCATCTGTGCTAGCCTAGATGTAAGCCGGAAGGAAGAGACTCGTTTAAGTTCAGAGCCTCTGGAGATTGTTATTGCCACATTGTTGACCTTGTAGCTTTTATGGAATCAACCAACCAGTTCCAATGAGTGAGTAAAACTTTTCCTTGATCTTAGCCTCCTATGTACTGCAACATGTGCATACAAAGGATGCCGTTCATCATTGCCTTTTCTTCCAGATTCCTTAGGGTCTTGTTTCTAATATCATCTATACCGCGGCTTTTCCTGGTTGTAAGGCTTTTATGGCATTTTCTAGGTTCCGCCTTAATAAATGGTGCTTTGAGCAGATTATTTTCTGAATCCCTAACTTTTTTAATGTAATCTTTAGGTATTTTTCCTTCGGTACTCGGTTTACCATTCAGAGATAGCTGAGTTCCAATTTTGTTTGCATTTATATTAACTTCGGTTGCTGCTGTTGTGGGGTCACTAGATAATTTTTTTCAGTAACAGCCAGGCTTTCCTGCTATTTTGTTTGATATCTAAGCTTTTAATTTTCTCTGCCCATTGTCGACTTCTTTATCCAGACAGTGCTGCTATAAGTTCCTTTCCTGCGTCAATTGTTTCTGATGAAAGTGGATCGTAGATCTTTATCATATATGTCACAATATCTTTCATATATTTCCACGTTATTAAATTAAGGGGATAAAAATCCCTTATTATTTTACAGCCAGTATGCGACACTCTAAGATCGAAAACTACGATCTACGAGTTTCATGCCGAAGAACTATCGGCGAATCCAAGCGTAAGTGACCACTTGGTAGTACAACCCCCAAGGCATCTCGATGCAAAGGTGGAGCAAGCTCCCTCGCTATCCTTGATATTTTCTCATAATGTGAAAACACAGCTCCTAGGAGATGTAATACTGCTTTACATTATGAGGAGAGGTCACTACCCAGACCGGTTTCAACCTTTTTTTGAGGTCTCATCAATGAATAGGTAGACCTGGATGATATCAAAGTTTAAGCGAAAAGAACTTACATACCTTTACTATACGAATGCCAGAGTGGTGTGCCCATATATATTATATTATAATTAAGATGAAAAGCCAAACGGCTATATTTTCTGGCGAAGTTAA
The DNA here is from genome assembly GCF_054136105.1 of Typopeltis vanoorti. Classification (NCBI taxonomy): domain Eukaryota; kingdom Metazoa; phylum Arthropoda; class Arachnida; order Uropygi; family Thelyphonidae; genus Typopeltis; species Typopeltis vanoorti. The sequence goes on from NC_143568.1 coordinate 49,004,628, forward strand.
TTAAATTAAGGGGATAAAAATCCCTTATTATTTTACAGCCAGTAAATCTAATAATTTCCACGTTATGTTCTGTAAAATCTGGAATATAGCGCTCTACAACCTCTTGGGATATGCCTGGTAGCAGACCGTCTAACAACATTGGTGAACTTTCCATAATTTTCTGGTCTAAGTAAAATGTTGGGTAAGTTTATATCTAATTCGCTTGAGAACTGTTCCTGCCCGGTTAGATTTTTTAAAATTAAAATGCACAAATGAAGTTAGTAAATGGAAGCACAAGAATGCAAAACATTGTGTTTAAGGAATTTCCATAAAACTGTGCGTATTACTTTCATTCTTGCACATTTCATCTTTCATTTGATATTATAATCAAAAATCATTCAAGAACAGTTCATTTTAACACATTTTAATTCAATATTTCACATTCTTTTTTTCTATTCTTATTTACTTTATGAATGGATATCCTATTAATTATTGCCAAATTCGTGGCTGCGGTAAATAATCAAACCATTGCAACTACAGGACGTGAAATGTCCAGTTGTGACAGACCTGCTTTAAAATGAAAAACTTGACAATGACTAAGGAATGAGGACCATTTAAAGTGTTCTGCAAACTACTTCGTTCATTGTGAGTGTGAAATGATGACCATTAATACCCTCTGTCTACTGACGTAGTTCTCGTATGCCGTATGTTGGTAATTCCGAATACCGCTGTTAATCGTCTTTCGAGTTTATGTTGGAATAACATTGCACAAGTTGCATTACAGTTTTTTTTATGCAAATATGGAAAATTAAAGAGAAATAAGATATCCTATTTTTCCCGATAATTCAAATCGAAACTTACAGAACAAATTGTTCTTCCTCTTCGTTCATTCCTTCCGTTGTCTCTTGGAATAGTTTTCGTTCTTACGTGTTTTCTAAAGAGTGCAATCTACAAGTTTTCAAATCCAATGTTAACGCATTTCTTCGTTCTTCTTCTTTCTGCAATATCCACCGTACTAATGTATGATAGGTTGAAAAATCTCCTGGATGAGATTACCTTTGAAAAATGAGGATTTACCAGCCAGATGTGGAAATAATTAGAAAATTCAAGTTATATGACTGTGACAGGCACTTGGACCCAACAAGATTAATGAAGGACGGAGTGAAATAGGATGGGTTGTTATGCGCTGTAGGAAAGAAAATGTTTGAGAGTAATGCAGAAAAAATAATGTCTTTTTTTATTTTATTTCGACGAAGCATGATTCGATTGGAGATCATAATACCACATCGTGCCGACAAAATGGCGTCGGCTAAAAGAAAAACAAACCAAAAAAAAAATTGTGGCTTATCTATTGTTTTAAAATCTACTCATAAGAAAAGAAATATTCTGCATATAAGGTGGATGACTTTTTTTTTTTTTTTGAGATAATAGTAATAAACACAAGACTTGTAGAAAGAAATGAATGCGGAAGTGTCCAATCCAGAAATTATTTTAAAATATTTTACCAAAACCAACAGCGTAATAGTGATGGATAAATACCGTCTTCTACCACAGTATTTAAAACTCCCCCCATCTGCCAAGTAAGTCGTGGGATATTTATCTGGACAATAGCATTGTTGTCCAGTTAAGTTTGCCAGCCTGGTTCGCCGCTGACATGGATGTTTCTGAATTCTGACACCGGGCGAAACATTCCGTCTGTGAGATCACCGCTCCACTTATTTGAAGCCTGAGGTGAATTGACAAAGTTCTGTGTTTAATTTCTAAGAAAGGTTCCGGGTTATGTAAAAAATAAAAAAATAACGCGACCTACGTACTATGGATTTACAACTTTTTGGATGGGAGTCGTTTAACTCATATACAGTCGGGGTGGAATCGGTAAAGAGCTATGCGTTAGCACACGACAAAACCTTTAATTTAACAGACGTGTACTGCCTGGTTAGTTGGTGTGGTCAGCAGTAATTGCTAAGAGATGGTAAGTAGCTATTCACTGCGCCATCAGGAAGGAGGAAAGGATATGGCAGCTTGAAACCAACTGCTAGCGTGGTATATACGTTTATGACAATACGGTCCATGTAGAATCTGCCAGCAGTGAAGAAACATGGGGTGTTCTGAGATTGCTTCATTCCCCAGAACACCATATTAGTGGTGTTAATATTGGTGGTTAATATGGTAGCCTGTTCTAATGAGGTATAGCCATCTGGAAATACTGTTTATTTATTTTAATTTTATTTTTTTATTTTACTTTCATAGTGCTAATCCACTAGAAGAAGGCCCTTTCCAAGTTCGATTCTTGTCACTTACTACATGAACTTTTTGTAGGCCTTTTTTCAACCGGTTCCTGAGGTAGTTGATCTTTAGCAAGCAAAGCAGAGTTTTTCTGAAGTTTTTTTTTTAAAAAAAACTCCAATTTTTAACAACATAAGGAACCGTAGAACTCAGACAATACAGAATATAGTTTAAAGACCACTAGAAGGCAGCAGTTTTCTACCGTACTGTCATTTCCAGATGCCTTTAGAGAACTTGGACCATATAAGTAGTTCGGCTTCCACGAAAGGATTTGGTAGTAAATGGAGTTTTACCTATGAGCATTCTGAACTAAACAGCGAATTTGGAAATGGTAATTTAAAGCTATTCGTTCTTTTAGCAATTGCTGATTGTTTTCACTATTGCTTATACCATTACCTGCAAGGAAATGCCGACATCACTTAAAAATTCATTTCTTTGTGTGCGTGCAAGTATGCACGCATGAACAGAAAATGATGCAGAAGAGTAATGTCAACCGTCCTACTTTTTTAATGGGGGATACTTTTATAAATGCAGAAATTCATCCATTTGGAATGAAAGAATTTTGGATTGAAGTTCCCTAAACGAACTTATAAAATTCATTTGAAGAAGGATAACCATTTATGTTTACGTTTATGTTTTCGTATTAAAAAAAAAAAAACTCTTATGAACTCAATACTGTTGTCTATTTTAGGTTGTTTTCCAAATTGAAATATAAGCAATTATACGATTTTTTTCCCACTATCGTTACAGTTACACAAGTAATTTCACGACTCTGGCTGGACGAATTTTATTAAATTAGTATTTGGAATGTTTACAAAAAACTGTTGAATGACTTCAATTTTTGTTTTCAATCGGACTATTTGTGGAGATAAAGGAACGCTTCAAATAGTGTTGTGAAATGTGTGCCGAAAATATTAAATACCAACTGAAACCACACTGAAGGAGCATTAGTATTAGCGGGTTTAGAAAAAACACAAAGTAGTTTGCATGTACTGTACTGTACTGTGGCTGAACATGTCAGTGCAATAAATACGAACAAGCATGTTCGAGAGCTTTTTGAAATGCTAAGTAACACGGACTTAGATATGGACTACAACTCTGCAAGAGTATCACCACTCGATAGTTCATTAAATAATGTAAATATGTCAAACATCACAATTCTCATAGAAGTACGAAAATATCACTACTCCAAATTTTAACTGCGGACGATTTCAAACACATCTTATAATCGTGAAAGTTTATTAGCGCTTAGTAAGCCTTATGTTTATTATTATTATTGTGCTGCGGAGCAGTAATTTTTGTTGATAAACCAGAATGTTATAATTCCATTTTTATTGTCAAATCGAATTGAAATTATAATAATTATTTTCTGGACTGATAGAATTTAATGAAAATTCTAATTAAGGATCGCTATTTAAAATTGTCATTTCAATTAGACAAAAGAAATTGTTCTGACAGCAGAAACGGTCTCGAGGTTCATCTGTTGCATCTACTGTCGTCAAGGAATGGAATCACCAAACACGAATGCTATTATGAAATATATTTTTATGATTGTCTGCAGTCATTTCCTTATTTGATTATATTATTTTATAATTAAAGCTAACACGTCTAGTGATAATGTCAAGTGTCAAACCATTTTTCAAATTTTACTCAAGAGATAATTTCCACGTTTGGATTTTTGAGACATCCTTATATTAAATATTCACTCTTGAAAATAAGGAAAAGTTGTTTATACCTCTCTTGAATAATTTATGATAGATGCGTATATTCCCATACATCCCCATGAAAAGACAGCTCTCATTTGGATCTGGTGTGATAATCAATGTTGTTTGTTAATAGTTCCAATACTAAAATCCATATTAAAAACGATTAAACGAAAATTTTAATATTTTCAGTTATTTTTAAAGGTTATGGAAATAGCGGATGGTAATTTGTCTTGAATTTATTAATGGTAGTTTTGGAAGGACGTAATTCTTCGCCTTTTATAGTTATTTTGAGGGAAAGTGGAGTTTGTTTGAGGATGGTTTCATGTATCACCATTACGGTTTCTTCGGCTTTTAAGGCCTTCTAATGTTTGGAGCTTGCGGTATTAGGCATCTTTATCGTCTTGTGTGATGTTGAGTGATGCGGATATCAAGGAAGAGAACAGTTATTGGTTTTAGTTTCTACGGTATACAGTTATGTTGGTGAATGACTGCTAAGGGATGTGCAAAGAATTTCTGTGAGAAGAAGAGAAACCACAAATATTTTAACTTCTCTTAAACTGTTGCCTTTAACAATTTAAAATGTTCTGCTCAAATTTTTCACATAAAACTTGTAAAATCACAAGTAAAGGAAACTTTCCTTCACTGTTAATTGAAATTAAAGGGAAAAAGTAACAGTTAATTAATTTTTCATTGACTGTTGATTTCTGACACAAGAGGCCTCTGTTTAATAAGCCGATTAAGTTAGGAATGTAGCTTAGTTTGTTATTACGTACAGTAGATGATTAGTCGATGCATATTTGTACCGAATAATTCTCAAATACTCAAATATGTACCGAATAATTCTTCCGACTCTAATATGCCATTAACAGTTTAATGAAGATTGTTTATTTTTATTTTCAATAAATGCGCTAGTGAATTTTCATAAACCTGAAAGGTTAATGGAACTGCACCCAACACACAAACCAATAATATAATTTATTCGATCGTCTTTTAAGATGATCGAATAAATTTAGTTTTATTTAATTAGTTTTATTCCTCCATTTGATATTGGCTTTTCTGTTACTTTATTTTACAAAGTACAGTATTCTAGAAACTCGTTAAATCATTCCAGGTCTGAGCACTACTTGAATAGTTTCGTGTGTTATCACTGCAATTTTCAAACCTTTGGCTAAGAAATAATACTTTTTTGATATGCTGAATTTTATATGACAATGTTACTCATCTGCGGATCCTCCGGTTTCGACGATTCCATTTTGGTTGGAAAGACCTAGGTTTCGAATCCCATCCAGGACGCGAAGAATTTTTAACAAGACTTTTCAACCTAAGGTGAATTAGTTGTCTCGTATGGAAGCAGGAGTCTTTTCCTTTCAGGAACTCAGGTTTTTTTGGTCTCGCAACCAGGCAAGCTTGCTAGCAGAATACGCGTAATTTACACACAAAGCTTACATCACGACCAACAGTATTGTATTGATTTCAGAAGATCGCGCCGTATTGGCCAATATGAGCCTCCTGACTTTGTATCATGCGCTGAATATAAAGCACTAATCGGGGGAAGGGGAAATATTAACTGCTAGGGAACTCTCCTATGCGGCGGACAGTGTTGAATCAGTGCATTAACACAGGTTCAAGATTCTTTCACAGTAATCTGTTAAACAACTGTGAAAGAATTATAATAGTATAATGTGTCATAGAACTCCAACTGTTATTCTGGTTGTAGTAATAGTTTTCGTGGTTGACACAGAAATCGAAACCACCTCCAAATGGCGATGAAAAAAAAAAGGGAGATAATTGATCGATTCAAATATAAGCCGGACAGCATAAAAGAATCCTATGAAGATTCTTTTATTTTAGCATGTAGCAAATAACCAATATAATGTAAGAATTATTTTGATTCAACTAATGTTCTTCTTATTATTGTTCTGTTTATGGTCTCTATTACAAGACAACAGCAATAATCTTCATATCGTCAATCCCTTTTCCAGACATCTTGCTTTCTTGAGGCGTAATGTAAGCACTTGACAACATTATGAGCGTAGCGGGCAAGTGTAGAGAATGCACTTCGTTGCTCAACTAATTCTGTTAGTCATAATTGTGTTTGCCACAAAATATAACGGCAGTTTCATTATATTCACAATAACAACACAATTTGTGTACCGAATTAAAATACAAACAAAGCTTCCTAATGACGTGCTGTAATTACTGCCAATATTGTAGCGTTATCGTCAGTGAAGCTTGTCGTGTTAGTTTGTTGAGAACTTTCTTTTAACAGACCTGGCAGTTAATGGTTCATGCAGTTATTTTAATATCCATGTCCCTTTTATGCTAATTATAGTCAAGTGTGGCTGTTTCTCCTGTCCATTTTCAACTTACACAGCGATATTATCTGCTTTCTTGCGACGATTTCCATTTTTAAAATATACAGACATGAAATTCGCAATCTTTCCTTCAGCAGAAATTATCATGAGAAGTAGCGTAGCTGAAGGTACTGTGGAATTTACCAGAAATTATTTTATATATCGAAATATTAATATAAATCTCGGATTAGCACGGATATATATATATATATATATATATATATATATATATATATATATTTTTTTTTTTTTTTTCCCCTTTATGGAGGAATTTTCTGTAGTATATTATCGTTTTATTATGTTCACTCGATTCAGTAAAGTAGTATTCCTAAACGTGTTATTTAACTCAGTCAACGTATGCTTTCTGAGACCTGCTTTGCAACCGACAAGATGCGAGTTCGTCATCCACTGGAGCATGCGTATTTTGAATACCCATGTTCCAAACCCATGTCTGTGTGAAACTACCACGTTCATAAGAGGATGAATTGGCTTGAAAAAAAGTATTATATTTGATATTTAAAGCAAAGTTTTTCACGCATTCAACCCGCAGTATTCATATACACGAAGTTCTTAACCTTTATTAGGTGAGATTTTCATTAAAAAAAAAAACCTCGAACGATAATATAGTTATAAGAACTTATTATACCCTGCCATGGCTTAATGTGAAAATTTATTAGTAGATTTTATTTCATTCTACATCATAAGTTTATAGCAATTTCGCAAGTGATTTTTTTAATAGATGATATTTCGGCTGTAGATTATTTTTTCAAAAAAAAAAAAAAAAACTAAATATTTAAATGTTTGAATAGATAATCGATTATTTTTATTCTTTTTAAAGAGGGTAGTTGTACTTTAGTATGGATTTGCGCCCTGAAAAAATGTGAAGTGTTTATAGGGGAGCAGGAACGATGCATAGTAAACCCGGGAATAAAATTCTAAAACTGAAAAACTATTACCGTGGATATCATGATGAGATAATCCAAGTATTTTGCTCTTGTAAAGAACAGGCATGGTACAAAGTACCATGCCTGTTCAGGCCTCCAGTTTACCACTTCAGGCCTCCAGCTTACCTTGTGTGAAAAGACAATATGGAGAAAAATGCGAACAGCTGCAATAGAGGATGCATATTTGATAATGAATTACTGTTCTCTTTTTTTTTCTTTTATCGAAACTAATATCTAAAAACAAGCAGAAATGGAAGCTCAATCCATAATAAAAAGCTAATAAATTGATCTCACGTCATTCATAAAAAAAAAAAATAATAATAATTAATAAATAAGATGACTTAAAGCTAATTGCTTAGTTCTCCAGATCTAAATCTGGTAGCAAAAGGAAATCTCTCGTCCTTTTTTTTTAAATACTAATACTTTAAGAATGCGAAACCCAAAACTATCTAGAGGGGAAAAAATTGCAGATCAATGCCACACAATAGTAAGGGAGGTATAGAGAACTGAACAGTGAAATGTAATATGCTCGTGTATTTCTGAAATTTAATACTTTTTCTAGAAAATACACCCTCTGTCCAAAAAGAAACCGAACTTTTCGAAAATAGAAGAAACTAGTGGCGCAATCTTCATTAGTAAGGTTGCGCCACTTTGTTTCATTTGTAAAAAAGTACATACACATATAGTTATGTGGTAACCTTTACGCGAAATTGTTTATCGGTTTCAAAATTCAATTTTGTCTTTCATTATTTAATGTTTATCCTCCCCACAAGTCATCGAACTGCCACTGAACAGAGGAATGATTGCAGATATATGATGCAATTAGCCTTAATCATCTGTTTGTAATCTCTGATTTTTTTTTTTTTTTTGAGAATTCCCCTCACGAAAAGTAATAAACCAACAGTATATTAGTATTTATGATAAAGCGTTGAGGAGGGGTGGGTATCAGAGTTACATCATCTGGAATGAATCTCATTCAAAGTCCCATGTCTGGTCATCAAACCACTTTAGGCCCCTAATAAAGGAACCTCATCGCTCAGTCGATGTCGACGACGCCCTGTGGTTATCAACGGCCTGAATTTGAATTCCGTCTAGGAAGAAAAGAACAGGACTTTTCTGTTGAAGACGAGTTAGCTGATATCATTCGGGGGATAACAGGGATTTTCCTGGCTAAAACTCGTGTTTTTCATCCTCACAAACAGGCCCACTGTCCAGAAGGACACACACAATTAATACATACACATAATATGCTGTCCTCGTAGACTTAATTGCTTTGGCCATAATTCAAATCAACCTAACCCAAGTCGGTAATAAGGATAATGGTGGTTTCACAATAGGGATGAAAATTATCTACCACCTAAAGGGTTTCACAAAACATCCATGCCGCAGGAGGATTCGAATCCACAGTCTGTGGGGTTAGAAAGCAGAAACGCTGTCCATTTGGTCAACCAATCTGACATATACTTGACAATCTGAAGTCAACTATTTTTGCATGAGCGACTCGTCCGATTGGCGATCATTTTTTCATACCAGTGTCTAACCATATTACTAGTAAACTAAAATCGTAACCACCCCCTAAAGATACCGTTTCGTGAATCCCTTGCACCTTCTATTTAGCTAGACACCTCTGGATTTTCGTTCTCTTAAAGTAACAAAAGCTCTTTCAACACTGACAAGAACAACGTCATTTTCACTTTAGTAAAGTGACATGTTGACAGAGGCTTAAAGATGATAAATGATTTTTCTCCTTTTAATATATTTCCATTTTGGTAAGATAAATATTCAGAGATTCTTCGTATGAAATAACACACTTAACCATATCAATATTTCAAAATTAGCTATATTAAGTAGAGAGACTACAATATTTACAAGTAACGTGTCCAAGATTTAAATGTCGAGAATTCGTGTTTTCGAATATATTGCTGCATTGACACCTAAACTCGATCTCCGAATAATAATTATCATAAACCAAGATGCTTTAAATATTAGTTGCATCGAAGAAGAGTAAGTAAATATTACCCTACAACATATTATTAAAGCAATTACTGAGGGGAATAAGCGTTTATTCCTTGAGAAATTAACTGCAAAGAAATAAACTGTTTGTAATTGTGAGAAATAAACATTGATAAACATAAACATAAACATAATAAACATAAACATAATAAACATAAACTAAAACGTAAAGATTTTCATTATTATGATTGATGTGTGATTTTGATTTACGCATTCTACAGAGGTTTGAGATATTGCCATATTGAAGGGAAATGTATATGGTTTAACCATATTTATAAACACACTCGAATAAATCCATCCATCCATTAGAACCTAAATTTTTTTTGCAGTTATGGGAGGTGACACTCAAGGAAAAATCAAACGAAAATAATTTAGAAAAATATCTAATCAACTTTATATCTAATATACTTTATAAGCATTTGAAACGCATGTACGGTATTTCATACATTTTTTTTTCTTATGATTCACTTTAATCTGTGACACATATACTGAAGTCAGCATTTTGTTTTGAAATTAAAAATTTCCACTTGGAAATTTTTTTATTTGGAAATTAAAAATTTCCAAATTAAATTTTAAGTGACGTAAACACCAAATTACATTAAATGCCATCCATTCAAAAAAAAAAAAAAAAGTTATTATCCTTTCATAGTCTTATAGAATAGTTTTGCCAATAAAAACGCAGTCATAAGAACAACGAAAAAAGTAATCTTTCATCAAAGCCAAGCTACTGGATAACGAGTCCGCGCTCCATCTGACAGGCGGTGGGTTGGAATCCCATCGCTGGGAATGGAGACGCGAAGTCGCTTCTAAAACTACCTTGTTTGTTTTCTAGAGCAGAGATACTGGATAATCCAATCTCCTGCCAAACCATAATACTAACTGTACTATAGGTTTACAGTCTTTCGCGCATTGGATTCACATAAGTCAAATCTAGGATTGACAAATAACAAAAATTAATTCATTGCATAATATGATCAAATATATATTAGGCTTAGGAAGCACCTAATTGTTTACATCCAGTAGAATTCCAAATTCAGAGTTCAATTTTTAATTATTCTGATGTTTTTGTTTTCTAATTGATATATGCGGTCTTTTGAGAGAGCTTATCATGATCTTTATGGCATATCTACATTAGCCAAAGAATGGTAGAACTTTTGTTTAAAACACGAAAAGTATATAAAAATGATAGTTTGTGGAGAGGAAGGAGAAGGAAAAGCGACCCAGTCGGTGTTAAAGATGAACAGCAATGAAGTCCAAAAGGACGAACAGAGTAAAATGTATTAAAATGAATGCAGCAAAGTTTTCAAGTTCCCCGCAAAGCTGAATATCATAAAAGGATGCATGGCATGTAACACGCACACAAACAGAAAATCGATAAAGGGAAGCTTAAGTTCTGCTCATTGATCAGTTAGAGAGATAAACCATTGAATAAGAAAAACTAGTAAAGCTAAAGATTGCCTTTTCCATCATACGATTATCAGTGTGTCAGCCATGGAAGTAGTGGGGGTGGGGGTGTTAATAATATAAAGGAAGCGGAACAAGCCAGGCCGATCGATTTGTAAGAATCTGGCGTCTTCTGATTTGAATAATGAATGCTTATATATTTGTAAAAAGATTACAAATAATCATCGTTATAATTAATTGCTTAAGGCGGGGGTTCTCAACCTTTTCCAGTGGCGTACCACTATATTTAATTCAAGATATTAGATGTACCAGTAAGGCAGTGGCTCACGTACCACCAGTGGTACGCGTACCATAAGTTGAGAATCCCTGGCTTAAGGCATATTAACCCGAGATCTGTGCTTATTCGAATAATAGTTTCTCACTCACTACGTAATATTAGGTAAACTATATACTTTAATAAAATTACATAATCTAATATACATAAAGGTAAACCTTATACCAAAAAACAAATAGAAAGATATTTGAATAAATATACATATAGACAGCCTTTACTGTCTTATCTGAAAAATAACCTTGGCACGTGACCTGTCGCTTCTTGAACTGCTTATCATTTTACGCAGTTTTGGCCTCGGAAAAATGCGGGGTGCAATTCGGATCCTTTTAGTAGCATAATAAGTTGTAAGCGTTTACAAAAAACCAAATCCGAGGGAAGAGTCCTTTAAAACTTCGTAATAGGTGTTAATAAATTTTCACATAAAGATATGATTAGATATAATATTTTACATACAGGAAATCTGCCCTGATCCATTTATAAAAGCCAGTTCTTAATTGTTCTTGAATCTATCGATTTCTGTAGAAAAGCCATCAACGAAGTTATTGTAACTGTGGCAGCACTTGTCTTCCAATAAAAGATTGAGTAACAAAAACTAATAACTATAACACTTTTTTTGAATGTTAGTCAAGTGAGTCAAGAAAATCACACTATGAACAGGATCGACGAGATCACTAAACGAAAGGTACGCAATCTTGAAGGTTTAAAATGCAAAAAGGCTAGGTGTTTAAACTATCTGACTTTTTTAAAAAGATGTCGAGACAATAACGTTATCCCAAAATTTCTTCGTCTCAAACAACATTTTAAAACAAAAAAAAAGCTAATATTATTTACCACCAAACTTCATTTGTCCTTCTCCGAGAAAGAATTTGCCATACGAGAATCTTGCTCAGCCAAATAGACTCACAATGCTATGACTTGTTCATAGACATCTCTAATAACCTTGAAGTAGAGACCTGGCAACTTTTAGACAATATGATTAGCAACAGTTATGCCAAAACCTTTAGTTACAGCAAAAAGACGCAAATTGATAAATTCAATTTGCTGTATGATAATCACATTAACTCTAAACCGTCCATACCAGATAACCAAGTGATAATAAACCTATCTAAACGCATTTTAACAAAACCTGAGATCTCAATTCTCAAAAAAGGATTCAATTTTGCCTTAAAACCCACTGCCATTCCTATAATAGAGTTCATCTGCAACTTAGAAAAAGCCATCGCATTCCTACCACACCCAATAGCTAATGACTTAAGATTAAAAAGCAGCATAATCCTTTCCGCTCCGTCAAGACCTAACACCAACTCTAACCAAATGGAAAGAAGAACTTTACTCAAATTAAAGAATAATAAAGATATCATCATACTTAAAGCTGACAAAGGCAACAATACTGTTATCTTAAATACAAAAGATTATGAAGAAAAAATTAAAAATCTATTATCAGACACGTCTGTCTATGACGTTCTCAGTACAGATCCTACGCAAAAAAAACCATAACGACACCAATGAACTATTACGTGGAATGACTAACTGGCCTAGGCTTAATAAGAAAGCTAAAATCCATGCACCCGTTGACTCCAAGATTGTATGGCGTTCATAAAATACATAAAGAAGGCACACCATTGCATCCAATAGTTGATGGAATCTATTCTCCTACTTACCAACTGTCTAAATATCTAGCCAAGATTTTACAACAACACATTCACAACTCGGATACTTATATTAAAAACTCGCAACATTTTATTGAACAATTAAAAAAACATCACTATCTCTGAAGATGATATACTAGCAAGCCTTGACGTCACATCTCTATTTACATACATTCCAGTTGCGGAAGTCATCAACATCTTAGACAACTTGTTCCCAAGAAACATCACTACTTTGTTCAATTATTGTTTAACTTCAAACTATTTCATTTGGCAAAAAACAGTCTACAAACAACTTACCGGATTAGCCATGGGTAGCCCCCTCTCTCCTTCTTGTGCTAACTTATTCATGGAAGACCTAGAGGATAAAATCTTATCTCAAATTACCCCAAAACCGAAAACTTGGTACAGATATGTTGATGACAGCTTTATCATTTGGAATCATACGAAAGAAGACCTACTGGATTATCTCAACCAAATCAATAGTTTCCACCATACCATCAAATTCACATTAGAAATTGAAAAAGATGAAAAACTTCCATTCCTAGACATCCTAATAAAGAAACAAATCAATAACAGTATCAACCTGTCTGTGTATAGAAAACCTACGAATACTGGACGTTACCTCCATTTCAACTCGTCACATCATATATTCCAGAAACTTAGCATTATCCATATGCTTAAGAAAAGAACTATACATTACACAACAGACCAAGATGACATACAAAAAGAATTAACTACAATATCCAGAGAGCTATCCTTAAATGGTTATCCAAAAAGACTCTGCAACAAGATTCTCTTTTCGGATATACCACAAAGACAATGTGATGACACCCAATACATCAGTACTATAACTATTCCATTTGTCAGCAGCATTTCCAAAAAAGTGGCTATCCTTCTAAAACCATACAATATTAGAGTAGCATTCAAGCCGGTCAATACTATTCGGAGATTTTTAAGATCACCGAAAGACCCTCATCCATTCTACAAGTACTCTGGAGTATATAATATACCTTGCTCCTGGTATGTTAGTTACGTTGGTCTGACCTCTAGAAGCTTCGAAACGAGACAGAAGGAGCACATAGGATATGTCAGAAACAACACACAAGATAATGAAGGGGATACAAATCCTTTGATGTTTATCTGCCAGTAAGCGAAACTCTAAGAACTAGGACTAAGATCTATAAGTTTCATACCGAAAAACTATCGGCAAATCCAAGTGTAAGTAACCACTTGGTAGTACCACACCAAGGCAACTTGTATCAAAGGTGGAGCAAACTCCCTCACTATCCTTGATATTTTCTCATAATGTAAAAACACAGTCCCTAGGGGATGTAATACTGTAATTACATTATCTGTACCCATCTATCAGATGCAGGCAAAGGATGCAATTTGTGGCATACTGGGAAGGTCAGCACATTGAACTATACAGCCCGTGAATGCATAATGGAAATGAATAAAAATGTGTCTTTCATGATTGTGTCGGTTTTCTTCTTACACACACAGAAAAATCAGTACATCTACATTCGGTACGGTATATAGCGCCTCCTGGTGGTGAATATTGGAACTACTTCCCCCCTCAGATATTGCTTCCGCATAACGAATAATGTATCCCTGAAAGTTTCGCAGCATTTGGATCACTGGGTGGTGCTCCGTATGATCTCTTGATAACATATGGTTTTGTGATATCAAGAGATTTTCTTAGTTTGAAGTATCACTGGTCTTAGAGAATAGCATGCTCAAATTTCCTTCACAGAAATCACAAATAGTACCTTTTAATAATCATCATTACCAGGGGCGGCTCGTGCATAGGCACTACGGAACTGCAGCACCCCCAATTTTTCTCGATATATAAATATATTTATTAATTTATTTATATTTGCTTGTAATATTTGATTGTATCATCAACAATCCTATACAATTCTCTTATTTTGTATAAAAAAATAATAAAAATCCATCTTGTAGCACTCAGGAGGGCGAAGGACGCTAGCAGCACTGTGTTTACCACAGTGTCATATTGCTACGCGCGCAAGCATTGCACGTCATAGTGAGATGCGAGCTATTAGCGTAATGCGGCACTGTCCGTCGCGCAGTTCCACTGTTGTTTATATGCAGTTTGCGCAAGTAGTAGAGTGTTCATAGTGCTTATCGTGTTTACTCCGTCTCTTTAAATATTTGGACATTACAATTAAAGACATAACATTTGTTATAGTAATTTTAAGTAATTTTGAATTATACTAAACTGTATAATTTTATCGATAATAAACAATATTTTTTCATGAAACAAAACAAGAAGAATATATTTTATTTTTAAGTAATTTTGAATTATACCAAACTGTATAATTTTATCGATAATAAACAATTTTTTTATGTTTAATTTTTTTTTAATTTTTACGTAATTTTGATATTTTATCCACACTGTACTTACAGTGTGTATGTATATTTCGAAAATTGCAGCACCCCCACGATTTCAAGCCACGAGCCGCCACTGATCATTACTCACTTAAACACAGACCGAATATTTCGAGCCGGTTTGAAATGACTATTTTAAACTTCGACAATTTAGCAAAAATAAGCAAATCATGATTATTTTACTTTAGTTAATGTAGCATGAATTACTACTATCCGTCTTTTAATTTCACGCGTCTAAAAAATTAATTTCAGATTGTTTATGAATTCCTCTGATGTATTTCACTGAAAATTTTCTTATTCGATATGTTTACTTTGTCAACACATCATCATTACTTCGATGTAATTTTTAATGATCACAATCATCAGAATAATGCACAGTATGCATTATTTTCCAGTTGCTTTGAGAAGTACAATTTTATATAACAATACTATCTTATATCCTCCTCTCGTGTGCTTTCGTTCCTCTCACTTCCTAAAGAAAAAATATAACGCTAAAATTTAGTAAAAGTGAATTACTAATTCAGTTTTACTAATTTCACGTAATTGGAGTCCAGTGGGTATATTTCCATTGTGGTGTACATTTGCAAGGTAGACATCTGACACATCTAAATCTCACTTCGCATTCTTTTACAGTTATACACACCAGGAGAGCTAACATAGTCTTTTAAGTTTCCATTGAAAGAGCTAAAAGACTAGGCGTTCAAACGAAGCTTCTTAACAAAAAATAAATAAATAAATAATCATGAAAAAAAAAGCGCTTTTCAACCAGCTCGATATTTTACTGGGATGGTATGCTTAGATAAATCGAATTTTTCTTCTCTTTTGCGTATCTTTCTTGGTGTTCGGCTTTCTGATCTCGAAGGATCGGTCCATGTGGTTTATGCATGACTTCCGCATGTGCCCTAAATCTTGTAGAAGTACCAGTGGTACTCGAATGGATGAGGAAAGGGAATTTTCGGTGATCTGATTAGTGTAGTCAGCTCCCCCCCCCCCACACACACACTACTACATTTTTTAGCGGAGTTGTAATTTTTCTTGAATGTTTCTTGAATTATTCTTTATATAACTTGATTTAGGACGAGTAGGTATATTGATTCCTATTAGAATGTTTCTTAATTGGTTTCCTCAATTTTTCTTGGAAAAACCCGTATTTCGCTAATAATGGTGAGAGAGAGTGAGTACAGAAATATTTATCACTAAATATAGTTTTTCTTGAATATCGATTGCACAGTATTCTGAGGAGGCGAGACCGAGCTTCTAGGAGATAAAACTGCATAAATTGAAAAATATTATTCCAGAATAGCCTTAGACGTTCGCTATTTCTAAATGGTGTTTTAATTCACATTTTTAATTTAAAAGGATGTTTAATTTTAATTTAATTTGGTGACTAAAACTTTTGAATGGGGAAAATGTTACTAAGAAGTTATTTTAGTTCTCGAGCCAAATAGTAATATATAATCAATGTATTTCACTCAAAACGTGGAGATTTCTTTGAAGTAGAAACCAATTCTGTGATTTCTAAATTTTCATGAATAAATTATACAACATGAATTAAATTAATTAATTGATTAAATATCACCCTCGCAAGAACCGTATCTGAACTCTGAACAGACGCGTTAAAAATAATTCTCCAGTTCATATCGAGGAAGATAAATTTCATCTTCTGGAATGAGACCACCGTCTAGCTTATTGGACGTTCGAAGTTGCTTGAAAAGTTTCATGTTCATCTCTAGAGTCAGATTTCCGGAATCCCGACCCACCCAAGGTACCAATGTGCGATAGGTATACGCACCTTCTTGGGTGGGATTCACATAAAAAGAGGGAAAAACCAAAATCATGGCGATCCTGAGATAAATATCTAGAATGCATTTCACCCCATAAAGCTGAATAAAGCTATTGGACCACCGGAAAAAAAAAAAGAAAAGAAAAAAAAAGAAAGAAGGAAAGAAAGCAACACCATAAAGGTGTATACCACCGCAAAGAAAACATTTATAGAAAAGCTCCCGAAGTAGCTATCAGAGCAGGACATCGAGTCAACTAGAAATATATTACCATGCTTTCCCCCCCCCGCATCAAGGCATTTTCGATAGCCGATTTAGGCCTTCAGAATCCCTTTTCAATGTACTGCACAACTAAAACGACAACAATGATTTTAGATTTCATTTGAACTTCATTCATAAACTAATGCTTTGATTGATAGTAATGTTATTTAGATTACTGAAATCTCCGCCTCACACACGCTCAATGTGATAAAAATATGTACTGTATATTGTATGGAGCTGCGTAGTCGATGTCATCAGATCTACTTAATTAAAATATTTCAATTGGAATTTTGAATGCTGCTGCATTCAGTAGTATGGTTAAAGAAATAGGTTTAGTTTCGGTTTCTGAAAATTGAAGTTTGTCAAACACCTGAATTCGCTTTCTGGTCGAATTTTATGCAACTAGGTTTAACGCACAAACGGTTATTTCCGAAAAGAGCAAAAACGTGAGAACTTGCAGTATAAAACAAATTAGAATTTATCAGTATTTTTAAAGTTTCTACAATAATTCTTTCCTAAATATCTTCAGAATCACTTTTTGGATATTCCAGTGCAGTTTCGATTTTTGGTGGGGGACATCTTGAACACGACAATGTATATATAGCATTATGCGTAATAAAACTATAAATATATTTATTTGGAGTCAAACGATTTATTCTATATGAAGAACTTAACATTTATGTATTCATTTCAAATTAAAATTTCATGCCTTTTATTGAAGAAACACACACACACACACACACACACACACACTATATTGACCAAAGTATTTGGACACCTGGATGTAAAAAAAAAGCGTTTTAATTACATTTGTAGTACCGAGTGGGAGACCTTTGGCCTGAATGACAGCAACTACCCTTCGGAGCATGCTTGAAACCAATTTCTGATTGGTTTCAAGCATGAAACCAATCAGACACTTTAATAAAAGACTGTTCCTGTTGCTTCATCAGCAACAGGAACAGTCTTCTATTCCTCGCACAAAACTCCCCCCCCCCCATTGCTGATGCTGATGTTCGACTCTGAGCCGGCCAGTCCAATACTTGAACGTTGTTTTGTGGAAACCAGTCTCCGATACCCAGTGCAATATGCATAGGGCACTATCGTACTGAATCATGTCAGGGTCACTGCCGAAGGATTTCCACACCGTCGGAAGCATGAAGTTGTCCAAGATGTCTAGGTAGTCATCAGATGTCATGGTTTTTTTGCACGTCCACCAATGAACCTAGCCCCATACAACGGAAAAACTTCACAGTTGGAATGATACAGTCCTGCCGGAACAGTTCCCAGGATAATATCCAGATCTAAACACGCCTATCAGAGTGAAACACTTGGACGCGTGATTCATCGCTCCACAGAACGCTTTTCCAATCATACACGGTTCAGGAACGGTGTGAAAAAATCGGCAAAAATTTGTTTGCATTGAGGGGGCGGTGAAGATATATGGCTTGTTTATAGCAGCCCTACCGTGGTACTAAGGCACACAACTCATATACAATTATATTTAGTACTTAAATGTTCTGATGTTTGTACTTTTTTTCCTCTTATTTATTAATTGAATAATTATTAAAGATTAGGGTATAATTTGACAAAACACGTCACAGATAAGTAATGGCACCTGTGCGAAGGAAAATGGCGGCCAGTAATGAAGGTTCACCATCGTTATCAAAGAACGGTAGCATAAAAGAAATGAGTCAGTGTACTAGCTGTGAAATGTACGCTTTGCGGAGTGTGGTTAGATGATAATAAAGGATTGAATGTGTGTAGAAAATGTAGGGAGAATGCGGAATTGAAGTGTATTTCGGATCGTGAGTGTGATATTTTTGTCAACCTTCAGAATGAAGGAAATAGGGATATGACAAGAAACGGCAAGGTTGTACATGAAAATTGTGAGAGTGTGAATGTAGAAAGTGTGAATGATAGTATAAATGGTTTCTCAGAGAACAAAAAAGATGAGATAGATGCATTGAGTGAGATCGCGTTGTTGAATAGTGCGATAGAAAGAGCAAAACAGCAGCTAGAGTGCATGAACAAAAGTAGACTGAATGAACCAACCAATAATAAAAGGTATGACAGGAAAAATAGACGTATGAATGTGAACATGAACAAAATGAAGGATAGAGTGCTGTATGGAGACTCGTTAGTACGAGGTGTGTTAGTAGAGGATTTGACAAAATCGTACCAACCTGGTGCGACCATAAAGGACGTAACTGCGTCTATTAGAGAGCAAAAGGAAAGGGTGAAAGAAATGATTGTTGTGGCAGGTACGAATGATTTGAAAGGAGATAAAATGGAAATGATAGAAGACCTGAATGAATTGTTTGAGGTAGCAAAAGAAAAGAGTGAGAGAGTTAGAATGATTAGTCTTTTGCCACGGTATGACAGTGAAATGTTTAAAAGGAGGGCTATAATTGCAAATGACTTTATGCGTGGGTTATGTATGACGAGTGGTGTGGAATTTGTGGATGTGTGGAGTGAGTTTGATGGGCGAAAGGATCTATATAAGATGGATGGCTTGCATTTGAATGGTTACGGTGTAAGAAGACTTGAGAAAGTGTTGCTGAATGTAGTGGATGTGCAAATTCAGGGAAACTAGATTTGTTAAGGGGGGGGAGTAGAGATACAGTCCTTATGGAGGCAGTTGAATGTAAGAATGAATATAATATGCCAGAGCAAATAAGGACAACAAATCTGAGTGGGATAGTTAATATAAGGCATCAAGGTAGGGTTGGGGCTAATGGGGGTCTTAAATTCATGTACACTAATACTAGGAGTATTAGGTACAAGAAGGAAGAGTTTTTGGCCATGGTTGGCACTTCCAGACCACAGGTTATAGGTATTAGTGAAACATGGCTGACTGTAGATGATATAACTAGTGGGATTGAATGTGATGGGTATAGTGTGTTCAGGAATGACAGAGAGAATAAAATGGGGGGAGGAGTATTGTTGATGATAGCTGATGAGCTCCAGCCAAGGAGAATAGAAGTTGAATTGCAGGATAGAGAAAAGAGCACATTTGAGGCCATTTGGTGTGAGATTGTGGCTAGCAGAACTAAATATACAATTGGGTGCTGCTATAGACCAGGTGATGGAAAAGATGGTGGTGACAGTATGCACAAGCAAATAGAAGAAATGGGTGGAAGGAGGGTGATTATTATGGGAGATTTCAACTATGGTCGCATTGATTGGAGTGAGGAGAGGACACACGGGAGGAAGGAACTGGATTTTATGCAGTTATTAAGGGATAACTATCTGCGACAGCATGTAATGGAAAATACTAGGGGTCAGAGAGTGCTTGACCTAGTAATTACATCTGAGGATTTGGCTGTAACAAATATGACCACATTGCCACCAATCGGTGAGAGTGATCATAGGGTCTTAACTTGGGAGGTGGCTAAAGGTGTAGAATTTTCAATTAAGACAGGGTACATGTGGAATTATCGGGCGGGAAAGTATGACAAGCTTAGGAGTTTGATTGGTTCAGTGCCATGGCATGTACAACTGCAAGGACTAGAAGTTGATAGTGCATGGGAGGTAGTTAAGAAGTGCTTGCATGAAGCAATGGCTGACTGTATACCTAGAGTCCGAATAATAAATCAAGTAAGGGTTAAATGGATGAATAACACCATTAAGCTTGAGTTGCAAAAAAAGAAACAACTATGGAGGGAATTTAAGGAGAAGGGTGACCGGCAGGCACATGAACGGTATAAAGCACAGGCCAGAAGGGTGACGAGTGTGGTAAGAAAAGCAAAAAAGGATTACGAAAGAACATTGGCCATGCAGGCTAAAGAGAATCCTAAACAGTTTTTTAGATATGTAGCAAGTAAAAGGAAAAATGTACATGGCAGATTGATTTTAAAGAATGCCGATGGTAGGGAGGTAACTGAATCAGTTGAGATAGTTGAGTTACTGAGTGAGCACTTTGCAAAAGTATATCATCCAGGTGGTGACATTGCAGAAACGAATAAACCAGTAGATTATACGGGAATTGTGGTTAATGAAGTGGAGGTGAGTAGTCTATTGCATAACCTCAATGTCAATACATCTGTGGGATTGGATGGTATACCAGCTCATGTTGTACGAGAAGCAGCTAAAGAATTGTCAGTACCCTTGACCATTTTGTTTAATTTGAGTCTCGAGTCTGGGTTAGTCCCGAGCGGGTGGAAAGAGGGGAAAATAGTTCCACTGCATAAAGGTGGTTCCAAGACTGCTGTTGTAAATTACCGACCGATTAGCATATCAGGAATCATTGTCAAGGTCTTAGAGAAAATAGTCAAGAGGAAAATACAAGATTGGATAGAAGAAAATGGGATACTGTATCGGGGACAGCATGGTTTTGTGAAGGGTAGGTCATGCCTCAGTAACTTGCTCACGTATTATAACACAGTGACGGCTGAACTGGATAAGGGTAATGGGTTTACGGTGATTCTACTGGACCTTGTCAAGGCCTTTGACAGGATTCCACATGGAATTCTAATCAGTAAATTGCAGCATATGGGAATGGACATAGGGTTGGTGAGATGGATAGGAGGGTGGTTGACGGAGAGATATCAGAGAGTGGTTTACTCGGGAGTAGAGTCCACAAGACGGCCTGTGACTAGTGGTGTGCCACAAGGATCTGTTCTTGGACCACTGCTGTTTAATTTGTTCATAAATGATATAGGAAATGATCTGAGAGGAACAGTTCATTTGTTTGCGGATGATGCGAAGTTGGGTAGGGCAATAGTGAATGCAGATGACGTCAAAATTTTGCAGGATGATTTGGATAGATTGGAGGTCTGGGCTAAGGAGAATGGATGTCAGTTTAATGTGGCAAAATGTAAGGTTATGCATTTTGGGGTGAAAAGATTGGCGGCAGTTTACTGCATTTGTGGAACCGTGCTCCAGGAAATTGATGAGGCACGAGATTTAGGAGTGTTGGTAGATAAGGAATTGAAATTTAGGGGACACGTTGCAAAAGTGACCAAAACAGCTCATCAAATCACTTGGTTGCTGAAGAATACGATGACAAGCAGGTTATTGTTCCTCTGTATCGAGCCTTGATAAGACCCCATCTAGACTACTGAGCTCAGATTTGGTCACTTAGGTTTCTTCTTGATGGGGAGGAGGTGGAGAGGATCCAGAGGCGAGTGACCCAGATGACAGAGGCGAGTGACCAAGATGATAGCAGGTCTGTGGAATGAACCGTATGAGAACAGGTTGAGGATTTGTGGGTTGCAAAAATTGGTTGATAGGCGGAGGAGGGGAGATATGATTGAGACATTTAAATTACTGAAGGGTTTCTATAAAATTAATTCAGAAGATATTTTTGAGAACAGGGCTGGTTTTGGGAGGACTAGGGGACATCCATGGAAACTGGGCAAAAGTGTGGTTAGTAAAGGTGTTAGAGCTGGGTTCTTTACTTTTAGAGTAGTGAATGAGTGGAATGCGTTCCCTGAGTCTGTGGTGGATGCTGTGACAGTGAATGAGTTTAAGGCGAGGTATGATAGGTACTGTATGAATGTCAAATAGTTGATGAATATGATTTGGGGCCTCCCTCGATGAGTCCAATGACTCCCTGGAGTTGCCCGTAATAATAGTAATAGTAATAATAGTAATAACTCTCTGCGGACAATTCTAGTGCTGCCATTGTCCCTGCAGCATTTTCCAGGTTGACTGCGAGGTCCACCGCTGATGACGTGCGGGATGTTAACATTCCGAGACAGAGCTCGTCGATCTCAGTGAGTGAGTATCGGTGGCTCCCAGAGCTTTTTCCTATTGTGATAGCGCCATCAACTTTCCATCTACAAATGACATAATTAACGCTGGAGTTCGGTATACCGAGACGGGTATCAATGTCACGGACAGAAAAAACCACTGATGTGACACCCAACTAATACCCACATTGGAAGTTTGTCAGCTCAGCTGAACGTGACATCTTGACATCGATTACAGTGCAAAACATGCAGCACATTCTAACTTTTATTACCGACTTACGCAGACATTCTCTCAATATATGCATGGGGTAGGAACCGAAATGTGACAAGTAAGGTGTCCAAATATTTTTGTCCACATGTATATAATAAAAATTAACTCATTAAATAAAATGAATAAATACATAGCAGTGAGATAGAAATAAAATAGCTTTGCTGCCATGGTAAGATACAATTGAATGCAATCTGTATTTTCGTATTCAGATTTGGCCCCTTCGTAATTTAATCTGCTATTACAGTTCTATTCACTTGTTCCAAGAATGCAAGGGGAGAAATATCTTTGTAGCCAAAACGAGAATAGTGAAAACTTGATTTTTGCAACATTCGCTAAATTTTCAATCGAAATCAGAATCTAGATAATCTGAGTACCTAGATATTTGTTTATTTCGTCTCATTTTTTTGTTTTTAATCTCTAGAAGGTATTCGAATCTCACATCCTTCCAAGAAACAGACACGCTGAAATGGTTTCGTATCTCGTGAAAAATTGTTAGAGGTACTATAATGTTCAAAGCGTCTTCCTAATGTGCTCAAAAGAACCATCCCCTGCCTCTTTGTTGCAAATTTATAAGATTGGAATTCCCTCTAGGACGAGAGCAATTTTTATAAGTTTACTCAACTGAAGATGAGTTATCAGTGTGGATGTGGTAGTTAGCATTCTTCACCTCAAAAACAGGACAAACCGACCAGAAATATATGGGAAATCCATATGCTATGATTCATGATTGATCTATCGTAATACCAAACAACAACAACAAGTTGCGCAATATACAGGAAAACCTCGCTTAACGCGAATTCGATATGCACGATTGAGTAAAATAGTACTATTTCCCGCTTTAAGCGAGTGATATTAATCAGTTAACGTGATTTTTTTACGTTACGCGAAATTTTTTGTAGCCAATCTGCAGCAAACGGAAAAGCTGGAAGTCATTAAGAGACATGAGTCTCGCTAGTAATACAGTGATTGTGCGAGACCTGGGATAGAGCGATTATACAGTTTGGACTGTATTAAATAAGAGAGCATACAAAGAACAAGGAAAAGTTGCTACTGCTTCTTTAAGCATGCAGATCACCCGAAATAGAAGCCATTTAATGATCGAGATGGAGCGTCTTCTTTCACTCTGGATTAAGGATTATAACCAAAAAAGAATACTTCTTAGTACAGGGAATATTCAGGCAAAAGCTCTCAGTATTTTCCTCATTCAAAGAGACTAAATTTCCAAAAGAATGTGAAAACTTGACTGCGAGTATAGGATAGTTTGACATTATGACTATCGCCAAATTTTCAACGTCGACGAAATTGAGTTTATGCCAACAAAAACTTTCCTAGCTGAAACTGAAGTATCTCAACCAGGATACAAAGTATCTGAAAAGCGTCTTACGCTTTTATTAGGAAGCAGTGCAGAAGGCGACTTTAAACTCTAGCCTATGTTAGTTTACTGTGCGCAAAATCCAAGATCTAACATTATTGACGAAATCGGCACAATTTGAAAAGAACTTGGATTTAATGAACTGGATAATGAAGATGTGAGAATTTTGCTCGATTCCCATTCAGAACAGTTAAGCGAGAATGATCTCCTTCAACTAGAAGAACAGCGTGCATATGAAGAAGAAGAAGATAAGGATTGCGAACAACAAGAGAATGTTACTACTAAGAAGGTAACTGCACAAGAACTTGAGCTAGTTTTCAATCACATTGTGTGTATGATAAGTATGCTTATCTCTCTCTCTCTCACACACACACACACACACACACACACACACACACACACACACACACACACACACACACACACACACACACACACACACACACACTAAGTAAGATTGAGTATGCTAAGGAAATTTTGTTTGATGCTGAAATGAAACGAAGATTCTGATATGAAACTAAGTTGGCCGAAATCTTGATAAAGCAATCGCCGACTATCGCAAATTGCATGACAAGATGAAAAAGTCGAGCATGATTCAAACATCTTTACTTATTTTTTTTTCTGTAAAAAAAGTAGCTCAATTAAATGTTTAGACATTAAATAAAAATTTAAGCAATTAATTTTTATTAACTTTGGTGATTTTGTCCTCTAATATAACTTATACTATATTTTCCCCCCAAATTTACGCTAACTGATGGATGAATTATAATTATTCCTATTGTTTATTGTATTTGCTTAACGCGATTTCGCTTAGCCTGCATTAATTGATGGATTGATTTATCGCGTTAAACGAGGTTTACCTGTACTTTTAAAGTGTATTATTTGATAAAAGATAGATAATGGTCTTGGATTAATAAGCGTTTACATTTTCAAACTCGCAAATCTTTTTCAAACACCTGTCAGCAATTGATGTCTTCCGTTTCGTTGCAAAATTTCGTAGCTGCTAAAATTTGCATACAAAATGTAGCTAAATCTTAGACTCAAGAAAGGTTTATTGTAAACCTACAGTACATTCGTACCGTCGGAGGGGGGGGGCTAAGAGTGTTTTTTTTTTTTCTATTTTATTTTAGGTTTTATTTAATTTTCCATAGCCAGGAAACCCAACTCTAGAGACTAAACATGGAACTTTTTCAAGTCACTTCAGTTATCCAATAAGCGCGGAGATGAATTTCATTGCTGGTCTCACACGATTAATGAAATTCATCTTCCGCCTAAAGACAATCGCAAACATTCATTTCCACTGCGGGATTCGAATCCGCAGTCTGTTAGTTGGAGAGCGGATTCGCTAACCATTCGGCTAGGGCAGAGATCGAAAAGCTTCGTTGTAGCTGAAAAGCCATTTTAATCAAAATGGCATTCATTCAATCGAATATTTTGACACGCATAATAACAAAATCCGCAATAATAATAATAACAATAATAGTAATAATAATAATAAAAAGCTGTGATATTTCTGATTTAAATTAATTTTGCATGTTTACCTTGAAATAAAAGTTTTATTTAATAAAAACAGAAAATAATAATAAAAAAATAAGAACAGGCTGTCCTCCAATTCTTTTCATTAAAAAAGAATCAAACTAATCTCTGAAGAGCCGTAAAAATTTCTCAAAAGTCTCTCCAAAGAGCCAATGCAACTTAAGATCCGTGAGTTCCCGACTCTGGGCTAGAATGTAAATTGAGTTCTTTTAGCTGGTTGGCCTGTTTTACTGGAAGAAAAACTCCTCAACTCGGCATGAAACCAGTTGAGTTCTTGCTGAGTAAGGAAAGCCTTACGCGAATTATCTTATAAATATACAGAACATAATTTAATATACAACTGGATAAGAAACCAAATTGTACTATTAAAAAATGGTCACTTTAGTCCTCTCAAAGTGTGTATTTGTAAAAAAAAAAAAAATCATCTAACGCCTTTTTATTCCCGTATATAGGGAGTAGGCGAGGTCGTTTTATCCCTATCTAACTTTTGGAGACCGAGTGGGTAGTTCAATCTCCACTGGTACTCAATCAGAGATAGCTGGCCCAATGCTATCACTAATTAAGTGCAGCGAACAGAGACGGCTCAACAAGTGCCGCCATCTCGTGGTCCCTAACCCTAACACTCGTATTTAATGTCTGAAATAATGTGGGTTCTGCGGTCGACTTTCTTGAGTTTACGGGACGAAAAACCCGAGTTTCTGGGAGAAAAAACCCTCTTGCCCGTGCCAGAGATCGACTAACCAGGGAACCGGTCGAAAAATGGCTTCGAAAAATTTATTCTAGTCGCCGACTAGATTCCAAACCAAGGTCTTCCTTCGTGGTGTGCAAACGCCACATAGTGCTTTGTTTAAGCTCGAAGCTGCACATATAATTTGTAAATGTGCAACCGAAATTATATAATCCCCCCCTTTTTTTCCCCCGAAGGCAATCGATGATTCGAGTCAGATTGAATGCCCAAGACTTTGTGCCTGGTCCATACAGCTCTCTAGTGTGGGTTTATACCCTTTATCGAAGATGGACTAAGAGGAATTTTCATTACGAGAATGGTTCCAAATTACCTTGTGATAGCACTCTAATATAGCATGTGCGCAAACGATTGCAGTGAAATTACGAATACATGCTCTGCGAGTATATAGCGACACATTTTCGGGTTTTAATTTGAATCGAAAACTTTTGTGCTCAATAGCAAGAGGGAAAACCAGAAGAAAAAAAAAAAAAAAGGAAGATATAAAAGTGTAATTTTTATAATGATTTAAATACGTATCCTCACATTGAAAAATCACGGATTTCGAAAGGCGGACATATTAATGAACTTATTAAAGAAGTGAATCTGCTTACGGCGCACATATTACTATGAATTACATCGAAACGTTTAATTTATTTATTACTATTTTTATTCGTTATTTAAAACGAATTACAACTATTTTGGTATATAGCTGAACTGGGAAGGAAGGCCACATAGAAGTCAGAGAACAAGTTGCAAAAGCTGCAAGAATATCAGGATGCTTGAACGAAACAATATGGAAAAATGAACATCTTAGAATAGAGAGAAAAACCAGAATTTATAAAGCAGTAATCAGGCCTATTATGACATATAATGCAGAAACAAGAACACTAGGAAAACAAGACAAATGTTAAACACAGGTGGAATGAATATATTAAGAAAATATAGTAAATAAAACTAGATTAGATAAAATAAAAATACAGATATAAGAAAACAATGTGAAATACACGCAATAAATAATAATAATAAAGAATAATAATGAAAAAAATAACGAAGAATAAAATGGATTGAACACATGAAGAAGAAGTGAAGATAGAATAATAAAACAAGTCTATAGTTGGAAACCAAAGAATAAGAGAAGAAACAGGAATACCTAGAAAAAGATTAAAAGATACTATTAAAGAAGATGAAATCTTGGTCGCAACAGATACTACATCTAATGCGTGAAGAAGAAGAAGAAGACTATTTTTATGAGTACATGCTCATTCGAAAAAAATGTTTTTGTCAGAAATTCGAGCCAGAACGTTCATATCTGGTGCAAGGAAAACTGAAGTTATGATACGATCTTATGATACCGAAGCAATGTTTGCAATTTTCTGGTCAGATAGCAGCACCATTTCAGTGAAATTTACAGTAATAAAAATTAGGTAGTAAAAATAACTACATAAAACGTTTTCAGCATCCAGTTGGAAATATAATACGTCACATAATTATACAGCAATTGCCTAGTGCAGAGAAAGATCTAAAAAGAAAGATCTAACATTCAGTAATTTATTTATTTTTATTTTTCAAATTTATTTTTATTGAATCTTTGTCCAGAGTTTCCCTTAAGCAAGAATGTTCTTCATCGCTTCCATCCTATGATGGATTGCGTCTTCTGGTTATGGGGTTCACAGGCATTTAATGCAACCATCTTGTCGTTCCACCATTGCATATTCTAAGGAGGGGGAGTGCTCGCGGGGAATTTGCGTACTAGAGGGAGGAAGAACAAATGTTATCGGGAGAAAAAAAAAAAAGTCTTCCATCTCTGTATCAGTCTACCTAACTCGCATTTCTTGGTGGTGGTGGTGGTGGTGGGGGGGGAGCCTCTATAATGAAGAGCAGTCGTGATCATTACGCACTTATAACTGAGCTATGGAAGCTTCTATTCATTAATCAGAAGATAAATGAGAAAGAGCAAAGATGATAAATGGAATAAGTAATCCATGATATGCGAAAATTCTGAAATCAGTTCAAGCTATGCAACTTTAGTACCTAGTAAAGTGTTTTTCATGTTAAGAAGATCGTGGGGGATCCCCCCCATCTAACACATACACACAAAATTTTCGTCACGGGATGGAAGGAGTTTAAAATCTCTCCTTAGCCGGATCACTTTTATGCGCATAGCAGCCCCGAAAGCTTGTCCTCGGAGATCAGACTGAGTCAGATACTTTGTTAAATTTCCGACCATTTGGCATCCTTGCAGAAGTAAAATACTAGCTGAAACTACTGATGCTTCTGCCACGAATAGAATTTCAGGACTCACATCACCCACTGAGTCGACAAAGACAATAAAAGTAATGGGCCAAATAGCGGAGCGTCTCATTTCGACAACCGCCTCATTCCAATAAATCACTCAAAGTGCACGCGCATTTGTGAATAACGAACAAGAGAAAAGTCCCGCCCTAGACATGGCTGGTTAGAGAGACTTAGAGATCTTAGGTAAAGCAACCAGAAAGGTTAATGATCATATAGTCATTCGTTATTCTGGGAGGGAAAAAAAAAAAAAAAAAAAAAATTCTTGATACTTAAAAAGCATAAGTTGTCCTTTTCATCCATTTTTCGAAAACTCGTTAATTCGCTCCAATGATATGAAAACAATCAGTTTTTATTAGTAATACAAGAATAGTTTGGGAAGCTATTTGCAGACATTTTCTTGAATTTTTATTAATATTTCCTTTACCGCAGTCATTATTACAAATAAACTGCATAACTAGCAAAAATCGGAAATTTTGATGTAATATAAATCAAAGCAATATGGAATAAATTCTTTTAAGAAAAATTTCCACCTGTTATGGAGTGTTTTGAAATTACCTTCAGAACAACTTTTAGTTGCTGTTCTTAATTTTGATGATTTTATTTCCTGTTTACTTGTTATTCTGAAAATAAATCAAATTGATATCAATCAGATTTTTAGGAAATAATATTTTCAAAGAACTATTTTTGCCTTACATACAATTTAGGCAAAATTATGTGGCATTCGGGCATTCTGAACAAGTTACCATCTTATGCTCTCTCTCCTGCCCTTTATGACCAGATTACCGGCTCTTTCACTAGTCGTTCGTTTCGTATCATGGCGGATAACTTCCTCGCATCAGATTTCTTTATCAATGCTGGAGTACCTCCAGGTTTCAGTTCTCTCTCCTATACATCACATTCTCCCTTCTATACATCAACAACCTTCTCTCTCTCTCTGTAACTTCAAATCCTATCATAGGTTTGTTTATTACAGTACTGTCCATTCCTCTTCTTCGTTTGAGAAACCCTGCAGTACTCAAATGAAATCTCATGAATTTCCACAACCAAACTGAAATACTGATCCCCTAACCATTCCGAAGTGGAGTGAAGACAACTGAATGAATTTTAATGCTATTAAAACTTAGTTCTATCTTATTACCCACAAGAAAAATCTTCACTCCCACTTACTTTTGATAATGTTCCGATATCCTTTCAAGATCAGTTTTCCCTTCTTGGGCTGACTATCACATGCAGCATAACTTGGCACAAACATATTATATCAATAGACTCCTTAGCTTATAAAAAACTTAGTGTTCTTTTTCACTCAAAGCTTCTCTTCTGCTCAACTCCCAACACTTTATAAGTCTGAGATACGACCGACTTTTAATTGTCGTTCTCACATTTGAGGTAGTTCACCCAATATCTTATATCAAAATTCCCTAAGAATTTTTGATATAAGAGAAGAAGACGATGATCCACTTAATAGGTGACCCCTCTCTTACGCACTCCATTCAGTTACTTTCCCGTAGGCACTATTTCCATATTATGCCTTTTCTATAGATCAGTGATTCCCAGACACAGACATTTTTTTTTTTTTACAATGGCGGAAACCTTAAAATATTTTTCCATACACCGAGGAATCCTCAGTTTTATGTATATGTATATATATATATATATATATATATATATATATATCTTCATTATAAAAATCAAGTGGATGTTAGATTAGATCCAGCATTATTTCAAAGCCGAATATAGAAACTATGAAAGTTTCGTAAAAATAAGTTGACCAGAGAGCTTACGGGCCGCCGGCATTTACGAGTTGCCCTAGCGCGGACCATTTAGAAAACAAGAACGCTGTCGGCCTAGCTGGCCGAGTGGTTAGCGTGTCCGCTCTTCAGCCAAGAGGCTGCGGGTTCGAATCCCACCGTGGGCATGGATGTTTGTGATTGTCCTATAAACTTTGTGTGGAAAGGGAATCTGCGACCCTACCACTTATTCTAGCAGAAGACATCATTGCCAAAACCATGTGAGGTACGGCAGTGACCATACGGCGTCTACGGATGTCAAATGTGAACGCTGTCCAGGCGTCCATATATTCAGCTCTCTGGTCAACTTACTTTTACGAAACTTCCATAGGTTCTACATTCAGCTTTGAAATAATGTTGGATCTAATCTAATATCCACTTGATTTTTATAATTTTGCATCGCCGAACTGAAGCCTTTTGGCTCTTTATTTTAGTAAATATATATCTTCATATAAACAGATTCTGTAGTCTAATTCTAAGCTAAAATAATCAATAAAAAATAATGTTAATGATATGGCGGAGACAGGAAGTTGTAAAGCAGGTATCCTCCCTCGATGAGTTTGTGGACTCCCTGGGGGTGTCTAATAATAATAATAATAATAATATGAAGCGCCTCCATACGGCAATTGGAAGTACGGCGGTACATTTTGCTCTTCGATTGGAAAAGGCGCAAGTTGGATTCTCATGGTGACGAGAGGAATCTTTATATGAATCTTTTTCAATTGAATATGAGGTAGCCGATATCATATGAAGGTAGCGAGTTTTTCTTCAGGAAACTAGTTTTTCAGCCATGCGCATAGGGAATCGGCCATCAGAACACAGGCAGTTATAGACAAAAAATGCTGTTGTTGGTTGCATTGGGCGGTAGATGGCGTTCATGATAGTTTTGTGTAGTGGGAGAATTAGCAGTAGAGGAGACGATGACAGTGGCTCACCCAGAGGTGTGTGTGTGGGGGGGGAACTGGCCCCCAAAGAAAACGGAAAAAAAAAACTAGAAAATTTTTCAAAAATCTTTTTTCTAATTAAAATTCATTTTTTTTATTTATGTTGTGTTGTGTCCTCTATTTCTATACTACTTATTAATTAGCCATCATTGCAGATGCTCAGTCATAGGTTGTATGACTGAGCATCATTTCACACTTCTGCTCCTTTCTCCACATATTATGTGACACCTTGGAGGTGTCACATAATAATAATAATAATATTCTAATTTATAGGTTGTATGACTGAGCATCATTTCACATTATTATTATGTGACACCTTGGAGGTGTCACATAATAATAATATTCTAATTTATTACAAATATATTCACCCATGCTCTCAGTTAAAAGAATGCTTCATGCTCACGTAATACTTGTAGGCATGGCTGTAATGCTGTGATTTGTCACTCCAGAAGGTGGTAACGAAGCGATAATCAAATTCCACACATAAATCAGGGTTGGAATAACCAAAGCATTTTTTAAAAAAAAGCAGAATGATTTTTAAAAACACAACCCAGTCCTCTGTTACATGCTGCCTGAGATAGCTGCCCCTGAATAACTCAAATTAGTTTTTCTTATTCCCATATGCCATCATTTCATTCCAGTCTGTATTACCATAATTAAAATTACCCATAATGATTGTCCTTCACTTGTTCACTAAGCCCATTTTCCTACTCTTTGTTGCTACTTTCCACATTCTTTGCCTATAGCAACATCCTGCTAAATATCTCTTCCTATCAGATTCTTCCCCCTCCCTTATACCATATTGCTCTCAGAAATTCCTTCACTATCTCCCCCTCACTTCTCTACCAAGTGTAGACATAATTCCCCTACTATCAATACCGGCTACCCTCCATCCTTTCCTCTCATCATGAAAAACATTGTAGCCTTCCATTTCTATCCCTATCAGGACGTTATCCTTGTCCAACCAATCAGTGCAACCATTTTGTTTTCTTTAATTCCGATATCCCTGGCATTCATAAATAAACACAGAAATTTATTTTTAGGCCTATAACTAGTTCTACTCTCCCCCCCACACACACATTCGCTACTGATTCCAGTATACACTCTTTATACTGTGTTTCTCTGCATGCCTAGATTCACCCCTATTTCCTTATCCATCTTGCATTCCTCTTCTTTTACACTTCTGCTCCTTTCTCCACTCATAAGCAGTCTCTTGCCTGCTCTTTCACATCATTTCTTGTTTGCATTATTCATTGCACTCCCTTCCATCAACAGTCTTTAGTTCTCTAATGCCAAATCCATTTAAATGCAACTTCTTACTTGTATACAGTTCCATCCAACTCTTTAATGTGTCACGTGCACATGAGCAAACTATGTCCTATTCTTCTCACCTTTCTCCAATGATATTAGCTGGCCTGGTTGGTTAGCCTATCCGCTCTCCAGCCTAAAGGCTGCGGGTTCGAATCCTGCCGTGGCCATGGATGTTTCTGATTGTCTGTAAAAAATACTAGTGGTTGTGGTGGTTGACGGTAGATGCCGTTGGTGTAGTTGCGGTTTATTGTAGTTGGTGGATTGAGTGTGGAGACAGAGAGTTGAAGAGTAGGTGCCCTCCTTCGATGAGTCTTTGGACTCCCTGGAGGTGTCATGTAATAATAATAATAATAATATGTTGGCTAACCTGTAAGTTTAGCCAATATAGCTTTCGTGATTTTTTCTTGGCATAGTTAAAGCAAATTTTTTAAAATTTCTTGTGAGAACAAGAAGGGCAAAAAAGGAGGGTGAGTTTGAATTTTTTAAATTCAAATGGGGAAAAATCATCAATCGGAGGGGGGGGGAAAAGGGACTCTTTTAATATTTCAAATATATGGTATTAATATTTGTATATGTTTTATTGCTTACCTTGTATAATAAAAAAAAGTATTGTTTTGATTATGTATAATGATATCATAAAATATTATTTATTGCATATTTATAATTTGTTTTTTTTGCTTAGAGATATAATTATCCTGGGATGTTTATTTATCCTAAAGTAAGTTCCAATTTTCAGCCCTGGAAGCCAGATATCCAAGATTCCAGCAAGGGTCTTATTTAGCCCTTCCCATCTTGAGAGATGCACACAAGTTTTTACAATTAACTTTGGAATTTCGCCCTGAAGTAAATGATGGTATTCTTTTGTACAGTGGAGAAAAGCTGGATCTTCAAGGAGACTTTATTGCCATTGTGCTTAATAAAGGTTTTATTGAATTCAGGTTAGCTTTAGAGTGATCTGTAGAATTAACAGCAATTCAAACTTTTTTTTTTTATTCATGTAATGAGAATTTCATAAGAGTGAAAAGAAAAATGACAAAAAGAGAAAAAGTTAAAGATCAGTTTAAAATAATCTAAATCTAATTATTCTTAGCATTAAAGTTGCAATGAATGGTAATAAGGCAGTAAACAAAACACACATAATGCAATAAAAGGGAAAAAAAACTAGAACTAGTCTTATTGAATTTTCTATATGTTTTCCATATGGTCCTGATCTTCCAGTCTTCTGTCCAGGATTTAGTTCTATAATTATTATTATTATTATTATTATTATTAAACAAGACCTCATGGAGTCAAAGACTCATCTAGGAGGTCCTTTTATCTTACACACACATCTCATCATACCGTGTCTTAAACACATTCAAACTACTTGCAGACACCACGCTCTCAGGCAAGGCATTCCAATCACTCACAACTCTGCAAGAAAAAAACCTGCCTCTCACTCCCTTACTCACACCCTCCTTATACAGTTTCCAGGGATGACCTCTGGTTCTCCCCTGATCTCCCACTATTCTCTGTAGAACTTCTCCACCATTGATCCTATAACAACCCCTTACCAACTTGTAGGTCTCTATCATATCTCCCCTCTTCCTTCTCTCCACGAGACTCTGCAAATTACATCTTTTCAATCTTTCCTCATACTCAACATTCCAGAGGTCAGAAACTACCTTAGTCAGTCGCCTTTGGACCCTTTCCAACATCTCTTCATCCTTCTGAAAACCCGGTGACCAAATCTGGGCACAATAGTCCAAGTGTGGCCTAATCAAAGCCTTATACATTGGAACAAGTATCTCCCTACTTCTACATGTCAGTGTCCTCCGCATCATTCCCAGAAGTCTTTGTGTTGTCTTCACAATTTTGGCGATGTGTCCCCTAAATTTTAGATCCTTATCCACTATCACCCCCAGATCTCTTATTTCCTCTACTTCCAACAATATATTCTCACCAAGCATAAATTCTGCATCCCATCTTTGTTTTCCAAATTTTAAAACTTTACATTTTGCAACATTGAACTCACATCCCCATTTGCTTGCCCAATCACTCAATTTATTCAAGTCTTCTTGCAAGGCCACAACATCTTCACTACTCTTTATGGTTCGTCCCAACTTTGCATCATCTGCAAACAACTGAATATCTCCATCCAAATCTTCACCAATATCATTAATATATAAGTTAAATAGTAATGGCCCTAAAACAGACCCCTGAGGCACTCCACTAGTGACTTTCCTTTTCCTGGATATTGCACCCCCATACACAACTTGTTGATACCTATCAGATAGCCAGTCTCCAATCCAATGCACTAATCTAATATCCAACCCCATCTGCTCTAGTTTGACTGCCAACTTATCATGAGGTACTCTATCAAAAGCCTTTGCGAAATCCAAGTATATTACTGTGTATCCTTCTCCTCTGTCCAAGGAAGCAGTCACTTTATTGTAATAAGTAAGTAGATTACTAAAACACGACCTCCCTTTAGCAAATCCATGCTGTCCATCAAAGATTATACCATTGTTGTCAACCCAACTCTGGATCCTAGTTCTCACAAGCTTCTCCAACAACTTAACCACAACACCTGACACACAGATAGGCCTATAGTTTGATGCTTGAGTTCGATCACCTCCTTTATGAAGTGGCACAATCTTGCCCTCCTTCCACTCTTTAGGGACTTGACCAAGTGCAAGACTCGTATTAAAAAAATATGTCAAGGCAGGTGTCAACACTCTGGCACATTCCTTCAGAATATGCGGTGATATATTATCAAGTCCCACAGCCTTATTTACATCTAGTTTACTCAACTCCCCAAACACCTCTTGCTCACTTACAGTCAGTCTCTCCTCCCCATCATCAACTGCTCTTAATCTCTCCATGAAGTCACATTCACAAGATTGAAAGATCTTTATGAACTGCTCATTAAGTATCTCCACCACACATTCTGCAACAGCTGTCTTTATACCATTTCCTCCAATCAATGTCATCCTTCCATAATCATTCTTTCTTTTGCTGGCTACATATCGAAAGAACTCCCTAGGATTCTTTTTGGCTTCATTAGCTAACTGCTGTTAATTCCTCTCTTTAGCTACTCTCACCAACCAAGTCACCCTCCTTGCCTGGTCTTTGTAGACCTCATGAAATTGGTTACTTCCACTTCTCTTATGCTGTCTCCACAATGCCTTTTTTTTTCTGTATTGCATGTTAAGCTTCTGTATTGCATGTTAATGTTAAGCTTCGCATGGCAGTTTAGGTCATATGTCATGATCATCTTAAATTGTTTTTTTTTTGTTAGTAGTTAAATTAAAGGTGTTAATAAATTATCCTCTTATTTAATCCTTTATCCAAATGTAAGCACATTTGGATAAAGGATTAAACAAGAGTGCTTACTGGATAAAGTATTAAACAAAGTACTAGGACCTATATTGTTTAACCTTTATATCAATGACATTGCAAGGGGATATTCAGTTGTTTGCGGATGATGCGAAGCTGGGAAGGATTATTAGTAATAGTGCAGATGTGGTAACCCTGCAAGAGGATTTGAATAAGCTAGATAGATGGGCAAATGAATGGGGATGTCAGTTTAATGCAGAAAAATGTAAGGGCTTGAGGTTTGGGAAACATCGATGGGATGCTGCACACTCTATGGGAGGAGTTATACTGGAGGAAGTGGGGGAGGCAAGAGATCTGGGGTTGATGATTGATAGAAACCTGAAGTTTACGGGACATATTGCAAAGGTGGTGAAGGTAACACAGAGGATTGCTGCAATTATGAGAAGGACACTGACCTGCAGAGATAAGAGGGTTATCATTCCGTTTTATAAGTCTCTAATCAAACCACACTTGGACTATTGTTCTCAGATTTGGTCCCCAGGATTTGAAGGGGATAAATTAACTGTGGAAAGGATACAAAGACGGATGACAAAGATGGTTTCAGGACTGTACAAAGATAGTTATGAGGATCGGCTGAGGGAATGTGGACTGCAGAGTTTGGTGGATAGAAGAAGGAGAGGTGATATGATTGAGACTTTTAAACTGTTGAGAGGTGGTTACAGGGTTGACACTAGGGAGTTCTTTCACTTGGTTGAACAGCAGGAAGGAGTGATGACAAGAGGCCATCCCTGGAAGTTATGAAAGGAAACTGTGAGCAAGAAGGTGAGGAGTGGTTTCTTTGCATGGAGGGTGTTTGAACCGTGGAATGCATTGCCTGATGGAGTGGTGAGGGCGAGAACGGTCAATGAGTTTAAGGCGTGGTATGATAGATTTTGTGTTTCTTAGGGGGGGACCTCCCATCGATGAGTCTTGACAGACTTTATGTTCTTAGGAAGGACCTCCCATGATGAGTCTTTTGACTCCATGGAGGCCGAATAATAATAATAATAAAATAAATGTAAGCACACAAAGTATGCATGTGAAGTATCTTCACAACTAGGCTACTTGTATATTGAGGCTTGTAACTTCACATCAATTGCCTTAGTATCCCATAATGCAAAGCAACATCCTTTCAGGTGTGTATAATGCTATGTATTATGGGAAGGGCCACTACCCAGAGTGGTTTTGACCTTTACTGAGGTCTCATCAGTGGGAGCTGGGTCTGTCTCCCACTGATGAGACCTCAATCCTATCCCATCACATCACATTCCATCCCATCCTATCCTGTCCTTGCCTTATGCTTTGCAACTGAAATAGAAGCCCCATGAGTTCACACAGCCAATCTCTTTGAATCCTCTTATAAAGCCACAACAACTGTTTCTTTCCTCATAGCTTCTCCCAACTTTGTGTCATTCAAACAACTTCTAATTCAAACAAACTTTAATAATGAGAACAAAAACAGGCAGGAAAATACTGAACATGGAAACCAAAATATTAATAACAACAAGGTAAGTCAGTTAATATCTAAGAAAAAACAGGTAATATGGTATGGTGACTCAATTTTAAAAATTGCGCTTGCTGAGGGAGTCATCACTTCTAGTTTCCCGGGAGCAAAAATTAAAAATATGACAAACGTAATTGAAAACCAAAAAAGAAATGTAAAAGAAATGGTAGTGCTGGTAGGTACTAATAATTTAAGTGGTGACAAACATAGTCTGAGAGAAGATATGAAATGTCTGTTGGAAGAAGCGAGAAAGAAATCTGAGAGAGAAAAAATTGTAGGATTACTACCTAGATATGATAAGACTGAGTTAAGGAGGACGATGATAGCGAATGATTTCACATGCAGGCTATGTAGAAGATATGGATGTGAGTTTTTAGATGTGTGGAGTGTGTTTGATTGCAGAAAAGATTTGTATAAGAATGATGGCCTGCACTTGAATTCATTTGGCATCTGAAACCTGGAGAAATTACTTCTTGGTATGAACCCAATGCAGAGAGTCAGAGAAACTAGATCATCAAGGGATGAATAGGAAAAATGTGTGTGAAAGTTCAGCTATGGTATACAAACGTGATAAAAATATGAATGCCTTTGAACATGGTTATGTATGTGGTGAAGGAGTGGAAAAGTATGCTTTGGGTTTGGACCTTTTAAGTGTGTCTAGGGAAGGAAAAGTGAAAATTCTAGAACAAGACCAAATAGATTGCATATCTAATTATAAGAATAGGCTAGATCATAATTTGTTATGTCTGTACACAAATGCCACGAGCATTAAAAACAAAGGGTTTGAGTTTGTTGCTTTATTGAATACGATGTGGCCTAAAATTGTTGGCATTAGTGAAACCTGGCTATCAGAATCAGATATGGTAAGGGATTGAGTGTAACAGATATACTATTTTTAGGAATGACAGAAGAGATAGGAGAGGAGGAGGAGTGCTACTAATGATATCAGATGACTTAAGTCCGGTTAGGGTAGAAATACAAGAAAACAATGATGGTAACAATGTCCCATGTAGCGATGAGTTTGAGTCTATCTGGTGAAGTGGAGGTTACCAGAATGAAATATATGGTGGGGTATTGCTACAGACCTGGCAGCTCAATTGTAGGGGACAAAGAAATGCATCGCCAATTTAGCCTTATGGGTACCAAGTGAATGATCATTATGGGTGACTTTAATTTTCCAAACATTGATTGGGTGGAAGAGAAATCTCATGATAAGAAAGAAAGAACAGGAATTTATCAAATTGTTGCGAGATAACTTTCTCAAGCAGCATGTGAAAGAAGGAACTCGAGGTCAAAGAGTGTTGGATTTGCTCATAGCATCAGAAGGGATCTCTGTCATGAATATGGCTAATTTACCACCAATTGGTGACAGTGATCATGCGATTCTTTCTTGGGAAGTATCTACTTGTATTGAAGCTCCGATTAAAACAGGTTACATGCTGAACTGCAACGCAGAAAATTATCTTTGGAAATCAACTTAGAAGGATACTATCTTTGGTCCCATGGTATCAGTTACTGAATGGAAAAAATGTCAGCAATGCATGGGAATCTTTGAAAAAAGTGCTTGAATGAGGTGGTATCTCAATATATTCCTAGTGTTAGAAGAATAAATAGGTTGCGAGTGAAATGGGTGTGCAGCCTTATTAAGCAAGAGATCCACAAGAAAAAGATGTGGAAAGAATATCATGAGAATAAGAGTGAGAGGAGTTATGAAATATATAAAGCTCAGGCCAGCAAAGTAACGAGTATTGTGAGAAAAGCTAAAACGGATATGAAAAGAAATTGGCCATGCAAGCTTAAAATCAATCCAAAAGAATTTTATCATTATGCCCCAAGCAAAAGAAAGAATGAATGTGGAAGAATAACTTTATTGAATGCGGATGGTACACGAGTGTCAGAAGCTAAGGAGATTGTTCAGTAAATGAGTGCTCACTTTGCTAAGATATATCAACCAGGTGTATGTAGCATGGTACACAGTGCTGCTCTATCTCAGTGCGTTGGATGAAAAGTTAGAGGTTCATGAAAATGAGGTTGAAGAGCTCTTACATAACCTGGATAAGAATTTGCCAATAGAGACAGATGGAATATCAGCCCATCTGCTAAAGGAATGTTCAGCTGAATTGGCTAGGCCTTTCACACATTTGTATAACTTGAGTCTCAGCTCAGAAATGATACCACAGGAATGGAAGGAATGTATGATAGTTCCATTGCACAAGGGTGGTGAAAAAACTGATGGGGTCTAACTACCAACCTATTAGTATCTCTGGTGTGTTAGTGAAGATTTTAGAGAAGTTGGTAAGAACTCGCATACAGAAATGGGTAGACAAGCATTCTATACTCTGCACAGAACAGCATAGTGTTATGTCCCTTGGTTACGATTTTTTTTTTTTTTGTCTTACAAACTTCCTTTGTCTATATTCTCCTAACTTCTACTTTCAAAACATCACCAAAGTTTCTACTAATATCTGAGCTATTGTTCCCCGTAGTATCCCTAGTATTTGTATTTTAACTGCACCCTTTGGGATATTTAGTTTAAGATATTTTATACATAAACAGAGAAAAGGAACT
Organism: Typopeltis vanoorti; assembly: GCF_054136105.1. NCBI lineage: Eukaryota > Metazoa > Arthropoda > Arachnida > Uropygi > Thelyphonidae > Typopeltis > Typopeltis vanoorti. Next base: position 49,045,113 of record NC_143568.1, read on the forward strand.
CAAATATCTGAAAGTGTATCTATTGCAGTCGTGATACTATTTCTTGTTGCTCATCATTAATTCCCTAAACTTCCCGTTTCTTAACATTAATTCCCCGCGTGGTTAGGCTCGAATGTTTCTAAGCGGTGCAGTGGATTAGCAATATCAGACAACTTTTTTTTATCATTAAACAAAAGGTTTATTATTTCTCTAAACATGGTACATATCAAAATACTCAACTAAATTACTTACACATTAAAATTAGCTTAATACAAGTAGTTGGGCTATGATTCGACAAAGGTTACTACGATCATGCTGCCACAAAATTTCATACAAAACATGAATTCACTTAACATGGAAAAATTAGATCACCACACATTATTAGATTATTCAACTTCAAGTACACTAACAAAATCATTAACTACTCTAGCACATACTTATGACAATTCCGATTCTCTACACATCACACTAGGCATTCAAATTCCTCAGGCTACTTGATTACTCAATTCACACTAATCTAACTCAATATTAACAAGACCATTTACTTCATTAACACACAACGATGTCATTAACTTTCCTTTTACAATGTAGTAGGCACTCAAGATTCTTAGGATAATTAATTATTCACAAATTATCAACACTAGCTAGCTTACTTTTAACACTCTCTATCAAATTCTAAAGTCCTATTATAATTTCTCCCTAATCACTTTAACAGTTCCGTATTATGACAATGGTACCTATCACAAACAACTTCTAGTTAACATAAGACAAAATTCACAATACCTTTCTTTAGCTTCACTTACGGGCCTTTACCTTCTACTGAACGAACTTGCTTGCATAACTTCTTGCAATTCAGGGCTATATAAACATCTGCGCCGTCGGCTGTATTATTCGAAACGAGGACATCGATATTTTCACAACTTCCTATGACTCTATGGTATATTTCGATTTCTACATAGGAATACGGGAATAGCTTTCCCGCTCACCTTCGATTCCTTGTTGTGGCATGAGGATATAAGCCATATCTCTCCACTCAGGAACACCGTGAAATCCACTAGAAACCAAACTAAAACCACCGCGACTATCCAAACGTTTCTTCTCCTCTGGCAAAAGGCAAAAAGGCCTCAAGTCTCCTTGACTATCTAAACGTCTTCCCCAAAACCCAAGAGAGCCTACTCCTTGAAAAAAGTCACAGGGGGGGGGGGTTACCAACCCTTTTATAGCTGCTCCCCTAACGGCGCTCTTTCTTACTTCTTTTTCCCGCCTCCTACTTGTTTTCCATCTGTCTACCAATTGGGTAGCATTTGGTCGCCATACGTCATTTTGATCGGCAACTCATAACGAAGTTTCTATCCGGGTATAGGCCCTAAGCGATATTCCGTTATTTCTCTTGTTAGCCTCTATCTTAACCCCCTTTTAAACCTTTTCTCAGAATTCTACTTAATGCTTAATCTGTAGCCTCTTACATAACGTATTTCATGGCTCATTCTTTTATACTTATGCACTTAACTCTTTCATTCTTAATCACATTACTATATTAATTCTTAGTTAGCTACTTATTTAATACAAATTCCTTGTTTAGTCATAATACATCTTAATACATTCTTTTCTTTTGTTATCTTAACTAAACAATAGACCTTTACATTTTACTCAATTTATACTGGATGCAAGAATATTTTATTAATTAAATTATCCTTCTTATGCAGGGGTTTTTATTTATGTTATTTATTTTTCATGTTACACCATGATAACTGAGAATACTATATTCTCAAGATATCAGGTGTAACAATAGGTTTACTAGAGAAAGGTCATGTTTTAGCAATTTGCTCATATTTTATAACAATGTTACGGCCGAGTTGGATAAAGGGAATGGATACACTATGATAATATTGGATTTTTCTAAGGCATTTGATAGGATATTACATAACGGGCTGTTGAGTAAACTGGAGAATATGGGATTGGAATATAGTCTATTGACTTGGATCAGGGGATGGTTGACAGACAGATATCAAAAAGGGTATACAGTGGGTGTGAATCTGCCAGATTTAAGGTAACCAGTGGTATACCTCAGGGTTCAGTCCTTGGGCCATTATTTTTCAATCTATACATTAATGACATCAAGTAGGGTCTATCATCAGATGTGCAACTGCCCATCTTCACATCTGATGATGCGAAGATAGGCAGAGCAATCAGGGATGCTACTGATATTCAGCAATTACAAAATGATTTGAATAGACTGGAAATCTGGGCAAATGAAAATGGCTATCAGTTTAATGTTAGTAAGTGTAAAGTTATGCACTTTGGCATGTTTAGAGTTCCAGCGGCATATTATATTAGCGGGGTTATGCCACAAGAACCTGAAGAGGCAAGGGATTTTGGTGTATTGGTGGATAAGAATTTAAAGTTCAAAGGTCACATAGCAAAAGTTGCAAATACAACTCAGAGGATAATTGCTATGTTGAAGCGAACCTTGACATGTGATAAGGAAGTAATTTTGCCCCTTTATAAGGCTTTGATAAGACCACACCTGGATTACTGTGTGCAAATTTGGTCTCCCAGGTTCCAAGGGGATAAAGAAGCTGTGGAAAGGGTGCAAAGAAGAGTTACAAAGATTATATCTGGATTATGGGATTTAGATTATGAGGACAGATTGTGAGTATGTAGATTGCAGACTCTGGTTAACAGGAGAAAGAGGGGTGATATGATAGAGGTCTATAAACCTTTGAAATAGCATTTCAAATGATGAAATTTTTCGTTATATGGAAGGTGGGAAGAGAACACGGGGGCATCCATGGAAGTTAAGGTTGTTCTCAGTCAAGAAAGGAATAAGAGCTAGGTTTTTCTCCCAGAGAGCAGTGAGTGAGTGGAATAATTTGCCCTTAGGGGTGGTGAGTGCATCTAATGTAAATGAAGTTAATTTACAGCCTCCCTCGATGAGTCCTTGACTCCCTAGAGGTCTCAGATAATAATAATAATAATATCATTAATGTACGAGTTGAACAATTTCTTCTCCTTTTCCTAACTCCATCACAAACATCAGGAATCAGTGAATGCTTTCCACCAGTTTCCTATCCTCAATATTGGTCTTCTTAACTCAGCGAAATCCTTCTGACATTCTATTAGAGTTGATCTTCAGAATGTATTTTTAGGATGGCTGAGCTTTCTCTTCATTCCAGGTACCATTCTAGATCTGAAAGATAGATTTATTTTCTAAGTAAGTTAAGTTTTGTTTTCTGTTTCCAGATTAATATTTCACTAATTTGTTATTTTCTAGAGATTGCCATCACCATAATCATTACTTGCCTAAATATGTACCCTCAAGAGAAGTACAGGCTACTATGACAGTGCTGCATGATTAAGTTTACATTATTACTAATCTACTGGCAACAATTTTCCCTCTAAATTAGTCTATTACTTATCAGCACTCTAATATTGTCGTATGTAACATTTCAATCTTCTAAGACACCTCTGACTGAATCCATCCACCTGGATCTTGGTTCTTGGTCTTTTTATTTTGCTATCTTGGCATCAAATACCTGTTTTCCTAACCTTTCCTCTTCTGTTCTGTTTAAGTGGCCATGCTACTTTAGATTAGTGCTGCTCACACATTCTCAAACAATAACAATATTAAACTCCTTCCTAATGTCTTCATTTTTAATATCATTCTGCTACTGATGCCATCTGTTCACTCCATTAAATTTTACCCATAACTCTCATATCTGTTGTCTCCAATCTTTGATCAATTGTTTTATGTCTAACCCAACTCTCAGATCCAAAACTTAAAACTGGTTTGAACACTGTCTTGTATACTGCTAGTTTACTCTTTTGGCTAATTTCTCTTATTCCATATAAATTTCTTGAACTTGCTCTCAACAATACCAGTTTTACTTATTCTGTTTTCTATTTCCATATATAATTTGGCATCTTCACTAAAAACCGTGACTAAATAACTGAAATATTTTACTTGTTCTGTAGGTTCTCCATTGAAAATCCAGCTGCTATGTTCCAACCTCTTTTCATAGTTTTGGTCTTTTTTTATGGGCTGATTTTTATTCCAAATTCATTACAACTATTATTCAGTTAGAGATAGTTAGTTAGAGAATCCTCGAGACTTGCACTGGATGCGTTTACGATTACAACATCAGAAGGCAAGTTAGCCAGTCTCATACAAAGACACAGGGCTTTTTGATGCCAAAATTCATGATATTAGTCACATCATCCGGATGCAAAAAAGTAAATCGAAGGAAATGATTGTCTTAGTTGGCACCAATGATTTGAGAGACAAGAAGTATTCTATGAGGGAGGATGTAAAGGAGTTGCTAGAAGAGGCAAAACTGAAGAGCAAGAAGGTGAAGACTGTAAATCTCCTAATCACGCTATGATGGAGGCCAACTGAGGAGGAGGGCATTGATAGCCAATGAGTCTGTACGTAAACTGTGCAAAAGAAATGATGTAGAATTTGTGGATCTGTGGTTTCTGTTTGACAGAAAGAAGGATTTGTACAAATGCAGATTGACTACATCTGAATGGTGTTAGAGGTCTGGAAAGAGCTTTGTTCAGTGAAGGTAACCATGAAGCGAGTGAGTGTGAGAATGACCAAGTGAGGATTTAGTCTCTCGAGCTAAAATATTGAATAGGTTAGTCAATTCAGAAAGTAAAGGTGGGGGGGAATAAAGGGATGTTGCCATTTTTATATACTAATGCCAGAAGTGTCAACAAGAGGGACGAGTTTTTGGCATTGATTAGTGCAACCTCGCCAAAAGTTACAGGCATTAGCGAGACTTGGCTGACAGCAGATGTAGTTACAGGGATTGATTGAATGTGAAGGGTTTAGTATTTTCAGGGAAGCTAGAGAAGATAGGATGGGGGGGGGGAGTACTGTTGATGATAGCAAATGAATTGCAACCAAAAAGAATGGGAGACAGGCAGGAGGGTGGCCGTTCATTTGAAGCAATCTGGTGTGCGATTAAGACCAATAAGACAAAATATATAGTTGGTTGCTATAGGCCAGAGATTTCTACAGATGATCTAGAATACATGCATTGTCAAATTAGTACAATGAGTACAGGTCGCATGATTATTATGGGGGGGGGATCTCCATAGTTGAAGTCCTGGAAAGAAGAAAGATCACATGGCAGAACGGAAATAGAATTTACACACCTGCTGAGAGATAATTACTTAAGGCACCATGTGATGGAGGGGACTAGGGGGTGGGTGGGAGAGTATTGAACCTGGTCATAGGATCAGAAGAGTTATCCATAACCAAGTTGACAACATTGCTTCCAATTGGTGAACGTGACCATGAGGAATATTCTATCAAGAAGAGACATTTGTGGAACTACAAGGCAGGTGATTATGACATGCTTAGGAAGAAGATTAAATCTCTACCATGGCATAAAACACTGCAGGGTAAGGAAGGATGTTAGTAGTGCATGGGATATAGTTAAGCGTCATCTAGAGGAAGCAGTATTAAATTGTATACCTTGGGTAAGGAGGGTTAATCAAGTAGGAGTTGGATGGATGAGTAATATCATTAAGCAGAGCACACAAGAAAATGCTGTGGAAGGTATATAAAGAGAAAGATGCCAGCAAACTCATGAACAGTGCAAGGCTCAGACAAGAAAGGTGAAAAGCATAGCAAGGAAGGAAAAATCAGATTATGAGAAGAATCTAGCCAAGCAGGCCACTTCTTTCTACAGAAAACCAACTTTTTCAGGTCATTATGTCCAATACATTAGCTCACCATCCATCTCAAAAATATGGGATCATAAAATCTTTAGTATGCAGGGCACACAAGATTTGTTCTTCTGAAGAATCTCTAAAACAAGAACTAGAAATTATCAAAGAAACAGCCTTACGAAATGGATATAATCCACTAACCCAAAAAATAATTAACCACCCTCCTACAAATCGTCTCAGACAAGAAGAAGCCCCTACAACTCCTATACCATATATTAAAGGCATCTCTGAACAAGTGGCAAAAATTATGAAAAATTTTCAAATCATTGCTACCTATAAATCCCTGAACCATATTCACAACTTGCTAAATTCTATGAAAGACAACTCTCACCAATGATGCTGCCTGGCATATATGAAGTACCATATTCATGTGACTTGTCTTACTATGGACAAACAGGAAGATCTATAAATAAACATATCTCTGAACATCAAGACCACATCCGTCTTATCAAACCTCACAAATCTGACCTTGCACAACATGGAATCGAAAATGCTAACCACAGTATGGCAAAACGCTAAACTGATATGTAGACTCATACATAAACATGAACGCTTATATAAAAAAAGTGCTGAAGCCTTACTTCATAGGCCTAATCTTAATTGGAATGACTGTCTTGCTATTCCAAAAGTTTGGGAAATTGTTATCCTCAATTGGATTAAATAAACTTATCTGTTATATTTTAATTTAAATTTAATTAGTTTTAATTTCAGCCCATTAGGTTTAATCCATGAACATGTGACTGTATATGTAGAGGGATTCCGATTTGAAAGTGTATGCTGCTATTTTTGGAATTCACTTCCTATTGTTGTTCGATAATTGTATTGATGATGTCTTATGATACGTAAGATGAAATATATTTATATAATAAAAAAGGTTATTAACTGTGGCATACATGTGATTCTATAATAATAGAAATTTGTCATTGTGTGAAATTATGGCGAACTCTTCTTGTAATTTTAAACAGTATGACAAGAACTTTGCCATATGACAGCCATCTAATTTCAGTATGTTTCATTTCTGAACTACATTCTATCTTGTAGGAAAGAAACAACATGCACTGTTGCTTTTATGAACCACTAAGTTGGTGATAAAGGTTTTATTCTCATGCCGATAACCATGCCGTTATACTGTGGTTTGTTTGTGAAGTCATACAGTATGGCAGAAAAAAAAAAAAAAACAGTACTGAATAACTACAATGATATATGTTACGGAGCAGTGGATTTATTAACAAAGAAATATATGTTTACACATGATGATATGTACATTCACAACTATCGGTGTATATTCTGTTTATATATTAAAAAGTTAAATGATTTAAAGTTGTTTCATTATTAGAATAAATAAAGGCATTAGTGACGGTAGAGTACATGCTTGAATGACACCTTGTCTTTCAAGACAGGTTTTGTAGTGCCTGCAAAAGTTCTCTGTCATCTTGGAGTATAAGAGTTAGAACATCTGCTGGAAATATCATGTAAAAAATCCCTTAGTTCATCAATGTTTGAAGCGGGGCATGGTGGAATACCCATTCTTTCAACATACCCCAAACAAAGGCATCAAGTGATATGAGCTCAGGAGAATGTGAATGGTATGGGAATTCTCTGAACCACGAAATGAGCCTCCGAGGGAAGTGTTCTGATAAATATGCCCTAGAACCACGTGATGTATGGCAGGTTGCTCTGTCCTGTTGGAATACTTGTGCACAAAATAAAATGATTTTTGCACAACACATCCTATGAAAATCCTGGGCGAATGGAACCAACACATTCTCAATGTAACATTTGCTATTCAAGGTCACAGCTACACCACCCTCTTCAAATGAAGTAGGAACCCAATTATGCCATGGCCGGAAACTACACACCATGCAAGAATTAACCTTCTCGCTGTGAAATGTTTCTGTTGGACAAATTCAGGTCTTGAGAAACCAAAAAGCTGTAGTATCATTTGTTTGCATCACTGCTTAGATGGAAATGTACTTCATCCGAGAACCAGACATTATGGAGGAAGGACAGATTTTTTAGACATTGGTCAACACACATGCCCAGTATTCCCACCATGCAACATAATCCATTGCTGTTAAACACTGACCCATATGAATGACATAAGAAAAGGCACTCAGCTCCTTAAGGATTCTCTGTAGTGAACGCTTCGGTATCCCAAGTTTTTACTGATGTTCAGTGTTGACTGCGTTTCAGAGACTGTAACACTTGCTCCAGCACACTTCTCATTTGTGTTAACAGTTCATGGTCTCCCTGAATGCCATTTGCATTATGGCAGAACATTCCCAGTACATCTTAACCTCTTGATTAAGGCAATGATGACACTATTGCATGAGGCATGCTTACAGAAACAATGACCAAACTGCTCACAAGCATGTCATAAGCTTGGAACATATGCTCTATAAACTCCGTGCGAATGAATATAATGCTCAACAATAAAAGTGTTTTCTTCCAACCTCAACACCATTGCTACAGCTAAATGTAATGGTGCAGACTGCAATTGCTCTTCTATTAACATGCATGCAGTCGAACGGCATATCTCATAGCACTTGTACTGAAGGGGGTGTTGAAGTTCAGTAATGTTTTTTTTTTTGCACCATACCATATTTTTCATGCAATTGCTCTCCATCCCACTTTCTCTCTCTCTCTTTGTAATTTTTCTGTAACTTCTTTTCATTTACAGAAACCCAGGAGACCAGACCTGAGCACAATAATCCAGATGAATGTATCAAGGTGTAATGTTTAGGAGAAAAAAATGTCTTTATTATCATACTGTATCCTATTATCCTACTATTCTACCTTCTGGAGAAAGAGGGAGTGTTCTCTTTATTATCTTTATTCAATTATTATATATCTCTCCCTTTTTTTATGCATTAATTCGCTTTCCTTATCACTCTTTAATCTTGTACATATCTCCTTACGCTAAACTGCCTTCCACACTTGCCTTCTTATTCTTCGAACACCAGAAAATTTATTTGTTTAAAAGCTGCACCACTGATGTTCGTTTTCTATTAACAAGAAGTGTAACATGCGTCCAGTAGTTTTCTATTTATCCTCAGAATATCTCTAATTTAACTAGTATCTGCAGTCGTGGTCTACTATCCATTCTTTACTATCCTTTCTCTTGGGTTCCTGCTAATAGGCTCTAATATTTTTTCGGAACAGTGTATCAAATAATTAAGAATCAGGTGACACTTAATATTTAAACAACAAAATTTTAATTCACATAAGACATTTTTACACTGCATTTGCAATAATAGGAAAAAACATCTCAATTCAAATCTGCATAAATAAATTAGTTAAGTTCCTGCATTTTACTCACACAAATCATATCACATATTTAACTAATTTTCTTAATATAACATAAATCATTTATACTGAGCAATGGTGCTTAATACTTAATTGTTAACTCTCATTCATCGAACATATAGACAATATCTTTTACACACAATTGCTCCTTCCTTTCTATGCTGGGAATATTCTATAGGCAAGTTTCAACAATTCAGCAAACAGTTACACTATGACTTATTTCAACTATAAATTCCTGACAATTAATTACTTTATTATAATCTTCAACTGTTAAATATGACTATTTAGATCAGCCTCTGCTTTACATCCTGCTAATAAAAGTTCTCTTAAAAGCTCAAGAAAATTTAACAAACGGGTCAACTCACTTTATAGCTGCTACCCACTGTGCACTTGGCTTCAAACTGGACTTCTGTTCCTTTTTTTCTTCCGTGTCAGGTTTTTCTCTCCCTCTTTACGCCGGCGATAGATTTACTGATGCTTTTGGGATGCTATACTCGCTGCTCTTCGGACGAAGATTATCGGCTTGTGGAATGCTTGCATGCGCGTTGGACCAACGGAGCAATTTCTTTCCTCTGGTTAACAGCTCCCGGCGAAGACTTGTCAATTCATCATCAAATATCTGCTTTGCCTGGCAGATCGCCTCCTCATCATCTTTCTTTTAGATCACTGGCATGATTTCTCCTGAAGTCGCGTTCCCAATGACGAACATCTGATGGATAACTACCAATGACTTCTTGACGACTGACCTACGACCTCTGGATCACTGACGAAAATTTCTGGAACCGATGATGCGATCTTTTCGCCAATGCCTTTTATTCAGTCACTTACGAATCCTTGCACAGAGATATGTGACCCTCGAACATTTCGGTGAAATCCCTTGATCCATTTCTCAGACTGACCCTTCCTTTGTTTTTCTCTAACATTCCCTAAATCCTATTCGTTCTGGCAGCGGACATTCGTTTGAAGCTTTTGTTGGTCCACCTAGAACTGACCTTGAGCATTTCCATGTAGAACACACACAAAATTTGACATCTTTACAAAGAGCTAAAAATATACTGTTTACTAGTGGCAGGTATTGCCTTAATACTACACCTTCTAGAATATTCCCTTATAGTTGGTAGAGAGCATATACAATTCCCATTGCGATTATTTACATTTAAACAAACGTCTATGTACAAGTTACAATTCTTACTGGGCTTGACCTTGCTAAAATTTATGTAAAAATATTTAGACTTTTTTGGAGCTACATAAATATTTTTACAAAGGCCTTATAAAGAGGAATAACAACTTCTTCTACTTGTTAGTGTGCTCTCTTCAATAGCCAAATAATCTTATGGGCTACCTGAGCAACCTTAGCAATATATCTTCTTAACTTTAACTCTCTGTCTACCATCACCCCTAAATCTCTAGCTTCATCTATTTCCTGGAGTACATCCATCAATGTGGTACATAGCTTGTAATCTATTTATCCCAAAATGCATAACCTTACATTTTTTCACATTTAACTGATACCCATTATCTTTTGCCCATACTGAGAGCCCATTTAAATTGCCTTGCAAGCTCTACGTCAACTTGATGAACTATTACCATACCCAAATTCGTATCATCAGCAAACAACTGAATATCTCCTTTCAGGTTATTTCCTATATCATTTATGTACAAATTATGCAGTAGTGGTTCCAGCATTGAACACCACTAGTCCCCTTTTTTCACATTGATTTTGCTCCTCCATATACCACTTTGATATCTGTTATCCTCTTATCTATATAACTATCCAGCAGCCATCCTCTTATCTATATAACTAGTGTCATATCCATCCCCCATTTGTTCTAATTTGTGTAACAGAGTTCCATGTGATATTCTGTCAAATGCCTTTGCAAAATCCAGCAGAATCATCGTTTAGCCATTTCCTTTATCCAACTCAGCTGTTACTCTATTATGAAAAGTTAGTAAAATACTAAGCCATGACTCACCCTTCAACAAAGCCATGTTGCCCCTCATACACATATATCCATCCATTCTTGAATTCTCCTACTGACTAATTTTTTCAGCACTTTTACTACCAATCCTGAGATACTGATTGGTCTATAGTTTGCTACTGCAGTCTTAGAACCTCCTTTATACACTGGAATTATTTTGCCCTCTTTCCACTCCCTTGAAACTACCAGAGCTGAGACTTAATGAGCCTAGTCAGAGACATTGTCAGTTCCCTTGCACATTCTTGCAAAACCCAAGCTGATATCCCATTTAATCTCACAGCTGTATTTATATTGAGATTCCTCAATATCCTAAGAACCTCCAACTCATCCACTCTGCTCCCACATTAGTGTCTATCACATATGTTACAGCAGTAGCCTCACTTGGATGATATACCCTTGCAAAATGGTCACTCAGTAATTCAACTATTTTATCTGCTTTTGCCACCTCATGACCATCATCACTCATTAAGGTTAATTTTCCATAGGCATTCTTTCTCTTGCTTGCCACACAACAAAAGATCTCTTTGGGATTGCCTTTGGTCTGCTCGGCTAGATTCTTCTCATAATCTGATTTTGCCTTCCTTGCCATGCTGTGGTTATTTTTCTTGTCTGAGCCTCGTACTGTTCATGAGTCTCTGGTCACCTTTCTCCTTGTATACCCTCCACAGAATTTTCTTCTTTTACAGCTCATGCTTAATGATATTACTCATCCATCTAACTCCTACCTGATTAACCTTCCTTACCATAGGTATACAATTTGATATTGCTTCCTCTAGATGACTCTTAACTATCTTCCATGCACTGCTAGCATCCTTCCCTTGCATTATTTATGCATGGCACAGATTTAAGCTTCCCCCTAAGCTTGTCACAATCACCTGCCTTGTAGTTCCACATATGCCCTTCTTGACAGAATGTCATGATATTAATGGGCCAAATTGTGAAATGACTACACTGTTTTATTCCACTATCTGGGATTGGATCCAAAAGCATATATTGGATGTCAATATATGCTTTTTTGATGAATACTTGTAAAATCACTCCAATGTTTGCAGATTTCTCCTGAATTTTCTAACTAAAATGGCACTTTTTAGTTTGTCATATAACAAAAATCTTTCCACTTCTGAGCATTGCCGAGGATGAACCATGCAGCATTGTCACATATTTTTAATATTTAATTTTTTTAATAGCATTGTTGTCATGATAAGGATGATGCTAACAAGCAGAGAAGTGGTGAAGAGATGGTTGTGGCAGTGTACAAAGTCTTAATAAGATGTGCAATTTCATCACTTAGTTTCCATTGTGACAGAATCTCTGTAGACAATTCGGAGTCAGGTAACTTTGGCAATATCAAGATTAGAATGTGATTAAGGAGGAAAGCTGAGAAAATTTAAATTGCTGAGTTCATTGGATAGAGAAAATAAGTATGATGGGATAGATACTTTTAAAGTAGTAAGGGTGTTTTATGAGATTTATATAGAGTGAATTATACATTACAACGAAAGGCCATCACTGTGGGTTATGTAAAGATGTGATGAACTGGGGAGAAGTAGATTTTTTACATTCAGAATGATGGATAAGCAGAATACATTGTTGCAATATTCTGTGAATGCTAGGACTGTGGGTAAGTAAATGATCAATGTGATAAAATCTGTTGCTCACTGAATGAGACCTCCCACAATAAGTCTGTTGACTCCATAGAAGTTTATTAGAATATTTTTTTAAATAATGACAAAGTATATTCTCATCATATATACATAATAGTTATTAATATACAATTGAAGTATTACTATTACATTTTCTGTTCATTACATATATATTCAGGACATGAGTAAATAATGTTATATAAATATGCATAAATATTAATGATAACAATGTATTTTAAATTTTTTTTCCCACATATTTATAGTGATTCATTTCATGTGCTAAGAGAGATCCATTTCATTTTAATGATATTGATTATGGAATAATTTTATATAATGCATATCAGCAGCACAGAAGGCTTTGGTACAAAGGATTTTTTGCAGTGGATGCATTGCGAAAATGCTATATGTATGCATCGAACAATGTGAAAAATTTGTGGACTTTTGGGTGAATGAGAAGAAGGAAAGCATTTACATGTGAAAAGTGTCTTGATAGATTAGAGCAATTAGAAATTGGAGCAAGTGTCGGGCCCATTTAGGCAAGACTTAGTGAAAATGAAAAGCAAAATGAAACATCTGGAAGAGGATATTAAACATCTAAAGAAAAGATTGGCTGATTAGAATGAGAAGGAGAAAGTTAGTATTATGAAGAAAGAGTCAAAGGATAGTCATATATCATTGTATGGGGACTTGATCATTAGAAGTGTGATGACTAATAAAGTGCAAAAAACATGCTTTCCTGGTGGAACAATGAAGCAAATAACTGATACGTCAGAAAAAGGAAAGACCGGGCATCAAAATGAGGTATAATAGTGGGCACAAATGACTTAGTTGGGGGGAAAAAGAATGTTGATAGAGAATTGAGGAAGTTGTTGAGGCAGCTAAAGAAAAATAGCATTGTTGGAAAAATCATTGGCATGTTGCTCAGATATGACAACAGTGGATTGAGAAGGAGAGCAGAGATAATGAATAGAAAGATGGCTGAGTTGTGTGTGGCAAAGGGGGTTAAATTTGTAAATCTGTGGAGTGAATTTGAAGGAAAGTTGGAATGGTTTAAAGTTGATGGATTGTATTTGAATGGGTTTGATGTTGGGCCTTTCCAATGCCCAACACCAAAGTGTTTTCTGAGAAGTGACAGAGTCAAGAAGTTAATGTAGTAAATGCCAAGAACTAATTGTGAAACAAGATAGCACAACCAGGCAGATTGTATGACAAAGGAAGATGGATATGAGATCGGAGATGTGGTTGCAGCAGCAAAAGGTAATGGAATGAATAAAGGGATGAGGCAGGTAAGAATGGAAATCACTCAGGATGAGGCAAAACAGGAGTGGTCAAACCAAAGAGAGGTGTGGTATAGCAGCTAGAATAGGGGAATGTTGGTGCTGATAGAATGGCCTCAAAAACATGTGGATTTATGTTTGTACATAAATGTAAGGAGTATTTGAAACAAGAGAGCTCAGTTTGTTGCATTGATTGAGTCAGTATGCCCAAAGATAATTGGCATAAGTGAAACTTGGTTGTCTGAGTAGGATGTGTCTGAAAGGACAGAAATGTGAAAAGAGGAGGGGGAGTGCTTTAATGATTGCAGAGCAATTGTGTCCACAGTGTATGGAAGTTGATAGTGCAACTTCCATACTCTGTTGAAACAAACAGGTTAGTATATCTGATAGGATACTGTGCTAGGCCAGGGAATTCAGAGAATACTGATTGTGAAATGTTTAGGTAAATTAGTTGGGCATGTAAAAAGAAGGTGATGGGAGATTTTAATTATAGGAATATAGAATGGAAGGAGGAGATAGTGTACGGGAACAAGGAGAGCGAGTTTTTTGAATTTCTGAGAGATAAATATCTTAAGCACATGACTGAAGCAACTAGAGGCTTAATGTTTTAGATTTAGTGATAACCTCACAAGATGTAGTTGTTAATGAGGTATTGACACTGCCACTGGTTGGTGATTGATCATGAGGTGCTTGTTTGGGAAGTGTTGAAACAAGAAAGGGTTACTGCCAAAAATGGATATATGTGAATGTATAAAGCAGGTGATTATAGGAAGCTCTGTAGTCAGTTAGCATCAGTATGTTGGGTAGATGAGCTGAGTAGGAAAGATGTTGAAAGTGCAAGGAAATTCACAAGGCAGTAATGGACACAAGAAATGTATAACTACATACCAAGGATTAAGCAAGTAAACAGAATGGAGGAAAAGTGAAATCAAGTAACTTGTGCTGGAAAAGAAAATGCTATGAAGGAGGTACAAGATAGTTGGTGGTGATTGGATCCATGAAGGGTATAATGTGCTTGCTGGAAAGGTGATGAGTATAGTTAAGAAAGAAAAGGTGCAGTAGGAGAGGAAATCGGCTGGTCAGGCCCCAAGGTTAACTTAAGAGAATTTTTCTGCTATTTGGCAAGCATGAGAAAGAATAATTATGGTAGATTGACACTGGTGGATTGTCATGGCATCAGAATAACAGTTGCAAAGGATATAGTGGAATTATTGAACAAGCAATTTATTAGCATATATCGTATGAGTGTAAATGATGTGGTGCAATATACAGAAGAGAGGCAATTATTAGTAGAATTGGAAGCGAAAGAATCAGAGGTGTGTCAGGTATTAGTTGGGTTAAATGTTAATAAGGCTGTGAGATTGGATGACATGTATTCTTAAGGAAGGTGCTCTACAGTTGGCTATGCCCTTGACCTGGTTATTTAATGAAAGTCTTGCAGTGGGTAAGGTTCCTAAGACTGGAAAGAAGGCCAAATAGTATCACTTCACAAGCATGGTTCTAGGACAAACGTTTCCAGTTGTAGACCAGTCTAGTCAAGGTGTTGGATAGATTGGTTAGGAATAGAATACAGGATTGGGTTAATGGACATAGCATTCTTTATTATTATTCAGGCTTCCACAGAGTCAAAAGACTCATTGTGGGAGGTCCTTTTTAGGAAACACAAAGTCTGTTATGCCACTCCTTGAACTCATTGACCATTTGTGCTCTCACCACTCTATTAGGCAATGCATTCCACAGTTCAACTATCCTCTATACAAAGAAACCACTCCTCACCCTCTTACTCACAGCTTCATTTCATAACTTCCAGGAATGGCCCCTTGTCATCAGTCCTTCCTGCTGTTCCACCAAGCGACACAACTCCTAATTGTCAACCCTTTAACTGCCTCTCAATCATATCACCTCTTCTTCTTCTATCTAGTCCACATTCCCTCAGCCGATCCTCATAACTAACAATGCACAGCCCTGAAACCATCTTTGTTATCTGCCTATGTACCATCTCCACAGTTAATTTATCCCCTTCAAATCCTGAGGGATCAAATTTGAGAACAATAGTCCAAGTGTGGCCTGATCAGGGTCTTATACAATGGAACGATAACTCTTTTCTCTCTGCAGGTCAGTGTCCTTCTCATTATTCATGAAATCCTCTGAGTTACCTTCATCACCTTTGCAATATGTTCCCTAAATTTCAGGTTTCTATCAATCATGATCTCTTGTCTCCCCCTACTTCCTCCGGTATAGCTCCTCCAATCAAGTATGCAGCCTCCCATTGATGTAGCGTCTTCAAAACTTTGCTGCATTAAACCAATACCCCCATTCATTTCCCAATCTGTCTAGTTTATATCAATATCCTCTTGCAGAGTTGCCTCATCTGCACTATTACTAATAACCCTTCCCAGCTTCAACATCATCTGCAAATAACTGAATATCCCCCTGCAATCAACTGACAATGTCATTGATATAAAGTTTAAACAATACATGTCCCAGTTCTGAGTCCTGTGTGACACCACTTGTAACCTTCTCCCTCCTTGATATTGCCCCACCATACACAACGCTCTGATACATATCACACAGCCAATCCTGAATCCAGTTGACTAACCTGACATCTAAACCCATGTGCTGGAACTTAGATATCAGCTTATCATGTGGCACTCTGTCAAATGCCTTTGCAAAATCCAGAAAATATGCAAAGTCCAGTATATGCCTTTGCAAAATCCAGTATATGCCTTTCCCCCAACCGCTGTTGTCACTTTATTATAAAAGGCAATCATATCACTAAATCAAGAGCGTCCCTTAACAGATCCATGTTGACTCTCACAGATAACGTTATTCTCATCTGCTCAATGCTGTATATGGTCCCTCGTTAATTTCTCCAAGATCTTAACAGCTACTGATGAAACACAAACTGGCCTATAATTAAACACTTCCAGTCTGCTACCACCCTCATGCAATGGCACTGTCTTACCCTCCCTCCATTCCTTGGGTACCTTTCCCATAGCCACACTTTCATTGAAAAGCCAGGTCAACAGAGCTGTCAGTTATTTAGCACATTCTCTCAAAACCCGTGGCGAAATACCATCCAGTCCCACAGCTTTACTGACATCCAGAGTACTCAGTATTTCGAACACACTGTCCTCTTGCACCTCTAAACCTTGAACCTGATCTATTCCTCTAGTATTAAAACCTACTTCTCCAGAATGAAATACTCCAATAAAGTGTTCATTGAACAACTCCACTATGTCCTCTGGATCAGTTACTCTATTCCCATTTTTACCCACAATCATTTCTCCTCCTATTGGCCACATAGCTAAAAAATTCCCTAGTTTTTTTTTTTTTTTTTGATCTTAGTGCCAATCTCTTATCATATTCCAGTTTCGCTTTCCTTACCATACTAATCTCCTGGCCTGAGTCTTCTATTCTTCATGCATCTGCATGAAGAATAGAAGACTCCACCTCTCTCCTTATATCTCTTCCATAACCTCTTTTTCACCTGCAGTTCCTGTTTAATATTATTGGTCATCCACTTTACACCAAATTGTGTCCTCTTCTTCACTTATGGAATACAGCTTACTATTGCTGCTGACAAATATTCCATCACAATTTCCCAAGCACTAATGATATCTTGGCCTTCCAATTCTGCCCCCATGAAACTGCCCCAAGTTGATATCTAAGACTGTTATAATTACCTGCTTTATAATTCCACATACATTCCCTTTTCTTTGATACTCCTGCATGTATCTTCATCTTCCAAGTCAAAACCACATGGTCACTCTCTCCAACTGGGGGAAGAGATGTCATCTCAGTTATAATCAGCTCTTCTGATGCTTTGACCAAATCCAAAATTCTTGAACCTCTTGTTTCCTCTATTACATGTCATCTAAGACATTTGTCCCTCAAGAATTTTAGAAATTCCTTTCCATTATTACTACATGCATTTTCCTCTTCCCAATTTATACTGCTGTAGTTAAAATCTCCCATAACAATCATTCTTCTTGCACTTGCCAAGCTCAACGGCCTAAACATCTTCTGCTCCTCATCCTCTGTGCTCCTTGGCTTATAGCAACCATTCACATCTTGCAATCTTTCCAAATCATCAACAGTTTCTTGCAGTTTTCTAACTCTTTATTCTAAAGTTAAATGTTGTTCTGTCAGCTGTTCAACCATTTCTTTAGCACCATGCAGCATCAACCTGTTCCTGTAGCTCACCAAACTGTTGTTCATAGTCTTCTACTAATGAACTTAATTTTTCCTTAGTGTGACTATCTTTGATGTCTGGCAATGAAATTCTTTTTATAGTCTATGTTGTTCCTGCTACTCATGTGCTGATAAATCTCTTAACTTCACTAAAGCTTCTTTCAGTCTTTCATTCTGTTGCTAAAACTGTTTCAACTGATAACTTGTAGCTGTACCCTCAGTACCTTTCTCAGTAATTTCAGTTTTTATAATTTCCAAGTCTAATTGCAATACTTCCATTTTCTCCTTCATTTGTTCCAGTTCAGCTTCAAGAGTTTCACACTTTTCTTCAGTTATTTCTTTTCCAAAGTTGCTATTTCAACTGCTTCTTCCAAATCAGACATTTCATTGGCATGTCTCTCTTTCTCTTCTAAAGTTTCTTTTGGCTTCCTTTCAGGCTTGAGCATGAAGTTCTGCATGATTCTGTTATTCTACTTTTAAATTCCAACAGTTTTTGTAACTGAATCCTTGTTTTCTCAAATTATTTTAATTTTATTTTGTCTTCAGAAACGTTTAATTTGTAATGTTAATAATTTCTCTTTCAAATCCTTTATTTCACTTTTTAATGTTTTAATTTCTTGATCTTTCTGGAGGAGAGCACTTTATCTTCTAGTGCAGCTGCTGCTGTTCCCACTGAAGAAATTGACATTGTTACATAGATACCTCAGCTTCAGTTGAGGTTTTGTCAGAACCTCAATTGAAGTGGAGAGTGGGGACTGAGAAGATGATGAAATACTAGGCTCTCTTCCTTTTTCTGTTGCCTTTTTGTCTTGTTCTTTTTCATTTTGACTTGGAGGAGAATGTTTTCTCCTTTTACCTTCAGAAGGAGTTGCAATATTTTCAGTACAGCCTGGTGAAGGAGTTGTTTCTTTAACTTGAGGCCTATCGGTTTCTATGACTCAATTGAACTGGATGCACAATATCCCACAGTTTTCTGCACGCTGGAAATAACTCTTGCTTGCACTGTACCATTGTTCTTGCTTTTTGCTTCATCTAGTATAACTCCAACCCATTTACCAAGAGAAAACTGGCTATTACCATAGTATGCTACTCGCCCTTTCACATCCTTTCCTAATACCTCTACTCTTGAACCAATTTTAAGTGGGTTTTATGCCATCTCTGAGTTCATTTTAGAGCTATATGAGGAGAGGCACTTGTACATCTGAAGCTGGTCTTCCTACTCTTGAAACAGACATAACATTTTACAGTGTAGTTGAAAACTACACTGTAAAACACACCCATTACCTAATCATTTTATGATAAGGTAATGGGTGTGTTAGATAAGGGAGAATCATATACAGTGCTTCTTGGACTTTGCAAAAGCGTTTGATAGATTATCACATGATAAGTTGGTGTACAAGCTATTACACAATGGGAACAGATAGTATATTGGTTAGATGGATTGAAGATTGGCTCTCTGAACTATACCAGCAAGTTGTGTATGATGGATTAATTTGTTTGTAAAGAATATATCATGTCGACTGACTGCGATCTTCAGTTGTTGATGTGATGCTGATGATGCAAAGTTGAGAAGAATTATAAGTAACACTGATGTTAATTTCTTTTGGGAGAATTTGAATAGAATTTTGACTTAAACAAAGGAGTGGGATTGTAGTTTTAATATAAAATAAGTGCAAGGTGTTGCATTTTGGACTGCAGAAATATAAGATTGTGTAGTATATCCACAGTGCCATAATGTAGGAAATGGATGAGATTAGAAATTTGGGAGTGAAGGTTGACAGTAGACTGATGTTTAGAGGTCATATTGTTAGTGTTGCAAAAAGGCTGTATATCATAGTGCTGCTATGATAAGAAGTACTATTAACATGTAGGGATAAGGAAGTGATTGTGGCACTGGTCAGACCACATTTGGACTATTGTGCTCAACTCTGGTCACCTGGTTTTCGTTGTGATGTGGAGACACTGGAGAGGGTTCAGAGGCAAGTGACTAAGATAATATCAGGATTTTGGACTGCTGACTATGGAGAGAGGTTGAAAAAATGTGGATTGCAGAGTTTAGTGGAGAGGAGGAAAAGGGATGATGTGATAGAGACATTTAAGTTAGTGAGAGAATTTTATTAGACATCCCTGGAAGTTATGTAAGAGTGTGGTGAAGAGGAGGGTGAGGAGTATATTTTTTATATCGAGAATTGTTAGTGAATGGAATGCATTACCAGAATGTGTTATTAATGCAAGGAGCATTAAGGATTTTAAGATTGGGTATGATAAATATGTTGTCAGTTGAATGAGCCTCCCACAGCAAATCTGCCGCCTCCACGGAGGGTGCACTAATAATAATAATGATAATAAATATACATAATTTTTATCTGCATTTTATCATTTGTATTTATATTTCAATTTTTTTTTTAATATTCGCTTTCAAAGAAATTACATGTTCACAAAGGTATATAAACAAAATTAACACTGTAATACAGACATTTTTTTTTACAATAGGTATAATTGATATATATAAATGAATAGCTATAATAATTTTAATAGCAATATCAATAATAATCTTATTGGTCTTCCAGAGTAGTTACACTTTTTTTTAAATATCTTGATAAAAAAGTTTCATTGCTGAGTACTTTTCTTTTACAGTAAGTAAAATCAATACATTTTTTTGACGACAATACTAGATTTTACTACTTGTGGTTCAGTACAAAGTTTAAATACTATCTTTATAATTTGCATAACATCCAATTGGTATAATCATCTATGTATTACTATTATTAAAAATAATAATCACAGTGATAATTTGTCATATATAATTCACGGTTACATAAGTTAATAACATACATTGCAGTTCACATTTTTTTCTTCAAAATTTGAAAAAGTGTGATTATACACTGTATTTACATTTACAATTAAAAAATATATATTCTACTATTTCATACAATACAAAGTAAAGTCATTATTTAAACATTTTTAGTAATATTAATGTTTTATTACATCCTATTTTCATATATTACTTAGGAATTATTACATTATTATTACTTGATACCTCCAAGGAGTCCAAAGACTCATCGAGGGAGGGCGCCTACTCTACAACTCTATCCACTCAATCCACCACCCACAACAAACGGCAACTACATCAACATTATCTGCTGGCTACCACCACTACTAGTGTTTTGACAGACAATCACAAACATCCATGCCCAGGATGACGAGATTCGAACCCACAGCCTTTTGGCTGGAGAGCAGATACACTAACCATTTGGCCAACCAGACAGGCATAATGCATAAAAATATTGATATATTATATAATAACATTATTACACTATATATAGTAATAGTAATTATTAGTAATTATAAGTAATAGTAATATTTTACCAAATAATATTATTACATTTAGTAATTTTAATATTAGTATTAATTTGATTATGTTTTATTCAATAAACGTTTCATTTTTTTGCTATCAGCTAAATCAGCTAATGCCTTTTTATTCCCGTATACGGGGAGTAGGCGAGGCCATTTAGCCCTATCTAACTTTTGGAGACTGAGTGGGCAGTTCAATCTCCACTGGTACCAATCAGAGATAGATAGTCCAAGGCTATCAGTAATTAAGCAGTACACAGTGAAGAGAGATGGCTCAAATGTGCCGCCATCTCGTGGTCCCTAACACAATATATTTAATGACTGAAAATAATGTGGGTTCTACGGTCGATTTTCTTGAGTTTCCGGGACGAAAAACCCGAGTTTCCGGCAGGAAAAACCCACTTGCCCGTGCAAAGATCGACTAACTCGGGAACCGGTCGAAAAAAGGCTTAGAAAAATTTCCTCTAGTTGCCGACTAGACTCGAAACCAAGTCTTCCTTCGTGAGGCCAAGCGCTGTGGTATGCAAACGCCACATCCACTGAGCTACACAGGCTCTTTCATTTTTTGGTTTATTTAAAATAAGGTTTATAAAAGACTAAGAAAATTATTTGAGTAATTAAATATGTTTGAGTATGTGTGTGTATCTTACTTAAAGTAAAGGAATGGAAATGATATATTAATGAATATGCTTTCCCTCCACTTTGCTCCAATAATAATTTTAGATTAGATTACATGCATAATAGGGTAATGTGATTTATGGAATGGAAATGATATATTTATGAAGATGAGTTCGATGCTAATATTCACAGTAAATGGATGAGGCAGAGTAATCCACTGACTTCGAAGCTTGAGTTAGCTTTTCTGAAGCCAGTGGGATTAATGTTTAATTAAACTTTTTTTTTTTATTTTTCTTAGCGTTTGTTACTGGTTAATATGTTTTATGTGAAATGTATGGTAACTGTTGCAGCTCTAAGTGTGCTCATACAATTTCCATAGTTCAGCTTTTAATGTTCTGTAACTGTTCAGATGTTTTACCTTATATAGCATGTTGTTGAGTAATGTGGGTATAAGATGCTCCCTTGTGGCTTCTCCATACATATTTCTATGACACCTGGTTGTGAGGGTTATGTTTGGTCTGGTTATGCAGTACGTTTCTCTGTTATTGCAGAAAGCGTTGTTGAAATAGTGTCTTAGTAACATTATGTAGTGTCTTAGATTCTTGATACTCAAGAGTTTGTGTTTTGCCATTAGGGGTTCATTATTTCCTGACGTGCATTGGGTCTCTGAAGCACCGTTGCAACAAGTATTCAGTGAAGTTTTTCTAAATTTGAGAAGTGACTGTTTGCTGTGTTTCCTTAGACAGTTATACCATACCTTAGTATTGTTTCACCCCAAATTCCATGATATATGATTTTTTTACTTTGGTTGGCATCATATCTTTTTCTTGAAGAATTTTGCAGTGCATATATTATTATAAAGGTATTCTATGTGTTTAGTCCATTAAAGGTGTTGTCAATGCGAAACCGAGGTATTTAGCATGTGTTATGGGTGGGATTTTGGAACAGTGGCAGCTTCCATGGTGAATGCAATGGTATGTGTGACTATATATTGTTAGTGGTCTAGGGTGCAGAATTCTAGAGGCAAAAGTTTTCGCTTGGACTTTTGACGAGAACAGACATATTATTTTAGATTGAGCCTGATTAGATTTCATACAAGGTTTTTCAGGAATCTCACATTGCACTGGTGCTGACACAGTATGATTCCTACTGTCTCCCCATCTGCATGAAAAATGCATGAGGTCTAAAGGCCGTGTAGGTCCCACCCGAAACGAGGACCAGTCGTGGATTTATGGTATTTTAGGGAGGCATGTTTTCACTCTGTGACCATGTGAGTTCTTGACACTCCTTTTCCCTTTTAGTAGGGCATGCATTACAAACTTGCTTTACTTAGATAGTAGACTCCCGCATGAGTCTACAGGACCTAATAGTAGGCTATTAGCCTACAGGATTGCCAAAACAGGCATAACCGAACAAGAGGTATATCTACCAAGGCGCTCTTTATCCTAGTATGAACATCACGGACGATATTGTTCAAGGCAAAGAGCAGTTGCTTGACCTGTTCAAGAAGATATTAAAAAGGTTTGATAAAGAATTCCCGGGATTTATAAACATATACGCCCAGGTCAATGATCAAGAAGGAGAGAATGAGGATACAGAAGGCGAATTCACATTGCCCAAGAACCTTCAACAGATCAACTTCCAGGGTGCACAGGCAATCAAAAGACGGAGGACCTCTGAAGACCATATGGAAGAAGATCTAACACCACAAGCTTCAGAAGACAAAAAAGAAAAAGTCCCACTGCTGATTCTCCGAGACAAAGAAAAGTGGAAATCAGTTTCAAGGACCATTGATGAACAAAACATCAACTTCTCCAGGGCCAGAAGCAAAGATGGGGGAGTTAAGATTCATCCCACTACTGTCTCAGATTATCGCAAAATGACAAAAATGCTGGATAATTCCAAATTGCCCTTCCACACCTTCGCACTAGTAAGCAAGAAAAATCTTAAAGTGGTCCTCAGAGGAGTTTCCGAGGGCATCACAACAGATGAGGTCACTGCCGACCTCATCAGTCAAGGACTTACCCCAATCAAAGTTAGCAGAATGCTGAGATCTGACAAAAGGAAAATGCCTTTAGTAGAAATCAGCAACACCCAGAAAAGGATATACAAAGTGACAGGTATCTGCAGGCTCAAAATTACTACTGAGCCTCTAAGGAAAAGGGCATCAGCAGGCCAATACCATAGATGCCAAAAATTTGGGCATGCCCAAAATTTGTGCACAGCAGCCTACAGATGTCTAAAATGTGTTGAAGGACACCAGCTCCTGCACCAAGCCAAGGACTACATCAGCTTGTTGTGCCAATTGTAGAGGACTTCACCCTGAAAACTACAAGGGGTGCCTTTTCCACCCAAAAAATCATGGGTCAGCAAGAGTGAACTCTGCTCCTCCACGTAATGACACCATAAACAACCAAACAGGTTGCCCTCCTGTTTGAAATACCTCACCTTCAGCAGCACAGGAAGGCACACGATCTTCATCCATGACCAAAACATATACAGAGGCGGCTCGAACTCAGGTTCCTTCATCACGTGAGCAAGCAAACTCCAACTTAATATCAGTTCTAACTGATTCTCTTGCCACCATGCTGCAGGAATTCAGCAAAGCAAGCTCCTCACCATCTTCCAGAAAAAGATTCTATTTAGAAACCCAATCCATACTGGCAGCACTATACAATGTATAAAAAATTCAAACCAAACTCATTCACAATAATAGCATGGAATGCTAATGGTCTGTTAAAGAAAATCTTTGAACCTCAAGAGTTCACTCACAGATACAATCCTGATATAGTCTTAGTTAATGAAACGCACCTTAGGCCAGCTAATAGCCCTAAATTACGGGGCTTCACGATGTACAAAACAGACAGACTTACCGCTGGTGGAGGAGGCTCAGCCGTATACATCAAAAATTATTTAAGCCACAACGTTCTGACCAACCCACAAACAAGAACCTTGAGATAACAAGTATTGAAGTTCATACTAACAATACCAGCAGCATCAAAATCTATGCCGCATACAACCCACCCGACATTCCACTGTTTGCAGCTGATTTGGATTCCATTCTTGGCTCTACTGACTCCATTATTATGGCTGGAGACTTTAATGCCAAGCATACAGCTTGGTTCAGCTCCACAGTCAATGACAAAAGTCGTATCCTATACTATTACTCAACCCAAAACTCAATAGTTATAGCTGGACCTACAGAGCCCACTCATCACAGCCCAGCTGGAAGCCCAGATGTACTTGACATAGTCATCCTCAGCAACATTAGATACCAGTATCAACTGGAAACACTAAATGAACTGTCTTCCGACCACAACTCCATCCTACTTAAGCTCGGTACACTCAAGCAACTCACTCCACCGCACTCATTTATACCTTGGGACAAACTCTCTAAAATTCTCAGAGCACATCGGCCCAGCCCCTGATATTCACAATAAAGAGGAGATAGACTTTGTTGTAAACAACCTAACCAGTCAAATAAAAAAAGCAATAAAGTCAGTCACCCAAACTACAGTCTTTCAGCTGATCAGTCGGATCTCCGAAGAAATCATGGACCTAATCAGATTAAAAAACAAAGCCAGAAAGAGGTACCATAATACAAGAGCCCCACAAGATAAAACAGCTCTGAATAATTTAAATAGACAAGTCCGTGAAGCTCTGCAAAAACATTGAAACCTAGATTGGGAAACCAAACTGAATAATCTAAACCCAGAGGACAACTCCATCTGGAAATTCTTGAGAACCCTCTGCACTAAAAGGCAACTTATACCCCCAATTCACACCAAGAAGGGAATAGCCCACACTGACAAAGCTCTAGTTGACAGCTTGGAAACTCAATGTAACCCCCTCTTATGAAAATCTGAACATCAATCTTATCTACAAGATTCGCCGCTGAGTCAAGCAGGTCTTAAGACAACAAAAGGATAACTCAGAACCTATCAGACCCACTTCTCCAGCAGAAGTTACAAATATCATAACCCATTTGAACAACAACAAGGCTCCAGGTCCAGATGGAATCACAAACAGAATAATCAAACTGCTCCCCAGAAAAGCCATTGCACATCTAGTCAACATAATCAATGCCATCCTCAGATTCAAGCATTTTCCCATAACTTGGAAGATGGTGGATATCATGCCAATCAAAAAGATTGGAAAGAACTCTCAACTCCCCGAAAGCTACAGACCTATCAGTCTTCTATCCAGCCTTGGAAAGGTTGCGGAAAAAGTCATCCTTACAAGACTTCAATCAGCAATGGATAAATTAGGTATTATTCCAAACGAGCAGTTCGGATCCAGAAAAAAACCATACCACTGTACAACAAATACACTGACTGGTCGAATTTATCACAAAAGGTTTCAACTGGAATCTCCACACAGCTGCGGTCTTTATAGATGCTGCGAAGGCTTTTGATAAGGTGTGGCATAAGGTTCTTCTCTACAGACTCATCAAATTCAATACACCAATTAATCCAATAAAAATAATTGACACATACCTCAAATCACTGCATTATATGCAGTGATACTGCTTTATTAGCAAGATCTCTCAGCCCCAAACTGGCTATCGGAAGACTCCAAAGCAGTATTCATACACTGGAGAAGTGGCTGATGGACTGGAGGATCCAAGCGAACCCTCGGAAGAGTTCAGCCATACTGTTCTCCAAAAAGAAGGTCCAGACTAAGGAGGACATACACCTGCTAGGAGTCAAGATTTCATGGTAGACTGAAGTCAAATATCTCGGCGTGATGCTAGACAAAAAACTCCAATTCACCAGTCATATAAAACACATAAGCTCGAAGACATCCAAAGTAAACATTGCGCAACTCTACCCCATGATCAACAGAAGAAGCAAACTGGATACTCGAAACAAACTACTCATATATACAGGATGATAATACGCCCAGTCATCACTTACGTATCTCCTGTATGGAGCCATACCTCGGATACAAACATTCAAAAACTGCAGAGGATACAGAATAAATGTCTGAGAATGATTCTGGATGCCCCATGGTTCATTAGAAACTCCCAGATTCACAGGGAAGTCAACATTCTCTACATCACATCCCTCCTTCATGATCTAGCAGAAAAGTTCTTCAACAAGACAAGCTATCATCAAAACCCGCCGATCAAGCAAGCTTCAGACTACAGTGAAACAGAATTCTACAAATACAAAAGTCCCAAGTCAAATTCTATGCTCAGCTTAACACAGCCCTTCCAGGGCGAGCTTAAAGCTCAATAACTCTCCACTCAAAGAACTTCCCTCTCAGACAAAGAGGAGTATGAAAAGCATATATGCTTCACCCATCAAACCAGTAACGTTCTGTGTTTTCTGCGTGCATAATTCTAATTCTTTATTATTAGCATTCTCGTTTTGTTTACTATAATTGAATTGTGAATAATATTTTATATATATATATATTACATCATTTTACATATGTTGTACATATTTATTATATACATACATTATATATCATAATGTTATTATATTATTATAATAACATTAACATAACTGCAAGAGGAGCAGAGAAACGGGGAGGTTCAGGGTGGACAGGGGTACACAGCATGAGAAAGGTGGATGCTCCAAGAGGAGGTGAGAGCATGTGTAGGCAGGAAAGGAATAGGATGACCAGGGATCAAGAGGAAACAGTTGGAATTGAAAAGGGTTATGGCCCAAGTCTAGCATGGAGAGATCACATCGAGTGAGTGGTATCAGTGGAACTAGCTGTAGATCCAGAAATGAGCTGTTGTGTTTGTATACCAATGCTAATAGTATAAGAAACAAGGCAGATGAAATGGTTGCACTAATTGCGTCTAAAATTTGCGTCTTGTGGCCTTGCAAGAAGACTTGAATAAATTGAGTGATTGGACACGGAAATGGGGATGTGAGTTCCATGTTGCAAAATGTAAGGTTTTAAAATTTGGTAAACAAAGATGGGATGCAGAATTTATGCTTGGTGAGAATATATTGTTGGAGGTAGAAGAAATAAGAGATCTAGGGGGTGATTGTGGATAAGGATCTAAAATTTAGGGGACACATCGCCAAAATTGTGAAGACAACACAAAGGCTTCACCCAAAGATTGTCGGAATAAGTGAGACATGGTTGGAAGAGGACGACATCTTGACAGGAATAGAGATGGAAGGGTATGATGCGTTTCGTGAGGACAGAGGGGGTAAAAAGGGAGGGGAGTGCTATTGATGATAGAGAAAGAGTTATGTCCATATAAAGTGGAGATACAAGAGGGAAATAGTGCCAGTGGTTTTGAGGCAGTATGGTATGATATAAAGGTGAATGGAATCAAATACTTGGTGGGATGTTGTTATAGACCAGGTAATGTGGATGGTGGTGATAGTCAAATGTATAGTCAAATTAGCCAAGCAAATAAGAAAAGGGTGATCATTATGGGTGATCTTAATTATGGCAATATAGACTAGAATGATGAGATAGCAACTGAAAATAAAGAAAATGAGTTTCTTGAGTATTTGAGGGATAACTACCTCAGACAGTATGTAACAGAGGGCACACGAGGCTCATCAGAGGATGTAATTATAAATGAGGTGTCAAATCATCCACCAATTGGTGAGGGTGACCATGAGGTGATTACATGGGTGGTTGCCAGCAGTGCGAAGACCCCTGTGAGAAAAGGGTATATGTGGAACTACGGGGGGGGGGGTGATCATGAAGAGCTCAGGAGACAGCTTGCGGGTGTAGCGTGGAATGAGGAGTTAGCTGGAAAAGAGATCAATGCAGCTTGGGGGATTTTCAAAAACTGTCTAGTAGATGCAATGTCCAAGGGTGAGAAGGTTAAATAAGGTAGGTGTGAGATGGATGAATAAAGAGATTAAGCATGCGATACAGAGAAAAAGGGCATTGTGGAGGCAGCATAAGAGAAGTGGAAATAACCAATTTCATGAGGTCTACAAAGACCAGGCAAGGAGGGTGCCTTGGTTGGTGAGAGTAGCAAAAGAGAGGTATGAACAGCAGTTAGCTAACAAAGCCAAAAAGAATCCTAAGGAGTTCTTTCGATATGTAGCCAGCAAAATAAAGAATGATTATGGAAGGATGACATTGATTGGAGAAATAGTATAAAGACAGCTGATGCAGAATGTGTGGTCGAGATACTTAATGAGCAGTTCATAAAGATCTTTCAATCTTGTGAATATGACGTCATGGAGAGATTGAGATCAGTTGATGATGGGGAGGAGAGACTGACTGTAAGTGAGCAAGAGATGTTTGGGGAGTTGAGTAAACTAGATGTAAATAAGGCTGTGGGACTTGATAATATATCACCGCATATTCTGAAGGAATGTGCCAGGGAGTTGACCCCTGCCTTGACATATGTTTTTAATACGAGTCTTGCACTTGGCCAAGTTCCTAAGGAGTGGAAGGAGAGCAAGATTGTGCCACTTCGTAAAGGGGGCGATCGAACTCAAGCATCAAACTATAGGCCTATCTGTGTGTCGGGTGTTGTGGTTAAGTTGTTGGAGAAGTCTGTGAGAACTAGGATCCAGAGTTGGGTTGACAACAATGATCGTCTTTGATGGAATGGACAGCATGGATTTGCTAAAGGGAGGTCATGTTTTAGTAATCTACTTACTTATTACAATAAAGTAACTGCTTCCTTGGACAGAGGAGAAGGATGCACAGTAATATACTTGGATTTCGCAAAGGCTTTTGATAGAGTACCTCATGATAAGTTGACAGTCAAACTAGAGCAGATGGTGTTGGATATTAGATTAGTGCATTGGATTGGAGACTGGCTATCTGATAGGTATCAACAAGTTGTGTATGGGGGGTGCGATATCCAGGAAAAGGAAAGTCACTAGTGGAGTGCCTCAGGGGTCTGTTTTAGGGCCATTACTGTTTAACTTGTATATTAATGATATTGGCGAAAATTTGGATGGAGATATTCAGTTGTTTGCAGATGATGCAAAGTTGGGACGAACCATAAAGAGCAGTGAAGATGTTGTGGCCTTGCAAGAAGACTTGAATAAATTGAGTGATTGGACACGGAAATGGGGATGTGAGTTCCATGTTGCAAAATGTAAGGTTTTAAAATTTGGTAAACAAAGATGGGATGCAGAATTTATGCTTGGTGAGAATATATTGTTGGAGGTAGAGGAAATAAGAGATCTGGGGGGTGATTGTGGATAAGGATCTAAAATTTAGGGGACACATCGCCAAAATTGTGAAGACAACACAAAGGCTTCTGGGAATGATGCAGAGGATACTGACGTGTAGAAGTAGGGAGATTCTTGTTCCGTTGTATAAAACGTATCGGTGACTACTAGCCTAAGCTAAAGCACGTAGTTCAAGTACGTAGTACAAACAAAGCACATAGTTCAAGTACGTACTTGAACTATGTGCTTTAGCTTAGGCTAGTAGTTGCCGATACGTTTATAGTTACTAATTCGGCATGAAACTCTTTGATTCCGATCTTTGAGTTTCTTTTTCGGTTTTAAAACAATGTGGGATTTAATATCCCTTTAATTTAAATAATGTTTTACATCGCCGAAATGAAGCCTATTAGAATCTTAATACTTTATTGAATGTATAAATTATTTTCTAATTGTATTGATCTTAATAGAGTTCTTGTTTCTTATGTAAGAATAATTTTGTGAGAGAATTAAATATCTTGTTTAACTTGATTCTTCTGCTTGCCTAATCTCAGTTTCATTGCACTGCTCATTAAAATACGAATCTTGCGGGGAAACCCTATGTATAAGTAAGAAATTTTCGGCATGTAGTAAATTCACATTGCTGTTGTGCTATTTTATACTTGATTCCTTCACAATAATTGTGTGATTTCAAACACAGAGTGGCACAGTATAATAAAAAATTTTCTTTATATTTGAATGTGGGGTCAACCAACTGCTATCAAATATAAGGTTGGATGAGAGAAGAACCAACAATAGATTTGTAATTTAATACTTGTTTGGTAATCTTTTTTGTTTTCATTCTTTCAAGGTATTCCATTTATGTTTATATTTCTTTATTTTTTCTATTACCGATTCCTGGTTTAGTTTCATAATTTCTTCATTTCTTTTATGATCGAATAGAGTATATTTTACAGTTTTTCTCATCTCATAAAATTCATTTCAGCTTTTATTAATCTTTGTTCGTCTTTTTGTTTATTGTCCAGATTTCACTTCCATACAATAGGATTGGTAGGGCTAATGTATTATATAATTTTAAGTTTGTTTTTGAACTAGATTAGGTTTAAATACAGAGTTAATACAACCGTTATTTTTAATTATTTCTTAATTTTTAGGTTTATATCTTTTTCATTCTCATATGTAATCGTATATGCTAGATAGTGAAATGAATTCACCTGTTCTAAAATCTTGTTATCTATTAGTATTTATTGTTATTGGATCTTGTCCTTTAAATGAAATCGTTTTTTATTTTTCTGTTGATGTTATCATTCCATAATCTTTAGCTGTTTCATTTAAATTTAAAATATCTTTCTGTAAGTTATGCCGGCCCGGCTGGCCAAGTGATTAGCGTATCTGCTCTCCAGCCAAAAAGGCTGTAGGGTCAAATCCCACCGTGGGCAGGGATGTCATTTGTGAACTTGGGTTTGTGATTGTGAAAATACTAGTGGTGGTGCGTGGTAGAAGGCATTGATGTAGATGATGATGGTAATTGCAGTTCGTTGTAGTTGGTGGATACAGAGAATCATAGAGTAGGTGCCCTCACTCAATGAGTCCTTGGACTCCCTGGAGTTGTCACATAATAAAAATAATAATGATGTTCAGAATTTGTAATTATTATTTAATCATCAGCAAAAAAGGAGAGTGTTTCAGTAGGATAAAGTTTAATCCCTTAATCCCAAAAACGCACTGCATGGGAATTTTTATTCCATTTTATTATTACTTCATTTAAATATGAGGGTGGTCTGAAAAGTTCTGGACCTCGACCATAGATGGCAACACTATCGGCAGGAGTTTTTTTTCCTGAGTTGGTACATCTGCCATAAGAATCCATGTGAAATTGCAAGTCATTCTATCAAGTAGTTTGTTTTTTACAGCTGTCTGAAGCAGAAGTGTTGTCTGTATCCCTTGAAATGGATAAAATTGAATATCATGCGGTTTTAATATTCTTTGTAAAAGAAGGTTTAAAGCCCAAAGAAATTCATTCAAAGTTCATAAAAGTTTATGGAAACTCTTCTCCTTCGTTTTCGACAATTAAGAAATGGGCTGCCGAGTTTTAAACGTGGCCATACCAGCCTTGAAGATGATCCACGTGAAGGATGTCCAAAAAGTGTAACGCCAGAAATCACTGATCAAGTGCATGATATGGTATTGGATGACGGCAAGTCAAAGTGTGTGAAATTGTTGAGACTATGGGCATTTCAAAAGAGCATGTAGGATATATTTTTCATGAAGAATTGCAAATGAAAAAGCTTTGCGCAAGATGAGTGCTGCGCTTTGTCACAGCAGATCAAAAACGCACTTGCATGGAAATCTCTGAATAGTGCTTGGAGCATTTTAAGAAGAATAAAACTGATTTCGTGTGTCGATTTATTATTATGGACGAGACTTGGATTCACCGTTACACACCAGAATCCAAACAGCAGTCAAAACAGTGGACAGAAGTCGGTTGTTCAGCACCAAAGATGACAAAGTAGGTTCCATCAGCAGGAAAGGTCATGATATCAGAGTTTTGGGATGCCAAAGGCATTTTGTTTATTAATTATCTTGAAAAGGGTAAAACAATAACCAGAGAATATTATTCCAGTCTTTTTACCAGATTAACGAAAAAATTCTTGAGAAAAGACCCGGTTTGCAGAAGAAAAAAATCATCTTTCATCAGGACAATGCACCTGCCCATAAAAGTGTTTTGGCAATGGAAAAATTAAGGGATCTGCATTATGAATTGTTGGAACATCCATCCTAGTTTTTTCATTGTTAGGCCGAGAACCTTTCAGACCACCCTCATCAATATTAAAAGGAGTTGCTGAAAGGGGACATCCTTGTCGGACTTCTTGATTTATCTCTCTCGGATATGATAGTTCATAATTTAATCTTATTTGTATTTGATTATTTACACATACTTATGATAGCTTTTAGAATATTATTTGGTATTTATCTTTCTTTTAATATGTTAAATAAAATACTTCTAACTTTATCAAATTCTTTTTCAAAGTCAATAAGTGTAATATGTGTTTGTAAATTGTATTCTCTGCTTTTCTCTACTATCAGTTTTAGGCAAAAGGCTGGGTCTTCCTTTTCTAAATTCATTTTGCACTCCTAAAATAAAGTTTTCAGAATATTTTATTTTAAAATTCTGCTATATAACAGGAATTTAGAATACTTATACCTCTATAGTTTTTAGGGTAATCTCTATTACCTTTTTTAAAAATAGGAATCACTATTGCTCTTTTCCATTCTGTTAGATGGTTACTTGTTGAATAGATTTTATTTAAAAATAATAAATCTTTCTTTAAACCTTATTCCTGCATATTTATATAATTCTAAACATAATTTATCATCTCCTGGTGATTTTCCATTTCTTGTTTCTTTCAGGCTGATTTCTAATTCTTCTTTAGTTATTTCCTTTTCATTTTAATTAAATTTTTTTTAGTTTTTTAAAATATTTTTCTCTCCACAATTCTGTATAGAAATTTAAAAATTCTTCTAATTTCAATTTGGTGTTTAATTTTATGTTTACTTCAGTATCTGTACTTAAATGTTTCAAAATCTTATATACATTGGGTCTTATTTTATATAAATCATGTTCTAAATTAGAAACTAATTTGTTCCATGATTCTGTGTCTTTTTATGAATTTGCTTGTAGCTATGGCTCTTATTTTTTCATACTCTATTTCTAATATATTGCTATCTTCTAATATTTTGCTTACTGCTTTCACAGAGAGGAAAGATAGTGTGTGTTGGCCAGGTATGATAATGACGAGCTGAGTAGAAGAGCTGTAATGATAGGTAGAATGTGTCAGAGAGGATTGGAATACATGGATGCTTGGAGGGCATTTGAGGACAGAAAGTAACTGTATGTGAGAGACTGCTTGCATTTCAATAAGGAAGGATATAGGCATCTGGAGAGATTGCTGTTTTCTGAAAGAGTTAGTATGTCAATGCAGGGAAACTAGAATTCCCAGGGTGGATGGTAGCAGGGGTGGCCTCTTGTGGGAATGGGTGCTTGGGATAAGGGGGAAAGACATCAGGTAACACTGAGTCCAGTGCAGTCTGAAGGGGATAATGATAGGTATAGAAACAGTGATATTTTTATGCTTTATACTAATGCCAGGAGTATCCAGGATAAAGAGATGAATTGGTGGTGCTAATAGCATCAACCTGGCCAAAGATTATTGGAATCTCTGAGACATGGTTGACAGAAGATGATATAATAACAGGAATAGAAGTAGCAGGGTACAGGATTTTTCAAAAGGATAGAAGGGGAAAACCTGGTGGTGGAGTACTGCTTATGTCCTCTACAAGTGGGTGGTTTGGAAGGCAGTGACACTAATGGTTTTGAAAGCATATGGTGTGAGGTTAAGGTGGGCAAGACAGGATATTTAGTGGAGTGTTGCTATAAACCAAGGAGCACAGAGAATGAGGAGCAAGAGATGTTTAGGCAGTTGAGCTTGGCAAGTGCAAGAAGAATGATTGTTATGGAAGATTTTAACTACACCAGTATAAATTGGGAAGAGGAAAATGCATGTAGTAATAATGGAATGGAATTTCTAGAATTCTTGAGGAACAAATGTCTTAGATAACATGTAATAGAGGGAACAACAGGATCAAGAATTTTGGATTTGGTCATAGCATCAGAAGAGGTGATTGTAACTGAGATGATATCTCTTCTCCCAGTTGGAGAGAATTACCATGTGGTTTTGACTTGGAAAATGAACAGACATGCAGGAGTATTAAAGAAAAGGGAATGTATGTGGAATTATTAGGCAGGTAATTATAATTGTCTTAGATATCAACTTGGATGGTTTCATGGAGGGCGGAATTGGAAGGCCGAGATATCATTAGTGCTTGGGAAATTGTGATAGAATATTTGTCAGCAGTAATCCACAGTAATCAATAATAGTAAGCTGTATTCCACAAGTGAAGAAGAGGACACAATTTGATATAAAGTGGATGACAAACAATATCAAACAGGAACTGCAGGTGAAAAAGAGTTATGGAAGAGATATAAGTTGAGAGGTGGAGAGCAGATACATGAAAAATATAAGACTCAGGCCAGGAGAGTGACTAATATGGTAAGGCAAAACTGGAATATTGGAAGATTGGCCCTAAAAAAAAATAAAAATAAAAAAAAACTTGGGAATTTTTTAGTTATGTCGCCAATAGGAGGAGAAATAATTGTGGAAGAATGACATTATGGTATAAAAATGGGAATAGAGTTACTGATGCAGAGGACATACTGGAGTTGTTCAATGAACACTTTATTGGTGTATGTCATCCTGGAGAAGCAGGTTTTAATACTAGAGAGATAGGACAGGTTCGAGGTTTAGAGATGTAATAGGACAGTGTGTTCTAAATACTGAGTACTCTGGATGTCAGTAAAGTAGTGGGACTAGATGGTATTTCACCATGGATTTTGAGAGAATGTGCTAAAAAACCGACAGCTCTGTTGAACTGACTTTTCAATGAAAATCTGGCTATGGGAAAGGTACCCAAGGAATGGAAGGAGGGTAAGACAATGCCATTGCATGAGGGCGGTAGCAGACTGGAATTGTTTAATTATAGGCCAGTTTATGTTTCATCAGTAGCTGTTAAGATCTTGGAGGAAATTAGTGAGGGACCATATACAGCATTGAGCAGATGAGAATAATGTTATCTGTGAGAGTCAACATGGATCTGTTAAGGGGCGCTCTTGATTTAGTAATATGATTGACTTTTATAATAAAGTGACAACAGCGGTTGGGGGAAAGGCATATACTGGATTTTGCAAAGGCATATACTGGACTTTGCATATTTTCTGGATTTTGCAAAGGCATTTGACAGAGTGCCACATGATAAGCTGATATCTAAGTTCCAGCACATGGGTTTAGATGTCAGGTTAGTCAACTGGATTCAGGATTGGTTGTCTGATAGGTATCAGACAATTGTATATGGTGGGGAAATATCAAGGAGGGAGAAGGTTACAAGTGGGGTCCCACAGGGCTCAGTACTGGGACATGATATTGTGTAACCTTTATATCAATGACATTGTGAATGGATTGCAAAAGGATATTCAGTTGTTTACAGATGATGTCAAGCTGGGAAGGGTTATTAGTAATAGTGCAGATGTGGTAGCCTTGCAAGAGGATTTGAATGAACTAGACAGATTGGAAAATGAATGGGGGGGGGGGTCAGCTTAATGCAGCAAAATGTAAAGTCTTGAAGAGAATACATCGATGGGAGGCTGCATACTTGATTGGAGGAAGCAGGGGAGACAAGAGATCTGGAGGTGATGATTAATAGAAACTTGAAATTCAGGGAACATATTGCAAAGCTGGTGAAGGTAACTCAGAGGATTTCTTCAATAATGAGAAGGATACTGACATGCAGAGATAAATGAGTTATCATTGCATTGTATAAGACTCTGATCACACCACACTTGGATTATTGTTCTCAAATTTGGTCCCCAGGATTTGAAGGGGATAAATTAACTGTGGAAAGAGTACAGAGACAGGACCGTACATTGTTAGTTATGAAGTTCGGCTGAGGGAATGTGGACTGCAGAGTTTGGTAGATAGAGATTTTAAACTTTTGAGAGGCAGTTACAGGGTTGACACTGGGGAGTTGTTTGCTGTGAAATAGCAGGAAGGAGTGATGACAAAGGAGCCATCTCTAGTAGTTACGAAAGAAAGTTATGAACAAGAGAGTGAGGAGTGGTTTCTTTGGAGGATGGTTGAACCGTGGAATGCATTGACTGATAGAGTGGTAAGAGCAAGAACAGTGAATGAGTTCAAGGAGTGGTATGATATATTGACTCCATGGAGGCCTGAATAATAATAATAATAACTATTTATGATATGCTTCATTTTTCATTTTAATTATTCTTTGATTGTTTCATCCCATATCTGCAGTTTTCTTTTTATTGAATTATTTTTGTCTTTCCTAAGCTTTCATTTGCTACTGTATTTAGTATCTTTTTATGTTAAGCCATTCTATTTCTTCACTTCATTTTATTTTATCAAAATATTGGTTAAGTCTTTGTTCACATAGCCATTTTATATTTGTGTCATTTAATATTCTAGTTTTATATAAGAATGCTTTAAATTTTCCTTCTGTTCTTGTTATTTGTAGCCATTGTTATGGTAATCTTAATTTTATTTTAACGAGGAAATGATCACTACTTATTTCATATCCTCTGTGGACTCTAACATCTGTAGAAAACTTTGATGTCTTTTCATTTAAGATAAATTAATCTAATATATTGATTTCCATCCTCTTGCTGCCCAAGTATATTTATGTATGTCTTTATGTTTATAGAAAAAATTCATTATTTTAAAATTATTATAAACTACAAAGTCAAGCAATTTTTCACAATTCCTGTTTAAAATATGTTCTCCATGTATTCCTATATTATTATTAATTTTAGTTTTTCCAATTCTTGTATTTTAGTCTTCTGCTAATATACAATCATTTTTATATTTTTTCTTATATATATTTTGTAATTGATTATAAAATTCAATATTATCATATTTTGTTTCTTTTTATGGGTTGATATAAACTGATTATTGTTAAATAACCTCTGTATATTTTTATTCTAGCTTCTATTATTCATTCATTCATAGTTTATATGTTAATTGTTTTGAAAGGGAATTATAAATCCAAATCATAACATCTGTATGTGCTCTTTGATCTTTGTTGACTCCACTATATATTACATTAAAATTTTCAGTTCTCATGGTTCCTTTTTATTTCTTTTTTGCTTTAGTGATTACTGCTATTTGAAAATTTCTTTTGTTTAATATAAATCTATTTCTATTTCTTTATATGCTATTCCTCTTGCATTCCAGTTTGCCATGTGTATTATATTTTGTCGTTTCCATTTTTGTTTTACCTTTGTCTTTCCAGGTCATTTTCCATAAATTCATTTTGAATACCTTTCTCTGTTGGCTTAAAGGTCATTTAGTATTCTCCATGTCAGGTTACTAGCCTGGCAATTGATAGTCCAGTGGTAGGGCTGCTACCTAAAGGTTTCTGAACTTGCCTTCTTCCAAATTTAAATCCGTAGGAGGAATAGAGTATGTTGAAGAGAAAAGAGATTTATTATTATTATTATGTGACACCTCCAGGGAGTCCAAAGACTCATCGAGGGAGCGTGTGCCAACAGCATCGAACAGTTGATCCTTTCCAAGTACTAACTGGTCTCAAACTTGCTTAACTTTTTTGCGAGCCATTAGTAGTAGAGGCTCTACCAATCAACCAACCAGGGAACATAAATATAGACCAGAAATGGAAAGACCCTATAGTCCTTGAGTACTCTAACAGCATAAGTGTCATAAAATAAGAAGAGTTGGCTGATAAGGCCTTATAGGAAAGGTTAAAGGGAGCTGATCTTTCTCAAAGTAGTAGAAGAAGAGGATAGATCCAGCTAGGGGACCATGGGTGTGCCATTTCCCTTGCAATCAAGATGATTGTCCCTTATGGCCCTGTTGGTCCACGAGTCCTTATTCAATATATTCAGACTACTCCACCATATCTGGTGGCTCCCCTATCCACCACCTAGGGGACACACTCTGTAGAGATTACAGGGTCCCCAATAGTATTTTTATATATTAATATTTTTATAATAATAACATTTTTATTACATTATATTTTCATATATTACATAGTAATATCATCACTGTTATTATATTTTCATATGTTACATCATACTGTTATTATATCACTACATTTTACATAATAATATTTATATATTCATCATCATCATCATGAACCATGGGCTCACTGCCCGTTGATGTTTGATGCCTGTTTCACTATCTTCTTTCGCCTTTCTTTGTCCAGTGCACAGTGTCGCAGTTTTTGTACACCCATTCCACACCAATCTTTTATATAGTCTATCCATTCTCTGTATGGTCTACCTCTTCTGTTTAAACCATCCAAATACCAAACACAAATGTCTTTATCTTCCGGTCCTCACTCATTCTACAGATGTGTCCAAATAATTGCAGTTTCCATTTTATAATCTTCTGCATTAAATTCTGTTTTGGTTGTATCTTCTGATAGAGCTCTTCATTGGTGATTTTCTGTACCCATCCTATTCATAGAATCTTCCTGTAACAAGTTCTTTCAAATGTCAAAATTCTTTTTCTTGATTCTTATTTATTACCCACGTTTCAGATCTGTACAGTACACTGCTGAAGATGCATGTTTCCAGTACTCTTAGTTTTGTTTGCAGGCTGATCACTTTACTTTTCCAGATGTTATCCATGGCCTTCAGATTTGTTCTTCCCTTTGCAATCCTGATCTTTATTTCTTTTTTTTACAGTCCAAGTCATATGTCAGTTTACTTCCCAAATATGTGAATTGTTCTACATTTTCTATATCAGTTCCATCCACTTGTATCTTTTGTTTCATGTTCTTCTCACCAAATACCATTGTCTTTGTTTTTTCCAAGTTCATAACAAATCCAAATCTCTTCCCTTCCTCATTTAACAGTTTCAGTGTTTTTTGTAGTTCTCTTTCGTCTTCTTCAATAATAACAATGTCATCTGCAAATCTCAGATTGTTAATTCTCATTCCGTGTACAGATATTCCTTTGCCATCTTCCTTCAATTTGTCCATTGCTCTTTCTAAATGTGCAATGAAAATGCTTGGTGATATTGGGTCTCCCTGTCTAGTACCTCTGCTTGTTTTAAACCATTTCCCCAAATCATCACCTATTCAACTGCATTCTGATAAACATCATTTAATATAGCTATTAGTTTTTTATCAATTCCATAGGATTCCAGAACTGCTACTGTTACTTTCTGGTCAATACTGTCAAATGCTGAAAGTTTATTTATTTATTGGATAAAGGATTAAACTATTTTTATTATAGTCTAACCAAGTGAAAAATAAACTTTCAACATCTTTCTCTAAATCCAGAGTAATTTAATAAAAAGGTGGCACACCGTTTGGCAACTCCTATAGGTAGAGATGACCTTGCTAATGCTTCTGCCTGGTATCTCCACTTGGGCCTGGCTCCCACTGAAGAGACCTCAATAAAGGTCGAAACTAGTCTGGGTAGTGGCCCTTCCCTTGATGCATAACATTATACATATCCGCAAGAAGATGTGTTTTGCATTATGGGAGATACTGAGATAGGAGTGATGTTAGCTTGCTCCACCTTTGCAACGAGTTGCCTGGTGTTGTACCAGATTACCCCAGTCCTGAAGATACTTTCAGGTGCAAACTTTGTTTGCCCACACTTGGATAAAGGATTAAACTAAATTTATTATATTACTGTCAAATGCTTTCTGAAAATCAACAAAGCAAGTATATATGTTTTTGTTTTTTCTCATAGCTTTCTCTGCTATTAACCTCATTGTCAAAATATGTTGAATTGTAGTTCTATCCTTCCTAAATCCTGCTTGCTTGTCTGCAAGGTATGCTTCTAATTGTGTTCTCAATCTTTCTGTCAATATGATCATCATCACTTTACCAAGGTGACTTATCAAGGCAATTGTTCTATGATTTTTACATTCTAGCTTATTTCCTTTCTTGTATAATGTTACTAATATTGATTTAACCCACTCCTGGCATTTTCCCTTCTTTCCATACCATATTACATAGTTGGTGCATTTCTGTAACCATACTTTCACCACCATATTTAATCATTTCTCCAGTAATGTTATCGTTACCAGGACTCTTTTTGTGTTTTAGCCGTCCTATTGCTTTTTCTACCTCTCCTCT
The DNA here is from genome assembly GCF_054136105.1 of Typopeltis vanoorti. NCBI lineage: Eukaryota > Metazoa > Arthropoda > Arachnida > Uropygi > Thelyphonidae > Typopeltis > Typopeltis vanoorti. The sequence continues at coordinate 49,086,062 of NC_143568.1, forward strand.
TAAAATGTCCATATCATGCTCATTACCTGGTAGTGATATCTGCTTCAGTTCTTCAGTCAGTTTCCCAGCACTATCTGAATCTAGTTTTTCTTCATATAACTCACTACAGTATCTTGTCCACCGCTGTACAATTTTTTCTTTATTCATCAATACTTTGCCTTTTTCATCTTTAATTGTGGTCTGTTTTGGTTTCCACTTTCTATTAATGGTTCTGATCATTTTGTATACCTCCCTTGTTTTATGTTCTCCATAGTACTGTTCTATATTGTTGCATTTGGCTTCTAACCATTTCATCTTATCCATTCTGACTGCTTTTTTCACCTCATTACACTTTCTTCTATTTGTTCTGATGTATCCCTTCTTATCTTTAACATTCTTTTCTCCTGTACTAACTTCAGTATTTCTTGTGTAATCCATTTCTTCTTGATCTTCTCTTCTTCTGGTATTCATTTTCTTCAACTGCATCTTCTATCGCCTTCATTACTCTTTTCACTCTTAAATTTGAGTTTTTTTCTTTCTCCACACTTTTAAGTTTCCTCTTCTAACACTGTTCTGTACCTTCTTCCTATTTCTGCTTCATTTATTCATGCTGTATCTCTTCTATTCTGATATTGGGGTTTATATTTATTTTTTAATTTCAACTTAATGTTTGCAATCACTAAACTATGGTCCGAGTCTATATCCGCTTCTTGAAAAGTTCGACATTGCTGTACTGATGTTATCCATCTTCTTTTAATCATAATCATATCAGTCATGTTTTTGGTTTTCCCATCATTTGATTGCCACATCCATTTTCTACACTCCTTTTGTTAGAATCTTGTGTTACAGATCATCATCTCGTAATCCACAGTAAATTCTAATAATTTTTCACCTCGTTCATTTCTTTCTCTGAAACCATATTTTCCCATGCCTCTTTCCCAATCATCATTATCTATTCCAACCTTGGCATTCCAATCGCCTTCAATAATTAGCACATCTTGCTTTGGTATTGTTTCTATTGTCTCTGTCAGATCTTTGTAGAATAAGTCAATATCCTCATCTGTGTTGTCAGATGTGGGTGCATATATCTGGACTATTGATATGTTGAATGGCTTTGCCTGAAATCTTGCTACCATGATTCGTTCATTAACTGGTTTGTAGCCTAACAGTGCCTCTCAAGCTCTTTTGCTAAGAAGGAAGCCAACTCCTGCTTCGTGCATGGTGTCATGTCTGATCATATTACTTCACATCCATTGATCTCTCCAGATGATATCATCTCATCTCTGCCAATCCTAGTATATCCCACCAATATCTCTTCATTTCCTCACGAAGTAGTTCTAATTTTCCTGACATCCAGAGTGTCCACACATTCCACGTTCCTACTGATAACAGTTCGTTTCAGTTTCTGTTTCCTTTCGGTATTCCACTTTTCGATCCAACCCCGATCGCTCGATTGGTATTGCGGGCCTTGTTTATCCAGGCGATGCCCGAGCCGGCATGTTGTAGCTGTTGATTGTATAGGCATCAGATAACAATCGTGTTTTTTTCTTTATGGTCAGAGCATCGACACTCATCTGACCAACCCTCCTCCTTTATCCAGGCTTGGGACTGGCATGAGACCCCTAAGGATCCCATGGCGGAGTTATTTATATATTACATAGTAATGTTGTTACATTGTTTAATTTTACATTGTAATATTCATATATTACAAAGATTAAGAATGCTGTTTCAATAAGTATTTTTTAGTGTGTGTGTGTGTGTGTGTGTGTGTGTGTGTGTGTGTGTGTGTGTGTGTGTGTGTGTGTCTTATGCATAGAATGCTTATTTATGAAAATAAGTTGGTTGCAAATATTAGCAGTAAAAGGATGATGAGGTACATTAATCCCACTGACTTTGAAACTAGAGTTGGCTTTTCTGAATACAGTGGGAGTAATGATTAACTTACATTTTTGTTGTTAGTGTTGGTTACTGCATTTTATGTGATACACATGGCAACTTTTGCAATACTAAGTGCACTGATATATATCCACAGTTTGCATTTTAATGTTCTGTAACTGTTCAGATGTTTAACATTATATGGCAAATTATTGATTAATGTGGGTATAAGATGCCCTATCACGGTATACAAATTATTATAGCTCCCGGTTGCATAGAGGGTTGTGTTTGGCCTTGTTATGTGATACATTTCTCTGTTATTATAGTAGACGTTATTGCAATAGTGTCTTACTGATAGTATGTAGTGTCTTCGATTCTTTATGCTCTGGATTTTGTGTTTTGCCATTAGAGGTTTAGTTATTATCTGGGTGTATTGGGTCTCCAAAGCACCATTGAAACAATTCTTCAGTGCAGCTTTCCTAAATTTGATATGTGATTTTGCTGTTTGCACAGACTGTTATACCGTACCTTAGTATTGTTTCACAAATTTCATGATATGTGAGTTTTTTATGTTGGTTGGCATCATCTTCGCTTGGAAGAGTTTTGCAGCAGTAGTGCATAGTTTGTTATTAAAGGTATTCTAATCTAGTCTTGCAATAAATACTTTTACAACTTCCACATGCTACAGCGGTGCCTACAGAATTGAGTGAGAGCCAACGCAATCTGCCATCTGCTGGTTGCTGACTCTGGGCTAGACTGTAAATTGTGTTCTTTTACCCAGCCAGGTAATTTTCATATATTACTATGTAATATATGAAAATATAATGTCATAAAAACATTATTTATTATTAAAAAATAATGTAATAAAACTCTCCAACTCAGTATGAAACCAGTTGATTCACCTTCACTTTATAAATATACAGTATATAATTTAATATACCACCTGAACATGATATATAATTTAATATATCACCTGAAACCAGGGGTGCTGCTGGCATTAATTTTAAGTGCCTCCCTAGTGCAATTGGAAGAACGATGGTATGTTGCACCCTTTGATTGTAAAAAGCCTGAGTTCGATTCTCTTTGTGATGAGAAAAATCTTTATATGGGCTTTTTCAGTTGAAGGTGAGTTAGCTGATCAAAAACATACTAGTGGTGGTGGTGTTGGGCAGTAGATGGCATTGGTGTAGATCAGGGGTCACCAAACTTCTTTGACCGTCGACCCCTTCAAGAGTTTCTTGACTTTTTATCGAGACGTTTTACTATTACGTAATTATGACAGGACAAGCAAAAATTATGTGAGTTTTTAGATTGTTCATTTTATAGTTACAGTGTTTCTTGTATGTATAATATGGTATATATTATTATATTGGCTTAACATCAAAGGTATACATTTTTGTTTTTGACGTCCTTATTAACATTACATATTTGATAGGAGGGATAAATAATATATAAAATATAAAATTTAATTTAGATAACAAAATAATAATAATACAATCTTCCTATAGGTATATACAGGGTGTTCGGGATAAATTTGACATATTTATAATTAATTATATTTTTCCGTAAGTTACATGTATTAACACACACTTCTCTTCATTTAAAAGTTTGGACCCTTCTTCATTCATATACAAGATGTCAGAAAGGATGGATAGCTGGAACCCACCTGAATCATGGAAGAGAATAACTTGTATCATGATGATTCGTGCCCGCCATCAAAATAAGGATATTACGACTGCTGCCCAATGCTCCCTGAATACAGTAAAAACAATCAGGCATGAACTAGAGACTTGCAATGGTGACTACGAGGATGTAGCAAGAAGAAAGATCCCTAGCAGACGATCTGATTGCGTTCGTACAGCAGAATTCCTCGCAAATCTGCAGGAACAGGTGTTGAAGAACCCTGGCATTGGAATTCAGGCTTTGTTCGTGGAGTTGCTAACTGTAGTCAAGCCCTGGATAACAAGGGTAGCCAATGGTAGGCCGTATGTATGGCAGCAGGATTCGGCCCCTTGCCACACCTCTGGGAAAAGTCAAAAATGGTTGTCTGAAAATTTCTACGACTTCACCAGTCCAAATGTTTGGCCTCCAAACTCCCCAGACCTTAACCCCATGGATTATTTTGTATGGGGCGCAGTTGAAAAAGACACCAATCGCACCTCCAGTAATACAAAAGCCCAGTTAATGGATAAAATTAAAACAGTTTTTGCGGCCCTTCCCAGGGAGACTGTAGCATCAGCTTGTTCGAGGTTCCGAAGCAGAATTGAAGCTGTGATCGATGCTAATGGTGGTTATTTTGAGTAAATCTTGTTGATAGTATTGTAATTAACTCTGCCTGTAATGTTTTTTTTGTCAATTCATTAAATTTAATAGATACAAAGAAGATTTTCTTTTTCCTTACGAAACTGTCAAATTTATCCCGAACACCCTGTATATAGGATGTACCATGGGCGGGAACCATGGACATCCGTTTATTGGTTCTGTTTATTCGTTTATTCAAACTATTTTCATGACCTTGCTCCATCTTACAGGTCCTATTCATGTCACTGTTCCCGCGATTCACTCTTAATTGCGTTGTCATTCAGGATGGAGGTAATCCAAGTTAACCGAATTAAATATTACCCATACAATGATGTCTTATATTTTTCTATTGACCCCTGAGCCCGAATCGACCCCTAACAATGTTATATCGACCACTTTGGCGACCACGGGTGTAGATGATGATAGTGGTGGTTCAGTATGGTTGGTAATCGTGGTGGAAGCAGAGAGTTGGAGAAGTAGGTGCCCTCCCTCAATGAGCTTTGGACTCTTTGGAGATGTCATATAATAATAATACAACTCATTAACAAACCAAATTATACACAGTCTTGCCATAAATAGTGCAGTGGTATGTGTGACTATATATCATTAGTGGTGTAGGATGCATGATTCTTCATTTCTTTATGATTAGCATTTGCATTTTAATGTTATCTACTATCATTGAATTGTGGTAGAAGTAAGTGGCTATTTGGTTTAGGTCATGTTGTGCTTTGGAGAGAGCAGTGTTAATGTCTGTGTGGACTGTTAGTAGTGCTGTATCATCTGCATATTGATATAAGTGCTGACCTGGTTGGCCGAGTGGTTACCATATCTGCTCTCCAGCCAAAAGGCTGCAGGTTCGAATCCCACTGTGAACATGGATGTTTGCGATTGTGAAAATACTAGTGGTAGTTGTCAGTGGTAGATGGCATTGGTGTAGATGAAGAAGGTAGTTGTGGTTGGTGGAGACAGAGCGTTGTAGAGTAGGTGCCCTCCCTCGATGAGTCTTTGGACTCCCTGGAGGTGTTACATAATAATTTTTTTAACACTTTATTGTCTTGCATACATATAATAATTACATAAAATTATAGAAATTACAAAATTTAAAAATTCTAAAAATTACATACATATAATAATAATAGTATTTTTTTTAATTCAATGATTTTTATTATTAAAATTATGATTGCATATTATGTATTTGCAAAACATGTTCTAGTTTTTTTTTTTTTTTTACAATGAATTTCATACAAATTTTCCTTTTTATTTGTTAATAACAGTTACTATAGATGGTAATTTATAGTTTGCAATTGAATAAGATTACATTTTTAACAGCATTTATAGTATAACAATATGTTATATTTTACAATTTTTGCTTTTAATATATTTTTATAATATTTTTTTATATTTTTTTTTACTCTTTAATTCCTATATATTTTATTATTATGTTATTATTATTCTAAGAAATCTTTACATCAAAGGATTAATTAATTAAATAATAATTTTTTTAACAGCATTTATAGGATAACAATAAGTTATATATATTTTACAATTTTTGCTTTTAATGTATTTAAGTGCTGTAACTACAGCACTTCAATGTAATAATTTTTTTTTTTTTTTTTTTCCCCTCTGTTGATCTTGGTTGAGATGTAATGTTTCTGCTTGCATCCTCGAAGCTTTTTAATAAGCATATCTGAGGATGACACTGGTTAGATATATATATATATTTTTTATTGATTTGATTGCTGTGTTGGAAGTAGGCTGATGTTTGGAAGATCAAATGACTGATCTGAAAGGTCCGATCAAAGTGAAATTATTGCTGATATATTCTGGTGTTATTGCATCTGTATTGATGGTTCACATTCATTTTTATAGTGGTCTTCTTTTTGAACTAATTAGGAGGCTTTTTTTTCACTGTGGCAGCCTTTCTATGTCTTCTGAGTTTTTAATTTGTACCGGCTTTGAAGTTTGTGACTTCCTCAAAAATATCTCGGCATCTTTGATCCACGAAAATTGGTAATTTTTTTGTTTTTGCTTTTCTTGCTTATTACAACAGATTCTGGTTGAATGGTGTTAAATATTTGGATAGGAAGATAAGTATATTGTCTTGTAATGCATTCAAGTCCTTGGCAGCTGGTTTTTTCTGTCTGCTGGCTTTTATGAGATTGTCTCTTGTGGACTTGCTTGTAAGATGAACCATGACTGGTGCAGGTCATGGAAAGCCTTGCTTTTTGCTCTTCCTAGGAATCTGATTTATGGTCTGAATGTTGTTAAGCTGGAGGGGGATATCAATTGCATGGCCTGAGGTTTTCTATAGGTGCAGTTTCAGGAAGACCATTTATGACAAGATCTTTATGTTGTTGCTGATTTAAACTTTCACATTGTAGTTTTATCAGAGAATGAGCTTCTTGATGGAGTTCAGATGTCTCTTTCATCAAATTGTGTTGCCTGTCATTTAGTGCGTTAATGCTGATTTTAATGTCTTTTACCATTTGCAACACTTCTATCACTGCTAAATTATTATGTTTGACCAATATTCACGAGATTTTTTTGTTATTTGTTCATTCTGTTTGTTAAAGAGTGCTTGCACAAGATCTACTAAGCTGGCTTTTATAGTCTCTAGACCATTTTCTATTAGTATATTTATAGAGTTGAAATTATAGGACTCACCTGCGTTTTTTATCTGTTCAGTTCATCATCTGATTTTTCCTCCAGTATAATCGGCTGCATCGTAGATGGCTGCCTTAGGTGTGTTTCTTTGTTTTTCCTGCAGAGTAGGCATTTCCATTCCATGCGTGTTGCATTGGATTTACTTTGCCAGGTTGTTTCTGAAAAGCCAGCACATTTTAAGTGTAGAATCCTACTACATTTCGTACAGTTTATATTATATTAGTGTGTGTTAAATATACAGTTTAATATATACAGTTTATATTTTTTAGTGTGTATCTTATGCATAGAATGCTTATTTATGAAAATAAGTTGGGTGCTAATATTAGCAGTATTGTCGGACAAATATTAGCTAATATTTGTCGGATGATAAATCCTCCAGGCAATCGATACATTTCATGACTCACCTTTCTTCCCTTGAGCAACTGTGGCGTGATCGTAAACATGGTGACGTCCTTTGTTCTTCGCTCGTTGTAGACCGCGGTCCTCTCTGTTCACTTTTCAACACTTCAAAATTTGGTTTCTTCTTAGCCGGTTTTGGTGAATTTTATATCACTCTCTTTGGCATGACAAGTAGAGTTACTTGGGAACTTCAAACTAAAACCAGGAGTTGGATCCACTTTAAAACTATAAAAAACAGGAGCAGCGATATCACCGTGTGCCCATTTGTATGCCTACACACCGCCCTCTGTCAATAATAATAATAATAATAATTGACTTTGTATGGCCAAGTTTTGAATGTCATTTATTGAATAGCGTGGATGATAATATTGCTCCTCTGGAACTCTGTGCTGTATCTGCATTCCCGGGTTGTGATGTGTGCGTATTTTTTCACATTTTTTCATTTTGTCATATGCATTCTGTTATGAGATAATTCCTAAACCAGGTATGCAGTGTCCCTCTTATTTTGACTGAGTGCAGTTTGGTGAGGCAGTATTTTATAGTCGAGTATGGTAAATGCTTGTTAAGTCAGTAAGTATGAGGACAAATTTGTTTTTATCAAGAGCATTATTTAGTTCATTTCTAATGCCTTCTAATAGCATGGCTTTTGTGAGATGATGTTATATTTCTGTAAGTAGTTTTGAAGGCTTGTGTGTATTAGTTTTTCAAGAACTTGAGAGATGACATGCAAATTAGCTATAGTATGTTGTTCTGAAAGTCATTTCTTTTTTCCTTGTTTGTAAATAGATGTAACTATCGTGGTTTTTATTTGTGTAGCACCAGTGCTGAATATCATATTCCCAAGTTTAAAAGTACCGGATTTAGTTGTTCAAAATGTGTTAAGAGATCTGTGAATGTGATTTTGTCAATTCTGGGCTCGTCTTTTGCTTTAGTTATGAGAGAGCTTCTTTCGGTTCCGATTTGGATACAGGAGGAAAGTACATAGTTTGCTGTTGACTTTGGGCTAATAGTTTTGTATTGGGCCTAATGAGAAACATATCTTTTCTGAGTTGTGTGATGTTGTTTGTGAAGCTATAGTTAAATGATTCAGAAAGTTCCTTCTGGTTCTCTTGACCGAAGTTTCACAATAATAATAATACAGAAAGATTATTATGTATTAATAATTTCTGTGTGTCAATATCCTCTTGACATGCAGAAGAGAGGAAAAAGAACAAGGATATTTCTAGAAATTGTGTAGTGAGAAGGAAGTAGATTTTTTACATTGAGAGCAGTCAATGGGTGAGTCAAATGCATTGCCAGAGTGTATTGTAAATGCTAAGAATGTGAACGTTTAAAATTTTATAACACACTTGTTATATGAAAACTTTCTCTTGGAATGAGACCCCCAAAAGGAATTTGGAGGTCTGTTAATAATAATAATAATTCCATGAAAGTCTATTAATAATAATAGTGTTGCACATGCCCTTGACCACAACTGGTGATCTGGTCATTTGGATTTCAACAGAATGAGAAAACCTCAGAAGGGTACAAAAGCAGATGACAAAGATTATAATGTCTTTTAAATATTGTTTATTAGAATAAATTAAGGAAATATATACAGAGTTTGATAGATAGGAGGAGGAAGAGCAGTATAAAGGAATGAAGACATGCATCTCTGGAAGTTATGTAGGAAAGTGAGAAGTGGATTTTTGTATTGAGTGATGGCTGCATGGAAAGGGATTGCGTATGCAGATAGTGCATGATTATAAAATATGACAGATTATAAGATATTTTGTAGCACATAGGACAAACTTTCTGCTATGATTCTTATCAAAGTTTCTGGAACAAAAAACTATGTGGAAACTGGAATACAGATAAGTAATTTACTTACTAAAATTAATTATTATTATTATTATTATTTAGGCCTCCAAGGAGTAAAAAGACTCATCGCAGGAGGTCCTTCCTAGAAAACACAAGTCTATCAAGACTCATCATGGGTGGTTCCTCCTAGGAAACACAAAGTCTGTCATACCACTCCTTAAACTCATTGACTGTTCTTGCTCTCACCACTCTATCAGGCAATGCATTCCATGGTTCAACCACCCTCTATGCAAAGAAACCACTCCTCACCCTCTTGCTTACAGTTTCCTTTTGTAACTTCCATGGATGGCCCCTTGTCATCACTCCTTCCTGCTGTTCAACCAAGTGAAAGAACTCCTCAGTGTCAACCCTGTAACCACCTCTCAACAGTTTAAAAGTCTCAATCATATCACCTCTCCTTCTTCTATCCACCAAACTCTGCAGTCCACATTCCCTCAGCTGATCCTCATAACTAACATTGTACAGTCCTGAAACTGTCTTTGTTATCCGCCTCTGTAACCTTTCCACAGTTAATTTATCCCCTTCAAATCCTGGGGACCAAATCTGAGAACAATAGTCTAAGTGTGGTCTGATCAGAGACTTATACAACGGAATGATAACCCTTTTATCTCTGCAGGTCAGTGTCTTTCTCATAATTGCAGCAATCCTCTGTGTTACTTTCACCACCTTTGCAAAATGTCCCCTAAATTTCAGGTTTTTATCAGTCATCAACCCCAGATCTCTTGTCTCCCTACTTCCTCCAATATAACTCCTCCCATAGAGTGTGCAGCATCCCATCGATGTTTCCCAAACCTCGAGACCTTACATTTTGCTGCATTAAACTGACAACCCCCATTCATTTTCCCATCTATCTAGCTTATTTAAATCCTCTTGCAGGGCTACCACATCTGCACTATTAATAATAACCCTTCCCAACTTCACATCATCTGCAAACAACTGAATATCCTCCTCTGACAATGACAATGTCATTGATATAAATGTTGAACGATATAGGTCCCAGTACTGAGCCCTGTGGGACCCCACTTGTAAACCTCTGCCTCCTTGAAACTGCCCATCCAGACACAACTCTCTGATACCTATTGGACAGCCAATCCTGAATCCAGTTGACCAACCTGATATCCAAACCCATGTGCTGCAACTTAAATATCAGCTTATCTGTGGCACCCTGTCAAATGCCTTCGCTAAATCCAAGAAAATGGCAGTATATGCCTTTTCTTCATCTACTGCTCTTGTAACTTTATTATAAAAGGCTAGCATATTACTAAAATAAGAGTGCCCCCTCACAAATCCATGTTGACTCTCATAGATAACATTATCCTCACCTGCCCAATATTGTATATGGTCTCTAACTAATTTCTCCAAGATCTTAACAACTACTGATGACACAGAAACTGGCCTATAATTAGATACTTCCAGTCTGCTACTGCCCTTATGCAATGGCACTATCTTACCTTCCTTCCATTCCCTGGGCACCTTTCCCATAACCAGACTTTCATTGAAAAGCCAGGTATAAGGAGCTGTTAGTTCCTTAGCACATTCTCTCAAAACTCGTGGTGAAATACCATCCAGTCCCACAGTTTTACTGACATCTAGAGTACTCAGTATTTGGAACACGTTCTCCTCCTGCACCTATAAACCTTGAACCTTCCCTATCCCTCTAGTATTAAAATTTACTCCTCCAGGATGAAATACACCAATAAAGTGTTCATTGAACAATTCCACAATTGCTCTGCATCAGTCACTCTATTCCCATTTTTATCCCACAATGTCATTCTTCCACAATCATTTCTCCTCCTACTGGCCACATAGCCAAAAAATTCCCTAGGATTTTCTTTGGATCGTAGGGCCAATCTCTTCTCATATTCCAGTTTTGCCTTCCTTACCATACTATCATTCTCCTGGCCTGTGTCTTATATTCTTCATGCATCTGCTCTTCACCTGTCTCCTTATCTCTTTTTAAACTTTTTTTTCTCTGATTTAAACTGGGATTTGTGAAGAAGATGGGCTTTCTTCCTCTTCCATAGCCTCTTTTTCACATGCAACTCCTGTTTAATATTGTTGGTCACCCACTTTACACCAAATTGTGTCCTCTTCTTCACTTATGGAATACAGCTTACTATTGCTGCTAACAAATATTCCTTCACAATTCCCCAAGCACTAATGATATCCTGGCCTTCCAATTCCTCCCCCCATGAAACTTTCCCAAGTTGATGTCTAAGACAATTATAATCACCTGCCTTATAATTCCACATATGTTCCCATCTCTTTGATACTCCTGCATGTCTATTCATCTTCCAAGTCAAAACCACATGGTCATTCTCTCCAACTGGGGGAAGAGATATCATCTCAGTTACAATCAACTCTTCTGATGCAATGACCAAATCCAAAATTCTTGATCCTCTTGTTCCCTCTATTACATATTGCCTAAGATATTTGTCCCTCAAGAATTCTAGAAATTCCATTCCCATATTGCTATATGCATCTTCCTGTCCCCAATTTATACTGCTGTAGTTAAAATCTCCCATAACTATCATTCTTCTTGCACTTGCCAAGCTCAACTGTCTAAACATCATCCATTTACAAATTGAAATTTTACCAGCTCAAGCTAGCATTATCAGAGGCATTTTAGCAGTACACGGTCAGTGATGACAGGTAATGAAATAACCTCCAGAATAAGGAGACAGTCATGTCCATGGAAGTCAACAGTGGCACTCTACATGGTAATTTCTGTTATTAATGTCGATGAGAAGATAGGGTAGTGCACCAAAATCTATTACACACTATTGCAGTTAACCAGGTTCTTGTGCTGCTTCCAGGAGCAGTTTCTCTGATTTAAACTGGGATTTGTGAAGAAGATGGGCTTTCTTCCTCTAAGGCATATTGCGCTATTCCACTTTTTGGTTCCTCATACTGAGTTCCTCACTGGCAGGGGATCCTAGGAAGGAGAGAATCCTGAAAATCTTTAATTTGTCTCAGGCAGGTGGAAACTTTGTTCAGTGGTTTGTATAATTCTGTGCTAATTTAGGATGGAGCCCAGTTTATCCTTTTGTACCTTAGATGTAGGGTAAAGATATGGTGTATGTATAGGCTGGTTGGGGTGTGTGTGGGGGGGGGATAATAACAATTCCAATAATTTCACTTGCCATTAGAGGAGATATTCCCTATGGTGGTCCCACAGATAGGCCATATGCCTATGGACTATCTGTGGGACAAGTGAATGAACAAGCTTTATTATCATCATTATCCTAAGGTCCCAAGATCAGAAGGCCTAGATGAGTCAAAGACTCATCTAGGCCTTCTCCACAACACAAACATTCGGCTTTGAAATAATGTTGGATCTAATATCCACTTTGCCTATGTAACATATATGTATGTTTCATATATACTGCAATAATATATATGAAAAAGCAAACAAAAATATTTGCTTGTTCATATGTATTATGGTAAATTTGTATTACATTTCTAAATAATATAATAACAGGTGTTATTTGTAATATTTTACAGATTTGACTGTGGCATGGGTGAAGGAACATTGCAAAGTGACCAACCTGTTGTCCTCCATTCATGGAATACATTGACAATCTATAGAGACAGGTGGGATGCATGGATGCAGTTAAATAATGGAAAACAAGTTCAAGGGCGCTCAAAGGTAAAATTAGTGTTTTTTGTTTGTTTAAACTAAATAAAGCATCAGCACAATGCTGCCCAAGTGATCATAACACAGACATTTGGAAATCAAAATTAGTCAATTTTTTCATTTAAAATTCAGATATATAATCTTATTGGTTTAAGCCAATAAGAATACAATTTGGTTGGCTAAATCTCAAATTGGCAGCCCATCCTCATTCGTTCAGTATCCAGGTAGATACCCAACAGGGTGCACCACGAGAAGGTGAGGATTGGACATTAGGTCAGAAGCCCTGTTCGGTTCTCCACATTCCTTTAAAGGCTATGTGGAGGTCTCCTCTCAGTTATACAGCTTTGACCCTTAAGCACCCCGTCATTCTATTGTTTATTTAATTAATTTATGATGTTTTTCCATCAGCACTTTCATGTTTTTAATTTCTCTGACTGTCAGCAATACTTCTACAGAATTATTATTAAACTTGATAAATTCCTTGTATTGGTTAAATATTTTTTGTAATGTGTTCAGTCTGGTTTTCAAATAGTTCTTGAACAAATGGACTCACCTGCATTTGTGTTATTGACTCCTTGTCCTGCATTTCCCCTGCTATTGTTGGCTGCACTGCTTTTTCTCCCCTACAGTACAGGCACTTCCTGTCATGCTTTGCATTGCCACGTAGCTTCCAATAATATAGAACAAAGAAAGTGCATGTTTCTTAGGCAGATCCTGCATGTTATATGATTTTCTTCCCCTGTTAAGTCTTCCTGGCATTTATAGCACTTCAGCAGCAGGTGGAATGGGTTGCCAGAAGTGGTTATGAGTGCTTTGTTGATGAATGAGTTCAAGGAGAAGTATGGTAGGCATTATATGAATAATGATTAGTACAGATGCACATTGAGTTTTTGACTCCATTTAGGTGCCTGAGAAAATAATTCCCAACTTTACCTCTTCCTATCCCAAAATAACTATTACTAATAACTCATAATCATAGCTTCAACCCATAAGACAGTTAAAGACATTAAATTATTATTATTGCATCTGACCTCCATGGAATCACAGACTCAACATGGGAAGTACACACAAAGTTCATCCAACTATTCATTAAACTATTTATTGTGTCTACATTCACAACACCCTCAGGAAATGCATTCCACTCACCAACTACTCTCCATGCAAAGAATCTTCTACTCACTCTTCTGCTCACACCCTTGTTATACAGTTTTCCAGGAATGGCCTCTTGTTCTACCCCTCCTCTGCCATACAATGAAAAATTTCTTCCATGTTAACCTTATAACAACCTCTGACTAACTTATATGTCTCGATCATATTCCCCCTTCCTCCTCCTGTTCACGAGGTTTATTTACATTCTTTCAATCTGTCTTCATGCTCCACATTCCACTGATCACCTTAGTGAATCTTCTCTTTTCTAACATTTCCTCATCATCATCATGAAAACCCAGTGACCAAATCTGTGCACAATAATCCTTATGAGGCATTATACAATGGAATCATAACCTCTTTATTTCTGTAGGTCAAGGTCTTCTGCATCATTGCCATTATCTGATGTGATGACTTCAGAACTTGTGTAATGTGGCCCCTGAATTTCAAGTCCTTGTCCACTTTAGTGTATAATTTGCATCTCATCGTTGCTTACCAAATTTTAAAATCTTATACTTTGCAACATTGAACTGATAGTTCCATACTGTTGCCTGCTCATACATATGAGGATAGACTGAGAGGATGTGGACTGCAGAGTTTGGTAGATAGAAGAAGGAGAGGTGATATGATCAAGACTTTTAAACTCTTGAGAAGTAGTTAGGTTGACACTGATGAGTTCTTTTGCTTGGTGGAACAGGAGGAAGGAGCGAGGACAAGAGGCCATCCCTGGAAGTTGCGAAAGGAAGCTGTGAGCAAGAGGGTGAGGAGTGGTTTCTTTGCATGGAGGGTGGTTGAACTGCGGAATGCATAGCCTGATAGAGTGGTGAGAGCATAAATGGTCAATGAGTTCAAGGAGTGGTATGATAGACTTTGTGTTTTCTAGGAGGGGCTTCCCATGATGAGTCTTTTGTCTCTATGGAGGTCTGGATCATCATAATAATAATAATAAAATTAACTGGGTATCAAAGTATAGTGAATTTTGAATTAAATTACTTTTATTAAAAAAAAAAAAAAACAATCAGGAATGAACCCGTTTAGAAAACTCTCTTTGACTGAATTTTTCAGAATTTCAGTCAAGGGTATTTTCTCAGAAAAAGTTTCTGAAGAAGAAGAAGAAAGAGAAGCTAAGAAACTTCTAAAACTTCTCATAAACCTCTTCTGCAAAACTTTGCCTTGAAAAAAAATTTCTCATAAAAAAACTGTACCATGAGTACTTAATTGTGTTACCCCCAATGGAGGTTCCACAATAGCATAACCAGTTAGCACATGGTACTTGAAAGATGATTTTTGAGTTATGCTAAGATTATGAGAAGTACACACTTGATGTACTTCTCATAATTTAGCCTCACTTGATGAAAGTATCTTTTTAGTGTCTCCATAGTATTAGTTGGAAGAACAGCAGGTTATTCACTCTTTGATTGGAAAAGACCAGAGTTTGATTCTCATCATGTTGTGAGAAATCCTTATATATGGACTGCATTTGAGGCAGCTGACCTCATACAAAGTGGTAGAGTTTTTCATCCTGTAAACAGACAAATCACCACAGCACGCGCGCGCGTGCACATATTAGCAGATAAAATGCTATGTGGTAAGTTGGTAGATGTAATGAAGATAGTGGCTGATGTAGTATTGTGTAGCATAGAGTAGTCTCCATGATGAGTCTTTGGAATCTATGGAGATGTCCCATCCCCATTCATGTTGCTGTTTCCTATCTAGGAGGTTGACTACCATAATGCGACTAATGATGTGACTACAGGCATAATGACATGTGGTGAGGACCCTATCTCTTCCACATATTGTCATAAGTATTCATGGCTGTAAATTTGTGTGTGCTCATGGGGCGAGATTTCCTGTTCTCAGGGACAAAAAAACCAGAGTTTCCAGGCGAAAAAACCCTTTACCTCCATATGAGACTGGCTTTAGTTGAAAAAGATCAGATAAAGGTTCCTCACATCATGGACAGGAATCGAACCCAGGTCTTTCAGAGCAAAGGGCTTTGTCTATACCAATTGAGCTACAGAGGCTCCATGGAGATGTCAGATATTAAAAATAATAATAATAATAATAATAGTTTATTAAATGGTCAAAAAATGTTATTTAAGGTTGGAGCCCACCAGAGGTGGGGTTATAGTTGGATGTTTTATGAGGTAGAAGTGAAAAAAAAAGATGTTTTCATTATAATGTTTTCAGGTTTTTGCTTTCAATTTAAGGGGAGTCTGATCTAGATAGTACATATAGTCTGTAGATAGTTAGCACTTGTTGAATTTGTACTTTAATGTAATATTTTGGTATAGTATGTTAGTATTCTTTGTGCAGTGTTTGAATAATTATGGCAGCCACAATTGTGTTTGCCGATACATTACCACCAAGTCCTCCACCATTTAAGTACTACATTTTACACAACATATGACGGGATTTTGTGGTATGCAGTACTTGCAACATGTTTGCATCCCAGCAGTTATAAATGTGGCAAGTGAGAGACTGAGGAATGCATGCCTGCTTAAAATATAGAAAATGGGAAGAACTCAGTGATATAGAAATCAGCATAATGGATTTTAGCAGTGTTACATCAGAAATGAATGCTGAAAGAGAGATGAGCAGCATGTGAATGAGAATAGGAGTGAGAGAGATACACACAGTTATAGGGATGATAGAAGGGAAGAGAATGGGAGAACCAGTGGAAGAGAGGGAATGGGAGGAAATCAAGACCATTCTGGAATAGGGATGGAGAAATGACAGGAAAGCAGGTAAGTGGAAAAACAAGGAGAAAAAGTGTCAGAGGAAGGAGAGTGAGGAAATCTATGGATGCAGGTGAGCAAGGAAGGAACAGAGTGGTAAGAGGTGTCATATATGAAAATTCAATGATCCATGGAATGCAAGATAGAATGTTAGAGGATTGTATGCCTGTAGAAATAACAGCCACTGTGACTATGACAATTAAGCAAGATGAAAGAGTGGATGAGATAAATTCTGATGGTGGTTACAAATGATTTGAGAAGCAGTGCAAATTAGGTGGTGTGAAATCTGATGTTCATGCTCGAGTTGTATGGAAGAAGACAGTGAGTGTGTTACCCAGGTATAATAATGCAGAGCTCAGGAGAAGAGTTCAATGAAGAATGATATGATAGCCAGAATGTGTCGAAACAGAAGCTTGGATTATGTGGATGCCTAGGGTGCATTTGAGGACAGAAAAGAACTATATGCAAAAGATAATTTGCATTTGAATGAGGACTGGTGTAGGCATATGGAGAGAATGTTGTTCTCTGAACAAGTGAGAGTGTTAGTGCAGGGAAACTAGAATTATCAGGGTGGATGGTGGCATAAGTGGCCTCTTGTGGAAATAGTCAATTGGGAGAAACACAAGTGTAATATAGAATCCAGTGGAATTTGGAGGGAATAACAAAGTTATAGAAACACTATCAATGTGTTGATGTTTCTTTATACAAATGCCAGGAGTATCCAGAATAAAGGAGATTAATTGGTGGCACCAGTGGCGTTGCATGCCCGTTTCAGTTGCATGTGCTGTCATGTGGCTTATGCAACCCACACTACAAAATTTATGTCAATTTGACTGTATGAATGCATTTTTATTGATGCATGAATGATTTAAGAGTACATAGCACATCAGTGCTCATCTTAATTGGTCCAATGCAATTAACTGTATGATAATTTTTGAGACCAAGAAATTTTTGAAAGACCAAGAAAGAAAGACCATAAGGAGCAATCACCTTGATTGTTATGGAAGTGGCACTCCCATGGTCCCCTAGCTGGATCTATCCTCTACTTTGAGGAAGATCCACTCACTTTAATCTTTCCTATAAGGCCTTATCAGCCAATGCTTCTTATTTTATGACCCTTATTATATTAGAGTACTCGAGGGCCATGGGGTCTTTTCATTTCTGGCCTTATATATGTGTGTCCCCTCTATAAATCTCTACCATAATTCTACTCTATCCTACTATAATCTACTCTTTCCCCTTTAGTATACCCTATTCCGCCTATGGGTTTAAATTTGGAAGAAGGCTAGTTCAGAAGCCTTAAGTTAGCAGCCCTGCCATTGGACTATCCGTCGTCAGGCTAGTCACCTGACATGAAGAACATTATTCTACTTTTAAGCTGACAGAAAAAGGTAATCAGAATGAATCTATGGAAAACGACCCTGGAATGGAAAAGGTAAAACGAAAATGGAAACGATAAAATATAATACATATAGCAAACTGGAACGTAAGAGGAATAGCATATAAAGAAATAGAATTAGACCAAATATTAATTGAAAGACATTTTCAAATAGCAGTAATCACTGAAACAAAAAAGAAATTAAAAGAAACCATGAGAACCGAAAATTTTAATGTAATATATAGTGGAGTTGACAGAGACCAAAGAGCACAAGCAGGTTATGATTTGGATTCATAACTCCCTTTCAAAACAGTTAAAACATTATAAATTATGGAATGAAATAATAATAAAGCCAGAATAAAAATAGATAGAGGTTATTTAACAATAATCGGTTTATATGCCCCAGAGGAAGGAAGAGAACAGGATAATATTGAATTTTATAATCAGTTACAAAATATATATAATAAAATACATAAAAATGATTATATAATATTAGCAGGAGACTTAAATGCAAGAACCGGAAACACGAAATTTAATAATAATATAGGAATATATGGAGAACATACTCTAAACAGGAATGGTAAAAAATTGATCGACTTTGTAGTTTATAATAACCTAAAAATAATGAATTCTTTGTAAACATAAAGACATACATAAATATGCTTAGGCAGCAAGAGGATGGAAATCAATATTAGATTATTTTATCTTAAATGAAAAGACATCAAAGTTCTCTTTAGATGTTAGCGTTCACAGAGGATATGAAATAAGTAGTGACCACTTCTTTGTAAAAATAAAATTAAGATTATCACCTAAATGGCAACAAATAACAAGAACAGAAAGAAAATTTAAAACATCATCATCATTTCTATCGTCTAAGGCACTTTGTACCGTATCAATCCACCTATATCTTGGTCTTCCTCTGGGTCGTTTTCCTGCCAACCTGGCAGAGAACACATGTTTTTGCTAATCTTTCTTCGCCTATTCTGTTTAAGTGACAACATCCAGGAATGTATTAGCTCTGATAAAGCATTCCTGGATGTTGACAATGTCAAGTTCTTTCCTAATATCCTCGTTTTTAATAAGATATTGCCATTGATGCCATTTGTTCATGCCTATAATCTTTCTCAGGTCTCTCATATCTGCGGTCTCTAGTCTTTGGTCAAGTGTTTTACTTCTGACCCACCTCTCAGATCCATAAGTTAAAACTGGTTTGAACAAACACTGTCTTGTATACAGCTAATTTAGTGTTCCGACTAATTTCTCTCTTATTTCATATGAATTTATTCAATTGACCAAGCTTTGCTGATTCTGTTGTCTATATCTATATTTAATTTACCATCTTCACTAAAAATCGTGCCTAAGTAGCTGAAATGTTTTACTTGTTCCACAGGTTCTCCATTCACAACACAGTTGACATTTTCAATTTTCAAATGTCTTTTTCTGACCTTCATACCATATCTATTACAACAGTTATTCAGTTTAGTCAGAGAATCTTGCAGACTTGTAGCGGATTTATTTAGAAGTATAACATCATCTGCATAAAGCAAAGTGCTGAGATTATCATCTCCAATTTTGATATCATGTTTAATACTACTTTCCTTCATAATGTGATCCATATAGATAATGTACATCCTTGTCTCACACCAGATTTATCATTAAACCATCTTCCTGTACTTCAATTCTAACTGCTGACTTACAACTCAAATAAAGACTAAGTATTGCTTGATATAATGCCCCATTGACACCATATAACTGTAACGTATTGAATAGCTTCTCTCTTGGCACCTTGTCATATGCCTTTTCCAGATCGACAAAACTTAAATACAGATCTCTTTGTTATATTCCCATGCTTTCTCGACTATTTGTCGTAAAGTGAAGATCTGATCTTGACAGCCTCTATTTGGCCTGAATCCAGCTTGTTCTTCACCAAGCTTTTCTTCCACAATTCTTCTCAACTGTTTCTCAAGTATACTGGCATAGATCTTGCCAGGAACACTCAGTAGGGAAATACCTCTGTAATTCTCACATTCACTTTTATTTCCGTTTTTATATATGGGTACTATGAGAGCTCTACTCCAATCATTGGGAATTCATCCCTCTGTCCAGGCTTTCTGAACTATGCAGTGCAGCAACTGTAAGACTTTTATGCCACCATACTTCAGCATTTCTGGTCAAATATCATCTACTCCTGCTGCCTTTCCACATTTCAAGCCTTTGATGGCTTTTTCTACTTCAAGTATGGATATGTATTCCTGACTGCATGTCTGGTCAGTGTTTTTTACCACTGTGCTGTCATCACTGCTTGTTTCATTTAGCAGTTTTTAAAAGTAATTACTCCATTCTTCAAGGATATCTTTTTCTCCCATTTTCATGTCACCTTTATCATCTCTAACTCCTTTTACAGCACTCTTTCCTCCATTCCTAAGTTTCTTCAACAACCTGCAGAATATTTTGCCACCTTCTTGATATTTATTTTCTATATTCTTGCCAAAGTCTTCCCATGACTTTTGTTAGCTAGTTTTACACACTGTTTAGCTTTCTTACATTTGTCTCTGTATTCTCTAAGAGCAAAAGCTGACTTATTTGTCAGGAACTTTTGACATGCTTTCTTCTTTTCCTTCACTGCCTCTTTAACTTCCTGTGTCCACCATGGAGTTCTGATATTTTTATCCTTGCAGACAACTTCACCACATGCCTCTCTAGCTGAATCAATCAGGGCTTTCTTCAAGGCTTGCCGCTGAATCTCCATGGTTTGATTCCTGTTCTCAAACTCTTTCATTTTTTCTTCAATAATCTTTGTGTATTTTAGTCTACAGTTCACATCTGAGAGCTGCTCAACTTTTATTTGCTTTAAAACTTTCTTACATATCATTCTTTTCAATATGAAATTCAATTTTATCCTACTCAAGACTAAATAGTGATCACTTGCAATTTCAAATCCTCTGTACACTCTGGTGTCCTGCACCACGGAGAAAACATCACTATCAACAATAACATAGTTAATGAGACTTTTCTTATTCTTTGCCTCTTCTCTCCATGTGAATTTGTGCACATTTTTATGTTGGAATATGGTGTTAGTAATAACCAGTCCATGTCCTGAGCAGAAATCCAACAGATATTTGCCATTATTATTAACTTTGCTCTTTTCTCCAAAAGACATACAAAATATTTTTCCCAAAATATTTTTGTATGTCTCACAATCATTTCCTACTCAGATATTTAGATCCCCAACAAGGACCAACTTTTCCTTTTTCATTGTGTCAGATGCTTTCTCTAAATCCTCATAAAATTCCTCCACTTCTGCCTTAGTAGAACCTTCTGTGGGACCATAGGCACAAATAAGTCTCATTGTCCAGTTCCCCATTCTCATATTTGCCCACATTACTCTACTTGAGACTGACTGCCATTCAAGAAGATTAGCCTTGTATTTTGTGTTGAATACTATGGCTACTCCTTCTTTTCCTTGATTGTCATTGCCTGAATATAACATTTTGTATTCATTGCTCAGAAAGATCTCACCAGTTTTTGTCTTTTTTGTTTCAGTTACCCCTATAATGTCGATCTTGTACTTATCTAATTCCTCAGCTAGCTCCATTTCTTTGCCATTCAGGCTTCTTATGTTGATAGTACTGATCTTTAACTCTGGTGATGTTGAGTTGGTGTGTGTTTTCAGATTTGTTCCAGTAGCTGACTTTTCGCTGTTCACCCTGGTTCCCTGGCAAAAACAATGGTAACCTTATTTAACCGGACGACGCTCCAGCCGGCACGAAATTTTGTCATGTTGTGTCATCATTTTTTATTTTGATTTAACCAATAAGAATACAATTTTGTCAGCTAAATCCCAAATTGGCAGCCCATCCTCGTTCGTTCAGTATCCAAGTAGATACCCAACAGGGTGCACCAGAAGAAGGTGAGATTTGGACATTAGGTCAGAAGCCCTGGTCGGTTCTCCACATTCCTTTAAAGGCTATGTGGAGGTCTCCTCTCAGTCATACAGCTTTGACCCTTAAGCACTCCAAAAAATGTTTAAAACATTTGTTTATAAAACTAGATTATTAAATGACA
The DNA here is from genome assembly GCF_054136105.1 of Typopeltis vanoorti. NCBI lineage: Eukaryota > Metazoa > Arthropoda > Arachnida > Uropygi > Thelyphonidae > Typopeltis > Typopeltis vanoorti. The sequence continues at coordinate 49,108,104 of NC_143568.1, forward strand.
CAAATATACAATGGCTGTATGAACCAAGAATTAACCAATATTTAGATGAAATAAAACAAAATGAAGAAATAGAATGGCTTAATATAAAAATGATACTAAATACAGCAGCAAAGAACAAAAAATTCAAGGAAAAGAAAAAACTGAAGATATGGTATGATACAATCAAAGAAATAATCAAAAATAAAAAAGAAGCCTATTATAAATGGTTAAGCAGTAAAAGATTAGAAGATGAAATAGAATATAAAAGAATAAGAGCCATTGCTAAAAGAGAATCATGGAACAAATTTGTTTCTAATTTAGAACATGATTTATATATAATAAGAGCCAATGTACCTAAGATTTTGAAACATTTAAGTACAGATACTGAAGTAAACATAAAATTAAACACCAAATTGAAATTAGAAGAATTTCTATACAGAATTATGGAGAGAGAAATATTTAAAAAAACTGGCAAAAATTTAATTAAAATGAAAAGGAAATAACTAAAGAAGAATTTGAAATCAGCCTGAAAGAAACAAGAAATGGAAAATCACTTGGAGAAGATAAACTAGATTCAGAACTATATAAATATGCAGGAACAAGGTTCAAAAAAAGGCTCCTATTATTTTTAAATTTTAAATAAAATCTATTCAACTGTAAACCCCAATAGAATGGAAAAAAGCAATTGTGATTCCTATCTTTAAAAAAGGTAGTAGAGATGATGCTAAAAACTATAAAGGAATAAGTTTTGGTCACTGGGTTTTCAGAAGGATGAAGAGATGTTGAAAAGGGTCCAAAGGCGACTAAGGTAGTTTCTGACCTCTGGAATGTTGAGTATTAGGAAAGATTGAGAAGATGTAAATTGCAGAGTCTGGTGGAAAGGAGGAAGAGGGAAGATATGATAGAGACCTACAAGTTGGTAAGGGGTTGTTATAAGATCAATGGTGGACAAGTTCTACAGAGAATAGTGGGAGATCAGCGAAGAACCAGATTTCATCCCTGGAAACTGTATAAAGAGGGTGTGAGTAGGGGAGTGAGAGGCAGGTTTTTTTTCGTGCAGAGTTGTGAATGATTGGAATGCCTTGCCTAAGAGTGTGGTGTCTGCAAGGAGTTTGAGTGTGTTTAAGACATGGCATGATGAGATGTGTGTGTGATAAAAGGATCTCCCAGATCAGTCTTTGACTCCATGAGGTCTTGGGGTAATAATAATAATAAGTATACTAAATTCCTGTTGCAAAATATATAGCAGAATTTTAAATAACAAACTAATAAAATATTCTGAAAACTTTATTTTAGAAGTACAGAATGGATTTTGAAAAGGACGAACATGTATAGACCCAGCCTTTTGCCTAAAATTAATCACAGAGAAAAGAAGAGAATACAATTTAGAAACACATATTACATTTATTGACTTTGAAAAAGCATTTGACATAGTTAAAAGAAGCATTTTATTTAACATATTAAAAGAAAGACAAATACCAAATAATATCCTAAAAGCTATCATAAGTAAATATGAAAATAATCAAATACAAATAAGATTAAATCATGAGCTATCATATACGAGAGAGATAAACCAAGGAGTCCGACAGGGATGTCCCCTCTTAGCAACTCTTTTTAATATTTACCTGAATGAAATAATAATAAAATGGAATAAAATTTTCCATCAAGGTATTAAACTTGCTCCTATTATGGAACTTAAACACTCTCCTTTTTGCCAATGACCAAATAATAATTACAAATTCTGAAGATAACTTACAGAAAGCTATTTTAAATCTAAATAGGATAGCCAAAGATTATGGTATGATAATATCAACAGAAAAATCAAAAACTATGGCCTTTAAAGGACAAGATCCAGTAAGAACTAAAATGGTAACAGATAACAAGATTTTAGAACAGATGAATTCATTTAATTACATAGGTTGTATGATTAAATATGAAAATGAAAAAGATATAAACCTAAAAATTGCAAAATATTTAAAAATAACAGGTGTAATTAACTCTATATTTAAACCAAACCTAGTTCAAAAACAAACCAGACTAAAATTATACAATACATTAGACCCTACCAGTCCTAATGTATGGAAGTGAAATCTGGACAATAAAACAAAAAGACAAATATTAATAACAGCTGAAATGAAAGTTTATGAGAAAAACTGCAAAGTATACTCTATTTGATCACAAAAGAAATTAAGAAATTATGAAAGAATTAAACTAGGAATCAGTAATAGAAAAAATTAAAAAATATAAACATAAATGGATGGAACATGTTCAAAGAACGAAAACAGAAAGATTACCAAAACAAGCCTTAAGCCATTAGGAAAAAGAAAACCAGGACATCCTCTTAAAAGATTCAACGATGACTTCTAAGGCCGGAACATGCCACTCTAGGCCTAAATCCTTGATAGGTATGATGATGATGATGGTAATTTTTGAATACTTCAGTTTATCAACCAAATAAACAATGTGTTTGCTTTAAGATATATCAGAAAACAATAATAAAGGAGAACACTCTATTTGGTTGGTATATAGCAGGATTTTTTCCCCCGAAACTCTGGTTTTTCATCCCGCCTACAGACAAATCGGACCTTCAGGACACACGCAATTTACAGACATAGAATACCAGTTGTGGTGGTGGTGGAGGTGGGTTGTAGATGGCATTGATGGAGACGATTCGTAGTAGAGGTTCAGTGTAGTGGTTGAGACAGTTGTAGCTGTCCTCCCGTGATGAGTCTTCGGACTCCTTGGAAGTGTCAGGAATAATAACATTTAATATTACTCAAAGGTGTAAATAAGCGAACCATCATTTATAAGCAGGGGCTCCACCTTGGAAACAAAAATCCAGAGCACAAAGTACGTTGCAGTAATAATAATAATAATTATTATTGCGAAGGCGATATTGCACAGAGATTGCCTTGTTTTCTGAAACGAAAATGACAAGAGCGGCAAGCTGCTATTTTTTGAACGAAAGAATGAAATGCATTATAAGTCTCATTATTATAATTTATTATAATGAATTTAAACATTTTGAAATTTAAAAATTTGATAGTTTTAAATAAGGCCCGACTACACCCCCTGTTTACAAGCTATCTGAGAACAGGAAATGTAAAGGAAAGAATAAGTGGGAGTGGAAATACTTGCAATCAAATTATTAATAATTAACATTTGTGATATGTGTAGAGATCCCATTTTTTGAAAACAAAAAAACCAGGACACAATAAATTTTGTAGAATTAAAGGTTAAGAGAAATAAATTTTATTCGTTAACTTATGTATTTTAAAATAAAACAGTTAAATATTTATTTGAATTTGAATTTGATTTATTAATGTAGATAACATAAATGTTTATACATACGTCAAATAAATAGAATTCTAATAACAACACTTAAACACAAATGACAATACTTAAACATTTAACACTTAAATCAAACATTAATAAGTATATGAAATATAAAGACATAGAATAAAAATATAAAATGTTAATATGTCAATAAAACGGGAAATATAATGTAAATACAATAAAATGTAAACAACACGAGCCTTATGCGTGATGATGACAATTAAAAATAAAAAAAAAACTTACGAGGAGAGGGAAAGAGATTTATAAACCAGAGCAACTCATTGTAAAGGTGGTAAAGCTCTGATCACTATTCTTAGTATTTTCCATAATGTAAAGCACATCTCACTAAGAGATGTATACTGCAATACATTATGGGTGGGGTCACTACCCAGACCGGTTTCAACCTCTTTTGAGGTCTCCTCAGTGAGTAGCTAGACCCTAAACACCAAGGTTTTAGTAATACAGAGCTTTATCATTAGGAGTAAATAACCAAGTTTATAAAATTACTTGGTAACCCTAATATACATTATTCCCAAGGTAAAAAAACTTATTTACCTCTATATCTCCTCCAGAGATTATTCAAAATAAAAACACCTTTTAGCAACCTGCATAGGTAAAGTTGATAAGGCTCTGTATTACTAAAACCTTGGTATTTAGGGTCTAGCTACTCACTGAGGAGACCTCAAAAAAAAAAAAAAAAAAAAAAGGGTTGAAACCAGTCTGGGTAGTGACCCCACCCATAATGTATTGTAGTATACATCTCTTAGCAAGATGTGCTTTACATTATGGAAAATACTAAGATGAGTGATCAGAGCTTTACCTGCCTTTACAATGAGTTGCCCTAGTGTTGCACCACCTTTAGACTTGAACTGCGTTTCAGGCGCAAACTTAACTGTTTGCTTACTTGGGATTAGGAGTAAATAACCAAGTTTATAAAATTACTTGGTAACCCTAATATACATTATTCCTGAGGTAAAAAATTTATTTACATCTGTATCTCCTCCAGAGATTATTCAAAATAAAAACACCTTTTAGCAACCTGTATTACTAAAACCTTGGTATTTAGGGTCTAGCTACTCACTGAGGAGACCTCAAAAAAGGTTGAAACCGGTCTGGGTAGTGACCCCACCCATAATGTATTGCAGTATATACATCTCTTAGTGAGATGAGCATTACATTATGGAAAATACTAAGAATAGTGATCAGAACTTTACCCACCTTTACAATGAGTTGCCCTGGTGTTGCACCACCTTTAGACTTGAACTATGTTTCAGGCACAAACTTAACTGTTTGCTTACTTGGGATTAGGAGTAAATAACCAAGTTTATAAAATTACTTGGTAACCCTAATATATATATATATATATATATATATATATATAGGGTCTAGCTACTCACTCTTGAAATCAGTTTGAATTGCATTTCAGATATTCAATATCATCCAGACACTTAACAAATGCTAATTTTAGAAATAAAATTCTACTATAAGAGGTGCAACTAACATGCCATATAACATCTTTAACCATATAGTGCTAATGATATCATTTTGAACTGTGGAAGAAGTGCCTTGAAATCACTATTATTATTATGGGAGTCCAAAGCCTCATCGAGGGAGAGTATGCTAATAACATCGAATGATTGAACCCCTTCCAACTACTAACCGCGCTCAAACTTGCTTACTTTTTTCATGAGCCATGTAGCAGAGGTTCTACCAATTAGCCAACCTTTTCTGGCAAAGGTTGGTCGATTAAACCAAGAATGTAATTTCTTGGCATCTTTAATTTGCACTATTGTATTGGACGTATCACATTTTAAATGTTGAATTTTTTGGGAAAAAAAATTCCTCATAGTATAAGATGCAAGAATTATGTGTCCAGTATTCAATGTAAATATTAATTTTTTTTAAAAAATTTTAATAGAAGTATTATCTGTTTATTGGATAAAAAAAACAATTATTCTTAAAAAGCATCAAATCATTAAAAAATCTAACATATAATAATATATACATATATATAATAATATAAAAAAAATAATTTTTATAAATTTCATTAATCTTATTTTCAAATCTTTATTTATCTTCACTCTCAAAATTTTCTGAACTTGATTCTTCAACAGAAACAGAGTAATCGCTGTCTTGAAATGATAAGTCATCAGAGGTACCATCAAGAGAATTACTAATGCCACACTTTTGAAAAGATTTTATAATATCTGGTTTCACTTCATTCCATGAACTTTTTATCCATGTGCACACTGGCAAAATTGTCGCTTTCTTTCTCCTACCTGTACATGTTTCCTCAAAATTTGAAGATTGCATCCAATCAACCCATTTTGTATAAATCCTTTAAATGGTTTGTTTATTGATACATCTAATGGTTGAAGCGCAGAGGAGAGACCTCCTGTGATTACAGCAATTTTTTTGTTCATTTTGCAAAGTTCTTTCTTAACAGCTTCAATTTTATGGTATCTGAACTGATCCCATACTAACAAAGCAGGTTTCTGATGTAAACTGCTAGGACATCCAGGAGAAACTTCTTTAATCGATAACTTCATCCCTTCCTGACCCATCCATACTTTTGGATGAATATGAATATAAACTCCTCTAGGAAGTTTTTCTTTTAAAAATTAAAAAAGGTGGCAATTTTGTTCCATCCACACAGCATGACAAAATAACAGTATATAGTTTGTTTTTTCGTTAACAGAAGTTTTAACAATAATATTTTTTTTACCTCTGAAGTCAGCAGTCTTATTTGTGGGCACATCAAAAGTCAGAGGCATTTCAATCATTTTAGCCATCTTTGAAGGTTCAAAATTGTCTTGTTTTCTAGCATTTATGATGACTCTGTGAAACTCAATTATTTATTTTCAAATTCATTTGGCATTTTTTGTGATATTTTCATTTTTGCACACATGCATAAATCATTTCTCTTCATAAAGCTAAAGCACCATGATTATGACCCTGTAAAATCGATGATATTTCTTTCTGTTGCTAATAATTTTGCTCGTTGAATAATCATTTTTGTAGACATACGCCAACCCTATCTTCTTTGATCCATTATCCAAGTCTTTAATTCATTTTCAATTTCTGTGCCATTTTTCTGATTTTCTGCAGAGATTTTTTTTTTTATTTATTTTTTTATTTTTTTTTTTTTTTTTAGGATTTGCTTCTATTAATTGCTGCTCTTGTTTCCTCCAAGTTCGTACTGTTTTTTTTTTCTGCAGGCAGAGGCCCAAAGTGCCACTCTGCTGTCCTATTGCCATTATTTTTTGCACACTTAATCACACTGTGCTTAGAAATCATATAGCTATGTCTGTGCATCGTAGAATTCATGGGTTTTAAAAAAAATGAAATATAATAATGTATTGATTACTACGCCGGAACAGGCCATGCTAGGCCTAAATCCTTGATACGCATGATAATGATAATGACTAGTGACCATTAGCGATAATGCATTGTAACCACACATACAAGTACATACAAAAAAAAAAAAAAACCATGTCAGTCTATAAGACGCATTCGGCTTATGGGACGCACCCTAATTTTCAAGGTTATAAGGCAAAAAATATGGTAACTTCAATTTTTCTTTGATGAAAGTTTTTTTCACTTGGCTATGCTGCCAATTATATATTTTGGTTTAATCCTTTATCCAAGTGTAAGCAAACAAAGTTTGCGACTGAAGTATTTTCGGGACTGGGGCAACTCGTGGTAAAGATGATATAAGTTATTATTATTATTTGACTCATCGAGGGAGGGCACCTGCTCTACAGCTCTGTCTCCACCATCACTTTGTTATGGGAGATACTAAGGCAAGTGATGAAAACTTATACCACCTTTGCCATGAGTTGCCCCAGTCCTGAAAATACTTCAGGTGCAAACTTTGTTTGCTTACACTTGGATAAAGGATTAAACCAAATATATAATTGATAGCATAGCCAAGTGAAAAAACTTCCATTGACTTATCTCTAATCCAGATAATTTTAATAATAAGGTGTGACACCTTTTGGCAACTGGTATAGGTAAATATGACTTCTCTATTACTTCCAGCTTATTATCACTACCTCTGGGTCTGGCTCCCACTGATGAGACCTCAATAAAGGTCGAAACCAGTCTGGATAGTGGCCCTTCCCTTAATGCATAGCATTATATATGTCTGCAAGGAGATGTGCTTTGCATTATGGGAGATATTAAGGCAAGTGATGAGAACTTATACCACCTTTACAACGAGTTACCCCAGTTCTGGAAATACTTCAGGCACAAACTTTGTTTGCATACACTTGGATAAAGGATTAAACCAAATATATAATTGGTCAATTTTTCTTTGTTTGTCAACAAAGTTTCCATTCTTTGTTTTCCAAACATCTTAAGATTTAAAATAACTGAACACGTGTTTGGAAGCGCTCATGATTTTGCACTGCTGCTGTTAAATGATTAAGGTCGGAATATCCATTCTTATTCTAAACACCTTTCTCTCTGAAGAATAATAAACACGGCCAACAAAAAAGTCTTGATTGCACTTCACATCCAGTTAACCATTCTACTGAATTGTATTGTGAAATAGAGACATGTCTCATATACTCAGTTTTTGCATCTTTGTGCTTGCTCAGTAAATTTGGAAGAGGAAAATGAGGCTTACCTCCCTCGACTGCAGTCATACAATCTGCAAAAGTTCTGGCAGAAAACAGGTGTTCATCAGATTGTGAACATTGTTTCCCATTGTAAATATGGACAAAAAAAGTTATAAATTTATGGAAAATTATATATTAACAACTTGTGTATATTATATAAACTTGCCTACTATGTCAGTTCACACTTCATGCATGCAAAACAGATGAAACTTGGAAAACAAAAACAACAACTCATGACAAATGACAACATTCATTTGGATTGGTTGACACAATAACCAATCAACAGATACTGATTTATATGTGCTATTGTCTCAGCGCTAACCCTGCCTCGCCTTCTGGATGGTTTAAAACCACTGGAATGCTAAGAATTTGACCTGCTGTGCCATCTGTACATCTGATCAAAGGACTCAAAGGTGTATGTATTTTGAATACACATCCGGGCTATTAACGCGAATTTGATGCAATGTTTACACATCTAAAAGTGTCCTCTTCATGCATTAGTATATCATAATCATCACCATCAAATTCCTGATATGTACCCTGAAGGGGATGTACAGGATATGATAGTATTACATGAAAAACTTACATCATTACTAACTGCCTATCTACAATTTTCCTTTAACCACCTTACCGGCCGTTATGGATCAAATACGCATCCTCATACACTTCGTATCCATCATATATTTCAATGTAATATCAAAGTAATTAAAATTTTAATATGCACTTCACATCCATGATAACTTGGATGTATATATGCGTCCTGGCCAGTAGCGTGGTTAAATCAATGTGCTACCTGCCATGACTCCAACATTATCAGATCTTATATTTCTGTCTTCTAAGGCACTTTTTACTGTATCAATCCACCTACATCCTGGTCTTCCTCTAGGTCTTTTTCCCACCATCCTGGCAAAGAACACTTGTTTTGCCAATCTTTCTGCTCCCATTCTGTTTAAGTGATCATACCACCTGAGATTAGCTCTGCTAACAAAGTCAAGTTTGTTCCTAATATCCTTGTTTCTTAATATGATATTGCCACTGATGCCATCTGTTCATGCCCCTAATCTTTCTCAGGACTCTCATATCTGTGGTCTCTAGTCTTTGGTCAAGTGTTTTATTTCTAACCTAGCTCTCAGATCCATAATTTAAAATTGGTTTGAACACTATTTTCTTTTGTATACACCTAATTTAGTGTTTTGAGTAATTTCTCTCTTATTCCATATAAATTTATTTAGTTGACTTCCTACCATGCCAGTGTTGTTGATGTATTTCCATATTTAATTTACTATCTTTACTAATAATTTACTACTAATAAATAAACTTAATACTAATAAATAAATAAATTACTACTAATTTGTGGATTTTTCTCTTAAGAAAGGGTATATACGGAACTACAAGTTAGGTAATTATAACAAGCTTCAGAGTGAGCTTACAGCCATCCCATGGCAGAACATATTACAGGGGGAAAATGTTAGCAGTGCATGGGATAAAATCAGCAGGTATCTGAGGAAGGCAATATCAGAATGTATCCCCATGGTCAGGAAGACAAACAAGGTAGGTGTTAGATGGATGAGTAGTAGTATCAAGCTTGATCTGCAAAAAAAGAAAATGTTATGGAGAATTTACAAGGAGAAAGGTGATCAGTACACCCATGAGCAGTACAAGGCTCAAGCTAGGAAGGTTACCAGCATAGTAAGAAAAGCTAAATCAGATTTAAGGAGATCAAGGGTAATCCCAAAGAGTTGTTCCGCTATGTGGCAGGTAAAAGGAAGAATGACTTCAGAAGGATAACTTTAATGGGTGCTGATGGTATTGAGGTGACCAATTCAGATGTAATAGTAGAGTTACTGAGTGATCACTTTACAAAAAGTCTATCACCCAAGTGAGGATATCTTTGTACCTGTAGCAATAACTAATGCGAGAATTAAAGTTAAGAAATCAGAGGTACTTAGTATATTGCAAAAGTTAAATGCAAACACAACTGTAGGTTTAGATGGAATATCAGCTCGGGTGTTGCGTGAATGTGCAAAGGAATTATCAATGCCTCTTACTTGGTTATTTAAAGTAAGTTTGAACTCTGGTATGGTCCCTAGGGAGTGGAAGGAAGGCAAAGCAGTTCCTTTGCATAAAGGTGGCTCTAAAACTGTGGCAGTTAATTAAAGACCAATCACCATCTCAGGAGTGGTGGTAAAAGTATTGTAAAAGTTGGTTAAAGACAAAATTCAAGAATTTCCGTGGATCAGGATATGATATTGTATAGGGGCCGACATGGTTTTGTAAAAGGTCAATCCTGAGCTAATAAATTTATAAAAGTTAATAAATTGATCTTAGCAATTTATTAACTTTTTATAATAGAATGACATCTGAGTTGGACAAAGGAAATGTCTACACAGTGGTACTTCTGGATTTTTCTAAGGCTTATGACAGGATACCCCATGGAATACGGTTGCACAAATTGGAGCAGATAGGGATACTAAACTGGTGATATGGATAGGAGAATGGCTCAGTGAGAGATAGCAGAAGGTGGTGTATGGAGGAGCAGAGTCCAGGATGAGGCAGGTGACCAGTGGTGTGCCTCAGGGCTCTGTGCTTGGGCCATTGTTGTTTAATTTGTACATAAACGATATAGGAAATGGCTTAAAGGGAGATATTCAGTTGTTTGCATGATGCAAAGTTGGGTAGCACCATAAAAAATCAGGCTGATGTTGAGTGTTTGCAGGATGATTTAAATAAGCTGGCTAAATGGGCAAAAGGAAATGGATGTCGGTTCAATGTGGAAAAGTGTAATGTTATGCATTTTGGGATTAAAAGATTACCAGCTGTGTACTACATTGATGGAACGGTACTCCAAGAGATTGATGAAGCTAATGACTTGAGGGTGTTGATGGATAGGGAGATGAAGTTCAGAGGACACATTGCTAAGGTGTCCAAGATTGCACATAGGATTACTTGGTTATTGAGGAACAGACTAACATCCAGAGATAAAGAGGTTATTATTCCCCTTTATAAGGTGTCGATACTTACACACTTGGATTACTGTGTTCAGGTCACCTGGATTCCTTGGAGATGAGGAGATTGTGGAGAGGGTTCAGAGGAGAGTGGCTAAGTTGGTAAGTGATGTAAAAAATGCTCCCTACATTGATAGATTGAGAGGTTGGTTGATAGACGGAGAAGAGGGGATATGATAGAAACATTTAAATTACTAAAGGCTTTTATAAGATTGATGCATGGGAAATGTTTCAGCCGTGTGATAGTGATGGAAAAACAAGAGGTCAACCTTGGAAATTAAGGAAAAGTGTGGTTAACAAGGGTGGGAGAACAATGTTTTTTGCCTGGAAGGTGGTGAATGAGTGGAATGCATTGCCTGACTTAGTTGCGAGTTCTTTGTCTGTAAATGAATTCAAGAAGAGATATGATAGATATTGTTTTGATAGTTTGGGTCTCCTGCGATGAATATACTGATTCCATGGAGATACCTGTAATAATAATAATCTTCACTAAAAATTGTGCCTAGGTAGCTGAAATGTTTTACTTCTTCTATATTATTATTATTATTATTCAGGCCTCCATGGAGTCAAAAGACTCATCGTGGGAGATCCTTTCTAAGAAACACAAGTATATCAAGACTCATTGAGGGAGGTCCCTCCTAGGAAACACAAAGTCTATCATACCACTCCTTAAATGCATTGACCGTTCTCACTCTCACCACTCCATCAGGCAATGCATTCCATGGTTCAACCACCCTCCATGCAAAGAAACCATGCCCCACCCTCTTTCTCACAGTTTCCTTTCATAACTTCCAGGGATGGCCCCTTGTCATGACTCCTTTCCGCTGTTCAACCAAGTGAAAGAACTCCCCAGTTTAAAAGTCTCAATCATATCACCTCTCCTTCTTCTATCCACCAAACTCTGCAGTCCACACTCCTTCAGCTGATCCTCATAACTAACATTGTACAGTCCTAAAACCATCTTTATTATCTGCCTCTGTACCCTTTCCACAGTTAATTTATCCCCTTCAAATCCTGGGGACCAGATATGAGAACAATAGTCTAAGTGTGATCTGATCAGAGTCTTATACAACGGAATGATAACCCTTTTATCTCTGCAGGTCAGTGTCGTTCTCATTATTGCAGGAATCCTCTGTGTTACCTTCACTACCTTTCAATATGTCCCCTAAATTTCAGGTTTCTATCAATCATCAACCCCAGATCTCTTGTCTCCCCTACTTCCTCCAGTTTAGCTCCTCCCATAGAGTATGCAGCATCCCATTGATGTGTCCCAAAGCTCGAGACCTTACATTTTGCTGCATTAAACTGACAACCCCCATTCATTTGCCCATCTATCTAGCTTATTCAAATCCTCTTGCAGGGCTTCCACATCTGCACTATTGCTACTAACTTTTCCCAGCTTCGCATCATCACTTCAGGCCTCCAGTTAGTGGGATAGTGGTCTCACACCAAGTGATGAAGTTCATCTGAAAATCACCAATTGATAAAAACTTCAAGTTTAGGGGATCTAACACCTGAGGACAATCACAAACATCCATGCCCATCCGTGGATTCGAACGCCTGTTGGTTACAGAGTGGGTACATTAATCACTCAGCCAACCAGACCGGCATTTGCAGGTGATGTGAAGTTGATAAGGATTATTAGTAATACTGCAGTTATGGTAACCCTTCAGGAGGATTTGAATAAGTTGGACAGATGGACAAATTAATAGAATATCAGTTTAATTCAAATAAATGTATTCTTGAAGATTGGGATACATCACTGGGAGACTGCCTAATCTGTTGGAGGAACTGTACTGGGGGAAGTGGGGGAGGCAAGGGAGTGGTGATTGATACAGACTTCAAGTTCAGGGGATCTATTGCAAAAGTGGTGAAGATCTATTGCAAAAGTGCTGGTCAATGTCCTTCTCAGTATTGCATCAATCCTGTTGGATTGATGCAATACTGAGAAGGACATTGACCAGCAGAAATAAAAGAGTTATGATTCCATTGTATAAAGCTCTGATCAGACCACATGACTGTTATACTCAGATTTGGTCTCCAGGATTTGTAGGGGATAAATTAACCTTTAAAAGTGTACAGAAGCAGATAACAAAAATAGTATCAGTATTTCCCCATAACTAACTAAGCAATGTTAGTTATGGGGAAAGACTGAGGGAATATGGACCATATTCTTTGGTGTATAGAAAGAGAGACATTTAAACTGTTAAGAGGCAGTTACAGGGCTGACATAGTTGCAAAAGAAGTTGTGAGCAAGAGAATGATGAGCGGTTTTTTGCATGGAGGATGGTTTGAACCATGTGATGCATTGCCTGATAGGGTGGTGAGAGCATGAATGATGAATGAGTTCAAGGAGTGGTATGATAGACTTTGTGTTGTCTAGGATGGTCCTTCCGCAATGAGGCTTCTGACTCCATGGCATTCCTGAATGATAATAATAATAATAGCAAGTAAATGTTGTGTAGTAATCTGGAGCTCTCTGTAAAACATGGACCGTGTAAAAGAGACAATAAAAGATGATTACTTTTAAATGAAACTGAAATGGCAGATTAAATGAAAATAAACTAAATTAGTACTTGTTAACAGAGGAGAAAGAAATATATCATGCAATAAAAACACTCGTTTCACTCTAGAAAAATGTAGAGACTGTAGAAAATGGGAACAAAGTCAGCTGCTCCACTTTAAAAATAATTTCATATTGCAGATATACTTTTGTTTTTAAATGAAATGAAAAGGAAGTTAAATGAAATAGTTTTTTTTTTTTCCTGTTATATACATTTATGCACATTATACATTTTCATCTTGCTTATCTTTTTTAAGATGGATAACTGAAATGTTGTAGTATCAGATATTTGAAGACCACTTATTATTAAGTATTCAAATATTTCTTAATGACTGACTATGTCTTTAAATTTATGAATTTATAAAGTATTAAAAACATAATACAGTAATCAATAATTATATTAAAATCAGTGTTGCCCTTCAGACAAAAAAAGTTGCTAATCAAAATTTCTTTTTGAATGTTTATTGTTTAAATAACAAATTTTTAAGACACAGTGGTATAGCTATTGTTTCTGCTTTCTCTTCTACAAGCTTTCAGCAGATCTCTTGAAAGCTTTAGATAGCCACATGAGTGTCTTTAATTGACACATTATGCTCTTATCCCACCCCTACCATACAGCACTACAGGATTTTGCAGAACAATAGTTACACCACTGCTCAGGCAGATTAACAGAATTTGTTTCAAACATGATTAGAATTGGGTGCTCCATAATTTAAAAATTAATATCTTCTTGGTAGTAGTCATCATTCTTGTTAAATTATTATTATCTGTTACAATTTGTTAAAAAGTTATACTCATTTATTAGTTTTATATCCTAGACATTTGATATTTCTCATTACCCTTAGGGCCTGTTTTCCAGAATTACATTCAGGCTTAATTTATACCTTGGAGGATCTCCTAATATTACACTGGTGTCAGAAAGAACTCAGTCAGATAAAAGTTTTGAGGGGTGCATACGACAATTAGTAATTAATAGACATGTATATGACTTTAGGTCAAAAAGCAAAGGAAATGCTTTAGAAGGTGTAGATATTGGTAAGTAACAGACTGTTTCTCTAAACTAACTATTAAAATACATTAATTTCTCAGTTACATGAGTAATAGGGAAAAAAGGAAGGTACAGATAACAGCACAAAAGAGAAATTTAAAAAAAAAATATTAGAAGGTTATTGTGGAAAATGAAAGATAACAGTACAGTAGGAAAAGTGATTAGTGTACTTTCCATGTATAGGAGTGACAAGTTGAGACAGTAAGCAAAGGTATGTTAGCAGAGTAGTGTGAAGAGAAGAGTTGGGTTTTTGAAATTATGGTGAAAGTGACTGATGCTATGAGACCAGTGGTATTCTGTTTGTTAACCTGTTTTGTGGGACAAAAAAACCTGAGTTTCTGGGGCAAACATCTCTTCCACCTCTGTGTGAAGCTCTCTGCTAACTTACCTGTAGTTGTCAAGCCCTTATAAAGGTTCTTTGCATTCTGGGTGGGATTTTAATCCAGGTCCTTCCATTCAAACAGTATCATCATTATCAACTGAAATGTGGTGTAAAGAAGGGAGGAGTATGGTTTGTGAATGTATATAATGAATATGAGGGAAATGGAACTGTATCAGTAATAGACTGAAATTGAGTGAGTCATATCTGAGAAGTTAATGTTGGGAGAAAGAGAGTTAAAGATGAATGAGAGATATGACAAAGTAAACAGAGATAAGAAAGAGCAGGAGACCAAGAAAGATGGGAATGAAGGTAAGTTGTGAACGGACAGGAAGAGAAGAGCAATGTGAAACAACTGGAATGAAATGAAAATCAGAACATTCATGGTAGACAGGGAAATATGAATACTTGAAACAGTAATCTGTTTGTGTGTGTGAGAACAGGTATCGCTGAGAGATGACATAAGTCAGGCTGCTGGTTATAGATCCAAAAAATTAATTAGTAATTTTGTTTATGAATGCTGGACTATTATTATTGATGCCAGACCTCCATGGAGTCTAAAGACTCGTTGTGGGAAATACATGCTGTTACACACAAAGTTCATCAAACCATACTTTAAACTCATTCATTGTGTCTGAATTCACTGCACTCTCAGGCAGCAGAACTTCTCCATGCAAAGAACTTACTTCCTTGCTCACACTCTCCTTATATAGTTTCCAGGGATGGCTTCTTGTTCTACCCCCATCTGAACATTTTTGTTGAAAATTTCTGAAGACAGTGATGACGATTAAAATATGCGCTTTATTTTATTGTGTCTAAAACATTAATGCATTATGTGCAATGAAATTTATGTACAATTTATAATTTTTTAATTTTATACTACGTATTTGTCTCATAGTTTGTTTTCTTAACTTACAGGAATTACCTGAATTAAATAAAAATATTGTTTTTGTTGGATATGTCATTGTTTATATAATTTAAAAAAAAAATGATTTCAGAACCTAACTCTACTTTTTCTATGTGATCTAAGTCTCGTATAACGCGATTTATATAACGCGGCATTTCTGTGGAACCTAACATCCGCATTATACGAGGGTTACCTGTACATAAATTTCTAAATATATAATTTTAAATGATCAGTAATTCATTATTCCGCTAATCAGACTTCAATCACACTTCTCACTCCCTAAATGATAACAAGAGCAAGCATGAATTTCAAGACCAGCATTCGTCCCTGACCTCCTTATCTCCAAGGAATCCAGGTGACCTGAGCACAGTAATCCAAATGCAGAAGCATCAACACTTTGTAAAGGGGAATAATAACCTCTTTATCTCTGGATGTTAGTCTGTTCCTCAATAACCAAGTAATCCTATGTGCAATCTTGGACACCTTAGCAATGTGTCCTCTGAACTTCATCTCCCTATCCATCAACACCCTCAAGTCATTAGCTTCATCAATCTCTTGGAGTACCGTTCCATCAATGTAGTACACAGCTGGTAATCTTTTAATCCCAAAATGCATAACATTACACTTTTCCACATTGAACCGACATCCATTTCCTTTTGCCCATTTAGCCAGCTTATTTAAATCATCCTGCAAACACTCAACATCCGCCTGATTTTTTATGGTGCTACCCAACTTTCCATCATCAGCAAACAATTGAATATCTCCCTTTAAGCCATTTCCTATTATTATTTATTATTACCCCAAGACCTCATGGAGTCAAAGACTCATCTGGGAGGTCCTTTTATCACACACACAGCTCATCATACTGTGCCTTGAACACATTCAAACTCCTTGCAGATAGCACACTCTCAGGCAAGGCATTCGAATCATTCACAACTCTGCACGAAAAAAACCTCCCTCTTTATACAGTTTCCAGGGATGACCTCTGGTTCTCCCCAAATCTCCCACTATTTTCTGTAGAACCTCTCCAGCATTGATCCTATAACAACCCCTTAATAACTTGTAGCTCTCTATCATATCTCTCTTCTTCCTCCTTTCCACCAGACTCTGTAAGTTGCATCTTCTCAATCTTTCCTCATACTCGACATTCCAGAGGTCAAAAACTACCTTAGTCAATCGCCTTTGGACCATTTCCAACATCTCTTCATCCTTCCGAAAACCAGGTGACCAAATCTGGGCACAATAGTCCATGTGTGGTCTAATCAAAGCCTTATACAACGGAACAAGAATCTCCCTACTTTCACATGTCAATGTCCTCAGCATCATTCCTAGAAGCCTTTGTGTTGTCTTCAGAATTTTGGCTATGTGTCCCCTAAATTTCAGATCGTTATCCACTATCACCCCCAGATCTCTTATTTCTTCCACCTCCAACAATATATCCTCACCAAGCATAAATTCTGCATCCCATCTTTGTTTTCCAAATTTTAAAACCTTACATTTTGTAACATTGAACTCATATCTCCATTTCCATGCCCAATCACTCAATTTATTCAAGTCTTCTTGTAAGGCCACAACATCTTCACTACTCTATATGGTTCATCCCAACTTTGAATCATCTGTAAACTATTGAATATCTCCATCCAAATCTTCACCTATATCGTTAATATACAAGTTAAACAGTAATGCCCCCAAATCAGACCCCTGAGGCACTCCACTAGTGGAGTGCCTAAATGACTTTATATGACTATATCATTTATGTACAAATTAAACAACAATGGCCCAAGCACAGAGCTCTGAGGCATGCCATTGGTCACTTGCCTCATCCTGGACTCTGCTCCTCCATACACCATATTCTAGTATCTCTCCCTGAGCCATTCTGCTATCCATATCACCAGTTTACTAACCATCCCTATCTGCTCCAAACAGTATTCCATGGGGTATCCTGCCAAAAACTTTAGCAAAATCCAGAAGTACCACTGTGTAGCCATTTCCTTTGTCCAACTCAGATGTCATTCTATTATAAAAAGTTAATAAATTGCTAAGGCAGGATCGATCTTTAACAAAACCATGTTGGCCCCTATAGAGTATCATATCCTGATCCACCATTCTTGAACTTTTTCTTTAACCAACTTTTCCAATATTTTACCACCACTCCAGAGATGGTGAGTGGTCTGTAATAATGAAAACTGTAATTGGTCTGCAAAGGAACTACTTTCCCTTCCTTCCACTCCCTAGGAATCATGCCAGAGTTCAAACTTAAGTTAAATAACCAAGTAAGAGGCATTGACAATTCCTTTGCACATTCACGCAATACCCGAGTTGATATTCCATCTAAACCTACAGCAGTGCTTGCATTTAAATTTTGCAATATACTAAGTACCTCTGATTTCTGAACTTCAATTCTCACATTAGTTATGGCTACAGGTACAGAGATATCATTGGGTTATAGACTTTTAAAAAGTGATCACTCAGTAACTCTACTATTACATCTGAATTGGTCACCTCAATACCATCAGCACCCACTAAAGTTATCCTTCCGAAGTCATTCTTCCTTTTACTTGCCACATTGCAGAAGAACTCTTTGGGATTACCTTTGATCTCCTTGGCTATGGTCTTCTCATAATCTGATTTAGCTTTTCTTACTTCCTTGCTTAACCTTCCTTGCTTGAGCCTTGTACTGCTCATGGGTGTACTGATCGCTTTACTCCTTGTAAATTCTCAATAACATTTTTTTTTTGCAGATCAAGCTTGATAGTTGTACTCATCCATCTAAAGCCTACCTTGTTTGTCTTCCTGACTATGGGGACACAATCTGACATTGTCTTCCTCAGATACCTGCTGATTTTATCCCATGCACTGCTAACATCTTTCCCCTGCAATATGCTCTGCCATGGGATGGCTGCAAGTTCACTCCGAAGCTTGTTATAATTGCCTCCTGCAGTTCCGTATATACCCCTTCTTAAGAGAGAAATCCACAAATTTTGCACCCTCCCAAGTCAATACCATATGATCGCTCTCAACAATTGGAGGTAACGAGGACACCTTACTTATGCATATATCCTCTGAATTAGTGACCAGGTCCAACCCTCTCACATGACGTGTCCCTTCAGTTATGTGCTGTTTCAAGTAATTATCTCATAGAAGATGTATGAATTCCATTTCCTTTTTGCCACGTGATATTTCCTCCTTCCAATTGATATCACCATAATTAAAATCACCCATAATAATCACTAACCCTGTACTCATTGCACTAATTTGCTGATGCATGAATTCAATATCATCCCCTGTACCCCCTGGCCTATAGCAGCAACCAACTGTATATTTGGTTGCGTTGGTCACTATTTCACACCAGACCACCTCAAATGAACTATCATTCACATGTCTATCATCTTGATATACTACTTTCTTTGGCTGCAACTCATCAGCTATCATGAATAGTACTCCCCCCCGTTCTATCTTTTCTATCCTCCCTGAAAATACTGTACCCATGACATTCAATTCCAGTGTTATAACATTCCTTATATCCTATCCTCATACTTATAGCAAGCTCACCACTAATCTTTACTTACTTTTCCTTTCTCTCTCACACATGTACGTAACTCTTTTGTCTCTTATCAAATTAATATATTTCTTAGGATCTCTGCAGTCTTATTGGCCTCTCTATGCTCTAAACGTCAATTTATCACACAACAATCTGATGGAGTTCACCCTATAAGTATTAACACATTTATTTCTTTTGCTGCACCAGCTAATACCTGGGATAGAAAGGATTCTTGCTCAGGGTGACCCCTTCAGAGAGACAATGATAATTTGATCAAGATTAATCTTATCCCACTTAGTTCATTGATGATTTTATGAGCAGTAGTTTTGAATTCATATAACATAAGCAGATCAGGCAAGTACATGAATGAAACAATTTAATGAGCTTTAAGGTGATATATAATAATACAATTCAAGCAGGTTAATATGGTAGCACTCAATTTAGTTCAAAGGCTCTAATTAATTTGTACTAATCACACATACTAAATTGCAAATAACACTAATTCAATCATAAAGTATAAAATTCATAGGTCATCATCATGCCATTCTGATACACGTGGCCATCAGTTAACACAATAGCACAATTTACACATTAAGTTTAACATAATCAGATATCTACTCGGCCTCGTGGGCTAACAAATCTTAACACTGTTTTGGACCTATGCCTAGTTGTAGGCTACTCTTACAGTCCCTTAAGTTCAGTCCAATACAAATGTCCTCACAAGGAATTCACACTCTTCTATAACTGGAATTATTATTTCAAAAGTCTACATTACCATGTCTGTCCTTGAATTCTTAAAGCTTGTTCCTGCCTTGTCTGGTCATCAAGGCCTTCAATATAGTCGCTTTAGAGGATATCTTCCATAGATCTGTGCGAGTAGAATCTCCATGAGAAACCGGGGGGGTTGGCAAGGTGACATCGCCTTGATTGGAACAGCATCAATTTGGTTTGTCCGTCGCATGACGTCGCTCAGCTATCCAGTGCATGAATATAGCTTGGCCCAATACCAACGCTACGACAGACGATCCAAATGCCTTCCGCGATAAGCCAGGAACTTCTCCCGACGACGACGAGCGCGACTACTCTCCGAGAGATCAGGAACCAGGAATCCAGGAAAAAAGATCTGGAATCGTGCTTGCAAGGCCTTTTTGTTTAACTCTTTCCTCTCGGCAAATCTCGAACTTCGCGATTCGTGCCAACGCGGTCACGTGTGCTAATGTCGATCACTTTAGCTCCCTCTATTTTTTTTCGTACATGTGTCTGCCTTCCTTTCTTGGAAGACGCTTAGGTTTCCTTTTCCAATACTTCTCTCCCTCCCTTCTTTTCCATAATGCAGGACGGCAAATGTGACCCTTGAACCCTGACTCATAGGCCTTGCTACTTTAGTACTAGAGACTGGTTTTATCAAATGGATTTGCCAGCTTACATGGATCTCTATAACTGGTTCACACTTAATACAGATTATATATAAAATATAAAAGCTTATTATACAAATTCATGAAATTCCTAAATTTTAAGTGTTTTGTACTTGTAAACAGCTTACACTTATCCTATTGCCAACGTTCCCTATTCTCTGCCTTAGTTGTATTTAAGGTTATGACCTGAATATTTTATAATAAACATTTCATAGCTTATTTAGGACACAACACCAGTGACCACATCTTCTTCTTCTGACAGCCAAGTTTCACTAATGCCTACAACTTTTGGTGAGATTGCACTGACTACTGCCAAAATTTCTTCCCTCTTATTTCAAATGCTTCTTGCATTAGTATACAAAAATTGCAGATTCCCTTTAGTTCTTGTACCAGCTTTAGAACTGATATACATGTCACTAATTTCAATATCATTCATTAGTCCCATGCCAATTTTTATCCACTCTATTCTGCAATTTATTCCACGAATAAGGATCAACAAATATACAATCACTGCTTAAGTTTCTCCCTCTTACACTCAACCTTTTCAATTTTAGTTCCCCAATTACTTCAACTTGTTCAGAAAACAGTAACTTCTTCAAGCACTTATGACCTTCCATGTTCAGATGCAACCCATGTCTTGCATACAGCTGTCTTTTACCTTCAAACACACTCCAGACATCAACAAATTCCAGACCTCGTTTTTTGCACATTCTTGCAATCATATCATTCATTATCATCGCTCATCTACTTAACTCATAATTGTCAAAACGAAGCAGCACACACACCATCCTCCCATTGACACTTTTCTTCTTCACGATATCTAACAATGTTCTTAAATCTTTTGCTACCTTATTTATACTACCACGCAGGTTATTTGTACCCACCATAGCTATCATCTTTTCTGCATCATGCCCTCTCTTGATTGCTAAAGCCGCGCTCTCTGTTGTTCGACCAGCCGAGCACTCCTCAGGCATACCACTCTCCATACCCTTAATCATAGAATCACCATATATTTTACCACTCATAACTTCATTCAAGTCCAAACAAGCATCACTCATGGCCTCATTTTCTACGCTATTCAGCATGACTCTACCAGTTTTATTACTCAACGCTCTTTTACTTACTCCCTCACTCTCACGACATCTCTTTTCTTCTAGACCTCTTATGCTTTCATTCTGTTATTTCATCAATCACCAAAGACTCTCCCATACTTAATCCTGTTCTAGTTACCTCAGTAAAGTAATCTCCATAGTCCTAATTTCTCTATTCAGTACATTTAACTCAGTTTTAATTTCCAGAACCTCCTTATTCATTCAGATGCAACCCATCTCTTGCATACAGCTGTCTTTTGCCTTCAAACACACTCCGGACATCAACAAATTCCAGACCTCGTTTTTTGCACATTCTTGCAATCATATCATTTATTATTAATTCACTTCCAATTCCTCTTGCAGAAGATGAAGGTCACTTTTCATTTTCACAAACTTCTGCCGAAGTTCTTCCGCTACGGTCAACGCAATGGATGCATTACGTCTGCTTCCATTCCTAATCGCTCCAGCCTATCCCGACACTTCTCACATATGTTGATGTTTTCATTCTTCTCATTTAGCCAAACAGTCTACAGATCATTCATATTCTTCAGCGCATACATATAGCAGTCTCCGTAACGCATCCATTGCGAAAAATTCAACGCAGAGCCAGACTTACATATAGAAGTCCTCCGAGCCTCTGACATACATCTCTTTAATAAGTTTTGTTTAATCCTTTATCCAAGTGTAAGCAAACAAAGTTTGCACCTTAAAATATCTTCAGGACTGAAGTAAGATGGTACATCCCTTGGCAACTTGGAGCAAAAGTGGACCAAGCTGTCATCACTCCTTGCAGACATGTATACTGCTAGCATTAAGGGAAGGGCCAGTACCCAGAACAGTTTCGACCTTTATTGAGGTCTTGTCAGTGGGAGGCAGACCCAGAGTTATAGTTTAACCAAGTGCAAAATAAACTTCCAACATACATCTCTTGTTGGACGCCATCTTTAGATGCTGAAGTAGTGAAACAAAGAGCAGCGAAAACACAATATATACAACAGAGTTTCAAACAATAACACCACTGAAGGACACTTGTATCCAACCGAAGCACAACAGCAGCACAATTTGAGACAAAAACCCACACTATACTTTAATTTAAAAACACGTTTTCTAGGATAACTCAACACGACTGCCACGTTCACTAGCAACACTAGTGTCCCCCTATTAATAACATCTTGAATAAACCCACTCCAAGACAACAGTCCGAACTACAACAGTGCAGTTTCTTTACCTTATATCAAAAATGTCACAGACAAATAGCAAAAGTCATACAAGACTACAAAAAGTCTCCATGATGTTAAGATCACCAAATTAATCCCATCAATCTATGAAGAGACCAGGAGTTTATAAAATAATGTAACCGTGATGTTTGTTACATTGGACAGATGGGACATTCTGGAGAAATTTGTCAAAAAAAAACAAAAAAAAAACAGGCATATTAATCTGGATTGCCATTTCACTCTACTATCGAAAACCATCAAGTTAATTGGCAACTCGCAAAAATACCATACATAGAATTTAATACTTATGTACATAAATTTAAGGAGGGTAATGAAATGATACGATGTCCAACCAAGTGTAATAAAAACCAAGATCTGATATTAAATCAACTTGGATGGCATACATAAGAGTCTATATATTGATAAATTAGCTATGAGACTAAGTATGCTAAATCCTGTAACAATGACCCATGCTTATGACATCATCTTCCTACATTCAACATCTGTCATATGTTGAATGAATTAAAAATGACACTTTATTATTTAGAAATCTTCTTATTAAAGCAAGATCTGATCCTGACAGCCTCTATTTGGCCTGAATCCAGCTTGTTCTTCACCAAGCTTTTCTTCCACAATTCTTCTCAACCGTTTCTCAAGTATACTTGCATAGATATTGCCAGGAACACTCAGTAGGGAAATACCTCTGTAATTCTCACATTCAGTTTTATTTCTCTTTTTATATATGGGTACTATGAGAGCTCTACTCCAATCATCGGGAATTCATCCCTCTCTCCAGGCCTTCTGAACTATGCAGTGCAGCCACTGCAAGACTTTTATACCACCATACTTCAGCATTTCTGGTTGAATATCATCTACTCCTGCTGCCTTTCCACATTTTAAGCCTTTGATGGCTTTTTCTACTTCAAGTATGGATATGTATTCCTGACTGTATGCCTGTTGAGTGTTTTTTGCCACTGTGCTATCACTGCTTGTTTCATTTAGCAATTTTTTGAAATAATCACTCCATACTTCAAGGATATCTTTTTCTCCCGTTTTTCATTTCACCTTTATCATCTTTAACTCCTTTTACAGTACTCTTACTTCCATTTCTAAGCTTCTTCAACAACCTCCAAAATACTTTGCCACCTTCTTGATATTCATTTTCTATGTTCTTGCCAAAGTCCTCCGATGACTTTTGTTTAGCCAGTTTTACACAGTATTTAGCTTTCTTACATTTGTCTCTGTATTCTCTAAGAGCACAAGCTGACTTATTTGCCAGGAACTTTAGATATGCTTTCTTCTTTTCCTTCACTGCCTCTTTAACTTCCTATGTCCACCATGGAGTTCTGATTTTTCTACACTTGCAGACAACCTCACCACATTTCTCTCTGGCTGAATCAATCAAGGTTTTCTTCAAGGCTTGCCACTGAATCTCTCAAGTTTGGTTCCTCTTCTCAAACCCTTTCATTTTTTCTTCAATAATCTTCGTGTATTTTAGTCTACAGTTCATACCTGAGAGCTGCTCAACTTTTATTCGCTTTAAAACTTTCTTACATGTTATTTTTTTCAATATGAAATTCAATTTTATCCTGCTCAAGAGACTAAATAGTGATCACTTGCAATTTCAAATCCTCTGTACACTCTGGTTTCTTGCACAAGGGAGAAAACATCACTATCAACGATAACATAGTCAATGAGACTTTTCTTATTTCTTGCCTCTTCTCTCCATGTGAATTTGTGCACATTTTTATGTTGGAACATGGTTTTAGTAATAACCAGTCCATGTCCTGAGCAGAAATCCAATAAATATTTGCCATTATTATTAGCTTTGCTCTTTTCTCCAAATTTTCCTAATATTGTTCTCAGATTTGGTCCCCAGGATTTGAAGGGGATAAATTAACTGTGGAAAGGTTACAAAGGCAGATAACAAAGATGGTTTCAGGACTGTACAATAATAGTTATGAGGATCGGCTGAGGGAATGTGGACCGCAGAATTTGATGGATAGAAGGAGGAGAGGTGATATGATTGAGACTTTTAAACTGTTAAGAGGTGGTTACAGGGTTGACACCGGGGAGTTCTTTCACTTGGTTGAACAGCGGGAAGGAGTGATGACAAGAGGTCATCCCTGGAAATTATGACACGAAACTGTGAGCAAGGGTGCGCAGTTGTTTCTATGCATGGAGGGTGGTTGAACCATGGAATGCATTGCCTGATGGAGTGGTGAGAGCGAGAATGGTCAATGAGTTTAAGGAGTGGTATGATAGACTTTGTGTTTCTTAGGGGGGACCTCCCCTCGACGAGTCTTGATAGACTTTGTGTTTCTTAGGCAGGACCTCCCACGATGAGTCTTTTGACTCCATGGAATAATAATAATAATATTTTTGTATGTCTGACAATCATTTGCTACTCTGCTATTTAGATCCCCAACAAGGACCAACTTTTCCTTTTTCATTGTGTCAGATGCTTTCTCTAAAGCCTCATAAAATTCCTCCACTTCTGCCTTAGTAGAACCTTCTGTGGGACCATAGGCACAAATAAGTCTCATTGTCCAGTTCCCCATTCTCATATTTGCCCACATCACTCTACTTGAGACTGCCTGCCATTCAAGAAGATTAGCCTCATATTTAGTGTTGAATACAATGGCTACTCCTTCTTTTCCTTGATTGTCATTGCCTGAATATAACATTTTGTATTTATTGCTGAGAAAGATCTCACCAGTTTTTGTCTTTTTTGTTTCAGTCACCCCTATAATGTCGATCTTGTACTTATCTAATTCCTCAGCTAGCTCTATTTCTTTGCCATTCAGGCTTCTTATGTTGATAGTACAGATCTTTACCTCTGGTGATGTTGAGTTAGGGTGTTTTTTCAGATTTGTTCCAGTAGCTGACTTTTCGCTGTTCACCCTGGTTCTCTGGTGAAAACAACGGGGGCCTTGTTTAACTAGGCGACGCCCCAGCCGGCATGAAATTTTGTCATGTTGTACCATCATTTTGTAATTTGGTTTAAGTCAATAAGAATTACAATTTGGTCAGCTAAATCCCAAATCTCCAGCCCATCCTCGTTCGTTCAGTATCCAGGTAGATACTCAACAGGGTGCATCACGAGAAGGTGAGGATTGGACATTTGGTCAGAAGCCCTGGTCGGTTCTCTGCATTCCTTTAAAGGCTATGTGGAGGTCTCCTCTCAGTTATACAGCTTTGACCCTTAAGCACCCCTAATACAACATTGGATATCAAATTATGCCAGAGATTAGATATCCAGTGATATCTAATCTCTGGTGTGATTACTGATATCCATTTTCCCATGCTCACAATTCCAGCCTATTCAAATCATTCTGCAAGTACTGAATATCAGCCACGTTACTGATTACTCTACCTATCTTTACATCATCAGCAAATAGCTATATGTTGGCAGTCAAATTCTTCTGAATGTCATTAATGTACAGATTGAATAACATTAGACCAATTAATAAATTTAGTTTAATCCTTTATCCAAGTGTAAGCAAACGAAATATCTTCAGGACTGAGGCAACTCATGGTAAAGGTGGACCACGCTCTCATCACTCCTAGTCTTAGTATCTCCCATAATGCAAATCTTCTTGTGGACATGTATAATGCTATGCATTAAGGGAAGGGTCACTACCCAGACTGGTTTTGACCTTTATTTAGGTCTCGTCAGTGGGAGCCAGACCCAAAGGTGGTGATAGTAAGGCAGAAGCAATGGAGAAGTCATATTTACCTATACGTATTGCCAAAAGGTATACTACCTTATTATTAAATTACTCTGGATTTAGAGAAAGATGCTGGAAGTTTTTTCCCACTTGGTGAGACTATAATAAATTTAGTTTAATCCTTTATCCAAGTGTAAGCAAACAAAGTTTGCACCTGAAGCGCAAACATTACTAAGGTTTTGCTAAATCCAGAGTAATTTAATAATAAGGTATTACACCTTTTGGCAACTTGTATAGGTAAATATGACTTCTCCACTGCTTCTGCCTTAGTATCACCACCTCTGGGTCTGGCTCCCATTGACGAGACCTCAATAAAAGTCAAAACAGGTCTGGGTAATGGCTGTTCCCTTAATGCATAGCATTATACATGTCCATAAGGAGATGTGCTTTGCATTATGGGAGATACTAAGACTAGGAGTGATGAGAGCTTCGTCCACCTTTACCACGAGTTGCCTCAGTCCTGAAGATACTTCAGGTGCAAACTTTGTTTGCTTACACTTGGATAAAGGATTAAACTAAATTTATTATAGTCTTACCAAGTGGAAATAACATCCAACAGTAGACCAAAAACTGATCCTTGTGGTACACCACTAGTTACCTTAAATCTCGCAGACTCACACCCCCCATATACCACTTTTTGGTATCTGTCAGTCAACCGTCCTCTTATCCATACTAATATTTTATAATTCAAACCCATATTCTCCAATTTATGCAACAGTCTTCCATGCTGTATTCTGTCAAAAGCCTTAGCAAAATTGAAAAGTATCATGATGTATCCATTTCCCATTGTCTAATTCAATGGTAACCTTATTATAGAATATGAGCAAGTTGCTAAAACATGACCTTCACTTAGTAAACTCATGCTGTTCATTGCAAAATAGAATTCTCTGTCAACCAATTTCTGAATGTGAGTCCTAAATCTTTTCCAAAATCTTCCCTACCACTCCCGATATACTTATTGGTTGATAGTTATATACATCAGTCTTTGCATCACCCTTGTGCAATGGAATTACCATACATTCTTTCAGCTCCTGTGGAATTTTCCCTGTTCTGAGACTCAAATTATATAGCTTGGTTAAAGGAATAACCAGTTCAGCTGAATGCTTGTTTAGCATCTGTGCTGATATCCCATCAGTTCCTATTGCAGCATTTTTATTCTGTTTTGTGCAACAGTTCTAGTACTTCCTTCTCATACACATGAGTTTCCTCATACAGTAAAGAGGTAGTGGTGAGTTCAATGTTGTATTATACCAGGTTGATAGCTTTTAGCAAAATGGCTACTCATTAGTTGAACAATCACTTCTGCATCAGTCACCTGCATACCATCAGCATTCTTTCAAATTCATTCTTTCTTTTACTTGCAGCATAACGATAGAATTCTTCTGAGTTGTCCTTAAGTTGCAGAGCCAGTTTCTTTTCATAGCTTTCCATACCATAGTTGTGACTCTTCTGTCCTACTGCTTATAATCATCATAACTGACATCATCTTTATGCATACAGTATTCCTTCCATATCTTTTTTCTTATAAATCTCTTGTTTAATTAGATTACACATCCATTTCACTCGTATTCCATTTATTCTTCGAACTGTAGGGACACATTCTGATATCCCATCATTTAGGTATTTTTAGGATATCCTTCCCATCCAACAACTGATACCATAGTGCAGAACCCAGCATACGCCTCAGGTGGTCATGCTGAACTACAAAGCAGGAAATTATTTTCCTGCTTTGTAGTTCAGCATGTAACCTTTTCTGAATGGAATGTTCATAAACTTAGCCACTTCCCAAGTGAGTGAGTATCACTATCACCACCCAGAGGCAGAATAGTTACATCTTTAATTCAAATCCCCTCTGTCACTATAATCAGATCTAACACTGTTTCCCCATGAGTTCCTTCATGTCAAGAATGTTATAGTCATCTGAATATGTCTCCAAACTCTCTCACAACTTCTGAAGTGGGTAATATTGGCTTGGAGATCTCTGTGGAATGAGAGTAGTGGAATCCATATTCACTATTAACCGATGGTTGCTAATTGATGAGCTTCCCTGTGGTGAAAAAGTTGGCTGTTCATTGACCTATCCCATTATTTTTGAAAGACTGAGATGATGACAATGACTTGATGGCTGACTTTTATCTCCCTTCTTTGAAATTGGCTAAATATAGGCTTGTTTCCATGCTGTCAGAAAGATGCCAGATGAGTGTAAAAATGATAAGGATAATATAGGATGGACATTAATTCTGAAATATATTTCATGCACAGCTGGGAGTGGGGATATCATCTGGACTTGTTAGAATCCCAGTTGTTAAGGATTCGTGTGATGGCTTTTTGACAAAAGATTAGAAGAGGCTTGCAGAGCTATTCTTGGTATAGTTTTAATTTTTTTTAAATTAAAAATCTCATTCTATATTTTGTAATGTATTTCAATGAGTACAATTTGGTGTAACTGTTTTGGTATCTCTACAAAGTTATCCCAAAGCAGTCTCTACTATGGTTTCTCTACTAAAAGACCACTTTCTGCTTTCTCTTTGTAGATATCATAAAGAGATCTGCTGAGGAATTTTTCTATGAATCAAATGAATTATACTTGATTATTTTTTGGGAGAACAAAGCAGTATAATAAAAAAAACTTTATATTGATATGGTTACTTTTCTGCAAAAAAAGCAAAGCATTTATAATGAATATCAGTTTAATTTCATTTTATATACATTGTCAGAAAAATAGCCAAGTACTTTGTTGTAAGCAAAAAGTTTAAAAATACTCTTACTTTTTTAAAATATTTATACTATTATTATTATTTTCTCAGGCATCTCCAAGACATCAAAGATTCATTGTGTCCACAGTAATCATTATTCACACAGTGCCTGTCCCACTTCTCCTTCAACTCAGTAACCATTCCACCCTATAACTATCTAAGCACAATATCTAGTTCTCATGCTTTTGCTAACCACACTCATATGCAATTTCCAGGGGTGACCCTTGGTTCTCTCCCTTCCTGTTATTTAGTGTATAATGCCTTCTGTGTCAATCCTATAAAAGCCTTTTAATAACTTGGATGATTCTACAACATCTCCTCTTTAACATCTAACATCCAGATTTACAACCCACACATGCCATCGATCTTCATGAGAAGCATTCCAAAGACTTGACACAATCTTGGTCACTCAACTTTGGATCCTCTGTACCACTTCTTCATCTGCTCAGTTGGAGTTCTTATAACTCCAACTGAGCAGATCAGTAAATTAAAGATGCCAAGAAATTATATTATTATTATTATTATTACATAACACCTCCAGGGAGTTCAAAGACTCATTGAGGGAGGGTACCTTCTCTAAACTCTCTGTCTCCACCAGCTGCAACTACCTTCATCATCTACACTAACACCATCTACCACCAACCACCAATAGTATTTTCACAAATAAACATCCATGCCCATGGCGGGATTCGAACCTGCAGCCTTTTGGTTGGAGAGTGGATACGCTAACCACTCGGCCAACCAGGTTAGCAATTCTTGGCTTAATTTTTTATCCAAGTGTAAGCAAACAAACTTTGCACATGAAGTAACTTCATGACTGGGCAACTCTTATATAGAAGCTAATGACTTTTACTTGCCTTAGTATCCCATAATGCAAAGCACACATCCTTACAGACATGTATAATGCTATGCATTATGGGAAGAACCACAACCCAGATTAGTTTCAATCTTAATTGAGGTCTTATCAGTGGGAGCCAGACCCAGAAGTTATACCAAGTTTGAAGTAATGCCGAAGTCATATTTGAATCCATATACAAGTAGCCAAAAGGTGTCACACCTTACTACTAAAATATTCTGGATTAGAGATAGATGTTTAAAGTTTTTCCACTTGGTTATATAAATTTTCTATAAAGTTTTTATAAATTAAAGATGCCAAGAAATTATATTATTGGTTTAATCCTTTATCAAAGTTTAAGCAAACAAAGTTTGTGCGTGAAGTAACTTCCCGACTGGGCAACTTGTATATAGAGACTAGTAACTTTACATCACTTGCCTTAGTATCCCATAATGCAAGTAATATGGAATACTGAGGGAAGCATAATGCAAAGCACATATGTGCTTTGATTTCTTGGGATACTAAGGCAAGTGATGTGAAGTCATTAGTCTCTATACACAAGCTGCCCAGTTGTGAAGTTACTTCATGTGCAAACTCTGTTTGCTTACACTTCGATAAAAGATTATATTAAGAATATAATTTCTTGGCATCTTTAATTTATAGTATAACCAAGTTATAAAACTTTCAACATGAGCAGGTCTGTGCAAAGTGCTCCTGATGCATTTTTATTAAAAGGGATAATAACCTCCTTATCAATGCTTGCCAACGTCAGTAACCCTTGGTCATTTTTGCAACATGCCTTCTAAACTTCAACTCCATGTCACAATCACACCAAACCCATAACTTCATCCCTACATTTTGCTTGTATCTGTGCAGTACACAGTTTGTAATCATTTCATCATTAACCTTGCACTTTGCTTGATTAAACTGGCAACTGCTGGCCTTTGTCTATACCACCAGTCTATATCATCTTACAGGATTTCTGTATTATCTTGCAGAGGCAAGATAATACAGAGATCCTGTATTATCTTGCATTCTCAGCAAAAAACTAGTAAATATTTCTACTTAAACTATTTCCTACAACATTTATATACAAATTAAATTGCAGTGACCTAAGTACAGGGCCTGCAGATACTGCCAGTGTATTGACATCTTACAGGCTCTCTGTATCATCTTTATTTAGCCACTGTTCTCCCCAGCTTTGTATCATCAGAAAAACTGGGTATTTCACCTTAAATTATTTCCTATTTCATTTATATACAAATTAAATAGCAGCAATCCTAATAAAGGTGGGGGGAGGTTGAATCCAGTAGAGTGGATAACTATAATTGTGATTCAGGTCCTGTACTTGGATTGCTGCTATTTAATTTGTATTTGATAGGACAGGTTGAGGGAACTCAACCTGTCCTATCCTATCCTTCTCATCCATCAAGGACAGGTTGAGTTCCCTCCTAATGAGGGGTTACTGGTGAATTAATGCAGCCAGTTTACCACTCCTCTGCTGCATCCCCCTAATGGATGCAGCAGAGGAGTGGCAAACTGATTCATTCTGATTCAGAGTTCAAATTCAGGATTCAAACTGATTCAGAGGAGTGATTCATGACTGTATCCGTGTGTTCACAAGGCCACTTTGCCTACTAGTGGGATGAAAAACTCCAGATAAACTGGGGGGAGAAATCCTGCTGTCCATGCCCAAGACTGGCTAACTTGGCTATGGCTGAGGAAGATCCTTAAGCTCCTCATGTCATCCAGGAATCGAACTTAGGACACTCCTTCCCCAGGCGTATGGTTGCAAAGCACATAGCCACTAGGCTAACTGCACGGACTGTTAGCCACTCACTTATCCATATCACAACCTTCATATCCATCCCTATTTCCTCCAATTTATAGAGTAGCATTCCATATGGTATCCTGTCAAAAACGTCTTTGCAAAGTAGCAGTATAATTTTTGTAGCCATTTCTGTTATTCGACTGAACTGTCACTTTATTATAAAATGTGAATAAATTACCCCCCCTCCCATAATATATTCCCATTCTTGCGTATTCCTGAACTTTGCCTTTAACAAAACTTCTTTAATATATCAGGCATCACTCATGAGATATGAATAGTACATAATTTGTTACCTCTGTCTTGGAGTCTCCATTATATAGCAATGAACTCTTTTGCCTTATTTGCCCTTTTTCCCACTATCTTTGAACTTTATCAGAGCTGAGACTTAAATTAAACAGCTTGGGCAGAGAAACTGGCAATTCCTTTGCACAATCTCATAAATACATGGGCTGATATCCCTTAATCACATGCATTATAACTATAACTAACTGGGAGGGGGGGGGGGGTGAGTCTGTAAGATTTAAGGTAACCAGTGGTGTACCACAATGATCAAGGATCTTTTGTCCATTCTTATTCAGTCTATACATTAATGACATTGGCAAGGATTTGACAGGTGACATACAGCTATTTGCTGATGATGATGCAAAGATTGGCAGGACATCAGAATGCAGTACTTGCAGAATGATTTGAATAAACTGTAACTATGGGCATTTGAAAATGGCTACCAGTTCAATGCCAGTAAAGTTATACACTTCAGTGTGATTAGATATCCAATGTTGTATTATATTGGTAGGATTATGTGAGAAGAAACTGATCAGGCTAGGGGTCTTGGAGTTTTAGTTGTTTGTCAGTAAGTTGAAGTTCAAGGGCCATATAGCAAAGATTACAATTACAGCTCAGAGAATATTTGCAATGCTGAAACAAACCTTGATAATCAGGATTGTGGAATACTGATTATGAAGATGAGTCTACAAATTGAGAATAGCAAAGAGGAGAAAGAGGGTGATATAATTGAGACGTACGAAGATCTGAAAAGGTCATACAGGATTTCAGTGGATGGAATTTTTCATTTTCTGGAGGGCAATGAAAGGATGAGAGGGCATTCCTTGGAAGTTGAAAACGAATGCCAGTAAGAAGTGGGTGAGGGCTAGATTTTTCTTTCATAGAGTGTGCATGACTGGAATGGATTGTCATTTGATGTTGTGTGTGCAAGTAGTGAATGAATTCAAGAAC
Organism: Typopeltis vanoorti; assembly: GCF_054136105.1. Classification (NCBI taxonomy): domain Eukaryota; kingdom Metazoa; phylum Arthropoda; class Arachnida; order Uropygi; family Thelyphonidae; genus Typopeltis; species Typopeltis vanoorti. Next base: position 49,141,593 of record NC_143568.1, read on the forward strand.
AAGTATGACAGCTGGTGCGAAAAGCATGCAGCCTCCCTTGATGAGTCCTTGACTCCCTGGAAGTCTCTCTTAATAATAATAATAAAAAGAAGTATCCTAAGCACCTCAAATTCATCTATCTCTGTTCTCACATCAGTTCCTGTGACATATGGTGCTGCAATATCTCCACCTGGATGGTACACTTTTGCAGAGTGATCACTCAGTAATCCATCTACTCATCCACTTCTGTTACCTTCCTACCATCAGCACTCATTAAAGTTATTTTTCTATAATTGTTTTTCCTTTCACTTACTATACAGTGAAAGAGCTTTGGGATTTTCTTTGGTATGCTCAGCTAGTGCCATTTCACAATCTGATTTTATCTTCCTTACCATGTTGGTTACCCTTCTTGCCTTTGTTTGTATTATTTACGAACTGATTTATTTTACTTCTTTTTTGTATTACTTTTTTTTTTTTTTTTTGGAGGCTCCTGATTAATAATGTTGCTTATCCATTTATCTAACACCTACCTGATTTATCCAGTCTCTGGGTATAAAGTCTCACACTGCTTACTTCAAATACCTCTTGACCATGTCCCATATATTCCTGGTATCTCTGCCTTGCTAATTCTTATTCTTTTTTGGCACTGCTTCAAGCTATCCCCCTCAGCTTGTTATATTAGCCTGTTCTGTAGTTTTGTATATACCCCCTTCTTAACTGAAAATTCCACATTTGGCAACCTCCTAGTCAAGATTGCATGATCACTCACTCCAATAAGAGATATTGTGATTAGCTTGGGTGACAAAACTTCTACTGTTATTGCTAGATACAGCACTCTTGAACCGAATTCCTCTATTACATGCCATCTCAAGTAATTATCTCATAACAGCTATAAACATCTTATTTTCTTTCCTCCATGTGATCATTCTGTCTTCCACTCCCAAAGTCATCTGCATTAATTACTCACTATGCACTTGCTGTGCTAATTTGCAGATATATTCCATTCACATTGTTCACTGTACTCCTTGGTTGGTTACTACTATGGTCCAATTCCTGCCTGGCCCATAGTAGTAACCAACTAAATATTTCATCCTATTGGTCTTTTTTCATCCTCACACCAGATAACTTGAAATGCATAGCCTTCTGCATGTCCACCCTTCTCCTGAATCTATTCTTTTTGGCCTGAATTATTCTGTTATCATTAGCAAAAGTCATCCCTCTCTCCTGTGCCCACTGTCCTTCTTGAATTTAATTACATCTCACTAACTCCAAAACGTTTGGCCAACTTTAACCAAGTTCAAGTTGTCCAAACCAACTAACCAAAAGCTCCTATCCCTTAATTCCATATGTTTCTGTCATGAGTATACATAGAATCTCCTTGAGCCTACAACCATCAATATACTTTATCAACTAATCCTGTGCTCTTTTTGAATTAGCACAGTGAGTGCAGGTAAAAATTATGAGAGGCTTCTACCATGGGGGACATAGGTTGAAAGGAGAAATGGCTATGGGGAAGAAAGAAAATGTAATTTATACAGATGCTAGGATATAATTCCTTGAGACAGCATGTAATGGAGAAGACTAGGGGTGAAAGAGAACCAAACTATCCACACAATATCTATTGCACCTTTTTTGAACTCCAGATGAAGCACTCACAGCTGACTCTGGCAACCCATTACAATCATTTACCAAAAGAAAAATCTAGTCCTCATACCCTTGTTAACCACACTTTTATTATTATTATTATTATTATTCAGGCCTCCATGGAGTCAAAAGACTCATCGTGGGAGGTCCTTTCTAAGAAACATGTCTATCAAGACTCATCAAGGGAGGTCCCTCCTAGGAAACACAAAGCCTATCATACCACTCCTTAAATGCATTGACCGTTCTCGCTCTCACTACTCCATCAGGCAATTAATTCCATGGTTCAACCACTCTCTGTGCAAAGAAATCACTCCTAACCCTCTTTCTCACAGTTTCCTTTCGTAACTTCCAAGAATGGCCCCTTGTCATGACTTACTCAATTTCTATGGGGATGACTCATGTTCTGCCCTCTCTAGTTAAGTGTTGAAATATTTCCTCTGCATCAGTTCTGTAAAACTATTTTAGTAACTTAAATGTTTCTATCACATTCCCTCTTTTACACCTATTAACCAACTTTTACAATCCACAACTCTCAGTCTATCATCACCAAGCACTCACTATCCTACTCATTTGCCTGTGGATCCTCACCACTATTTCCTCATCTCCAAGAAACTCAGGTGACCAGTGAGCACAGTAATCCACATGTGGATGTATCAAGGCCTTATAAAGAGGTTTTATCTCTGCTTGTTAGTGTCATCTGTCCATCCATTTGTACTACCAAAACAATTATCTCCTTCACTTTCCCAATCTGCATACTTAAATCCTCACTAAAATCCTTAATCTTTGCACCTGAGAAATGAGATTTCATCATGCTCTCACAATGCACTCCTCTTATCATGGAATCACTATACAAAACTGTATTCTTTCTCTTCTTTTTACTTTCTGTACTCTGCTTTCTTTTCCTCTACACCTCTTCTTTCTTTTTCTTTCCTGCACAACTGCTTATTGGACATTTCTCCAATCCTTCAAGCTCAAGATTTGTTTCACATTTGAATTCATCTGTGAAGGACTCCATATAATTGCAATCTCTCTCTCTCTCTCTCTCTCTCTCTAATTATCACCTTGTCATTCTCCTTATCTTCCACTGTTTCTTTCATGCTGTCACTCACATAGTGTTCACCTTCACTTGCTTCCACCATTGTACTGCACTTACAATCTTGCCGGCACTTCACCATTTTTCCATATTATCATTTCCCACTTTGCTGTTATGCTTTTTACTCTCTCCACACTTCTTGCACTCACTTTCAAAATACTTCCTACACATTCACTCACCAGTCTTGCTTTCCTTCTACAAATTTTACCCTTTGTGATGAATACATCTCTCACATGTTGGAACAAAATCCTTCACGATAAACCACTCCATTGTTCTGTTACGCAGTAATGCCAAATTAAGTAAGGAAATACAATATAAGTACACAGATTTTTTTATAAATACTATATATATGCAAATACTTAAAAACAAGCAAACATTCACAAAAATAAAATCTGCTAGAAATAAAGCTAATATTTTAAATTATTTTTGAAATACAACTTAAAATAAGCAGACAGTACATTAATCATAAAAATTTTTAAATATGTTTTATTATTAATAAAACTGTAATATTAATAATAATATTACACTAATAATAATGTATTATTAGTGTAATAAACTGCATGGGAAGAGTTACTATCCAGACTGGTTTCAACCTTTATTGAGGCCTCATGAGAGGGAGCCAAGAAAAGAAGATGCAATGACTAAATCGATACAGAAATCATACATTTTCCATATATAGAGAAGAGTTGTGGAATGTTTTCTGCTTGGTTACAATATATGTTATACTTGACAGGAAATTATATTCTTGTTTTAATCCTATACTCATATAGGATTGTACAGGATCATAACCATAAGCATGAAGTAATTTCATAAATAACTAGTCTACTTGTATATAGAAGTTAGCTTCCCACCAAATGCCTTAGTATCACATAATGTGAAAACATTATTGGAAGAGCCGCTACCCAGGATGGTCAAATATAATTTCTTGTCAAGTATTATTATTATAATGTTATTCTCCATGGAGTCAGAAAACTTATCAAGAGAGACCCACACTAATTTTTATTATTATTATTATTACGTGACACCTCCAAGGAGTCAAAAGACTCATCGAAGTGCTATACAACTCTCTGTCTCTGCCACTTAATCCACCAACTACAGCGAACTGCCACAGCCACACAATACCTATCATACCTCTCCCTAAACTCATTCATTTGTCAGGGCACTCACAACTAATTCTGGCAATCCATTTCAATCATTTACTACTCTCCAAATAAAAAATCTAACCACACAATTACATAACTTCTATGGGTTCTCTTGTTCTCTTCTCTAGTTCTCTCTCTCTCTCTCTCTATTTATCATGTATTGAAAAATTTTCTTTTTGTCAATATAGAATCCTATTGATAACTTATAAGTTTCTGTCATGTCCCTTCTTTTTTTTTTCTCTGTCATGTGAAGTTACTTCACACTTATGGCTACACTTTCATATAAGATTAAAACAAGAATACAATTTTTTGTCGAGTGATATACATTGTATCCAAGCAGACAAACTTACCACAGTGATTTTGTATATTTCTGAATATGATATTATTAGTTTTATGTTGGTGAATGTGTGTGTGTGTGTATCACTTTCAAGAGCAGTAAAACAGGCTCACATAAAAGTATGAATTTTTCAGAGGAATGTAGTGCAGATGTATGCAGCAAAATGGCATGCTTAAATGGTGGCCAGTGTGTTGCAACCAGTCCTGATCATGGAGTGTGCCTGTGTCCTTTGGGATTTGTTGGAAACCAGTGTGAAACAGGTACGTATTAATTCAAAATTACTTGAACAGGATTAAAATTAAGAAAGAGAACTTATTTCATCACTTAGATAAAAGAAGTTGCTCATGGAATAGTTATTAATGTAAAAAAAAAAAAGCATTTGTAGTAGCCTTTAGTTTGGCATATATGTGAAAGGAGGACCTAGAAATATTAGACACAGTCAAACTGACTTTAAGTTAAAGGAAATAAGAGGAATTTATGTTCAGGGGGATGACTGCAACATTAATGAGGGCACTAACAATTAAGTATAAGGAAAAGTTCCATAGTATTAAATTGTTGACAGTGCAGGTTTGACTGGATTTTAAAGGATGTAAAAAATACTCAGTCCTCAATGTACAATGTATGAAACTTACAGCCACTCATATTTACCCATCCCATTAACATAATCTCTGAATACCACCTCTCTTCTGCAACCCATAAACCAGGGTGTTATTGCTGTCTTCAAGGCATATTATTTAAGAAATACTTAAATTGGCTATTGCTGTTACTGAGGATGAGGAAACCCTCAGAGATTTTTGGAAGGAATATAATATCTTTAAGATGCTGCACGAAGTGTGGCGACAGTAGAGTGTATGAATGATGGTTGGAAGAAGCTGCTGAAAATATATATTCACAGGATTTGACAAAAACGAAGTCTCACAAAAGACCAATGAAAAGATAGTGCTACTAGCTAAAGAGTTGATGGTTAACAATGAAGATATAGAGCATTTGTTGGAAGCTTTGGAAGAAATGCTCTCAAGTTGAAGATCTTATAGAAGCACAAAAAGTTGCAAAAGAAGAAGAAGAGAGAGAGAGAGAGAGAGAGAGAAAACAGAACAAGGAGAGGAAGCCAAGTTTTCAAAAATAAAAAAAAAAGCTTACAATGAGAAAATTGGCAAAGGCCTGTTAATAAGGCAAATTGTTGTTGTTTGAGGAAATAGATCCCAAGATGAGGATAATTAGCAAATTAGACAGAATGATGTTAGTTGCAATTACTTGCTACAGAGAAATTTATACAGAAAAAAAAAAAGGAAATCTGTGCAAACTAAGTTGGACACCATGTGCAAATATTTAAAGAAGTTCCACTCCTGCCATCACCTCATCCCCTGAATTTGAGGGTAAGACCTTCTACAAGCTATTCATTTGGTGAAGCATCCTCAGAATGCTTTGTTGCAATTTCTTTATTGAAGAATTTGTTGTTGATTACCTAGTCCCTCCTATCTCCTCCAATGAATCAGACACATTAAAGAATTATTTTTGCTCCATGTGTTTCAGCTAATCATTTTGTTGGTAAGTCCATAAGAGAACTGTACACTCATGTTTTGTTATTTATTACAGTATTGCACTGTATACAGTAATTTTATGTTATAATTTTTACATTATATTATTTCACTATAAACAAAGAGTAAAATTAGTCAGAGAATGTAACAAAACAGATCTACACATTTTAGCATTCAGGCAAGTGAACTGTGAACATATCCTTATGGTTCATATAGTGATTTCTGACTTAAAACTTCTTCAACTAATGGCGGCACTGTTGGAATGGAACCCCCATCACAAGTTGAGGACTGACTGTGTTGAACGACCAAAATAAAAATAAAGAATGAAAATGATAATGACATCCTCATTATAGACATGTTAGTTATTATAGACATGGTGTCAATAATAACATATTATAGACATCAGAATAACTTTTTTCAAAAAACAATGAAAAAAAAAAAACATAAACACTCCAAAATTCCTATCTGGACAAATTCAGTTGTATTTATTGTGTGTTTGTGTGTGTATTGGATGTGAACAGTTAAGAGTCCACTTTTCCTAATGCTCATTGGCCTACATAAAAAGTCCAAAAGAGTACTTTCATTGTTAGACTATAGCAAGATTTGAGAACTACTTCACAAAATATTTTTTTCTGTTATATTTATGTTTTGATTGGCAAAACAGTTTGAAATGATAGTGATAACATTTTTTCCCTTTTTATTATAATCACTGTTTTTACTGGCAAATAGATTTGAAAGGATAATAATAATTTCACCCAAAATTTATTTCAGTATTCACAAATCAAAAACAATGTCAGTGGATAAAAAAGCCTATGAAAATTTCAGTTAATGATGAAAAATTGGAAAAAGTAGAAATATTCATTTACTTGGGAAGTGTACAATACAGATATGGCTGTATAAACATCATATAAAAACATGCCTCGCTAAAGCAACGGTTGCCCTTCACCAGTTACAGCTCCTATGGAAGGACAATAAAATACAGCTAACTACAGGAAGACGTGGAGAAATCACATCTAATAAGTGGTTACCACTGAAACTTGTTATAGGTCCAGAAATGAACTGTTATGTTTGTATATGAATGCCAGATATATCAGAACAATGGAAATGAAATTGATGCATTATTTAAGTTTGTTCACCCAAAAACTGTTGGAATAAGTGAGACATCCTGAGAGGAATAGAGATGGAAGGTTTGATGTTTTCCATGAAGATGGAAATGGTAAAAAGGGAGGTGAGTGTTGTTGATAATAGAGATGCAAGGGGGAGGGTGAAATAGTGGCAGTGGTTTTGAGGGAGTATGGTGTGAGATAGAGGTGAATAGAATGAAATACTTAGTTGGATGTTGCTATAGACCTGGTAATGTGGAGGAGAGTGACTATGAAATGTATAAGCAAATTAGCCAAGAAAATAGGAAAAGGGTTATTATTATTATTATGTGACACCTCCAGGGAGTCCGAAGACTCATCGAGGGAGGACACCTACTCTACATCTCTCTGTCTCCACCACTCAATCCACCAACTACATCTACCACCCACACTAGTATTTTTCACAGACAATCATAAACATCCATGCCCACGGCAGGATTTGAACCCACAGTCCTTTTGACTGGAGAGCAGATACGCTAACCACTTGGCCAACCAGGCTGGCACTCATCATGGCTGGCAACTTATATCAGGAAAGGATATATATGGAATTACAACTGGTGATTATGAGAAGTTCAGAAGACAGCTTACAGCTGTAGCATAGAATAAGGAATTGGGTGGAAAGAAGATCAGTGCTGCTTGGTAGAATTGAAGTCTAATTAATGGTGATTATTATGGATGATTTTAATTATGGCAATATAGATTGGGATGATGAGATAGCAATCAGAAGTAAAAAAAATGAATTTCTTGATCCATTTTCAGGGACCTTGGATTTGATCATCTCATCTGAGGATGTCATTATAAATGAGGTATCAAATCTTCTTACAGGTGGTGAGAGTGACTATGAAGTAATCACCAGCTTTGCAGTTCCACACATATTCCCTTTCCTCAGAAAAGTTGTCACATGGCAACTTATATCAGGAAAGGATATATATGGAATTACAAGGCTGGTGATTATGAGAAGTTCAGAAGACAGCTTACAGCTGTAGCATAGAATAAGGAATTGGGTAGAAAGAAGGTCAGTGCTGCTTGGATAATATTCAAAAACTATCTAGTAGAAGTAAAGTCTAATTAAATAAGGTAGGTGTGAAATGGAAGAATGAAGAGATTAAGCATGAAATGGAAGAAGAAGGCATTACGGAAGTAACATAAGATGAATGGTAATAATCAGTTCCATGCAGAGTACAAAGAACAGGCAAGAAGGGTGACTTGGTTGGTAAGAGTAGTAGAAAAAGTACAGTATAAGCAGCACTTAGCTAATGAAAAAAAAAAATACCTAGGAAGTTCTTTTGATATGTAGCCAGCAAAAAAAAAAAAAAAAAAAAAATGGTATAAGGCTAACTGCTGTGGAGGATATGAGATATTAAGAGAGCAATCTAACAGATAAGCTTAGGTGTTGATAGTATTAACAACACCAAGTGAACTATTTCATAAAAGGATGTTTTATGAACTTGCTTATATTTTTGAATTTCAAATCAGCATCATCAGAGCACAACACAGCATGTATATGCAACAGTGAGTAAGTGAAACAATACAATTGTAATGGACAAAAGATCTAAAGTCAGTTACAATTGTATTGTTTCACTTACTCACTGTCACATATACATGCTGTGTTGTGCTCTGATTATGCTGATTTGAAATTTGCTGAAATATAAGCAAGTTAAAAAAACATTTTTATAAAACAGTTCATTTGGTTGTGTTAATACCGTTAAAAATAAGTCATGAGTAGTAAGTGAGCAGTTCATAAAGATCTTACATCCTTGTGAATGTGACAGCATACAGCATTTGAGAGTAGTGGAGTTGTATGAGTAGAGACTGACTGTGAGTGAACAAGAGGTATATATAGAATTGAGTAAACTTGAAGTTAATAAAGCTGTGGGATATATCACCACATATTTTGATCAAATGTGCCAGGGAGCCTTGGCATACTTATTTAATATGAGTCTTATATTTGGTCTAGTTCCAAGAGAGCGGAAGAAAGGTAAGATTGTACTGCTTCATAAGGGAGATGACAGAACCCATGCTTTAAATTATAGGCCAATGTGTGTGTGTGTGTGTGTGTGTGTGTCAAGTATTGTAGTTAGAGTGTTGGAGAGGTTAGTGAGGACCAGGTTGACAACCGTGGTATTATCTTTGGAGGACAACACAGATTTGCTAAGGGGAGGTCATGTTTTGATAATCTGCTTACTTATTACAATAAAGTGAGAGCAGAATTTGATGAGGGGGAGATGAATACACATAGGATACTTAGATTTTGGAATGGCTTTTGATAGATTACCACATGACAAGTTGATAGTCAAACTAGAGAGGATGGGGTTAGATATTAGATCAGTGCATTAGATAGGAGATCTAATGCACTAATTGATATCTGATAGGTATCAGCAAATTGTGTATGGGGGGGCAATATCCCAGAAGAAAGTCAATAGTGGTGTTCTTCTGTTTTTGGGCTATTACTGTTTAACCTGTATGTTAATGATATTGGGGAAGATTTGAATAGGGATATTCAGTTGTTTGCATATGATACAAAGTTGGGAAGAACTACACTGGTGTCCAAACCTAAGGATGAACACTATTTCTGAGGATTACAACTGCAAATTCAGATGAAATGTAATGTCTCAAAGACATTATATAGACGATTTCGTGTAGGAAACAATTATTGGAAAGCTTGAAGAAGGCCAGAGAATTACTGATATTGCCAGAGTTTGGAATCTCACATCACATTGTATTCAGACTCTGGTCAGCATTTCAAACCAATGGAATGTGTTCTAGACATTTGTTAAGAAGTCTTTTTCACTCTTCAATGGAGCATGAAGACAGATTTTTGGTTATAACAGCAAAACGTAATCTATGCACCATGGCAGGTCAGCTTGCAAGTTGGCTCCATTCACACACAAGTATGCAGATATCTCGACAAACTGTGGCAATGCATCTGTGACAAGTAGGCCTATTATGCCCGAAGGCCTGTAGTCTGCATTCCTTTATCCACAGCTCTCATTGTAGAGCACATTATCAGTGGTGTTATATCCATAAAAATTGGACAAGACACCAGTGGGCTAATGTACACCAATGGACTCAAATGACTCTTTAGAGTCATTTTAGTCTTTCCTCCGATTCTAGATGACACTTGATCCATGAAAAGATACTTCTTACCATCGTGAGAATGTTCTTGAAAGGGATAGATATGGCAGTGCTGGGATGATGGTGTGGGGAGCCATTCTTCTTAATGGACACACTGAGCTACAAGTGCTGGAAAAAGGGACTATGACTGATGAACTATATTGCAATGAAGTTCTTCAACATCATGTTCAATTGTTCCATGGCACTGTAGGCAAAGAATTCCTTTTTATGGGTGACAATGGCAATCCACATCATGCATGAGCAGTGGAGATACTTCTGGAGACCAAGGATATTAATCAAATCGAGTGGCCAGCATGCTCTTCTAGATCTCAGTCCCATAGAAAAAGTTTAGGATGCAAAAGGAAGATGCATTCTTCTTGAAATTCCCCTCCAGAAGGAAGTGAGAAGCAAGTTTTTTGTGTGGAGAGTGGTTAATGATTGGAATGCATCCCTAGAGTGTGGTGTCTGCAGAGAATTTGAATGTATTTAAGACATGGTATGTCTGTGTGTATGTGATATAGTTATCTACCATGATGATTCCATGGGGGTGGAGGTCTGGGAATAATAATAACTACAAGACTAACTTGTTGGCATTCTTGTTAACTCTATCTGACTATAAGGATGTGAGAGACATTGCTAAAGGCAGATAAGAATAAGATCTTGGCCTTCTAGATGAAGTGCTGTAGAAAACTTTTGAAGATACCACACACACACATCACACATAACAAATAATGAATTTATCTTGAACATTGCTTAAGGCAGATAAGAATAAGCTTAGATGAAGTACTGTAGAAAACTTTAGAATATACCGCTCACACCTAACAAATGATGAGTTTAGAAAGAAAATCTGCTCTACTGGCAGCGCAAGAAAATATCATCACTAAAATACTTCGAAAATAGCCCTATTTTCAAAGTATCAAATCTTAACAAAAATGAATATGAGGCTTCCCAAGTTTGGGAGATTATTATTATTATATTATTATTATTATTATTATTATTATTTGACAAAAGAGCAAAGCTAATAATAATGGCAAATATCTGTTGGATTTCTGCTCAGGACAGGGACTGGTTATTACTAACACCATGTTCCAACATAAAAATGTGCACAAATTCACATGGAGAGAAGAGGCTAGGCATAAGAAAAGTCTCATTGACTATGTTATTGTTGATAGTGATGTCTTCTCCCTGGTGCAGGACACCAGAGTGTACAGAGGATTTGAAATTGGAAGTGATCACTATTTAGTCTTGAGTAGGATAAAATTGAATTTCATATTGAAAAGAATAACATGTAAGAAAGTTTTAAAGCGAATAAAAGTTGAGCAGCTCTCAGATGTGAACTGTAGACTAAAATACAGAAAGATTATTGAAAAGAAAATGAAAGAGTTTGAGAACAGGAATCAAACCTTGGAGATTCAGTGGCAAACTCTGAAGAAAACATTGGCTGATTCTGCCAGAGAGGCATGTGGTGAGGTTGTGTGCAAGGATAAAAAAAATCAGAACTCCCTGGTGGACACAGGAAGTTAAAGAGGCAGTGAAGGAAAAGAAGAAAGCATATCAAAAGTTCCTGGCAAATAAGTCAGCTTTTACTCTTACAGAATACAGAGGCAAATGTAAGAAAGCTAAACAGTGTGTAAAACTAGCTAAACAAAAGTCATGGGAGGACTTTGGCAAGAATATAGAAAATAAATATCAAGAAGGTGGCAAAATATTCTGCAGGTTGTTGAAGAAACTTAGGAATGGAGGAAAGAGTGCTGTAAAAGGAGTTAGAGATGATAAAGGTGACATGAAAACAGGAGAAAAAGATATCCTTGAAGTATGGAGTAATTACTTTGAAAAACTGCTAAATGAAACAAGCAGTGATGACAGCACAGTGATAAAAAACATTAACCAGGCATGCAGTCAGGAATACATATCCATACTTGAAGTAGAAAAAGTCATCAAAGGTTTGAAATGTGGAAAGGCAGCAGGAGTAGATGATATTCGACCAGAAATGCTGAAGTATGGTGGTATAAAAGTCTTACAGTGGCTGCACTGCATAGTTCAGAAAGCCTGGACAGAGGGACGAATTCCCGATGATTGGAGTAGAACTCTCATAGTACCCATATATAAAAAGGGAAATAAAACTGAATGTGAGAATTACAGAGGTATTTCCCTACTGAGTGTTCCTGGCAAGATCTATGCCAGTATACTTGAGAAACAGTTGAGAAGAATTGTGGAAGAAAAGCTTGGTGAAGAACAAGCTGGATTCAGGCCAAATAGAGGCTGTCAGGATCAGATCTTCACTTTACGACAAATAGTCGAGAAAGCATGGGAATATAATAAAGATCTGTATTTAAGTTTTGTCGATTTGGAAAAGGCATATGACAAGGTGCCAAGACAGAAGCTATTCAATATGCTGCAGTTATATGGTGTCAATGGGGCATTATATCAAGCAATACTTAGTCTTTATTTGAGTTGTAAGTCAGCAGTTAGAATTGAAGGAAGTACAGGAAGATGGTTTAATGTTAAATCTGGTGTGAGACAAGGACCTACATTATCCCCTCTGTTATTCATTATCTATATGGATCACATTATGAAGGAAAGTGGTATTAAACCTGATATCAAAATTGGAGATGTTAATGTCAGCTCTTTGCTTTATGCGGATGATGTTATACTTCTAAATAAATCCGCTACAAGTCTGCAAGATTCTCTGACTAAATTGAATAGCTGTTGTAATAGATATGGTATGAAGGTCAGCAATAAAAAGACAAAGACAATGAAAATAGGCAGAATCATTGAAAATGTCAACTGTGTTGTGAATGGAGAACCTGTGGAACAAGTAAAACATTTCAGCTACTTAGGCACAATTTTTACTGAAGATGGTAAATTAAATATAGAAATAGAGAATCAGCAAAGCTGGTATGGTGGGAAGTCAATTGAATAAATTCATATGGAATAAGAGAGAAATTAGCCGGAACACTAAATTAGCTGTATACAAGTCAGTGTTCAAACCAGTTTTAACTTATGGATCTGAGAGCTGGGTCAGAAGTAAAACACTTGACCAAAGACTAGACCCGCAGATATAAGAGTCCTGAGAAAGATTATAGGCGTGAACAGATGGCATCAATGGCAATATCATATTAAAAATGAGGATATTAGGAAAGAACTTGACATTGTCAGCATCCAGGAATGCATTAGCAGAGCTAATCTCAGGTGGTATGGCCACTTAAATAGAATGGGAGAGGAAAGATTAGCAAAACAAGTGTTCTCTGCCAGGTTGGCAGGAAAACGACCCAGAGGAAGACCAAGATATAGGTGGATTGATACGGTACAAAGTGCCTTAGACGATAGAAATATAAGATCTGATAGTGTTGGAGTCGACAAGTAACAGACTGATTTGGAGGAAAATTGTAGATAGGAAGTTAGTAATGATGTAATTTTTTCATGTAGTACTGTCATATCCTGTACACCCCTTGAGTAATGATGATGATTATTTGACACCTCCAGGGAATCCATAGGCTCATCGAGGAAGGGCACCTGCTTTACAACTCTGTCTCCACCAACTGACTGCAACTACACCATCCACCACTGGTATTTCCACAGACAATCACAAACATCCAGGTCCATGGTGGGATTCGCAGCATTTTGGCTGGAGAGCAGATACACTAACCACTCGACCAGCAGGCTGGCAATTATCTTTAGTAATTCTCCTCGTTTTTTCCCTAAGTCATTAATTTTTTGTTAATTTTTTTTGTTGATGTTGTTTCTGTGAATTATAATAGTTTATAGATGGCACTTTTCACTTGCAATTAATATGATGCATTGCAATGCACATTTTAATTTAACTGGAATTCTATTTGTTTTATCTCCTTTTCCTATTTGTTGAGAATGATCACAAAATATGGCCGAAAATTCTGATGCTATTAAGTAATAATATTTTCCAACATATGTTGTTATTATGTAATTTGATTTTTGTATTATGTTTTCTGCTTATAGGGCATGTGTAGCCCTGTGAATGTGGCATCTGCACCCATTGCAATAGGGTGACCGAAGAAAGCCATTCTCAGTTTAAACCTAGTCACCCACTAGAGGAACTTTTTCTGACCTTGTCTTCGACCAGTTCCTGAGTTATTTGATCTCTGCCTTGTGCAAACAGGTTTTTTCTTCCAGAAATTCAGGTTAAACTCGAGAAAATCAACCATAGAACCCACACTACTTCAGACAAAATAAATATATTGTATTAAGGTTAGGAACCATCTCATGGTCCCTAACCTTAATACAATATATTTATTATATTATCTGCCATCTTTGGCAGATAATACAATAAATATATAATACAAATTTGTGTTATATGTTTATAAAATAAATATATAATGCAAATAATATAAATATTATAATACAATATATTTATTGTGCTGTTTGCTATCTCTTTACCGAATGTTGTTTATAATTAGTTATAGTCGTTGGTCAGCTATCACTGATTTACTACCAGTGGAAACTGAACTTCCTCCCCTGAGTCCCCAAAAAAGTTAGGGCTAAACAGCCTGGCTTATTCCCTATAAGGGAATAAAATGCTTTACTGGATTTTTTTTGTGTTCTGCTTATGTGGCAATTTTTTCCAATATTGAAACTTTTTTTTTGTATTATATTTTTACTAATTTATGTTTTAAATATATATAAATTCATCCCTTTGCAATTCTTTGTTCTTCACTTTCCACAACATTTTCAATTTTATGATATTTTTGGGCCTAGCATAAGTTCAGTAGTAATTAATATCTTTGAAATCCCGCTATGGGCATGGATGTTTGTGATTGTCTGCGGAAATACTAGTGGTGGTGGTGGTGGGTGATAGATGGCATTGGTGTAGTTGTGGTTAGAATGAGCTGTAGAGTAGACAGAGTTGTAGAGTAGGTGCTCTCTCTCGATCAGTCTTTGGACTCCCTGGAGGTGTCATATAATAATAATAATAATAAACTAAATCTGAAGTTTATGAAAAATGGTTATCATCTGTCCTTTTTTAGGAATATCCAGGTATGTTTTTTGTCAATATCACATACACATGTAATGTATTTTTATTCATTATTATTTTTTTCTAGCACTTGAAGTCATAGTTCCTTCCTTCAATGGATCTTCTTACCTTCAATATCCAGGTTTAGGAAACTCAGTTTTATCTTTTCTAGAAATCTTAATAGTTTTTAAACCACATAAACCTGATGGAGTTCTCTTCTATAATGGCTATAAAATGGATGGCACTGGTGACTTTCTTTCTATCAACCTTGTTAACAGCTACGTAGACTTTAGATTTGATCTTGGAACAGGAGCATCTGTAATAAGGTAAGAATCATATGAAATTGTTTCTGTTAATTAGGAAACTAATACTATTTTGCAACAAATATAAAGTTTATAGAATACATAAGTTTAAAATGTTCAAAAATGATTACATTTAAAATTTTATTATACTTACCCACTAAGAGACCAAAGTCTAGGATGGCTATGGCCTAGATACCTGAAGTTGTTCTAACCTAGTTGGTGTTCATACAGACTGACAGAAAAACAAATATTGCAATTGGTTTTTCAGTCTTCTACTCAATTTGAATAAACATCCCTTTTTAAACAAAGGATTACCAAGTAATCCTGTTAGTTGAGAATACTAAATTATACTTTACAAAGAATTTATTATTATTATTACCCAAGACCCCATGGAGTCAAAGACTCATCTGGGAGGTCCTTTTATCATATACACAGCTCATATCATGCTTTAAACACACTCAAATTCTCTGCAGACACCACACTCTCAGGCAAGGCATACCATTCGTTCACAACTCTGCATGAAAAAAAGCTGCCTCTCACACCCTCTTCATACAGTTTCCAAGTATGACCTCTGGTTCTCCTCAATCTCTTACTATTTTCTGTAGAACCTCTCCAACATTGATCCTATAACAACCCCTTACTAACTTGTAGGTCTCTAACATATCTTCCCTCTTTCTCCTGTCAACCCAGAGACCAGACTCTGCAAATTGCATCTTAATCTTTCCTCATACTCAACATTCCAGAGGTTAGAAACTACCCTAGTCAGTTGCCTCTGGACCCTTTCCAACATCTTTTCGTCCTTCTGAAAACCAGGTGACCAAATTTGGGCACAATAGTCCATGTGTGGCCTAATCAAGGCCTTATACAACAGAACAAGAATCTCCCTACTTCTACATGTCAGTGTCCTCCACATCATTCCCAGAAGCCTTTGTGTTGTCTTCACAATTTTGGCTATGTGTCCGATAAATTTCAGATCCTTATCCACTATCAACCCCAAAAATTATTACATTTAAAATTTTATTATACTTACCCACTAAGAGACCCAAAGTCTACTTCCTCCACCTCCGAAACTATATCCTCACCAAGCATAAGACCTCACTTGGGCTATTGTGTGCAGGTCTGGTCTCTGGGTTTCCGTTGTGATTCTGATATATTGGAGAGAGTACGAAGGAGAGGGTTAAAAATGATATCAGGATTGTGCAATACTAATTATGAAGACAGATTGAGAATTTGTAGGCTGCAGACACTAGCTATGATAAAAATGAATTAAAAAGAAGGGCTACGATGGCAAACGATTCGATGCGTAGACTATGTAGAAGGAATGGATGTGAGTTATTAGATGTGTGGAGTGAGTTTGAGAGAAGATTGGATTTGTATAAGAGGAATGGCCTACGCCTGAATGCATTTGGTATCAGGAGTCTAGAAAAACTAATAACTGGTATGAGACCTAACACAGAGAGTTAGGGAAACTAAATTATAAAGGGAGGAATGGTGTGAATGTGAGTGTAACAGTGACAATGTTATATATCTGTGTTAATGACGGGAATGGGCTTTATCATGGAAATGTTGACGAGGCGAGAACGATTTCGGGTTTGTGTTCATCCTGTTCGGACCAATCATATGTGTGCAAAGACATCTACATGTGTAAGGCATTAGAGAATAATAGAAATCTGCAACTGTGTCAGACAGACTGCAGACAAGACAATACAAAATAACAAACAGGTAGATTATTATGTCTGTACACGAATGCTAGGAGTATCAGAAAGAAAGGAATAGTTCACTGCCTTAGTCAATATGTTGTGCCCTCAGATTGTAGGTATTAGTGAGACCTGGCTATCAGAATCAGACCTACTAACTGGTATCGAGTGTCATGGGTACAATATTTTTAGGAAGGATAGAGAGGAAGGGGCATAGCGCTAATGATATCAGATGACTTAAATCCAGTTAGAGTTGAGACCTATGATTGTAGTAATACTACTAACAATATTTCATGTGGCAGTGAGTTTGAAGCCATCAATTTGATAGTGTCAGAGGGCATTTCAGTTAAAGACGTAACTATTCTGCCTCCAGTTGCTGACAGTGATTATGCGGTACTCACTTAGGAAGTGACTAAGTTTTTGAATGTTTCATTCAGAAAAGGTTAAATGCTGAATTACAAAGCAGGAAATTATGACCAACTGAGGAGTATACTGAGTTCAGTGGAATGGGATCTGTTGCTGGATGGAAAGAATATTGACAGTGCATGGGAAGCATTTAAACAATACTTAAATGATGCGATATCAGAATGTGTCCTGAGAGTTCGAAGAATAAATAGAGTAGGAGTCAAATGGATGTGTAATCTATTAAGCAAGAGATTCGTAAGAAAAGGACAATGTGGAGGGAATACAGTTTGAATAAGGATGACGTCCGTAACGTTACAAGCAGCAGGCTAGAATAGTCACAACTGTTGTATGGAAAGCAAAGTCTGAGTATGAAAAGAAACTGGCTCTGCATGCTAAAGACAACCCACAAGAATTCTATCGATATGCTGCAAGTAAAAGAAAGAATGAATATGAAAGAATAACTCTTCTAAATCCAGATGGCATTAGGGTTACAGATGTAGAAGAGGTTGTTCAATTAATGAGTACCCATTTTTAAAAGCTATCAACCTGGTGAATGCAACATTGAGCTCACTGTTACCTCATCACTAAATGAAGAAACACAGGTGCATGAGGTCAAGGTATTAGAACTCTTGCACAAATTGAATAAGAATTCAGCAATAGAGACTGTGGTATATCAGCACATGTGCTGAAAGCGTGTTCAGCTGAACTGGCCAGGATGTTTAATGAGTCGCAGAACAGGGAAGATTCAGCAGGAATGGAAGGAATGTATCGTAATTCCATTACACAAGGGTGGTGCAAAGGCCGATGTATCCAACTATCTACCAATCAGTATCTCAGGAGTGGTGGTGAAGATTTTGGAAAAATTGGTTAGGGCCTGCATTCAGAAATGGGTTGACAGTGAATCTCTACTTTTTCAGTGAACAATATAGGTTTACTGAGGGAAGGTCATGTTTTAGCAACTTGCTCACATTCTATAAAAATGTTATCATTGAACTAGACAAGGGGAATGGATACACCATGATACTTTTGGATTTTGCTAAGGCTTTTGACAGAATATAGCATTGAAAACTGTTGCATAAATTGGAGAAAATGGGTTTGGGTTATACAATATTAGCATGAATAAGAGGATGGCTGACTGACAGATATCAAAAAGTGACATACGGGGGGGATCTGAGTCTGCAAGATTTAAGGTAATAAGTGGTGTACCACAAGGATCAGTGCTTGGTCAACTGTTATTCGATATGTACATTAATGATATTGGAAAGGATTTGACAAGCGACATTCCTGATGATGCAAAGATAGGTAGGATAATCAGGAATGCTGCTGATATGCAGTACTTGCAGAATGATTTGAATAGGCTGGAATTGTGCGCATGGGAAAATGGGTGTCAGTTCAATGTCAGTAAATGTCATTCACTTCATCAGGATTAGATATCCAATGTCATATTATATTGGTGGGATTAGGCTAGAAGAAACTGATGAGGCTAATGATCTTTGAGTGTTAATATATAGGAAGTTGAAGTTCAGGGGCCATGTGGCAAAGATTGCAAATACAACTCAAAAGATAACTGTAGACTGCAGACACTAGCAAACAGAAGAAAGAGGGGTGATATGATTGAGACTTACAAACTTTTGAAAGGGTCATACAGGATTTCAACTGATGGAATTTTTCAGTTTATGGAGGGTGGGGAAAGGATGAGAGGGCATCCTTGGAAGATGAGAATAAAGGCAGCCGAGAAGAGTATGAGGGCCAGATTTTTCTCTCAGATAGTGGTGCATGATTGTAATGGATTGCCTTTGGATGTTATGAGTGCAAGCAGTGTGAATGAATTCAAGAATAAATATGATAGCTGGTGTGTGTAGTATGTGGCCTTTCTTGATGAGTCTCTGACTCTCTGGAGTTAATAATAATTATTATTATTATCTTAATAATAATAATAATTTACTAAATAACTTTGCTAAATAATAATAATAACTCACATCCCCATTCCCATGCCCAATCACTCAATTTATTCAAGTCTTCTTGTAAGGCCACAACATCTTCTCTACTCTTCATGGTTTGTCCCAACTTTGCATCATCTGCAAACAACTGAATATCTCCATCCAAATCTTCACCAATATCATTAATATACAAGTTAAACAGTAATGGCCCTAAAACAGACCCCCTGAGGCACACCACTAGTGAGTTTCCTTTTCCTGGATATTGCTCCCCCATACACAACCTCTTGATACCTATCAGATAGCCAGTCTCCAATCCAATGCACTAATCTAATATCCAACCCTTCTCCTCTGTCCAAGGAAGCAGTCACCTTATTGTAATAAGTAAGTAGATTACTAAAACATGACCTCACTTTTGCAAATCCATGCTGTCCATCAAAGATAATACCATTGTTGTCAACCCAATTCTGCATCCTAGTTCTCACAAGCTTCTCCAACAACTTAACCACAACACCTGACACACAGATAGGCCTATAGTTTGATGCTTGAGTTCGATCACCTCCTTTATGAAGTGGCACAATCTTGCCCTCCTTCCACTCCTTAGGAACCAGTGCAAGACTCGTATTAAAAAAAAATGTCAAGGCTGGTGTCAACTCCCTGGCACATTCCTTCAGAATACGTGGTGATATATTATTAAGTCCAACAGCCTTATTATCATCTAGTTTGCTCAACTCCCCATACACCTGTTGCTCACTTACAGTCAGTCTCTCCTCCCTATCATCAACTACTCTCTCAATCTCTCCATGAAGTCACATTCACAAGATTGAAATACCTTTATGAACTGATCATTAAATATCTCCACCACATCTTCTTTAACAGCTGTCTGTATACCATTTTCTCCAATCAATGTCATCCTTCCATAATCATTCTTTCTTATGCTGGCTACATATTGAAAGAACTCCTTAGGATTCTTTTTGGCTTCATTAGCTAACTGCTGTTCATACCTCACTTTTGCTACTCTTACCAACCAAGTCACCTGCCTTGCCTGGTCTTTGTAATCCTTATGGAATTGGTTATTACCACTTCTCTTATGCTGCCTCCATAATGCCTTTTTTCTCTGTATCGCATGCTTAATCTCTTCATCGATCCATTTCACACCTACCTTATTTAACTTCTAACCCTTGGAATACATCTAGACATTGCTTCTACTAGATAGTTTGTAAATACCCCCCATCCCCAAGCTGCTTGATCTCTTTTCCAACTAACTCGTTCCATGCTACACCCACAAGCTGTCTCCTGAGCTCTTCATAATCACCCCCCCCCCTTTGTAATTTCACGTATACCCTTTCTCACAGAGGTCCTCACACTGCTGGCAACCACCCAGGTAATCAACTCATGGTCACTGTCACTAATTGGTGGGTGATTTAATACCTCATTTATAATTAAATGAGGTGTTAAATCTCTGATGAGATGACCAAATCTAAGACCCTCAATCCTCATATGCCCTCTGTTACATACTGTCTGAGGTAGTTATCCCTCAAAAACTCAAGAAACTCATTTTCTTTACTTCCAGTTGCTATCTCATCATTCCAGTGTATATTGCCATAATTAAAATTGCCCATAATGATCACTCTTTTCTTATTTGCTTGGCTAATTTGATCATACATTTCATTCTTTATTTTATTTATTTTATCCTTTAAAATAAAAGAGAAGCAAAAAAAATTTTACACACAAAGTATCCTTACATCTAAGCCACTTGTATAAAGAGGCTGATGAATTCATATGAAATTACCTCAGTATCCAATAATGTACAAAATGTGTATATTGCAATGCATTATGGGAAGGATCACTACCTAGATGTTCTGATCTTTAATAATTTTCTTCAATGTGTTTGAGAGTTTCGAAAAAACTGAGTGATCTAAAAAGATCACTCTCACATACTCCTAAACCTGAATCATTCCATGATCCATGTACAGCCTGACAGTACTGTGCCAAGTAACAGCACTACACAGCCATAGGCAAGACCCATCACTGTATTAAGTCTTATCTTTAAGCAGTATAAAGCAAAATCTGTTACATGCTGAACCTATTCTTACTTAAGAGCAGGTGAAAACCCACCACATGCTGAAACTAGACTAAAATAGTGGACGATCAAGCCCATAACTATGCAGGAGCCAATCCCAAGCCAGTGAATGACTAGCTAGCAGAAACTATTTTGCATTCTGGGTAAGTATCCCTTGAACAACTTTAAATCATTGAGAGATATATACCTAGAAAGTTACTAAGCCCAGCCTGGTTGGCCGAGTGGTTAGAGTATCCACTCTCCCAAAAGGCTGTGGGTTTGAATCTCACCATGGGCATGGATGTTTGCGACTGTCTGTGAAAATACTAGTTGTGGTGGACAGCTAATGCTGTTGGTGTAAATGATGATGGTAGTTGCAGTTTGCTAGAATGCTGAATTGAGTGGTTGAGATGGAAAGTTGTAGAGTAGGTGCCCTCTTATCGTTGATGAGTCTTTGGATTTCTTGGAGGTGTCACGTAATAATAATAATAATAATGCATGCTGGAAGAAACCAGCTCTTTGGGTAAACATCTTCCCCCTCCCCCCCAAACAACTTTTAAAAAAAATCCATTAAAATAATTGGAGCTACACAGAGGAAGAACCAAATCAAGTTTACAACAATATATCAAGTACCAAAACAGTGTGTCATCGTATTATTAAAATATTTTGGATGAGAGATAGTTATAGCAAGATTTTTTCACTTGATGAGAAAGTAAGTTATAGTTGACAACAGCTTATATTCTTGTTTCAGTTCTTAACCCAAGTGTGACAAACAAAAGTCTGTGACTGTAATTCTTTCCATCATACATAGCAAAACACATGTCAAATTAAACTTCCCAAGAAATTACTAATTATATGAAGAGCCAAAGGCTTCAATTCGGTGACGTGAAATTATTTAAGTTAAGAGATATTACATCCCATATTGTTTCATATCCGAATAAGAAACTCAAAGAGTTTCATGCCGAATATAGGAACTATATAAAATTTGGCAAGTCCAAGCGTAAGCAAATACCTGGATAATCCATATGGTAGTGCAACATGGGGCAACTCATAGTAAGGGTGGGGCAAGCTCCGATCACTGTTCTTGGTATTTACTCATAATGTGCGTAAGCAAATACCTGGATAGTCCATATGGTAGTGCAACATGGGGAAACTCATAGTAAGGGTGGAGCAAGCTCCAATCACTGTTCTTGGTATTTACTCATAATGTATAAATTACACATCATAATTTACACATTATGAGTAAATACCAAGAACAGTGATTGGAGCTTGCTCCACCCTTACTATGAGTTTCCCCATGTTGCACTACCATATGGACTATCCAGGTATTTGCTTACGCTTGGACTCGCCGAACTTTATATAGTTCCTGTATTCGGCACGAAACTCTTTGAGTTTCTTATTCGGCTATGAAACAATATGGGATGTAATATCCCTTAACTTAAATAACTTCCCAAATAATTAAATTCTTGTTTAATCCTTTATCCAAGTATAAGCAAACGTGAAGATATTTCATACACAAACTTTGTTTTCTCACACTTGGTTAAAGGATTAAACAAGAATTTAATTTCTTGGGAGGTTTAATTTAATTTATAACTGAGTGAAAAATCTTTCTACAAAAATACATATCCAAAAGAGGGGTATTATGCGATACTGAGGTAATAATATGATGTGAAATCACCAGCTTCTATACACAAGTAGCCCAGTTGTGAAGATACCACACACACACACACACACACACACACACACACACCACATTTGTTTGCTCACAGTTGGTTAAAGAACTAAAATAAGAATATAATTTCTTATCATATATAACTTCCTGTCTGAGCAAGTGAAAAAAAAATTGCTGCAACTGTTAGTTAAGAGTTTGAATTGTAGGAACAAAATTCTTTTGTCCATCTCCTTCACACTCCGATGAAAAGATCATCATAACCTCACTTGCCTGTCTTTCTTTGGATGCCAAATTTTCATAATGATTGCTGTTTGTGACATTTCAAAGTTCTCTGAAGTAGTTTTAGTATGTTTAAAGCAAATTTATTTTGTTTAAAATTAATTTAAAACAGTCTTCACTCTTTCAGATTTGCAAAATACAATAAATAGTGAGCAATTATTATTATTATTACATGTGTCTTTGTGATATCCCAGTACTCATCACTGAAAGTTATTCTACACTACATGATCCATAATCTATCTATACCATGTCCTATTTCTGTGTGTTATTTGCATATGTTCTCCTCTGGTTTGCCTGTTTTGTAGTAGGGGAAAAAAATCCAAGTTTTGGGAGGAGGGGGTGAACCCTATTACCTCTTTACTAAATAACTTTAGTGCCAGAATAGCTTTGTTTGCGTCAGCTAGGAGAATGCTGATGCAAACAAAGCTATTCTGGTGCTAGAGGAAGAGCTTTCCACCACGCTAAATCACGAACTTTGGTTAATTCTACATGATGTCTCGTGCACTGCGGCAGATAAAGAATTTGAGAAAATACGGAGCCGACATATCAACAAATTTGATAAATTAAAAAAGAACTCACCTTCCAAACCAAAACTATCAACCATCACTGTAGTCAACCTTTCTTCAGTTATTTTGAAGCCTGAAGCACTCAACGCTCTTTCACGTGGCCACAATTTCGGCATTGCTCCTAGAAAAATACTGGCTGAGGAAATAATGATCCAGATTGAATGTGGGATCCACCACCTTCCAAACCACATCGCTAACAATATTAGAGTGGATGTAGCCTGTGTTCTCACCAAAGCAAGAACACCAAAAACCAACATATCCAATAGTGAATATAAGGCTCTACAGGAAATGAAGAAAAACAAAGAAACAGTAATCACCATAGCGGATAAGGGGAATGCCACCGTGGTACTCAACCAAACTGACTACACAGGTAGGCGTAATGCTTTGTTATTAGATTGGGCTACTTATCTCCCTATTGAATACAATTCCCACCAACTCACAAATTAGAAACCTCCATAGGCTCCTTAAGAAGGTCACTTCTTGGCCTGTGGAAGTTATTAACAAACTAAAACCATTTAATTCTAGACCCCCCCCCCTTATATATGGGCTCCCAAAGATACATAAACAAAATGTGCTGTTACGTCCCATAGTGGATTTCATTGATTCCCCAATGTACAAATTAGCTAAACATTTAGCCAAAGCGCTCACACATTATACTGGCAACACACCATCACACATAAAAAACTCAGCCCACTTCAAAGCCAGTGTAGAAACCGTTACACTCCAACATACTGACATAATGGTCAGCTTTGACGTCTCCTCCTTATTCACAAATGTCCCACTCAAGGAAATCTTAGAGCTAATCCAAGCTAAATTTCCTCCTGATATCTCAGCCCTATTTCGTTTGGCAGGGAAAATTCTACAAACAGATAGAGGGGACAGCCATGGGTTCACCACTTTCCCCACCCTTGGCCAACTTCTTTATGGAGACTTTTTGAAGAGAAAGCCTTAAACTCTGCCCCACAAAAACCTACCATATGGCTTTGCTACGTTGATGATGTGTTCGCTATTTGGCCACATGACTCTGATACACTCCTCTCCTTCTTAACATGCTTAACCCTCCAACCGGCCAGGATGTATATATACGTCCAGCTAAATCTGGATACGATTCAATACACCTGTTTAAAGAACATGGATAAGAAGTGCAGTTTGACTATTCTGTCCTTTAGAAGGTGCAATAATCCTTCACACCGTAGAGAACACTTAAACAGATTATCTCACGAAGCTGAGTCTCAGTTCTCTATAACAAGGAAAGCAGTTCTTTGTTTTATGCTGGGCAATTTGACTGTTAGTTATATTAGAGAGGCTAAAAATATAGAAATTATTTTTATTTTCTCTTTTTATTGTACAGTTTATAATTCCAGGACAAAATATAAATCCTTGCATACTTTCTTCACTTAAATATTGCCGTTACCTTGGAGAACCAATGTTTAATATTTTTGTGCTAATTTTGTCATGTCATATCACTAAGGTTTTTTCAAAATATCGTAATCTACTGTTCTTTGCACTTTCACCTTGTTGGTTCCCTGTATAATCGGTCTTTACAAAATGAAATAAACGGTTATTATTTAAATTGATATGTATATATTTTCTGCTAGTTTATATATCCTTCTCCAATTTTAAAGTGAGCGATACTTTTGCGTATATTCTCTGATACAAAATATTTATATGTGCATGCATCAAATGTGAAATTTCATATTTCCACAATAGAATTGAACTTTATTTCGACTTTGATAGTTTTCTCAGTTTATAGAAAACCCACCCATACAGGCAGATACATTCACCAACAATTCCCCCCCCCCATCACAACAATGTGGAGTTATTAAGACACTACTATACAACTGGGCTAAACTAATCTGTTCAAATGACAATGCCCTATCCACTGAACTAAATCACATCCTTAACACTTTCTCAGCCAATGGCTACCCCCCCCCCCCAGAAAATCCAAAAAATATTAAAACCAGTAAACCACAACCCCCCCCCCCCCCCATTCACAACAAAGATTACTCTAAATCTATCACCATTCCCTACATCTGGGGCACCTTGGAAAAAATTGCAAAAATCCTAAAAAAAACATGACTTGACCTCTTGTTACAGACCCATATAGAAAATTGGCATCCCTTATCCACTCCACTAAAGACCAACCACTTCCCCTAGACCTACCTGGTGTAGACCAGGTCCCTTTCAGCTGTAAATTGTCCTACTTTGGCCAAACAGGCAGGACAGCAAATATCAGAATCTCAGAACACAAGGACTACATCCGATTTCACCAGAACAACCACTCTGGGCTTGCAGACCATGCTCTGGATACACGCCACAGAATACGGTGGAAAGCCTCGGCCCCAAGAAACATGCCAAATCTCAACAAATTTGGATGCATTAGACTGCCCCAAATTTGGGAGACATACATCAGGAGAACTTCAGCCCAATGGCCAAGAATACCTAATATAGCCTGCTAGGGGGACACCATCAGGACTTTAGGAAAAACAGTAGCTTCCTCGCTTTGTTCCTCATTTGCTGTTTGTAGTGTCTGCGTGCACATGTCTTTATCTTAAGTTCCCATAAAGATGGCAACGTGATGTTGCCAAAGTATTGGAAATATATATTAAAGTTTAATTTATATTCTAGTATATATTGTGAATTCCTTAAGTTATTTAGTAATCATGTATAACCAACGTATAAGCCTTTCTACAAGAATTCCTATTACCTCTATATGAGGACCCTAATTTGCCTTCAGTTATAAAAGCCAATATAAAGATTTCTCTCATCATGATGAGAATCTAATCAAAGGATTTTCAAATTGAAGAGTGCATGCCCCATTGTTTTCAATTGTACTATGGAGGCACTAAAATATTGCTTATGTCTATGACAAGGTACAAGCCTGCAATTAGAAGATTCCAAGTTTGAGTCTAATTATAATTAAACTGCTTTTACAACAATGATATGCCGTATCACTGGCCTTATAGGAAAGACTTGGATAGATTGAGTGATTGGGCACGGAAATGGGGATGTGAATTCAATGTTTCAAAATGTAAGGTTTTAAAATTTGGAAAACAAAGATGGGATGCAGAATTTATGCTTGGTGGGAATATATTGTTGGAGGTAGAGGAAATAAGAGATCTGGGGTGACAGTGGATAAGGATCTAAAATTTAGGGGATACATCATCAAAATTGTGAAGACAACACAAAGGCTTCTGGGAATGATGCGGAGGACACTGACGTGTAGAAGTAGGGAGATTCATGTTCCGTTGTATAAGGCTTTGATTAGGCCACACATGGACTATCGTGCCCAGATTTGGTCACCAGGTTTTCAGAAGGATGAAGAGATGTTGGAAAGGGTCGAAAGGAGACTGACTAAGGTAGTTTCTGACCTCTGGAATGTCGAGTATGAGGAAAGATTGAGAAGATGTAATTTGCAGAGTCTGGTGGACAGGAGGAAGAGGGGAGATATGATAGAGACCTACAAGTTGGTAAGGGATTGTAATAGGATCAATGCTGGAGAAGTTTTACAGAGAATAGTGGGAGATCAGGGGAGAACCAGAGGTCATCCCTGGAAACTGTATAAAGAGGGTGTGAGTAGGGGAGTGAGAGGCAGGTTTTTTTCGTGCAGAGTTGTGAATGATTGGAATGCCTTGCCTGAGAATGTGGTGTCTGCAAAGAGTTTGAATGTGTTTAAAACATGGTATGATGAGCTGTGTGTGTGTGTGCGTGTGTGTGCGTGTGTGTGCGTGTGTGTGTGTGTGTGTGTGTGTGTGTGTGTGTGTGTGTGTGTGTGTGTGTGTGTGTGTGTGTGTGTGATAAAAGGACCTTCCAGATGAGTCTTTGACTCCATGAGGTCTTGGGGTGGTAATAATAATAATAATATGACATCAGACAATATTATAGACTGCAAACATGAGTACCACATGTTGCAACTTAAATATCAGCTAATCATGTAGCACTCTGTCAAATGCCTCTGCACAGTCAAACAAAATGGCAGATATATACCTTTCTCTCATCAACTGTTCTTGTTACTTTACTATAAAAGGTAAGCAGATTACAGAAACAAGAGCACCCGGTAACAAATCCATGTTGAACCTTAGAGATAATTTTACCTTAATTTGCTCAATTTTGTATACAATTTCTTACTAATTTTTCCAAAATTTTAACAAATACAGAAGAAATACGGACTGATCTATAGTTTGACACTTTCATTCAACAACAATGATTATGCAATGGTACCATCTTATGTTTCTTAACTCCATTAAAACACTTTCTCCAGTAATTAAACTTTCACTGAATAGACATGTCAATGGAACTGTCAGTTCCTTTGCACATTTTCTTAAAACACATGGCAAAATCCCATCCAGTCCCACTCTCTTATGATCTTCTGATTACTTACTGTTCAATAAATTAAAGATGCCAAGAAATTATATTCTTGGTTTAATCCTTTATCCAAGTGTAAGCAAATAAATTCTGTGCCTGAAGTAACTTCAGGAGTGGGCAACTCGTATATGAATCATGGAATGCATTGCCTGATGGAGTAGTGGGATCGAGAACAGTCAATGTGTTTAAGGAGTGGTGTGATAGACTTTGTGTTTCCTAGGAGGGACCTCCCACGATGAGTCTTTTGACTTCATGGAGGCCTGAATAATAATAATAATAAGGGGTCATTAGCCTCTATATATATATATGAGTTCCCACTCCTGACAAGCACAAACTTTGTTTGCTTACACTTGGATAAAGGATTAAACCAAGAATATAATTTCTTGGCATCTTTAATTTATAGTATAACCAAGCGGAAAAACTTCCAACTTACTGTTCGAAATACATTCTTCTCACACTTTTACGCCTTGAACTCTTCCCGTTCCCCTAAAAGAATAAAACCTGATTTTCTGGGATGAATCATTCAAATAAAATATTCACTGAACAGCTTATGTCACCTGCATTGGTCACCCAACCTCCATCCTACTGTCCATATAAGGAAAGAATTCTCCTTGGATTGCAGTACTAGTCTCTTCTTGTGTTCCATTTGTTGTCTTCCTTGTGACTAGTTCTATAGTTCCTGACTTAAGTTCTATATTCTTCATGCAACTGCTCTCTCCACTCTTCTCTTTATATTTTTTTTTATAACCACTTCTTCCTTTGTAGCTCCTGTTTGATTTCATTAGTAATTAACTTTATATCAAATCTTGTTATTTTTTTCACTTCAAGAATGCAATTTGCCATTGCTGCTGACAAACATTTCTTAACTAGTTCTCGTGAATTGCTGATATATCTCACTACTGCCCATGCCACTACACCTATCTGATTTCTAAGGTTATTATAGTTACCTGACTTATAATTCACATAAATTTCTTTCCTCTTGATACTTCTGCATGTCTCTTAATCCTTGAAGTCAAGACTACATGATTAATCTCACTAACTGGGTACAAGGATGATATCTCAATTACAATCAAATCCAAAATGTTTGATCCTCATTTTCACTCTGCTATATTGTAGCCTGAGACATTTGTCATTAAAGAATTCCTGAAATTCCATTCCACCATATGTTATGTCCTCTGTGAAATATATACTGCTACTAAAGTTAAAATTTCTCATAATGATCATTCACTTTTTACTTGCCAAACTTATCTTATTATTTTATGACTTATTATTATTATTATGACTAAACATAATAATCATAATAACATTTACTGCTCATCACCCTCTGTTTTCCTTGGCTTACAGCAACATTAGATTGAATATCCTGTCCTCCCACCTTTACCTCACACTTTATACTCTCAAAATGATTACTGTCATTTTCTTCTAAATTCTCTATTCTAAGATGACACAACTCATCACTTATCATAAGTAATACTCCCACCCCATTTACTATATTTACTAATTCTCCTGCTGAAATATGCCCTTCTACTTCTAATCCCATCAGGACATCATCTTCCATCAACCAGGTTTCACTGATTACTATAATCTTTGAATGAGTTGAGTCTATCAGTGCCATCCCCATTGTTCCTGATATTCCTGATATTTGTATAAAGAAACAGCAATGCATTGTCACTATTTCTATACCTATTATTATATATTTCTACACATTCTCCCATTTCCTAAGCAACTATTCCCATAAAAGTCTATCTCCTGCTAACATCTCCTTCGACAACTCAAGTCCTACTTATAACTCTCACTTGCCAGACAACAACAACCTCTTCAGTTGCCTGTATATGCCTCCATGTTCAGATGCAGTCCATTTTTTACATACAGTCTCTTCTGGCAGGGGGGGGGGGCTGAAAAGTTCTGATAAACACCTAGAACAAAAAAGGATATTAAAGCAACTGATTTAACCACAAATAAGAACATATCTTAAAACCCTTTAAACTCCCCCACCCATGTTTCATCAAATTGCAATAATTTGTTCTTTTTCTTTTAGGATATATAAGAAGACATGTTGTCAGAGAATTTGAAGAAATTCAAAGACACAGAGAAGTGGGCTGTTGTCGAGTTTTTTGTGCTGCAAGAAAAGTCCACAACTGAGATTCACCAAACTTTGTGTAAGACTTTAGGGGACTGTGCCCTAGCATATCCAACAGCTACCAGATGGGTAGCTAAGTTTAAAACTAGGCATCCTGACACAACAGATGCCCCAGGTCAGAAAGATCTTCCTGACCTGGGGGCAGGAATGTGAATGCATGTCTACCAACATCTGGACATGCAGAGGCTCTCAGCAAAGTGGGTCCCCACAAATGTTTCAGTGCCGATCAAAATAGAGAATGTGTGCTGTCATCCCAAGGGATTTTGGGTAATTTTGAGAAATCAGGCATTTATTTTTTGGCTAGTATTGTGACTGTTGATGAAATATGGCTTCATCACTGTGACCCAGAGACCAAACAACAGTCATTGGAATGGAGGCACAAAGATTCTTCATGGCCAAAGAGGTTCTGAACCCAAAAGTCAGCAGGGAAGGGTTCTTGCCATTGTCATTTGGGATATGGATGGTGTAATTCTTACCAAGTACCTCAAAAAAGGTGAAACCATTACAGCAGCAGTTTATTTAACAGCTCTGAAGGAATTGAAAGAGATACTGAGGGAAAAACACTGCAGGAAACTGAGCAGAGGCGTGTTGCTTTTGCAGGACAACGCACCTGCCCACGAAACCCAACAGACAATACATAACTTGGGCTTTCAATGTCTGCCTCACCCATCCTATTCACCAGACCTGGCCCTATCTGACTATTTCCTATTCCCAGAATATTTAAAAAAACACTTGAAAGGAACAAAATTTACCACAAATGATAAAGTCATATCTGCAGCAGTGTTGTAAGAAGTGTATAACTCTTCATGGGGAATATGCAGAATAATGTATAAGTTACATGGTGATTATCAACTTTTCAGCACTTCCTTGTATCTTCAAATATGGGAATGCTTGGAGCATCCACATATTTGCAGATAGAAGAGACAAATGACATAATAGCAAGAATATAACAAAAGAGAGCTTGCAGATCTCCCTTTCATTACATGCTCTCTATCATGTCATTCATTATTATTGCTCTCCTCTTCAGTTTCTGCATTATCATATCTGCACAGTATGCTATCTTCCCTCACATGCTTTTTTGCAACAGATCTCTTGCCATCAAATTCATGCTACCTCTCACATCATTCATGCCAACCATCACAACCTCTCATCCACATTCTCATTTCACTTTATTATCATAGCCACAATCTGTTGTAACTGTATTCAAGCACTCCT
Source organism: Typopeltis vanoorti (assembly GCF_054136105.1). NCBI lineage: Eukaryota > Metazoa > Arthropoda > Arachnida > Uropygi > Thelyphonidae > Typopeltis > Typopeltis vanoorti. The sequence goes on from NC_143568.1 coordinate 49,173,209, forward strand.
CTAACATTCTGTTCTGTGCACTATGAATCATTGAATCCCTATACATCACTTCTTTCACAGATCTATATATTCCTTGCTCAATTGCATCTATTTCTCTCTCTCTTCCATTCTACCTCCTTGTTCTCTCTCTTATCTGCCTTACTCTCATCTCTCTCTCTCTCTCTCTCTCTCTCTCTCTCTCTATATATATATATATATATATATATATATATATATATATATATCCCTGCTCCTGTACTTTCTTGACTTTCTTTGCCACAATATATCTCATTCTCCCTCTCCTTTTCACATTCCCATAACTTTCTCTCTACCTACTTTCTAACCTACTGTTATTTGCCTCAGATCAGTTAGCCTTTCAGGTCTCCTAGTCTTTCTGTTTATATGAATCAACTCATTTTTCATACCTTCCACTTCCTCTCTCATTATTTCTTTCTCATCAGACATTCTACTATCACTTGAGATTCACCAATACAGTTGACACCATTCCTTCAGAACCACCATATCTTTATTCACACCTCTTTCTTGCCATCATTTGTTTCCATTGTGCCAATATTGCCAATTGCCATCTTTGCTTTAAAAGACAATTTTTTAGAAAATTATGGAAATAAACAGAGCTAGAAGCTCTGAAACTTTTGGAAAGGCATATTATATCAAGTACTATGGAAAAATATATTCTCCAACATATACTTTCAAAATGCTGATATTATATTTTGAAAATCTGTAATGCCATTAAAGATAGTCTCTTGTAACTTCTAAATGAGTGAAAAGGGATGAATTAGTTATTTATATAACTAACCAACCTACAAAAAAAAAGGGGAAAAAAAAGGAAGCTATACACTCTTCTATTCAAAAGCAGCAGTAATTTCATGTATTTAAGGCATACATGGGTGGTCTGAAAAGTTCTCGGCCTTGACCATTGATGGCAACATTATCGGCAAGTTTTTTTTTTCTAAGTTGGTACATCTGTCATAAGCATCCAAGTGAAATTGCAAGTCATTCTATCAAGTAGTTTGTTTTATACAGCTGTCTGAAGCAAAAGACCACTTGAAATGGATAAAATTGAGTATTGTGTGGTTATAAAATTCTTTGTAAAAAAAGGTTTAACCCCAAAAGAAATTCATTTGAAGTTCACAAAAGTTTATTGACACTCTTCTCCTTCATTTTCGACAATTAAGAAAGGTCTGCCAAGTTTAAACATGGCCATACCAGCCTTGAAGGTGATCCATCTGAAGGACGTCCAAAAAGTATAACAACAACAGAAATCACTGATCAAGTGCATGATATGGTATTGGATGACCGGCGAGTCAAAGTGCGTGAAATTGCTGAGCCTACAGGCATTTTAAAAGAATGTGTAGGATATATTTTGCATGAAGAATCGCATATGAAAAAGTTTGCTCAAGATGGGTGCTGCGCTCGCTCACAGCAGATCAAAAATGCACTCGCATGAAAATCTCTGAGCAATGCTTGGAGCGTTTTAACAAGAATAAAATTGATTTTGTGCATTGATTTATTACTATAGATGAGACTTGGATTCACCATTACACACCATAATCCAAACAGTGGACAGAAGCCGGTTGTTCAACGCCAAAAAAGTCAGTTCCATCAGCAGGAAAGGTCATGACATCGGTGTTTTGGGATGATAAAGGTATTTTGTTTATTAATTATCTTGAAAAAGACAAAACAATAACTGGGGGAATATTATTCTGATCTTTTAACCAGACTAGATGAAAAAATTCATGACAAAAGACACGGTTTGCAGAAAAAAAAAATCATCTTTCATCAGGACAATGCATCTGCCCACAAAAGTGTTTTGGCAATGGGAAAATTAAGGGATCTGCACTATGAATTGTTGGAACATCCACCCTATTCCCCAGATATGGCTCCCTCTGATTTCTATCTCTTCCCAAAACTAAAACTCTTCCTCGCTAGTCAGATTTTTTCTTCGAATCAAGAGGTTTTTGAAGCTGTAGAGGAGTATTTTGCAGATCTTACTGACAACCACTACAGGGACAGGATAATGGTGCTGGAGCATCGCTAGAATAAACGTATTAGTCTTAAGGGAGATTATGTTGAAAATAAAAATAATTTTGAAATTATAAATTCGTTTTTTCATTGTTAGGCCGAGAACTTTTCAGACTACTCTCATTAAGGGGGGGGGGTAAAGATGCAGTGCTTAACAAATACAAGTTACATACCACTTACATTGCATTAGTTGGCTGAATGTTGAGCATCTCTGCTTTGGCCAATAGTGCATAGGTCTGAATTCTATTGTGGCAAGGATGTTTGTGAAAGTCCTTAGGTGGTAAATGATTTTTATGCCCTTGGTGTAAGAAGGCTGAAAAGCCCTCTCTTAGTGGATTCCTAAGTGCATAAATGAATTCCTAAGTACTTTGAGACACTGAAGGTGGCTCTATTCATTTGCTCACTGCAGGAACATAATCCAATCCTCCTGAAGAAGTACTATGTTAGTTCCATTACTAATAATTGTCTCCAAAACCACTTCTAATGTCAGTCACTTTGGTTGAACAAAAGAATATATGCTAAGTGGGATGCTGCAAAATGTAGAAGCAAAGAATTTTGAATGGAAGGTAAAATCTAAGGAAAAACATGATTATTAACATTAGACCTTCATGGAGTCAGAGACTTATTGTGGGAGGTACACACTATCATACACAAAGCTCATCAAACTATGCCTTAAACTCATTCATTGTGTTTATCTTCACAATATATTCAGGCAATGCATTCCACTCCCTACACATTCTCCATTCAAAGAACCTGCTCCTCATTCCTTTGCACACCCCCCCCTCACCTCCTTATATAGTTTACAGGAATGGCCTCTTCTTCTACCTTTCTTCTCCCATTCTATGAAAAATATTTTCTTTCCTTCTGCTATCCACAAGACTTTGCAAATTACATTCCCTCAATCTGTCTTCACATCCCACATTCCAAAGCCCAATTACCACCTTTGTGAATCTGCACCCATTCTAACTTATCCTTATCACTATGATAACCAGGTGACCAAATCTGTGCACAATAATCCATATTAAACATGATCAAAGCCTTATCAATGGAATCATAACTTCTTTATTTCTCCATGCCAAGGTCCTCTGCATCATTGTTGCCATTATCCAGTGTGGTGACTTCACAACTTGTGCGATGTTATCCCTGAACTTCAGGTCCTTTTCCATCACCACTCTCAGATCTCTCATCTCCTCTACCTCCTTCAAAGTTTCCCCACCAAGTATATACTTTGCATCCCATCTTTGCTTACCAAATTTCAGAACCTTGCAAATCGCATTCGCAACATTCATCTGACAGTTCCACTTACCTGCCCATTCATACAATCTATTCAATTCCTTCTGTAAAGCTACAATATCTGCTTGACTCTTAATTGTTTACCCCAATTTTGCATAATCTTCAAATAGTTGCATATCACCAGTTAAACCTATCTTTATGTTATTAAGATACAAGCTGAACAATAATGGCCCTGATACAGATCTCTGTGGCTGTGTACAGCTGTATACGGCTGTGGCTGATACAGAGCCACAGCCATACCACTAGTGACTTTCCTCTATTTCAGGATATTGCACCCCCATATACAGCTTTCTGATACCTATCTGACAGCCAGTCACTGATCCAACTCACAGTTATGTTATCCAATCTCATCTATTTGAATTTATTTAGCAGATTATCATGTGGCAGTCTATCAAAAGTTTTGCAAAATCTAATTATACTACTGTATTTTGCATCTCCCTTGTCCAATACATTTGTCACTTTGTTATAGTACTAAGTCAATAAAACATGATCTCCCTTTAACAAACCTATACTGATAATCACAGAGAATACTGCTATTATCAACCAGTTTCTGTTAGTTCTCACTGATCTCACCAATACCTTAACCACAACTCCAGATATACAGATTGGTTATGATTTGTAGCCACAGCTTTATCACCTTTATCGCCTTTATGCAGTGGAACAATTTTACCTTCTTTCCACTCCCTTTTGACCTGTGCTGTTGTCATTAAACTTATTTAATCCCTCATATACTTCCTGCTCACTCACTCACAATCAAGCCATCTTCTCATATTTCCTCTACACTTGAGCTTCTCATGATTTCATCCAGATGAGGATGAAACACCCTTATAAATTGTCCACCGAATACCTCAACTATGTTCTCTGTGTCAGTTATTAGTCCACAACCTTCATCTATTAATATCTTACCATAATCATTCTTCCTTCTACTTCATAGGATTTTTCTTGGCCTAATTTGCTAATTTCTCATCATACTGCAATCTTGCTGTCCTTACCAAGTGAATCACCTTTCTGTTTTGCTCTTTATACACCTCATGCAATTGATTGTTACTATTACTGGAGGCAGCACAAGATTAACATCTTGTGCTGTCTCCACATGATCCTCTTCTTCCAAATTTCATGCTTAATTCTTCATTCATCCATTTGACACCTTACCTGATTTAGCCTTTTGATCTTTGGAATACATTCACACACTGATGTTGTTCAATATCTCTTGGTCAGTTCCCAAGCAGCATTCTCCCTTCGGCTTAACTCCTCATTCCATGCAATAGTTCCAAGCCATCTCATAATAAGCCTTGATAATGAGCCTTGATAAGACCCCATCTGGACTTCTGTGCCCAGCTATGGGCACCAGGGTTTCTTCGTGATGGGGAGGAAGTGGAGAGGGTCCAGAGACGAGTGACCAAGATGATAGCAGGTCTGTGGAATGAACCTTATGAGAATAGGTTGAAGATTTGTGGGTTGCAGAAATTGGACAATAGGCGAAGGAGGGGTGATATGATTGAGACATTCAAATTACTGAAGGGTTTTTATAGGATTGATCCAGAAGATATTTTTGAAAATATGACTGGTGGTGGGAGGACTAGGGGCCATGCATGGAAGCTGGGCAAGAGCGTGGTTGACAAGGGTGTTAGAGCTAGGTTCTTTACTTGGAGAGTGGTAAATGAGTGGAATAAGCTTCCAGAGTCTGTTGTGGGTGCTACGACCGTGAATGAGTTCAAGGCAAGGTATGATAGATACTGTGTGAATGTTGAATAGTTGTTCTTGACATGATGTTAGGGCCTCCCTCGATGAGTCTGTCGACTCCTTGGAGTTTCCCGGAACAATAATAATAATAATCACCACAAGCGTTTAGTTTCACATATATCCTTTCCTAACAAGTCTTCATATGCCTGGCCACCACCCAGATAATCACCTCATGGTCATTTCACCAGCTGGTGGGAAATGTGACATCCCACATTTCTAATGTGGGATGTCACATTTTTCTACTCCATTCAAATTTCAATAACAGTTTATTATAGAAGAACTATTATGGATTAGAGATGTTGTTCATCATAGTTTCCTTTGCATATTCCATGGTGGTACATTCTGAAAAATGATAATGATGAATGCATAGTAAATCTGTGGATTAAATAGATGTCTGTAGATACATATCTGATAAATATGAAGAGGTAGTGTTACAAAAATGGAAGGTAACAAGTGGTATGCTACACTACTTGATGTTTTCAGACCACTTTTAACTTGTAATAAACATTAAAATTGGATCATATAGTCTATTTTCAATTGCTCACTGTATCAATCGTGGCCAACTGTTCTTGTAAATTATTTGAAGATATTAAAGATATCCTTCTGACATATAATGGGTCCAACATGTGAAGTATGTTGGACCTATTTCTTCTTTGAGTGCCATCTACTATTGGAGGTCAGCGACCACCTTGGCAAATTTTGAGCGATTCTCAGCTACTCTGAGCAGTCTCTCAGAATTCATACCAGTCCACTGTCTGATGTCTGCCACAGCCAAGATTTTCTTCGTCTTCCTTGTCCTCTTCTTCCATTTATCTTCCCTTTTATAATCAATTGAAGTATCTTATATTTTTCATTACGAAGTAGGTGACCAAGATATGCAGTTTTCCTTCTTTTTATGGTATCTAAAAGTTCACTTGATTTCCCCATTTGTTCCAGTACATCCTGATTGGACGTTTTTGCTGTCCATGGGATTTTTACCATTCGTCTGTATAACCACATCTCGAAGGCTTCAAGTCTTTTTATTGATGTTGTTTTTAAGGTCCAAGTTTCTGCACCATATAGCAGTACAGACCATACATAGCATTTAACCATGCGTGCTCTCTAAGTTTAAACTGCAGTTACACAGTGTTGATTTCATCAAGAGAAAATTTTTTCTTGCCATTTCAATTCTAACTTTTATTTCCATTTCTGTATTACAATCTTCATTTAACCAGCATCCGAGATATTTAAACTTTGCCACTCTTTCTATTTGTTTCCTATTTAAAGAAAGTGCTAAATTAAGAATTGGTTTCTTACTTATTTTGGTGATATTTATTTTTAATCCCATTTCTTTTTACTCTCTTCATTTATTAGTTCCAAAAGATTTTGAAGATCCTGAATATTGTCAGCCAGAAGAGCTGTATCATCGGCATATCAGATGTTACTGATGATTTCACCATTTACACTAATCCCTTCCTTTCTTCCTTCCAAGACTTTTTGAAATATGGCTTCTGAGTAGATGTTAAAAAGAAGAGGTGACAGCACATATCCTTGCCTTACTCCTCATTTGATGTTAACGGAGTCTGTAATAATGTCATCAACTTGAACAGATGCCTTTTGGTTCCAATATAAGTTTTCAATGATCCTGATGTCTTTACCATCTAATCCAATTCTTTTTAATAGTACAATCATTTTAGCATGTTGGACTTTGTCAAATGCTTTCTCGAAGTCGATGAAGCAAATGAATATTTCCTTGTTTTGGTCAATACCTTTTTGAAATAAGATCTGAGAACAGAAAAGGGCCTCTCTTGTTCCCAAGCCATTTCTAAAGCCGAATTGGGTATCACTGATGGTGTCTTCACATTTTCTGCATATTCTTTTTTGAATTATTTTCAGAAACATTTTGAGAACGTGACTCATTAGGTTGATCATTCTATAGTCATTACAAGTTTTCGCATTTACTTTTTTAAGTAGCATGATGAAGGTCAACTGTAACCAGTCTTGAGGGATTATGCCTGTATCGTAGATCTTATTAAATAGCTTTACTAATATGTTAATGTTGTCACCTTCTAGTAACTTTACTATTTCTGCTGGTATTCTATCTGGTCCTAGGGTTTTACCATTTTTAGCTGAGTTTAGTGCACATTCTACCTCTGATCTTAGAATGCATGGACCTTCCATATGTTCATAAGTATTTTCTGGGTTCTGTCTGTTATCAGTAAAGAGTTCTTCTATATATTTCACCCATTCTTGTATTTTGTCATCCTTTTTGGATATAATTTCTCCCTTTTTGTTTCGAAGGATACAGAATTGTTTTTTCTTACATATACCTGAGGTCTCTTTCATCTTTTTGTGTAGATTAAAATTGTCATGCTTTTCCTGTAGAATTTCTATTTCTTTACATTTTTCATTCATCCAGATTTCTTTTGCTTTTTTGATCTTGTGTTTAATAATTTTCTGAACCTCTGTATATTTTGTTGGATTATGATTTTTATATGATCTGCGTTGATCCACGAGAGAAAGAATTTCATCAGTCATCCAATCTTTCTTTTTTACTGCTCTATTAGGACATAAGGTATTGGTACATTTCTCTATGAAGACAGATTTCAATTTGTCCGATTCATCAACTCTCATGATGTCATCATTCTTGATAAGTGCTAGCTCTTGATTCAGATCCTGACTCAATTTGCTTCTTATCTCTGTGTTTTTTAATTTTCCCAAATCAAACCTTTTTTGTTGATGTTTCTTAAGTATAGCTTTCAGTCTAAGTCGTAACTCTGCCACCAGTAGGTTATGATCAGAAGTAATATCTGCACTAGGATAGGTTTTTGTACTCTTTATAGAACTTCGAAATTGTTGATTAATTAGCAAGTAATCAATTTGGTTTCTGACTATATTCCCATTATTATCCTGTGGTGATCACCAAGTATACAATCTCCGAGATGGTAGCTTAAACCATGTGTTTATGATTATTAGCTCCTCTTCCTGGCAGAATTGAAAAAGATGGTCATCTCTCTCATTTCTTGTGCCCAGTCCATGTTCGCCAACTACATCTCCACTTCTACCTTTCCCAACTTTAGCATTAAAATCACCCATGACTATGTTAATATCATGCTTTTTTGTGTTTTTAATTAGTTCTTTTAATTGATCATAAAATTCTTCAATCAAGGTATCACTCTTGTCAGCAGTAGGGGCATAGACCTGTATAAGATATTAACATCTAGTGGTTGTCCTTTCAGTTTTAATAACATCATCCTATCTGAGTAAGGGATGCAGCTTGACAGTGACTTATTGATATCTTTGTTTATTATTATTCCAACTCTTTTGATGGTTGTTTTCACAACTTCCAGAGTGATACATTGTCATGTCATTGACTTGAGTTTTGCCTGATCCTGGCCATCTAACTTCACTCATTCCTAAAATTCCAATTTCGAGTCTTTTCATTTCTTGGATAGCATTTCTTAGCTTACCTGCTTCATACAGGGTTCTGACATTCCAGGTTCCTGGTTTTACTGAGCACACCATGTTGAGCCCGGGGATTCTTCACACCCCTGTCCCATTTAAGGGACGCTGGTAACTCAGGACCATTTGTGTAGATTTGCTCGCCATGGTGGTTAGTCTGGAGAGAGAATAGAGCAGTAGTTTCTCCATTTGCTTTCTGCTCTGCAGTATTACAGACGTACACAATAAACTGTATTGCCATCTGCAATTTTCTAATCACAAGCTTTACCGTCATTATGAGACTTCAACTTTGTGTCAATACTGACAAAGCTGCTTCCCTTTGTCAGAGGATTGAATCCTTTATTTTTCCTTGTAATCATAGGTAGGGGCCAGCCCAGGTTGTTTATAGAGGTCTGCTCCTCTGAAGATTCTTCCACACATTTCACTTTTGGGATACGAATCCTCTTCCACTGATTTGTCCGTTGTTCTTCACAGAGGTCCGTTAGCATCCTTGTAGGGAGTGTACCCTACGGAAGGTCCCAGGGAGCACGACGTGGACTTAGACTTGCCTCACTCCCCTGTACCTATTTAGGAATATTTAAGTATGTTCGCAATGTAGAAAGACAAGTAGAAGTACCAATTCATCTTTCCACATGATCAAGTCACAAAGCACAGTATCTTTTATAATTTAGAATATAGATGGAACACTATGTATTCTTATGGCAGAACTATATTACAAAAAAAGTAAAAAATAAAAAAGTTTGTAATGCCATCCTAAAGTTTTCATTCCAAACACAGCAGATTCCTGCAGTGCTTGTTATAGTAATCTGTACTTGTCAAGACTGGGCAGATCATATCAATCCAGACTGTATAGAATACAAATTTAGTCACTTGGATTTTGAGGCCAGACAGGAAAGGCTGTAATGATGAGTAGCTAAGTTAATATGATGATTCTAGGAAAGTAGACTAAGGGAATGTATTTTGGAAGATTTGACATAGAAGAGAAAGGTAGGCAATATAATAGAGACAATGTGAATTGATAAGTGAAACTCATCAGATTAATAAAGAGAGGATTTGTCACAAAATGGCAGGAAAGAGAGAAGGACAAGAGGTATGGAAATTTTATATCAAGTCAAAATGTCAAGTTCATTTTAGTAAATTTTAATATATTTTTTAAATTTTGTTTGGGTTACTCTGCATTGATTAAATAAATAAATCCTTATTATCATCATTTCTTTGAAAATAAAGCATCACTTATTATACTGTATTGGACTAAGAAGGAATTTTTTTACATGAAGAGTTATAGCTGAGTCGGATGCATTGCCAGAGGATTGTAGTGAATGTGGAGACAGTGAGTTCCTAATGTGCATTGATTGAAAAGCATAGCATAGTTGGCATGAGCTTTCTGTGATAAGCTTTTCCACATGTGGAGATACGTGGATGATAATAATCAGACTAGGGTAGAAAAAGTAAACTACTGTGATAACAGACCATCATATTGCAAACTTTTGAAATATAAATTTTGAAGTTTTTAATATTAAGATTTGTTGTCTTTTGATATCCCTTATAATTTGATTATGTGGCATGTTGTTGTGATGGATATATATTTATGTATCAAAATTACAGAAGTGTAGAACCAGTTTCACTGGATGAGTGGCACACAGTGTTCATAAGTCGAACTGGCAGAGATGGCATTCTTGAAGTGGATAAGCAGCTTCGAGTGGAAGGCATGTCACCAGGTGCTTTTACACAGCTTTCTCTTCCATTAAATCTTTACATAGGTGGTATTCATGATATATATGATATTGCAAAGAAGTCAGGAATTGTAACATCTTTTAATGGATGCATTCAGAAGGTTAGTTACTTGTTTTTGTCACCGTATCTCTCTCTCCCTCTCTCGGCTAATTATTTTTATAATATTTTCAGTATCTGTTTATAACAAGATATTCTCAGATAATAATAGTTTCAATTAAGAACATTGCAGTAGTATATGTATTCTGTTTGGTCTTACACATAATAACTGTGACTCTCCAAATTCTTTTTTAGAAATAAATTTTCTTAGCAATAATTTTAGTAATAACCACAATGAAAACTATGAAGTAAAAATTGTATAATCACAATGAAAACTATGAAGTAAAAATTGCATAATCGCAATGAAAACTATTAAGTAACAATTGTATTACCACAATGAAAACTACTTCATGGTTTTGACTGATTTGATTTGAATGTTTAATAATGAGCATTCAAATGAAGTAAACAATCATGCAGGAAATACCAAGCAATCCGTCTCTCTCTCTCTCTCTCACAGGGGAAGGGAATTTATTGGTACTTATTATTGGTAGAACTTCAATATTTCAGAAATTTTTCAAGGTTGTTGTTAGATGCTCCTCCCCCAAGAGAGATGTGTATTTGATTTCATTAGAATGCTCCTTTTTTAGATGCTCCTCTTTTGAAGAATTAATCTATTTTGCCACATTTAAGAATATATATTCTCTAATATGCATGTAATGCTTCATAGAGAATTTACTGGTGATGAAAACATCAATACCAGTTTTATTTTGGTGAGAAATTGACAGCAAAATTACATGGAACAGAATGTGGAACATTATTATTATTATTACAGATCTCCATAGAGTCAAAAGACTCATCATGAGAGGTCTCACTCTCATATGCACAGCTCACCTGTACCTCGACTTTAAATGCATTCACTGTCCCTGCACTTACCACACTCTCAGGCAATGCATTCCAATCACCCACCATTCTCCATGCAAAAAATCTACTCCTCATTCCCCTTATTCACATCCATCTTATACAGCTTCTAGGGATGGCTTCACATTCTCCCCCTGTCTCCAGATATTCTATGAAAAATCTCATCCATGCTAATCTGGTAATTACCCCTTACCAACTTATATGCTTCGATCATATCTCCCTTCTTTCTTCTATCCACTAGGCTCTGTAATTTGCATTCTCTCAATCTGTCCTCATATTTCATATTCCAGAGATCAGAAACCAAATCAATCCTCTCTGTACACCAAAATATGTCCATCAATCCTATACCTGCATCCCATCGTTGCTTTCCTCTTCAGTCATCCATTTTACACCTACCTTATTTAATCTCCTGATCTTTAGAATACACTCAGTCATTGCCTCTGCCAGATAATTCCTGAGCAGAGACCAAGCAGCACTGATTTCCTTCCCATGCAATTCCTCATTCCATGATATCGCTGTAAGCTGCCTACTGAGTTTGCCATAATCACCTGCCTTATAGTTCCATATATAACTCTTTCTCACAAAAGCCCTGATATGGCTGGCCATCACCCAAATGATCACTTCATGGTCATTTTCACTAACTGGTGAAAAATGTGACACATCATTTACAACAATATCTTCTGATGAGATAATCAAATCCAAGACCCTCGAGCTCTGTGTGGTCTCTGTTACATACTGCTTAAAGTAGTTATCACTTAAAAACTCAAGAAATAGTTTCTCTTTGGTTCCTGATGTGGTCTTTTCATTCCAGTCTATATTACCATAATTGAAATTGTCCATAATAATCAATCTTTTCTTATTAGCAGATCAATTTGTCTAAACATTTCCTTCTCACTGCCTTCCACATTACCAGGTCTATAGACTACTCTAAAAATAAGTACCATATTTACTCGAATATAACTCACCCTCATGGATTCTGAGAGCTTGGGACATGATTTTGCCAGAAATAATTAATTTAATTACAAAACAAGCATTATCGCAAAAGATTCAAATATATCACGTGATGAAGATGAATGGCCTATCATGTAAATAACGTTGATAATTAAAATTTAAATTCATTCATTTTATAAATAATGTGAGCAATTATAAATTATAATGAATACTGAGAATTTAATTATAAATGTCAATTTGGTTTTTTCGTGTAAAACTTTAGTTTCCAAAAATCCCCACATACATCTTTCACTATGATTTTTTAACTTTAATTTTGGAGGAAAAAAGTGCGAGTTATATTCAATTAAATATGCTATTTACTTGAATATAATATATGAAATCAAGAATATAAATATTACAAGTTATATATTCTTGATTTCATCCCTTATCGAAGTATAAGTATCAAATAAAGTTTGTGCCTGAAGTATTTTCATGACTGGGTTTCTTCTATATAGAGGCTAATGACTTTGCATTGACTGCCTTAGCATCCCATAATGCAATGCACATACCCTTACGGATATGTATAATGCTATGCATTATGAGAAGGGTCACTACCCAGACTGGTTTTGACCTTTATTGAGGTCTCATCAGTGGGAGCCAAACCCAGAAGTGATACCAAGGTTGAAGTAATGCAGAAGTCATATTTCCATATACAAGTAACCAAAAGGTATCACACCTTATTACTAAAATATGGATTAGAGTATTTCAACAAAGGATGAAACCAAGAATATAACTTCTTGGCATCTGTAATTTATAGTATAACCAAGTGGAAAAACTTTCAACATCTATCTCTATTTTAGTAATAAGGTGGCACCTTTTAGCTACTTGTATATGGAAATGTTTTCTGCATTACTTCAACCTTGGTATCACTTCTGGGTCTGGCTCCTACTGATGAGACCTCAATAAAGGTTGAAACCGATCTCGGTTGTAGTCCTTCCCATAATGCACAGCATTATGCATGTCTGTAAGGATATGTGGTTGCATTATGGGATGCTAAGGCAACTGATATGAAGTCATTAGCCTCTATATACAAGTATCCCAGTCTTGAAATAACTTCACATGCACACTTTGTTTGCTTAGACTTGGATCAAGGATGAAACCGAGAATAAACTTCTTGGCATTTGTAATTTGCATTCTTTATTAATAATCATAACACCTACTAATTCTGTTACTTGGTTTTATTATTATTATTATAATCTAATTTCTTCCACTCATTGTTTCTTGTGTGTTATTACAATTTTAACATTGTATTCCTGAAGGGTCTTTGTAACTGAGATGAAATATTAATTAAACTGTTGTTGAATTATTTCTCTCTGTCCTGTAAATTATTCCATTAAAGTGTAACAAATTGTAAATTAGCCCCTAACCATAAATGCTTGTTCACCTTTACACAATTTCCAGGGATGGCCTCTTCCCTTCTCACCTTCTATCTTTTTTATAACCCCCTCTGTATTAATCCAATAAAACTCCCTCACTAAATGCCCTGATATTGTCTTGGTCACTTGTCTCTGAATCCTTTTTAATGTATCCACAACACAAATGAAAATGGAACGAATAAATTTGAGCACAGTAGTTCAAGTGAATTGTAATTCTTTTCTTTTCACTACTTTTTCAAAGTGTATTTCAATCTTACATAGTACTTCAGAAGGATTTTGGCTTTAACTTTAAAAATAAAGCCGATGAAATTTCCTTTTTTTTTTTAAATGTTCATTTGCAGTTATAATTATGTGAGTCTCCTTTTATATTGGTATACTGATAATATTGCTGATTTTCTGAGAAGTAAATGAATGCCCTGAAACCTAATAATTTCAGTTGAAATTATTATTATTAACATCTGACCTCCATGGAGTCAGAGACTCATCGTTGGAGATATACACTATTGCACATAATGCTCATCCAACTGTGCCTTAAACTTATTCAATGCGTCTACATTCACAACACTCTCAGGTAATGCACTCCACTCACCAACCACTCTCCATGCAAAGAACCTACTCCTCACTCATCTACTCACAACCTCTTTTCCAGTTCCTTTACAGTTTCCAACAATGGCCTCTTGTTCTACTCCCCTCTCCCATTCTATGAAAAATCTCTTCCATGTCAACCTGATAACAACCCCTGACTAGCTTATATGTCTCGATCATATCCCCCCCTCCCTTTACTCACATTCATTCCAACCTTTGTGAATCTTCTCTCGAGACCCTTTACAACATATCCTCATCACCATGAAAACCCGATGACCAAATCTGTGCACAATAATTCCATATGAGGCCTGATCAAGGCCCTATACAATAGCATCATAACCTTTTTATTTCTGCTTGTCTGGGTCTTCTGCATCATTGCCATTATCTGATATGAAATTTTCACAACTTGTGCAATGTGGTCCCTGAATTTGAGGTCCAGATCTCTTATCTCCTCTACTTCCTTTAAAGTTTCCCCACCAAGGAAACTTTGCATCTCATTGTTGTTTACCTTACACTTACACTTTACAAAACCTTACACTTTTGCGACATTGAAATGATCATTCCACTTACCTGCCCATTCATGCAATCTGTTCAAGTCCTCCTGTAACATCTGCTTGACTCTGCATTGTTCTTCCCAATTTTGCATCATCTGCAAACAGCTGCATAACACTAGTTAAATCCATCCCAATATCATTAACATACAAATTGAACAACAACAACAGTCTCAAAACTGACCCACAGGACACTACTAGTGACTTTCCTCTTTCGGGATACTGCAGCCCCATATACAACTTTCTGATACCTATCTGACAGCCAGTCACTGATCCAACTCAGAAGTATGTTATCCAATCTGATCTGTTTCAATTTATTTAACAGCATGTTGTGTGGCAGTCTATCAAAAGGTTTTGCAAAATCCAACTACACCACTGTATATGAATCTCCCCAGTTCAAGATATTTGCTACCTTGTTATAGTACATAAGTAAGTTAGTAAAACATGATCTTCGTTTAACAAATCCATGCTGTTATCAACCCATTTCTGTATAAATATAATTCAGTCAAAAGTTCAGTTTAAACAATTCTAATAGATTATTTTTCTAGAATATTTAGGAGACTTTACTGTATTGGAGTTTCACTTTTTTTTTCTTCTTCTTCTTCTTTTAATTCTGGCTAATTCCATTTGATGTTTATACAGCATTCTCATTAAAAAAAAAAGTCCATGAACATGAAAAACATGCTGTACAGTAGTCAGACAAATATTACACTATTGTCGTAAATACTGTTATTACTATAACATCCTGAAACATACTATTTGTTAATATATAGTAACAAATAACATATAGTATAATAATATATTAAAGAGTTGGAGAGGATTTGGAAGTGAGTGATCAAAATGACTAGCCTAAGGAGTGCTCCCTGTAAGTTACTAACAGTGTTTTGTGGGATAACTGCTGAAAAAAATGTTCCAGTGCATGATAGGATAAGAGAAAACAAGGGGTCATCCCTGGAAGTTGTATAAAACTGTAGTTAACAAGGATGTGAAGACTAGATATTTTGCTTGGACAGTGATGAATGAATAGAATGGATTGCCGGAGATGGTCATAAATTTAAAGAGATATGATAGCGATTGTATAAATAATGGTTAGCGTGGGCCTCCCATGATTAGCCTTTGGACTACATGGAGGTTCCCATGTAATAATAAATGAATGGGTTTAGATAACTGGCTACCTCTGATTGATAGATATCAAAGAGTTATATATGGGAGAGCAGTACCATGGTAGAAGAAGGGTGCAATTAGATTATTCTATAGTGGTGAATATGAGGGTTACATGAAAATTCATTGAATAGGCAATTTGTTTAATGACAATTTGTTGAAAATGCAATTCATCGAAAAACAATTCACCGAAATTTTTAAATTTTCGATAATGTTATGATAAAAGTAATCCATTTAGAACAAAAACTGAACCATGCAGACAGCTTCTTGTACTGGCAACTTCTACTAATTCTGTTAAGTCAGAAAGATTTTGTAATACAGTACATAATTTGGACACGTTATTTCTTTGTCGCCCCGAATATAGCTGAACTGAAAACTGGAACGGTTCGACATTTTCTTGTAACAGTTTCAAATAGCGAATCTGAGTAAAATTCATCCCATAATAATTGCTGTATTGAAGTCACATATTACTACTAGCAACAATAATAATAATAATGGAGCCTGCATAGTTCAGTCGGTATAAACGAAGCTGTTTAGTTAGAAAGACCTGGGTAGTTGGGATCCCATTTACGACGCACGTAATTTTTATCAGTCCTGTTCATCTAAAGGTAAGTTAGCAGGCATAATATGGAGATGGCTGGGCTTTTTCTCCCAGAAACAGGCAAATCAGTTCCATGAACAGACATGAAACAGTTATCGGACAAGAAAGACTATAAGAAATCATATTATTCAATAATTTTTCCCTATTAAAGTAGCATTACTATCTCACTCTGCACGGTTCAGTTCTTGTTCTAAATGGATCAATTTTCTTATAACATTTTCAAAAATTTAAAATTTTCGGTGAACTGTTTTTTCTATGAATTGCATTTTCAACAAATTGTCGTTTGATGAATTGCCTTTTCGATGAACTCTCCGGATACAGAATATGAGACCTTTATGATTCAATCTTTACATCAGTGATATAAAATGAATGCAGTGAGAGGTAGAGGGAGAGATACATTCATTTGTAGATATTCTCTTGGTGCAGATATACTGAAAGAAGTGAAGGAGGCAGGGATCTTGGAATAATAGTAGATATTGACCAGCAGAGATAAGGATCCTTTATATAAAGTGGCCATTCCTTTAATAAAGGTATCAGATTGCATGTTGACCACCACTCTGAATAGATCTGGTAACCCATAAAATTTGAGAATATGAAGATAATTTAGAGAATGTACAACGACTGGTAACAGTGACGTCAGAGCTGTCATACATTGACTATGGTGGATCGATTAAAATGGATGATATCTGCAGAGTTTAGGCAGATAAGAGGAAGGATAATATGATTGAGGATGTATAAGGTATTTAGATGGACAGTGGGGAAGCTCTTTCAAAAGGGAATAAATGAGAATTCCTGAAAATTGTGAAAGAGAAGTGATGAGTAGTAATTGTATTTTATTTTTTGTCTGGGGCATGGTGGTTCAGGATAAAAACCCCAAGTTTCCAGGAGGAAAAATCCTTCCTTCATATGAAACTAAAACCTTTAGGTGAAAAACCTGTATAAAGGTCCTTCATGTCCTAAATAGGATTCAAATTCACATCTTTTCAACTAAAGAGCACTGTCTGTACCAAATGAGCTATGGATTCTTTCATCAATTATCATTATTGTTTTTGAGTGACTAAATGCTGTCCCAGAATTCATAAGCTCTAGTCATACTCTAGTTCAACAGTGCCTATCATTACCTCTCCTTAAATTAATTTGAGTTTATTCTATTCCCTTTAGCTGTGCCTTACACTGATTGCCAATTACCACAGGAAAAGTCTTTTCCTTACTTCCTTGCTGACTATAACCTTCCAGACATGTGCCACTTGTTCTTTCTTCTGCAGTATGCTAAAAAAAAAAAAAAACTCTTCTTGTATCTAGCCTACAAAATTGTGTACTGTAAAACATATTTTTAAAGATAATATGGCTTGGGTAGAAGCAGAGGGTTTGCAGTGAAGTGGAGAATGAACGTCTTCATTCCTGCAAGGATTATTTCTGTTATTTGGTCAGAGCAGATGTTTGGATCAGGAGGACAGAAACAATAATCTGAAAAAGGTTACTGTTTCTGTAAACAGAAAAGAAGTGGAGAAATCCTGAAAGTCATCCCATTTGGCACTGTTGTAGTGGCATGGGATACAAGTCTGAGATTGGCTGGGAGTAGAAAGATCTGAAGAAAAGTAGAAGTGGATAAGATTTGATTAGAGTATCCAAGAGGAGAACAAACCTCTACATGTATTGAGGGAAAACTGGTTAAAAAAAAAGTGAGAGGGTTGGAAAACTAATGAGAAGTGTCTGGTATTCTGGATAGTAAGCTAATCATTTGTGTTAAATCATGACTGATAACAAATGATTCTGCTTCCTTTTTCATTTGATGTGTGAAGTTTGAGAAGGGAAGCCAGTTTGTGTTATGAATGTTAAAGTCTCCTAAGAAGATAATCTCATAATTTGGGTAAGAAGACCCCATGAAATCAACTTTTAGAAATAAGCATTCAGAGGACAGTATGGTTCTGAATTAAGAAAGTGGTAATGCAGCAAATGAAAGTATAAAGGGAGGTAAGAAAATCCTGTTCCAGTTAAGATCGAAAATTGGGGATTCCAGGTTTGGTAATCTTTCTCATGGAATGTCAGATATGACAAAAGAGCACATTCCTCCCTTTTTACCAAAGGCTTTCACACCTGTTAAGTGGTAGTGTGTATCATTAATGTTCATATGGATTCCCCAGATGTTGGCAAAATGAATGTAGAAGTATTTTTTATTTTATGAAATTCTGGTGTTATTTTGCTTTTTATTGGATTTTTTTCAATTTTTTTTATTGCATTTCTCATATTTTTTGTGGGAGGTTTTTTTTTTTTTTTTTACATTTGTTTAGTTATCTTTCATGGCAGAGTTGGTGCAGGAAACTTAAGAGCAGGGCATGCAGCTGAGGCAAAGAGATTGTGCATAATTTCCATACAGGGAACAATTAGTCTCCAATTCTAGTATGGCTTTGCAGTATCCCTTCC